>NC_069781.1:120168517-121418517 GCF_027406575.1 Nycticebus coucang | reverse complement strand
ATAGGATCTCTTTTCATTCTTATGACTACCCCATGGGATTGGTACTATTTAAAAGGCCTTATATAGATAAAGAACCTGGCACTCAGCATGGTTAAGTAACTTACTCAAATTCTCACAGTTACCAAGTCATGGAGCTGGGATTACAATCTGGTCATCTTGTTCCAACGTCCTAGAATTTTATGGACCTATTGGCTTATGAGCACTGAACTCGTTAATGAGCTAATCCTATGTGAGATCCCACAATGAACCTCGCTTTCCAGAACTAAACCTGATCACATGACAGGAGAGAGTAGTGCTGACCCGGCATCAGGGGACCCTCTTTCTCTGTCTCGGTGTCAGCTTCACTATCCAAGCTATCTTGGGTAAGTTGCATGAAATTCAATAGGCCTCCTTCCTCATCCATAAAACGAATACGACAATCCTTACATTATGAAATATTCAGTAGGGTTAAAGGAAGTGACAGATGTGGACGGCTTGGCACAGTGTCTGGCACATAGTATGGTGTCCACAGGAGTGCCCGTAACTATGTAAATGTCTGAGCAATTTGCATAGAGCAACCTAAACTATCCAAACCTTTGCATTAGAGCCATCCACAGCATTTGCTTCTGTCTCCGTAGGACAAAGTTAAACAACGACATGTAAAATATTTCTGTAACTCAGACTGACCTTCATACTAATTAGCCTTGGTTAATAAGATTTTATTTTACTTCATTTCTAATCCTGAGTGTTTATGCAGTGTCTGACAAGCCAAAAGATTTCACATGCATTTTAAAATATTAAAGCTTACTGAGTAGGTTGTATCATCTTTTAAGTGGAACAGTGGCCATGATATTAGAAGTCTATTATAGTGCTAGTGATGTTTGCCTTCCATGACTCCCCTTGGTTGAGACCCCTAGTTGCTCTGACATAACCCCTAATGCTTTCCCTTCCTCCAGCAGAGCTGTATGTCCCAGCAGGCAAATGTGACTCAGCTGCGTTCAAGCCAGGATGGTAACAGTAACCCTGATAGTTTTGCATCTCCTCTCTCACCTGCCAGCCTTGGAATCCTGGGGACTCACTTCTAATTCTTCCATCCATCCCCTAAGCTGGGGCCCTCAGCAGTTCTCAGCACTCCCATTCCCAGAATCAGGTTCCAGCTTTGTAGCTCAGGATTCTGTTTGCAGAGGACCCAACTCAGGGACTTGAGTCCAACTTTCCCTGAGTCTAAACCTTCTGACAAATAATCACATACATGTACATGTCAAACTGCACTTAATATAAACCAATATTAATGCATCATGATTAAATAAAGTTCACACTTTATTCCATTGTCACTTGGCCTTTGTCGACCAATTTTTTTTTTCTTATAGAATCCCATCCATGATACCACATCACATCCAGGAATCTTATTTCCTTAGGTTTCTCTGGACTATAAGAGTTTCTTGGACTTTCTTTGTTTTTGATGACTTTGATGGTTTTGAGGAGCGCTGGTCAGGTAGTTTGCGGGATATCTCTTAGTTTGGATTTGTCTGATGTTTTTTTTTTTTTTTTTTGTCTGATGGTTTTCTCATAATTAGACTGGGTTTAGGGGGAAGAAGACCACAGGCACAAAATGCTGTCTTTATTTTTGATTGTATTCTATTCTGTTAAAGGTACATATATCAACATGACTTATTGCTGTCGATGTTGACCAGGCTGTGGTACTGTCTGCCAGATTTCTCTATTGAACAGTTACCCCCACACCCCTTGCCCCTGTTTTATACTGTACTCTCTCTGACTAACCTTGTTCACCTAAATAAATAAATAACTAGGTCACTGCCAAGGATAGCAGAGATAAAGAGGAGCTTAGATGAAAGCCCGAGGAAGGTAGGGAAGTACAAAGCCCGAGGCTATCCTGCTTTGAGTTTATTATTTTTTTTCTTCCCTTGGGTCCAGGGGCATAAAACTTGACAGAATTTTTTTTTTTCTCATTTTGAGAACAGTGAGGAGTGGCCCCTGGCAGGTGGCTGTGAGCAGATATGTCAACATAGGGATGGTGGCACTGACTGACCCACTGATGTGACCCAGTGGACCCCTCCTCAGGGCTCTGGTGCAGCCTGGCTGCTGGGCTGACAAGGGCCCATGCTGAAGGTCCAGTCCTGGTGAACACATCACAACTCTCAAGTTCACACTGCTAGGAACAAAGCACACAGGGGTGACTTAGCTGTGCTCAAGCCAGGGCAAATCTGTCAGGCAAGAGTGGGATAGACACAGGAGGTAAAGCCAAAGGTCAGGAGGCTGGGGGGATGGAGGAGGGGCAAACCTGCGGGCCTGGGAGAGATGAGGGTTCTGAGTAAACTCCTTGAAAGAAGATGATGCTCCCTTTGTTTTTTTTGTTTCAATTGTTGTTTGTTTTTGTTTTTGGCTATTGGCCACGTATAATTGGATGGGTAGAAGAGCTTTAAACAGGATCAGGACAGACAGGGTCATTCTAAATGAGCTTGTTTAGCTTCTTTTAGAAAGAGAAGGGGGCAGCTTCTATTCATGGCTGTTCCCTGGAAATTAAGTCAGTGTTTACAGAGGAAAAAAAAAAGTGGGTAATGCATTAAATGAGATACAATTGCTCATTGAGGAAATCAATTGCTCCAAAATCCCGGCCCTCCTTGATTCACAGAGCAGCAACTTTGGACATAGTTCACATTTCTTGGGGTGAGAAGTTTAATTTAAAGCCGGGTGGGGTTGTGTCTCATGAGAACTCTGGCAAGAACTTCCAGGGAAGGTAATTGGTAATTGGTACCTCCAGGGAGGCCTTAGTCTAAGATGCCAGTGGCTATACCCACTTGGTCTCCAAGCTTCAGCCTTTCATGGTCAGATTTGGTACTTTCATTAATGTACCCACAAACACAACCCAGAAGCCCATATTCAGTGAGTACATCATCAGGGAGGGGGGCTACATAGACCATCTTTCTTTTGGTAACTCTTTTCTTTCTCTGCTAACTGGAATGCGTCTTTGTGGCCTCTTTCCCAAAGAGGCAATGATTTACAGAAATATAAGCTATTGGGACCGGTTACGGTTTTCCTGACTGTATCTGATTATCCAAAGTGGAGCACCTGTAAGGAATTCTAGTTGGTTTGGCCAGTGGAGAAAACTATAGGTATCTGCACACGGAGTCGCTCTTTTCATTGTGGCTGAAATATTTGACCATTTACTTATCTAGTCATTTCTGTTTTTTTTTTTTTTTTTTAAACAGAGTCTAGGTAGTTATAGACATATTAACCTTTTTGATGACTGTACTAACCATCTGGATTAATTGCCATGGTGAAATCACTTGTTCACACAAGCACAGTTTTATGATTCTCATTTCCTTTGACCTTTATTCTAATCGCCCAGTTATCTGACCACATTTGTCTAAAAAGTGAAAAAGGTCCACTTGCTTTACA
This sequence comes from Nycticebus coucang, assembly GCF_027406575.1. Taxonomy (NCBI): domain Eukaryota; kingdom Metazoa; phylum Chordata; class Mammalia; order Primates; family Lorisidae; genus Nycticebus; species Nycticebus coucang. Next base: position 121,415,118 of record NC_069781.1, on the reverse strand, counting down.
CCAAATTCAATAACGTCTGACCTTGCTCCTCAGCTGTAGAGTATATTGTTTAGATCATGAAATTGATGAGGCGAGAAAAGATGCTGAGAGAAAATAACTGAAATGCAGGGGGAGCAGAGCAAAAGCCTCTTTGCGTACTTTGCTTACATTTAAATTAACTGATGCTAATTTATTTACCTATATTTATGGGATGCACCCATTGCTTATTAGCCCCTGGACACATTTTAAGAGGATCATAAAAAGAGACACTCCTTGTCATGATGGCTAATTAACATTCAAATTGACTAACCAACTAACACTTAAGTACTAAGAATAAAATCGGTCATGGGCCAGTCAACATTTTCATCAAATGTCCTTAAACAGAATCCATTAGCTGATACCCTCTCTGCTACTTTTCTACCTGCTGGCAAAATATCTGATACCAGAGAATGTCAGAATTTACAAGGGAACTATATCATTCACAGTGTAGCCATTCATATCCAGTGTGTTTCTGGGCTCGCAAAGCTTGATTAAATGGACATGTCTTCTTCCCAGAAGATGTTTATCTTCCAGCTGTAATTGACGCAGAAGAAATGAACATGTAACATTCAGGGATTATATGTCCTGTTGTTCCGGATTTGTTTTGCTCACACGACCACAGCAACTACTAAACCTAATAAATTTGGGTGCATGTCCAATAGGAAGTTTTCCTGATTGGATATATATCCTGAAAGATCCTTGAGCTACTGTAAATCCGTTCATTTGAAATATATGCAGGACAGGAAGAAATATTGATGGGGCAACTCAGATGGTTCCTTTCATAATTTCTAGGAGGAAAAGAACAGAAAAAGGAGGAAATTCATTTTTTAGTCATTAACCTATCACGTAAATTTCTACATAAACACATATGAGTCCCACTTTGAAAATACGTGCATATTAAATTTTCTGTTCCTTTTTTGCATTTATATTCTTGATTTCATTTTATTTTTTCACTGTTTCAGTTCGTAGTTGAGTTTATGCTGAAAGCCGTTGGGGGTGACTTAGACCAATAAGGGGAAGATAAATTCTGACTTGTGAAGGTTTTCTACTAACTATTACGGAGAGCCTTATACTTGCTAAGTAAGGACCAGGGTGGTATCACTAGATGAGAATTAATATTTTTACTTTAATTAGACTTTTGGTAAATTTGCTTTTTTAAAGAATCCTAAATTTTAACCCGTGAGAACTGTTCCACTTAGGCTAATTTTTTGAGAACCATTTCCATGTGAATCAGAAGTTTACACCAAATTACGGATTTAAGACTGGATGGCTTCTTCAGAATTTGGAGCATCTGAAGCTGATTTTGAGTTTGGTCACTAACGTAGTCTAGACGGTAGGTGAAGCAAATGGGCTCTTGAATCAGAATTTTGCAATTCCCAAGCTAGCTGGTAACCTGGGACCTATTGATTAACCTCTCCGGGCTCAGATTCTGTACCAGTAAAGTCATGAAAATAAAAGAAACATCAATTAAATGAGTCAATAATCATACAAAGTCATGATCATACAAAGGCATACGAAGTTAGTGACCACTCTACACCTAGAATATAATGAATGCTCAATAGGTCTTTAACTATAATTATTACAGTTACTGGGATTACAATAATACAGCAATGATTAGTAGCAACTGTATTGGATTTCTCTTTTAGCTAAAATTTTTTCTCACAGTAGTTTATCAGTCTAAGAAATATCTAAATTCAGTTTTTTTTCTCCTAAGAAGGTACTTTGGGGTGACTGGAATGGAACTTCTTAACTTTCCTTACAAGACCTTCCCTTTCTCCTTATTGCTGGTCCATTTTTTAGTAAAATCTTCAATTCTAATCATTGCATACATACAGAAAATCATCACCTTACCCCTCTCTGTGGTGGTAGACTGGGTGTCTATAGCAGGGACTTAGTAGAATCCAACTAGGTAAGCTCTTTTTATCTTCTGCCCAGAACTATTCCTCACTAGAGTCAGGTGGAATGGAGGAGAAAGGGAAAGGTTGCAACTTATGAGACACTAAAGAAGAGATTCAAGATAAGAAACTAAAATGGGGTAAATACAGATAACCATAAAATTAAGTGAAGGAAAAAAATAGACATGAAATGGGATAAACACGTCCCTTGGGTGCGTGTGTGGGGGCAAGGTTCTTGTTGAGAATGAGGATATGGTCCAGTATTAGCTTTATGTGTAAGAAGAGTATGGCGGCCAGGAAATCCGAGCTCATTCCATCCATTTAATGGCTATTTAATGTATTCCCATGGAGTGACAAGCACTGTGCTAAGCATTGTGACAAAGACCAGAGCCATGGCCTTTGCTGCAAGGACAATTATGCTAAGTTAATGGAAAGAATTATGTTAATAATAATTAATATTAGTTGACAACCATGATTTCAAATTTATTATTTTGCAAATAAGCAGAGCGGCAGCTGTTAATAAGGAATAGGTACCCAAAGTTAATTAGTTTAATGGATTAGCTAAGGAAAAAATGTCTGAACAGTTTTTCAGAGTTCCCGAGGACCTGCTTATGGTTCTGGAAATAACTATGAGGCAATAAAGAATAAATAATCACCAAAATTAAAACTTCTAATGTTTTCCAAGACACTGCAACTCACCAAAATAAAACAAACTGACCTTGCCATGTTTTAAAAAATCATCATCATGCAGGGAGGTTCAAACAGGGATTTTGTTTTGCTCTGTTTTGTTCTATATCAAATAACTCCAAATTTCTTGGGGGAGTTTTCATTAAAACTATCTTTATTTTTATTTATTTGTTTATTTATTTATTTTAAAAACAAAACCTTGCTTTGTCACCAGGCTGGAGTTCAGTGGCACAGTCATAGCTCACTATGGCCTCCAACTCCTGGGCTCAAGTGGTCCTCCTGACTCAGTTCCCTGAGTAGCTGGGATTATAGGCACCTGCCACAACCACTGGCTAATTAAACAAAAATATTTGTGTTGTAGAGATGGTGTCTCACTGTGTTGCCCAGGCTTGTCTCAGACTTCTGGCCTCAAGCAATTCCCCTGTCTTGGCTTCCCTAAGTGCTGGGATTATAGGTGTGAGCCACCCGTAACTGGCCTAAAACTATCTCCAAAACAACATTTCCCCTCATTACTATCAGCAGAAAGGATGACTCTGGATAGATTATTGATTTTATAATTTTATAAATTATAATAGCTCAATTTGAGAGCACTGAATGTGTGTATTAAGGCATATACTAGAGAGGTTAAATGAGGAACATCGATAATCAATATTTCTGTGAAGTATTAGGTGCTTTGACCAAACTCAATGACCTGCTACTTCCTGTTCTCTGTAGAGAAAGGACAGAGGGCTGTAAATAAGATGGAAAAGGCACAGTGCCTGCTTCATGTCTTCCTTGTGTTACCATCAGGAGACATTTACTGTACCCAATAATCTGAAAATCCAAATGAGATGTATCCCTTCTCCACCGTCTGGTGCCCTCATGGTACTACAATACCCGATCCTTTCAATTCCTTTTTCTTCTGATATCTGTATGTTTCCTGCAACTGAGCTGGGTCTTTTCACATAGGACAAGTGGAACTCTTCCTAATCCTGGCGAGTTCCTGATGTGACTGCCCATTTTACAAACACACCAACAACTTCAACTAACACTGAGCCCTCGGAGGTGGAGGTCAGGGGTCTGGAGATAAAAAGATGAAAAATAGTGCAACCCTATTCTTAAGAGCTCCTTGCCTCCTCATCTGTCTCTTTCTACCTTCTGTTCTCATTGTGGGAGGCCCTGTAGAGAAGAGGCTAATAGCACAAACTCAAACCACACTAGGTCAAACCCAGCCTCTCCCAGTTGCCAGGCAAATGTCACTGGATGTAGTACATAATCCAGCCAAGTCTCAGTTTCTCCCTTATAAAAGGAAGAATATACCCTGTTTTCCCAAAAATAAGACATCCTCCGAAAATAAGACCTATTTGCAGGAAAGATAAAACGTCCCCTGAAGATAAGACGCTGTCTTATTTTCGGGGAAACAGGGTAATAGGTGGGTTGTGTGAAAAAAGGTAGGCTAATCTAGGGATCTGACATGAAATCCTCAGTATAGTTAAGTTCTTATTTTTATTGTCTCAGTATCTTCAAGTCACATGCTCTGAGCAGACTGGAACACACCTTTGCTCAGGAATTTGCTTTGTGCCTCTCCCTAGTTTACTTATAACATTCCCTTTATCAGGAATGACGTCCTCATCTCCCAAACCCTCTACCATCATCCATGGTAGCCAGATATAGCAAGTCAAAACACAGGACTTTCAGTTAAAATTGAATTTCAGATAACTGACTGACAGTTTTTTAATATACATGTATCCTATGCAATATTTAATGAGATAGACTTATCCTAAAAATTTATCTATTGTTTAACTAAAATTCAAAGCTCAGACAGTCTGTATTTTATCCTGCAACCCTCTCCCTTTTTCAATCCCTTCTGCCTGCCAAATCTTATTTGTTATTTAAAATCCTACTTAAAAGGTAGCAAATACAAATATCTGTAGTGTTCAGGCTGGAAGAGTTCCAGGAGGATGTAGTCACTGGGCAATGCAAATTGGGTGGTAGCATCTCATCCTCAGCTTGTTTCTATGTGTGAATATGAGATTTATGTTGCTACATGTTCCCCGTATTCAAGCGTAGCTGAAAACTCAAAAAATAAGTATGTGTTATCTACCAATATATAAATGTTGAAACTAGTTAAGTATTTTAAAAATCACTCCTGGGTGTCACAAATTTGAAAACTCTGCCCAGGATAATTACATTTTTTCCCCCACGTGATGTTCCTTGATGGCCCACAGTACAGATGGCGTCTCTTTCTTCTGAACTGCACAGGTAGCTCCATTCTTAGGGCTCAGAACTAGTGGCCCTGTATGGTCGATCTTAATTTTTTCCAAGTAGACTATAGCTTTTAAGAATGTAGAGACGATGTTCATCTCCGATTCTATAGGGCTTGGTATTTAATGCATTGTCAGTTAAAAGAATGAATGAAAGAATAAATTTCAGTTTAGCAGGATTCAACAAAGATTATTAACGAGGCCACCAATAGGAGCAGCTCAAAGGCCACACTGAGCAAAGCACAGACATTTATGGCTTATTTATTTTTACTTTAAAATTTTTTTATTAAATCATAACTATACATTAATGCATTTATGGAGTACAATGTGCTGGTTTTATATACAATCTGGAATGCTTACATCAAACTGGTTAACATAGCCTTCACCTCTCTTACTTAATTATTGCATTAAGACATTTACACTAATTCTTAATGGATTAGACATGCACCTTTGCATTATGCACAATAGGTGAGGTATTTATGGCTTTTTGAACCACGACCAGGCAGCTACAATTTGATCCCGTGGCGGTGTTTTCTTGTGGCTTTCCATCACAGGCGTTCTCTCGAGGAGTTTGTCCCCTTCCCAACAGCCATCCTTCCTCAGGCCACATTTACTCAAGCAGCCCACAGCAGAGAGATTATGTAAGATTAGGGAGGACCTTGTCTCAGTGCGCACAGCCCACATGAAAACAGCACAGGGTCCCCGAAGAGGCCCCAACTGTTGCCCTAGTCAGCTTTATCTCTGAGTTCCAGCAGTAAATTTTGCCCTGGATAGAAATTAATTCTAAATTCCTTAATATTAATAACAGTATTAAGGACTGGTGTAATAAAAGTTTATTGACTAATTTTCCATCATAATTTGTCTATAATTCTTGTGCTACCATATTATATTTTTATGAAATGGAAACACTGTGTTCCTGGGCTGCATATTAATGACAGAAAAAGAGCAAATGATACTTTGAACATCATCCATTGGGATCTAAGACTTTTTGGATCCAGAAACTTAATGTTATTTTCATGAAGGGTACATAGAATAATTTTTTAAAAAGTGATAGGGAAATCTGCCCAACTGGAGGAATGCTAAAGAGTGCATAATATACGAATGGTTGGTTCACATATTATTGGGCTATCTTTGGAAAAAGATACTTTTGTAAAAGCTTTCTAGATCATTAAGAAAAGAGAATTTGAGATTGAAGTCAACAAGCTGTTACCGAAGGCTAAACTGACATGTTTGTGCATGTCCTATCCCCACCATAGGACAGATAATAATAATAATAATAAATAATAATAATAATATAATAATAGGAATCATAATAGTGAATAAGCATTGACTACTTCATTTCAGGCACTGTGCTAAACATTTTATAGACACAATCTGATTCATTCCTCATAACCATCCAGAGGTCAGTTTTCTTATGAGGCGAGGAAATGGGTCTAGTATTTTGCCCAAGCCACGTAGCTCATGAGTGATGTCACTGACGCTCTAATCCAGGATGAGGCCCTTCCCCACTGTGCATCTGACATGGCCTCCTGCTGTGTCACAGCAGCATGGACACAGTCAGATGGGAGCCTTGGAGCAGCAATAAAACTCCAAAACATCCCCTCGAGTGAGCGTCGAACTAAGGGGGCGTAGTCAGAGCAAAGTGCCCTTTATCAAAACAGGAGATGACAGGAGTTAAGTGGAACAAACATCAGATTCAGAATCAGGTATGAGAAACAAGCTAAAAAAAAAAAAAAAATCCAGACCAAACCCAATCACAGGAATGGACATTGGGGTCAGGGTCATAAGTTAGAGTGAAGGTCAGGACAGGTGGTGTGAAGATGTAACCTATCGAGTTAGGGGTATTGTTGATGAACACGGACAGAAACCATCCATCCTACTGTAAGAATTCAAGAAAGATGATTTGCTCAAAACCAGCAGATGGGAGCTTGTTGGAAAAGAACTGTTTTATAAAAGCCTATCGGTATGGTTACTGTGCTATGTGACTGCCTTTATTCAGTAGCCCTGAGAGTGATGACTATTCATATAGCACACCTGGGTGTCTGCACATAATTGTCATTGATCTTTGAAAAACTCCTTAAACTAATGAAGTTCACATCTGACACACACACACACACACACACACACACACATATATATATACATACATATATTTTTCACATCCAGTTAGTGTTTTGTCTTTGGAACAAAATCTTCGACATATCATGCTATGTAAAAGGAAAACAACAACAACAAAATCCCAGCAGCTCCCTCTAATTCCTGCTCAAAGTTTATGGCCTTTTAAGCAGGGAAGAGCACACAGGGCAGATTGCTTCTGACCGGTAATTCTGTTTAATAAATGACTTTCATAGAAGATGATGTGAGAGAAGATGTGCCAATAATGTACATACATTTTCTAGGAGAATATTCAGGTACCTATATGTGCTAACAGGCCCATGCCAAGGCCTCACCCTAACCCCTAAAGGGACTAAATGAAAGTGTTCACACTTACACATGGGGGCATCATATCTCTGCCATTAGAGGAGATTGGGCAGCCTTCTTTCCCCAGAAACTAACCACAGCTGTTGTCCAGCCAAAGGGTCAGTTCACTGGAATGAACAAAATATACAAATTGGCAGTGGGAGGTAAGCCAGAATCTCCAGTCTATGAGCTGAATCTCCAGCTCAGCTGCCCAGTGTCCAGCAGGCCTCTCCAGGTCCTGGAGAGAGATCAGTCCTTGGAGAGGGCAGGATCAGAAGAGCTTAAGGAAAGCTAATGTCATGTTCTAAAGAGGGTGTTTGGCGGGATCTCACCTAATGTACACAATGCAATGGTACATTTCAAAACAACTAAGAGTATATTATAAATGTCGTACTGCAAAAACAAGTAAATGAGGTGATGGTTATGTTAATTAGTTTGATCTAAGACTTCCACATTATATATCAAATCATCACATTGTACCCCATAAATGTATACAGTTATGATTTAACAAAAATGAAGTTAAAAAAACAAGGAGCTCTGGGTGGTGCCTGTGGCTCAAAGGAGTAGGGCGCTGGCCCCATATGCCAGAGTTGACAGGTTCAAGCCTGGCCCCAGCCAAAACTGCAAAAAAAAAAAAAAGGAGCTCTGAGTCTCAAAAGGACAACAATCAAATCCACAGGAGCAGAGAACAATGGTAACATTGTTGAAGTTAGATGAAGTTAGAACCATTAGGAGCTGGGGATCCCTGTGAGCTGAGAAAGGAACAGAGAGCCCAGGTAGGAGCAGAGTCTGGTTCAAGACCGCTGTGTGCATGGAGCCAGGAGGCTGTGCCTGGATTTCCCTGAGTGCCAGCCATGTGCCGTGTAGTACTCTGCTAGGCTTGAAGGCACATCGTTGGGTCAGAAGAAGAGAAAAAGTATCTCTGGCTTTGAACCTGTAGGAGCAGAGAGTGGTGGAGATGATATTAATATCTTCCCCCATTTCTAAATATACCCAGGGTGACTGGGTACCATACAAGGGAATCCAAGAGAACTGGTGTCAAGTTCTGGTTTCATCCCTGTCCCCTGCGTGACCTTGGGCATTCACTTCCTCTGCCCAGATGCTATTTCTTCATTTGTAAGTGGCTAAAATCATATCTACTTCATGGTGTTCTTCAAAAATTCACTGGGAATGTAAAATACAGAGCCTGACTCAAAGTATATTTTCAGTATTGCCATTATAATACTAACAACAATAATTGTTATAGAGGATCATTTTAGATCTTTCATTGTTGATAAGCCACTTTCTGTTCCTTCACTCCACTCACCATCAGGCTCTTAGAGAGGGGCAAATGTGACTTGGGGAAAGAAAGAGACATGACGGCCTAGGCGCAAAGAGCCTTTGATAGTATCAACGCTGGAAAGCAGAGTCAAGTAAAAATCCATCTCTGTAGCCCCAGTGGATTATGGAAAAGAAAAGAATAACGGCAAGGAAAGCAAGTGCTTCATCCCAGGCATCCTGACCTCCCCACTCGGCTGAAGGGTTTAGGGGAAAAACCCTTAGAGAAGGGTGAAGAGGAAGCAGAGGAAACAGATGCTTCTCTATTAAGTATTCTGAAAGAAAAGCAGAGAGGTGAAATTGCTGTGCGGGAGAGTCCTCCAGCAAGGCACCATGGCTTTGGGAAAGCAGAGGTGTTGGAGTCAGTGCTGTGTATGTGACCACTGCCCTCTCCAGATCCCCTTCACCAGCCTCTGCACCTCTCCCCAATTGCTGAGTTGACTGGCAACATTATTCTCATCTCTTAAGAGTTGGCTTTAGCTAGAGAGAAGTCACTGACTCCCCATCATCCTCTGTGGTCCTTAGCCAATGACCAGCAGCAGGAGCAGGGCCCGTGGGACCTCAGCTGGGACTCGCAGCTACTGGGGGTGCCATTTGTGCTCTGAACTTTCCCGTGTGATCAGATGTATGAGAATATCACTTTTTTTTTTTTGGCTTTTATTGCCTTTTAAAATTGGCCCACAATTATTGTCCATATTCATGGTCTATTGTGTGCTATTTCAAAACATGTATAAAATGTGTAATGATCAAATCAGGGTAACTAGCATATTCACCACCTCAAACATTCATGATTGCTTTGTGTTGGGTGCATTCAAAAATCTGCTTTCCAAACTACTTCAAAACATACAATAAATTGTTGTTAATTGATAATTACCTTCTATTGCTAAAGAACCACAGAACTTCTTCCTCCTATCTAGCTGTAACTTTGTGTTCATTAACCAATCACTCATTATTCCTCCCTCCCCCACCCACTCCAGCCTGTAGTAACCATAGTTCTACCCTATTTTCATGATTTCAACTTTTTTTAGCTGCCACATATGAGTGAAAACACATAGCATTTGTAATTTTGTGTCTGGCTTAACATAATGTTTTCCAAGCTCATTCATGTTGCTAGGAATGACAGGATCTCATTCTGTTTATGGCTGAAGAGTATTCCACTGTGCTTCATTTTCTCTATCCTCTCATCTGTTGGTAGGCACTTACGTTAATTACATATTTTGGCAATTGTGAATAGCGTTGTAATAAACATGAGGTTTCAGGTGTCTGTATGATATACTGATTTTTTTTAAATAAAAATACCTACTGCTGAGATTACTGGGTCATGTGGTGGATCTAGTCTTAGCTTTTTGTGAGACCGCCATATTATTCTCCATAGTGACCGCCCCAATTTACACTCCCACTGGCAATGTCCCAGAACTCCAGTCTCTCACATCCTCATCAGCATTTGTGACTTTTATTTTTTTGATAGTAACCACTCTAACTGGGGCATGATGATATCTCCCTGCAGCTTTGATCTGCATTTCCATGACAATTAGTGGTGTTTCTATATATCTGTTGGAGACTGAAATCTTGCTTTTTCCTTCACTCTTTCTGGATTCTGTGACTTTCATTTTCTTCAAAGACTGTTCCACCCCAATAAATTTCTGGGGTAAGAATTCTGTCCTCAGTGGTCAGGGGGAAGGAGAGCTGGAGCTGGCTTTCCCTGCTCCCTCTCAGCTTCCACAGGGTGCAAAAGGATCTGGAAGTTTCCACATGATTCTCAGAAATGGGGAGTTGCTGAGAATTCAGCTGGAGAACTGGCCAGGAGTGTTCACTACAATGAGGGTAATTAGTATAAGCCCAGTGCACAAAGGCTATCTAGGGGTAGTTCAGCTTGCCCAAGGCCTAAGTGGCAGCCTCGGTCACTGAGAACCAAGGGGATCATTTGGGTCCTTGGAGGCATTGTCCATGCATCAAAAGCAGAGCTGTAAACAAGAGTAAGAAAACTCTTGCTCTCTTCCAGCAGCAGAAACGGGAAGGGTGCCTAGGGCCAGCACCACAGCCAGCGGCCCACACTTGACTTCCAGCCTAGCCCTTTTAAATTAAAGGACTTGCCCAGGACCAGGGTCACCTGTTCCCCAGGCCTTTATAGTCCCTTGACATCCACATGCCATTTTTGGAAGAAGGAGAGAGAGGGAGGAAAGAGCCATAACAGAAAGTTAAATTCTGAATTAACGTAATTGTTTCTTCTCAACATATTTGTTTTCAGCCCAAAGTCAATTTAAGCCAGCAGATACTGAGATCCCTTAAATTGAAATCCCTTGAATTGGAAATTTAAGATTTTTCTTAGCGAGTGGGACGGGACATGTGTATTAACGGGTAGAAGCCTTTGCATGTCTGAGCCGAAACGTGAAGGAATTGCTAATGTTATTTCTGTGTACCTCTTCCTATCCGCCTCCCACGGGAGTGGGTGTGGCTTTAATCAAAGACCTCGGAGGTCAAGAACATTGGCACTCAGCCTGACTTGAAGCCTCTTGCCCTCAGGGAGATGTGACACCCTGGCAAGCTGAGAGCAGAAGCGAGTTCACTTGGCTGAGGATCTGGAGAGAAAGGAAACCACAAAGTGTGTGAACTTGTGATAGCCTTTGATGCTTACAGCGATGTGACTTGTTGCTATGGAGATGCTTCTGGGATGAATGGATTGTAACAAGAAATACCTTGAAACTCTTTTGCTTCAGCCAAAGCAGGGGCAGCCAGCCGCAAGTGAAGGCTTGGTCAGGGGAACTTCCCTCTGGCTGATGTAGTAAACTCTCTTCCCTTTAGGGACACAGTGGGGCACTCCTGTGTCAGTTTGGATTTATAGAATTTTACCACTGAGGCCTCCTCATTGTCAAGCCTGGCAGACACAGTACTCCGTAGAAAATAAGAAGATGCCGCTAGGGAATGTGGTAATATAGTGCAGCCTGCATTTTCTGTCCCCCACTCTAGACCTCCCCTGTCCTTTTCTTCCAACCTGGAGCACAATTCTGGGGACCATTTTCCTCTCCACCTGACCTCAGAGGAGTTCATTCATTCATTTATCAGAAACAGGAGCCAGTTGAAACAAATAAATAAACTGGAAAGGAAACGGAGCTCGGTGTCCCAAACCTCTCCATTGAGCTGTGACTCAGGAATTACAGCACATTGTATTAAACCATTTCTTTTTGATGCATTGGGGCCGCGTGCAAGCCGACAGTGACATATGGGAAAGGTCCTGTTAGCAGGATTGGGGCTGTTGTGTGATAAATGACACAATATGTCAAAGAACGTCTGTGATCCATCATGCCGGCTTTCTTGGAAGACTTGGAATGGAGAGAGAAAGAGAGAGGACAGAGGAAGAAGAAGGGAGAAAGGCTGATGGAGGTTGGCGGAGGGGTGCGGTGAGGGGAAGAAAGAGTATACAACGCCAGAATAAGACAGGCAAGGAATCTTTTTGCTTAGGAAAGCTAAAAGGATTCTGGAAGATCAGCCAGCGTGTCCCTGCCACTCTCCTGTCCCTTGCATCTCTTTCTCTTTAAATTTAATCAGTTGAGCACATTAAACTATCATGCAGGAAGGGAGAGGATTAGAGCTGGCTGTACAGTTCTGTTCCCTTGCCTCTCCAGACACGCTGTTACGGCGTTGCCCGGGACTTCGCTAAGGCCCAGACAACCTCCACGGGGCACTCTGCAACTGCACTGGCATGGCGGGCTGCATTCGAATCACCTGAGCGAATGCTCTGACTCTGGTATTTGAGAACAGGTTTTATGCCAGGAGGAAGCTTTCATTTTGGGTTTCTTAGCATTTCATCTTCCTAATGTTCCTATCATAATTATGCAAATGCCCATCTTCCCTATTTGGGTGCAAAGTTTCTGATTATTTTGTGTCATCAGAGGAAACTTCCATTTGTATTGGAATTCTCTTTGGGATATCATGTATGTGACTCTTTCAGAATGGGGCCAGGGGCACTCTGGAGGATCGATTTCCACTCCTTTTAGAGCTGCTCATCGTGTTATCTAAAAGAAAAATCTGTGTTACTGAGTCGGATAAGAATTAGACATCCCTGCAGCTCATATGCTTTTATTTTAGATGAGATTGGAGGCAGCAATGCTTATTGAACATAATTATACTTTCAGATTTACAGAGTCACTGTCCTGGGTGCTCATATTTCTTCCTGAGTATTATTTTATATCTTTTAAATATATATGTGGATTATTTTCCTGTGTTGTGGGAGTAAATAAAGGAGCAGACAGACCTAAGATACTTTTTATCCCCAATCTGGATCACGGGGGTATGTTTTATAATGAGAAGATCTTAGACTCCAGAACAAGATTCTGATTCAGAAGTTTTTTTTTTTTTTTTTTTTTTGTAGAGACAGAGTCTCACTTTATGGCCCTCGGTAGAGTGCCGTGGCCTCACACAGCTCACAGCAACCTCCAACTCCTGGGTTTAAGCGATTCTCTTGCCTCAGCCTCCCGAGCAGCTGGGACTACAGGCGCCCGCCATAACGCCCGGCTATTTTTTGGTTGCAGTTTGGCTGGGGCCGTGTTTGAACCCGCCACCCTCGGTATATGGGGCCGGCGCCTTACTGACTGAGCCACAGGCGCCAGAAGTTTTAGGATAGAAGTTTTTGTAAGTTTATCTGGTGATTCTGATGAACAGTATGGGAGCAGCATAGTGGAAGCCTTGGTTTCAGTCTAAGCATTAATTCCACCCCCTTCTCTTTCCACAAGTACCCAGATTTCCTTCTATGTGGGTCGTCCTTGCCGCCCCTCTAGCACGTGGTTACTTTTTAAATTAGACCTGTCCTGTCACCATTCAGGCCAGTGGGAGATCCTAAGACCTAGAGCTACTGCAAAAGACTTTTCCTCTGAAGACAGTGGATGAAGTTGTAGAGTACTGGAATTGTAGTGGACACATTGTTTCCTATAGCCAGGGGAAAGCTTGAGCTATTGAGGGTCACAGTGTGTAGCCTGAGAATGAGGCTGACACTGTGGAAAGCACTGAGCTGAATTTTTAATGAAAGAATGGAGCTTCTTGATCTTGTATGAATCAAGATCTTTGAATGGTACATCTTTTGAATTTCATTGGCTGGCAAGATACCTGTGTAGAGATATTTCTGGCAGGTACATAGAAATAAGGGTTTGGTACTCCAAAAGGAAATTAAGGCTACTGGTACAATTTTGGGGGGTGGAGAATAACACACAAAGTTAAAGCTGTAGGAATAGCTATAAAGCCCAATAAAAAGTATAGAGAAAAAAATAGGAGGATCAATGACAAAATATGAGTAAATTTCTAGGGTTAAAGGAAGGAATGGAACTCAGAAAATAAATGGAGATGGGCTAGTCAAGGAGGCAGTAGCATAGTAGTAAGAACAAAAGTAACAGTCCCGGTGATAATGACTAAATTACTAAGTACCAGACTCTAGGCTGTAAAGTCTACACAAATATATCTCTGGAGGATCAAAGGACTTTTTCATCCAAGCAAAGAAGAAAGGATTAGAGGACAGATGTAATTACAGTGAAATCCAAGGCAACTCCTACAGGCTGTCTTTGAAGTGGGGCGAGACTGTCATGTGGTGGGAGAGGGATTCTGCCCTTCAGGAGCACCTCTCGCAGTGGTGGAAAGCCTGTGCTATGGCGCTGGAAAGGCCTGGAATTGAATCCCTGCTTTGCTCTTATTAGCTTTGTGTTCTTGGCCTACTGCCCCAGTAGTTTCTTCTTCCGTAAAGTACAGACAATATTTACCTACCACACAGGTTCCTGGCAAGGGCTAAATAATGTTTAATGAATAGTACAGAAAACATTCAGACCCTGCCTGGTACGGTGCACAACATGAGATGTTTATTGAGAGCATGGAGAAAGGTGGGACGCTGCAGCTGAGATTAGGCGTCAGGACTCTGCTGTGTCCAGTGAGAGGAGCCTCCTGGTATCCAAGGAGGCAGATTCTGGGATGTTGTGCATATGCCGGCAAAGGGAGTAACTGAGGAATGGCACGTGGGCCTACATGCAGAGAAGTAAGCTGCAAATAACCCCCTCTCTCTTTTATTAGCCTATTGCAAACAGGCATTTCAGGGTGCACTTCCGTGTGCCATCTGCTCCCCTGCCCATCACACTGCATGTCAGCTTACTCCAGCAGCTCATGAATGCCATCAATGCCCGGTGACTTCTGACTCCATGAACACGGGCCTGATGGAAATCCTGTCTCTGCATGTCTAGGGAAATGGACTGTGGCATAACAGCCATTTAGGCCAGCTGTCTCCATGATGCATGGGGCCCGTTTCATGGTGGGTTTGACTGTGAGCTGTTGAAGGCAGAAATACTCATCCTTGACTCTCCCAGGATAGGCTTATTTTTTTACTCCACATTTTCTTGTCATCGTTGTTGTTAAATCTCTATGCCAGAGTTTCTAGGTGTGAAGTTGGGCATGTTTATTTTTATGAAGTTCCTTGGGTGACTTTAATCTACAATTAGTGGGAAAGGAGAAAGGTTGAAAAGTTGACTTTTCTTGTTTGTTTGTTGTGAAAGGAAGTACTTGGGGCCACATGCTTCCTGTTACCTAGATTCGACCTACAGAGTTTTTAAACCTTATATTAATAAATCTTGTTTATTTAGGTTTGTGGTGACGCCTTTCTTATATGACACAAAACCTATTTTTTTTTTTTTTTTGTAGAGACAGAGTCTCACTGTACCGCCCTCGGGTAGAGTGCCGTGGCGTCACACGGCTCACAGCAACCTCTAACTCTTGGGCTTATGCGATTCTCCTGCCTCAGCCTCCCGAGCAGCTGGGACTACAGGCGCCCGCCACAACGCCCGGCTATTTTTTTTGTTGCAGTTTGGCCGGGGTTGGGTTTGAACCCTCCACCCTCGGCATATGGGGCCGGCGTCCTACTCACTGAGCCACAGGCGCTGCCCACAGAACCTATTTTTTACATTGTAATTATTTTAGATGGTTCAGAATAATAGATTTTGGGTTAGAGACACCTGGATTCAAATTGTAGCTTGGGCATGTACTAGTTGTGACTCTTGGGATGCTAATTCACCTCTTTGTATCTCATCTGTAAAATTCAGTTCCTGCCCACATCATGTGTGTATGGTTATGGTTAAAGGAGATGTAACATATAAATTCTCAAGCCAGCACTGAGGCATGGCATGTGCATTAAATGGAGCTACTACTACTAATAATATAATTATCTTTATTTTTTTATTTTTTTGTTTTTTGTGGGTTTTGGCCGGGGCTAGGTTTGAGCCCGCCACCTCCGGCATATGGGACTGGCGCCCTACTCCTTGAGCCACAGGCGCTGCCCATAATTATCTTTATTAGTTACTGATGAATCAGTAGATATTCTTATTACATCATTCTTATAATATCTCAGATATGTGTAGATTTAAATTGTTTTTTTTTTTTTTTTTTTTGTGGTTTTTGGCCGAGGCTAGGTTTGAACCCACCACCTCCAGCATATGGGACTGGCGCCCTATCCCTTTGAGCCACAGGCGCTGCCCATAAATTGGTATTTTTTTTCTAGGGCTTGTCGTAAAATAATAAGATCTTCTAGGACATGTTTTAATGAATATCCATTGTTTCTTTAAAAGTGCTAATTTACAGACACGTATACATATATACAGACACTCAGAGAAATTAGTTACAACTTGCACTATATGTACAAGTTCTTCACTGATATTTTTATGCCTTGAAATTATGTTTTTGCTGTCACAAGTTGAAGGCTTCCTTTCTCACCAGTTACGTTTAGGGATGTGTAATTTTCTCAGCAAATTTTCAGCATCTGATTGCCTTTGCTATTTTGTTCCATCATTTCCTAATGAGAGAAAGGGTATAAATTAAGACAGAGAGAAAGAAGCACCTCAGATACTTCTAGACTAGAGGATGTTTGAGAATAGAGATTGTGCACTCTTTATTTTTGTGTGTCCATAGCAGTTGTTTAAAACAAATACTTGTTGAATTAAAATTGTGTTAGGATTTCCCATTACCAGAATCTCTTTGAATGCAGAATAACAAGGTTTATGAATACATCATTTGTCAATCCTTGGTCACATGTGGTCATGTGTCAAATCTTTGGCTGGGTATTCTGATGAAGAGTTGTATTAAGTCTGAAAATGAGGGAATTCTTTCAAAAGAAAATCCAGGTACTTCTACCAAAAGGAGAAATGGATATTATAAGGCAAATGTAGTTCACATCCCGCTTCCCATCTTATTTTACTTACCAGAGAGTATCTTCTCAATGTATTTCACATACTTCCCATTATCTCCAGGCTTTGTCCATGGTTCTAATGTAGTTTCCTACCTGCTTCTGTTTTCTCCCAATTCTTTTTTTTTTGTGTGTGTGTGTGTGTTTTTTTTTGGCCGGGGCTGGGTTGGAACCCGCCACCTCCGGCATATGGGACCGGCGCCCTACTCCTTGAGCCACAGGCACCACCCGTGTTTTCTCCCAATTCTAATATGTTTTGCGCATGTCTTTAAGATCAAACTCCCTTAAAAGCACAATTTACCATATTTTAAAACTTTTAATGATTTCTAATTCTCAGTGGATGAAGTGTGGACTCCTGTGTCTTGCATTTGAGGTCCAATGAAATCTGTCATTTATCAACATTAGAAGTATTATTTTATTATGCAGAAATCTCTACTTGAACTAGCTGATCAATGAATTGAATTTTATGTCCTAAAGATTGAGTCTTCAAATTGGTGGATGAGCCCTCTCCTAGCCAAAGTAGCTTTGCCTGCACACATATATAGATACATGAGAATCTTAGGAATGATAGGAGCATAATATCTAGGGGTCCTCAAACTTTATAAACAGGGGGCCAGTTCACTATCTCTCAGACCTTTGGAGGGCAAGACTATAGTTAAAAAAAAACAAAAAACAAACTATGGACAAATTCCTATGCACACTGCACATATCTTATTTTGAAGTAAAAAAACAAAACGGGAACAAATACAATTACACCGCTGCATGTGGCCTGCAGGCCATAGTTTGAGGACCCCTGATTTAGACTCACTTCCAAATAAATATTCCTGGAGTTCTCCTCTGTCTTCTATTTTGGGTATTACCACATACCTATTCTGTTGGAAAATTCACTCACAGATCAGTGGGTTGGCCAAGTGGCCACATCTTTGTCCCTCCTTTTGTGCTATTCTTTTCCTTGTATTTCCTTCCACAATCTCAAAACTGAAGACTATCATCTTCACACTTGCCTTGGTGAAATTTACCTTGCAGTGAATGGAAGGTGCCTCTCATTTGTAACTGCATAATGTACTATATATTCCTCTATGGTGTTGTCGTGTAAATATCCATTTACTCTTCCTGTTTCAACTACACCAGGAATTCCTTCATGGAAGAATGGGACCTGTCAAGTATTTACTTTCCATGTAGCACATGCTTAGCTGGTGTAGAAGTTTAAGGATAGCATGACCCTTATTTGTCCTATTTATACCTTGCCACATTATAGTGCATAGAAAGAGGTCAGGTACTAGGAGGTCCTCAACAAACAAACGCACCAATGGTTCCACCTCAATCACTGTGAATGATAATGTGCTTACTGGATGAAACCAAATATGGTATTCTCTATGATGTGATCTCTGCTACCCTTCTGCTCTTGTATAGTAACACTCTTCCTGACCCATCCATGCTGCATCTGTCTACTGGACCCTTTCTTCTTTCTGGGACACAATGGGCATGTTCAAGCCTCCTTTTTGCACTGGCTGTTCCCTCTGCTGGAATGTTTTTCTCCTGCCTGGCTTGGTCTGCTCAACTTTCTCCACTCAAATAGCACCTTATTAGAGAAGCTTTTAATCTCCAATTATGTGATATTATGAAGTGCTTCCCTACACAGCACTCCCTATCTGCCTTACCCTTCTTAATCATTTCCACATGCCTTAGCCCCATCTGACATGTGTTCAATGGTAGTTTTATGAGGATAGAGACTTTGTTTTATTCACTGCTCTATCCTCCGCTTCGAGAACAGTGCCTGGCACATAGTAGGCACTCATTTTCTATTTGTTAAATAAATGAATTATGTGCTAAAGAAACGGAAGGACATAAGGGAGCACAAATAACTTATTTGTATTATTGAATGTGGTAGCTATTCCCACCAGCCATCCATATTCTTCTCTCTGCATAAACAGACAGACACTTAAATTAAATATAGATGCATGTTCCTGAATCTTCAAATTCAGTACAAGTACACAGTATTAATAATACAAATACATCGTGTCTGGCATTGCTTTGTGAAGGAGATTGGGAGAAGGGAAGAGAGCTGGACTACTTCTCCTTACAGTAATCCCATACCCACCTTAATAATATTTTGGTAGCTTGATAGAAGCATTTTATCCCTGAAAGCAGCCTGACATTTACCCGGGATTGCCTGAATTTACTGCTGCCATTACCAGCAAAAAGCCGTCAGGTTTTTGAGTTTTCTCATCCGTAGAAAGCTGGTCACTTTATTTTATTAGCATCTTTTCCAGTGCCTGACCCTATAATAACTGTTTTCAGTGTTTACGTTCTTAGTGGTGAGCTAATGAAGCAGCTTGGCAGCTACAGCTAAGCCCTGGGTTTCTGAGTAGAATCTGGTAATGATAGCAGCAACAACTAGAAACCGTCAGCCTTACCCATTGGAGGAAAAAAAAACCCAACTTTTTTTATGTCTAGCATTTTTAATAATATTGGTCTCAGGAGTAAACAATTAAAATAATCCTGTAAATTTTGTGCAGATTCTCTTTCTGTCTTCTCTACCTTGGCAGATCATAGATACACCTTTCCTTTTTGCAGATGGTCTGTTCTTCTTCACTCTTTTTTTTCCTCCTCAATTTCTCATGCATTTGTGTGTCTTTTACTTGCTTTCTTTACTCACTACTGAAGGCTCTTTGTAAATTCCAACTCTGTGGGGAAAACCTTAGAAAAGTTCTGTTAGAAGTGCACACAGTTGGGTTCCCAGAGTCCCGTGTCTGCCCACATGGAGACCCTTCAACCCTTCCCTAACAATTCTGTCCATTAAAAATGAATCAATTGTTTGCAAGAATGGAGAGCAATGGGAACTCACTTACACTGCTAGTGCATTTGCTAAGACACTTATGATTCAGTAAGAGAAAAAAAAAAAAAAAAAAAACAACCAACAACAACCAAACAGAGAAAGTCCACATGATTGTTCATACATGTAGAACTTGTATTGACCCGGAGCTTTTGCCTTCTTAGCCTGTGTATTATCATGTGATTATAAAAAAGTCTCTTGAACAGTGCCCACCTCAAGGGGAATAGCAATATTGTCTTCAATGTCATTCATTTATGGAGCTGCCACCAATTTGGTAAGACCACTATGAGTTGCACTTGTTTGCATCCAATTTTCCTGTGGTCTTGTTTCATTTTGACCAGGGAGCATGCACTTGCATACTTGAAGGGAACACAAGTCACAGTCAGTGATGAATTTCCATTTGTCCCCAAGATTCAGACTGGATAGTAGTGTTACTTTCTGTAGCTTCAGCTTGCCTGGAAACATGTGGTGATGCAATTTTTATTCAAAAGGCAATCTATCAAACATCGAACATCAATTTCCAAGTTATCATTCTTATACCTAGTTTGGGTAAAAAGGAAGATGTAGGGATAAAAAAAATTTGAAATCCTATTCTATGGAATTTTTTTCCATTGAAGCCTTGGTTTTGTCATCTAATCTGGCTCACTTCTGTTTCCTTAGGAAGTGACCTCTGTAATGGAATCAGCTTGCCCAGCTACAGTGCCTAGTGACTTGTCACATGATGAAAGTGCCAGAGAATTTTAAAATGAGAGAATTTAGGAGCAAGGTCTGAGCACTCCTGATGGCAGCATCTTTCTGCTTCTGTGATAGAGAAAAAAGGTCAGGATTTGGGTGATTTTAGTGTCCAAGTCAGACTGAATAGATAGATTCACAAATAGAGGCGTTCAAATTGCAGTGCTGAGATGTCAAGGGACACATTGTTTCATTAAAAATGTAAAATGGTCCTTACTACTCTACAGCTTACCAGGTGTCTCCCCTAGAGGCTGGACTTTAGAGGGTCTGGGATAGCACTTGGGGATTAGCAAGTTTGACAAATGCCCCAGGAGCTCCTTACCTTCAGAGAAGTTGGAGATGAGTTCCAAAGATGGAGAAGATGTGGCTGGCAGAATTAACTGGTCTTCCTCACCACTTCCTTGATGTTTGTCTCTGATTTCCTGGTTGCTTTACTGCTACTTCTGCAAAGTTGGTTCATGACCTTGGGCTGCCCTCCCCGGGCTCCTAGCAGCTGCTCCAGCTCTTGTCTGCCTTCCCCATCCTGTGCCTTGGGTCACAGCCACTTGTTATCTTATATCAATTTTGCATTTTGTTTCTGTCAAGTGTTACCCATGTGAGAGAAATGGTAATGTAGTGCCCAAATGAACTATTTCCAGAATAAAAGTTTAAAGAATGGTATGATCTTACTTACTTGGTTGTCTTTGGCTATGCAGCAAACAAATGCATTCTAGGTCAGAAGTTCTCAACCTCAGTGAGCTCTTCTGGGAGTTTTACAGGTGACCTGGTGATTCTGATGTAATTGGTCTGGGGCATGGCCTGGGATTCAGAGACTTTAAAGGGTCCATCCGACAGGTGACTCTAATGCAGGGGTCCTCAAACTTTTTAAAGATGGGGCCAGTTCTCTGTCCCTCAGACCATTGGAGGGCCGGACTATAGTTTAAAACAAATACTATGAACAAATTCCTATGCACACTGCACATATCTTATTTTGAAGTAAAAAAACAAAACGGGAACAAATACAATCACACCGCCGCATGTGGCCCGCGGGCTGCAGTTTGAGGACTCCTGCTAATGTGCTCACTGAGGTGAGGACCACTGCTCTAGGAAGTTCGGCTGCCCCGGCACCTGTCCTCAGGAGAATAGAACTGGGGTTTATAGCAAACCTGTGCTCTAACTATAGAAACCTCTGTGCCATCTTTGAAGGAATCAACCAAAATAGAGTAATGCTCACCCAAGGTGTTTTATTCTAGGAGAGAAGAATTTGATATGAGCCCTTTTTATGTCTAGCTACCATTCTTCCCTGAACCCTTCTGAGAAGAACATGTTACAAGGTCGTATTTATATAGTGCTGGTCCCCCAGGGGCATATGTACCATACAGATCTCTTTTAAGATCTCATTAATCCTCATAGATTTTTTTTAAGATTTCACAGGATTATCACACCAATGCATAAATGCTGAAAACACTATTTAAAAAAGTATATATATATATGTGTGTGTGTGTGTGTGTGTGTCATATGATTTTCTAACAATATTTACATCCCATAAACATTCATATATATAGATGTGTGTGTGTGTGTATGTATATATATATATGAAACACAAAATTTCTATAACATAGAAATTAAAACACAAACCCCTAAATGTGCTTGAGTTTATCAACATTTCTTTTCAATGCCTTCTTTTACTCTTTGGTGTCTCATTTTTTTCTTTCTCCTTCCCTTTGCAAGAATTTTCATCTCTCTTTATTGCTGAAATTCCCACAGCTACATGTTTGGTTGTTGACTTAGTGTTTGTTTATTCTTACATGCTCGTGATCATCAAACTGCCTTAGCAGCCTTTGCTTACAAATCTTACCATACAGCCCCTTCCCACAAAATCTTAGCTCAGAGGTATCCTTTCCCTTTGATAATTAGTTTAGAGTGCCTACATTGGTTGGGCAGTAAGAAATGGAAACTCTGTCTTCCAGCAACTATTTCAAAAGGCAAAGTCATGTAGGAGTTGAGAATATACACTTTGGGATCAGAAAGCCCTGAGTTCAGATTCTACCATTTTCAGAAAGCATATGATCTTTCTGAGCCTCTATTGCTGTGGTGTTGTGAGCATTAATTAAGATAATCATGCATTGTGTAGAGGACAGTCTCTGGTGCATGATGAGTGATCAGTAAATGGTGACATTCTTTTTTTTTTTTTTATTAAATCATAGCTGTGTACATTGATGTATTCATGGGGCATCATTCACTAGCTTAACAGACAGTTTACCAAGTTTCACATATACCCTTGTAAGATGCACTGCTGGTGTAATCCCACCGATCCCCTTCCCTCTACCCACCTCCCCCCTCCCTCCCCTCCCTTTCCCCCTTCCCCCATTCTTAGGTTGTAACTGGGCTATAGCTTTCATGTGAAAACCCCAAATTAGTTTCATAGTAGGGCTGAGTACATTGGAATTTTTTCTTCCATTCTTGAGATACTTTACTAAGAAGAATATGTTCCAGCTCCATCCATGTAAACATGAAAGAGGTAAAGTCTCCATCTTTCTTTAAGGCTGCATAATATTCCATGGTGTACATATACCACAATTTATTAATCCATTCATGGATCGATGGGCACTTGGGCTTCTTCCATGACTTAGCAATTATGAATTGGGCTGCAATAAACATTCTGGTACAAATATCTTTGTTATGATGTGATTTTTGGTCTTCTGGGTATATGCCCAGCAGAGGAATTACAGGATTGAATGGCAGATCTATTTTTAGATCTCTAAGTGTTCTCCATATCTCTTTTCAAAAGGAATGTATTAATTTGCACTCCCATCAGCAGTGCAAAAGTGTTCCCTTTTCTCCACATCCGCGCCAACATCTCTGGTCTTGGGATTTTGTGATATAGGCTAGTCTCACTGGAGTTAGATGGTATCTCAAAGTAGTTTTGATTTGCATTTCTCTGATGATTAAAGATGATGAGCATTTTTTCATATGTCTGAAGGCCGCACGCCTGTCTTCTTCAGAGAAGTTTCTCTTCAAATCCCTTGCCCAGCCTGTGATGGGATCCCTTGTTCTATTCTTGCTAACGCGTTTGAGTTCTCTGGGGATTCTGGTTATTAAACCTTTGTTGGAGACATAACCTGCAAATATCTTCTCCCATTCTGACGGCTGTTTGCTTGCTTTACTTACTGTGTTCTTGGCTGTGCAGAAGCTTTTTAGTTTGATCAAGTCCCAGTAGTGTATTTTTGAAGCTGCTTCAGTTGCCCGGGAGGTCCTCCTCATAAAATACTCACCCATCCCGATCTCTTCAAGGGTTTTCCCTGCACTCTCCTCTAATATCTTTATAGTTTCATGTCTTAAGTTTAAATCTTTGATCCAGTGAGAGTGTATCTTAGTTAATGGTGAAAGGTGTGGGTCCAGTTTCAGTCTTCTACAGGTTGCCAGCCAGTTCACCCAGCACCATTTGTTAAATAGGGACTCTTTTCCCCCACTGAATGTTTTTAATTGGCTTGTCAAAGATTAAATAACGGTAAGTAGCTCGATTCATCTCTTGGTTCTCTATTCTGTTCCAGACACCTACTTCTCTGTTTTTGTGCCAATACCATGCTGTTTTGATCACTATCGATTTGTGTATAGTCTGAGGTCTGGTAGCGTAATTCCTCCTGCTTTGTTTTTATTTCTGAGTAATGTCTTGGCTATTTGAGGTTTTTTCTGATTCCATATAAAACAAAGTATTGTTTTTTCAAGATCTTTAAAGTATAACAGTGGAGCTTTAATAGGGATTGCATTGAAATTATATATTGCTTTGTGTAGTATGGACATTTTAACAATGTTGATTCTTCCCAGCCATGAGCATGGTATGTTTTTCCATTTGTTAACATCTCCAGCTATTTCTTTTCTTAGAGTTTCATAGTTCTCTTTATAGAGATCTTTCACGTCCTTTGTTAGATAAATTCCCAAATATTTCATCTTCTTTGGCACTACTGTGAATGGGATAGAGTCCTTAAGTGTTTTTTCAACTTGACTGTTGTTGGTATATATAAAGGCTACAGATTTATGAATGTTGATTTTGTAACCTGAGACGCTGCTGTATTCCTTGATCACTTCAAAGAGTTTTGTAGTAGAGTCCCTAGTGTTTTCCAGATATACTATCATATCATCTGCGAAGAGCGAAAGTTTGATCTCTTCTGACCCCATATGGATACCCTTGATCGCCTTTTCTTCCCTAATTGCAGTGGCTAAAACTTCCATTACAATGTTAAAAAGCAATGGAGACAATGGGCAGCCTTGTCTGGTTCCTGATCTGAGTGGAAATGATTCCAATTTAACTCCATTCAATATGATATTGGCTGTGGGTTTGCTGTAGATGGTCTCTATCAGTTTAAGAAATGTCCCTTCTATACCGATTTTCTTAAGTGTTCTGATCATGAAAGGATGCTGGATATTATCAAAAGCTTTTTCTGCGTCGATTGAGAGAATCATATGGTCTTTGTTTTTTAATTTGTTTATGTGCTGGATTACATTTATAGATTTACGTATATTGAAGCAGCCTTGAGACCCTGGGATAAAACTGACTTGGTCATGATGTATAATTTGTTTGATGTGTTGCTGGATTCTGTTTGTTAGGATCTTGTTCAATATGTTTGCATCTATATTTATTAGTAATATCGGTCTATAATTTTCTTTTCTTGTTGGGTCTTTTCCTGGTTTGGGGATCAGGGTGACGTTTGCTTCATAGAACGTGTTAGGTAGTCTTCCTTCTTCTTCTACCTTTTGGAACAGGTTGAGTAATATAGGTACTAATTCCTCTTTAAAGGTTTGGTAGAATTCTGACGTGAAACCATCTGGTCCCAGGCTTTTCTTTCTAGGGAGGTTTTGTATGGTTGATGCTATTTCCGAACTTGATATGGGCCTGTTCAACATTTCCACTTGATTGTGGCTAAGTCTTGGGAGGTGATGTGCTTCCAAGTATCTGTCAATTTCCTTCAGATTTTCATATAAAGATTCTTGTAAAATTCATTAAGGATTTTTTGGATTTCTGAGGAGTCTGTTGTTATTTCGTCTTTGTTGTTTCTGATTGATGAGATTAGAGATTTTACTCTTTTTTTCCTGATTAGGTTGGCCAAAGGTTTATCTATTTTATTGACCTTTTCGAAAAACCAGTTTTTTGATTTATTGATCTGTTGTATTATTCTTTTGTTTTCAATTTCATTTAATTCTGCTCTAATTTTGGTTATTTCTTTTCTTCTACTGGGTTTGGGGTTGGAATGTTCTTCCTTTTTCAGTTGCTTGAGATGTCCCATGAAGTTGTTAACTTCCTCTCTTTCCGTTCTCTTGAGGAAGGCTTGCAGTGCTCTAAATTTCCCTCTTAGAACTGCCTTTGTGGTGTCCCAGAGGTTCTGATAGTTTGTGTCTTCATTGTTGTTTTGTTCCAAAAAATTGGCGATTTCTTTCTTAATCTCATCTCTCACCCAGCTATACTTCCATGTTTTTGTATGAGTATGCAGATTCCTGTTGTTACTCAGCTCAAGTTTTATTCCATGGTGGACCGAAAAGATGCATGGAATAATTTCTATTCCTTTAAATTTACTGAGGTTAGACTTGTGACCTAAGATGTGATTGATTTTGGAGTAAGTTCCATGGGCTGATGAGAAGTATGTGTATTCAGTTTTGTTGGGATGAAATGTTCTGTAGATGTCTGCTAAATCCAAATGTTGGATGGTTAGGTTTAAATCTAAGATTTCTTTGCTCAGCTTCTTGTTGGAGGATCGATCCAACACTGCCAAAGGAGTGTTGAAATCTCCGACTATTATGGAGCTGGAGGAAATCAAGTTGCTCATGTCTGTTAGAGTTTCTCTTATAAATTGGGGTGCATTCTGGTTGGGTGCATAGATATTAGTAATTGCGATCTCATCATATTGAGTATTACCCTTAACAAATATGAAGTGACCATTCTTGTCCTTCCTTACTTTTGTTGATTTAAAGCCTCTTGTGTCTGCAAATAAAATTGCAACACCTGCTTTTTTCTGATTACCATTTACCTGAAATATGGATGACCATCCTTTCACCCTCAGTCTGTATTTGTCTTTTAAGTTAAGATGTGACTCTTGTATGCAACAGATATATGGCCTGAGTTTTGTATCCAGTCAGCTAACCTATGCCTCTTTAGAGGACAGTTTAAGCCTTTCACATTAATGGAGAATATTGATAAGTCTGGTAAAGTTTTGGGTATCGAGTTTTTCAAAAGTCCAGTGGGCATTTTTAATCCTTTCGCCAGTGTGGAAATTGGAGTTTGATCCAAAGTTTCTGAGGGAGTTTACTTTGTGGTATAGGATTGGGTTGGTCATTATGGAGGATAGGTCTGAGAATATCCTGAAGAGCTGGTTTGGTTATGGCATATTTCTTCAACATATGAATGTCATTAAAGTATTTAATTTCTCCATCATAAATGAAACTCAGTTTAGCTGGATACAAGATCCTGGGTTGAAAGTTATTTTGCTTTAGGAGATTAAAAGTCGGTGACCACCCACCCTCTTCTGGCTTGAAAAGTTTCAGCAGAGAGATCTGCAGTCATTCTAATATTCTTCCCTTTGAAGGTAATGCTTTTCTTTCTCCTGGTATCTTTGAGGATTTTCTCCTTCATATTAACTTTAGTGAAGTTAATTATGATATGCCTGGGGGATGTCTTATTGGGGTTGAGTCGTGCTGGGGTTCTGAAGCTGTCCACTATCTGAATTTCAGAATCTCTAGGCATGTCTGGAAAATTCTCTTTCATAATTTCATGCAGGAGGGCCTCTGTGCCCAGCGAGGCCACTTCATCTATTTCTGGAACTCCTATGATTTGGATATTTGCCTTCTTTGAATTATCCCAGAGCTCTCTGAGAAAATATCCGTTTTTGCTCTCCATTTCTCTTCCTCTTTGAGAGTTTGGGAGCATTCAAAGGCTTTATCTTCGATGTCAGAAATCCTTTCTTCTGCTTGTTCTATTCTATTGCTGAGGGATTCTACTGTATTTTTCATATCTTTGAGGGCTGCAAATTCTTGCTTCAGTGTGTCTAAGTCTTTGGTGCTTTTGTCTTTAAATTCGTTAAATTCTTGAGACAGCTTTTGAATTTCTCCACGAATTCCTAATTCCATTTTGTTAATCTTGTTTGCCATCCAAATTCTGAATTCAATTTCTGACATCTCAGCCAGTTGTTTATGAATGGGATCTTCAATTGCATTTGCCATATCTTTCCTTGGGGGGGTTGATCTATTCTGGTTATTCATGTTACCAGAGTTTTTCCGCTGATTCCGCCCCATCGTTGTTTTACTCCCTCTGATTTTTTCCCCTGGGGCTTTGTTGAGGGCCCGGACAGTATTGTGGCCTGAGAAACTGGGGCTGTGTCTGGTGTGGTGGGGTAAGTGGTTCTGCCTTGTTTTCAGCTGGTTTCTGTTCTACCCTAGTGAAACAGATACTCTGGATTGAAGTCTCAGCTATGGAGAAATATCAGCAATTAAGTCACTCCAGCCCCCACTGGCCAACAATTGGAAAAGAAAAATCAAACCTTCCTACCGCCGTGCACCCAGGGCACCACCTGATTTGTCCTTAGGCGATTGGTTCAGTTCAAAAAGTCCAAATCAATTGTTTCAGTCTGCACCTGTCTTGGGTGAGAGAGTTTAAGAGGTCTCTGGGAACTGGATCACAGGGGTCTGGTGACTACTCTGGTGTGGCTTGCTCCAGTGCTGCATGGAGTCAGGTGGAGCCATCCAGCCAATAGATCAGTCTGGGAAGGTTGATGCCTCCTTTCCCACCTTGCACCGCTGTCACACCGAGTCACTGATAGCCCTGCAGTTGGCTGACCCAGTTGTCTGTAGTGAATCGGTACTCCAGGAGTTTGTACCTGCCCGAATCACAAGAAAGTCTGCCAGGCCGCTGCGCTCTGCCTCTCTCTAGCAGGAGGAGGTGAGGCCTGACAACCTCGGGCACTTGATGAAGGTTGGGGAGTTTTCACTCAGGTCTACTCTCTCCCCTGATTAATGTTACTGACAGAACAGAACAGAACAACTCTGCGGTTCCCCTGCAGAAGAGAAGCTGAATTGAGTTCCAAATCAGCTTTTCTTCACTCTTGTATTGTCTATAGGCTGAGATCCCCTGAGGGCCAGGTGCGTCTTAGGTTTAGCAAAGCAGACCTCTGGGTCAGCCCCGCCCTGGGAGTTTCCCTGGTTTGCAAGTTGGAGTAGCCTCAGGCAAATCCTATACTCAGAGTCTCTGGTTGCCCAGGGAGACAGGGGTTGTGGCTTCAGAATATTCAGTAGTGAGCCATATTACTAGCAAAAGAGGGCTGCTGTTTTATGGCTCAGGCAACCGCTGCTCCGGTGTAGTTCCCTTCCGGCCAACCGTCCTCTCTCAGCTCCCGTACCCCAGAGTCTGCACCAACCGACTGCAGCCTAGCACTACACCCCTCGAGCAATCGAGCAATCACCCAAGAGTCTGGACCCCTGGGGGACAGGCCTCCAGACCTTGCAGCAAGAGCAGAGGGGAGTGCAGGGAGTGCTGGGAGCCTGGGGTTGCAGGCAGAGAACACATACAGCTTTACACAGTTTTATGCCTGGCCGTATTGTCACCAAAAGGTGGCTGTCGCACTGTGCCTCAGGGAACTGCCACTCCGGTGCGGTCCCCTCTCTGCTGACCGGGACTTGCCTCCAGACCTCAGTGTGAGTAAAGGGGAGTGCTGGGAGCTCAGAATTCCAGGTAGAGTCTATATACAGTTTATACAGTTTTATGCCTGGCAGGAGGACGCCATAGCACCCTAGTAGGGGAGATAGGTCCAGTTTTTAGAGGGTCTCTCCTGTGGAGTGTAGTGGGAGTACCTTTGAACTCTGCCTGATTGTTTGTGGGGCACTCTGAGCTGTTCTCATGGGGGAGGGGACTCCCGTCTGCTTGGTGATGGATTTTGTACCTTTTGTTTGTATCCTTGTGGTCACAGCTCACCTCAGTGGGGTTGACGTGCGTTCTTCAACCTTCTCTCTTAGTGCAGCTCAAATCCACCAGGTTACTTGCTGAATTTTTGTCCTTCAACTCTCCTATTGAGGCTCCATGGGAGCCTCTGTGGAAAGCTGGCTTCAGTCAGCCATCTTGTCTCCTCCCCCCAAACCAATGGTGACATTTTTATTATCAGCATCCATCATCTACTAGACCAAGCCTCCAATTCTCAGCCCATCTTCTTTGTGTTTTTTAAGTTCCTTCCAACTCTCACAGGGAGATTTAAGGCCTTGATTCCCTACTGTGTCATTTCCTCTTGATTATGACCACCTCTATGAATATTCCTTTATTTCAGTTTATTAGCAGTTTTCTGCCCCTTAGACCATAAGCCATTGAGGGCAATGCCAGGCATGCAAGTATTGCAAGAGTACGTGGAAAGGTAGGGAAATTGCTACTGCAGATATTGGATAATTCACTCTGAGCCCTTGAACAAAAACTGCATGTTAGTTTCCCATCGGCTATGCAGGAAGATAGCGTTAGACAAGCCAATGGGGGTGTTGGCCCCCTTTTTCTTACTGGTCCTAAGTTGGACCTTCAGACAAACTTTGTAAGATCTGGATTTCAGACTGGGGATCTCTGTCAATTCCCCCAAATTTTGGCATGTTGAAACTTAAATTACTGAGCATCCCCTACAGAAGGAACAGCATAGTGAAGGCTGAGGTGTGCATTCCCAGACCCCATCATAGGAATCTGCATTCTGGGCACCTGGTGTTCTCATTTCGGTTCAGGCTAATTTTGGGAACAGGCCAGCTTGCCCATAGAGGGGCTTGAAAACATCTGCTATGAACACATCTACAGGCTTTCTTATTGTTTCTCTTCTTCTGAGGAGAAAATTATTTCATGTGTTTTAAGTGACCTCATTATCATCTCTTGCTGGAGCTTCTATACTGATAGATTCTAAATTGGGCTAAATGCAAATAAGACCCTTGTGCTTATTTATTTCAAATTGTGGTATTCATATTTATGGCATTTCAAGAAATAATGAGCAAGGTTTATACGTTCCTTAGCTGATAATTCAGTGATTATAGTATTAAAAGAGTGTTTTGCACAATAGATGTGAAGGGGATGTAGAGGAATTAGGAGACATGAATTATTAATCACGAGACTGAATGGAAACCGACATTTTTTTCTTTCCCCTCTTTGAGTCTAATTTGGCTAAATGAAGTGGGGAAGGAAGAATGGATTATGATTGATTTTTTTGTCTTTATCAAGTTTAATTGACAGTAAAAATTGTATATATTTATGGTACACAACATGATTTGATATATGTATTCCTTGTGAAAAGCTGGCCACAATCAAGCTAATGAACACATCCCTCACCTCACATGGTTACTTTTTGGGGATGAGGGCATTCAAGATCTGATAGCAGTTTTCAAGTATGGAATCCATTGTGGTTGCCTTTGGGAACCATGTTACCTGATAGATGTTTAGAATTTATTCCTCCTCTCTAACTGAATCTTGTCTCCTCATTCAGCTCCTCCCTCCGTTCCCCAAATCCCTGCTAACCAGCATCTTACTTTCTGCATACATGAGTTAGATTTTTTTTGATTCCACCTATAAGTGGGATCTTTTAATATTTGTCTCTCTGTATCTGGCTTATTTTATTCAGTATAATGTCCTCCAGGTTCATCCATGTTGTCCAAAATTACAGGATTTCTCTCTTTTCGGAGGATGAATATTGTTTCATTGTATATATGTATCATATTTTATTTATCCATCCATGTCTCCATGGACAATTAGACTGATTCCATATCCTGGCTGTTGTGAATAGTGCTGCAGTGAAGTTACGAGAGCAGATACCTCTCAGACATACTGTTTTATTTCTGTTTGATATACACCAGCAGTGGGATGGCTGAATCATGTGGTAGCTCTACTTTAAATTTTTGAGGAATCTCCCTCCTGTTTTTCTTGGTGCCTCTATCAATTTGCATTCCCATCAACAGTGTTTCAGGGTTCCTTTTCTCCCACACCCTTGCTGGCACTTGTTATCTTTTGTCTTTTTGATAAAGGCTTTTCCAACAGGTATGAGGTGATCTCTCATTGTGGTTTTCATTTGCATTTCTCAATTGATTAATAATCTTGAGCATTTTTTTCCATGTATCTGTTGGGCATTTTATGTCTTCTTTTAAAGGAATGTCGGTTCGGGTTTTTTGCCCATTTGAAAAATCAGATTATTTATTTCTTGCTATTGGTTTGAGTTCCTTGTACATATATTTTGGATATTAGCTTGTTGGATGGTAGTGTGCAACCATTTGCTCCCATTCTTCAGGTTGTTTCTTCATTCTGTTGAAGGTTTCCTTTGCTGTATAGAACCTTTTGTGTTTGATGTAATTCTATTTATCCGTTTTAATATTTGGAGATTACAAAGGATTACAGTGGTAGTGATCCTTCAGGGAAAAGTTCTGTATTGCTGTAACATCCATTGCTTCTATATTCAAAGGAAAAGATGTCCCAGCCTAGAATATGGAGGAAACTGGGGGATATTTTAAGGGTGATGTAGTGGATTGAATGCCCCCCCCCAAAAAAAAGATATGTGTATGTCTTAACCCTAAGGATCTGTGAATGTGAATGTGACCTTATTTTGACAGAGTCTTTGCAAATGCTATTAAGTCAAAAATCTCAAGATGACATCATTCTGGATTATCTGAGGGAGCCTCAATCTGATGACAAGTGTCCTTATGAAACAGAAAAAGAGAAACACACAAATCAGACCAACTCAGGGACCGAAGTGATGCGGTTATGAGACCAGGCACCCCTAGTGTCACCAGAAGCTATAAGAAGCAGGAAGCTTCCCCAGGGAGGAGCACACTACTGCTAATACCTTGGTTTAGGACGTGTGGCCTCCAGATCTATGAGAGAATAAATTTCTGTTATCACCAGGTTTGTTCCAGGAATCTTAGGAAGTATATAAACAACTAGAGTATTTGTAACAAGAAGCAAAGTGACAAAGTTCCTGGGCTTTGGAGATCAAGAGACCTGATTAGACTTTTTTACTATTTAGCTTACATGACCTGAGGCTAAGATACCCTCTTTGATATCTGCTTGGCTAGTTAATTGATTGAGACTTCCCTGGTTACTTGGTAATTTATTCACTAAGTTTACCCTGACTTCTTTCTGAATTCTAGTCACTGTGGTGAGCATTGTGGTAAGTAGATGCATTTCCTTACATTAAACAATTTGATGGATAATGAAAAGAGACCAACTATTACAGTATGCTTGCTAAATTTTCTTTTATCCAACTATAAATGTTTTAATTGGAGAACATTTAGAGAATATAGGCAAAATTGGAACAGTGTATACCACTTTACTCTAACATTATATGAAATAAAATATTTTTTTCAAATATAATTGTAATGGCTTTTACAAGTCCTTTCTAGAGAATACTGTTTTCTGCTTTCATAGCCTTTATGTTTCATGCAAATTTCTGATATGCTCAAAGACAGATTTGCACCATGAGGGGTTAGTATAGGAGCCCAGAGCAGGGATCCCTGACCAATCCCAGGAAACACCAGGGAAGAGCTGAAGGTGATGGAATGTGAGGCCTGCTTCCCATTATCTCCCATTAGCCTAAGGAGATAATCCAGGTGAAAACTACTAGTTAGGTGTTTAGAAGGATTTTTATCTAAATCATCTCTTAGCTTTGGTTTTCAACAACTAAAAATTAAAGTAAAACTTAAAAGCAAAAAGGAAAAAACCATATTGGGATATTGCATCCTCATTTATAAGTGAAATATGTTTATAATTTCCCCTTTATAATAATATATTCTCTCCATTTTAATATCAGGTGTACCCCAGATCAAGTAGAATGATTTTGAAGTATTTCTTCTTTTTTTATTGTCTATAAGATTTGGCATGATCTTTTTTTTGAAATTATCTTTTACTTTTATTTATAAATATTAGTTGTCTATTTTTTGAGACTTAAAAAAAAATAAGAAGTTACCTGATGACTCCATACTGAATCTCAGAGTCAAAGCATTCTATAATGGACATACTCTTATTTAACAATGTGAATGTTACTTTCTTTGCATTATTATTATTATTACTTAATATTTCAATGCAATTCTCTGATTTCTTTTCTGAATGTATTTATGTTTGTTCATTCTTTATGAGGTTTTTGTTTCTAGTCCTTATCTTAAACATTGTTATTGTTATTAAATTTTAAGCCTCTTTAATTTTGAGAAGGCAAAAAATGGAAACCTAATAAACACATGTATATGTAAAAATAAAAAACAAACAAACAAACAAACCCCAAATTGCTGGTAGCTTTACTTCTGTGAGTTAACACTGTAACTATTTTAGAATATGAATAGCCATCATTTTGGGTGTGTATGATCTATATATATTTTTGATTATCTGTTTATTTAAAATAATGGTCATGCAGTGTACACTTGGTGTTAATCTGTTTCTCTTCTTCATATCAATATTAGTCTGAGCCATTTGTTTTAATAACTGTGTAGTATTTTGTCATGGGGATGGCAAATTATTTACCTGACCACAATAATTTACCAAATTGTGGTGGTCATGTCGATGGCATGGCTATACTGTTGGAATATTAGTCGTTTTCCGTTTTTCGCTCTGAAAAACAAAAGTGCCTGTCTTTGCCCACCACTGATTATTATCTCACCCTTAATTCCCAGGATGGAATTGCTGAGTCAGGCCTTTGGACATTTTTCTTGATTTTGATAAGTTGTGCCAAATTTCCCCTTGGAGAATTTTCCTGACTTGCGTTTCCGTGTGAAATGTGCTAGAATGCCAGTGTCCTACATGACTGATCTGAGATTCATCAGGAAAATATAGTACGTGTTGTTGGACTATAGGTAAAAATATGTACTGTGTTTGTTATTCTTGCTAAATGAGTAGATTTTGGCTGCTGTTACTCCAAAAAAAAAAAAAATAGATAACTATGTGAAACATTGAAGATGTCAATTTGCTTCCCTCTAGTAGCCTTTTAAATTTACTATGTATATGTAGCCCTCAACATCCTGTTGCATATCTTTACACAATAAAATTAAGTTAAAAAAGGTTTTGCCAACATTCAAAGCTGCTTCCCTTTGTGAGAGCTTAAGGCAGAGTTTAGGTGTGTGGTCATTTTTGTCATGCTAATGGAAATTTGTGGTGAAAATTTGATCGAAAGAGCTTGTGCCAGAAATGAGTCAATTAAGTTCTATTTCTGAACATTAACTGAGCACCCATGATGAGCATGAGACTTTGTGTTTGGTACTATGCAAGGATGAATGTGATATTGGAACACTTTTGCACTGCTGGTGGGAATGCAAATTAATACATTCCTTTTGGAAAGAGATATGGAGAACACTTAGAGATCTAAAAATATATCTACCATTCAATCCTGTGATCCCTCTACTGGGCATATACCCAGAAGACCAGAAATCACATCATAACAAAGATATTTGTACCAGAATGTTTATTGCAGCTCAATTCATAATTGCTAAGTCATGGAAGAAGCCCAAGTGCCCATCGATCCACGAATGGATTAATAAATTGTGGTACATGTACACCATGGAATATTATGCAGCCTTAAAGAAAGATGGAGACTTTACCTCTTTCATGTTTACATGGATGGAGCTGGAACACATTCTTCTTAGTAAAGTATCTCAAGAATGGAAAAAAAAGTACCCAATGTAGTCAGCCCTACTATGAAACTAATTTAGGGTTTTCACATGAAAGCTATAACCCAGTTACAACCTAAGAATAGGGGGAAAGGGGAAAGGGAGGGGAGGGAGGGTGGAAGGTGGGTAGAGGGAAGGGGATTGGTGGGATTACACCAGTGGTGCATCTTACAAGGGTATATGTGAAACTTGGTAAACGGTCTGTGAAGCTAGTGAATGATGCCCCATGATCATATCAATGTACACAGCTATGATTTAATAAAAAAAAAAAGGAAAAAAGAAAAAGCTCACAGTATTACAGAGTGGCCAGAACTGCATATACCTATGAATAAATATAGGTGTATAAGAGAGGGAGAATGCAATGTGTACTCTTACACAGACTCAAGCAGAAGGGAAGATAAGGTTGTGTTTTCTTGGAAGACATGGCATAGAAATTGGCCTTCAAGACTAGGCAGACTTTAAAAAATGGGGATTATAAGGCCACAGAAACAGCATGAGAAAAGGAGATAGAGTCAGAAGAGCTAGGATATTTAGTTAAAGGTGAGTTGTTTAGAATGTGAGGGGCTTTGATCATCAGGCTGAGAGCTCGGAAGCTTATTCTAATAGCTTAGTACTACCAAGGTGCATTCTATTTGTTTTTTTCTCCTGCCATTTAATGCCGGTGACAATTGTCAATGGGTAGAATTTATCAGTCTAGAGGAAAGCAGCATGAAAAAGTTGAAGAAGGTGAAAAAGGAGTGAAATGTTTCCTGTGAAATGGAACATGAGTATAACAGCTGAAGGGCAGGAAGCACACAGAAGTCGTCCTTCTGTCTTGGTCCTTTGACCTGTTTAGAGGACTTCTTGTTGGTTTTGTGACAATAGTGCTAAGCGCCATGTATTGGTACCTATTATGTACTAGAGGCTTGCCTGATCCTTTAGTGAATGCCTTACCCTTGTTCCTAATCTTTTGTTGTTGTTGTTTTTGGAGACAGAGCCTCATTCTGTCCCCCTGGGTAGAGTGCCGTGGCATCACAGCTCACAGCAACCTCCAACTCCTGGGCTCAAGCGATTCTCTTGCTCTTGCTTCAGTCTTCCTAGTAGATGGAACTACAGATGCCTGCCACAACGCCTGGCTATTTTTTGTTGCAGTTATCATTGTTGTTTAGCTGGCCCAGGTTGGATTCAAACCCGTCAGCCCTGGTGCATTTGGCTGGCGCCCTACCCACTGAGCCACGGGCCCCAGGTTAATCTTCTATTGAACAATTTAAGTAGGTATCTTAAATTACAGTTTATCAATGTGGAATTCAAGGGTTAGTAAGGTCTTGTGACTTGTTCCGGTTTATATTATTATTATTATTATTATTGCAGTTTTTGGCTGGGACTGGGTTTGAACTTGCCACCTCTGGCATATGGAGCTGGCACCCTACTCCTTTCAGCCACAGGCACCACCCGGGTTCATATTTTAATTGTAGGGGCAGGAATAAAATTGACATTGGTTGTTTCCATATCCCATCGACTTACTGCTGCCTTAGACTGAATATGTGGACTTCACAAGCAGACTTTCTTGGTTCCTTTACTTGAGCCATATTTTTGAGCCCCAAGGCATATCATGCTTGGGTTGACATAGGCAATGACTGCCCAGCAGAGTTACCTCTTTCACACATTATTTTCTTCAGGTTCTGCCAAGACATCATTTTAGAATGAGACACCATGAACTAGCAGCCACCTGCTTCATTGTCCACTCTACTGTAAACCTCATTCAGCATCCCTGATAGATCTCTTCTGCTTCAAAATGCTACGGAAGTAGAACGGGCTGTGTTACACTTGAGTGCCTCATCTAATACAGCTGAGAAGTGGAGTGAAAGAGGGAAAGTCAGATTTGCTTTTAGAGAGGTTAAACATCAAATAGAAAAAGTAATGTGTAGATGTGGCCAGAGATCAGTCCAATAGTTTGCTGTGTTGTTTTCAGTCAGATTCATCTTTCACAGCTTAAGACCTTTCATGCTAAGGAGACAGAAGTGATGTCCTCCTGACCCATAACTGTGATGAGTTAACCTACTTTGGAAATATATTTATAATCATTTTGAGCTCCTTGGAGGAAGAATGCAATGTGAATATAAAATAATAACAGGGCTAACCTTCACACAGTTCCTGAATGCCCAGATGTGGTTCAAGGCTTAATGAATTTGTGTTAGTAAAACATTCTGAGATTCCAGTTGAAGGGAGCTAGAGAGCACAAATGGTTATTAATTATTATTATTATAGGCCCCTGCCCAGAGCCATGGAGATGGATGGCCTCTGCCATGTTTTATCCTCAGCAGTGTAGCTGCAGGTGCCAGTCCAGGGCACAATAAATGTCTAATCTCTTAGAAGGATTAACTCCACATTGGATAAAAAACAATAATCATTTCCCTTAATCTATTCTGAAAGAGCTGCACTTTTCTCCTCTTATATCATCTGGTGACTTTTGGTATCTATAATTAAAACAGACTGCTCTAAGGCCCTGGTCGGACCCTTCATGTTCTATACTGAAAGGCGGTGTGAAGATGCTTTCCCTGAAAGTGCGTCACTCCTATAAACATGAGAAGAGGAAAAAGAGGAAAAGTCATTTTGCTTTTTCCATGGCATATTTTGCCTACTTTGTGTCTTATGGGTGTGCCCTCACTACCTAAAACATCCACACTGGGTCTATCTAGCTGACATAGACTAGAATTTTTATCGATTATTTTCTTTCCTGTGATCTTAACCATTCCAACAAAAGCTTCAGCAGCCAAACCAAGGTAGACATATTTCCTCAGTTTAATGCTTGCTCCATGGAGGCAGGGGGGAAAGTTGACCCCTGCTTAACTTTGCCTCAATCACTGTCTAATTGTTATTGGCTGAGAAACACAATGGAAAGATTGGGGCAGACAGAACGGCTCAAGGGCATCCCCAACGTGATTACAGAAAAGTTGCATTAGTTTTTGAGACAAAAACATTGAGCTGTTAAAATAAACAAACTTCTTTATCCCTCCAATTATTGCTTGCCAATGCAGATGCAGCTCAGATGAATCCCCACTCATCCTGAATGCTGCTATGATCCTTCCAAATGCAGCTTCTTCCTTTTTAAGCTAGGGAGGGAGCAGTTGGTATTCAGCTGAATGATCTTGTGACAATGTCCTCCCTCTTTCCCAGTCCAAGATGGAAGGACGTTTCCAATCAGGTTAGTGAGGATCTGCTGATTCAGGGCTGAACTGGCTTTGCTCACATCTCTCCTCTTATCTATCCAGGAAGAGCCATTTTCTTTCCTCTGCCAGCCAATCGCAGCCAGCCAGCACAACATCTGGCCAGAGCAGCTGCCAGGAGAGAAAGCACACTTTCTGTCCCCTCAGGCAAGTAGCAAACGTGTGTAGCTGAGCGCCTGTAACTGCGAGAATGCACAGACTGGCAGACAGTCAGGGGACACTGGGAGAGGAGGAAGGTAGCAGAGGGGGGCTGTGTGTGACTTCTCAGGGGAGGCTGAAGTGGAAAGAACTGTGCAGGGGAGAACCACGGCTCATTTTTGTCTGTGCATCTGCAGAGAGGAGTTATTGTAACACGTCCATGATGTGTGCCACTTTTTAATTAGGAAAATGAAGGAAAAAGTAAATACACTTTCATATCCCTCCAAACTGAAAATGCAAGGCGTCATGGAGGAGTCTGAGAGGCCTTACAGTATTTTGATCTGACAAGCCTTTCCTGAGCCCAGCGTTATTCTTAAGGAGGCATGCATCGACTTAAGGTTGAAACTGCTTTGCACCTTCCACATTTTGATGCTTCTCCTTCCCCTGAGCTTGAGCACCGCCACATCCTTGGCACTCTGAATAGTTTTGACTGTCATACCCTTGGCACGCTGACTAGTACTGACTAAGCTATATTTAGAGGAAAGCCTAATAGCAATTTATTTCATATCTTCTCCAAAACTTCCAAGTTTCTCTCTCCTTTCTTTCTTATTTATTTATGATTATTTTTTTGAGACAGAGTCTCACTATGTCACCCTCAGTAGAGTGCTATAGCATCACAGCTCACAGCAACCTCAAACTCTTGGGCTTAAGGGATTCTCTTGCCTCAGCCTCCCAAACTACAGGTGCCCACCACACACCTGGCTATTTTTTTGTTGCAGTTGTCATTGTTGTTTAGCGGGCCCAGGCTGTATTCAAATCTGCCAGCCTTGGTGCATGTGGCTGGCCTGTAACCACTGTGCAGCAGGCGCTAAGCCTCTCTCTTCTTTCTTGATGCCTCTTTTCTTCCAAATCTAAAGCCTTGTTACTCAACCAAAATGTCTTTTGTAGACTTGGGCTTATCACTTGTTCAAAACTCTGGGTGCAGCTGGATCAGAATCACTAGAAGTGATTGATACATTTTGCCAAAGCCCCCTAGATTGCTTCAGTCTGATTTAGTTCCTCCACACCCTCAAAGTTAATCACTGTAGTTTTGAATTCCCACCTACTAATGGTTTCTAAAGCTTTTGAGCAACTTAGAACCTCAGTCATTTTTGAGAAGTCCTTGCAAAGAGAAGTACAGACCACCTGGGGGGCCAAGGCCACAGTAACAGGTGAAGTGGACTGCTGCCAAGCGTCACGGTCAAAGCATCCTGAAAACGGGGTTTGCTGGTATATTGATGATCCTACCAGACTCCTGATGACAGCATACTTGGGCCAAGCACAAGAAAATAATATTATTTTAAAAAATTTGGATTGTACTTTAGCATTTCATGATACATTGTTTATAGTTTGATGATTAGTATCCATTCTCCAGCCGATGTTTATGGATGCCAAGCACTCTGCTGGGAAGTGAGCTATAATGCTGAACAAGATAAACCCAGTCCTAATGGAAAATAAAGTAAGTGTCCTGAAGTTAATAGCAAGGGTTTGTGATAGAGACTAATTGCTTTTCCAGGAGGAAACACATGATCTAACTCTTGAAGGATGATAAGGAGGCAATTGGAGGTAAAGTGCAGTCCGGGCAGTATGCTAAAGAGTCCTGAGGTGTGGGAAGATTTGGCATTTGTAAAGAATCAAGAAGACAAGGTTGGCCCCCATGTAGCAGGTGCATTGGGTTGGTTCCCTGGGAAGCAGACAGAGATTTGCTGGCAGGACATCTGCTGGCAAGTGTGGCTGGGATACTGTGGGGGTTAAAGAAAGGAGAATTGGATGCAGGCAGGGATTGAACTGCAAGGCAGTTTCAGTAGAGTCCTCAACTGACTCCTCAGCAGGGGGTGTGAAGGTGGGAGTGTGGGGGCAACGGGGGATGAATTTTTAGAGCCTGGAGGCTTAGGAATCAAACCTTTATACTCCTGTGCAGATGGATCATACAGATTATCCCCAGAAAAGGAGCATGACCTTCAGTGGGGTGGATTTTATGAGCTGAAAGAACTTAATTAAGCGCTGCCAGCTACTGACACGCTCAGCAGCTGGGGGCATTAGTGCCTGAGTGCTGAAAGGGGAATTTGGGTGAAGAATGCTCACCACAGCATCCAGTAAAGAAGGAGAAAGAGGAAACAGCATGATCTGAGGCTGGAGTGAGAGTCAAGGGATTTCATGCGGGAGCTTGTGGGTCATGGGAAGAAGTTCGGAGTTCTATTGTAATGGCAATGAAAAGATATTAGGAGTTTGAGACTTTCAATGATTCAGTGTGGCCCATGAATTCTCTTTTGATATTTACCTACAACAGATTAATACATCAGGAACAGGGGGAATAGCGTTATATGCCCATTTAAAGACTAGAATATTGGGCCTTGTAAGAGTTCTGCTTGCCAAGGTTCCATATTTAATAAATGTTAGAAGAAAGATTCAACTCTAGGTCTGTTTGGACCTAACATTTTAAATCTTTCCAGCACATGATGCTGAAAATTTATTCAATAAATCTTATAATAACAAAAATTATGTGTGTGTATGTGTGTGTCTGTTTAATGAGGATCATCTTCCAGGAAATTGCACTTCTAATCTGTAAGCACTGGGGAAGGCTGACTTCTCTGATGACAAATTTGCAAGAATACAAAACAACAGAGCTTTAGTGGACAAAGAGTGGTGCACTCACAACTTTAAAACTGCTCCCCCTTCTGATCCAGGTTCTACGGATATCGGAACTGACTTATTTTCTTGGGTAGTTTTACAGTTTGGGTTAATTTATAGTTGGGGTTAGTGAAGGGTATCAGGACAAAGAAAGTTTTAACTAATAGCAAAGAAAGCTGGGGCGTAGCAAGGTAAACATTCTCCCTTTTTTCTCATCACTGAGTGAAAATAACAAGTGACCTACTTGGAAAAATGGACATTAGATGCAGGCTTCTTTCTGCCCATTCTGGGTAAAGACATTTCTCTATAATTCTTAGTTTATTTCTTTGTGCTTTATACAACTACCTGAAGGGATTATGACGGTTATAAAAGCAGAATAAGAATTTATTTTGACTAAGTGAATCCCCACTATGAAATGAAAATTAAATACTGCTTAATATGTATCAAGGGTTCCCAAACTATGGCCCACCCGCCAAATTTAATCCAGCATTCGTTTTTGTGTGGTGCCCACAAGCTGATAACAGTTTTCACAATTTTACATGATTGAGCAAAAATCTGGAGAAAATTTTGTGATTTATAAAAATTATGTAAAATTGAAATTTCAGTGTTCATGAATACAGTTTTATTGGAACACACCCATGGCCGTTTGTTTAGATATAGTCTGGCTGCTTTTGTAATACAAGTGTGGAGTCAGATATTTATAACAGAGAACGTATAGCCTGCAAAACTTAAAATATTTACTGTGTGGCTCTTGACAGAAAGCATTTGTTTGACCCCTGACTTATATAAAAAACCATCATAATTGTTTGTATATAAATAAGAAAAAAATCTTAAGTTGAACTATTCTGGTCTTGGTTCCCAATGTGTTCTCTTTATTCAGCTGTAGTTTATAGAGTAGCACTCCTGAATCTTCTGGTAAAGATTACTAGGGCTTTTGATAAAATACAGATTTGAATGAAGCAGGTCTGGCTGGAGGCCTGAGACTGTGCATTCCTCACAAACTCCAGGTCATCAATGCTGCTGGCTGTGACTGGTGATGGCGTCGTGGAAGCTCTCTCTATCCCTCCTTGTTCTGGTATCATCTAGGTTATTTGGGAATTGGTGCTGCTTTGGTTGGTGATCTTATGTCCTAGTGCTTGGTATGGTTGAACAAATGTAGATCCAGAGCGGTGATTTTTCAACCAGTGTTCTGCAAGAGGAACTTAG
This sequence comes from Nycticebus coucang, assembly GCF_027406575.1. Classification (NCBI taxonomy): domain Eukaryota; kingdom Metazoa; phylum Chordata; class Mammalia; order Primates; family Lorisidae; genus Nycticebus; species Nycticebus coucang. Next base: position 121,372,894 of record NC_069781.1, on the reverse strand, counting down.
GTGTGCTGCAAAAAATTTTTAAAGATTATTAATTAAATTATTTTCAAAGGAAGTTCAAAGCACAGTAAGTATATTCATTTTTTTGACTTGTTTTTTAATCAACATAATTTAAGTGTGCTGTGGAAGTTCAACTATAGATTCAAGTGTGCTGTGAAATAAAAAAGTTTGAAAAATACTGTTGTAGAGTCATGATGGTGGGTACATGCCCTAGTTGACCACCTCTCAGCTGGGTTACTTGGGGCATGTTCTTTAAAGCTCTGTACCTAGTATTCTTTTTGAGAATATTTAGGAAATTAAGCTCTTATCTCACAGTGTAGTTGTGAGGGTCAAAAGAATAAAATCTGCGTAAATTGGTGAATGCTCCTTCCTGGAGCATAAGAAGTACAGATCATTGTTAATTATCAAGTATTTGAACAATTAAATACTCAAAAAATAATAATGCCTGCTCCTTTAGTCTGCAGTTATTCAAGATACCTGATTTCTGAGTTCAGTCTTAATTTTATATCCAAGGAAACTTTTTTCTCTTTTTCAATACGTTCTACAAAATTTCCATCATATTCTTTGGAGAATCACCATTCTCTTTCTATTTATCATGGCATTCCTATGACGTAGTTCTGTCTTTCTGTTTTATTTACCTCTTCTGCACTTATTGCTTTGCCAAAGAGAATTTATAACTTGATTTTATTTTCCTGAAAATTTAACCTGTGGTTAGATCCAAACTGTGAGTATGTCTTTGGGCAGCAAACAGAGGTAATACAGTAGTTCTTTGATAACACTGTTGAAGTCAGAGATTTTCTTCTTCAATCCTTGGTGCTCACTTTTGTGCAGGATTTCACAAACTACTGCCATTTTTCATAACCAGTTACAGCTGATGGAAGAGAAGTATAAATTATTGTTTTTTACATTGCTGCCTCTTGTCTGTGGTCCTTGATTTCTTATGGATCATGACTGTCTTTGAGAATCTGATGAAATCATTGGTCTAACTGCAGAAAAGTGTACATACACACACATTTCTATGCACAAAACTTCTGGAAACCATTAACCAACGTGGAAGTTTAATCTCAAGTCACAAGCTCCTGACTATTCAGTTTTTACGAACAAGGATTGCGTTTTATCTCCTACACACACACACACACACACACACACACACACACACAAACTCCTGAACTGCTTTTTCACCTCAACTTGTTCATCACACACCTGCAACTGAAACTACCCCAAACAAACTTGTTTTCTCTCTGAAAGAATATGGCCATTGGAGACAGACTTTGGCCACTCCATCTAACTCAGCTAACACCAAGGAAGTGTCATGCTTCTCCCTTTCCTTTTCCTTAGCTGTTGAGACAATGTTGGAAACCAGAACTCTGCTCAGGACCTGCCAGTCTGACAGTGCTAACCCCAAACTTGAAGGTTTGCAGAGCAGATTTCCCCACCTGTGTGAGGCTCAGAATTAAAGACCTTTCCCTCGAGAAAGCTCGTCTGAACTTCCAGCATGTCTCAGCCTCCTCTTCCACTCCATTGTGCCAGGGACACAACCGGCTCGTCTGTTTATCCGTCTGTCCACCGTCTGCCCCCATCAGATGGGAAACTCCTCATGGACAAGGACTCTTTACTAGTCACTTTTGTACTCTCGGGCTTTGCATAATTCCTGGCTCACATAAATATTTGGTAAACATAAGATAACACTTGTAAAATGCCTCATGTCCATGGGCACTACTGAATAAAAATAAATCCCTTTCTCCTGATGGCATTATCCTGTATCCACGAATCTATGATGGAAACCTTACGCCATTTTCTTTTTATTTTCTATAAAAATAGAACTCTTTAGGGTGGTGTCTCTGGCTCAAAGGAATAGGGCGTCAGCCCCATATACCAGAGGTGGCGGGTTCAAATCCAGCCCCAGATTTGAAAAAAAAATTATATATATATATAAAAAACTATTAAATGACAGGCACAAATATTAACTGGCCATCCATTTATTAAACATATATGATTTAGAACAAGATTTAAAGAAATACAAATCCTTAAGTACAATTTAGTATCTTTTTCATGATATTTGAATACTTTAAGAAGTATCACTGATGAAACTAAACATCCTTTATTTTTCTTTCAGGATCAACCCCAAACCATTCTCACGGCCATTTTCAACTGCTTTTACCCATTGTTGTTGTATCTAATCAGCTGTCACATCTTAGTGATTTAGCCCCTTTAAGATCCCCTCTTCCATTAGTACTCTTGCTTGGCTTCAATTTTTGTCATCACTTGCATAGATTATGCTACTAATCTCCTCATCCCCTGGGGATTTTGCCCCAGGTTTTCCATTCTGTCTTTCCACCAGAGGTTATTTCCTTTTGATTTTGAAACACAGACATGAATTCATTTCTCCATTATTTAATGATCACCAAACTATGGGTTTGATGTCAGTATTTCTGAGTCCAACCCAGACCTACTAAAAGAATCTGAATCCTAGAATTTTGTATGCAAGAAGGGTTTTAGGTGGTTTTGTATATTCTCACACTTGGGAAGTGCTGACCAAAAACAGTCTTAGGGGTTTTTGGGTTCTTTTTTTTTTGAGATTTCATATTTTTTTTTCAATTTTTATTCATTTTTTAACATTTCCAATTAATTTACAGGATACAGACAGTTAGGTTACTTTGCTTGTGTTTGTTGGTTTGTTAGGTAGAATCCCTGTTATAGTTGTGCCCCTTACCCAGGAGGCTGCCATATACCCTTACATTGTGCCTGTTATACTGGTGAGAGCTCACCACCACCCCTCCCTCCTCTTCTCTCCCCCTCTTGAGTTAATTGTGTTTTTCTCTTCTGTGGGTGGGTATTCATTCATCTACTGGTTTCATATTAGTATTGAGTACATTGGATTCTTGCTTTTCTATTTTTGTGATACTTTACCAAGTAGAATTGATCTCTAACTTCATCCAGGTTAAGACAAAAGATGTAAAATGCCCATCTTTTTGTGACTAAATAATATTCCACAGTATACATATACCACAGTTTATTAATCCATTCATGTGTAGATGGGCACTTGGATTGATTCCACATGTTAGAGATTATGAATTGAGCTCCAATAAACATTCTGATGCATATGTCCTTATGATAAAATGATTTTTTAAATTCTGGATAGATACCTAGTAATGGGATTGCAGATCAAATGGAAGGTCAACTGTTAGTAAAACTAGTGTTTTTCAAACTTCCCCTCAGATTCCTGGCACTTGTTTGTTCAAATATAAATCCCCAAACTTCCTTCCATGGGTGAGGATTCAGGAGATTTGAGGAAGGCCTGAGAACATGCATGTAAACCTTTCCCCAGCCACCCCAGGTGATTCTGATGTAGGTGGTCTGTAGACACACCCTTGACCAATGCTGGTCTGAAGGCAAACTTTAAAATGATGCCCAAAGCTCTTCACAAACCTTGGCCTTACTTTCTCCTTCTTTTTTCCTCCTGTTTTTCACCTCGTACCTTAGACCCTAAGGAAGACAGGCACACATAGCAGCTAAGAGGCAGAGCCTGGGTGTCACACGTTATCTGGGTTGGAGTTCAGGTCCTTCCCTTTACTAGTTACATGATCCTAAGTCAAGATGCTTAACCTCTATGTATCTTAGTCTCCTCATCTTTAGTCAACTTGGAGTGCGTATATTACCCGTGTATAATGACTGCCTGATAATTTTGTGTTAGGAGTTACATAACAACCGAGTATGCAAAGCTCTTAGCACAGTGTCTGGTGCGCAAGTCCTCTTCAAGAAGGTGCCTGTTGTTATTCACGACTCCTCATCTCTGCTGTGGGTTTCCAGCTCTCTATTACTTTGCTGACGTCTCTTTTGCCCAGCATAACTTTTCCTCCTTTGCCCCTTTCACTTCCATATTCTTCTAGGTCCAGCATATATGGTAATTCTCCTCTAAAATTGTTTCCTAACTCATCCTACCCCACTCGACTCCTACTTAGGTGGAGATCGTTATTCCTTCCTTGCGCTTTGTTAACCTCATTCCCGCAGTTGTTGCGACGTTGCATTACGGTCTTATGTGTGTTTCAATCGTCCTCGTTCAGCTTTGGAACCGTGGCACCTGGCATTGTCGGTTTCCCAGGGCAGGCAGGAGACCACTATTTGCTGCATAAATGCAAGATATCAATGTAGTTGTTATGAGTAAAGAACTTAAGGATAGCTATGAGGGTACAATTTTCATTATAATTTTATTTTCTCAAACCCAGTCCTGTGAGTGAGTTAGTTGTCACTACAATCAATCTCTGTGTGTCTCTTGAGTTCCAAATGCTGTCTCTCCTGCTGCTTATATATCCCTGCTTCTGGACCTTGGGTCTCAGCTGTGCCTATCTGTGTATTTATTCTACTTTGCCATGCACCTTTGTTCTTGGATTTCTGTGCGCTGTTTGCCGATGATCTTTGAAAACACCTTTACCTAGTGGCCTAGTTCCCACTTTGAGGCCCGAATGCCGACCCAGTCTGTGTAGCTTTCCACATAGCTCTTCTTCCTGTAACAGCCATGATACTTGTCTTTATTTCATTTCAGCCCATCAGAGTCAAATGGTGCGGCATGCCCCTTACTACGAACTTGGCCAGGATCTGCAGACCCCCCACACTCTGTGGTTCTAGCCACTCTGCTAGCACTTGGGCCTACCAGCTCTTCCTGGCTCTGATCTTCCCTGACCTTTTAGAACAGACACCAGATGGCATTTCATAACCATAAAATAATGAGTGGAAAGGTCAGGTCACAGAAACATGGCCACAAGGTGCAATATTTATCCAGAAACGAGCTCAGTCCATCTTAAATCTTCCTTCCTATTGTGACTCTGCTTGAAAAAGGAGCTCCTATCCTCCAGGGGCAGCCATTCCTAGCCCCCTGGAAGATGCATTAAATTCCCAACCCTGTGGTTTTGGCAGTATTGTCAAGTTCATTGCCAGTGGGCAGAATGATGGCAAAAATAATAATAAACAATGATGTGATTTTATTGACTCATTAGGAAAATCTTTGTACTGGGCTGGAGTTGTTGCTCATGACTCCTGCTCTCTGCTGTAGGTTTCTAGCCCTCTATTGCTCTGCTAGCGCTGTTTCTTTCGCCCAGTATGACTTTCCTTCCTTTTCTCTTCTGCTTCCATATTCTTCTAGGTCCAGAGAGTAAGTTACATCTCCTCTAAAATGTTCCCTAACTCATTCTACCCCACCAATCTACTCAGGCAGAAATCGTTATTCTAGAATATGGATCTTATAACGACACTTCTTGGAAACCTAGATACCTCTGGTAGTGAAATGAGCTAAAATGCAAAATGGCTCCCTGATGTTTAAAAGGAAGGTGGCTTCGATCTAAAGGAAAATGAAAGGAGACCCTGGCACAGAGGCCCAGGCCCATGACAGGTAACAAGTCTAATGCGGTAGGTCGCCGGCTTCTTGATCTCATTGACCAGGGACCCAGCTGCATGATCAATGTTATTTTTCTTTCGGTGATCCAACAAGGCTACCCAGAGTGCTGAATATTAAATTCATCCTTTCTTTAAGCAGCCAAACCTATTTACTTGGAATTGACTCCCTGTGCTGGTAAATCGTGGGAAGTAGGGAAATCCAGAAGCCTGCTTGGTGGAACAGCTTGAAGAATCACTGACAGAATGCTGATGTGTAGGGCACGTCTGTTTCGTATAAAGGGCACTCAAAAGTGTCTGGATAAGTTTCAAGTTCCTCCCACCCCCACCTTTTGCTTTCTTCTAAATGAGTAGGTTTCATCTGCAAGCGGTAAGAACACTAAGCATCATTAACTAATCCTGAACTTTTATCCTCAGTCCCCAATTTAGTTTCCGGTCATACTGGCCCACAATTTTAGTTGTAGTGTTTCAGCTAAACAACAGCTGGGAGTTGACAGCAACCCAGCTGCAGCCTGCGAGAGCAAACACTCGAGCTCCTAAATGTATAAAAATGATGAAATGACTAGACATATAGGTTTCTAATTGCAGCCAGTATTCTGCAGCTGGGAAGTTACCCAAAGATATATATTCCGTGTTGTAATCCAGCAATCATGTGCTCCACCCCAACCGAAATGCATTTTCCTTCCTTTCCACCCCCGAGATTGCTGCCAAAATGTGAAGCCTGGTTCCAGCTCCCAAATTTTGTTTGCTTCTCATTAGGAGCTGACCCAGCTCCAGGTTTATAAATCTAGCCATGGATGGAGCCAGGGAGATAGATCAGTTGAGGTTTGAAGAAGATGTGATGATAAGGTAATGTCAGGAAATAAGACTCAGATGCAGCCTCAGATAAGCTCTATCCTCAGATAAGATCTATGAGTTCACAGAGCCAGCTTCTTAATCTAGTGCCACCTGCAATGCCACACACCATCCCAAGCACAGCCTCTGGTTTCCTCTCCTCTGCTTTCTGATGCATCTTCTCCTTCTCCCCTCTTCTGCTGCTCCCTTTTTCTCTCTTTCCTACATATATGCCTTCATTTCTTCAAATAACTGCTACCACTCCAGTGATGGGGGAACCTCATGTTTCTTGAACTTCTCTCCCACATTCTCTTCTAAGCATTGAGAGGGCTTTCCTCTTCCTTTGCAGCAGAAATTTTCTTTTTGTCACACCTTCATCCTTGTATCTCTGTAGTTAACCCTCCGAGCATTTGTTCTAGATAACTGGAAAACAAATAACCAAATATATTTTCTTCTGCTTGAAATTGGGCTTTCAAGACTATCCCTTTACTGTGAATTTAAGAAGCTGAACAATTATTTCTTTGTTCTCTTAGTCCCTGGAATATTGAGCTTTAGTCTCTTGGACTAACTGGTTTTAAGTGCAGAATTACTGCAAGAGCTGGGGGAAGAGGAGGTGTGATAAAGGAAGCAGAAAGAAAAGTCCATCTGCAGCAGCCTCCATCGCCATCTGACTAGCGTTGGGCCTGTGGCACTATGTTTCCCTCACTCATTTGTTTTTTTTGCAGTTGACCAAAAGCTCTTTTGAGAAGGGCCTTCTATTTTTCTTTATATCTTCAGGATCTTGCCCACTTTCTGGGCAATGAACAGTGTGAAGGAGTGAACTTTAGTTAACCCTGGTCAGATCAACTTGTGCTGATAGCAATGCCTTGTATTTGTGAGATTTTCCCAAGTGCTTCCCCCTATATCATCATACTGGCTGTGACTGTTAGTAAGTTGTCATTATTTGCCCTTACTTTCATGAATGACCAAAAAACATAAAAATAAGCAATTGATTTGAAGCTGAGAATTTAATGAGAAGGAACAACGGCACAGACAATGGGTATTGATCTGGCCTGTTGGGGTCTTGATCATGGGCCAGTAAACCATGGCCTGTGAACCAAGCTGGCCTATCCACTGTTTTGGTAAATAGAGCTTTGTCAAGACACAGCCCTGCCGATTCATTACATGTGTTCTCTGGCTGCTTTCTCGCTGTGACAGCAGACTTGAGTAGTTGTGAGAGACAGGCCCACAAAACATAAGATATTTGCTATTTGGCCCTTCACAGAAAACGTCTTCTGACCTCTGCTCTAGGCTACTAAATAATATTCATTCAGCATGTGCCACCTGCCACTTTTAAGGATGTAAAAGAAACCAAGGAAAGACTGTTTGCCTTTGGAAAGGAAACCCCTTGACAATAGGTGGTATTTTCTGTTCAGTGACCGATGTGATATACTTGGAGAGAAAGATCACAGAGGCAAAGTGGAAAAGTAAATAAAGAACAACACAAAATTACCCTCTTCAGTGGCTGCGCGGATGAAGGCGCACCAGAGTACCCAGGGTTTTACACTGAAATTGCCTTGTGTTGTTTCCCACAGCTCAGCAGAAGGCACTTCTGAGGGCCCATTGTCCTACGTGGAAGCCGTGACATGCCCCTGGGCCATCCAGCCTCCCCTCCTATCTCACTTTCTGTTATCTTTACACTTGAAAAATTATTCTAGATGTAGCTCTGTTGGAAGGAACTCAATGAGGCGAGGGTGCCCCTCACTCCTTCATCCTCCCTGGAATGGGTACATGCTTTTACTCTGCGAACCTAAGTTTTTTCCATGAGGTCCCTGAACATATGATGCCTCTCCCAGCGATTTCCTCTGATGGAACCATGCATCGCCCTCTGCTCAGCGACACTAATGGGTTCTTCTTTTTTTCATCCTCTGAAAGATTTTGCCATCCACAGGGTCGGGGTGTCATGAGATATCTGGTTAGCAGGAGAGAAATGTTTGCATGTGGAGGATTTTTTACTTGAGTAAGTTAGGGTGGATTTTTCTATAGGCAGGTGCTTTTATCTGTGTCAACACCAACACTGTAGAATGACTGCAACGCGAGGCTTTGCCATTTCCCTTTTTATGTTGGCAGTTGCCATTCAGCCTTCCTGTTTTTATCCCTGAGTTATAGGTAAGGAAGCTGATTGCAAACTAGATAAGTGACTTCCTAGTTAAAGTGAACTCAAGCAAATAAGGAGTCTATGGACATACCCTGTTTCTCAGTGGCACCTGCTATATTAAAACAGCACAGGCTTAGAAATGAGAGAACCTGGATTCCAGCCACAGCTCCACCACTTACAGCCTCCAAGTCCGTGGCTGATTTTCTTGGTAGCATCTCTGAACCTCAGTCTTTTCCTGCAGGAAGTCTGGATAATGACAGTCTATGGGACAGAATTCCATCGAGCATTTACCCTTTCTAGGCTCTTTGCTTCTCACGGTGGTTACGTAAAAAAGAAAATCCTTTCTCCTTAAGAAGTTATGGTGTATTGAGGAGACAGATGCAGACAAGGCTGGTTTTGACAACTTTGGGGGTATGGATGACATAGATACAATCTGGATTCCACAGGGATACAGACGAGGCATGTTTTGCCAAGTCTGACTGTCTAGGAAAGGTAGCGTCATCAAGCTAAGGTGGAAGGGTTATGTAGATGGTGACCACAGCAGGAGAGAAAGTAAGGTGGCATAGAACAGCATGGCGTAGGTGGGAAAATTCCCAAAGGTTTGGTGGTTTTTGATCATAGAGAGAAAGGGAGGCAGTGGCAGGGTGTGTATCTGGAGGTGCAAATGAGGACCAAGTCACCAAGGTTCCATATAAACCTCACTAAAGGGTTTCAGTTTTATCTAGAGAGCCCTGGGGGATTCTGTGAAGTTTTCAGGCAGGGGCATGATGATGCGACTATTGCAGTGCGTCTTGTATCAACCACTTCGGGTACTGTGTAGGGCACTGGTCCAAGAGGGGCAAGTTTTAAGTTAAGAGTTGATTCTTTTAGCTTCCTGGGAAAGACGGGGAGCAGATCTGTGGCCAAAGAGACAGAGAGAAGGGGTTTGGTTTCTGGAAATCATAGATAAATCATTGGGGTAGAGAAGTAGATTGGATATTGCAAATGAGGAAATGGGATATTTTATACAGATGTTTTACAAGCTAGGGAGAGTGAAAACACTATTCAAACTATAATGCACTGGACAAAGCTAATCATGTGTTAGCTAGTTTCCAAAATATAGTTAATGAGGACGTGCTCAGTTCTAGGTCTTAGACTAAGTTCTAGATGGACTGGGTAGGGTGAAGAGGGAAGTTCATGAAACAGAAGGGAAATCATATTTATTTTTAAAAATATTTTTATTCTAGGGCATTGGCCAAATACTACAGAGTCATGATTTTTCTTGGTTTTCATAATAGCTTTCGGAGGTAGGTTTTACCTCCATTTTTGGATGAGAAATGGAAACTTAAAGAAGACACAGGCCTTGCCTTCCAAGTATTCATAGACTAGTGGGGGAAATGGATGGCCACGAAGTTATAGTTCCTTGTGAAAGAAGCTATGATGAAGGTCAACACAGAGTGAAGCAGTTGCCTAGAAGAAAAGGGCTGAGCTGTATTTGGGGAAACTTCATGGAGGAGTTGGTTCTTACAAGACGATGACAAATTGTCCGTGCCGTAGGAGGGAGGTGTCACAGGTACAAAAGATGAAGGACAGTGTGACCCGGGAACTGAAAATGGTTTAATATGGCTATTGAGGGGGCAGAGGCTCTTCTGTAATTAAAAAATAATGAACTATAATATAGATATACAGCAAATTGTACATGAGAGAAATAAACTATCACTGAATGGACATTTGTGCAACTGTCATATGAGAAATAACACATTTCTAGTATTTCAGAAGCATAAAGCATGAATGCATTTTAAAAATATATCTTGTTCTTCCCAGCTTTAATGAGGTATAATTGACAAATGAAAATTGAATATATTATGGTAGACAACATGATGTTGATGTATGTGTGCATTGTGACATGATTGCCATCATTTAAAATAAATCTTCAATTTAGACTTTTGTTTCTTACGTTATCTAAAGTCAAGCAGTATCTTTATTTCCCAAATAAAATGAGGGTATTAGCAAAGCAAACAGAACTAGCAACGGCACACTCTTTCCCATTTTCATTGATATTGTTTTTAATTTTAAAAACACTTATTTGAAACAAAGAAAGTCAGCTATTTTGTGTTCAGTGATTATGGAAAGTTACCGGTTGCATTTCACTCCCTAATTCTGTGCCTTTTTTTTTTTTACATTTACTAAAGTATATCCTTAAGTAGTTCTTTCATTACTAATTTATGAGACATACATTCTAAACCTCATTTTACTTCTAAAAAATAGCTCCATTTCATCTTCATTTGAATGATACTTTATCTAGATAGGACATTTGATTTTAATAATTGTTTTCCTTCAACTCTTTGGAAATTTCTTCTTTGCCCACTGTTATTTATTGTTACCAGTTAGATCTGCTCATGTTAATTACCCATCGCTTTGAAGGAGATAGGTCTTTTCTGTTTGATAATATTCAAGAACATTTCTTTTTGTTTTCACTGTGATGTATCCTCCTTTTTTTAGTATAACATCTCACTCTTTATATGCCTGATGCCTCAATGTTTGGAACGTGTATGGCTCAATCGTTGGAGAATAAAACTTCAGGCCTGAAGGAAGAGGGGAAAATGCTTAGTCTTAACAACCTAGAGGATGAGATACTAGTTTCTGATCGTCATATAAATTGAGAAAAAATGATGTTCTATGAGTTTGAGGGATCTTCCTTCTGGCACATACATTGGGGGAATCTCTGCTTCCTTTTGGCACTAGTTTGAGAGGTCCCTGAGCTGTTAATCACATTCTGCTAGATTTTCAGCTGTCAGTCTCTCAGTATTGAGACATTTCTCATCTGCTGTCATCTCGTGTCCGTTTTCTTTGTCTTTAGAGATTTATAAATATTTTATTTTTTGATTGAGTTTTTAAATTTAACTTTTAATTAAAAGCACAACTATAAACATTTATGGGGTACAAGGTGATGATTTGATATATAATGTGGAATGTTTAAACCAAACTGATTAACATAACCATCACATCACTTAGTTATTTTTAATGATAAGACATTTAAAATTTACTTAGTTATTTTGAGATATACCCTTGTATTGTGCACATTAGGTGAGATTCCCACCAAATGCCCTCCCTCCTCCCAACAATCATCCTCCCCCCTCCCCTCCCCTTTCCCTCCTCACTCTTCCCCCTTGCTCCACTATATTTGTGTTTCATTATTCATATTAGTGTATGTTTTTATATTGGTTTCATAATAGTATTGAGTACATTGGATACATTTTTTCCATTCTAGAGATAATTTACTAAGAAGAATGTGTTCCAACTCCATCTAGGTAAACATAAAAGACGTGAAGTCTCCATCTTTTTATGGCTGTATAGTATTCCATGGTATACATATAGCACAATTCATTAATCCATTCATGGGTTGATGGGCATTTGGGTTGCTTCTACAACTTGGCAATTATAAATGGGGCTGTAATAAATATTCTAGGTATCGATTGATGCAGAAAAGGCTTTTGATAATATCCAGCATCCTTTCTTGATTAGAACACTTAAGAAATTAGGTTTAGATGGGATCTGTTTTAAACTGATAGAGGCCATCTACAGCAAACACACAACCAAGTGGGTTTGAAACATTTCCACTGAAATCTGGAACCAAACAAGGATGCACATTGTCACCACTGCTATTCAACATAGTACTGGAAGTCCTAGTCATCACAGTGAAGGGTATTGAAATAGGGACAGAGGAGGTCAAACTCTTGCTTTTCAAGGATGACTTGATCTTATACCTGGGAAACCCCAGGTACTCAACTACAAAGCTCTTAGAAATGATCAAGGAACACAGCAGTGTCTTAGGATACAAAATCAATACCTATAAACATTTTAAAATTCATCTATAGTAAATTTTGGAGGGGGATTCTGGAGGTATAATGGATAAGTGCATGTATTCAATCTTCTATGTTTAAACAAGAATCATTTCCATTAAGATTTTATAGACATTGGAAATTCTATTAACAGAAGATAGAGTTCTTCATCTCATAATTAGAAATATCCCAGGGAGACTTAACACATTAACTTATAATTATTAATGGCTGTTTTGCTTTCCTCTTTATAATTGACCCCCAATTCAGAATTAATTGCTTTCGTATCCCTGTCTTATCTCCTTTGTATATTTATGGGTTTTGGTTGGCAGGCCCCTAAACTAGGCTCTGGACAACCTGGGATTACATTTTGCATTTGGATATATTTGGTACCTGGTGCAAAGAGGTTGCTTCACAAATGTTTCTTTAATAAAACTGAATAATTTAGAGTCAGAATTATCAGAAAATTTGTCAGCTATGACAAGAATGTTCTTCACCCGTTGGCAAGAAATTTGTACCAGATGTTCACCGTGTTATCAGACTTTTCTCCCAGATTGGTTACATGATGTGATTGATTATTGAGTTTAGAAAACAGCATTGTGAGAAGATGAAAACTTCCAGTAAAGACAGAAGAACCATATCCCTTTCCATTTGTGTAACTGATTTATTGTTAAAGTGTTTCCAATACCTATAATTAAAAAAGATTTCATGCATCCCTGCAATTTTGGAGAATTGCACGGTTTATTTTGCATTGTTCTTGTTTATTCTTTCAAAGAATACAAGATATTGGTGGGGATAATCATTGCCAATTTGGGAAAATAAAAAAACATCCCCTCATTGAATGTTGTTTTATGTAAAACTATGAAAAACCAAAGAAAGAAGCTGACAAGGGCTTTTTAACAAGATAAAAAAAGTGTGGATCACTTGCTAAAATACAGGCTTCCACATTACTCTGCCTTTAAAGAATACAACCTGGAGTTAAGTAGCATACCCCGTGTTTCTGAAGGGAAATAAGAAAGGGGTTAGCCAAACGTGTCTTCATCTTCGGAAACAGCCTGTGTCCTAAACTTCCTGCCCACACACAGACATATCTCTTTACTCAAGTCTACATTTCAGCAGAAAAGGACTCCAGCTTTGAGCTTATTTTCTCTAATATTTTAAATGGAGGGAGTAGAGGGACCTCTCTTTATACATAGAAAACAAACTTCTCATTTAGAAAAAAGTATTTAGGCACAATTACAAGTATTCTAGAAATTCTTTGCCTATGTGGATACTTTACCACCAACAGTTAGGAGAAAAAGGAGTAATGATTTTTGCCTAGAGTAGAAAGATTTGCTCTTGTTAATTCTGAGAATTGTCTAATCTCTCCTCAAAGAAGCAGGAGGGCTGCGAACTCCAACTGGGCTAGGATTCCAGAAGAAAAGCTACATTGCCTTTTATTTTACCTATGTTGTTACCTTTATCAGTGCTTTTATTTTTTATGTGGATTCTTATTACTGTTGAGTGTGCTTTTACTAAGCTTAAAAGCCTTCCTTTAGAATTTCTTGAAAAGCAGGTCTGTTAGCAATGGATTTCCTCAATTTTTATTTATTAGAAACTTTTAGTTTCTCTTTCATTTTTTAAAATAATATTTTTGCTAGATATAGAATCCTTGATTGGTATTCTTTTGGGGGGGTCACTTTGGATATATATCTCAGTGACTACCGGTGTCTGTTGTTTCTGAAGACAAATCAGTTGAAATCAGTTAGTAATCTCATTGTAGATCTCTTGTATAATATTAGTCAGTTCTCTCTGTTGCTTTCAAAACTTTTTCTTTTGATATTTTGGTTATGATATGTCTGGGCATGACTCTTTGAGTCTATTTTTTTGGTTGTATAAATTAATGTTCTTCACCAAATTCCCAAACAATTCTCAGTCATTATTTCTTCAATTATTTGTTCTCTTTTTCTCTTTTTTTCTTTTCCTCTGGAACTCTTATTATATATGTTGGTATGTTTGGTGGTATCCAAAGCTCTTAAGATTTCATTAATTTTTTTCTGTGGTGCCCCTTGATCGCATTAATGTACACAGCTATGATTTAATAATAAAAAAAATTCGTTTTGCTTTCCATTCATGAAAGGACCTCTCTTCAAGTTATTGAATCTTTCTTCTGTTTTCTCAGATCTTCTATTCAGGACTTCTAGTGAATTTTTTATTTTAGTTATTGTACTTCTCGACTCCAAGATTTCCATTTGGTTCCCTTACATAATTTCTATTTCCTTATTGATAACCTCTTTTTAATGAGACGTCGTTTTCATATTTTCCTTTAGTTCTTCAGACATTTTTATAATAGCTTTTTAAAATCTTTGTTTAGATTTACTAAGTCTACTATCTGGGCTTCCACAGAGACAGTTTCTTTTAACTGCTTTATTTTCTTCATATAGACCAAACTCTCTTGGCTATTTTTTAATGTCATACTTTTTTGCTGAAAAATATAAATTTCAAATACATAACATTGCAATTCTGGAAATCAGGTTCATCCTCACCCTAGCATTTGTTGTCAACTTATTGAACTAATTCTGTGTAGTCTGTGCTCTTCATCATGTGTGGCTATTAAAGTCTCTGTGTGGTTAGCATAGTGGTCTTCTAATGATTAGATGGTGATTTCTTAGTTGCGATTAATAAGTCTCATAGCCTTTGCTGGGGGGCCTATTTTGTATGTTTAGGCATGCCTTTAATGTTCAATCAGATAGTTTATGTCTCTTCTGTGGTATATGTACACCATGGAATATTATGCAGCCTTAAAGAAAGATGGAGACTTTACCTCTTTCATCTTCCTTAATCTTTACTTCCTGTTTGTGCAGAGCCTCAAGGTTGGCCACAGGTTAGAATTTAAAGCCTTCTCAGGTCTTTGCTGAGGAGACGCATAGCTCTGAGTGTGTACACAATGCTATGTTTGTTTACATGTCCTCAGGAATATATTATAGCTTTTCCGATCCCCCCTATTGACCCCCCCCAAAGTTTTAGGTTTAAGTTTGGTGGTCTGCCCATGGTTTGTCTAACTGTAAGGTCTGCCTCAGATGGCCATAATGTTCAGCAGTTGCCTGTAATTTTTTTTTTTTCCAACACATGCAGCTGGGGGAAAGTCAGTTTCCACTCAGGAAGCTCTGAGTCAGGTCAAATGAGGACCAGGGATGCTGATTCCCTTTTTCTGTGAACAGAGCTCAGACTCATCCCATGGCTTTTCAACAAAACAACCTTAATTGAAGAGTCTTGACACAATTTGCAAGACACCACTAATTAGATTTCACTTGCCATCTGCTACACTATACCTGACAGAGCCCAATAACATGTAAATTCAGAAATGATGACAGCGTGAAAGTAGAAAACAAACCCTTCTTGGTAATTGTGGTTAGCCAATCTGGGGCCTGGGAGGGAAGGGTGCAACAGCACCTAGTCTTATACTAAAAGGACTGGCATAGAGTAAATGCATGTGTATATTTTATTTTCCCAACATTCATTTGAGATTTTCTTACATTGGAGACAGAGTGGCAAAGGATAGCAGGATTATATAGGATAATTTTTCTTATAGAATATTATTTTGACAACTATTCTCTTTGACAAAAAGATATAAAAGTCATATTTAGTATTTTTAGCTTGGAGTGTACATTTTAGCTATTGTGCTGTCTTTTCTGATTCATGAGACATAACGATAAAGATATTCTGAATTTTTTTCTCTTAAGATATTCTGAATTTTCATATTATTAAAATGACTCCCTGAAGAAAAAGATGCAGCCACATACTGCTAATGATAAAGCTTTCTTTTCTCCTTAGATCTTAGTGGAAGGAAATTAAAGTGATGTAACTTAAAACATTCAATGACATATATTTGAAGGAACTAGAACACAGAAAAGGATTGAACAGAAGAGGGAAGAAAGGCAGAAGATTTGACCACTTCATGAAAGAGCCATGGATACCATATTCGTATTCAGCCATACCTATTCTAAAAGGAAAACATAGACTGTGAAAATATGGCTCTCAGAAATTAGAGATAAGTCATTCATCTCTATCGATGACATGACTTCTAGGTGCCATGAGTTGGTTTTGGTGCTGAGGACATAGCAGTTCAGCAAGATGGGTAACTCTCACGTTACCACTGAGGCTACTCTCCAGTACAGTGATTTTCAAGTGGTGTGCCGGGAGAGGATCTTAGGTGTGCCACGAAAATTTTTAAAGATCACTAATTATTTTCAAAAGATGTTCCAAGCACAGTAAGTATATTCAGTTTTTTACTCTTTTTTTTGACCAACATAATTTAAGTGTGCTGCGTAAGTTTAACTATTGGTTCAAGTGTGCCATGAAATGAAAAAGGTTGAAAAACACAGCTCTAGTAGGAAAGGGAGAACAGAAACAAAAACTGAAACATAAAGCTGAGGGTAGATGTGGAATGTGATGATGGAGGGTGTTAAGTGCAATGAAGAACATAGTATAATGAGAGAACAGAAGAAAAATGGCAGGGGAAGATGGGGAGAAGATCCTTTTTGATAAAATGATGCTTCAGTAGAAATTTGGGAAGTAAACCCTGAATGTCTGGGCAAGGAGACCGCTGGGTATAAGGAAAGCAGGTGAGAAACGGTGGCCCAGGTAAAAGAGGGCGGTGGCTTGTGCACAGAGTTACTGTTGAAGGTGGCCCACTGGTTTCTGTGTGTATTCTGAAGCAGAATCTGTAAGATTTGCCGTTGAGCAGGATGAGGGGCGTGGAATAAGGATCCATCGAAGTTGCCCATAAGGTCCTTGCCCTGAGCAGCCAGCTGAATGGGGGCCACTTACTGAGAACAGCAAGAAGGTAGCCAGGGCTCCTTCCTCCTTTGTTTATGAAGCCTAAAAATGGGCACTTGCCTTTTAACTTCTTGGAGTCCCAGATGTGCATAATTCAGAGGAATGGTCCAAATGGGCCGCAAGGATTTGGATGAGATTCAAATCCTCACAAAAGCTTTTCTGTAACAAATGATATGGAGTATGTTAAGAGAGAAAGGGGATAAATAATGAGGAAAAATAAGACATTAGAAGAAGATTGAGCTTTAGGTTAAAACAATCCAGACTTTCTCCAGGCTACCTATTTTTACTTGGTAAAAGATTTGGTCAGATATGTGCTTGAAATATGCAGTTATGGATAGTCAGTTAAATCTTCTGATAGATGTTTCTTCAAAATTGAAATGGACATTGTTTTGAGGATTAAATGAGCAATAATAGTATTTTTCTTATTTTTATTTTATTCTTATGATTTATATTTACTGAAAGTTTCCAAAAAAGTTCTATATCCCTGGTTTTATATCCATGGTAGCTAAGCTTTTATATAGTAAGCAGTTGAGATCCCTCAAATCTAAGGCATGATGATAAGTATTAAGGTAGATTCAGTAAATATACGAGATGCAGTATTATCTACAAATGATTTATAATCTAAATCAATAGTTAGGTTTCAGCTCAGGAGAGCATTTGAAAGTGATACACATGGGAGTACTAGAAGGAACTGCTTAAAAAAATGCAAACATTTGTTCATCAATAATCATGTGCTAAGCATTTTGCTAAGTGCCTTTAGTGAGTTATGTCACTGAATTCTAAGAAACAGACAGACAAAAATCCTGCAGCTTAGACATTAATGTTACCCTTATGCAGAAAATGAAAAGGCAGAAGTATTTCTCACTGACTCCGTGGAGTCTTAAATGTAGCAAAGTTAACGAATTTGACTAGATTTATACAGCAAGTGATAGAACCAGACTCCCATCACACAAGCACCCTGGTGGCATGGCTCCTGAACTTTTTAGCATCTTGTTTCCTCATGGAAGTTTAGAGGTTGGAAAAATTGCTATGGATTGTAGTCAAAGAAAGTCTCATGAAGGGGGTACACTAAGAAAGAGATGGGCAGAAGACAAGGATGTGGCCTGCAGACAGGTTCTCCCAGCCTTTGAGAGGATTTCAGAGTTGGGAGAGCACATATGGTCCCGGGATGGACGAGGCAGCCTGGTATGCTTGGGGGACTGGATTTGTTTTGGGCAGAAATAAAAGATTCAGTCGGTTTGGTGAGCTGAGCCTATTTGTAGAAAATTTTGAACGTCAGCCTGTAGTTCACACATAGATCATGAGAAGGCACTGAAAGGATTTGAATATAAGCTTATAATTATGTCAAATTCAAGGAGAAACTTTATGTGAAACAGGAGATAAACAAAACAGGGCGGAGGTAGTTGCTACAATCTAGATGTGAGGTGATAAACCCTGGGCAGTTTTCTTCTTTTTGAACTTGTATTTCGAAAGATAAAATCTGTAGCCTGCATCCTCATCCTCTCTCCCTCCCTCCTCACTTTCTCTTTTCTTTTGCATGGATTTATCTAGAATTATGTGTTTTTCAAGGAGAAGGTCACTTTGGATAGAGTTTCATGTGGTCTAATCTGCTTTAAAAAAAAAACGGAAAGGAAAAAAGTGACATCTCTTAGCCAAGCAAAACGAAGACCACATTGGAGCAAGTGTCAAAGGCAAGATGAAAGCTCTGTTTGTTTTCCACCTTCCTCTTTGGCACTCTGAGTGCTATCCATTTCCCTCTACCAGGACTTTGAGGAGAAGGAACATCCGAATCCCAGAATAATTCTTTCCACTCCTTTTCCTTGGGATGGTATTGGTAGTTAGCACTGACTTCAGGGGATGGGGGGAAAGCTTCAATCAACAGAAATTATATTTCCATTATCTGTGCTATTTAGCCCAAAGAACTCATCTGGATTTTATTATTTGCAGAGTTACACACATTGACATCCTCATGAGAAAGCAGAAGAATCACCTTTTCTACCTCGACTCATAAGCAGGGAAGGGAAGAGTCGTCACTCTCTAGAGATATCTTTTGGCTTGACGAACTCTTTGGGGAGATGTAAATGTCCAGTCTTTTTTCTGGTCCATAAGGAAAATTTACCCTAATATGAAAGAAACCTCTGAGATACAGAAAAAGGAAAAAGGAGCTAGGAATTCTTTCCAAGAAATATAAGGTCTTGTAGTTCATTAACGGACCCTAATTTCAGAGCTTTTTTTGGGAGATCTTGGCTGCAAACTTTTTTTTTTTTTTTAATTAACTGTGCTTTAGAGATAGGAGCATGGAAATCCCACTGCAACTTTATAGAAAACAGTTTTTGTTTTTCTTAATGGTTTTGAGAATTACATGAGAAATTTCTATTAAAAGTTTCTCTCCAACCAGGGAAATACAGTGACTTTTAATGTAAAGCGGACTGTGGCAGCACAGAGGTGACCCCAGCTGAGATGGAGATCATCAGTAATAATCAATATTCTATAATTAAATCTGTTGAATTGCCAGAAAAAAAAAGGCTGCAGTTTTAATTTAGATATTGACCATCCAGAGGAAAAATGTTCTGACAGCAGTAGAATGGGGAGTCGAGTTTCATTTATTCCTCAGATAAAGATGAGTTCACTGCCTACCACCTGCTGATTGCTGTGTTGGGTTGGTGCTGAGAAATTAAGAGACAAGACAGACATGACCTCTGCCTTGAGCTGCTTCTTGATAATGTAAATTCCCAGAATGTAAATCCTAGAAGGGCTTATTCACTGTTGTAGTCCTCAGCATGAAAAGAGCACCAGACACATGGTAGGTGTTTTAGGTGAACAATAAATATTTGGTAAATTAGTGGATGGTATTTTTTATATAGCACTCTTTTTTTAAACACATTGATTTTATTTATTTCTCTACTTTAATAAATACGTTGTAATTGTATATATTCGGATGCTACTTTTTTTAAAATTTCAGATTGATATAAGGGTACAAATGATTAGCTTACACAGTTTGTATTTGTTAGGTAAAGTTTAAGTTGTAGTTGAGTCCTTTGCCCAAGAAGTGTGCCATATACCTCTACATTGTACCTGTTAGGTGATAACACACCAAAACTCCTCCTTCCTGCTCTCTCCTCCCTTTTTCCCCCCTACTTGAATGTGGCTGTGTTTTTCTCTCATGGGGGCATGTAGTTATTCACCTACTGGTTTCATGTTGTATTGAGAACATTGGATACTTGCCTTTCCATTCTTGTGATACTTTACTTACGAGCATGTTCTTCAAATCCATCCAGATAAAGCCTTCATCTTTTTTAGGGCTGAATACTATTCCATGGTATACATGTGCCATAATTATCTTTTGAATATAATTTTGTGCCTTCCACCAACTTATCAGATGTGAAGAGGAGTATTAATTTTACTTATAAGAAAACTGGAGATAAAGCTGTCAAAAGATTGCTAAGGCTCATGATCAAGTCATGGCCTCAGACTCACGGGTCATCAATTTTTATAATACGTATTAAGCCGTGAAATTCCTTTTTCAAACTAAATTCAACTCTGAAGTTCAGTGTGCAAGTCACATGGATCTAGAGGCATTGGTTCGTGTGGCTGTGGGAGGGAAAGACTATTTCTGCAAGTTTCCTCCCACTTTTCATCCTTTGAAACATCGGATATATAATGTTGATCAAAGGGTTAAGACCGTTGGGCCTCTTATAAAGCAACACTCATTGGCATTACATGGTTTTCTCTTGATTTGGAAGCTAGTCTAACTGTGTGACCTTAGATAGATGACTTAACCCCATCTGTAAAATGGGAATTGCGATTATAAATGCCTACAGGGTTTTATGAAGGTTAGAAGGAATGACGCATGTGAGCAGTTAACCAAAGGCATGGTCAAAGTCAGGGCTCAGAGCACGTTAGCTGCAGTGGTGGTGGAGATGGTGATGACCATGATGGGGGTAGTGATTTGTGATGGTGATAAGGAGGAAGAGCAGTTTTGGATGCTCAGATGGCCTCAAATAAAAGGATGAGATGAGACTCATTTTTTTTTTTCACATGTTGATAAGAAATGTCAGTATTAAAAGAAATATAATAAGTTCTATTCTACATCACAGATGAGATAACTAAGATAAAAATAAATACTAATGAGAATACTGTGTTCTTGCTTTTGTGGTGTCAAAAAGAATTTATTTTCCTTTTCCGTTCAATTTAACTAAGATTTATTGAGTACAGTTCATTTGTGACCTTTAATACTATGTAATTAAGTGCCGTTTTATTCATGTTAATTTAGTTCATTAAATAATTTCTTTGTGCCAGGCACTCTTTCAGGGTCTAGGACTCAGAAATGGAGGAGACAATATCTTGTCTTTTGAACTTCTAGAGGAGGAAGTGAGTAATGTGAAATAAATGCTATGGCAGAGGTATCTTCAAATTACTTTTAAAAACATTGAAAACGTCCATCTCTCCCTGGTCATTTTGCTTGTCTGAGTTTTTTGTCTACTGTATCTCCAAAGGTGGCTCACGAGGAATAATACTCTCTGGGTTCTTGAATATTGGTAATTGTCTTGTACCTCTTTATCTTTGAAGATCAGTTTTTCTGGATATAAAATCTTTGTCTCACATTTTCTTTCTTTAAATATCTTCTTTAATTCTTAGAATATCCCTCTTCAATTTTCTTTTGAAGTATTGTCATTAGAAAGGATAATCAAATTTTTCCTTTGTAAGTAATATCCTCTTAACTGGGTTGCTAATGAGTTTTTTCCTTAAACTCCAGTGATATTACTAGATTGTATCTTAGTGTTGGTTTTCCTGGAGCAGTATTTTTAGACACATGACATACCACTTCAGTGTGTAGTTTTTATTATTTCATCAAAATTTTCTAAATATAGGTTTTAGTGTTTAATCCAATCCCTGGCTTTTTTTTCTCTTTCTCAGGGCCTACTATTCTTTGCACATTGGCGATTCTTTACCTATCTTCAATACTTGTCACTGTGTCTTGAATCCTTTTTATTTCTTTGTGCATTTCCTTAGGACTGAAACATGTTTTTCATTTCACATTTTTCTCTCAAGGCATTTTTGTTCTATTTATTCATACTCTTGTGTTCTTTCTGGGCTAGTTTTCATTGAAAAATGGTATTTCCTTTTTCTGACTATTTCTTGAGCTGTCACATCATTTTTCAGTTTTTCTACTTCTTACTTACATTATTTTAACATGAATTACAGAGTTTCATCCATTTTTTCAAATTATAACTTTAAACAGTATCTTAAATGTTTACTTTGAAATAATTTATGCCTGCTAAAAGGTTATAATAATAGTTTAAAAATTCCTGTATATTTTCCACTTGGCTTACTCAAATGCTAGCATCTTACATATCTATAATATAATGATTAAAATCAGGAAGTGAACATGAATACACTAGTATTCATTACTTTACATACATTGTTTGGATTTTACCCATTGTCCCAATAATATCCTTTTCCAGGATTATGACATTGCCTTAGTTTTAATATCTTCTCCATCTCCTCCAATTTAGAATAATTCCTCATTTTTTTGTTTATTGATCCTGCATATTTGAAGTGTACCAGTCAATTATTTAAAAAGTATAGATTGATTTGAGTTTGTCTGATATTTCCTCATAAATAAGTAGTGATTTTGTATTCTTCAGCAAGAAGACCACACAGGTGATGTTGTACCCTTCTCAGGGGCATGAAGATTTTTTGTTTTTCTTTTTGTACATATTTTTATTAAATCATAGCTGTGTACAATAATACATTTACGGGGTACAATGTGCTGGTTTTAAATACAATTTGAAACACAACAAACTGATGAAGTTTTAATGTGCCTCACTGATGGCGATGTTTACTTTGATCATTTGATTAAAGAGAGATCTTCTAGGCTTCTCCACCATAAAGTTTCTAGTATTCCTTTCAGAATTCGTAGCTGTCTTGTGGGGAAATGCTCTGAGTATGTAAATATTCTGTCGCTTACCATACTTTCTAATACCACTAATTTTAGCATTCATTGATGACTCTTGCTTGCAATACTTATTACTGTGGTTTTTGCTAAATGATAGCTTTTTAATTTTTCTTTTATATTTATTAATTGGAATTTTACTAAAATGTAGAGCTATTTACTTATATCAGTATGTATTTATATGAATGTATAACAATACATACATATAAAATATATATGTATATTATATTTATATATAAGTATATTTAATTCATTCTTTGGGTTATAATAGTATTATTATTATTTTATTCTATTAGTATACTTATTATTTTATTTTATTTTAATCTTAAATTTGAACATTGGGGATCCCTTAGAACTGATATCTGTATTAGTTCAATGTGTCTCCATTATTCTTAAGTAGTTCCTTACTTTCTGGCACCAGGACATATTTTAGACTAATATTCTTCCTTTCGTATACCCTACTGCTGAACCAAGCATTTCCCCAAGTAGCCCTGTTTTCTGTTTGTTCGTTTTATATTTATTTATTTATTTATTTATTTTATTAAATCGTAGCTGTGCACATTAGTATGATCATGGGGCACTGTACACTTGGTTCATAGACCGTTTGACACATTTTCATCACACTAGTTAACATAGCTTTCCTGGCATTTTCTCAGTTATTTTGCCAAGACCCTTACATTCCACATTTACTAGGATTCACATATACCCTTGTAAGATGCACCGCAGGTGTAATCCCATTAATCCCCCTCCTTCCACCTACCTCCCACCTCCCTCCCCTCCCTTTCCCCCTTCTCCCTATTCTTAGGTTGTAACTGGGTTATAGCTTTCATGTGGAGGTCCTACATTAGTTTCATAATAAGGGTGAGTACACTGGGTACTTTTTCTTCCATTCTTGAGACACTTTACTAAGAAGAATATGTTCCAGCTCGTTTGTTCGTTTTAAATTGGATTAGAAATTGAGATCTGGGTATTAGATACATTTCTTGCCACCAGAGTGTTACTTTTTTAAGTCCTTCCAGTAGACGGAGCTAGGAAATAGACGTGTGAACACACACATACGCGTTTATATCCATTTCTTTCTCCACCTATCTGTTTATGTAATACCACGGGCTCATGCTGATGCCTCTGATTCCAATATAACATCACAGAGTTAATTCCTTATTTGTAATTCCTTTCTGTGACAGTGAGAAACCTGGCTGTTTTTATTCATAACTGATTTACTTATTTACTCAATCCTAATAATACATGCAAAGGAGTTTTAGAACTGCTAGCTCAGAACTGCAAACTGCTGTGAAAAACAAATTTGTTATCTTGTCCTTTTCAAAATTTAGCATTATAGTAGAGAGCCAAAATTCTGTTTTCTAATGTTAGCTAGGTCAGTTTTTATTTTCATGCTTCCTTCGGTGTTGTTTATTTGTCAAAAAATTTATGTTCATTTATAAATGTTTTGTAGCCCACATGGATTTTCTCCATGACTCTCTCATGTTTAATTATGTTTGGTTATCCCTATGAATATCTGAAACATTGTCATGGTTATAAAAGCTGGAACTAATAAGAAGGTGTGCTCAGAAAACTGACACTTACCTCTCATCCTTCTTTCCTCATTCCCACTCACCCATTCTTTAAATCAGACTTACTGATGTCTGATTTATCATCCCCGTATACTTTGCACGAAGGAAAACATGAATGTGTGTTTTCGGTCCCCTTCATTCTTACGTATGATATTTTATCACTCAACTATGTATTTTTTTATCATTTAAGTATGTATTGTAAAAATCTCCCCTCTATATCAGTTCACGTTCTTTTTTTAACAATTGCATAACACCTCACGTTGTGAGTGCAAGTGCACTGAATAACTCAACTGCTCTTCTGCATGAATATTTACTTTTGTGTGCCGATATTATGCACAGCCACCTCACTCAATTCTTTTATCGTCTGAGTAAATCATTGGGTGTCTAGGGTTTTCCAGGTAGCTGTATCTGCAAATAGATACATGTTTTCTTTACCAATTTGTACGCTTTCATTTGATGCCTCTTGACTATGTGTGTTGTATATACTTCTAATTATATGTTGAATAGTTGTAGAAAGAGGGATCCTCATTATCTTGTTCCTGATCTTAATGGAAATTCCTCTAGTATTTGTCCATTAATAAGATTCTTCCTTTAAGACTTTTAGAATTCCTAGCTTTAGGAGTGTGTGTGTGTGTGTGTGTGTGAGTGTGTGTGATATAGTATTCAATTTTTTTTATGGTCTTTATCAGAAGTACGTGTTGAATATTTTTCAAAGGATTTTTGTTTATTTTAATCATTATAGAAATAATGATGAGTTCCTTTTTTTGGGTTTAATTTTTCATTCTATCAACTTTTTGTGAGTAAACAATTTAAAATTTCAGAAATGTGATAACTTCTATCTCATATCTGGTAAATTACATTAAGTTTGTTAAACATGTTGGCTAGTTGGAATAGGTGACTTTAAGTGATTTTTGACTGGCTGGCCTTAAAATTGGTGGCACAGTTTATGTTTTCACCGTCCACCTGCATGTGTGGTTGACAAGTTTTCATGGAGTTAGGCCTGTGTGGATCAGGCCTTTAGTAGCTGTTAGTTTCAAGATCTTATGTATTTTACCATACAATGCACCCTTATGTATAAGGTACACCCATGTTTTTGGCCCTAACTTTCAGAAAAAACAAATCTTTCATTTTAACTTATAATTCAAATTTTTATTTGTTTGTACTGAGGTACTTGCTTTTTTATTATAAAGAATTTTAGTGTTTAGTTTTTAACATATAGTATAAGACATTTTATGTAACAAATAATCACAAAACATAGGAACATTCTTAAGGCACAAGAAATTTTAGGTACTGGTGAACAAATTTATGATATTTATACATTATGGAAGGCCAAGAGCTCTTCATCACTGTCAATATCAGAAACTTTTACATTAAAGTGTTGACTTGTTTTTTTGAGATAGAGTTTCACTTTGCTGCCCTCGGTAGAGTGCTATGGCGTCATAGCTCACAGCAACCTCTAGCTCTTGGGCTAGGTCGATTCTCTTGCCTTAGCCTCCCAAGGGCTTGGGACTACAGCTGCCCACCCCAACGCCCAGCTATTTTTGTTGCAGTTGGCACTGCTGTTTTAGCTGGCTGGGGCTGGGTTTGAACCCATCACCCTAGGTATATGGGGCCTGTGCCCTACCCTCTGAGCCACAGGCGCCACCCCTGTTGACTCTTTTAAAAGAAGTAATATTTATTTTTATTGAGTCATTTGTCTACAAGGGCAAGTGCTGTGTAAAAGTATGAATTAACTGATTACCTATCTTGATTGGTACAAATTGTACTATAAGGTAGGTTTCCTTATATTTGCAGCCTAGCTGGCTCACCCCTGAATCTGGGCTGAGCCTATTTCAGTTGAAGTCATCCAGATCCTGTGATCTATTAAATCAGGTATTAAATTAGAGGTGTCCAACCTGTGGCCGGTGGGCTGCTTGCTGACTTTGTGAGGACTTTTTTTGCTTATCTGTGGTGTTGGATGTCACAAAAATTATGTACAGACTTTTTAGTATATGTATTTAATATGTGGACCAAGGCAATTCTTCTTCTACTAATGTGCTGCAGAGAGAAAAAAAAAAAAAGATTGGACACCCTGTATTGTCCCTTGGATATTTGAATGATATTAGGAAATCAGACTTGCCAAAATAACTTAGAGAGGCTGGGAGTGGTGGCTCACTCCCGTGAATCCTAGCACCCTGAGAAGATGAGGTGGGTGGATTGCTTGAGCTCAGGAGTATAAGACTAGGCTGAGCAAGAGTGAGACCCCCATCTGTACTAAAAATAGAAAAATCAGTCAGGTAACTCCCATTTGCAGTTCTAGCTACTAGAGAGACCAAGGCAAGATGATTGCTTGACCCCAACAGTTTGAAGATGCTATGAGCTATGATGCCACAGCACTCTATCTAGAGAGACAGAGTAAGACTGTCTCAAAAAAAAAAATAATAGTGATAATAACTCGGAGAAAACACCTTTTAATCTTAACTATATTGTTCTGCAAATTAAAATATGAGAAAATAATACAATAATGGGGAAAATGAGGGCAGGTGTGTGTAGGGCTTTGCTCCAAGCTTTGGGAGCTGGCTCTGTTCCAGGTGAGATGCAGGAAATTTTCAATACCACGTTTTCTAGTCCCTGGAAGGGTGGGGCAATGACCCCTTTATGAAGCACATGATTCCTTTGGAAATGTTAAGTTTCTGTCTGTCCTTAAGGTCCAGGATGAAGCGCTACTTCCTCACTTTACTGTGCACACATGTTCCCTTCGGATCTTGTTAAAACTCAGATGAGGAGGTGGGGCCCAAGTTTCTGCATAGCTAATAGACTGTCAGGTAACGCTTTGCTCCTGGCTGGTGACAGTACTTTGAGGAGTAGGGACATAAAGAACAACTAGTTTAGATTTAGACTGACCTAGGTCAAAGATCAATTTTGGGTAAGTTCTTTAACCAAGATGACATCTGAACCCATGTCAGTTCTTGTGGCCCATCTTTTAAAGACTCCACCTTTCCCTTTCCTCAGCTCTGTGCCTCTCTGGACACCCCGTCCTGGGGTCCTGGACAGGTGGAGGAAGAGCCTCTGCTCTTCCCCGGCTCTCCAGATTATTGATTGACTCTCTGAGCACCTTGTGCGACGAAAATGTACCAAACATCGTAATACGTCTCTGGTAGCCCTTGTTTTGAGCTTTGGAACTACCATAGACTGCCTCTTTTACTACCAAAGCTGCCTCTTTTACTTCTTTTCTCTGTCTTCCTTTTCTTCATCCAAGCAATGTTTATTTTGAAAAGCTCTGGGCCAGCAGTGCCCCTGCTGTTCTGTCCTGTTCTCGAAGCTTTCATGCTTCCCTTTGCCTTTGTAGGTGTTCTCCTCCTCCCGCTCGCTGCCTCCTGTTCCTAGGATGTGCAGGGAATGGTGAAGCTACTCGCTTAGTCTCAGACACGCTGCCTCTCTGTAGGCTCCAGAGCTTGTTGTGCTGGGGGCACTAAGATTATCCAGCCTGCCATTATTCATTCAGTCTGATGGGCACCGTCGTTCCATTTTTCAGTCACGGATGGTCGGGAGATTTTTAAAATCATCTTTTATTTGACTGTTGCTTTATAGATTCTCTTTTGGAAACTGACTCATTCTTTCTCTTTCTTTTTCTGACTTTTGGCCCTTTCTTAGTGTCAGGTTTGCTTGGTTGCATTACTTGTTTCCAAGGCCCTGGGTGATTCCTGTTCTTAGCATATAAATATGATCCATGATTAATGTTAAAAGAGAGATTTTTAGTGACATCATTTCCCTGTAGAGTGTCTGGCCTTTAAGGTTACCCTTTACTCAAAATATCATGCAGTTGGTGGTTTCTGTTCAGTGACCTCTGAGGACTGATGCTGTTGAATCACTCTGACAGTTTCAGCTGAGATGCTTTTGTTTGGTTATAGCATGATTGTATTTTCTGGAGATCAGAGTCATCTTCTTTTTCCTTAAAGAGAAGACATATATCCCCCAAAACCTCAGTTTTTGTTTTTTTTTTTAGACAGAGTCTCACTATGTCAACCTGGGTAGAATGCCATGGCATCACAGCTCACAGCAAGCTCAAACTCTTGGGCTTAAGTGATTTTCTTGCCTCACCCTCCCAAGTAGCTGGGACTACAGGCACCTGCCACAATGCCTGGCTATTTTTTGTTGCAGTCGTCATTGTTGTTAAGCTGGCCTGGGCCTGGTTCCAACCCGCCACCCTTGGTGTATGTGGCTGGTGCCGTAAGCACTGTGCTATGGTTGCTGAGCCCAAAACCTCAGTTTTAAAGATTAAAGACGTCCTAGGGATTGGCTGCTATGGCATAAAAGATAAGGCTGATTATGTGTATGTGAAATAATCAATGTAAAGATAGGGACTGAAGGTGCCCAAGCCCGAATTGAGTATGGCAGGTCCACCTAAAAATACTCAAAGTCAGTGTAAAGCATTGCATGCCATTTTCCATTAGGAATCCTAGCTTTGCAACACCTCCTAGATTGAGGATCCAGGCAGGGCGATCAAACATTCAGTTCACATTTGCTGATGGTTTCCTGGGAGGCAGAAATTTCAAGACTAAAACTGCAACATGCCTAGAGAAACTGGATATTTGAGCACATTTGTGGATACAATATTTATCCTGAAGTAGACTGTATTTAAGCTAAAGCTTTACAAAAGAGGAAAACTAGTTAGATCAAATGCTGCACCTGTGATACCAAAAGGAAGTAGATGATTTTTCTCTATAAATTTGCAATTTCCAGTGGGGGAAAAAATAGAGTCATCCCTTGGTATTTGAAAGGGATTGGCTCCAGGACACCCTTCCCTCCATTGGCAGATAGCAAAATTCATCCATGTTCAAGTCCCTTGTTAAAAGTGGTGCGGGAGAGTCAGCCCTCCATATCCATAGACATGGAAGGACAACTGTGGCAATGATCATCATTTTATTCTTCCTAGAAGCAAAGCAGGACTTCATAGTCCATTTGAGAGATGACTGCTTTTCAGAAATTATAGGCACTGAATTTATTGCCAGCCATTCATAGCCGTCCA
Organism: Nycticebus coucang; assembly: GCF_027406575.1. Classification (NCBI taxonomy): domain Eukaryota; kingdom Metazoa; phylum Chordata; class Mammalia; order Primates; family Lorisidae; genus Nycticebus; species Nycticebus coucang. Next base: position 121,343,367 of record NC_069781.1, on the reverse strand, counting down.
TCTGCTAATTCTCTCCACATAGAAGGAGCAGCTGTCATTTCAGAGATGCTATAGGAGATAATAAGATGGGGTGCATTTTATCTTCAAATGCTTAAAACAAATCCCTGGGAAGAACAGCAACAATTCCTCTGACTGCAATGAATGTCTGATATTATTAATACAAAATGCCAAGTGGATTTGGATATTGGAGGCAGTGGGTTTGCTTTAAAAGGAAAGACACTCAAGTTAGGTTTGGTATATATTGTAATAATCCATGCAATTGCATAGACATAGGAACTGCCCAGGCCATAGGCACATGCAGAGATGCTGTCAAAATCATAGCCACACAGAGATTCCTGAGTAGAAATACAATCAAATGGGCTTCTCCAAACCATATGACCTATGGATACCAAGTGGAATAATTCATTGCCTCCACCCCGCAAGACGAACAAACAGAATTTGCCTTGAACTTAGAGTTTCCCAAACATCTATAGGTCTTGCATGGATCAAATTTCTCTCCAAATTTATGTCCTTTGATAATCTTAGATGACATACTCTCCTCTGCAATGTTCAACAGCCCAAATTCCAATCAGTGATCTCTATTTATTATTCTTTTGCATTTTTTATTAGATGAATTCTTTTCTGTTTGGCCCACTGCCTCTACCCTTAAGTGTGCTCAGATGATCTGCTACTTAAAACTGTGCACAGCCTGTTGTTGAGGGCCCTCACTAAGGTTATTCCCCTGCACATTTGCCCTGCATGTAACTACCTGATTATTCTTTATACAGAAAAAAAGTTAGGATGAGGTAAGAAACCAATGAACACAGTCAAAGTGGTGCGAGGCAATGCAGACCATCACAGATATAGATGAAGATGTGGATGTTGGTACAAATATGGGTACAGATGTGGATACAGTCACAGACACTGACACAGGTGCAGCTAGAGTCATACAGGTATTTCTCCATGGAGATATATAAAGTAGGCATTATTTCATTTGATCTTTAAAATAAGCCTGGGAGGGAAGTTAGGCATCTCTCTCTCTCTCTTTTTTTTTTCCCCCCACATTCAAGAATGGTGACTTTCAAAGAGGCCCCAGATAAGCCCCATGCCTGGTGACAGCTGGGAGTTGAATCTAGGTCTTCTCACCCAAAACTTGGACCGCTTTTGGTTGCAGTACAAATTTTTATTGTTTCTCTTTTTGGGAATCATAGTCTCGGATTGTATTTCTGCTACATGGTAACCCACAAGCCCTTTCCATGTAGACTTTGCCCCTGAACTTGGTTTGTATGGAGCATGGGGAAAGAAGATGTAGAGAGAGCTGATGCAGAATTGCTGGCTGTGGGACACATAGAACACTTGCATTTTTACAAACAGAAATGCTTTTCAAGAGCTTCAGCTGATTTTATCACAGTCAATGTTACAAAGAAAAACAAATCCCCAGTGTTGATGAGAATTCAGGTCAAGGCAAGGAGAATCACAAAGCAGTTAAAGAGAATCGTGAGGCCCCGGGATGTTGTGCCTACAAATATCTTGATTTGAGAAAAGAAATTCCATTTAAACAGAGCAAATATGCTCAGGAGCAAGTCTGGGCTGCCTGTTCCTCCCTGTTGCTGTTGGTATTAAAGATATGCGTCATACTTTGCCTTTGTCCTTGGCCATCAGGCAGAGCAGAGAAATTCTGTTTCTAGATGTTGTTGTTATTAGAAAGAGGAAGGGAGGAATAAAAGCAGGGAAAGAACAAAAAAGGTAGAGAGGAAGAGGCACAAAATCTACCATATCTCAAGTCAAAATATTTTTAACGGAGAAATTGGGATAAGTGATTAATCTAAAAGTTTGGGGGTTCCAGTGAGCTGTCAGCGGTTCTGGCAAGCATCAGGTGGCTAATATTTAAAGACAATTGCGGAAACAGGGAGATGAAAAAGTGGTGAAAGGAAAAGGCTGAACTTTCTTTTTTTGGCCTCCAAGGTTTATCGAAAATTGTGTTTAAAAAATACAGAAGATTAATCTGCTTCTACATTTAAGAGTAAGTGTATTCATTCATCCCAAATTATTTACTCAATACCAGTTTTGACAGTTACTGTATTAGGATTTTGATGGTGACCAGGAGAGTGCTCTTGCTTCCAGGAAGTTCCTAGTCTAATCATGAAGGCAAGAGAAGTAAAAGTAAAAACCCATTCAAGATGGTTTTATAAACACTCCGATCAAGGGGACCTTAGGATGCTATTGCAACAAATAGCAGTGGAATGCAACAGCTGAGAAATCAAAGGAAATTTCCCTGCTGGGTTGACCGCTTGATGGAGATGGGGGAGTTCCAGCAAAGGGCCAGCAGACACCATTACTCGGAGGAAGTGTGAGCAAACCCCATTGAGAGGAAATATGGAAGGATGGGGTTGCTGGGCAGAGGAGGGGAGTGTGCTGGAGGGCTAGGGAGGGAGAAGCATGCTGATCCTCCCACTCGGCACTTTGCCTCTCAGCCCTATGGAGTGAACCCCTCTCAGCAGGGCTGCTGTGACCCTCCCCTGGGCATGGTCTGCACTGGTTATTCCTGGGAGTGGTGGTGGCGGGGGTGGTTAGGATCCCTCTACTGACAACGCAGCACCCCTGTGTCCTCCCTCTGAATTACAGTCAGTGTTATCTATCACTCAACATCTGGTCACTTTTGTAAAGTAACTCAGAACTTTACAATAGCAACATTTTCATTTCTGAAATGAGGGACTGTATGATTTTGAGGTCATTCTGGCTCTTGTATGTAATCTTTGAAAAATATATTGTGATTAGATAAATGTCATGCTGCCTACATTCTGTACCTAGCTGAGGAAGGAAGGAGGACAGCGAGGGAAGTGTCACTGTTAGTGGCAAACAGACGCCGTGGGAAGCCCTGCTCACAGTTAAGTGATCTCAGGCCATGTGTTTAATCATTTCTGATTTGTACCTGGCAGAGTCATGGTTCACCTGGAAAGACGAGTATCACAGATAACACACCCAGCATGACAGATTAACCTCAACTTAGTAGTTTGTAGGACTGAAGGTCCCAGAGCCTGGAGAAATTTATTAGATTGGTTCTCAATGGGTGTACATAGGGGAAAGCTTCATTTCTCAAACTTCATCTTAAAACTTCAACAACCCACTGTACTAAGTCAAATATGTTTTCTCGTTCTTTCTGAGGCTGTGGATAATCCTGACACTTTGGAAGCTCACAGGACATATCTGTAGCTTTCTGGACATCTGGAATTGAACCAGTTGGGCACAAGTCAGAGAGAACTTAGATTCATAAGTTTAATTGTCTCGTGGGGCTTTGTTTTCTCAAGCAGCTTTCTTCTAAATGTGTGCGTATTTGTATGTGGTTTGTTTCTGCAGTCACAGATGCTCACTGAGAGGGGAAGATCTGAACCGACAGTGGCTCTGTCCCTGTGCCCATCTCCAGCCAACCATCTACCACGCCAAAGGGCTCCTCCACTACCTCAGCAGCCTTGGCCGGAGTCCCGTGGTGAGTCACTGGCTTCCCCCTGCCTCCGCCCCCTGGGCTGGTTCCTTTTACTTTCCAGGAGGCAGATTATACTCTGTTCAGGCAAAACAAAGGTAAAGGGCAGAGACCTGTATGCGGCACGTTCTGATGGGGGATGCACTGATTTCCTAGGCCTGCTGCAGAGACCTGCCACAAGCAGGGTGGCTTCAAACAGTGGAAACTTAGCTCACTTTTCTGGAGGTTACAAGTCTGAAATCAAAGTGTTATTGGGGCCACACTCTCTCTGACCACTCTAGGGATGAGTCCTTTGCTCCTCCAGCTTCTCACGGTTCCCAGCGATCTCTTGTACTCCTTAGCTTGTGGCAGCAGAATTCCAGTCTCTGTGTCTTCACAGGGCCATCTTCCCTCTGAGTGTGTCTATATCCCAAATTCCTTCTTATAAGGACATCAGTCATTGGATTAAGGCCCACCCTAATCAAATATGGCCCATCTTAGTTTTATTATATCTGCAAAGATCCTTTTTCCAAATAAGGTCACAGTCATGGGTACCAGGGACTAGAGTTGCAACATATCTCTTTGGGGTATGCAACACAGGCAAATGATCAGTTCAATATCCATTAGTAAAACCTGGCCAAGAATTATATTTTGTCTTGCTTCTTAGGCTTTTGTTTTTCTGATATTTCATTTATTGGACAAGAAAGGAAGTGTACAGAACTATTAAATAGTATTTTGAAAAACCTTTAGGTGGGGCAGCGCCTGTGGCTCAATCGGTAGGGCGCCGGCCCCATATACCGAGGGTGGCGGGTTCAAACCTGGCCCCGGCTGAACTGCAAACCAAAAAATAGCTGGGCGTTGTGGCGGGCGCCTGTAGTCCCAGCTACTCGGGAGGCTGAGGCAAGAGAATCGCTTAAGCCCTGGAGTTGGAGGTTGCTGTGAGCTGTGTGACGCCATGGCACTCTACCAAGGGCCATAAAGTGAGACTCTGTCTCCACAAAAAAAAAAAAAAAACCTTTAGGTGATTGTATTCATGTACAACTAATACTCATTATATTTCAAAGATGATTCTGGCACTCTTCCAGGTCCTCTGCTCTCCCAAGCCTCTGGTGCTATAAAACTGATAGAAAAAAAAACCCAGACTATTTGAAATCAGTGGACTTGGGTAGAGATAAGAAAGGGGAAATGGCAGCAAAGTAACCATTATACATATGAAAATGCTCATTTATTAACTAAAAACTGTGAACACACCTGTCTATAAAAGTTTGGAGGGTGTATTCAGAGTCCTCACCTCAAATTCAGAGTCCTCACTTAACCTAAGACACTTAAAATAGAGTAGGGAAACTCACATATGCGCCAAATGATCTCTTATTAACCATTTTTTGAGAATCTGCTATGTGATCACAGATCACCATATTCAACAAATATTTGTTTACAAAATGGATACATATATGTAACGTAGAATCTTGTTTAGTTAGATCTCAAAAGAGATTAAATAAAGTGATTTATGTGAGGTCACCCCAAAGTGTATGGCAAAATTGTGATGTGGTTCTAATGTGCTTTTCTACCCCAAAACTCAACTTCTCCTCATTATTTATGCTTTATTACACAGTCCTTCAGACTAGGCTGAGGTTCAGTGCATTCCTAGAAGGACTCCCAGAACTCAGAACAGCTGTAATGCTCGTAATTCCAGTTTATTACAGTGAGAAGACACAGATCAAAATCAGCAAAGGTCAAAGGCATAGATGGCAGAGTTTTGGAGAGACAAGGTGCAAGCTCCCAGATGTCCCCATCCAGTGGAACAAATAAACAGTACTAATTCACCAGCAACAATGTATATTACCAACCAGGCTCACCTTAGCCTTTGTGTCCAGGGTTTTACCAGGGTCAGTTACATAGGCACAGAGTGCCCCACATGGCTGACCTTAGTTACTTAGTCTCCAGCCTCTCCAGGGGTCAAACTGATACCTCAGGACCCGAGACTCCCATCAAAGATCACCTGGTTAGCATCAACCACCTGGTATGACCCAGGTCCTCACGTAAAAAGAGAGAGAGTCTCTGGTAGAATATTCCAAGGAATATTTACAATTTTCCTTTTCTGTGAACCAGTTAAGGAACAGACCTTTCTGTAGAATGTGGCAGATTTGAACACCCTATACTTGTTGAATTCATTCTTTTTTTTGGCTGGGGCTGGGGCTGGGTTTGAACCTGCCACCTCTGGCATATGGGGCTGGCACCCTACCGCTTTGAGCCACAGGCGCCACCTGAATTAATTCTTTATTACACAGAAAGCACAGCACATTCTTTGTCTTAAGAATCCCGGTTCTAACTGGTTACAATGTACATATAACGTTTTCATGCTGATCTTGTTATCCCCCGATCCTAGAAGGTACTGCTCATCTGCCGGCTACCCACAGGAAGTGAGCTCACCACCTACTCAGCAGGGCACCAACCTCATGGTCAAAACTTGGAAAAAGTGTGTCTCTCTGAGTAGGAAGCTTTAGGCTCCAAGAGGAGAGAGAGAGAATCTTAAAAGAAAACAACTCCCTATGTGATACACATTTAAACACACACATACACACACACTCACCCACAACAACACAGGATTCCTCTCTGCTCTGACAACCTCTAATTGAAGAGTAGAACACTTATTTTAAAGCACGACAGGTGAAAAGCTTGTTTAAAAATATAAATAAACATTAATTAGCTATAAACATGACAGCCACAGACTCCTTTCCTGCTGGGACCATCTGAGAGGTGGGTGAGGAACAGCGGAGTGCTAAATGCTATTCACAGTGTTACAAAGCTCTCTAATGGGCTCAACATCACCTTTTAGTTAGCTACGAAGCTAGTTGCATCAGTCTCCTGCTCGCAGCCCAAGTGCTGCGGCTGCCACTCACTGGCACTCAGGCCTGCCTGTACCAGGAAGATTGCTAGGGCAACGAGAGTGGCTCTTGGGCTGTATGACAAGATTGACTGTGACTCTGCTCAATGTCCAGCTCTCACTCACATATTTTCTGAAGCACTGGAAGGACACTACATGCTTGCTCCGAAATCTCACTTGTTCTAGATGCTACTCAGTCATTTGCCCACTGGTGGGAGGGTTAATGTGAAATCCCAGGACCAGTGGGAATGTGACTACTGGGAACTTTCAAATACCAGACCAATCATTCAGTTTATAGGCAATATGGTGATATTCACTGATTGTTTCATCCACCCATCCAGGCGGTCATCCGTTTGTCCATTGTCTTACATCATGTGTGTGAAATTGCTGTGCTAGCTGCCAGCAATATAAAGCCAATTAAAAAAAATGGTCTATTACTTTGAGGAGCCCACAGTTTACTTTGGTAGAAAGAAGAGTCAGGTCTGCAAAGAAATTAGTATGGTACAAAATAGCAAGCGCTGTCAGGAAGGCCCATGGGCAGAGTTATAGGAACACAGATGTGGGTGGAGTCACTTTCTCTCAGGCTTATGGAAACACCAGAGAGCGTGAAGGTGGCAGTGGACTGGACTTAAAGGGGGCGGGTGGTAGGGTTTCCCTGGGACTGACTCTAGTAAGGCTGAGAAATACTTTTTCCCTCAAAGGATCTCATAGGTCTTCTGCTTTGTGAAATTGGAAATCCAGGGAGTTTTCTATGTTTGGGGCCACTGCATAATACAAAAGAAAGAAAGTTTTCATTCAACAGGTGGTGATACTCAGGCCCCAGAAGCCTCCTTCCCAATGTTCTTGAACCCAGATTTTCTGTCTCTATTTTTGTGAGAGAACTTAGATCTTGGATTCAAAAGCCCAAACACATAGAAAGTTTTGGTGTATTATTCATCTTCAGTAACCAAAACCAAAATTAAAAAACAAAAACAAAAAAAAACCCGAATAAAGAGCTACTGACCCAGTCAGTCCCATGAATGAACCTCAGAAACATGCTGAGTGGAGAAGCTAAAGCCTGCATGCTCCAATGCATCGATTTATATGAAGTTTCAGAGCGGCAAAAGTAATTTATGAAGATAGAAATTAGAAAAGAGTTTGTCTCTGGGGAAGGGGATTGAATAATAAAGGCCACGAGGGGCTCGGCGTCCGTAGCACAGTGGTTACAGTGCCAGCCACATACATGGAAGGTGGCAGGTTTGAACCTGGCCCAGGCCAGGTAAACAACAGCTAAACAACTGCAACAAAAAATAGCCAGGTGTTGTGGCGGGCACCTGTAGTCCTAGCTACTCAGGAGGCCGAGGCAAGAGAATTGCCTAAGCCCAAGAGCTGGCGGTTGCTGTGAGCTGTGAGCTGTGAGGCCACAGCACTCTACTGAGGGCAACATAGTGAGACTCTATCTCAAAAAAAAAAAAAAAAAAAAGGCCAGGAGGGAACTTTCTAGAATACTGTGAATGTTCTATATCATGATCAAAGAGTTAGTTATGCCAAAACCCACTTAACTATATATTCAGGATCTGTGTCTTTCATTTTTGGTACACGTTTACCCAAATACTGAAAATTAAAAACAAACCAGTGGGAGGTCAAGGTGAGAGAGTCACTTGAACTTGGGAGTTCAAGACCAGCCCAGCCTAAGAAAGAATGAGACCCATCTCTACTAAAAATAGAAAAGGCCGGGTGTGATGTCGGGTGCCTGTAGTTCTAGCTTCTTGGGAGGCTGAAGCAGGAGGATGGGCATGAACCTGAGAGTCCGAGGTTGCTCTGAGCTATGATGTCAAAGCACTCTAGCATGGACAACAGAGTGAGATTATGTCTCAAAAAAATAAGATTAATTAATTAAAAATGAATAAACCAGAGCAAAGTCACAGAGATTTGAAATGCAGCTAGGAGACAAAAGGGGCTCCCCAAATATGAGTGACCAAGATAGAGACATGCAAGTCATGTCAGGGAAAACAACATCATTGTCCGGGCAGAGTAGCAAGGTCGTGGAAGATCCTCTCTTCAGAAGTCAGAAAGATCCAGCCAGAGAGAAGGCAGGTAGGCAGAGAAGCCCACGGAAGCAGACAGGGTCTACAGTTAGTGAGCGGGAGGCATTGAATCTGTTTCTGTTTATGAAGCTCCCTGTAAAAGCCGGGAGGCAAGGCTGCTGGCAGAGAGGGCAGGTTGGGCACAGCTTCTGGAATGAGAGGAAGCTCTGAGGGTGCTGCAGGCTCATGGGAAGCCACGTGCACAGCTTCTTCTCAGCTGCCACATTGCAGCTGGCCTGGCCCTTGTGCTGCTGTAAAGACTTGGGGCTTCAGAATTAGGAGAGGCATCGATTCCCATCCTCTGGGCTCCCCTTCTGCGAGTGCATGTTGGTAAAGGGATTCAGTGCTCTTTGAAGAGCACATTGATTTCCATTTACGACTCGCACAAACTGGGCTGCCTTCTGCCAGGGGACAGGGCGGGCTTACTTTGGTTTTGTCCTTCTCTGGGGTCCAGTGGAATAGAATTTTTAGCTACTTAAATGATTTTCCTGGTCTTATTTTCTCCCTCTGGCCTATGTTTTGTAGTTAATCAGCTTCTTTTAAAAGAGGCACAAAGGAAAGAGAAGAAAAGGGATTACATGTCCCTTCCCATAACCCTCGTCTCCAAGGACCTCGAGCTATTTTATACACACTATTTTATCTCGACTTCATTCCTCTCAAGTAGTAGAAGAACAAGTGTTATTTTTGCTTATTTTTGATTGACTCATGCTAAGGTACTAAATCTAGAATTCTACTTTTTTGGCACTGTAGGCTACGGTAAGAGGAAAAAAAATAAAAAAAAAAAACCTTGGTGTGGTGGTGGGGGAGGGGACAGAATGCCCATGGAGCTCCTAGGTGAAATAATTTAAATTGTATTCCATATTCTTTTATTTAGAATTGCTTTCCTGCTATTTGAATAAAGATAAAACAGTGCTTCTTTAACATACCAGAAACCATGCTTTGTGTATATTTTTACTGATGCAAATAATCTATATTTAAGTGAATTGCTAAAGTTTCTCAGATAACCGTAGGTTGAAAAGCAAAGGGCGTTTATTTTCTTGTTCCCTTGCTAGTCTCTTTCATGTAGTTTGTATGCTTTGCAGGGGCTAAAAATCTGGGATTTTCCACATGCCAGAAAAAGGACATGTCAGATTTCTCAAAGAAGTCAAAATAAATTCTCTATTTTTATTTTATTTTGTTTTTTCCCAGTTTGGAGTGAGGCAGGGAGGTAGGATGCAGGGGAAAGCAGGAGAGTGGTTGCCTGGACTGTGATGCCCTTCAGCCTTTGTGAAGGTGCCTCTGTGCAGAGCTGGAGAAAATGCGGGAAGGAAGAAATACTTGGCTACAGGGCCAGAGGCCATGACGAGGTTGTTCTCGGGGAGGGAGGGCCAGAGGTCAAAGCAAATGCAGGCACCTAAGGGGCCTGTGTGTGTCTGTGGACTGATTAGTGAGTGGAGGAGGTAGCAATGTGGTCAAGGGCGCTGGAGGTAGCGTTCAAAGTTCTGGTTCCAGAAAGGATGAGGGTTGCCTTGAGCAAAGCACGGTCCAACCTTGGGGACTGAGGCAACCAACAGTCTCCAAGATAGGAATGCAAATCAGGTAACTGGGCAAAACCAAGGCAGGCCTCCTTCCCTGCACTGGGCAGGCTGGCTGTGGGTTGTGCCCCAACCCTCCCCAAGTGTTACCCCGCCAACTTGGAAACCTGTTGTAGGTAGAAAAAAAAAAGCCTAGTCTAGACCCTGCCTTCTGGTGAAAACAGGGGTCCCAATAGCCTTGTGCTCTGAATGAGCCTAACACACACAAGGAATAGATGAACGCTCTGCCCGTGTGCCTGCACCTGGGAGAGATGGATGGCGAAGGGCTCACCAGGGATTGTGATGGCGACACACAGGTCACTGTGTCTCTCTCTTCGATGTGTAAACCCGAGGAAAAGGAACAGTTTCAACTCCTGAGCAGTTGGCCTGGACCTCATTGCAAGCGGCCTCTCACTGTTAAGCTGACTTGAGCATTAAGCTCAGGGAGGGAGGCCTGGCCAGAGGCGGAGGGTAGAAAATCGCTGAAATGAGGCATCATGGTAGGTCTGGTAGTTCACGCTCAGAGTCGTTAATAGACAGTCCTGTTATAGCACTCTTCATCACTGATAGAGCCAATGTTTTTAAATGTTTCGTTCTGGAGAATTTTGAAACCAGACTGATCAGATGTGAGGTGTAACATCCCTGGTTGACAGGGAGCCGTGGACAAGCTGCTTGACCTCCTTCGGTCTCCCTGTAAAGTGAGGAGGACGCCCTCCCTTCAAGGCTTCGTATACTGATTATAGGTGTGTGTGCAACTTAGCACAGTGACTGGCACATGCCAGGTGTTCAAATAAATAGCAGGCATTAAAATTATTACTCACCAGAAGGTGTTAGATGCAAAACAAAGCCTCCTACCAGGCTGCGTGTTTTTTGTTGATTCACATGGGCTCTTTCAGTGTAATAGAAATATTTTGGAAAGAAGGATATTATAAGACATAACATTGGGATGGCAGAAAACCTGCTCCAGCATTTTATAACGTATAATAAAAGGTCCCACGGCGGGCAGTCTCATGAAGAGTCAGTTACTGGTGCATTCTGCTGAGTTTAATGTGACGATTGTCTCCTCAAATTAGCTAGTGGAGGCAGCGAAAACTTCCTGTAAGGAAATGCTGCTTTTCTGAGGCCATGCTGGAACTTTGGCCCATGATGGCCCAATGTTGGTGAAAGTCTCTCACTTTGGGGAAGGGAATAAAGCGGGAAATCGCCTTTCAGGTACTTATAGGAATAAATGCCCCCTGTGGTTAACCTCAGCCAGGGCAGGATACTGCGGATAACTCAGATGAAATGGTTATAGAAAGAGTATGGCTGCCAATAAAAAGGTCTGGAAAACGGGGTCTTGCAAAACCAGGCTCCTGGAAGGCAATGGAACATGTCACCAATATCATTTCCTTTATAGAGACGTTAACTCCACTCAGGAACTGGGGCTGAATGCCGCCTGCACGATATTGTGCACAAGCTGGAATCTCTAGGGCTTTGGTGAGCTTTGGATGGTTTAATTGGAAGCATTGCTGTTTTGGGTTTCTGTCACGTTCTGCAGAATATGTCTCCTCCTGGTTCCAGCCTTGCCTTCATCTTCCTGTGGCAATGGGATAAATAATGCAGAGGTTTGCTGCTGGGAAGCAGGAATGAGACCCAGATGTCATGAATGGAAAACACAGCAGCTTAAAGCTGGCAAATTGACGTAAACACAATCAGGATAAGTGAGCCATGGGAGGGGAGGAACAGCTGAGGTAGGCGTGGTTTGAGATGAGAGTGGGTAACCTCTCAAACCAGGGGTCCAATTCACTTACAGAGGAACCAGAATAGGACCGAGGGAGGGAGAGGACTGAAGGGGAGGCATATGAGCTGCATAGCAATGTGGTTGTGATCAGCCTCTTTGCTGAGCAAGAAAAGATGAAACTCACGTTTGCATGAATTAAATTAACCTTGCAGTTTAGCCTAGACAAGAATGGATTGGAAAAGTTCCTAGGGAGATGTTTAATCCATCCACACCATATACTTCACTGATGAAGAAACTGAGGCCAGACAGGGCGATCAGTTTAGCCAAGGGTCAGAAGTTCAAAAGTAAGCACTCCAGCTCAAATACAGTTAAATGAAACTGCATAAAACCTTCACATCTGCGTCTCTTCCCATGCTCTTTGTCTTGGAGAAAAGCAGTCACTGCTTATTTGCTTAATCCAGAGATCCAGGTAGAATTCTTAACCTCTTCTTCCCTGAGCCTCTACCTCCAGTTAGTCTCCCAAATTCCGTAGATACTACTTGCTTACTCTCAAAAAACTTCCTTTCTCAACACACTTGTATCTGCTGCCCTAAGCTAGGTTCTTGTCATCTCTCTTGCCTGGTTTCAGTCCTTCCAACCTGGATCTTTCTGTTCTGATGATCCAGCAGGTTGCCTCTTGCTCAAACACTTTAGCTCCTTCATGCATCTTCAAGAAAACATCTTCTTACGCCCCAGACAGGCATATAAGCTCATTAATCACCCACTGTTGTCCACTGCTAGACATACCTGATGTATTTGCCTTTTACTAAACACTCTTGTGCTCTTATTCTAAATTATTGCAATTCCTCAAACCCACAGCCCTTCTTCCCCATTTTCCATTTGCTTGTATGCCTTTTACTCAGTAAGATTCATCTCGTATATAACCTGCCTTGGTAATCCCAGAAACACCACATTGCACACCTTTAGGCCTGCTATTCATTTGGAGAGCAATGTAAATGCTGCCCCCTAGAGGTGTGCAGCGGGCCCTAATCTGGGTTTCCTGAGAATCCTGTACTTATCCCTACCTCAGCTCTTGCTGTGTTACAATAGCCCGTTGGGTTCTTAAAGGCACAATAATGAAGTGCTTTAAAACATTGCCTCTGGGTTAGGGCAAATTGGGGTTTTAAAAATCTTCTTAATAACAGTGCAAACTTGGGCAAGTTACTTACTTTAGCTGAAATTCAGAGTTCTCAGCGGAAAAACAGGCATAATAACAGTACCTACTTCATTGCGAGATGATTTGTATTAAGTTTCCAGCATAGTACCCAGAGTCTCCAATAAATTAACTATTGTAGCTATTATTGTTGTTATGGAGAGCAGTACTATGTTATATTAAAATTTTAGTTCCTCCTGCCATACAGGAGGCACCTAGTTAATATTTGTTGAATCAAATGATTAAGAAGCAAGATATACCTGTGGATATTGGAGTGTCCTAATTGGCCATCCTTCCTACTTACCTGGTACAGAATTTTACTGAATGTAGTATGAAGATTTTCAGTAGAAAGAAAAAGCTTCCTCAACTGAAACAACCTGACAATTGTCTTGTAATTGCCCCCTGCAATTTGGAGGAATACATGTTTCTTGTAATTAAGAGGAATTTATTTTTAGGGACATCATCTGAGCAACAAGCCCAATGATGTTTCTATTTTCTTCATTCTGAATCGTGAGAGGCCCCGAGAACTCCCAGGGCTTAGCCATGCCCTTCCTGCAGGTGAATAGGTCTGTAATTGGTCATTTACCTCAGCTTTCAGAGTTTGTAAGAATCAGAAGAAAAAAGAAAAACGGCGTTCTTTTCTCTAGTTGAATTCAGCATTTAAGGAGCGCCTATCACCAGGTAGGCATTCCTTTGGCTTTCTCGGGAAATCTGTTGCTAAGACACCGTCTTAATTTGTTTGCACACTTTTCATAAGAACAGTGGCTGTCTATTCACAGAGAGAAACGGAGGTGTAAGCGGTAAAGGCGGGGAGAAATTCATGTCAGCAAAGGATTAGACCTCAAACAATTATTTTATTGGTTCCTATAGAGGAGAGTTTTTTTTTTTAAGTGGCCCGCACAACCAGCATCACCTGGGGATATCTTAGAAATGCAAATTTGGGGGCCTCACCCAGACTTACTTGAATCACAGCATTGCTGGGGTGTGGCTCAGCATCTGCTTTAACAAACTCTCCAGGTTGCTCTGAGGCTTATTAATATTGGGGATCCACTGTTCCAATGTCTAGAGTAGAACAGAATGTCATTCGAGCCTCGCAAGTTGGTTGGAATAGGAACTGAGGAGACTAGTTTTGGGCAGCTGGAAAATCCTGTGATAGCCTCTCTTGGAGCAGGTGCCTTGAAAGAGGATGCTCATCTGCTTGAAGACTTATATTGCCTCCAGATCTCCTACCTCAAATTAAATATCAGTATAATCCTGGATGATAACTGCACAGTATAAGCCAGGAAGAAATAGCTGCACACAGAAAGAATTACAAGATGTTGATAATATATGTTGCCAGAAACCTGGGAAACCTGTGGGAGTGGATTCTCAGGGTGCTACACTGGTAAAGGGAGAACCTAATGCTGGGTTGGGCTGACTTCACCTAAGTGAGTGGATGATCCAGAGATCCTGGGTTTACTCTGCTGGCTTGGTCTAACACCTTCACTGCTAGCTTGACTGAACCTCAACTGTAGCCCATATTTAGTGAAGTCTAGATGCCAGAGCTGCCCTAGACTGATGTGGGGGAGAATATGCCAATCTTAGGGAAATAGACACTGGTTTTACTGTGTAAGTCTTGCACACCCCTCTCTCACCTGTGAGAAACACTCCCTGCACTAAGCAACTAGACATACATTAGTGAGGGGAGTGTCTTCATCCTTGGAAACTGTGTAGCTGCTCACTTTTGAAAGCCAGGTCTATAGGGGATGCTACCACCAAGGTAAGGGGGGGAGGGGTCTTTGACATTTATGGAGATTACGAAATTCCAGAGCAGCAGAGGCCAAGTGGTAATACTTAACCACCACAGACAAGAGGGACACATCCACCAGCACATACCTCTTTATCCTAGATAACAGTTTTTGCTCTGATGTCTGCTTCATCTGATAATTTATATAAGCATCAATCTTTCTTTTGTTTAGTTTTTACAGAGTACATGTATTTATATCCTTATATTTTTAATTTATCTCTTTATTGAAAATGCATTTCTTGTAGACAGAATATATCTGATCTTGCTTATCTATCTATTCAATTTGATATGCTTCAGCTTCTAATTGTGTTTGATTGACTGTTTACATTGAATGATAACTATTGATATGTTTGGATTGAAATCTACCATCTTGCTAGCTGTTTTCTATTTGTTTCATCTGTTCTTAGAGTTTTCTATCTTTTCTGATGTCTCTTGTATTGAGCATTTTTATGATTCCAATTTATCTCTACAATTGAATTATTATTTATGCCTCCTAATTTTTTTTTAGTGTTTGCCCTATTATTTACAATATCCATCTTTGATGAACCAAAGTCTCCCTTGCGATAATAAACTGATTTATTTTATACTATAAGGACCTTATAACAGCATATTACTAATTGATTTCTTCCATATTTTCTGCCATTATTATGATATATTTACTTCTGCATATGCTATAAATGTGCATTACATTGCTGCAATTTTTCTTTAGACTATCAAGTGTTATGTTTTAGAGAAGTTAAAATCAAGGGAAAAAAAGAAAATTATTTTATTTTACCTTCATATGTTTCATTTCCAGAGCTTTTTCTATATTTTGATTCAAAGACACTATGACTTTTTGAGACCAAAATGATCTGTGGGGCACCCCCAAAACTTTTACTTTAGGAATCAGAGAAGGTAGATGTTTGACAGGAGCCCTATTCTCCAATGCCCTTTTCATGTGTGGCCAAGAAGGATGAAGGAAAATAAGCACCTCCCCAGGGGCAGAGAAAGGATCAGTGAAGAAAGAGTCCAGGAGCAGTGCGAACAGGGAGGAGAGCCAGGGGTTCATCTACCAACTGGCCATATCCAAAAGATGTAGACAGCTACAGTGTTCACCCATGAGCATTTCAGAAGACAAGCGATGCTGTGTCTGTCCCATCCATCCCCTTCCCAACCTAAGGTTATTGGGGATATGGTTGTTTCATCCAACCATTGCATGTGGGTGAGTAGAGGGCAGGTGACTTGCCTCTGTGGTGATCAGGAAAAAGCTCATATGGGAATATGGGAACTGTAAGGGAATCTCGGGCTGAGAGTCTAGTGCTGAGATGGAATAGGTTATTTGGGGGATTCTCCTTTGGGGAAGAGGTCAGTATATTTTTGAATTTGGAAGGGCAGGAAGCAAGTATTTAGACTAAAGGAACAGATTATTATAGCACTCAGCTTTTGTTCTATAATAAACCACAGAAAAACCTAGAGGCTTTAAAAACTGTGCATTATTTCTGATGATTCTAAATGAGAATCATGCAGGGCATTTGGGCGATTCTTCTCATCTGCCCAGGTCGGTCAGGGCTGGAGGTTTAAGAGGGAAGCATTCACTTTGATACCCGCTAGGCCACCAGGAGTGACTTTACAGGGTCTCATCATCCAGCAGCTTAGCCCGTGCTTGTCACACAGCAGCTGCTGTAGGGTTCCCCGGAACAGCCAGACAGCACACCAACCCCTTTATAATCTTCAGCTTGCATCATACCTGCTCATTATTATTGGCCAAAATATGTCACATAACTTCAGTCCAGATTCAAGGAGGGAATACATATACTCTACCTATTGATAAAGATAGAACACAGTTCACTGGAATGGGGCGTGCATAAAAGAATGGGGAGAATCTGTGGTCATGTTTCTGTGGTCATGCCAGCGTCCCCAGTGATCCTTACATAGTGAGTTCTGCTAACTGAACGGTTTCTCTATCTAACAAAGCCGACACTTTAAATGTTTCAGAAATGGATGCATGGGACCTGGATTTATTTTCTCCTTTGTTTGGCTCTTGTAGGTCTTCTGTGATTTCCATGGCCACTCCCAAAAGAAAAATGTGTTCCTTTATGGCTGTAGCATTAAGGAGACCTTGTGGGAAGCAGAGTGCGCTGTGGGCACATCTACTCTCTTGGAGGATGTCAGCTACAGGGTAAGTCCCTGGGGAAGAGTGACACAGACATGCTGGGCTCAGATTCCTACCTCTGAGATCTCTGCCCCACCAGTGGGGAAGTAAATACATATTTGGGTTATTTTAACTGTAGGGTTTTAATACAAGCAGGCTGGTGGCGTGTGTACCCTCGCCACATTTTTGTTGAATGAAGTCTTACTACCTCATGCTTTGCTTTTTTTCCTATATGATGTGATATAGTATAAAGGGCATGAAAACAAAAGACAGAAAACATCTCGTTAATGCCTCGCTTTATGGTTCAGAGCTGTGTGACTGTAGGTCATGGACATTACCTCTCTGAGCTCCCACTTAGCATCTTGTAAAGCAAGAAGAATAAAAACACTGCCTCTGTCACCCAGTTTGTAGGAGGAACAAAATGATATGAAGTACAAATGGCCTAAATAAATGTGAAGGGATGAACAAATCCAAGCCAGTGAAACATCCACAGCCCTCTGCCCGAGCGTTTTATAAAAAGCAGAGCATTAATCCATGGAACCTTATTCTATTTTACCTGAGTTCCAGCAGTCAGAGCTCTAGTCTTCCTCTGCAGAAACTGTGTAGGAAATTAAGGAAGAAGAAAGAATGGAGGACGTCTTCCTGTCAGGATAAAGAAAACCAGCTGTCGCTTACAGAGAACCACAAAAAAGTAGAAGAGGCAATGTTGCCCAAACACAAAATAAAAACTGGCATCTGTTTCAAATGTACATAGGAAAAGGAGAAAAATTATGACGGTACCCACATCTCCTACATCTGCTACTCGGTGCCTGTCAGTTTTCTGTGTAAGAGAGAGCATCTTCCCCAGGGTCAAGGGTAGCATTAAACGAGGTAAAAATCTCTATACTCCCCTTTTACCTGGAATTGCTTCCTTGTTCTCTGAGATGTTCTCCACTCTACTTACGTCCATCAGAAACAGACGACTACTGATAGGTGAGTGCCCTTCAAGGCCTTTACAGCAGAATAAGCAGCTTATCCTCAATAACCTATTTGTTCTAAGGCTCAACCAGAGTAATGGAAATAAGCCACATGGAGCTTAACTGCTTAATCTTACTTAGGAAACTAGTTACTAAAACAAAATATTCATCTCAGCAGCTCGTGGTAATTATGCATAAGATTACCTCTTATGTATGATACATCTTGAATTTTAAAAATCTTACATGACATTATCGAATCTTAAATATAGAGTCAGTAAGTTTTTTTCTTTTTAACCATTTTTTTTCTGAGAGAAGGTAACAATATTCATGGAAAATCTCTCATATGAAGCTGACATGAAGTGCAGCTGAGGCTGAGCAGCATATGGAATTATAGAATGGGTTTTTATCCTCTGTTTCTCAGTTTCAGTGTGTGACTCATATTTTTTAATTATTATATTTAACAAATATTTTGAGGCCCAGTGTCATGTTAGGTAAGTTGAGGCACACTTCACAGAGGTAGGCATGCCGCGGTTTCTACTGATGAGAATTAGCCCAGTAGTATTTAAGAGTCATGCTATTGAGAAGATGACTCTATCTGGACAGTTATTCATCTATCTGGTCCATTCATTTTGGGTGGGCCAGGTGTCTGAACCTCAGTTTCTTCCCTTGTGAAACAAGGAAGTTAAAATTTATATGTAGTTTATTAAATCAAGTTTGTTGATGTCCTAGAGTTCCTTAGAGGTAACTCATGAGCTACCATGAGACATTTGGACATAACAAAGTGGGTGAGGTTTTGATCCCCTTCCTCACTTTCAACCCAGACAGCCTTGCTTCTGGGGTTCCTATATAATTAGTCATGGTATCTGCCAGAAGTCAACAGCCTGAGAGGCTGATTCCTACATTCCCATCTAAAATGGATCAATTCCAACTATATTAAAGTTATAAGAGGCTTTTTTTTTTTTTTGTCTTGCAGCATTAGTATTAAGGAGACAACTGTGTACCCTGTTACATTTCACATCTACTCTGCAACATTTGTTCAATTTCTGGTTATGTTGATATAAAGAAAGCAGTGAAGCCTCTCAGTAAAACACAAGTATAGGACAGTACAAAATTGTCAAAAGTACCTACTTCAGGACTCTGGACATTGACCAAATGCAGGCAACAAATTGAGAAGCATTTACTTTTCAAAATTGCTAGAGCTTCATGGGCCAAAGAGCTTCATGAGAATGGCAGGGGGTCCATGGCCTTCTAACTGGGGCTACTCCTGACTTCCCCATTTGGTCATCAAGAAATGTAGTTTTACTAATGCAATGAGGGTGCCCACCTCTAGCCATAAATTTACAGGGGACATCTTAGAAATGAGAGAGACTAAATTAGAAGGGCTAAGATAAACCTGCTATACATTCTTGGATTACGGGAAAATATATATCTGTGCAGGGGAGACCTGTTAGGGTGTGAAGTCAGTGTGTGGGTGAGACAGATTTCTCAGACAACGTTTAGGATAGAAGGAAACACAAAGTTTATTTTACTCCTTCTCTAAAGAAAAGGAGGGCATAGCACCAGACATAGGGAATAAGAGGTGCTGGCTCAGAGAAGCTGACAACTGGTAGGGGACAATTTATGATTGTAGCCCAGTTAGTTTAATACAGCTGGGGAACTGCTGAGTTTGTTCTTTTGTTTGTTTGTTTGTTTGTTTTTGAGACAGAGTCTTACAATGTCACCCTCGGTAGAGTGCTGTGGAGTCGCAGCTCACAGCAAACTCAAACTCTTGGGCTTAAGCGATTCTCTTGGCTCAGCCTCCCAAGTAGCTGGGTCTACAGGCACCGGCCATAATACCTGGTTATTTTTTTTGTTGTTATTGTAGTTATCGTTGTTTAGCAGGCCGGGGCTGGGTTCGAACCCGCCAGCCCTGGTGTATGTGGCCGGCACCTTAACCACCGAGCTATGGGCACTGAGCCAGTTTGTTCGTTTGTTTCTCTGATAGCAGGTTGATAACAGGAATTAGGTTCTTTTTTCTTAGCTATAGATTGAGAGCAATCTGGTGCTGTATCTTCTTAAGGAAGCTTTCTCCTTAAGAAAATTTCCACTCTTACTGCCAGCTCAGGAGCAGAATCGAGAGCCCAGAAAGAGACCCACATAATGTTGCCAACTGATCTTAGACAAAGGAGCAAGGCAATACAATGGAACAAAGATAGTATTCTCAGGAAATAGTGCTGGATATCCATATGCAAAAAAGGTAGAAATTAGGCACAGACCTTACACCCTTCACAAAAATTAACTCCAAATGGATGATAGACTATAAAACTAGAAGATAATATAGAAGAAAATCTAGATGACCTTGAGCTTGTCAATGGCTTTTTGAATGACACCTAAAGCATGATCTATGAAATAAAAAAAAAAAAAAACTGACAAGCTTTATTGAAATTCAAAATTTTCTGTTCTGCAAAATGACACTGTTAGGAGAATAAGAAGATGAGCCACAGACTGAAGGAAAATATTTGCAAATGACATGTATTAAAGGCCTGTTACCTCTAACAACAGAGTTTATATAAGAACTCAGAGTTTTTAAAAAAATACAAAAACTCAATAATAAGAAAACGTACAATCTAATTTAAAAAATGAGCCAAAGAGCTTAACACGTACCTCACCATGATCCAAATTATGAAATTCGTGCATGAAAAGATGTTCCACATCATATGTAATCAGAGAAATACAGATTTAAACAACAATGTGCTGTAATTACATACCCATTAGAATAGGCAAAATCCAGAACACCAACAGCCTCAAATTCAGGCAAGGATGTGGAGCAACTGTAGCTCTGATTTGTTGGTGGGAGTGCAAAACAATATAGGAACTTTGGAAAACAGTTTGGTGATTTCTTACAAAACTAAACATGTACTTAACCATGGAAGCCAGTACTCTCTCGCTCTCTAATATTTACCCAAAAGAATCGAAAACTTATTTCCACACACAGAAAGCCCTGCACACAGATGTTTATAGCCGCTTTATTTGTAATTGCCAAAAATTGAAAGACAGTAAGGACAATGAAAACATCCTTGATGTGATATGGGTGAATGAATAAACAAACTGTGGCATATCTAGACAATAAAATATTATTCAGCTCTAAAAAGACATAACAAGCCAGAAAAACACATAGGTGAACCTTAAATTGATATTACTATGTACAGGAAGCCCATCTGAAAAGGCTACATCCTGTATGAGTCCAAATATATGACACTCTAGAAAAAGAAAAACGATGGAGGCTGTAAATATTAACAGATCAGTGGTTACCAGGAGTTTGAAGGGAAGGAAAGAGAAAAAAGGTGTATGCCTGGGGAGAGCACCGGGAGCCTTTAGGGTAGTGAAATCATTCTGTGTGATCCTGTGATGTCGGATGCATGTCACTTACATGTTTGTCCAAACCCGTAGGGTGTGTACCACCAAGAGCAAACCCTAAAGTACACAATGGACTTAGGATAATGATGGGATGCCAGTGCAGGTTTATCAGTTACAGCCAAGGTACCACTGACGGGGGACACTGACAATGGGAGAGGCCATTCCTTACTCCCCTATGCTCCACGTATAGAACGTGGGGTGTACATGGAAGACTTCTGTACCTTCCACTCAATTTTGCCATTGAACCTAACATTGCTCTAAGACAGTCTTAGTTATATATTAAGACACAAATTACAAAAGAAAAAAACATTCACTTAAGTAAAAGAAAAAGAGAGAGATCATTGAAATGTGAGAGTAAACCTTTTGCAACAGAATAAAACATGGACGTATTAAAACTAGCGTCAAGTATTCTCCATCACTTGAGCTGCAGTACATATAAATAGGGCAGGCATGTCTATTTAAGCAATCCCCTCAGGGTTTGGACTAGCAGATTCTCTTTATTTTGGCAGATAATGATGTAGTGCCCTCTAGGAAGGACACCCTTCTCAATGTGCAGAGATTTTCCAATGAGCAAGACACAAGTCTGCCCTCATGGAACTTCTAGGCCTCCAAGGAGATCCAAAATAAACAACTAATATAGACACAATTATTGCAATGGCGATGAACGTTCTGAAGGAAAACAAATGGGGTGAGGAGTTACAGGGAGGGAGGGCAAAGAGTGGATGTGATGAAATCAATTTAGGATTTCAGTGAGGCAACTGCAGAAACCCACGTGAGAGCAGTATTAGCATTTCATTTTCCTTTTTCAAATGATCTGTGGGTCTCGAGGCTATGTGGAAACTTAGAGATCATAGTAAATTATATGAATGATTATGTTAATCTATACTTGTATAATTAACATCCTATTATTCATTACAATATAATTAATAATTATATGACATAATTAACAGTTACGTTAAACATGAAGAAAGTACGTACCAAGGAGATTAATAGATTTGTTTAAAAATATTTTTTTCTTTCACATTCTCATCAATTTGTTACGCTTTCCTACCTTCTTCCTATAATTTGTCTAAAAGCCTAAAGCTTCACTGTTTGTCATCTAAGGTACATAATTGTATTTTATGTGTCAGTTTGTGCAAATTCTGTCAACACTGAAATGAGAAAATCCTTCTTGTTCTGGACTAAGTGCAGTAGTTCTGTTGACCTAAGGACTATTGGCTCTGAGTCCTCATCCTCTGGGGAGAAGGCCCAGCAGCCAGAAGCCTCCTCTCTGTCAATCAGAGGGACAAGAGTCTACAGATGTCTTCTAAATGGATACTAAGTGGTTATAAATAAAATATTTGTACCCCAGGAAAAGGTGGGGTATTTGAACTTAGAGAGGATGGATTTAGGGTATTATATTTCATTCAGCTTCAGATTTATGGTTGAAAGGATGAGACTAGCACATTCATTTTGGCAATTACATACTAGGAAACAAGTGAACTTTATATGAGCTCCTGCTCAAGAATCATCACTGGCCCCTGTGACCTTCTGTTTCTTCTGCTAAGAAACGGTGATACTGAATGGAGTCACTCTTTGAATTTCAGGCCCTGTGAAATCTGTGGCTTTTCATAGGCTTAGCTCCTCAGTGTATGGGACGCAGTGTGTGTGCGCAGCACGGGTCCACAGCAATGCGGACAAATGGGCTTGAGAGATCCTGGTCTTCGATGTTGGCCAGGCTGGCATTCGGTTCCCATTCTGGCCACTTTATAGTTGTGGGGACTAAGCTATTTATTTCTAACTTTTCTAAGCCTCTGTTTCCTCATCCGAAAGTCGTATAAAAAATTGGCATCCATTTTGTAGAGTGATTAAATGATTCCCAGTAGCATGTATTAAGTATTTGACATATAGAGATGCTTAATAAATATTGAAAAGCCATTTGTTTTTGAATATTTGTATTTGAATATTTTCCAATCACTGGCAACTCATCATTGTTTGGTTTCTTTTTATTATAGACTCTTCCCAAAATCCTTGATAAGCTAGCGCCAGCGTTCACGATGAGCAGCTGCAGTTTCCTGGTGGAGAGATCCCGAGCCTCCACGGCCCGCGTGGTGGTGTGGAGAGAGATGGGGGTGTCCAGAAGCTACACCATGGAAAGCAGCTACTGTGGCTGCAACCGGGGCCCCTACCAGGTACGTGAAGCTGTGAGACACCCATCTGTTCCGTTCAGCATCTACACTCAGGGATGGGAAGCAGTTTTAGACCCTCATTCCTGCTCTCTCACCTGAAAGGGCGAGAAGGCTCCAAGTAAAGTCTGACTTTGGTACCTTGACTTGAAGAAGAATGGGTTCCGTCCTTGCCTTCACCTGCAGCAGCATCTGTGTTGATCCTGGAAGCAATGCATGCATGCCTTCCACTTTGGTTCCTTAATCAGCTGCCCTCACCAGCAAGCAGCGGGGAGCCTCCCTTTGATGTGTAACTCCAACTTGTACAGAATCTCTGCTCCCTGGGGGCTCTGTTCTGTACACAATAATCTGTTGTTGCCTTTTGCAACCAGTGGGCTAGTCCCCCATGCATCATAAATGGCATAGGTGGCCTGCAGATATTGTCAATACACACATCTATTGTGTTTCTCTGTCTTTGGTGCCAATCTATGCAGCTCTCTGTGCAATTCTGTTGTCTCCAGAGCACAAAAAAGAGTTGTGTGCATGATGTGGGTCTCCCAGAATGAGAGGGTCTTGGACTCGTAGGCTGGTGTCGGGGGAAAGTGCTCCTGTATAAATCACATTCTCTCTACAGCTATATTAACTGCATGAGCAGCTGGGTAGCTGCTACAGCAGGCTGTTCAGGCTGCTCTTCCCACTCCCCCACAGAGGAGCATAAATAAGGGACACTTTGACAGTGCCAGGGCAATAGACTCTTGTAAATTTCTTAGGCAAGCTGACGGGCTACTCCTTGGTGACTTCCATGAAACCCCAAGAATACCTGGACCTCACCAGTGTTAAGCTCATTGTGTTGGCTTTAATACTTTCCTGGAACAGCCGGGGAGCACTTGGCACCTCTGCAGTCCTGAGCTTGTAGGAATCTGTTAGTTATCAAAGGGAGTTCAGGGAGTGACAGACGATGAACATTATTGAACTTCCCACCTGGTCGAAGAGGTTTTTTTTTTTTTAAACTCAGGACCACCGGAATACTCATTTTTGACTTATTTCTCTCAAATAGTCACTTTAGTTAGTCTAACCTAGGGGTCCTCAAACTGTGGGCCACGGGCCACATGAGGCGTTGTGATTGTATTTGTTCCCGTTTCGTTTTTTTACTTCAAAATAAGATTTGTGCAGTGTGCGTAGGAATTTGTTCATAGTTTTTTTTTTTAAACTATAGTCTGGCCCTCCAATGGTCTGAGGGACAGTGAATTTGCCCCCTGTTTAAAAAGTTGGACAGGACGCCTGGAAACAGTTGCTTTGAAGAATTACATTGTTACTGAATTAATAACTTATTAGACTAAATTAATCCTATGTACCCACATTATCAGAGATGCAGAATAAGAAGAGTTGAGATCATGGTATGGATGTGGGGTTGGGCACCAAAGACCTCACTCTTCCACTGCCCATCAGTGTTGAAAGCCACTTACCCCTGTGAATGTGTGTGTTTCACACATCGAGTGCAGGTATTAACTGATGATTCCTCTTTTTTTCTGCCACATGAAATCTTGAAAGAAAATGTACTTGGAGGGTGTATCATCAGCAATCTGTTCACTCTCTTGTCATTCAAAAGCTATACTTTGGGAAAATAACCCTGGAATATTATGACTCTAAGGC
The DNA here is from genome assembly GCF_027406575.1 of Nycticebus coucang. Classification (NCBI taxonomy): domain Eukaryota; kingdom Metazoa; phylum Chordata; class Mammalia; order Primates; family Lorisidae; genus Nycticebus; species Nycticebus coucang. The sequence goes on along the minus strand of NC_069781.1, from coordinate 121,318,447 downwards.
TTTATGGGCATAGATAGGTCTGTGTCTCTCTAGCTACAAGCTTCTTGATGGAACGGGGCCAGTCATTTGCTTAAAAGATAACTCCATGCAGCCCTTCCCAGATTTATTGGATTGGTGACTTTCATTGACTTTGTTTCTTCAAGCATCTTTTCAGACTCACAGCTTCTAGTCACACAAGTATCAAGGCCATTCACTATGAATCAACTGGAGAAACTCAGGGTCCTTTGGAATGGTTTGAAAACTAAATGACTCCGAAGTTCAGGTCCTCACCAACTCTCTACCTTCTAAGCAATGTCCACAGAGACTGTTGGAAATAACAAAAAAAAAGAGGGGCTCACCCTATGGGACAGCTTGTAAGTACTGGCACAGCATTTATCCTGTGAAATTTTCCACTTGGTTTTTTGCATGGAGTCTTAGTAAGCAGACTGGAGGGAGAGCTGGCTAGAGACACACTAACTGTGCCAGACCTGACCTTGGTTTAACAATCCCGTTCCCAATATGAAACACCTTTCTGAATGGTTTGGTTTCCTCCTTTCTTTGGTTTCCCTATCCTTAGAAACATTGTTCAGTAACTGAGCAGAATTGCAGACAGTGAGCAAGGGGGCGGTGAGTCATTGTACATATGGGATGCCCCCATCCCCCCACCCCTCCACAGGAAGGAAGCCAGTCCAGAGTTGGGTGTTTTGGTGATTTTTGTTTGAGGGCCATAATGAAGTTCATGGGCTATAAAGCAGTATAGAAATTTCCATCCTGAACATATTGCAAAAGATTCTTGTACATTGGGAAGCGGAGTCCCAATTGAATCTTGAGGTTATTATTCTAAGGTCATCTTTCCATTTTTTTGTTTAGTATTACCATTTATCCAAAAGATGGAGGAACCTTAAATATACCCATGAGGGGCATTCCTTCCTTCCTTCATAAGAATATAAATATTTTTGCAGTTTCTCCGGTTAATGCAACTTTAAAGTAGTTCCAATCAGTTTTCCCCTAGCACACTAAGTACCTGATTTGTTAGTATTGAAATGAAATATTATTTCTTACAGTGACATTTATGTTGGAACTGCTTTAAAGAACATAAGCTATTACCTTCGAATAATTGTTATTAATATGATATTTTCTCTTCTGTTTTCCAGGCTATAGTAGGCTAATTTTTAAAAAAACATTCTGTTGCTTTTGTTTCTTTGTGATATGTTCTCTGCTGGTAGGATTTGTATTTAATATGGAAATCCCACCCACCGAGAGATTTACTTTAGCTATTAGGGACTGGCCCAAAGCTATTGAGGCTGTTGAGGGAAAAGCCAAAATGGAAAGATGCAGCTTTTGGGGGCTCATTTTTTAGAGGCATCTAGTCTATGGGGACAGCTGTATGTTGAGCGTTTGTGACCTAAGTTCACATACACGGTGTGTTTACACATACAAAGGCATGTGGCTGGGCCCCAGGGACTGCTGGTGGCTTGGAAGTATGACATGAGTACTTCCATCTCAGCAGTCTGCTCTTTGGCAAGTCCTGCTGACTTGTGGGATAGCAAAGCAATTCGTAGAGAAGGGCAGAAGATGGTGAGTCAGCTGAGGTTTGAAGGGTGACTCAGCTGGTGCTTCAAGTCCCTAGACCAGTGATTTTCATCCAGTGTGCTGTGAAAACTTTTAAAGATCATTAATTAAATTATTTTCATAAGAAGTTCAAAGCACCGTTAAGTATTTTTTTTCCCTCTGTTTTTGGGTGAACAGAATTTAAGCGTGCTGCAAAGTTTAAGTATGGGTTCAAGTGTGTTATGAGATAAAAAAGGTTGAAAAACACTGTCTCTACCTAGAGCTTCCTCCCTGGATTGCAGGCCCTCTGTGCAATCTGTTCTCTCCAACCTCCACCCCATTTCCTACCCACATGTTGTCCAGTGTTATCTTTCAGTAACACTGAAAGTGTTGCAGTGTTACAGATCTCACAGTAAATATGTTCAAGGCATTTCAGTGCTCATCTCCTTTCCAAATATCTTCATCATATCTAGATAAAATCCCACACCTGATCCTGACATACGAGGCCTTTTACAATATCTTCCTTTTTTTATGTTTAGTAAAAAACGTGTAGTACGGTAGGTATCATTATAAAAATATGTATGTAATTGTTGACAAACGAATTAGTGGATAAGTGAACAAGTGAATAAGTAGCAGTTTCTAGGTGGTCAAATGTTTATTCTCTCTGCCCTGTTAACTAGAAAAGGGGAAGAAATCGCTGTGGTCCAAAAGTGATCAGAGGCCATCCTAAGAGGAATATTTTAAGGAATATTTGCAATGGGTGGAAATGGAAAATGTGTAGGTGGCCAGGGGAAGGCCTAAGACAGCAGTGCTGGGACCGCTCGGCCCTGTCACTAGATGCATGATTTGAGAGCACCCAATGGATTTTTTCCCAGAGCAAGACAATTCTAGTGCAGGTGTGGAATCTCTCATGACCGCGTTCTAATAACATGATGATTAGGCAGAAAACTTCCATCTATACACATGGTAGATGTTGCAGTCCACCCTCTGGATCCCTGGTTGGGACCAGGGTGCTCATTTCCCCTGGTTCTTCACAACTGTGTCCATCACTAGGAGTTGCCTGTAGCTGTAGGAAGCTGCCTTGCCCAAAGCTATGGCTCCTCCCTTCAGGTAGCCTGTATCCAGTGGCTGATCTGTGTGGGGAGTACCAAGGCCTGGCCCCCTTCCTGCAGCTGGGATAACTCCAAAGGGCTATTCCAGCTCTGTAGCTCCCTATAGGATCAGCTGGGACCCTGCTGCAGCTGCATGGGGTTTAACTTCCTCCTCTTCCCAGTTCTGCTTTCTTCATCACTCACAGGTATTGTTACAGCAAGCACTGCCCCCCCCACCCCATCCTTCTGCATGCAAATCTCAGAGTTTCAGAGGATATTTCCTGGGGGTAAACAACTTACAATAGTATCAAAGGATTAAATTAGGAAATATAAATTGGTACTAAGCACTTCAACTGTTGAAGATGGTTTGACAGGGATGAATTTTCATGTGGGAAATTCAGTCCCCTGAACTCAGCATTCGAGGCTCCCAGTGCTTTTTCATTCATATTCATTCATTGCCTTAGCTGTTTGGGGGGAGGAAAGCCCCCTCACCCCATCCTCACAGAGCCAGAGACTGCAGCTGAGGGAACAATTGCTTGCAATTGTCTAGAATGTAGGCTGGCTGTATGAATTTCCTATAGCTGCCATAACAAATTACCACCAACTGGATGTCTTGAAGCAGCTTAAATGTGTTCTCTCACAGTTCTGGAACCTAACATTCTGAAATCAAGTTGTCAGAAGCACTTGTGCCTTCCCCGTAGCTCCTGATTTTGCCAGAAATCCTTGGTATTCTTTGGCTTGTCAACATGTAACTCCAGTCCCTTTTTTTGTGGTCACATGGCCTAATGCACCTGTGCCTCTGTCTCTCTGGGTTTCCTTTTTATAAAGACAACAGTTCTATTGGATCAAGGGTCCCCACCACTCCAGTATGACCTTATCTCAACTTAACTAATTACATCTGTAATAACCCTATTTCTGTGTCGTATTCTGAGGCGCTGAGAAGGAGATGAATTGGGGGTTGGGGAGGACATGATCATACCTAATATATGAGGAGGCTGGTCACTCAGCAAGGTATAGAGTGTATAAATTCAAGAATGGTGGAGGAGTTTTTTTTTTTTTTTTTTTTTTTTTTTGGTGGAGGAGTTTTTATTCCTGTCTTCAGATTACTATGCTGCAAAGCTCCAAATATGTTATAAAAGCCCCAAATGTGTTATGGTTTTTCTCTGTACCTCACGATTTGGAAAATAAGAAGGCTTAGATGTTCTTGGAACATCTTGGAAGATGTTCAGATGAGTCTAGAAGTCATGCTCTGTATGATGGATACTGATCGCTTGGGTAGTACACATGTAATATGCAATGTTATCGTTAAGGTAACAATAATGATAACAAACATATCCATTATATTACCGTGTGCTAAGCACTGTGTGTATATTAAATCACTCTATGTCTGCTATTGTATAATAAAGCACTACAAAATCTGCTTTTATTATTACTATTATTATCATTATTTTTATACTTGCTCTTAGCCAAAAGGCCGAGAAGCGATATTATCATTATTTCTATTTTATAAGTGAGGACACGCAGGCAGAGAAGTTAAATTACTTGCTCAAGGTCCCACTGCTAGTAAGTCTGAGAGCTATGATTGGAAGACAGGCAGGTGGATCCCATGCTTTCCTCCTAGTATAATATAATTTCGTTGGTGAAAGGAACCCTGGCCTTTGGAAACAGAAAATTAAACTTCCGTCCTTGGCTGCCATTAAGTAGATCTGCCGCAACAGGTGAGGCATTTAAACTTTCTGTATCAAAGTTTCCTTCTTTATAAACAGAAGACAGAATTGCAAGTTAGATATGGGCATGGTTTCTGCTAAGTGATGCTTGACAAAAAGGGATTGCTTTTGCTGGTTACACAAGGGACTTACAGATCACTTAGTCCAGTATGACCCAGCAGAATTGTAAAACCCCTAAAAATCGGCAACTTGTGAGTATGCCCACCTTTCTAGGGAAAAAGTGCTCCCTGTTTAGCATTAATTAGCCAGTTGTCAGGTGACGTGGGCTGTTCTATTCACCATTCCTCCCCTCCTCCTCCTCCTCCTGTCCTGGCTGGTCTTTATTTTACCTTTCTAGAGTAAACGAAGAGGGCTGAGAGGAATGTAACGCATGTGACGTGGCAGCTCCCAACCCGCAGGAGGAATGGCGAGCAGAGCTGGAGAGCAGGTCTTCAGTAAAGCAACAGATTTAAGCTTGTGTCAATCAACCTCCTATGTTGTTTCCTATCCTCATTTTATTTTCTAGTGAACTCCTCTCCTTGGCCCATCAAAGAACGATTGTTCTTACACAGGTCTTTGGATTTGCAAAGCCTGGTTGGAGGACATTTCTCCACCACAAATGTCCTAACCTGCACCATTGCCTCTGCACCAGGATCTATGCAAACACATTCTTTTTCTCTCTGCAACACACAGGTATATGAGTGTGTATCACACGTATATACACAAACCTAGAGACATACCAATGGCTCTCAATCATAGATTCATACAGGGAAACGTAGCTTATTGTTTAGTGTGGGTCCCCATGTTCCTCTGTGTTCCTCAGAGTTCCAAGGAGAGCTCTGCATTATGCAACTGTGGTCCTGAGACCATTCCTGACCCTCGCAAGCTTTAAGGGAAACAACCGTGCTCTTTGCAGTTCATACTTCATAGAGATGCTGTAAAAATTGAAAAGCTACTGCCTGTAAGACATTTATTACTGCTTCCATAGTAAAACACAGTACACGTTTATTGAGTTGTATTATTATTGATTGTAAGAATTATTAATGGTGGTTTTCTTTTTTAGTTTTCTTTTACTTAGACTCTTGCTCTTATCCATACTCATCTTATTAAGATCTTGATTAGGACCTTTGGGATCTGAAATTAGGACTCTGAGATTTCATGAACTCTAACATACAGCCAAGGCTGAGAACCACAGGTTTTAGCTTTTGTAGACACGGTGTCCGTAGACTTACATGTATAGACTTAGCTGTGTCAAAGCAACTCCTATGGTATCATTTAGACATTTCCTTTATTATCTACCAACTTATTTTATCTGTCAAACTTCTTGTGTGGCATAATGCATATCATGGTCAATTCATATGTGTGATTTAAAAAAAAAAAGGAAGGAAAAGGGGAGAATGTGAGCCTCCTTCTAAAGGAAGAGAAAGGAAGGGATAAGGAGCAGAGGGCAAGACAGGAAACATTTAAGTTTATCTAAAGTCAATTGCATTTAAAGGCCTGTTCTAATCATGAGCACAGCTCAGGAATGTATTTGGGATCACTATTCTCAAATCACCACCTTATTCTTCTAGGGGAGGTTCTTACTTTCAATAATATACTCTTGATGCTATGCATAGGAATCACCTGGGGAGCTCATTAGATAATGCAAATTTTTGAACCTTATGTCCAGAGATTTCTTGATCTAGGGTATGGCCCAAGAATCTGCATTTTACAAGCAGAGCCTAGTGTTTGAGTCTGAGGCAGGTACCCAGACCAGATGTAAAGATGTAAGATAGTTATTTTATTTTATTTTTAATAAACAGTTTCATTCTGTCGCCCTGGGTAGAGTGCTGTGACTTCATCATAGCACACAGAAACCTCAAACTCATGGGCTCATGTGCTCCTTCTGCCTCAGCCTCCCAAGTGGCTGGGACCACAGGTGTGTGCCACAACACCCAGCTAGTTTTGTCTATTTTTAGTTGAGACAGTGGTGGGGAGAGTGTCTCGCTCTTGGTCACACTGGTCTTGAACTCCTGAGCTCAGATAATCCACCTGCCTCTACCTCCCGGAGTGCTAGGATACAGTCATGATTCAGTGTGCCCTGCTGTAGGTGAGATAATTTTGAAACAAAGTTTTATTTTTCTTTTCTTGTTTCTGATCATCTTTGGGCTACAGAGAATTTTCCATGGGCTTTTGTCATAAAGTCTCAAATTCCTCCCTTGCCCAGACCTTTTATTATTATTATTATTAAAAAAAAATTTATTTCAAAGGGCAGATAAGTATTTTGCAAGAGACAACTGAGAAAAATGGCCAGAGAACAACTAGAGTTTGTCTTACTAAATAATAAAACACATTGATATTTCTTATACTTCATATAACACATCACATGTTTTAAATAAATAATCCATTTCGCTACTGTGTGTCTAGACAGGGTCCAGGTGTCTGCGTGTGGTGCAGTGACTCGCTGGGCTCCAGAGCCGCCTGTGCTTTTAGGTAATTGACTTAATTCTACCCTATAACTTGTATTTAACAGGTAACATCCCACTGAGAGTTTAAAGAAATTTTTGTTTCCCTGTTTTCCCTAGCTCACAGAATACCTTCAGGTCAGGATTTTTTAAATGGGCATCTTTGAACTATTTTCTTAGGTGGGCTTTCAAGAGTCTAGGAACAGATACATGCAAAATTATTTGTTTGACTATGTGTGCGATTTTTGGGGGGGTGAAACTACCTATAGTTTGTAAGATATTTTTAAAAGGGTAGATGATGATTAAAAAAGAGGAAGAGCTCATGCCTCAGCTTACTGATCCCTTATCTAGAGGGGTATTCACAGCTTCTTAGTTTTACACTTAAATCAGTTGTAGAAGTGGTTAACTTGACTTTGTGAAAATCAAGTGGGGTCTGCAAATCACTATTTCTGCCTACTTGTTAATTGACATGAGAACAATGACGGATCTCATTACATGTGTATTGGATTATTGTCAGCCTCTGTGATTACACAGGACACTAATCTCAGGATGCTCTTATTGGGAGGTGGTGGTTTAGTCCCTGGAGAGCAGCACCTGGGATGGTCATGGATGCAGACTCCCAGGCCCCTCCCACTAATTAGCATATCAACCAGATCCCCTGGTGTGTCCTGTTCTCAGGGAAGTTTGAGTACCCTTGGTGTTTAGGGAGGAGGTAGGTAGATTGGAAGGCTTAGGGGTCAGGAGGTTGGGGAGCTCTAACTTTTCTGTGAAGGCAAGGACATTGTTCCCATAATTCCTTTTAGCTAGAATGAGTTGCTGTGTGTGAATATGATATAAAAATTGAAAGTAATCCCCTATATGAGACATCTTTTTGATGATCTATGCCACCATTTTAATAAGCTTTTTGTTTGTTTTTAAATCACATCCACATTCTCTAACATTTTTCCATTTCCTAGGGCTTAGAAAAGAGAAAGACAATTTTCCAAAGGCCTGTTTTGCCTTTGTATCTTTTGCAGATACAAATATGAAATCTAGATGCTAAACTATCATTTCGTATAAATACTACTTGGACCATTGATGTCGATCCCTCTCCTTTCATATTAACTGTGATTCAACAAGTGTAGTGTAGTTTTATTTTTCTTTAACCTCTTTGTATATGAACTCAAAGCACCCTATGAGCAGTTTATTAACTCACCGCAGGCTCAATGATGTAGTGGAGTAACGAACGTTCTCAGTCTGTAGCCCTCGGTTCCATAATGTCTGTCAGCATCCTGATAGAATATTAAAAGGAATTAAATAAAAATCAAGAGGCAGAGATGCTAATAAGGTTCCCAGCAGGGGCCTTTTCTGGGATTGCTAAAGCCCTGGTAACCATGAATTTTAAATGCCTATTGCAGAAAATGTTCCTTGTATCAAAAATAAGGAGGAAATCTGACACTTGAGATAATCCAATGAGCCTCAAATGACCTCTGATCCTTTAAAATTAATTTGGCTTCAACAAACCAAGAAGAAGAAAAGATGGTTTATCTCCAGAAATCTTCTTCCCATGTGAACAATGCAAGTGCAATAAACCAGATAATCTTAAGGAACAGATACATAAAACCAAAGAAAGCATTGATTTAATCTGGAGTCTTATTCAGTTTGTAGCATACGGAAGATAAACATTGGGGCAACTCGGAATTCTTTTCTTTGATCTTGATACATGACTAACTTTCTTGGAGTAACGTTTCGATACAAATATTCTGAGAAACACAGAGGCCCAGTTATGAAGAATGATCCGTAAGTTATTCTCTCCTATAAAATGGGGTGGACCCCAAACCATAATACCCTTCTTGACTATGAGAGGCAGGTGGTGGTTCAAATCTCCCAGCCAATTCCTAACACTCCCCAGCATGCTTTCAATTCAATAGGGTAGCCTTTGGAATTTCTGTCTCTAAAAGTGAGCAGTAATTCTCTTTATACGTCTGTGTTCCCTAAATGTAAATGAGAACATTTTAGAATATTTTGAACTCTGTTGTTAGAAGGAAGACATTAGCTATGTTTATGTGCATTTAAAATTGTTTCATCAGTTGGTCAACATGTATTTATTAGAAACCTACTTTGTTTTAAGCTGAAGTTTGGGACTGGGAATATATACAGAAAACTATACACTTCACCAAGGCGAGAGAAAGCGTCATTTTATCTTCATTCATTCTTTCTTTCATTAACCATTCAAAAAATATATTTTTAAAATCTATAAGACGTTAAGTGCCAAGAATGTGACAGAAGAAGTGACAGCTTCCTGCCCTCCTGGAGTTTATAGTCCAGCTAGAGAGGCAGAGGATTAAGTAAGTATTAACAGCAGAGTGTAGTGAGAGAAGAATTGGGTGCTAGAACAGATCACAGAAGATGATTTCAGCTTTCGTTAAAGGTGGGTTGAGTCGAACGTGAATTATCCACAGGTTAGTGTGTGTGTGTGAGAGAGAGAGAGAGAAAAATCAGAAAAGATAACATCTGGTAAGGTAGAAGATGACTCTTTGAAAGTAGGGTAGGGTTAGGAAAGTCTTGATTTTTCTTTCATCCTACTTCCGCCTTGTTTCCTATTTCCAGTATCACTGTGGAATTCCATGTGGGGTGTGCACCGTGGTGAATCCAAGCACACTGGAGTACACAGCACACCCGCCTTGGGAAGGCCACACAGCGCACTGCCATGGTTATTTCTGCACCGCTTATAATTAACTATGCCGCCCTAAAGGCAGACACAATCAGAAAGATCAAACATGTTTGAAAATCCTTCTCAGACTGATAAAAAGTAGTGAGATTTAAATAATGACAATCTTAATTATTTTGTTCCAAGTGAAATTCTGGCTGTTAACTTCCTGAAGAATCGTGAAAACAACAAACATCACAATAATAAAAATACCTTCCTTTTTCAAAGTGGTTTGTAATTTACAAAACACTTTATTAACTTCCTTTTTTTAGATGATCCAGAAAAATACTGTAGGTCAAATTTGAGGAAAAACAGGGAAACGAGAGATTAAGGAAAGTGACGAGCTGGGGACCGCACTGGCCAAAGCAGGAGGACAGCTCTGCTGGGCTTTGTGAGATCTTCCCAGATGGGGAGTATGTAGTTGAGAAGGAAGAACAGCCTTTATCTGCTGGCTGTGGACCACCCCACCTTCCTGATTGCCTTAGTAAGAGTATGGACCAGAGGGTTAAACTGACATGTTGAGGTTACACCATCTGGCTCCTTCTCAGGCACTCATCCAAGTCCAGAAATGGTGGGAGAAGCCATAAACTTGGGGTACAAGCTGGTTGGCCTGGCTATATGGTAGCAGCAGAGAAGGAGGAATTTGACGGGTCATCCCAGGGGGGTGGACCGGTAAGGGGCCAAGCAGAATTAGTGGCACCTAACCCCAGGCTCACCAGTGGGGATTCAGGAGCTGATGTCTCTGAAGGGATCTAAGGAGGCAGCTAAGAAATGTTCTACACAATTCCCAAGAAAATCTCTTAGTATTTTTAATTATCAAAGTGCTATCACAAATTAGCTATATAAAATAAAAATACCCATGACTTTTGATCCTGAAGTTCTACTTCCCAGAAATTTAATTTCAGAAGTATGTAACAATGCATGCTTGTTCGTGGTGAAAATGTGGAAACAAACTTAATTCTCACAAGTAGAGGATTGGTGAAATAGTTCACTGTTTCAACAATGGATGAGTCAGACGAGAGAAGGAAGAAGATAATTGATATGCCCATGAACTTCAGCATTTCTATAGGGTAGCTTTTTCATTTTCTTGACTACATTAATTCTTTGGGTAAATTATTTAGTCTTGTTTAAATTTTAGTGAAGCCATAAGGGGGGGAAAAAAAAACAGAGCTAATGATTTTATCCCCTTCAGTATGTGTATGAACACATTTAGAATAGTGTCTGATGCAAAATACTAGCTGATCGTTCTGTACAGCCTACATAGGTGAAAATGGAGAGAGATGGGAAAAAGTTTAGTGGTATTTCAAACACTTAAAAACTAGTCAGTGGTATTCCTTCGTTATAACACTTTGTCTTAACATTGATGAAATTTTCAAATCTTGGGAAGGTGGAACAAGCAGATATTGCATTACATGACAAAATCTGTGTCTGAAAAGATCTGTAGCAAAATGGAATCCAGGGCAAAACTCTCAAAAGAGGAACTGCATAGGGATAATTGGAAAGTCTTGCATTTGGTTAAAACAAAAAAGAAATGACATAACTACAAGACACTTTATAGTAGTATTTAGTAATTTTAATATAATATAAATCAAATGTGAACTGCAACTGTTAAAAATGAGAATGAGATACTTGATGATGTTAAAATTGCTACGGTTTCTGAAAGGAGAAAGCTGATGTTTCTGTTGTTTTCACCTTACTCTCGTGGCACTGAGAAAAATGTGTTCCATTCAACCATCTGACTCGATTCTGAAATTATAGTAGAAGTAAGCAACAGTCAGATAAAAGGACCCTGAGAGTTTTTGCATGGGGGATGGTGTTTATTTTAGAGATAGTAGGAATCCACTGACTTTGAGAAGAATGGGATCACAGCTGATTTTCAAGAGCTGTGTGGTAGATGAGACTGGGTTTAGGAAGACCAGGCAGAAGGCCATGGTTGGAGGGAGGACAGGAAACAAGACAGACACATTCAAGAGGGATTTAGGAGGTGGCATGGACTGGAGCTGACAATGGGCTGCTTGAGTTGATGGGGAAGTGGGAGAAGTCTGTGTGACTCCCAGGTTTCTGGACTGGATTGGGTGTCGTGAGCCCTGAGAAGGGAAATGGTCCCGTGGGCAAGTCTGGATGAGACTGTGCATCAGGAAGAGAAGCCTAGTCAAGGAAACCACCAACTTGTTTGGATTTTAAGGAAGAAACTAGAGAAGCAGAATTTGGTTTGATATGGTCAACGTCTTCTGTGAAATTCTTGAGCCTGTGATGAGACCATTACTAGAATAGAATGTGAAATTGCTGACTTAACCTGAGAAGGGACTTTTTAACACACCCTCATTACCGCTTCCACACCGCTGACCTTATCCATGTTGCAGCCTAATTTAAATAACAATGCTTATCCCTCTATGCACTCCAAAATTCTTATAATAGGTTCTTTGTTACTACTAACTTCCTAGAAATGCAAATCTGTACTTTCAGTATTTTGGCTGAAGAAATACATTTATGTGTTTCCTGACTATATTATAGAAGAGGTCAAGAATAAAATAAGCAAGCCAGTATTGCCGGTAAATATATGGATTTGTTTCATTGTTTTTGTTATTTTGGTGGTTCATTCTAGGCTTTGTTCACAGGTACATTTTTTTTTCTTTGAGACAGAGTCTTATTTTGTTACCTTCCATAGAGTGCTGTAGCATCACAGCTCACAGCAACCTCTAACTCCTGGGCTCAAGCAATTCTCTTGTCTCAGCCTCCCTAGTGGCTGGGACGACAGGTACCCACCACAATGCCCAGCTTTTTTTTTTCATTGTTGGGGATTCATTGAGGATACAATAGACCAGGTTACACTGATCCCATTTGTTAGGCAAAGTCCCTCTTACAATCTTACAATTGTGACTTGCCCTCAAAATGGTGGCACACACCAAAGCCCCACCCCTCCCTCCCTCCCTCTCTCTGCTCTCTCCTTCCCCCACTCCCACTATGTCCTTAATTGTCATTAATTGTTTTTATATCAAAATTGAGTACATAGGATTAATGATTCCCCATTCTTGTGATGCTTTACTAAGAATAATGTCTTCCACTTCCATCCAGGTTAATACAAAGGATGAAAAGTCTCCATTTTTTTTTAAAGGCTAAATAGTATTCTATGGTATACATATACCACAGTTTGTTAATCCATTCCTGAGTTGGTGGGCATTTAGGCTGTTTCCACATTTTGGCAATTGTAAATTGAGCTGCAATAAAAAGTCTAGTACAAGTGTCCTTATGATAAAAGGATTTTTTTCCTTCTGGGTAGATGCCCAGTAATGGGATTGCAGGATCAAATGGGAGGTCTAGCTTGAGTGCTTTGAGGTTTCTCCATACTTCCTTCCAAAAAGGCTGTACTAGTTTGCAGTCCCACCAGCAGTGTAAAAGTGTTCCCTTCTCTCCACATCCACGCCAGCATCTGCAGTTTTGAGATTTTGTGATATGGGCCATTCTCACTGGGGATAGATGGCATCTCAGGGTGGTTTTGATTTGCATTTCTCTAATAGATAGGGATGATGAACATTTTTCATATGTTTGTTAGCCATTCGTCTGTCTTCTTAAAAGAAGGTTCTATTCATGTCTCTTGCCCATTGATATATGGGATTGTTGGCTTTTTTCATGTGGATTAATTTGAGTTCTCTATAGATCCTAGTTATCAAGCTTTTGTCTGATTCAAAATATGCAAATATCCTTTCCCATTGTGTAGCTTGTCTCTTTGCTTTGGTTATTGTCTCCTTGGTTGTACAGAAACTTTTCAGTTTAATTAAATCCCATTTGTTTATTTTTGTTGTTGTTGCAATTGCCATGGCAGTCTTCTTCATGAACTCTTTCCCCAGGCCAATATCTTCCAGTGTTTTTCCTATTCTTTCTTTGAGGACTTTTATTGTTTCATGCCTTAAATTTAAGTCCTTTATCCATCTTGAATCAATTTTTGTGAGTGGGGAAAGGTGTGGGTCCAGTTTCAGTCTTTGACATGTGGATATCTAGTTCTCCCAACATCATTTATTGAGTAGGGAGTCTTTCCCCCAAGGTATGCTCTTGTTTGGTTTATCGAAGATTAGGTGGTTGTAAGATGTTAGTTTAATTTCCTGGTTTTCAATTCGATTCCAAGTGTCTATGTCTCTGTTTTTGTGCCAGTACCATGCTGCCTTGACCACTATGGCTTTGTAGTACAGCCAAAAATCGGGTATGCTGATGCCCCCAGCTTTATTTTTATTACTAAGAACTGCCTTAGCTATATGGGGTTTTTTTCTGATTTCATACAAAACACAGAATCATTTTTTCCCAAATCTTAAAAGTACAATGTTGGTATTTTAATAGGAATGACATTGAAAAGGTAGATTGCTTTGGGAAGTATAGACATTTTAACAATGTTGATTCTTCCCAGCCATGAGCATGGTATGTTCTTTCATTTGTTAATATCCTCTACTATTTCCTTTCTGAGGATTTCATAATTTTCTTTATAGAGGTCCTTCACCTCCTTCGTTAGGTATATTCCTAGGTATTTCATTTTCTTTGAAGCTATGGTGAAGGGATTTTTGTCCTTAATTAGCTTCTCATCTTGACTGTTATTGGTGTATACAAAGGCTACTGACTTGTGGACGTTGATTTTGTATCCTGAGACATTACTGTATTTTTTGATGACTTCCAGGAGTCTTGTGGTTGAGTCTTTGGGATTCTCTAAGTATCAGATCATGTCATCAGCAAAGATGGAGAGTTTGACCTCCTCTGCTCCCATTTGGATGCCCTTTATTTCCTTGTCTTGCCTAATTGTATTGGCTAGAACTTCCAGCACTATGTTGAATAGTAAAGGTGACAGAGGACAACCTTGTCTGGTTCCAGTTCTAAGAGGAAAAGGTTTCAGTTTTACTCCATTCAGTAAAATATTAGCTGTGGGTTTGTCATAGATAGCTTCAATTAGTTTTAGAAATGTGCCACCTATGCCTATACTCTTCAGTGTTCTAATTATAAAAGGATGCTGGATTTTATCGAATGCTTTTTCTGCATCTATTGAGAGGATCATATGGTCTTTATTTTTGCTTCTGTTAATATGGTGGATAACGTTTATGGACTTGCATATGTTAAACCAGCCTCGTATCCCTGGGATGAAGCCTACTTGATCATTATGTATGACTTTTTTGATGATAAGCTGTAATCTATTGGCTAGGATTTTTGTTGAGAATTTTTGCATCTATATTCATGAGTGAAATTGGTATGAAATTCTTCTTTTTAGTTGAGTCTTTTTCTGGTTTTGGTATCAGGGTGATGTTTGCTTCGTAGAACGTGTTGGGGAAGAGTCCTTCCTCCTTGACCTTTTGGAATAATTTCTGCAATACAGGAATAAGCTCTTCCTTAAAGGGTTGATAGAATTCTGGTGTGAAGCCATCTGGACCAGGGCATTTTTTTTTTTTGGAAACTTTTTTATCATTTCTTTAATCTCAGTGCTTGAAATTGGTCTGTTCAGGAGTGCTATTTCTTCCTGGCTAAGTCTAGGGAGAGGGTGTGATTCCAAATATTGATCCCTTTCCTTCACGTTGTCAATTTGCTGGGCATAGTGTTTCTGGTAGTCAGAGATGATCTCTTGTATCTCTGTGGAATCAGTTGTTATTTCCCCTTTATCATTTCTGATTGAGGCTACTAGACATTTTACTTTTCTATTTCTAGTTAGTCTGGCCAAAAGTTTATTGATTTTATTTATTTTTTCAAAAAACCATGTCCTTTTTTCATTAATTTTCTGAATGATTCTTTTGTTTTCTTTTTTTTTTTTTTGTGGTTTTTGGCCGGGGCTAGGTTTGAACCCACCACCTCCGGCATATGGGACCGGCACCCTACTCCTTGAGCCACAGGTGCCGCCCGATTCTTTTGTTTTCAATTTCATTGATCTCTGATTTAATTTTGAATATTTCTTTTTCTTCTACTGGCTTTAGGCTTAGATTGCTCTTCTTTTTCCAATTCCGTAAGATGGCTTGTGAGTTTGTTGATGCACTCTCTTTCTGTTTTTTGAATGTAGGCATCTAAAGCGATAAATTTTTTTCTCAAAACTGCTTTTACAGTATCCCACAGGTTTTGGTAGCTTGTGTCATCATTGTTGTTATGGTCAAGGAAGTTAATGATTTCCTGTTTTATTTCTTCCTGCACCCACCTGTCATTCAACAGTAGGTTGTTTAATTTCCATGCTTTTGTGTGAGGTTGAATGTTTTGTTAGAGTTGAGTTCCACCTTCAGTGCTTTATAGTTTGAGAAGACACAGGTAAAATCTCAATTCTTTTGATTCTGTTGAGGTTTGTTTTGTGGCCTAGGATATAATCAATTTTGGAGAATGTTCCATAGGATGTTGAGAATAATGTATATTCTTTATCTTTGGGATGGAGTGTTCTATATGCGTCTATCAAGGACAGTTATTCTAGGGTCTCATTTAAATCTCTTATATCTTTGTTTAATTTCTGTTAGGAGGATCTGTCCAGCTCTATAAGAGGAGTGTTAAAGTCCCTTGTTATTATGCTATTATAGGCTATCATATTGCTCAGACTGAGTAAGGTCTGTTTCAAGAATCTGGGAGCATTAAAATTGGGTGCATCAATATTTAGAATTGAAATGTCTTCTTGTTGTATTTTACCTTTGACCAATATAAAGTGACTGTCTTTGTCTTTTCTGACTTTAGTTGCTTTAAATCCACATGTATCTGAAAATAAGATTGCAACTCCTCTTTTCTTCTGAGTTCTGTTTGCCTGAAAAATTGTCTTCCAACCCTTAACTCAGAGTTTTAATTTGTCTTTTGAAGCTAGATGTGTTTCCTACAGACAGCAAATGGATGGCTTGTGTTTTTTAATCTAGTCAGCTAATCTATGCCTCTTCAGGGGGGAATTCAAGCCATTAACATTTATTGAGATAATTGATAAGTGTGGTAGTGTTCTATTCATCTTATTTTGTGAGAGTCCATTGCTTAGTTTTATCTTTTACATCAGTGTGGAAGTTAGGTTCTGTCCTTTAATTTCTGAGTTCTTACTTTGCTGCTGATCCATTGTGATGGTCAGTGTGTAGAACAGGTTGAAGTATTGTTGTGGCAAATTTCCTCAATGTTTGTATATCAGTAAATGATTTGATTTCTCTGTCAATTTTGAAGCTTAGCTTAGCAGGATATAGAATTCTGGGCTGGAAATTGTTCTGTTTAAGTAGATTAAAGGTAGATGACCATTGTGTTCTTGCTTGAAAAGTTTCATAAGAAAAGATTTCAGTTACCCTGATGGATTTTCCCCTGTAGGTCAATTGGCACTTACTCTTGGCAGCTTGAAGAATCTTTTCTTTTGTCTTGACTTTGGACAGGTTCATCACAATGTGTCTTGGAGAAGCTCCGTTGGAGTTAAGGCGACCTGGGGTCCGATATCCCTCTGAAAAGAGTGTGTCATAATCTTTGGTGATATTTGGGTAATTTTCATTTATAATATTCTCTAGTATGGCTTCTATTCCCCTGGGGCATGTTTCTTCCCCTTCTGGGATTTCTATAACTTGCATGTTTGAATGCTTCATAAAGTCCCATAATTCTGTCAGTGAACATTCTGCTTTCTCTCTTTTCTTTTCTGCCTCCTTGACTATCTGAGTTATCTCAAGAACTTTGTCCTCCACCTCTGAAATTCTTTCTTCTGCATGGTCTAATCTGTTGGTGATACTTTCTATTGCATCTTTAAGTTCCCTAATTGACTGCTTCAGTTCCTTCAGCTCTGCTATATACTTTCTATATTCTTCATATTGTTCATCTCTAATTTGATTCTGTTTTTAGATTTTCTTTTGGTTATTTTCCACTTTATCAGCAGTTTCCTTCATTGTTTCCATCATTTCCTTCATTGTTTTCATCATGTGTATTCTAAATTCCCTTTCTGTCATTTCTAACATTTCTTTATTGGTGGAATCCTCTGCAGTAGCTACCTCATGGTCCCTTGGAGGGGTTGCTCTGGACTAGTTTTTCATGTTGCCATGAGTTTTCTGCTGATTCTTCCTCATGAGTGATTTCTTTTATCTGTTTACTTGCCCTAATTTCCCTTTCACTTCCTCTTGTTGTTTAAGTTCCCATGCCTCTGGACTAGGGTTTTGATGAGTCCTTTTCGTACAGGACTAGAAAGATGAGAAGGTTGAAGAGCAAGAATGGATAAAAGAAAGAAAAAAAATAAAGAAGGAAAGAAAAGAAATAAAGAGAAAGGAGAGGGGGTGGGTAAAAGGCAATATTGACAATTAGAAGAGAGGCCCAGAAAGAGGGAGACAGAGCAATATAGTTGTGTAGTAGGGTACTTTGACCCAACCTTAAAAAACCTTCAACCTCTTGGGGTGCCAGGTTGGGTAGTTCCCTTGAGGTCAGGAGCTCTTTGCTAGTCTGTTCGAACACCATACCCCACCACCCCCAAGTAGAGAGGAAAGACAAAAATGCTATAAATCAAACCAAAACAAGAAAACAGAAAACTTCATGGGATAAAATTGGGGAAAAAACTAAATACTAGGGATAGAAACACTAGCAAAAATGAAGTTCTAATTATTGAAAAAGGGAACAATGGGAAATTGTACTTAAACTAGAAAAATGGAGAAAAATGAAAAAAAAAAGAAAAGAAAAATCTATAGGGAAAAGGTTGAAAATAAAAAACAAAACAACAACAACAAAAAAAGCAGTATATATATCTTGCTGAATATTGTCTTGGCAACAGGTGATCTTCTGGGGTATGAAATGTTAATCACAATGCTGATATGACTGGAGGCCTCTGCTGATTTCTCAAACCCTGCAGGGTGAAGAACCTAAATCTCTCCTCAGCCCTCTTAAAAGGCACTTTAAACTTCTAAACTTGCCTAAGTAGAAGCTTTCTCAGGAAAGCATTTGTCACTGGGATCACTGCTGAAGTGGCTATCCACTTAACCAGTATGCCAAAACTGGTCTCACTCTGCCTGAGGCTAAAGCTAAGTCTGTAGGGTAGCTCAGTCCCTGCCTTTAGGCTGCTCAGTCACTAGATTACTAGCTCCCGCCCAATCCTTGCTCTGGGACCCTGAGGGCGGAGCTTGCCTAGGCAGTTCTCTCACAATAGGTCTGTGCGGCCCACAGCCAAACACTATTAGCTCCATCTGGCTCAGCGGCTCAGTATGGGGCCTTGGACAACACCCAAAGTTCTCCACACTCCTGCCCAAGCTCTCCCAAGGCAGTTCAACTGAGTACCAAGTCTAAAAACACCAAAACAGCTCACAGGCAAGGCCTTTCAGCTCGCAATCTCACTGCTGCTGTACTTACACCTGCCGGCGGTGTTAGACTGAATGACCCATGCAACCACTTGCCAATTTTCCACTGCTTTTGTTCTCCTCTTGGGATCCAGAAGTCTCTTGCTGACTCCCTGTGTCCTCAAAGGGATGATTATAGGCAGATCCCACCAGCCAGAGATGCCTGGAGTCTTGTCTCCCTAGACTCACTGTGCTCAATTGCAAGGAAGCTGTTACTCAGCCACCATTTTGCTCCTTCCTTGGCGCCCAGCTGTTTTTTGAGACAGGGTCTCCCTGTTGCTTAGGCTGGTCTTCAACTCATCAGCTCAGGCAATTCACCTGCCTTGGCCTCGCACAGTGCTAGGATTACAGGTGTGAGCCACCTTACCTGGCTCACATGTACATGTTTTATAGCCTGGTAATCAATCTGTGCATATATTTCTAGATCACTAGCTTTCTTCCTTTTGTTTTAGTTGACGTGTAATAATTGTACCTATTTATGGGGTGCAGAGTGATGTCTCCACGCATGTTTACAATACCTAATTATCAAACCAAGGCATTTAGGATACATACCACCTCAAATATTTATCATTCTTTTGTATTGAGAACATTGAAAAAATCCTCTCTTACAGCTTTCTAAACATACACAGTAAATGACTATTAACTATATTCACCTTATAGTGCTATAGAACACTAGAGCTTATTCCTCCTATCTAGCCATAAGTTGGGGATCATTTATTTTTTAAGTAACATTATCTCATAAAAATTTCCCACATGGCTTTGAAGACTACATGCTTCTAATGGTTGCATTTTCTCCTACATTTACATTGATTACACCAGAAATAAAATACACCAGATAATAAATTTGATACACCAGAAATCAAATTGTTAGATGTGGCCGGGCACAGTGGCTCTTGCCTGTAATCCTAGAACTCTTAGAGACTGAAGCGACTGGATTTCTTGAGTTCAGGAGCTTCAGACCAGCCTGAGCAAGAGCGAGACCCTGTTGCCCCTAAAAATAGAAACACTGAGGCAAGAGGATAACTTCAGCCCAAAAGTTTGAGGTTGCTGTGAACTATGACACCAAGGTACTCTAACCATGGTGACAGAGTGAGACTCTGTCTCAAAAAAAGAACAAGTTTAGATTACATCCAAACTTTTGTTATATTATTCAACTGTAGGAATAAGATCTCAATGTATAAACTTTTTCTCCCACTTACTATCAATGTTTTCAAATAGGTTAGAATTCCAAAATGAGAATTACTAGGTAAAAGTGCTGACAAAATTACTTAAGTAGATATTTTAAAATATCAATTCATCAAATTAAAGCCTGGCTTAGCTTTGAAACCTTGGGCTTTCAGTTCAACCATTTAAAGCACACTTTAGGTTGATGAATGGGCAAAAGGAAAGAAGGGAAAACAGAAACAGAATGGCTAGTTTTATTTTTAAATGTTTTTTTTCAAAATGTGCCCTCCCTTTATTTTGATAGGTTCCTGCTCAGCTCCCCTCTCCCTCTCCCCAGATCAGCTAATGAATGGCAAGATCTATTGTCAACATTTTTTATATGTTTTCTCATTCATAGAAAGGAATTTAAGGATTAGTTTTTATTTTTCTTTTAGCTCTTGTGAAGTGTAATCCTAAAAGAGGTCATTACAACAGCCATTATGTTGACTTCCAAATGGGATCATCATTTTATCATTCATTCGAAATCTCATTTACCACTGTCATCCATTGCCAGTTTCCATAACAAATCAATTTGTGTGTCATAACTCTGTCAGGCACTCTCCAGTCACCCACCGATGAGTTGAATACAACTGTCATGATCACCCCCCAAATATAATTTAGAAATGGAATCTCCCCTCCCCCTCCCCATATCTTCCTGGTCTAACTGCTTTCTCACTGAAGCACGGCTACTGAAGTATGACCATTTGCAGGATTAGTCAGGAAATGTTAAAGAGATTATTTATTTTTTTTTATTAAATCATAACTGTATACATTGATATGATCATGGGCATCATACACTCGCTTCACAAACCATTTGACACATTTTTATCACAGTGGTTAACATAGCCTTTCTGGTGTTATCTCAGTTACTGTGCCAAAACATTTACACTCTACATTTACCAAGCTTCGCAAATACCCCTGTAAGATGCACCACAGGTGCGATCCCACCGATCCCCCTCCCTCTACCCACCCCCACTTCCCACTTCCCCCTATTGTTAAGTTGTAGCTGGGGTAAAAGGGAAACTAGCAGGCCTCCTCTCTCTGCCAAGGACATGGGAGATGAGTTTGCTTAGGATTATGAGATGTTTATGTGATGATTATGGATACACGTTTGCATAAGATCCTAAAATGATTATTGATGCAAGGAGGATCCCTCTAACTTAGGGTTTCTCAACTTAGCACTGTTGACACTTTGGGTTGGATAGTTCTTTGTTATGGGGCTGATCTGTGCATTATAGAATGTTTAGCTGCACCCCTGGCGTCTATGCATTACATGCCAGTAACACTTTTGTAGTTTCAAAAACCAATTGTGTATCTAGAGACACACAGATATCGAAGGCAACACCAATAGATTTCGAATTAAACATCTATCTAAACACCATGGTTAAAGTGCCTTGGTGTCATAGCTCACAGCACCCTCATAGACATTGACAATAGGCAACCTCTACACATTGCCAATTGTCCCCTTGCGGATCGAAATCACCCATTGTTGAGAACCATTTCTTAGTTACAAATACTTAGTTTCCTAGGTCCTCTCTTTGAGTCTTGCAAACCTTAAATGAAAAATCAAAAGATTGGGGTTGGATGATACCCAAGTTACTCCAGCCCTGAAGGTATTTGTTTGTGCCTGAGCCAGGGAAACGGACTTTCAAACCTGACAAACTTTTGAAGTTCCTGAAGTGTAAAGGTTATATGCTTTGAAATGTTTTTAACAAAAACACCACATTGTCATCAGCTGGGAAATGAAAATCTGATGAACTATTAAATATAAATGCAAAGGACTATTATATTCTCTTAGGGAAAAAAATGCAATCAAGGCCAGAAGTAGAGCAAATCTGTGCAAATGCCCCAAAGTTTGGAGGTGGTGAAGGGGCTGGAGTACAGTGGAGTCAGGAGATGGGAGAAAGTGACCAAAAGTGAGAGTAAAATGGGAGAGAAGGCAACACCAATAGATTTCAAATTAGCAAATGCACACATAGCTCCTTGTAAACATAAAATAAAGGATGAGGTAGAATATAAATGTCTTAACACAATAACTAAGAAAATGCCAGGAAGGCTATGTTAACCAGTGTGATGAAAATGTGTCAGACGGTCTATAAAACCAGTGTATGGTGCCCCATGATCGCATTAATGTACACAGCTATGATTTAATAATGAAAATAAAGAAATAAAAAAATAAAGGATGAGAGGGAAAAGGCTGGAGGAGCCCAGAAACCAATTTCCTAAGACCACCTGTTTCCACAGCAAGGGTTCTTCTTTCTTCACTTGGTCACCTTAAGTTTCACACAGACTGAGAGCAGGTGTGAAATCCAGATTGCTCTTATAGTAGGCTGAAAGGAATGATTAGCAAATTCAGAACAGTGGTGGACAGAGAGCTCAGAAGTTCCAGGCTGACTGTGAGGTGAAGCAGAAAGAGGAATAGCAAGCCACGCTCTGGAGTGCACTGCTGTCACCTTGGGAAGGTCTTTTATGATGCTTGGTGTCTGTCTGGGCACATGAAGAAATGGTTCTCAACCATGCTGCCTGTTGGCACGCCCATGCACTGCATAGAACCAGTGGATGGCAGGAAGAACATTCTCATCTGGGTGATAACACTTGATAAAATTGAATCAGAAAAGAGAAGAGGAAGGGGAGGAAGGGATACTAAATCCATTTCAATCTCTCTTTCTCTCATTCTGTGTCTCTTTTTTTCACTTCTAACGTGTAATTCTAAGTTACCTTGTCGGGGCAGGTTCTAAGGTTATGCAGTAAGAATTCCCAACTGTGTGGGCGGTGCCTGTGGCTCAAAGGAGTAGGGCGCCAGCTCCATATGCTGGAGGTGGTGGGTTCAACCCCAGCCCTGGCCAAAATCTGGCAAAAAGCAAAACAAAACAAAACTGTGAATGATAATAAGTAATGTTATTTTAGTGGCTTGCCATTAGATTGTCTCACTTGCTCTGAGCCTCATAATACAGCAGAGTATTTATTAGAGCTTACTATGTGTTTTTACATTTGCACATGTTAGATTCAGACTGTCAGTATAAACCTTTCAGATAGTTGATATTTTTAACACAGGATGAGAAGATTAAGGCAACAAATAGTTGAGTAACGTTTTCAAGGTCACACAGAGAACAAGTTGAAAGAGCTAGGACTTGAACCCAGCCAGACTCACACCTTGAGTACCTGCTCCTTACTGTTGTATGGTCCTGCCTCACTAAGAGCACTGTAGGCCTGGTCTTAGCTCACCCTCCCCACTGCCTTAGGAGAAGGTGCTATGTTTGCTTTCTTTCTATAGATACGGGAAACTCAAGCATATGGAGGTTGAATAATGTATCTAAAGTCACATAAAAGTGAAGTAAGGAATAGGGACTCAGACTTGGTTGGATTGCTCTCCGTCTTTGCTCTGACCTCTTCTTTGCATCCTCTGGCCTTTTGCCCCTTCTAGGAGAGCTTCAGGAGGGACCCATCAGTTGCACTGCACAGCAGATGCAGAATCACACATATGCTGGAAAGCTTTTCTTGTTCAGAAAGGAGATATTATATTTGGTTGCTTGAGTGGTGTCAAAGAAGGCATCATGGAGGGGCTGGCATTAACTCGAGTCTGGGAAAACAAGTGTGATTTTATAGGCGAAAAGTGGTGGGAGGGCTTCCAAGAAGGAGCTGCATTAATCAGAGGCCTAACGGTCAAGTGGTGCAGGGAAGGCTCCTGGAAATGTGGTCCCGTAGTCACTGGGTTTGGGGCAGTGAGAGGGGTTTATAGTTTCCTCTTTCTTTGAAAGAACAGAGTTCAGTAGAGTAATTCCCTTTTGTATTAGAGTGTGATATTGTTGTGTTACAGAATTATGTGCTTACGATTTTGTAATTTGTATTTGTGTACTGTTATTTGTGATTTGCATTATTTGAACGTAATTCTGTACGTTACATTCCCTATCATTCAGAGAAACATAGAACTCAGAAAAAAGTTTGGGTTAGACAAAGGTTATGGGCACACTGACTATCATCAGTACCCGTGGACAACCACAGAGAATGACCAAGGGCAGGGAAGATGCCACCCTGGGAAGCTGTATGGTAGTCGCGCCACAGTGGCTGGGCTGGGTTAATTCCAGAAGTGAGGACCATTAGAAAAACTAACCACAAAGTGAGAGGCATAGCCCAGTAGGAAGCTTCTAACCTTTCCACAGGCCCTGAGGACTCACTAGGAACCCAGAAATGTCATTGAGACACTATCCTTTTTATGAAATAAATAATGGGCTTGTACGTGTATGTATTTATGTAGACTGTCCCTGTGCACTAACATATACACTGGGCATCCTTCTCTGTCTAAATATGAACTTAAAGGTCTAACCAGAGCTTGTGTTTAATTGCACAATTAGAAAATTACATTTAGAAATAATAATAAAGTTCATGAAGAGAAGTTAAAAATTCTGCTTTACACCTTCATTAATATAATATTTGAAATCGGAGTGAGCCTCAGTTGGCTACTCTACTGCCAGGGAACATAATCTCCTCAATGTAGGGGGATAAAGAATCTAAGCTTAGAGGGCCTCATTGCTTAAAGACCTTATCAATGGCTCCCTGATGCAGTTGGTCTCTTCTAGTTATCCCAGAGGGGATTCAGCCAACGGGAATCCTGCCAGCCCAAGTAGTGGAACACCCCCTCTCTGCCCCCACTAGAAGAAAATTGGCAGCAGCACCACTGAGGACAGGCCTGCCTGCTGTGCCCAGCAGGGGAAAAGTTACTGCAGGGAGTGCTGGGATCTGTGGGGATTTGGCTTTTCAACATTTATAATAAGGCTGAAACTCACATACACCTAGAACTCATTTGCCTGGGGTCAGAAGCCAAGGCAAGTGGAACTTGATCAAATCCAACCCCTGGTGTGTGTGTCAGGCCCTCCGTGATGGAGCACAGCAGGCTCACCTGGGCAGCTGAGCCTGACTGCTGGGATCTTCTGTAGGCAGTGTGACTGAGCTTTGTTTGTAGTCCCCCTCTCAGGGAAGAATTAAACCCGACCCTACGACGAGGCAGCAGAAGCTGAACAAAAACCCATGTTGGTTGATCCTGACTCTTCTCCAGAGGAAACTGAAGCAAGTTTCTCTTTCATTCTATTAAACCTTTATTGTTCCTTTGATTTCAAATGAGTTATCAATGTCTATGAGAAAACTGAGAATATGCAGATCTGGACAAGATCTGAAAAATAGTAAACATACCCCACCAATATATCTACTTTTACAATTTTCATGCATATCTTTCTAGAATCTTCGTTTGTGTGTATATATACATTATATGTATAATATATGTTTTGTCTATAAACACTTAAGGACAAATAAAGAAAAATACAAGTAATTGTTGTTTTGAAATCTGTGATTCTGGAGGTATCATTTCAGAACAGTCAGAACTGATCATCTTACTTTCTTTCACCTGAGATGTACTTACTTAGTTTTTGAGCTACAGTTATAAAGAAATATACCTACTAGCTTTATGTTAGTTCATCTGCTAGAGAATACTCTATACTTATATGTGCTTCCCCTAATAATTTGTTATATTTTCACTTTAAAGACTGTGTAAATCATGCAATTGAAACTGTTCCCATTTTTGTTTTAGCTGCTACTAGATCCAGGGACAAATTAGTAGTTAAATATTTTAACTGTGTAGGTTCAAATTGTCTCTATCTTTATGCTGGTCTCAATTGCCTATTCTAAATGACATTATCTCTGGCTTTATTTTTATGTTTGGCATTATGTTATGTGTTCTTCTAAATACCTCAAAACCTTTGGGAAATGAGAAGGGAATGGAGAATAGATTGATAGTTGAATGTATAAACTAATGACTTGGCAAATTGGTGTTCCTTTTGGCAAGTAATGATATCATGATGTTTGGTGATGACCTAGTAAACATTCAATCTGTATTTTTGCCAGCAATTTTCAGCCCTACCTAATATCGAAGTACTTCTTTCAGGAAGATTCCCATTTTGATAGCCATAAGCCCTAATTCAATATTTATTCTAAATAGTGGAACTAAGCAATGAGATCCAATTAGTTGGTAACAAACTGGGTGATCTTGTTTTGCATATCATAGTTAGGGTTAAGTGGGTATTGGGTATACATGAGAATGTTTTTCTCACAGTATAAGCCTCCAGGTTGAAAGTAAAACTTATAAAAATACTGTTGAATTGTATATAGTCTTTTTTAAGTTGGTGATACATTGGGTCCCAAAATGGTGGTACACTTGATTTACCATCCTTTTTAGATATAACTTTGAATTATTTCTACAATAGTAATGAGTAATTGCTTCTCTCCAATTATTACCAATCAGAGCATGAACAGAACACTGTGTCCAGTCCAGGACCACATCCTCGGGAAAGGGCACCAACAATCTGAAATGGGTTCAGAGGATGTTAACACATTCATCAAGGGCTTTGAAGGTGTTGTTACCTGTCACTGCCAGAGCTATGAATGCTTAGCCTGAAAAAACGATTATTTTAAATTGATATGGTTACTTCATTCAAATATTAGACTTGAATTGGTCCACAGTGCCCTGAATCTTATACACACATGGACTCCTCCAGAATTATAAATAGACCCAGACAGGTGGCACATGATAATTGTACCAAAATACACTTTATGCAGTGCCCAAAAGATTCCAGAAGGATTTTGTGGGTATGGTTTTCCGACAACTCCCATGTGACAACCCACCTGTCAAGATACCTCTGTGCATACCTCCTAGATTATGTTTGGGGAGAAGTCATCCCTTGGCAGTACTGGGGTGGATTTAAAAAATCTGTCACTCAAGCAGTCTGCTTTTTGCTTTCCTTCTGAAGATACCTCAGATGAATACATTGGGTGAGACACCTGCAGTCTAGGAACCAGTCCTAGGAAAGGAAACTAATCTCAAAGAACCTAAGCCTGGAATACTGCTTTTTTTTTTTTTTTAATCCTTGCCCTCACCCCTAAAGCAACTTCTGAAGCTTCTTTTATATGTATAGTAAAAGCGTATCATAATCAGAGGATATCAAAGAGGGAAAAGTGGGCTGACTTGCTCTTTCAGTGCACAGCCACTAGGTGTTTCACATCTTAAACATTCCAGACATGCCTGTAGCAGACCAGGGAGAGAGGATGCTAATTTAATCAAGGCAAAAGAGGTTGTCTGCAGCAGCATCCCTGTGAGCTCTGCCACACGCCAAGAGCCTAGAACATGCTGATCTCCATTTGTGATTTCTGCAGTCTTGTCCTTTGTGAAACTCTCCTGGATATTAAAATACCCCAGAATTGCTGGGAACTGAAACCATTTTATCTGCCTGCTTATTTGCATTAACTTTCTACCAGATCCCCTTGGTGTGAACTGCTTGACAGGGTGGCCCATCCTTGAAGGAGGTGATGAGGATAATACGGGAAGACGGGAAGACGTCTGCTCACTGACAGTCATTTGGCAGAAATGCAGTTATATGGATTAGACTAAGGATGAGCAGATTCTTCAATGGGCAGTGACCACTCACTTGGCTGAGGGCTAGCACTTCCTTAAGTCAGAAATTGTGAAAGGGACTGGGCTATACCTTGCTGGCTACAGTACATTTCCATTTCCATTGCTTATGCTTACAATACAATTAATTTCCTTGGAAAAACTCTAAATTAGAATTAACAGCTTGAAAACATACACATTGTACAAAAATGTGGACGTAAAGTTAAGCATCAATCATGCTTCAGTTGGGCACAAGGGCGTTAATTAATTCCATGAATAAATAAATGAATAAACTAATGTGTTTTTTTAAAAAAAGAAAAAGATGAGTAAGGTGCTATCTCTGAAAAGACAGACAAATTTAGCCCAGGTAATTAAAACTCAAGAAAAAGGCCCGAATGGTGAGCTAGAACAAGAAGAAAGAAAAGGAGATAGTTTAACTGGTGTTTTAGGCAGAGTCATCTCTAATGACTTATTCCGTTTAATAGCAGTTTTAATTTCTCTAATCCCTCCTATATTCACCGTATTATTTTATTTTTAGGTGGTTTGGGCAAATTATCATTATTACTCCATCTAGTAGACAAAGAAATGGAGACAGGCAGGATAAATATATGCTCAGCATATACCTGGTTAACACATGACTGAGGGCAGGGCCCAGGCCTTTTCGCTTCCTCATGTGCTCCTTCCCACAGATCTCAACATTTACCAATGGTCTCCGTCAACATTAAGCCACCAGCAGTCAACTGTGGCTTGGTTCTCCCTCCCCCGCCCTTTCCTTTCTTCTTTCCTTCCTTTTTTCTCTTTTTCTTCTTTTCTCTCTCCTTGCCTCCTGTCTTTGCTTTCTGTTTTTCTTTCTTTGTAATACCATGACAGTAGTAGACACGAGTAATCTCCTTGTCAGAGAAATCTAATCCTCACTAACCATAACTCTGAGCTTTAGGTTCTTAATTTATCCCATGCAGTATAGTGGGAGTGGGGCTGGTATAAAATAATCTTCCTTTGTAGAATTATTCTGAGGATTAAACTTCACCGTTTGTGTGAAGGGCTTAGTATAACGTCTAGGACATTGAGAGACTTAAGTACTCAGCAAATGGTCACGATTGCTCTTGTGCTGTTGCTATGCTTACCAAGTAGCAATGAAATTAGGTTATACAAAAAGACAAAAAAATAAAAAAATAAATCCATCCTCATTTCAAGGAGAGGGAAATGGAGTCCCAGAATATACAGATCTGATCTGAGATCGGGCCCACGTAGCCTATCAGTTGGTTAGTGCTCTTTCTGGGTAAATCCGAGTCAATTTTGATGTCTTCCTTACAGATGAAAAGATTTGTAACTCGTTGAAAAATGCACAGCCAGTGGGGAATGCACAAGTGATCTAGTTAACAATGTGATTATGAAATCATAATCAGGATTTGCTGGCATGGGTTGCCTCTATTTTATTAACAAGGTGGGAAATTATTTAAAGATCGAGCCTTGACCCAGGCAATGTCTTCAGAATTTGAAGGTAAGAATTCTGAAGTTAAATTCATTAATAGAAAAAAGAAGTAAATCTCTGAGGGAAGAGAGACATAAGCTGTGGCTTTGGTCTGTTGGAATCAACATCAAAAGGGTTCCTGCTAAGGGAAATGCTAGGATCTCAGCTAATCCAGCAGTGGACAGGCGGAGGCACCATCACAACAGTGACACGTCTTAAATCCTGGCCGCTGACATGTTGCTGGGTGTGGACCTGCCTGGTAATGAGAGAGGAAACCCCATGCCAAATGGTTCAATTACAGTTCAGTAGAAAAGAACGGCAAGAAGAAGGCAGCACAAGTCCACACCCATTCTGCATGTGCGACGATTTCTGCCATCTCTTAACGCGAGGAGGCGGTTTCCATTTATTCTCCAAACTGGAAGATCTCTTGCCCCGGACCCTTTCAACCATAGCTGCCATCCATTTCTTTACATTACTTTGTAGATTTCTTTGAAGATTTCCTTTCAAATGCAGGATTCCTCAGTTACAGCACAGACTTTCCCCTCCAAAGGACTCAGTATCTGATGCATGTCTTAACATCTCACTTTTATGTGTTACATTGCTGTCTAGGACATAGTTAGAAACTGACTTAGAAATAGGGATATGAAATCTATTTAAGATTTCTCTTAACACTGTGGTCCCTCCATCACCCCCTGTCTGTAGCATCCGGCCACTTGGCTGAAGATTTAGTGCAGGGATACATGCTTCCTTTTTCCTTAGCCCTTTACTTTCTAATATTCCTCCTTTGCTTCCAAGATGGGCATTCTGCCTAAGAATGGGATGAAGCTGGCACAGTCTGTACCAGCAAAGGAACCATTTTAATACAATTCTCCATTCATTGTTTTAAAATTATATCCATCTCTAACTCACTCATTAGGTGCCACCCCCGCAGATATTACAATAGATTATGTTTTTCCTTTTTGGAGGGAACAACAAAAACTCAATAAATAAGCAAAGAAATAAAAAAATGGGAAATCGTAATATGAAGTCACAGGCAATTAGATGCTAGTTAACCTTCTTATTAAACAACAGTTATCAATTACTGTGTGTCAGGTCTGCACATTTTACACATTTTATTATAATTATTTCTCATGACAATCCTGTAAAAGAAAGTAATAGTCACAATTAATAGATTCACGGAGAACTACATTTTCATTGAGGTTATGAGACTTCACCTTCAATCCATATCTTCTGATTCAAGGCCAGGCGACATCACTCACTCAGTGTAGTCTGAATTACACAGAGGCTGAACTAGCTGTGGCTGACCTACCAGAGGTGTCCAACCTACAGCCAGCAGGCCACATGTGATTATTGGAGGCCTGTTTTGCTTATCTATGGTGTTGGATATCATCAGCTTTTGTTAGTGTTTGTGTATTTAATGTGTGGCCTAAGGCAACTCTTATTCTTCCTATTTGCAGCAGAGAAGAAAAATGGTTAGACACTCCTGAGTCCTACACCATATTTATTTGCCTTTTCTCTACCTGTGATGAATTTTACCTTTTGACAATATTCACACTCTTAGATTGACATCTACCAACTTAAAGCAACATTCATTTTCATACTTGTTAATACGTGGGTGGGTTGGTGAATGAACTCAATAATTAGATTGATATATAAATGATTATGAATTGAAATGGTAGCTACTTTCTTTTTTCATATTATACAGTCGAAACTGGTGACACATGAAGAATGATTTTATTTCAAAGAACAAAGTTGGAGATTGAAGATAGTAAACAGCATTGCTTAAAAGAAATGAAACTACAGTTCTTGTAGCTTTTAGCAACATGACTTTTCTTTAAAGTAAAGGAAGATCCTTTCCTTACAAATGGGACATTGTGGGTTTTCTGTCATGTTGGTATCTTTTTATTTATTTATTTTATTAAATCATAGCTGTGTACATTAATGCGAGGGGGCACCATACACTGGTTTTATAGACCGTTTGACACATTTTCATCACACTGGTTAACATGGCCTTCCTGGCATTTTCTTAGTTATTGTGTTAAGACATTTACATTCTACATTTACTAAGTTTCACATGTACCCTTGTAAGATGCACCACAGGTGTAATCCCACCAATCACCCTCCCTATTCTTGGGTTATAACTGGGTTATAGCTTTCATGTGAAAAAGATACCAACAATGTACTCAGCCCTACTACGAAACTAATGTTGGTATCTTTTTAAATAGAAAAAGAGAATCTCACATCTTTAAGTTTTCGGTGAAATCAGCATGCTTTGCTTTTTGATTTCTGATGTTTCTTATCAATCCAGTTCTTTGTGGATTTCTTGCAAAGATCTGTGCAGTGGCTAAAATTCATCCTTTGATACAATGTAGACATTAAGCATTAGCTTCTACATTGGGGGAAATTGGTATGGAGGGTGATAGTGCAACTGGGTATTGGAAGCCAGTTAGGTTTTCTATTTCAAGCCCTTTTTACTTTTCAGATCTTTGATATACCTGGTTCATTCTTAACATCACATGGAATACAGAAATTGCCCTTCGAGGTTAAGACATTGATTTTCCTAGTCCACTTTCTAGTTGAAGCCAGGTTTTGATTTTGCAGAATATTGCAAACAGTTCTTCTATACTTTACTGAACTGGACTCAGGCTTTCTCTCTTTTTGTCTCTCTGAATGAGTTTAGGCAGCATCAATAGAGACAGTAAAAAGGACAAGAATTTCGGTAACAACATGTTATAATTCCCAAATTTATTAGTTTATATACTCAATGCCAGGGTTTGAGATTGGGGAAAAGGGGTTCTGCTTAAGAAAAATGTCATATTTGGGGGAGTGGCAACATTTTTTTTAATCTCATCTCCTTAGAAACAGAGCTCCATAATAATTTTGGCAAGGACAGTTAATACTACTGGATCCACTGAGTGCATTAGTTAGGGTAAAATGTTCAGTGAAGACAAAAGAAATGGCCCAAATTATCTTCATCTAAATTAGACTTCAGGGAAGCAGTGTGAAGAGGCTGCTTATTAGTATCTAGCACATATTAGACACCTGATAATTGTTGGATGACTCACCATTAAATAGAGTTTAATCTGGTCTTGTTCATAAATCTTGCTGAGAATAAAGTGAGACAAGATTCAGAACCAGCCCGTCACTCCTCCTCTCCTGACCTCCTTGAAGTTATCATGCTTTGATTTCCAACAAAATAGCTTTTTCTTGGAGCAGGTTTAGTTTTGCAGAAAAATGGAACAGGAAGTAGATAGTTCTCATAGTTCCCTTTCCAGTTCCCCTGCAATTTTCCTATTACTAACATTTTGTATAAATTGTATAGTGTAACAACTGATAAGTCAATAATGATATATTATTATTAGCTGATGTCTATGGTTTTCATTAAGGACATTCTCTGTGTTGGATGTTTTGTTGGTTTTGACAGAAGTATAAGATCCTAATGTTATCAGAGTAGTTTTACTACTCCAGAGATCTTCTCTGGTCCACTTACTCATCCCTTGTCCCTTCCTCCCTGGGAACCCCTGGAAACCACTGATCTTTCTACTGTCTCCATAAATTTGCCATTTTCAAGGTGTCCTGTAGTTGGAACCCTACAGTATGTAGCCTTTTAAGACTGGCTTCTTTCACTGAATGTTCTTTCATTTCTTTTCATGCGTTGGTAGCTCACTTCTTTTTAAGACTAAATGTCCCATTATCTGGCTGTAACACAGTGTGTTAATCCCTTCAGATACTGAAGGACGTATGTGTGAAAGGTTTTGTGTGGACGTACATTTTCAACTAATTTGGGTAAACACCAAGGAGCATGATTGCTGCCTTAGGTGTGTTTAGTTTGGAAAACAACTGGCCAACTGTCCTCCTAAGTGGCTGTGTCATTACGCATTTCCACCAGAAATGACTGAGTTTCTGTTGCTCCGTATCTTTACCAGCATTCTGTGTGGGTGTCTCATATTTTGATCATTTCACTGAGTGTGAGGTGGCATCTTATTTTATTTTTTTACTGAGATTTCCTGGTGACATAGGATATGGCACATCTTGTCATATGCATTTTTTGTTATCTTTGGTGAGATGTCTATTCAGGTTTTTTGCCTTATTAAAAACTTTTTTTTTAATTATTGAGATGTAATTTTTTTAATTTAGTTTATTTATTTTTATTTAATTTTTTATTATTTTTAGAGACAGGGTCTTCCTATGTTGCTCAGGCTGATCTCAGGCTCCTGGACTCAGTATCGAGTGATACTTCTGCTTCAGCCTCTCAAAACGCTGGGATTACAGGGGTGAGCCACTGTGCCTGGATCCTATTATTGAGTTTTAAGATGTGCTTAGTTTTTTTGATTTCTGGTGTCTGAATGGGAATGTCCTATAGGGAAATAATTGTTATTTATGAAAATTTTATATTTCTGAAAGTAGGCTAAACAAGTAGGCAGTGTATGAATACACTGTCAGGGGGTTAAAAATTATCTTATTTGATTCTTGTGATGCTTTACTAAGAATAATGGAGAAGCACGAATCCTATGTACTCAATTTTGACATGAGGACAATTAATGACAATTAAGGTCACAGTGGGGGTGGGGGAAGGGGAGAGCAGAGAGAGAAAGAAGGACGGAGGGGTGGGGCCTTGGTGTGTGCCACACCTTTTGGGGACAAGACATGATTGCAAGAGGGACTTTACCTAACAAATGCAATCAGTGTAACCTGGCTTATTGTACCCTCAATGAATCCCCAACAATAAAAAAGAAACAATAAATAAATAAAAATTTATTTTATTTGAGATTATGTATATAAACATAAGAAAAGCAGGCGCTGGGTAAATGGGAAGACCCCAATCTAACCACATATACCCCTCCTGTATTCCACATCCACTTTCTATATTTGCATTTGCATTACCATTACAATTGCTTTAACACCAAGTGATAACATAATAGTGACATAATTTATTTTTAATGAAAAAAGTTTTAAAAAGCGATGTTTTATACTCCCGCTAGCATATACATATATTACTTAAGGTCCAGGAGAACTTTATGCCTTTGCTCACTGGAGAGAAACACCAGAGATGTCACTGCAAATTTTCAGTACAGACTGCAATAATCTCTACTGTATTAGGGGAAGACTTTCTTTGCCTAGCACCAAATCAGGGAACAAGAACTGCTTTTTGTCCTTTTCCCCTAATTCACTTTGCAGTCTTAGATTTTGAAAGCAGGAGGATTCACAAGCAAGGAAGAGTGTTTGCCTAAACACAGGCTTGTTTATTTGTTTGTTGTTCCCTATTGATGAGATGCTATACCCAGAAATGTGGCTCAAATTGTACAGTGTTTCAGCTCCTCACTGAGAAGTGAAATGTTGGGGTCCTCAAGCATAAGGGTGGTGGAGATAGAGCCCAGGGGGCCTTGAACACCCTTCCCTTCCCTGTAAATGACATGGTACTGAGTGGCAGTATGGCCCTTAGGCCCTGGTAGGTACCAAGCAGGATGACCGCAGCAAACTGGAGAACTTTGCCCCTTGGAAAGAGCTGAAGCCACAGTTAAGCTTCAGTCAGGTGTCGTGTGCTGGAATGTGCGCCCAATCAGTGTTTCTGATCTTTCAAGAAAAGCTGGAAATCTGATTTTAATGTAAAATTTTCTAATTTTCAAATGTTGGTAGTAAGTGAACATCTTTTGAAAAGTCTTATGGGCTTGGTAAAACATATTAGTGAATGAGATCTGGCCTTCCACACTTCTTCAGTTGGTGATTTTTTTCCCTGCTTTGGTTCCCTTTGCTAGCGATTTGCTGGTGAGAAGTTTACACTCTCACAAACATAAGGGGGCCACGTGAAAATGACACAGGAAACTCCCTTAATATAATTTTGTAAGTACATGGCTTTTTATTTCCTAAACATTTTAAGGCTTAAACATCCCTGTTGGCGCCTGTGAATATATAATATATTTGCTTTCTATATTCTGCCTGACCCAGCCCACACCTTGTAGGTGTTGCTGTCTGCACGTGGTTAAGGATTTATAAAAGCAGCCTTCCTCTTGTAGAGTACCGGATCTCAGCCGCTGGAAAGCATGCAGAGATGGAAAGGGTACAAAGGGGAACTATGGGCTGCTAGATGGTGAGCCCCAAAAGGTCACCAACCATCAAATGATGCTTCAGATAACTGAAGCTCTGTGGAAGATGCATGTGGCCACCTAAGACACAGCTGTGAGCGGAGGAGTCTGGTGCCTGAGGGATGCACTTGGCTTACTGCTTTGCCCATGACCTGGGGGGCTGGGCACGTGGTGTTCTAAGAGTTGATTGGTGTGTATCTACTCTAAAACCTAGCTCTTCAGGGGACCCAGCATACAGAACTCCGTCATGGGACGTTTTGCATTGTCACCCCAAACCCTTCAGTTTCATGCAAAGGTTCTTGTTAACAAATCCATTTATCCCCCTAATAAATGACTTAGCATAGTAGAAGAGATCCCGTGGGAATTGTTACTGTAGCCACGTGAACAAGGCGTGCTCTCTCCAAAAGATAGAGGGGAGGAAGTATTGTAAGCAACATACTCTTGTAGAAAAAAACAAAGCAAAACAAAACAAAGCAAAAACCCAGGCGTTCATCACATTTCATTCTGATTTCCCCCATCTACTTTTTTGTAAAATGCCAACCATAGGCTGGTGTGTTGTGTTCTGTTTAACAAACCCTATCTTAATTTTTTATTTTAACTTTGATTCTTCCCATTCTGTACATGAGGTTGAGCTTCAAGGAGCATGTCTCTTATACAAGTTCACAGAGCAGATAAATGGCAGGGCTATAAATCTTCAAAGACCACATGGCCCCTGGCCCTGCCAATGGCCATCAAACTTTTAATGTCCCTTGAGGCACATTTTTTTTTCTATTAGGAATTTAATTCAACTACTGGTTTAATAACTGAGAGAGCTCTCTCTTCAAAAACATAGGCAATTCAGGGAAGACAGTCATTGCATCTCTTCTGTCAGAATAGAACTGTGGTTATCACACATGTGGGTGAGTGAGTTTCCCCAGTGCCATGCTATTGGGTGAATACTAAACCATTCCAACACAACAGCCAGGAAAGAGGAAAAATTAGTCAACCCACTGGTCCTTCAGTCATATGATACAAAGTAAAAGTTTAATATCAAGCAATGTTGAATGCTTTAAGAAAAACTGACACATTTCACATGCAATTATGGATTTGAAATGTTTACCTGGGGCCTTTAGTTGTGAATCTATCCCTTCCTCGTTTCCTTCCTTCTTTCCTTCCTTCCTTCTTTCTTTTCTTTCTCTTTGAATAGATATTTTCTTGGATGTAAATGACTCACGTTTGTGGTATCATGGTGATAGCTGAGAAAATCCTATCTGTATTCTGTCCTAGAGAGAAGTAGATGAGCTTCCCAGACTGACTAGATAATGCAGTTTCATTTAAACTTCTGTCCCTCTGAGGAGGGCCTGACCATTTTCTCCTCCTATGGTCAGTGTTTAAAATGAGAACCACCAGATTCCAAACCATTTCCAACACATCTGTGAGGGGAAAGAAAAGGAATGTCTCTGATTTTGACTTTGAATGCAAAATCCCCACTTCACAGTCTGGTGAGACATTCCAAGATGGGCCACAAGTCCCAGATCAGCTCTTTCTCCCCTTCCTCTCCTCTAATCACACTGCGTTTCTTCCTTCATCACACAAGGTCATCATATAAGATTCCTTTTATATTCCTATATCACCCAAGGTCATCATATAAGATTCCTACACCTTAGATCAGTGGTTCTCAAAATGTGCTCCCTGGAGCAGCAGCATCACTGTCTCCTGGGGGTTTGATAAACATGTAGATTCTCAGATCCACTCCAGTAAGATTCAAACTTACTAAATCTGAAACTCCAGGGGGGGCTTCAAGAACCTGTATGGTAGTAAGCTCCCAGGTTATCTTGGTATGTGGTCAAGTTTGAGAATTGCAACTGTCTATACCACAAAGTTGAATGGGACTGGTGTCAGTTATTGGTGCTTGCAATATGGTAATGAAACTGCATTAAATTATTGGTATAGATAATATCATACATATTGATGTGATAAATTATATGATAAAGACGTGTAAAGGGTATGTGGGAGAATAAAGAAGGAATAATAAGGGGAGGGAGACAAGATGGCGGACTGAAGCCAGCTTTCAACAGAGGCTCCCGTCCAGAAGGAGAGTTAAGGGACAGGAATTTAGTAAGTATCCTGGTGGACTTGAGCCACACCAAGAGAGAAGGTTGAAGAACGCACATCAACACCGCTGAGGCAAGCTGTGATCACAAGGATGCAAACAAAAGGTACAAAATCCACCACCAAGTGGACGGGAGTCCCCCTCCCCCATGAGACCGGCTCAAGAGCCCCACAAACAAGCGGGCAGAAATTAAAGGCCCTCCCACTACACTCCATGGGAGAGACCTTCTAAAAACTGGACCTACCTCCCCTACTGGGGTGCTGTGGCGTTCTCCTGCCGGGCATAAAACTGAATAAAACTTTAAAAATCCTTAGCCGGCAACCCTGAATCCCCAACACTCCCCTCCCGCCCACTGAGGTCTGGAGGCCTGTCCCCAAGGAGTTCGGATTCTTGAGTGATTTCTCAAAGGGAGTGGACAGTCCCCGAGTTGCGACTGGTCAGCATTGACTCTGAGGCATGCGAGTGAGGAGAGGGCACCGGGCTGAGGGGGAGTCACGCCTCGGGGGCACTTCCCTGTGGTGCGGTGCATCAATACGGCCAGGCATAAAACTGAATGAAACTCTAGCTTCCCCCCCACTCTCACTCGGGGTCTGGGGGCCTGTCCCCCAGGAGTTCGGATCCTTGGGTGATTTCTCGAGGGGAGCGCACAGTGCCTGAGCCGCGACTGGTCAGCGCAGACTCTGAGACACGCGAGCGAGGAGAGGGCACCGGGCTGAGGGGGAGTCACACCTCGGTGGCACTTCCCTGCAGTGCGGTGCAGCAGCCCTCCCCCCGGGCAACATTACTATACAAGACTGAATAAAACTCTAGCTTCCCCGCTGAGCGCCCCTACTCTCACTCGGGGTCTGGAGGCCTATCCCCCAGGAGTTTGGATCCTTGGGTGATTTCTCGAGGGGAGTGCACAGTGCCTGAGCTGCGTCAGGTCAGCGCTGACTCTGAGACACGTGAGCGAGGACAGGGCACTCTGCTGGGGGGAAATCAAGCCTTGGTGGCACTTCCCTGCAGTGTGGTGCAGCAGCCCTCCCCGGGCGGGCAACAGTACAGCCAGGCATAAAACTGAATGAAATTCTAGCTTCCCCCCCCACTCCCACTCGGGGTCTGGGGGCCTGTCCCCCAAGAGTTCGGATTCTTGGGGGATCTCTCGAGGGGTGTGGACCCAGCATAACTTGCAGCTACTCAGTGCTGACTCTGGGGCACGAGACAGAGGAGAAAAGGGTCGGCTGACTGCCCACACCAGAGCAGCAGTTCCCTGGAGGCAGAGCAACAGCCGTTTTTTCTTTAACGGCAGAACGGCTCACTTCTGGATATTCTGAGGCCACACTCCCTGTCTCCCTGGGCAACCAGAGGAGGCCACCGGTGAGCGGGGGATTTCCTGACATTGCTCACAAACCCGGGAAGCTTCCAGGGCGGGGCCGACCCAGAGAGGTGATCGGCAAACCTCCAGTAGCAAAAAGGACACAAACCTCCAGCAGCAAAGACGTTTGAACTCAGAACAGCCCGTCTTCTGTAGGCGATTTCGGCAGGAACAGAGACAGAACCCCGCAAAGTTGTCTGTTCTGTTCTGTTAATAGCACCCATCAGGGACGGGGCTAAGCCTGAGTGAACACCTCCTTCCCATCACCTGCATCAAGCACTCAAAGATGTCAGGCCCCATCTCCTCCTGCTAAATAGCGGCAGTCTGCGGGGGCCTGGCAGACTTCCTTGCGATTCAGGCAGGTGCAAACCCCTGGAGTGTCTGTTCACTGCAGGCAACCGGGTTAGCCATCTGCAGAGATACCAGTGACTGGGTCCGATGGAGGGGCAAAGTGGGGAAGGAGACGTCAACCTTCCTAGACTGCTCTGTTTGCTGGGCGGCTCCTCCTGACTCCACGCTGCACTGGGATGAGACGTGTCAGAGGAGTCACCAGGCCCCTGTGATCCAGTTCCCAGAGACCTCTTGAACTCTCCCACCCGAGACAGGTGCCGATTGAGACAGTTGATTTGGACCTTTTGAACCTGGCTAATAGACTGAGGACTTTTCAGGCAGTGCCCTGGGTGTGCGGTTGTAGGAAGGTTTGATTCTCCTTTTCCAACTGGGACCAGAGCGGGGCAGGCGGGGTGACTTAATTGCTGATTTTTCCACACAGCTGAGACTTCAAACCAGAGTAGAAGTTGCAATAGGATCGAACAGAAACCAGCTGAAAACAAGACAGAACCACTTAACTCCACCACACAAGACAGGGCCCCAGTTTCTCAGGCCACAACACTGTATGGGCCCTTGATAAAGCCCCAGGGGAAAAATCAAAGGGAGCAAAATAACCATGGGGCGGAATTAGCGGAAAAACTCTGGTAAAATGAATAACCAGAATAGATCAACCCCCCCAAGAAAAGATACGGCAGATGTGATTGAAGATCCCATTCATAAACAACTGGCTGAGATGTCAGAAATTGAATTCAGAATTTGGATTGCAGACAAGATTAATAAAATGGAATTAGGAATTCGAGGAGAAATTCACAAGTTGTCTCAAGAATTTAACGAATTTAAAGACAAAACCACCAAAGACTTAGACACACTGAAGCAAGAATTTACAGCCCTCAAAGATATGAAAAATACAGTAGAATCCCTCAGCAACAGAATGGAGCAAGCAGAAGAAAGGATTTCTGACATTGAAGATAAAGTCTTCGAATGCTCCCAGTCTCTCAAAGAGGAAGAGAAATGGAGAGCAAAAACGGATCACTCACTCAGAGAGCTCTCAGATAATTTGAAAAAAAGCAATTTACGAATTATTGGGATTTCTGAGAATGATGAAGTGGCCTCCAAGGGCACAGAGGCCCTTCTGCATGAAATTATGAAAGAAAATTTTCCAGACATGCCTAGAGAATCTGAAATTCAGATAGCAGACAGTTCAGAACCCCAGCACGATTCAACCCCAATAAGTCATCCCCCAGACATATCATAATTAGCTTCACTAAAGTTAACATGAAAGAGAAGATTCTCAAAGCAGTCCGGCGAAAGAAAACTATTACGTACAAAGGTAAGAATATTAGAATAACTGCAGATCTCTCTGCTGAAACTTTTCAAGCCAGAAGAGGGTGGTCATCAACTTTTAATCTCCTAAAGCAAAATAACTTTCAACCCAGGATCTTGTATCCAGCTAAACTGAGTTTCATCTATGATGGAGAAATTAAATACTTCAATGACATTCATATGTTGAAAAAATTTGCCATAAGTAAACCAGCTCTTCAGGATATTCTCAGACCTATCCTCCACAATGACCAACCCAATCCTATACCACAAAAGTAAACTCACTCAGAAACTTTGGATCAAACTCCAACTTCCACACTGGCGAAAGGATTAAAAATGTCCACTGGACCTTTGAAAAACTCGATACCCAAAATTCCACCAGACTTATCAATACTCTCCATCAATGTGAATGGCTTAAACTGTCCTCTAAAGAGACATAGGTTAGCTGACTGGATACAAAAACTCAAGCCAGATATTTGTTGCATACAAGAGTCACATCTCAACTTAAAAGACAAATACAGACTCAGGGTGAAAGGATGGTCATCCATATGTCAGGCAAATGGTAATCAGAAAAAAGCAGGTGTTGCAATTTTATTTGCAGATACAGTAGGCTTTAAACCATCAAAAGTAAGGAAGGACAAGAATGGTCACTTCATATTTGTTAAGGGTAATACTCAATATGATGAGATCTCAATTATTAATATCTATGCACCCAAACAGAATGCACCTCAATTTATAAGAGAAACTCTAACAGACATGAGTAACTTGATTTCCTCCAGCTCCATAATCATCGGAGATTTCAACACTCCTTTGGCAGTGTTGGATCGATCCTCCAGCAAGAAGCTGAGCAAAGAAATCTTAGATTTAAACCTAACCATCCAATATTTAGATTTAGCAGACATCTACAGAACATTTCATCCCAACAAAACTGAATACACATACTTCTCACCAGCCCACGGAACTTACTCCAAAATTGACCACATTTTAGGTCACAAGTCTAACCTCAGTAAATTTAAAGGAATAGAAATTATTCCATGCATCTTCTTGGACCATCATGGAATAAAACTTGAATTGAGTAACAACAGGAATCTGCATACTCATACAAAAACATGGAAGTTAAATAACCTTATGCTGAATGATAGCTGGGTCAGAGATGAGATTAAGAAAGAAATCACCAATTTTTTGGAACAAAACAACAATGAAGACACGAACTATCAGAACCTCTGGGACACCGCCAAGGCAGTTCTAAGAGGGAAATTTATAGCACTGCAAGCCTTCCTCAAGAGAACGGAAAGAGAGGAAATTAACAACTTAATGGGATATCTCACACAACTGGAAAAGGAAGAACATTCCAACCCCAAACCCAGTAGAAGAAAAGAAATAACCAAAATTAGAGCAGAATTAAATGAAATTGAAAACAAAAGAATAATACAACAGATCAATAAATCAAAAAGCTGGTTTTTTGAAAAGGTCAATAAAATAGATAAACCTCTGGCCAACCTAATCAGAAAAAAAAGAGTAAAATCTCTAATATCATCAATCAGAAACAACAAAGATGAAATAACCACAGACTCATCAGAAATCCAAAAAATCCTTAATGAATATTACAAGAAACTTTATTCTCAGAAATATGAAAATCTGAAGGAAATTGACCGATACTTGGAAGCACGCCACCTTCCAAGACTTAACCCGAATCAAGTGGAAATGTTGAACAGACCCATATCAAGTTCAGAAATAGCATCAACTATACAAAACCTCCCTAAAAAGAAAAGCCCGGGACCAGATGGTTTCACGTCAGAATTCTACCAAACCTTTAAAGAGGAATTAGTACCTATATTACTCAACCTGTTCCAAAATGTAGAAAAAGAAGGAAGACTACCCAACACGTTCTATGAAGCAAACATCACCCTGATCCCCAAACCAGGAAAAGACCCAACAAGAAAAGAAAATTATAGACCAATATCACTAATGAATATAGATGCAAAAATATTCAACAAGATTCTAACAAACAGAATCCAGCAACACATCAAACAAATTATACATCATGACCAAGTCAGTTTTATCCCAGGGTCTCAAGGCTGCTTCAATATACGTAAATCTATAAATGTAATTCAGCACGTAAACAAATTAAAAAACAAAGACCATATGATTCTCTCAATTGATGCAGGAAAAGCTTTTGATAATATCCAGCATCCCTTCATGATCAGAACACTCAAGAAAATTGGTCTAGAAGGGACTTTCCTTAAACTGATAGAGGCCATCTACAGCAAACCCACAGCCAATATCATATTGAATGGAGTTAAATTGGAATCATTTCCACTCAGATCAGGAACCAGACAAGGCTGCCCATTGTCTCCATTGCTTTTCAACATTGTAATGGAAGTTTTAGCCACGACAATTAGGGAAGAAAAGGCAATCAATGGTATCCATATAGGGTCAGAAGAGATCAAACTTTCGCTCTTCGCAGATGATATGATTGTGTATCTGGAAAACACTAGGGACTCTACTACAAACCTCTTTGAAGTGATCAAGGAATACAGCAGCATCTCAGGTTACAAAATCAACATCCATAAATCGGCCTTTATATACACCAACAACAGTCAAGTTGAAAAAGCAGTTAAGGACTCTATCCCATTCACAGTAGTGCCAAAGAAGATGAAATATTTGGGAATTTACCTAACAAAAGACGTGAAAGATCTCTATAAAGAGAACTATGAAACTCTAAGAAAAGAAATAGCTGAAAATGTTAACAAATGGAAAAACATACCATGCTCATGGCTGGGAAGAATCAACATTTTCAAAATGTCCATACTACCCAAAGCAATGTATAATTTCAATGCTCTCCCTATTAAAGTTCCACTGTCATATTTTAAAGATCTTGAAAAAACAATACTTTGTTTTATATGGAATCAGAAAAAACCTCAAATAGCCAAGACATTACTCAGAAATAAAAACAAAACAGGAGGAATCACACTACCAGACCTCAGACTTTACTACAAATCCATAGTGATCAAAACAGCATGGTATTGGCACAAAAACAGAGAAGTAGATGTCTG
The DNA here is from genome assembly GCF_027406575.1 of Nycticebus coucang. Classification (NCBI taxonomy): domain Eukaryota; kingdom Metazoa; phylum Chordata; class Mammalia; order Primates; family Lorisidae; genus Nycticebus; species Nycticebus coucang. Next base: position 121,275,383 of record NC_069781.1, on the reverse strand, counting down.
GAACAGAATAGAGAACCAAGAGATGAATCCAGCTACTTACCGCTATTTGATTTTTGACAAGCCAATTAAAAACATTCAGTGGGGAAAAGATTCCCTATTTAACAAATGGTGCTGGGTGAACTGGCTGGCAACCTGCAGAAGACTGAAATTGGACCCACACCTTTCACCATTAACTAAGATAGACTCTCATTGGATTAAAGATTTAAACTTAAGACATGAAACTATAAAAATACTAGAGGAGAATGCAGGGAAAACCCTTGAAGAAATTGGTCTGGGTGAGTATTTCATGAGGAGAACCCCCGGGCAATTGAAGCAGCTTCAAAAATACACTACTGGGACTTGATTAAACTAAAAAGCTTCTGCACAGCTAAGAACACTGTAAGTAGAGCAAGCAAACAGTCCTCAGAATGGGAGAAGATATTTGCAGGGTATATCTCTGACAAAGGTTTAATAACCAGAATCCACAGAGAACTCAAACGCATCAGCAAGAAAAAAACAAGGGATCCCATCGCAGGCTGGGCAAGGGATTTGAAGAGAAACTTCTCTGAAGAAGACAGGCGCACGGCCTTCAGACATATGAAAAAATGCTCATCATCTTTAATCATCAGAGAAATGCAAATCAAAACTACTTTGAGATATCATCTAACTCCACTGAGACTAGCCTATATCACAAAATCTCAAGACCAGAGATGTTGGCGTGGATGCGGAGAAAAGGGAACACTTCTGCACTGCTGGTGGGAATGCAAATTAATACATTCCTTTTGGAAAGAGATATGGAGAACACTCAGAGATCTAAAAATAGATCTGCCATTCAATCCTGTAATCCCTCTGCTGGGCATATACCCAGAAGACCAAAAATCACAACATAACAAAGATATTTGTACCCGAATGTTTATTGCAGCCCAATTCATAATTGCTAAGTCATGGAAAAAGCCCAAGTGCCCATCGATCCATGAATGGATTAATAAATTGTGGTATATGTACACCATGGAATACTATGCAGCCTTAAAGAAAGATGGAGACTTTACCTCTTTCATGTTTACATGGATGGAGCTGGAACATATTCTTCTTAGTAAAGTATCTCAAGAATGGAAGAAAAAGTACCCAATGTACTCAGCCCTACTATGAAACTAATTTGGGGCTCTCACATGAAAGCTATAACCCAGTTACAATCTAACAATAGGGGGAAGTGGGAAAGGGAGGGGGGGTGCGTAGAGGGAGGGGGATCAGTGGGATCACACCTGTGGTGCATCTTAGAGGGGTATTTGGGAAACTTGGTAAATGTAGAATGTAAATGTTTTGGCACAGTAACTGAGATAACGCCGGAAAGGCTATGTTAACCATTGTGATAAAAATGTGTCAAATGGTCTATGAAGCGAGTGTATGATGCCCCATGATCATATCAACGTATACAGTTATGATTTAATAAAAAAAATAATAATAAAACCAAAAAAAAAAAAGAAGGAATAATAAAATCAAATCAATGTTTCAGAGGAATTTCTATGACTTTATTTGTTATTTTTTTGGAGACAGAGTCTCACTATGTCACCCTCAGTAGGGTGCCGTGGTGTCACAGTTTACAACAACCTCAAACTCTTGGGCTTAACTGATTCTCTTGTCTCAGCCTCTCAAGTAGCTGGGCCTATAGGGGCCCACCACAATGCCTGGCTATTTTTTTTGTTGCAGTTGTCATTGTTGTTTAGCAGGCGCAGGCTGGGCTCCAACCTGCCAGCTCTGGTATATGTGGCTGGCGCCTAAACCATTGAGCTACAGATGCTGAGCCATCTATGACACTTTAAATTCACTGACTTTTTATATCTGAAGATTGTCATCTATACATTTGCATATTTGCAATGTGTGGCCCATCCTAAATTAGCAGACACCCTAGCCATGGGTTACCCAAACTAGGAGGAAATCGAACTCCCTTTTGAGGCTTGTTTTCAATAGGGAGGATGTGAAGCATCCATTGAGATGCCATTTAAATCTGATGACCCAGAATTTGATCTGACCCCCAATTAAAAGAACAGCATAGAGAGAATAATATTCACCAACACAGAGAACAGAGTTAGTCCCAGATGCCGCAAGATACCGGTACAATCTGCAGCAGGATGGAGAAATCCTTGCTGACTCTTTGGAGCTTTTTCTGCCAAGTTGTCTCCTTCCCCACGCTGGTAATCTAATCAGAAACCCAATTTCCATTTCTGTGGGATTTTTATTATCACTAAATTAATTTTAAAGCATGATATTCAGCAGGCAACAGAGGCCAGAGAAGCGGTTCTTGTTAGAAGAACGAGCCCATTTGTAAGACGCCGTGAAAATGCCTCAGAGACGGAAGTTTACTGTAAACTCCGGGTGAGTCAACAGAACCACAAGGCTGCCAAGAAAGTTAATTTGATCTTGTGCTGCTCACGTAAGTGACTGGTTTTTAAAATGAGGGCCAGGCTGGGCTGCTCCGCTCAGGAGAGGTCAGAACACACCTGGAGGATTGCCTTCTGTTTTGAGCCCTGTTCTTTAAAGGAATTTAACAAATAAACCCCACGTATTCCACCCAAACCAGACTCTAGCCGCTCCACCTACTATGTGTGAGGGAAAGGGAGAGCCAGCACCACGGGCAAGGGATAAAATTTGTACTTTCCCTCTTGGACAGTTGTGTTGGGGAGAGAGGAAGGGTGAAACCCCAAGAAAACAAGAGGATGAGAACCCATGCCCCCCGTGAGTCTTCAAATATGGAAATACAAGCCCCTGAAGGGTGGCATAAAGATAACTTCGAGCTAAAGACACTTAAAAAATAAACAAAACCAGCAGGTACAAGAAAAGCACTCTGACCTTCTCTTCTTCCTGAAAGTCTGTGATAACACCTCCAGGTGGAAAACTTCCTCCCTGTCCCAGAAGGAAAGTCACCTTCTCATCACCCAGGACAGGATGTTGAGGCTGAGAGAATCCTGTACAGACCCTATTTAAATAACCCTTGTCTTTCCACACCCTTCCCACGTAGTTAGTTACTTTTCATAATAACCTCTCTTTGTTTAACCTTAACATAAAAACAGGTCGGTTCTGCTACTTCTTGAGGTTTTAGTTTCTTTGTGATGGCTTCTCGGTCAAATCTTAAATAAATGTGTATACTTTTCTCTTATGAATCTGCCTTATGCCAGTTTAATTCTCAGGCCAGCCATAAAACCCTAGGAGGGTAGAGGTAAAATTTTTCTTCCCCTATGAAGCTCCCCTAAAACCGAGTCTGAGAGGGGTTGAAATGCTTTTTGCTCCAGTCTTTATTCAAACATCCTCCCCGGGGCTTCCCTGATCGGCGACCTCAGAGGGCTGCTCCTGCCGCTTCCCAGCTCCTACTGGGCTTTGCGTTTCACCCTGACTTGCTCTGGCACTTCACCTGTTGCCTATCTGGTCCCTGCTTGTCACTTCACTGGGCAGGGACTTCTGCCTGCTGCCTTCATTGCTGTATTTCCTCGTAGAGTGATGTTTAATGCATGGTGAATTCTCAGTATTGATTTTAGAAAAAGAATGAGAGAAATAAAACATGGGGACAATGGTTTTCCTCCTCCTGAAACGGGGTGAGAAGACATGGAGGGTGGCTGGTGATGGAGTAAAGAGCCCGGTGAGCTGTGCGAGTCTCTCTCTCTGTCTTTATCATCGAATGAAAATCAGGAAACAATCCCCAAATGAACAGCCTAATTAGAGACTAAGTAAAAGCAGGAATCAGAAGGAGAGCAGACTGTGGGATAAGAAAGCATCCCAGAACTGCAGCATGGTTGGTGAAGGCAGTCAAGGTTCTATGAACTTGGAGATGATTGTAGCTGGATCTACAAGGGTAATGGGACACTGGTTGTCATCTGGGCAGCTTTGAGCAGACGATGACAGGTTTGTTCAGAAGACCCAAAGCTGCTTAGTTAGATGAGCAGCAATAGGACCTAGGAGGTTTAGCCCAGGCAGAGAGGACTTGCTCTGTGGGTAAGTCCTTACACACTGTCCTGTGTAAGAGAGATCAGACTTGCTCTGTGTGTTTACCAGGGCTAGAACTGAGAATAATGGAGTAGGAAATAACCAGAGCCAGACTTCTGAGCACAGGAATGTACTTCACAGCCACCTGAAGAAGGCATTACATTTCCAGAAGGAAAAAGTTTGCTAGTGAGGGGTATGAACCATATCTAGCAGGTGGTTGAGCCCTGCTACCCAAAGTAGGTCCTCCGACAATCAGTATCTGCATCACTTGGGAGCTTGTTAGAAATGCAGAATCTCAGACCCCGCCCAGATCTCCTGAATTAGAATATGTAGCTTAATAAGACTCTCCACTGAGTCCTGTGCAGATGAAAGTTTGAGAAGCTTCGTAAAATGACCAAACTCTGGGGATATTAGTAAAGGTAATTCAAGTATTTAGTGGGTAGGTGGGTTCCTTTCCATCTTTGAAGGATGGTAGGGTGATATGATGCTGTGAATTCTTCATGGCAAAGGAAGGAGCTCATCTCTCTGAATCATTGGATTTAATCAAAATAAAACTTAAGGACAGAAGAATACGCAACTCCAGGTAGAATATTCTCCCTGCTCCTTTCTTAATTTTTGGTAATATTGCCATACACGTGATGCCTTCAGTATTCTTAATTACTCTCTCTTGTTCTTTTTGTTCCCTCCCAGTATTTAGCACTTTTGAACACTTTTTCTTATTTTGCATGTATATAGCCTGCCTTTCTTTCACAAGAATGTGTATCATTAGCCCAAAGATTTTTGCCTGTGTTTATCCTGATGGAATGCGGATAAGATGGATTGAAAGTGAGCCTTGATTTGCGATGTTTGCTGGTATCTCTGTTGTAAATATCCCTGCCATGGCCAATTACGAGCTGCCATTGTGACATCACTGAATTGGCATTGGGACAAGATGTGTGCGATGGACTGTCATGAGCTGGTCTCCATCCATCCATGCCCCAAGCCCTTAGATCAGCCATAGCTCCGAGGAGGTGTCCAGAAAATACATACACTTTTTATGTACTTAATGAAGGAAGGGAGTGGGGACATGGATGTCATAACTTCTACTAAGAGTAAGGAGAAAGTGCTTCATGGACAAAGAGGAGAGACAATTATACCTTGAAAGGGGTGTTGAGAGTTTCTTTCTGGAGGTGACAGCCTAGCCAGGTGTGGAGTTGACCAGAAAGTGAAAGAAGTTCCTGGAGGTTGTTCTAAAATGAACAAAGAAAACCGTAGCAGTAAACGCTCATGGTGTGGTATTTGAATAAACTAATTAGGATACTGAGAGTAGGGCTTTTAGGAGAGGTTAGGTCTAGAATGATGAAAATGTGTCAAACGGTCTATGAACCAAGTGTATGGTGCCCCATGATCATACTAATGTGCACAGATATGATTTAATAAAAAAATTAATAAATAAATAAAAAACAAAAAAACCAAATGCCTCTAATAATATATTGAGCAGCATACACAGGGCAACAGGAAGCCACTGAAGAAATTCAAATGTGAGAATAGCATGAACAGATTTGCCTTCTAGAATCATCCCTGTGGCAGGAGCATGTTCTAGTGTTGGAGGTAGAGTTGGTTCTAGTGTTGGAGGTAGAGTTGGAGCGGAGGACCAGGAAGACTAAAATCAAAACGATTGTTTAAAAGCAAGTGGAGAAAAGGATGTGTTGCAGGACTGTGGTGAGACCGAAGAAGGGGAAGTAACCCATAGGAACACATGTGGGAGTGATTTAGGGATAGATTGGACACAGGTGGAGTCCAATGGGATTGGGGCACGGAGGAAGAAGGTAAGATCATTACCAATTTTGTAGATTTGGGATGATTTGATGGTTACTGTGGCTTTGGCTTTTACTAAACTAGGCAACGTAAAGTACAGGAACAGATGTAGAGGAAATGAAAAGTATTACTCGTGCCATGTCAGACCCAAGCAGGCCCCATGCCATCCAGGAGGGATGGCCAATAGTGAAGGCAATAAACATCTTGTGGACATCGAGGCAATCCGATCTGGATCCAACAGGGCGGTGGGACACGGGTTGGTCTCTGGACACCTAGAGGTGGTGCCAAAGACCTTGGCTGGCACATTACTCTAAGCCACAGAATTGTGGACTTCATGTGACAGAGAGAGGTTTAAAAAAAAAAAAACAGGTTTAAATGTTAACAACATATAGATACAAGTCAGGACAGCAGATGGAACTTCAAGGAGAAACTTTTGTGAAATGAAAGATTGATTTATGAGGATGACGACTTTGTGAACATACATACATTGAAGGGGGCATCCGTAAAGGAAGAAATATCAGTAGGAAGGAAAACATACTCTCAGTGAAATGGAAGATAAAGCACAGGAGAAGAGAGTTTCAGAGGATTGGCGCAGGGAGATTCAGCTGATCACAATATCATTTGCTACAGCACAATAAGATGAAGATACTGTGTAGAAAACTAGCTGTTGAATTAGACTGGTGGTCATCGTGTGGTAAGTTTCTATAGAGGTGGGGGCTGCAGAAGAGAGAGTGATACTTGGAAATGGGAAGGGGATGAGTCAGTAGAAGTAAAAATGCTTTGCCAGTGGGGAAATACAGAACTATGATAAACACGTTTTGTCTGATTCCATTATTGGTTTGACTTGACCCTTGAAAAGTTTTATCTTATGTCTACATAATATCGAGTCTTTTGATATTTCTCCAAAGTCATAGATTTGGAAATATTGTTATGCTTGGCTTCATCTAGATTAAGTATCCAGCTGAACTCCTTCTTACCACTCGTTTGTAAATGTGTCACATTTGAGGCATTTGCGTCGTCTTTCCCTTGCCACCCCATCCATTTCTCCATTCTATTGCAAGTTACCTTTCAAGAAAGTTTATTTAAAAAGAAGAAAAAGAAAACAAACCTGCTCACAGTGAAGTCTTATGAAAAAGGATCTTTGCCACGTGGTCCATCCCTTCTGCCTCTTCTGTCATCAGGAACAATTGCTCAATGGTGGGATGAAAATTGTGTTGTAATACTTTCTATGATTAAACATGATAATCACCTTTCCAACCTAAAAAGTTGCCTTTTCTCCTTTAATCTTCACTCTCTGCTCAAATGTGAGAATCTATTTCTCAGTCTTTTCTTAGACTTAGCAAGCTGGCTTTGGCCTGACCTAATCTTTGATCTCTGATTTCTAATTGCATTCCGTGAAGGGTTCTGCTTTTACACAATTTATTGACCCTTTGATGGGAATTTGGACTACTATCATTTGACAGAATTGATGTGCCCTGCCATCTGATAGCTGTTTGGATTTCAGACTCAATACCCAACAATAATATTCGGATGACCTTTCAGAGCGACTGTTTTCTTTTGCTTTGAGGACTAGACATAGGAAATTTGAAAGAACTGCCCAAACTGACTTTCCCCCATTTAGTGCGAAAAAATGATGCCTATGACTAAAGCTAGAGGGTTTTATATTAAAAAATATAAAATTCCATGAGGCACAGTTGAGCATGAAATTCTCTCCATCTACTAATTGATTGCATGTATTTAGATATCCTGTAATTTGTGATAAGCTCTGACAATTGGAGTTACAAGGAGTATCATTAAATTCAATTTGGTGGGTGAAAATAAGGTATCATCAAAATCATGATCATAGGTGTATTTTACATATTAGGTGGAACAATATGAGATTGCTGTTTTATAGATCAAAAATGGTCAGCAATTTCCATTTTATATTCTTCACCTTTATATGCAGAGAGAAAAGTGAGTTATTACCTCAAAATACTGAGTGCTTGGCAATAGAACTTTGATAGGAAAATGTTGACTTTACTTTTAAAAAACAAAACATGTTATTGCTGTTGGATTAATGATTATACAGCACGAGTGGAACAAATATTTATTGATAAATTCCTATGGCTCACGTAGTTTATTTAATCATAATATTTCTGTGAGGTAGAAATGGATTGAGCAGAACTTCTCACTACATTATCATGAAATTTACTTCTTACATTATCATCACCTGAAATTTACCATCTCCCATGCATATCTTGGAAATGGAAGTCTTGATGAAATATTCAATAGGTAGGCAACTTATGAACAACAAATGGTATTACTCTTTAATTCCAGACTGTGTAGGATGCTATTAAGTTTGATGTCAGGGAATTTAAACAAAGAAACCGGGGGCAAAAACCATGTATGTTTCATCTCGCCTTTAAATAACTGAACTTTTGAATTGCTGCTCCTTGCTGCCCCAGCTGTTGCCTTTGCAAGCCATGGCTAAGTTGATTTAAAGACCCCTCCCCACTTTAGATGTGGCTGGGTGTATTCCTGATAGCACAGGTGTGTCTACTCAGGTGACAACGTGAATGGAGCTAAATCATCTCTCTCCAGATTTTGTCCCAGAACCACCCTCATCAGACTCACTGGGGATTTTATTAAAAATATAGATTTCTTGGCTTTTGCCCCAGACCTAACAGAATGAGAAATCCTCAGCTCCAGCCCCAGACCTACTGAATGAGAATCCTTAGAGATGGAGCCAGGAAATCTGCATTATAACTAACTTTTCCAAAAGCCTGGCATCTTGGAAGTGCTATGTAAATAGATATGCATATGTAACATGAATGCTAATAATTCTTAAGTACTTTAAGGAACCACGAAACCAGAGAGTGTGGTAAAAAGATGATGTGCACCGAATTCCCATCCCTAACTCTATCAGTAAGTGGGGAATTAGATCATCTATTGATTTACTGAAATCACTGCTAAAGAGTTTTGGAGTTTATTCCGAGACCCCTGTTTTTTTTTTTTTTTTTTTTTTGTAGAGACAGAGTCTCACTTTACTGCCCTCGGTAGAGTGCCGTGGCATCACATGGCTCACAGCAACCTCCAGCTCTTGGGCTTATGTGATTCTCTTGCCTCAGCCTCCCAAGCAGCTGGGACTACAGGCGCCCGCCACAACGCCCGGCTATTTTTTGGTTGCAGTTTGGCCGGGGCTGGGTTTGAACCCACCACCCTCGGTATATGGGGCTGGCGCCCTACTCACTGAGCCACAGGTGCCGCCCACCGAGACCCCTGTTTTAATCTCCGCCTTGCGGATCCTCCATGGATACTGCTGCATCAGGCGTTTCTCCATCCTGCTGGACCTTCTCTCCCTTGAGGTACAAGACCAGCTTCTAATTTTATCATCTTCCTCCCCCTCAGAACCCAGAACACATGTAGTACATGTCATTAGAAATCCTGTAGGTCTTAAAAGACTAACAATTATAATTTTGAGTGTTCAGAAAATTCTGTGGACCCTTCTGTAATTAGGGCCCCCGCCGGTCTGTCTCCAGGGGAAACAGTGACCTAGTTCAGACCTCTTCATTCATTCATTCATTTATTTAAAATCTAACATACCTTGAATGTTTACTGAGTGAAGCCACATACTAGGCTCAAGAAATATTTATATCAGTTATGCTTGAGTACCAAGCATATACTAGGTACTCAACCTATTCTTTTTAATAGATGTAGCACCTATCTCCACCAAGCTTACGATGTCTTTGATTTACCAAGGACCCAGTTACATTTGGTGTGTGGCCTGATGTCAAAGATCACCTTGTGAAAGGGCCTCTTTTGATCCAACTGTAGACTTTTGATTTTTCCCTTCCTCCAAGTTTCCCCCCCTTTAATATCCTAAAAGAAAATGAAAAGTTCAGTGGAAAATGATAAAGTTCATATTTCATTAGCTTTTGATATCACTTGGGGAGAAGAATCACATTTTTGGGTGACCTTTTTAGTTAATTCACAGCCAGGAGAAAATCACCCTTGGTGTCTTAACTATTTCTGGATAATTAGACTCTGCTGGTCAGCATGGTTCCACAGGATGGACTGTGCTGTTAGAGTGAATGGAGGCATAATCTGGCTCTTTGCATTTTGACCTCTGAGTCCCAGGCCCTGGGCCACAGTGGCTACTGGAATTGTGAGATCAGTAAGTGGTAACTTAGACTGTGACAAGCAGTGAACTGGAGATACAACAGCTGGAGCAGAGAAGGCTCACTGCAGAGCTGACAATCAGGGAAGGCTTCTCAGAAGAGAGGGCATTTACGCTGAACCTTAAATAGTATAGGACCAAGCTTCCAAGCAACAGAAGTGTTTCTTCTGTCTGGGTACTTCTATGTAGTGTTAAGCCACATTTCTGCTATTGGAACCAAGTCTTTCCTGATCAAGGGCTTTGCAGACTCATCAGTACTCATCAGTAAAAGCCACATAAATATTCTTCCAGAAAAGCTGGGTGAAGGCTGATCTCAGGGTGTTTTTAATTAAAACTGTGTGGTCTCCCGAAATATCATTTATCTGTGAGTTTCCCAGATGGAAAGAATCCACCAAAAAATGGTGGTGTCAGGTATAATTCCTGTAAGTAGAAGATGAAAAGAAAGACCTATGAAGTCACAACCAGTCTGTCTCTGGAGGATGTGGGCTGGAGGATTCCGGGATGTATTTATTTTCTAGCACTCTGCCCGGCGCAGACTTACATGTTTACATTTATATAGCACCTTTCCTCCAAGGAAATGACTTCACTTGTGGAACAGTGAAAGGTCACTTGAAATTTGAGTTACATAGAAAAGCAATAAACTCTACCCTGTCAGGAGTTTGCGCTGAGACTTTGTGAGTGCTCCTCTGTGGGTTGCACCCCATCACTCCCACTTACCTGGTCCTCTAGATCATTCTACACTTGCCTGAACACTGGCCTCCCGGGCCACCTCCTCCCAGACAGCTCCTGTGGCTTCCCAATGACCTTCATCACCACCTCATCAAGGAGGCATATTTAGTGCTTCTAATCCATACCCAAGAGTCAATCTGTCTTTTGTTTAACCCTTTCATCAGTTGCTCTGGTGTGTTTCCAACACTTTCCGGTTTGAAGTGACTCGGAAATAAACCTATCTTCTCATTAGAGCCTTGTAAAAAGGGACTTTGCAACCTTCCAGATATGGATTTTTCCACCTCTGAAAGTGAAATTTGAAATGATATTACCTGCTTCTTCCTTTTGGGGTGGGGGAGGGTACAGCCTTACATGACTGATCATCTCTCTCCACAACTCCCTTTCAAGTCTTCCTTGTGCTTTGAGTATTTCTCATCCAAGGGAAGAGCTGATGTTTCTCTCCAGTTAAAACTCTCTTTATTATTTTCTGCCATTGTTGCTGCAAAGTTCCTCTGCTTCTCTCTTCTTTCTTTCCTGGCATTTGCAACTCTTTCAGTTTGGAATCAGCTGAGTGTTTCCTTTGTGTGAGGTCTTCTTTGCACATTAGCTGTGAATATAGACGATACAAACACCAAAGGTAACAGCCACGCTTGGCAGAGGTCATTTGGTTCTAGGACTCTGCTTCTAAATCCTTCTGCATTGTTGTAGTGTGTCAATCAAGAATAGCTCGTCTGCTATAGAATTCAGAGAAGTCAACGGGGATAGAAGTGTAGGCTTTGGAGTCAACAGATCCAGGCTCAAATCCACATTCTGCCATTTACCAGCCAAAGAGTTTTAAATTCGTAAGAGAGGGCTGCTGTAACAAGTTACCACAAACTAGGGGCCTAAAGTCAAATGCATTTATTCTCTCACAGATCTGGGGACCAGAAGTCCTATGCCACACTTCATTCCTGACTTCCGGTGGTTGTCAACACTGTGTGATACCCCTTGGCGCAGGAAAACATCACTCAGGTCTCTGTTTCCATCTCCTCTGTGGGTCTCTGTGTCACTATTGTTCTTTTAAGGATAATGGTCATTGGATTTAGGGTTTCTTTAAATCCAGTGTCACACCATCTTGAAGACCTGAATTACATCTGAAAAGATCGTTTTTCCCCCCAAATAAACTCATGTTCACAAGTACTTGAGATTAGAAGGTGGGCATACATTTTAGGGGAGGTACTATTCGACCAACTACCAACTTAGTCAAGTTATTTATTATTTCTGAGCCTTAGTTGCCTGATCAATAAAATAAAGATAATATTGCCAATCAAAGTACAGTAGAACCTCTGTAAGTTGACCACCCCAGGGGCTACAACAAACCCATCAGTATACAGAGGTGGTCAGCATAAGGAACTGGGCCTACTGTCCTGATACATACATGAGGTGCATGTGCCGTCAGTGAAAACTAGGTCAACCTGAGGAGGTGGTCAATGTAGGGAGGTGGTCAATTATGAAGTTCTACTGTAGTTTTTGAATGAAATAAATGATAAAATGTTGGAAGGCCACTAGCATTATGGTGGACATCTAGTAAGTGATCAATAAATATTAATTCCCTTTTCCTAACTTTCTGTTATCTCTTGGTGTGACTCTTTAGAAAGCAGATATGATCTTGTTTTACAGGTTGGAAAATTAATTTCCAAAGATCTCATGCTACATTGCTATATGAACTATAGAATCAGTTTTCCTAAAGATGATTCATCTGCAAGACAATGTTGACGATTTTGGAGAAAAAGCAGTTCCTACAAAAGCCAGACAGGCCTGACTAGTTCTTTCAGTCAACAAATATTTATTAAGCTGCTAATAAGTACTAACTACTGACCCAAAGGGACAAAAGCCCAGTCCTCATAGAAAGATGTATAGTAGACAATAACACAATAAATATTAACATAATTCCAGGTAGCTGTAAATTAAATAAAGAACACTGAGACAGGATAAAGGGATAGAGCCTGAGGGCTGAAAGGGCAAATGTTGACCTTTGAAAAGGTAACATTTAAGGCAAGTTCCAAATGAAGTGAGAGGTTGCCCCATGCTGGAAGCTGGGGACACACATGCTAGGCAGAAGGAATGGCAAGCGCAAAGGCCCTGTGGCAGAAGAAGAAAAAGCAGGATGACCAGGATGTATGCGGGGGGAGGATGGGGTGGAATTTGGAGGAGGAAGCAAGAGCCAGATCAGGAAGAACCTGGTTAGTCAGGGCTGTGTTGGGTCATCACAAGTGCTAGGCAGGTCCAATATGGGGGGCAGCTTCCTCAGGGAGCAAAACTACCTCCAGCTGTGACTCAGGCAGCCATGCAGCAGCACGTGATACTTTAGCCTTTAGACAAGCTATGGGGAGGGAAACACATTCAAAATACGGTAATGTTTATTGTGCACCCACAGTATACAGTGGCATTAATGGTTTGGGAAGGGTTCTATGGATAGGAAAACATGGCTTCTGCCTTCTGAGGCCTCCATGGCTGGTTCTCTACCAGGGGTCCTCAAACTGTGGCCACATGAGGGGGTGTGAATTGTATTTGCTCTCGTTTTGTTTTTTTACTTCAAAATAAGATATGTGCAGTGTGCATAGGAATTTGTTCATAGTTTGTTTTTTTTTTAACTATAGTTCCTCCAACGGTCTGAGGGACAGTGAACTGGCCCCCTGTTTAAAAAGTTTGAGGACCCCTGCTTGTGGCAGGGGTACAATTTGTGGCCCTGCTTGTGGCAATTGTACATAAAACTTTTGCCTTCTGTTCTAACTCTGGTCAATCACTCCTGCCATTTTCTTTGCCCACTATCCAAACTGCTCTTCAACTATGAGAATATCACTAGCATGATATTCTATGAGAATATCACATGCCTATAGAGGCATGTTTCTGCTGTCTTGATTTTATTTTACTTTCATTATCTGATAGAAGCAGACAGTACTACTCCAAGGCGCTCCCAGGAACCAGCCTGTGACAAGAGATACATGCATTTCAGCCCGTCAGTCTCTCCAGTACAAGTGACGTGATCGTGCTCTTCTAAACAATGGCATGAAATTCCTGTTAAATGATTTTGCTTACATCTGGGGATACTACCATGCATAGACTGCTGTTGTTTTTACTGTTTATTCACCTGAAACTAAATTCTGGCGGGCTTTGTGGAGCAGTTCACCAAGAAGAGGCACAGTTAAATGTAATCTTATTCTATTCTTATGAAATGCTACACTAAATTACTTCTTTAAAAAAACATTTTCTGAAAGGAAACATGCAACCTGGAGAAAGTAAAACTAGAGCCTTTCAAAAGAGGCAAAAATTTAAGACTGAGAGTTCTGGGAAGAAAGAGAACAGAGTGAGGGGATGATGAAAAGGTGTGGAAAGTCAAAGCACAAACGTACATGAATAACGTGGTTCAATTGTCCTACTGTGAATTTTCCTACATCAGCACTTGCATGTAAAGGTTCTAAACGCTTCCAAGCAGCCGTGGAGAGGTGATGCTTCTGGTTCCCATTACTGGCAACTCAATCAAGAACAAGTCAACCCTAAACTTTAATGCTGAAAAGTTGAGATTAACTGATACTAATAGAACGTAGCACAACAGCACGTGACACGTTAGCCTTTGGACAAGCTATGGGGAGGGAGACATTCAGTAACATTTATGGAGCACCTACAGTGTACAATGTCCTTGATGGTTTGGGAAGGGCTCCATGGACAGGAAAACGTGGCTTCTGCCTTCTGGAGCCATTCAGTATTGACTCGGACATTGTCAGTGCCCTTTACTTTTTCATTTCCTCTAATCTACTCTCTAGCCGGAGGGGAGGTATTCTGAATTAAACAAGGCCCAAAAGGCTACAAATGAATCTAATTAAGGGTGGAAGTAGGGCCGGCTGGTGGAGAAATAGTGAGTCTGATCTGCAGCCAAAGGCTGAATAAGCCACAAACTCAGCCAAGCACCCTCCCAGCCATGGTACCTTTCCTGGCTTGTGCATTTTGCTTTATTAAGGGACATTCTGCTGTGATGAGCCAGCCTGGCCACAGGGTGTCACAGCTGCCCCAGGGACTCCTCAACACACTCAGAGACAAGGTCTGAAAGGTCAGACACTAGAAGCTCGTCGCCTGCATCAAGTGAGTCAGCCCTGAGTCAGCCCAGCTGCGCAGAAATCACCCAGAATGTCACCGCTGCCGGGAATCTGACAGAACACCCACAAAATTGCTCCATGGGCCATGAGTGGCTCTCTGTGCAGCAGAAGGGGAATCTAAATTCCGGCTGCCCCCGTGGGTGGAGGGGAGGAACTGGAGACACCCCAGTAACCTGGTTTGTCACTGGAGGGATTTGCATCCTTTATCTTGAGAAGGACCAGGCAGGGAATCAAGAGGCAATAATGTTGGTGCTGGCTTTGCTTCCTTCAAGTTGGTGCCCTTCAGCTGCCGAATCCCCGGAGTGGACTGAGCCTTGGTTTCTTCATCTGCAAAATGAAAATGGATCCTTTCAACCCTAAGACTTTAAGGAGGGATTGGCCATGTCATATTTTGCTAGACATTTCAATTTCTTCCTCTTATTTGGTCCTGATAGCCTATAACCCAGGAGAAATTAGCCCTTTTTGATAGACACAGAAGCTGAGGATGTCTGAGACTAGCAACAAGTCATGGGAAGGGAACAGAGGAGAGACATTTATTCCAGATCTGCTCAGATGAATTCCACCATAATTAGGGTGTTAATTCAGAAACCATGCACAAAGCTCTTGTGATTCCTGGGAACTGAGTTTCAGACACGATTAAGATGAAAGGCTCAGAGAATACATTTGAATAAGACCTGGAAAAGCTAAATTTTGGATTTTTGGGCTAGATGCTAAGAGGATATGTGTGAATCAAATGTTAATATTACAAAATGGGATTGGGAATGATAGGTAAATGAACCGGGAAGAAAAGCAAATCTGAATTATAGTCAACCAATACTTATTAAGTTTCTCCTCTGAGAAAGTTACTGTGTAGGCAGCCGAAGACAGCCCCCCTCAAGCTGGGCAATGATGCAGCCATGCTGATATCCAGTTCCAAAGAAGAATGACAAAGGGATAGGGAAGAACAAGCAAAGTACTGAGGAAATTCAGTGAATAAATAATAATAATAAACCCCAACAAAACCCAGTGGTAGAACTTGAAAGGCCCCATGGCAAAGGTGATGTTTCAGATGGTTCTGAAAGAATAATATGCTATCAACAGATAATAATACAAAGGATGAGCTCACTGGAAGAAAGATGCTTATTGTAGGAGTCAGGAAAGAAAGGGTTTCCTTTGAAAAGAGTGAAGTCTGTTTTGTTGAATTTTATGGAGTGTGTAGGGGAGATATTCCTGGAAAAGTTCATTTGGAGTCATATTGCAAAGAGCCTTCCTAAAAGACAATTCTGTGTTTGGTGGACAATGAGGAATCTCTAAGAATTGTGAAGATTTAGAAAGAAGTCTTGGGCTATTTTCTTGGGATGGCTGCTGGAGATGGGAGAAGGGTAGACGGGGTAAGTGGTTAGCGGAAGTATTGAACTCACCTGGTGGTGGTGGGAATGAAAGGGAGGCGATGTTAGAGACAGCTGGAAATAAACTTGAGGCCTCTGATTAAGTACAGGTTCTGGAGTACTGGGAGACAGGGCAAGGAGTTGGCTGAGGTTTTGAGTCTCAGTGGGAAAATGAAGGCACCTTTAAGACAAGCAGACAAATCAGAAGGAGTAGCAAATTTGAGAAAATTGACAAGAGGAAATAAGGGGAAAGCAAGATGCATACAAAGGAAACACTGGGGAGGACTTACCTGATGGAATGAAGTGAGAAAGTAAAACTGATGGAAAATAGAAACAAAGTTACAAAGAAAAAAAGCCCCTAGAAGGCAGCAGGGGCCTCGGGGATTTAGGGAGTCCAAGGCAAAGTCTTTGGAAGTGCTCAATGAAGGGTGTTGTTTGATCACCACTGCCGTTTTCTCAGGACATAGAGAAATTCCGTCTGTGCCTGCCCATCCACAGCGTCCTGCCACCAGATGCACTCAGTGGGTGTTTGCTGAATGGAGAGAGGAAGCCCATAAACTCAGAGCTGTCTAGGAGAGCAGGAGTTATGGAAACAGAATTGTTTAACAGAGAGTGGCTTCTGAGTCTCCTGGCATGCTGGGTCTTTCCAAATACTTGGGGGAGGGGGTGGGTGGAGAGAGAAGGCGCTTCTGGCTAGTGAAGTCCTTCTGGGCCTTGAGCAGAGATCAGAATCACCTGTGGCAGGTTATATAGCTATATATAGATAGCTATCGCACTCCTAGGGTTTCTGACTTAATAGTCCTGAATTGAAGCTCTCAAGTTTTGATTCTCCTAACAAGTTCCTGAATGGGGTTGGTGCTGCTAGTCCAATGACCACACTCTGAGAGCCGCTGTGCTACTGAAAACGTCCCTGGAGACAGAGATTGAATCCCAACCCTTTCTCTTTTTCACTTTGCCTCTAGGTAGTACTCTGTGCCTATTTCCTCATATGCAAGGTGGGAGTTTTACCTACCACATAGGACTGACCTATAGGAGTGTGAAATCATTGCCGAGTGAATTGGCTCAGTGAGTAGGACGCCGGCCCCATATACCGAGGATGGTGGGTTCAAACCCAGTCCTGGCCAAACTGCAACAAAAAAATAGCCAGGCGTTGTGGCGGGCACCTGTAGTCCCAGCTACTCGGGAGGCTGAGGCAGGAGAATCGCTGAAGCCCAAGACTTTGAGGTTGCTGTGAGTCCTGTGACATCATGGCACTCTACTGAGGGCAGTAAAGTGAGATTCTGTCTCTACAAAAAAAAAAAAAAAAGTTTGTTGAACGAAAACATTTTTTAAAAAGTATTTTAAATTTTTATTTTTATTTTTCAAGTTCATTGAGGTATCATTGACAAATAAAAATGACATACAGTGTATTTGCGGTATGCATGATGTTTCCAGCTACATAAGCATGGTGAAATTCTCCCTGCAATCAAGCTAATTAATATATCCATCACATTTGATGAGAATACTTAAGGTCCAGTCTCAGAAAATTTCCAGTGTATAATACATTAACTATAGCCAGCCTGCTGTACGCTAAGTCTCCATGCTTGTTTCTCTTATAGCTTCAAGTTCATACCTTTATCCAACATCCCCCTGTTTCTCCCACCCCCTCGTAACCCCTCGTAACCACTATGCCACTTGGCTTCTATGAATTCAGCTAATTTTACATTCCAATAAAATTTTTTAATGAGACAGATTTGGTTGGAGCTTGAGAAGGTGGCAGAAAGGGGAAGGAGAACAAAATAGTTCTATTTTGCTTGTTTAAGAAATGACAAGATCTGTGCATATTTGTGGTTGAAAGACTTGGTGTGAATCAACTGGTCTGTGTGGAAGAGCATGAATTGGGGATCCCAGGCACGTTGGTCAGTCAGTTTGTCTGTGTGAACAGGGCGTATAAAGCTGAAAAGCAAGCTTTATCATCTTTCTTGTACAGAGTTAATCATAATGCCCCAACCCTACACATTCAAAAGGAGAAGAATAAAATGCATCTTTGAATCACACATAGATGCATAATTTGCTTCCAATAAAAATGGAGATGAGGTTGCAGTTAGATAACATCGGCTTTGTCCAAGGTACAAAGGTTTAATTTTTTATGTTTGCATTGAGTCATTTTTATGATGCTGGCTTCTCAGCTCATTTCTGAATAAATCCAGGCAGCATTGAAACAAATGCCAAAGAAACAGAAAAAAAAAAATCCTCTCAGAATTTCCCGTCCATATTTATATTGAGTTGACAGATATTGCATTTCCTTTATTTCAGGTTCTAATCAATTCATTGCTAAAAGGAAAAAAAAAAAAGAAGAAGACAGAGAGACAGAAAAGTAAATAGATGAAGAGGAACAGTTTGTATGGGGCTTCTGGTCATTACCCTTCTGTTACAACTCTCATTAGTAGAACTAATTAGCATCATATTAATAAATACAGGGACAGAGAAAGCAGCAACACGGCAGATGCTTATTGCAATTGCAAATAGATTGCTGCTATTTGCTTGTAGAATTCAACCTTTTTAATTCTGCAATTTGGTGCTTTGATGAGGACAAAAAGGTTCTCCTTATTTAGATTCTTCTTTTATGTGGTCAGGATAGGCATCCTATAGGGTGAGGAACCGTGGCTATGTCTGTCCAGCTGCCTTGGTGTCCGAGGACTATGACTGTGCCTGCTTCTGTCCTCCAGGCATTACGAATCCAGATCCTTGCATTTAAATCTCCTTCACCTCTTGGCTGTCGGCAAGATTGTGGCCCCAGCAATGACAAAGAGAACCGGCCTGTTCCATGACAGTTTCTGGGGAATTCAGACCCTAATCAATTAAGGCTGCAGGGAGGTTCCCTGCTGGGCACAATGTGAGTTGCCCCAGTGACAAATGCACAAAGGCTCTGACTTCGTCACGCTGCAATGTATCCGTGTAGCCAAGTCACACTTGCACCCCATGAATGCATACAAACAAAAAATTAAAATAAACAATGCATTTATAAAAAAGAAGTTAGTCTCTAGTATTACACGAGGACACAAACACAGGAGATGGAGACTATTGAGGGCCATCTGACACGTCTGCTTGGCATAATGCCCTTACCAGATCTGGCTGGAAATATTGCAACTGTTGTAGAACAGTGGAGGAAGAGCAGGAGCATCTTCAGAGAGGTTTTGGGTTTGTTTGTTTGCTAAGTTTCTTTGGCAAATACCTTCCCCTTTATGTGGAACAGCTCCAAAGGATTACTCTAGTATTAAACGCTGACCCAGGATCCGATTAACACAGTGGTCAAAGCAACAGTCTGGTAGCCAAATAGGGTCTCTCATTGACTCAAGTTATTTGCTACCATTTCTCAAACATCAAGGACTTGCCTCTTCTACAATAGTCCTCTGAAAATGCCATTTTTGCTCCCATCCACTTAACTCATACTCTACATCATGGTTGCGCTAAAATTGTTCTCTCCCTGTCTCCAGACAACTTCTCAGGTCTCTCATCTTTCTTCCATTTCTAGATGACAAATGTCTAGATAAAAGGTCTGGTTACAGGCCAGAAATGGTCTGGCAACTACAGATACCTCTTTGGAGAGTGGAGGAAGAGGCTGAGATGAGGAAGGAAAGCAAATTCTCCTTAGCTGGCGGGGGAGGAGGAAAGCTGGAAAAGCCACATGTATTAATATTTTCAGTCTCATCACATACCATTTATTGGGTGCAGGTTTTATCTCTATAACCAGACTGCAAACTCCTTGAAAGCATGTCCTTATCTTTTGCTTTCTTGTATTCCTCAATAGCATATGTTGGGCTGAGGTTGGCTGAATGGATGGTATGTGTGCTGGGCTGTGACATTTCTTCAGTGGACTCGTGTGATTGAAGAAGATAATGTGTCTGAGACCGCAATGTAAATTGTGACACTCTATACACGTGTCACGGTTATTATTGTTACTATCGGCGCCATCATCATCATCCTCTAGCACATCTTTTATGCAACATCTGCAAAAGTAGGCTTTTTTCCTAGATGGATGTTCCATATACGCCATTAGGATTTGAGCTCAGCAAAATAAACGGATCCCTTCCAAAAATACATTAATGCATCAATCCTTCACCTTTACAACCCAGAATTATAATTGTAACAAAGTGGGAATGTCACATATTACGGCATGCATGTTTCTAAATGTTATATTTTTCTAATTATACTACATGAAACAAATTAGATTTATTGTATAACATTTGGAAATAAAAATGATATAATAAAACGGAAGAAACCACTGTTAATATTTTACCTTATTTCTTTCAGCTTTTTATGTGTGTGTGTATGTATTAACATATATTTACACACAGATATGTGTGTATAGTTATACACATAAAGATTTTATGTCTTGCTACATTTATAATTTATCATGAGCCATTTCCTATGTCATTAAACACACTTGAAAATATTATTTTATTGGCGACATGATATTCCACTCAAATGTTTATAGTAACAAGTTTAACCATTTCTCTACTTTTTGGAGATTTAAGTTTCTATCTCTTGCCTAATATGAGTAATGTTCAAATTAATATTTGATAATAAGTCATTATGTACATCTTAAGCCACTTCCTGAGGAGTCATAAAAGTTGAATTAGTAGGTTAATAGTATAACTTTTAAAATATTTTTATAAATTTGACAAAGTAATTTTCCAGAAGGAATTTGCCTGTTTACATTCTTTTGCGAGTATAGAACATTGCCTCTCTTATCCCACCCTCAACCGCATTGAGTAATAACATTTTTAAATTTCTGGGGATTTGAGAGATAATGTTTATATTTAATTTTCATTTTTAATTACTGAGGTTGGTTTTCTTCTGCCATGTGTTTTTTTTTTTTCCATTTGCATTTATCCTTCTCTGCATGGTTTATTCATGACTTTTGCTCAATTGACTTTGAGTGTTTTTCTTCTCTTTAAAAAAAATTTAGATTAATATGAGGGTACAGATGATTAAGTGACATTGTTTGCATTTGTTAGGTAAAGTCCAAGTTGTAGCTGTGTCCTGCCCGAGAAGATGGGCCATGCACCCTTACACTGTGCTTGTTAGGTGAGAGCACAACAATCCCCCTCCCTTGTTTTTCTCCTTAATTTTTTTTTTTTTTTATTTTTGGCCGGGGCTGGGCTTGAACCCGCCACCTCCGGCATATGGGACCATGCCCGGCGCCCTACCCGTTGAGCCACAGGCGCCGCCCTTTCTCCTTAATTTTTAAAGGCTCTTTAATAGTTTACTTTCACCTTTGGGCTATCATATTATCATCTTTTTCTATGACTTGTTTGCCTTTAAGATTTTGCACAGCATGTTCTTGATATCTAAATATATTAATTCTTAGGTAGTATTTATTAAGGCTAGATTATTATATTCTACTATTTTTCCCAAATCATCATCATCACTTTATTTATTTTTATTGTAAAATATTTCTTATGCACAAATGAATGTATAACTATACAAAACTAATATACAAAGAATGAATATATATATATACTTTTTAAGAATAATGATAGAGTGAACACTCTAGTTCCTACCACTCAATTTAAGAAAAGGAAGCAATGCCAGTTCCGTTCCAGGCAGCCCACTTGTGCCCCCCACTTCTCTTCCATTCCCCCAAGGTAACCATTATCTTGACTTTTGTGATAATTTTTCTTCCTACATTTGCAAGTCACATGTACTTGATATTGAATCAATATATTGTTTAGTTTCTCTTGCCTTTGAACTTTGTGTAAATGTAACTACGCTGTGTGTGTTTTCCTGTCACTTCTTTCTTTGGACAATATACATAATGGCTTAAAATCACTCATGTCGATACCTGTCACCGTGATTCCTTTTCACTGCCATGTAGTGAACGTGGCACAATTTATCTATTTGTCGATTCTCACAGGATATTTGGGCTTTGTTCAGGCGGTAATATTGCAGTTTTCATTACAGACAATGTTGCTTTGAATATTCTTGTACATGACATGCCTCCTGGTGCAAATATGCAAAAATGTCTCTAGGGAATTTATTGAGGAGTCGAATTGTTGAATTCTAGGATATGCATACGTTCAACTCTGCTGGATAAATGCCAAGCTGTTTCCCAAAGTGTTTGTTCAAGCTTTCCTTCCCTTTAGCTGGGGATAAGGTTTCCCAATTCTTTTACTGGACAACATTTAAGACTTCTAACATTTTCAGTTTTATTTCTATAGTAGATATGAAATATTATTTCAATGTAGTTTTATTGATAATTTTGTTCATTACAGAGTGAGGTTAAGTACATTTTAAACCTTTAGAAGTCATTCATGTTTTGTCTATTGAGAAATGTTTGTTCAAATTCTTTGCACATTTTTCCTTTTTAATAACATTTTTTTCCAATTAAATCCCGGGTATTCTCTATTTTTATTTTTAATTTTTAGGATTATAACTATTGCAAATATATTCTTCCTGTTTATGACTTGATTTTTTATTCTCTTAATAATGTATTTTGATTGATAAACTGAGGTTTTTAAACTTTTCAAAGTCTAAATAGTCTAATATTTTACTATGCATTTAAGTTTTGAGTCAACATACTTTTAGAATAGGAGCTTTCAATTTTTATCATTAGGGCCATGCAAAGTTATTTTGCAATTTCTACTTTTACTGAATCTTGAACAAATCATCTATAGGATGTCTAATTTGGGAGATTTATTGCAGTTTTGTGTCCTAGTAAACACAATTTTTAAACTATTCTTTTCAGGCTTACAAAGAATTGTTTTTAGTTTATGGTATACAAAATTAAATGAACTATGTCTATTTGTGTACTTTTCAAAATTATATCAATCCAGGTATATTCATTTACATTTTATCACTTTTTTATTATACCATGCAAGTAGAGAATTAAAACAACTCTCATTATATTTCTCTCAGTTTCTTATTTTATTTTGAAACTAATAGCTTAATTAAATAATTGATTTCATAAGTAATTTGTGAACCCACACTCACATAATCAGCACCAGGTCAGGGCTCACACTTATTTACTTCTAACTTCTGCAGGTAACTGTTGTCCTTAATCCTAATAGACTGGTTAAATTTTGTCTGTTTTGTAATGTCTCATGAGTCACATGCTACAGGGTCTACAAGTTAGTTTAAAATAGTTCAGTAGAAGTAATAGATATGCACATATATTTGTGTGTAGTGAGAAAGCAGAGAAATGGGGCAAAATGGTAAAAATTAGTAAAGGATATATTAATGTCTGTAGCATTATTCTCTCAACTTTTCTATGGGCTGAAATATTTTAAAATTTAAAAAAATGTGAAAAATAAGCACATAATGGTTTGAACCCAAATGTATGATATCTGAGAAGTGGATTATCTATTGTGACTTCACTTAGCATATGGAAACAGAGTGGAAAGAGAGGCATACAGGGTGTGGCCCCAATGGTTCTCTAATCAGATGTGCTGACTCCTGTGCTCCTCTCATTAAAGCCCTAAGGACGCTGTTGACTGGCAGTTGAGAAAGGTAAAGGCTGTAAGACGTTCCACAATTTCATAGTAGACAGGCACTATCACAACCAGCTAATCGGCTTCTCTAATCTTAGAAACGTCAAGAAGGGTTAAGTATCCAGTTCAAGTTCATAAAGTAATACATCAGAATCTGCCTTATAATCTTGGTTTTCTGATTTTTAAGTCCCTATTCTTTTCACTGGACCACCAAAGTTCTGAAAGTTTGAGCAGGAAGACATCTGGGCGATGGAACATTAGAACAACATTAAACAAGCAAACAAGCAAACAAGCCTTAAACTCCTCAGCTTAATTTTCAGGTTTAGCTTCGAGTTCTGACCACGTGTCTGTCAGGCATTGCTTTCCATTTGAATTTGGGACATTTTGTATAACTCTCTGGATGTATAATACTTTTATTTTCTTTCCTGGCCAGGTTGAACATCTATCTTGGCATATAGAAGAATTTCTTTCCCTGTGTTGCATCAACTGTTTGCTGAATCATTTCCTTTTTCCCTTTGACAGAGTTTCAGGGCTACTGGTAGAATATGCATCAGGGCAGGAGGGAATTATCGTGGTGTCAAGCATTATGGGTAATTCCATGTCAATGGTCCTGCAGAGAGCCATGCTGACTTGCATGGCGGTCGTAAAACCTCCTAACAGAAGGCTTCCTTATGTCTGCTTTTGTTAATTTCAGTTTAGTGGCTATTAAAAGGTTTCTTGAAAATAGGTATGTTGGACCCTAGACAGTCCTCTTGAACTTGAGAGCAGTTCCCAGCCTCATTTATCCTCTTCTCATAGGAAAGGTTTTGTTTTCAATTTCTTTGTTTCTATTATCCATATATTTCTGTTTACTTTTCCTTTGCTCCCTGACTACCCTGAGAGGAAAGGAGTATGTGTGGTGTTCATTCCCATACCCAAGATGCTGAGCCTGGAGTTTGAGTTATGCTTTTTTTTTTTCTTTTTATTGAGTATACTTCAACTACCACGTATGCTGCCTCATTTTACAGAAATTTCCTCATGGAATCCTGTGTGGTTCTAGAGGAAGGGCTGGAAGGTGGAGGCAGTAATCTCAGTCCTCTGACCTTGCTCATGCTAGTCTCATTAATAAAGAAAAAATGCTGAGAAAATAGAAAGGTTCTGCCTCTCTGTGTGTTTGACAGGTGGTAAGTGAGCAGGTTTTGCTTGTTTTTTTCTCAAATAAAAATACATTTAAAAAGATACATTTTAAAAATCAACACTTTATTATTATCCAGGGGTAGTTAAATTTTTTGGTGTCTCATTAAAAAAAAAATCATCCTAACATTCCCTTATTCTGGTATGACTTGCATGTCACATAGGGTTTTTGTCATCTTGTATGTGATCTTCTCCAGCTAAAATAATCATAACTAGCATTTTAAAGTCATTTTGAAAAGATAAAAGGAAGTTCAACAAGTTGATTGATTTATATCATATTAAAAGTTTAGTATTTGGTTGAGCTGTAAGTAGAATTGAGAGCTTAAAAATCTTAATATATCGATTCGTTTACTATAGAGATAAAAAATAATACATTAAAAAATCTATAAAGTAAAAAATAGACATAAATACAATCAAGAACAATGCTATTTGTCCAAAAGCATATCCAGCTAAAAAAAGTCTATATGCCATATTTGTTAACTGCCTAAATATATGTTGATTATCTAGTATGCTAGCCATTGTTTTGAGAGTCTAGTCTATATCAATGAACAGACAAAAACAACTTTGTTCTCATGCAATTCAAATTATAATATGTATTATTTTATACAATATGCAATTCATAATAAATACATGAATCATATAGATTACCAGAACATGGTAAGTGTTATAGAAGGAATCTAAGGGAAAGAGATTTTGGAATTACCTGGGGTGCAGTGGGGGGTCATGGAGAAGATGTCAATTTGAATATGTGAGGAAGTGAGCTTGCTGATGGAGTAATATTCCGGAGAGAGGCAGAGTCAGTGCAAAGGTAGGAGCATGTCTCATTTCTGAGGAAGAGGAGGGTGGCCTGTGTTAGTGACCTGAATAAGTAACAAGTACCAAAGAGTTGGAGAGCTGGCCAAGGGCCAGGTAATATACTCCATTAGGTCATGGCAAGGACTTTGCATGTTTCTCTGAGAAAATAAGAAGTTAGTGACATTATCTGACATGCATTTTTAAGGTCTTACTCTTACTGTGCTTTCTGAATACCTTTTGGGATGCTGTGGGGAGGGTAGGAAGGAAGGTTCAGGGCAGAGGAGGAAAGACTAAGTGGGAGGCTATTGCACTTACCCCAGTGAGTGCTGGAGATAGACTGGAGAGGAGGAATAATCAGATTCTGAATATATTTTGAAGGTAGAGATGGTAGGATTTAATGATGGATTGGAAGTGGGGTGTGAGAAAAAGAACAAGGATAATGGAGGGTTTTGGTCTAAGCCATGGGTAGGCTGGCTTCTCCATCAACTGAGAAGGGGAAACCTGGACCTACCAGGTTTGCAGCAGGTGTGGATAGTATAGACAATTCCATTTTGTACATGTTTGGATTGAGATTCCTGCTACACATCTAAGTAGTTATATCAAGTAGGTAGTTAGATAATGAGCTGAGAGTTCAGAGGAAAAGTCCAAAGAGATAGAAATTTGACTGAGTCCGGGGTACTTTGTTGTTAAGAGTTGAAGTAGAGGAACCAACAGTGGAGACTGAGAAATGAGGTAGGAGGAAAACCAGGAGAGGAACTAGGAAAATGGTGTCCCAGAAGCCCAGTGATTCTTTGTGTCAAGTAAGGTAAAGCAGGCATGGAGACAGATTTCTTAAGATGGAGGCCATGCCACTCTAACATGAGAAGTTTTAGTAGAGCGATGGATTGGGGAGAAGAAAGAGGAATTGGAGTTTTGATGCAAAGGGAAACAGAGAAATGGGGCCAGTGTTGGAGGGAAGATTGATATTAACAGACTCGTTTTCCTAAAAGATGGAGAAATGATACCATGTATTATGCTGATGGCAATGACATGGTAGAGAAGAAAAGCTGATGATGTGGAAAGGAGAGGGAAGAATTACTGGGCGTTTGTGCTTGAATGGGGATGAGAAGATAGAATCTGATGTATACATGGAAGGACCGACTAGGGAATGGCTAGCTCATTCACAGTAACAGGAAAAAGGCAAAGTGAATGAAAATGGATGCTGGAAGATGGGCAGAAGAGTGTGTGAGAGCCTTCAGAAGATCTCCTTTGGTTTCTTGGATTTTGTCAGTGGCATTGGACATGAGATCATCTACTGGGAATGAGGCTAGTGGAAGGATTATCGAAGGCTTCATGAGAAAGGAAGAGATGAAAAGTGTTAAACAAGAGAGACTGAGAAAAGAAATGAGCAAGAGAAACACCCTATGATCAGTTGGCAGCATCAAAGGTCCAGTAGAAAGTTCTGGTCATGAATTTGAAATGAGACCAGTTGGCAGAGCCCTGTGGTTTTTGCTACCTACATTCAGTTACTTGGAAGAAGGGGTGGTATAGGTGGTAGGAAAACAGAAGCCGAAAACATATGCAAATGAGGGGTCATAGGAGCTGAGAAAGAAAAAAATAGTGATATTTATCATTAACACTTTATTGGATTTCCTTCTTGGATAAATCAGATTTTTTTTAATGCAATAACAATTAATTCAACATTCTTTCATGGGCATCTATAAATACTCTAGTTTCCTAATAAGTTAGAGTGTGGTGGCGGGTAGTTGGGGGTGGTGATGAGAGATTTAGTTTTGTGAAAGAAACTGGTAATTTTCCTTAAATATTCTCTTCACCCATTGTGCAATAGCAATAGAATCCCTTCTTCCATTTTTATTTTGGTACATGGTCCCCTGTAATAAAGACATGTTTACCATGTGACCATTTTTGGCCAATCAGAGGGGAGTAGAAGAGTATTAGTCATTTGGTACAATAACCTTGACAATGGAAACTATATGAATTTATGTGGTAGAAAGAACCTGGGTCTCTGACACTGTGGGATACCTCTGGCCAAAATGACTATGAAACAGAAATAACTTCTTTGATAAGGCATTGTTATTGTGGGGTTTTGAGCGCCTCACAGATGAATTACAGCCATTTCATAGTATAAAAATCCAACATATTTTTTTTGTTGTTGTTAGCATTAGAGCAACACTTTATTGAGGAATAGAGAATAGACAGGAAATCTTCCAGTATAATGAAAGAGGTCGCTAACGGGTTGCCCCATCATATTCTTTTTTCCTAGGCCAAGAATCCCATTTCTTATTCTCCTTTAGTCCACATGAGACTGTCTTAAAATAAAAACACATTACTAGAAAGGGCAAACAAAACAAAAAAACACCTGAATTTAAAGACAGCAACACAAGGTGTCTGTAAAGCACATACTTGTAATCTTCCAATAACTACTGTTGAACCCTAGACTGTCAGGGATACGGCATTAGCACACGATCTATATTTTTCTTTCCCAAGCTGCCTCATCTTCCAGACCAATGGATTCTGAATACAGGTGTAATTTTCTGCAGCCTACAACTAGTCTTACCCGTGCCACTCTTTGCCAAGGACAAAACCCAAATTGGTTTGATTTGGGGATTTCACAGTTCATTGGCGGAGCAGTGATTCTTGAAAGTTTCTACTTCATGAATCCCCTAGTAGTTCTTGGTTCAAATCCTCAAACTGACTTGCTTTTGAGAAGGAAATTCTGACATTACTCACTCAAGTGTCTTCAGGACTCCTTTTCCTATGTTTACTATATTCCCCTAACATACAACTTAAGTAGTTATTTTTTTATGGATAACATTTTTTTTAAGTCTTAAATTTTAATCCACATATAAGCTTGATAAAAATGCATCTTAACAGACCACAGCCTCAGAATCTCTGATTTGGTGGCTCTGTTGGGGATGCTCAGGATGATTCATTTTTAACCAGTTTTATGCCATAACTTTAATGTGAGTGCTGCATGGGCCCCATTTTGAGAAATTGCATAAAGGCCTCTGTGGGGGTCTTGACTCAGACAATCTAACTAGTAACTAATTAGTAATATAATTTTCCAGCATTTCTAAGCCACATGCTGAAAGGAAAGAGCACTTTTCTTTCAAAGAGATAGTTTAAAGAACATTACATTAAGATTATAACTTCTCTTAACCATGGAAAAACATAGAAGAAAATGATGTGGCTTCACTTGCTTTGTGAATTTGGAAACATACAGATATTAGAATTCTAGCACTGCTACTTACCGGGTAAGTCAGTGGTTCTCAACCTATGGGTCACGACCCCTTTGGACTATATTAAAGGGTTGCGGCCTTAGGAAGGTTGAGAATCACTGGGCTAAGTGATTTAGATGAGTTATGGCACCTATATGATCCTCCTCCACAATGCTGCTGTTGGGATTGGAATGCCTTGCCTGGATCCTGACGCACTGACATTAATCAGTAAAGGATGGTATTCATGTTTTCCCACTCCTCTTCTTATTTTCTTGGTTATCTGAAACTTTTTGACCCTTCAGTAGATTGTTAATAATTTCCACTTACAGATCTCACCAAGAATTTTGATATCTCACTAACCATGCCACTGAGTGTGTCCACTCTTGACAATGAGTTTAGTTGACTTTCTGAATGTCTGACAAAATATTGTCCTTTGGGGTCTACTTTGTGGTGGTGGTTCTGGTTGTCCATCTGAGATTCAGTCTCATGAGCTGTGGTCCCACGTGTGGTTGCCCTACCCCCACCAACACGAAGCATCCTTTCCATGAGAACACATCAAAAGTCAAAGTTGTTTTTGTTTGCTTTTCTCCATTCCAGCTATTCTTTGGGTGCTCAGAACAGTTCTGTTGTCTGAGATTTTGTAACAAATGGTTTTCACTATATTTGTCTATTCTTTCCCCAATATAATAAAAGGGAAACCTCAGCCAAAGTAGTAACTCTGACACCTGTGCTTATAACCAAGTGCACTCCCAATTTAAATATTATGATCAAAAGATTGGAAGAAAATATATAGAAGCAAAACAGTTCCCCTTGTGTTTCTTAGCAGGTGTGATGACCCTCCATTTAGGAAAAAAGGGGACAAAAATCAATGTCAATTTCTGTGGTTCTTTCAAGGATCTCTACCTCTTAGTTTTCTTACTGAAGACTCAAAGATAAGATCTGGGCTGTCATATTGGAGGCCAGAATAGAAAAGACTATTTTCTGGCTACTGGACGTGTTTCCTTTTTGATTTAGCACTTCCAGAAAAATGTTGTCCGAGGATCAATATTGACACACTGAGTGGGGGTTTTTAACTGCTTCATATTCCACAGCTCTGTATATTCCCACAGGTTGTAAATTCAAACATTTTGTTGGGGGAGTAACGCCTGCCTAAAATAGATTCTACTCATTTATTCTCCTTTCTTAAACATCACCTGATTTTAACATCAGAGTTCCATTCTGAGAATCATTTTGAAGCAATTAAGTTAATTAAAATTATGGTGTTTGGAATTTTTTAGAAATTTCATGAATAACGACATTTAATCTCCCCAACACACATACACACAAACTCTCACACACACTTTGGTTAGAAATATTTTCCCCTCCTCCACCAAAGATATTTGACGATATCTGAAGGTATTTCTGGCTGTCCCAGCCAGGTGGGGATGCACAATGGATAGAGGTTGTGAAGTATCCCTCAATGCCCAGGATAGTCCCTACAACCCAAAATGTTCTGGTTCAAATGTCAGTGGCACTAATGTAGAGAATCCTTGCTATAGAGCAGGGGTGTCCAACTTCTGATTTTCTCTCTCTGCAGCATGTTGGAAAAAAAGAGCTGTCTTGGGCCACACTGGTTTGCTCATTACATGAAGAAACACTAATGAAAGCTGAGTATCAATAAAAATTCCCATACATGCTTCTTCTGATATCTGACACCACTGATAAGCAAAAAAAAAATCTTCATAAAGTCGGCATGTGGCTGGGCCACAGGTGGAGACACCCCTGGTGTACATATGTGCTTATGGATGAGGATATATTATCATTTTACTTTTAACAAAAAAATTAGTTGTCCCACCAACCCACTGGAATGTTGCCAAGTAGCTTTTTCTGCAATGTCCTTTCATAACCTCCTCGATTGAAAACCAAAATGAGTTAAATCAGCACGACTATCCCGGGTGGACCCTGGGTCATGGATAAGGAATAGTTATCTCGGACTTGGCAAGCTCCTCCTCATCTATTCAATCCCCTCATCTTAGATGCAAGTCAAGACACTGCACTCTTTCATGTCTGCTCGTTTCTCCTTTCCCTGCCACCCAGACTACAGGATTCAGACTTTCTCCTAAATCCTGTAATACCACAAAGCCCCTTCTCTCTGTATTATTCTCAAGGCCTAGCAAGACTTTTTGTGTTCAGGCAAATAAGCATGCTACCAAGAATCCAATAAAACCTCCACAGACATGGGATATAAACCATAGCAACGAGCAGTGCACGATCTATAACTGCTTGGTTCTTTTTTTATAAACCCTGCACTTGAGCTCTGAAAGCAACACAAATCAAGGCTAATAAAAGCGCCATGGTTTACCTTTATTGTTCCGAATGGGTTGATTCACCCTACCTGTGTCGCTTTCTCAGTGACCACAGCCTGTCTTCACTCCCACAGGCAAGAGATCCAAGCCGGCAAACTCATTTCAAATATGTCTTTAATCACGACCACTTTCCACTGGACAAATAAGGACCATCACCCTAGGGCAGGAACGAGCCGAGGTCTCAGCTCCCAGAGACAGACCACTAAATTAAAGTCAATCCCAGAGCTCATTTTTTTTCTCCAGCTGCGTTTCTCAACTCTTAACTTTATGAGGGGGCTGCAATTAGTCTATGCTATGAATGAAAGAAGATTAGAACAGATGAATGTGGGTTGTTTGATTAAAAAGCTGGCCCCAAAGTGGAGGTAAGAGGAGACTGCAGTTAGAATGTTAGTCTCTTCACAGAAAAAACTTTATCTTTGACAGAATGACTGTGGGCTTTTTCTGAGAATAAAAATGCCAAGATTTTATGCAGAGCCTCAGACTCAGATATCTCTATGGGCCAAGCAGATGACAAAAATGAGTGAAAAGGAGGGGTTTTTGGTAATCTGGTACACACGCCTGCCTCCCACTCTCCACCCCTCTTCCGTCAGCTATGCCAGGTGTTGGCAAGTTGGAATGAATTTTTAGACTTTGCCAATTTTCAAAGGGGTATGAAAAGGGCTCATTTTGAAAGTAGAAGCTTCCAATGTTTATATAGGAGTATGTAATTTAGTTTTAAAAAATTGCATGGGTCAAAAAACAAACAACCTAAAATATATCTGTGGGCCAGATCCAGCTATGGACTGATGGGCTGGGCCTGACTCTTCGCCCACGGCCTTGCATTCGATGTATCCTTTTTGAAAATGAATAGTAGATAATGTCCATTTGTCCCAGGGCCCTTACCAAGGCTTGACAGATTGCATCGGTGTGTTTTTTAACTCTCAGGTTTAGAACCCGTGTACATTCATAGAAGGTAGCAGGTGTCAGGTGGTCTGTTGGCATCCCTTTCCATTTCGAGCATTCCCCCATAGGTGTCACTGAAACTCAACTGTAAGGAGGGCTGTGGTTGTCGCTGACCTCACAGTCCCCTTCATGGTAAGGCTTCCCTGATCATAGGGCCCTGCCTAGTCAGCCAGCCATGGAGAAACAAAGATTACACACAGCCTTCCCTGACTAAAGACGCCAGTAAGCATCAAAATCAAATGTGAGCTTCATATAGCCCCAGGCACAGAGCGATTGCCTGGCTGGGGTCTGACACACTCAGTGAGGGTTTGCTCTGTTATAGTGTAACATCTCAAGGGATTCCGAGCAGCACTGCAGAAAATCAGGGGAGCTCTGTAATAGCCAAGGACTCACACTCAGAGCCTGCCAGGAAAGGCAATACACCCATTCATAAGGGAGACGCAGGAGGAGCTTTCTAGATCAATTGGCACCGTCATTCTGGATGCATCTGGTGGGACAATTCTGGTGCTAATCCCACTCGCTGGAAATCCATTGTTCCCTGGGAAATGATTAGCAAGGAGGCACAGGTGTGCAGGGGTGCAAACAAACTTTCCTTTCATTTCTCTTTGAATTGTGAACATATGTTAACTTGCCTGCCCACCATTCCCAACAGCTGGAGGGCATCTGAGTATACAATTAGAAGACAGAAACTGGACTAGCCAGACAGCTTGGGCTCTACTTAACTACCAATATGCAATGGTGTCCTTGGTAGAAAGTATTTGGTGAAAATATGTAAATAAAGACTAAGTATCTTCAAACTAACTTTGGAAGTAATCAATAAATCAATATGTTTAAGACTTTCCTTTTCCCTCTTCTCCCCCCACCAATATTGCAAAGCATCTTATGTTGTACATAATTATGGATATGTCACACTTCCAAGAGGTAAACTCACCATCAAGTTATATATATATGTAAACTCAGTCACCCTGGGTTGAATGTTGTGGCACCATGGTTGACAGCAACCTCAAACTCCTCAGCTCAAGTGATCTTCTTGTTTCAGACTACCAAGTAGCTGGGTTACAGGCACCTGCCACAATGCCTGGCTATTTTTTTAGAGATGGGTTCTTGCTCTTGCTCAGGCGGGTCTTGAACTCCTAAGCTCAAGCAATCCACCCGCCTTGGCCACCCAGAGTGCTAGGAGTAGAGGCATGAGCCACTGTGCCCAGTCAAGTTCATATATGTTCCACACACAAAAAAATATATACACAACACAAAAAATTAGAAATGGCACTAGAGTGTTATTAGAAGTCCAATAAATGTTGTTGTTGTTGTTGTTTATTGGGAGAAGGGAAGTCATTGTTAACTTGTAGAGGTCAGGAAATGCTTCAAGATGGTATACAATTTGTATATATTAGGAGGAGAAATTCTTGGGGAGGGGACTCAAAGGTGGAACTGAAGTAAACATTACGAGGAGTGTCGGGCTATGGGCTTCGTAGGTAGTTTTGCTGAAGCAATAGGTTCCTCTAGATAGTAAGTGTGGGTTAGCAGAAAGACTGGCAGAAAATTCAAATATTGGTCAATTTCATTCCCATCCCTGAGCATCAGTCTCTTTATTTGTAAAATGCTTAACTGTATTGATCTGCTATAAAAAAGTAAAAATAGGGAATGAAGTAATACGTAGGGCATTAAGCATGGTGCCAGACCCCTTTTTGCCCTCTCCATGTAATTAATAGGTCAAATTGTGTAAGTCTTTGTGTGATGAGTTTGGACATTTTTCTATTGCTCTTCAGTGATAGAAGTTGTGATTTATCAAAGAATAAGGAGGGAAATAAAGGAATAAGGAAGTCCTCATTCTATATTAAAAACTCATAAAATACTTCCAAACGTTCTCCAACTGGGAGAGGGTAAGAAACTATGTATAATACTAAACTGTACTCCAATTTTTATTAATTCTGACATGGCTAGCATTTCTAGAAAGAGTATGCTCACACAATTATTGATGTTTAAAAAGTCATCCTGGGCCTTACGGGGGTTGTTTACATTATTTCAGAGAATAACTACACCATTAATGCAATGTTGCAGAGTTCAAAAGGAAGTATAATAACTTGCTACTTAGGGAGATTCTAATTACAGATTATTCTTATTACTTCGTTGAAGGGAGTGGCTAGCGGACCTCTACATAGCCAGACCTGGGTAGTGTGTTTCTATGTACCTTATGCATTAAAAAGTAATAAAATATCTCTTAACATGTATGACAGAGTCCTGATCCGACCGTTGATCGCCATAGCCCTGCCTACTGAGCCTCCTGTCTTTTCCTTGTTATTGACGATCTCGGGCTTTGCACAGCTCACCTGTAATTCCTCCTTCACCACTCACTGAGCTTCCTTCCCTCCCCTGCTGGACCTCCTGTCTAGAGGGCCGGAAAGAGAAAATCAGTGGGTGAGAGGCTGAAACGGACCATGCTAGTGTAAAACTTAGCAGTGTGCTTTTTATCTCTCTCTCTTTTTAAATTTCCTTTGTAAACTTTAGAAGAGTCCATTCTCTGACAGGAGCCATACCAAAAGAAATTCTACGTCTCCACAGGAGGCTTACAACACAAAGCGAGAGCAGTTCTTATGTCCCAGACTTTTGGTTTCTCTGCTCCCTTTTCTTACAAAAATTCTGTTTTCCTCTGCCCTTGCTTTTACCTGCTTCTCGGCTCTCAGTCTTGCTTTAGCCACACTGGTTCCCAAACCCTTCACGTATTTCTTTTGAAGATCGCTGGCTTTCATTCATGTTGACTCTTACTGCTCCCAAGACCCCTGCCCTCCTCACGGACCAGTGTGATTTATTTTGCTACTGTGCTCACTATTCCAAGTAGCCCTTCCAAGCCCCAAGCAGGCTTCATTCTGGCCCTCAGAAATATTTCAAGGAGTGGGAACTGAGCTGGGGCAGCATCAGCCACACAAGCCCAGCAGGCCCACTGAGTGCCTTCTGGACAATCAGTTTTCCAGCCCCAGTAAGAGCTGGCTTCCTCCTGCTTCTTGACAAAACTCTCCTCACCTCAAGGGAGTTCCTGATTAGTATTCTGAAAGAGCATTCTCTGATGGCATTAGTGGGAAATCAGACTGTCAGCTTATTCATACCCAGCCTCGGGGCAGAACTGCTGTGCATGTGTGAACTACTGAGAGGCCCTGTATGTTGTGTGTGTGTGTGTGTGTGTGAGTGTGTGTGTGTGTGTACACATA
The DNA here is from genome assembly GCF_027406575.1 of Nycticebus coucang. Taxonomy (NCBI): domain Eukaryota; kingdom Metazoa; phylum Chordata; class Mammalia; order Primates; family Lorisidae; genus Nycticebus; species Nycticebus coucang. The sequence continues at coordinate 121,240,117 of NC_069781.1, read as the reverse complement.
TTGACTAGATAGAGTTGACATTTACAGTGGAAATCCATTGCCCTAAGGCTTGGAAAGTGACTAGTAGCAGGGTATAAAAATGCCAGAGAAAGAGTTGGTGTTAATGCTAGTGGGGGTTGCATTTCTATACTCATGGTTAATAGTTTACCTCAGAAATGCTGCGTCCTGTATGGGTAATTACGGTGTATTTACATGGGGACTTGCTTGGCCCAGACTTAAGGTGGTGGTCTGACTTCACATCACAGGGAAGAACACATCTTTCTTTTTTTTTTTTTTTTGAGACAGTGTCACTGTGTCACCCTCAGTAGAGTACCTTGGCGTCACAGCTCACAGCAACCTCAAACTCTTGGGCTTAAGCGATTCTCTTGCCTCAGCCTTGCAAGTAGCTGGGACTACAGGTGCCCACCACAACGCCCAGCTATTTTTTGTTGCAGTTGTCATTGTTGTTTAGCTGGCCTGGGCTGCTAAACCCGCCACCCTCGGTGTATGTGGCTGGCGCCATAACCACTGTGCTACGGGCGCTAAGTGGGGACACATCTTTCTTAAGTCTACTACTTCTGGGAGTGACAAAATGGGCCACTGACCTGGGGAAATAGAGGTTGAGGGCCTCTGGTGGGCTCACAGGTGTAGTGCCCCTGGGGGTCCACCCTGGCCTCAGGGTCAGGGGATCTGACTTTGGGTTCCAATGTGATGCTTGTTGAGGGTTCTAAGATAAGATGCTCAACTTCTCTCACACTTGTGTTTAGGATTATTGTAAGAATGTTAAAATGTGTGTGTGTGTGTATATATTATATATATAATATGTGTGTGTATATATATATTTATATATATAAATGCGTGTGTATATATTATATACATATAATATAATATATATGGCATATATAGTGTATGTTGTAGGGTATATACATGTGTATAAATGAGATAATGTGGTCAGCATAATACTCCAGACTGGGTTAAATTCCTTCTATGCGTTTTTGCAGCATCCTGCATGATTTGGCATAGCACTTTCAAAACTGTATTGTTATTATACTAATTATAACTACTGTCAGATCAAAAATAATATAGTTCAAAACTATATTTCTAGACCCTTGAAATTATTAGTGTAACTCCTCTAAATACACTTCTAGAGGAGTTATATTAACTTTAGGGTGCAAGGATCTTGTCCTCAGCCTGAGATCAGTGTCACTCTGACTGATACTTAGAAAGAACTTAACTATATGTTTTTGAAAGAATGAATGAATGGTAAATGTTAATGTTTGTTAAATCCAAAAAGGAATACTTGAGGAGTTTTTCTGTGACTCATGGAAATTGCCACCTTTATTGGTCTCCTGTATTTTGATTCTGGATTTAATAAGAGTAAATAATAGCCTAGATGCTTAGATTACATATTATTGTTATGCCATTTAATTTTTAACAACTATCTTCTAAAATGAGATTATGAGCGTTTTACAATAGCATCCTGGACCTTGGTTCCAGCCAGTGTTCCCAGTTTGTAGACTTAATCTTACCTTGACACACCGGTATCAACACCAGGGTGAACACAGGAACCCCACACCAGAGTTCCTAGTCTCATCATCCCATTAATAAATTAGTACTGGTTAGGCCATGTGTTTGAGGTTGATTATTTTAATATGGTCACAGAAACATGAAGGAGAACAATCCTCCAGGTTGGCAGAGAAAGATGAATCCTAGAGTGTGGCGAGAGCGTTCTGCAAAAAAGGCATTTGGATGCAACCCCAGGAATCGTGCAGATTCAATGTAGGTTATGGTGACAGTTCCTCTGTATAAGCAGAGCACATGTTAGCTGCCCATACTACATAGAAAGCAAATGGGGATGTTTATGAACACTGAAGTAAGCCGTGATTTTATAGCTAAGAAAATTCTTGCCTCATTTATTCCCTATCCTTCCTTTCCATTTCTGCTCTCATAGAATTCCTGAAGATTCCCAGATTCTTGATCTTTTCCCCCAGAATTTACCTACCTGTTCTGTGTCTCATTCTTTCTGGCCCTCACACCCTCCACTGAATGGCTCTGTGGCAGTCGTGGGAGAATTGATGCTGTCTTGTTTATTGGTGGTATTGTTAACGAGTCATTAATAAGAGAAGTCTCAGTCATTGCCGATGAATGAGATTATCTGAAGTGGGGAAACTTTTGTGCTCCTTAAAATAAAACCCTACCCAACCCCAGGACTCTGAAATCACAGGTGCTCTCACCTAGACCCCTACGGCTGAGTCCGTGTGGCCTTACCTACACGTCTGTTATCACGGTTTCTCTGTGGCATCTGCCGCCTCCTTCGCGGAATTTCTGCAACGTGCTCCTGACTTCCGCTGCCTGCTGCTGCATCTTGAACTTCTGTCTCTCTCGCTGACAATACATTGCAGTTCTTTTGCCAACATCATGCTCTAACCTGAGCACTCCCCCTTATGTAAGTAAGGATGAGGCCAGCTAAACAAGCCTAGAAGCAGGCAGGAAGAAGACAGCCCTGATGGGAAAGGATTTCATTAAAAAATAAAACATTTCTTCCCGTTTGAAGTGAAACAAAGTCTGCCAACAAGTCTGCGTGCTGGGGTTTCCAGCTGTTCCCTCCTGAGCACCGTGGTATCACAGCCGCACCGGCCTACGGTAGGAATGTTGCCAGAGCAATTACGGTCTGACAGTGCTCAGCTCTGTTACTGTTTTTATTACTATTATTATTCCTTCTCTGCTCATGGGTTCTGAGGGACCTTGCACAGATGCAAACTCTGGGGAACCACAAAGCCACAGGCCCATTTGCATCCGCTGGTTGGCAGATCTTGGATTGAAATCAATTTTGCATGTTCCCCATGTCTGGTAAGCAGAACCAAAGATGTTTAGACATGCACCCAGAGGAATGAAAGTTCCCCACAGAACGTGTCAGTTTTCCACCTTAGGCAAACAGCGGAATGGAAGGAGTTACAGCATCTTCATTTGCATCTGAAAAGATGTATGTATTTCTTTGGACCATCTGTATCTGGGCAGAGAGGCATATTCAACACCAAACCATTTGGAGCCTAGACAACCGTTTGGAGCTCTGGACAGTGGACTCCCTTCCTGCTTTGTACACACAAACCACAAAGAATTCTCATAAATAGATTTATGAGACGAATATACAAGTAAGACTTCCCTGCAGGTGATCAGAATGCTTTGTATCCTTATTGTGTGCATATTTTAAAATGTAACATCTAAACACGCCACCATCTTTGCAGGTCTATGTGCAATTTGGCATTTGCTAAAAAGCAGGACAAAGTTCTAGAAAGATTAAGAAATAATCTCTTTTCCTTAATATTAATTGCCTTAGCAATCCAATGTTGTCGATAAAACTTCCTTACTGATCTTTTTACTTCAAACATTTTTAATTGAACTATAATTTTTTTAATTTACTTATCGACTCAATAGAAGAGTTTTATATAGCAATCTGGTTGCTTTTAAGCCCTGAATTATGATTTTTCTCTGCGTTTGGTCAGGCCTCATTTATTGAACTGAATATAAAATTGTGATATTGTTTTTGGTCCGATATTATCTTTTAGATGGTAACACCAGATCCTAGCCACATGTAAATCTGTAGGCCCTCGGATATCGGTAGGATCAGCCCTTCTTCCTGTTTCTGTTTCTTTTCTCTCTATTCTGTCCCTCTCTAAAGTATTCAGTCAAGCAGAACTGGAAGGAGAGTAAGAAAGCATTGATGAAGAAGGGTGTAGGTGATGAACAAAGCTTGAAACTTGGCCAGTCAGGTAATATAGACGCAAGGGAGTGGGGAAGTATAAAGCAGTACGTGTTTGACTGTGGGTGCTGCGACCCCTACTTAGTATTACCACCTGTACAACCCTCTGCAGGGCCGAGCAAAGACACTAAACAAAATATGTCTGTAGATGCTCACCCTTCCAAATCCAGCCTAAGACAGAGAGGTTATTCTTCCTCTGGACAGTCAAGGCATGTCGCATTCTAGGGTGTGTCCTGCTTTGTCTAACAGGCTGTGAGATCCTTGAGAATTGGCGTTTTTTCTCATTTCTTTTTGACGAGCCTTTACACATCTATCTTGGACTGTAAAAATCATACCCTCTGCCAAACACTGTGATAAAGATATAGAAAATAAAGGCGGTCTTTTGAGGTTGTCAGGCACACGTGTCACCCCTGGGAATTAGAATCGTGCTTTTTTTTTTCTTAACTCCTAGAACTGTTCACACAATAAGAACTAATTAAATGTCTATTAAATGTGTGAGTGGACTATAGACTTTCATAATTATTTGCTGCTGATGGCAATGCTAATTCAATCCAGTTGCCAGCCTGCACAAAACCCTGCTCCTAGTTAGAGCAAAGTGTCTGGTCCATGAACCGTTGGCCTGGTGGCTGCTGTGGGGACATAAGGAATTGGTATCAGAATATAAATGAACATGATTGCAATGCTTACAGAGCCCTTCAATTCTCATGAAGCCAGGGACACTTCCTAAAAAGATGTCCACCTGCAAATTGACATGCAATTTGAAGGAAATTATCAACTGTTCCTGGACCCATATTGGTCTTGAAACCCAGTTATAAAGCTTTTGGCTACAACAAGCAAATATTCCCCAAATAAACTGTGGTTTATAGTTTTTAGGAGACAGTATGAGGAGTGAAGACTGTTAAGGACTCATGCCGGGGAAGGGTGCCAAAAAAAGCTGCTCGGGGCCCTCTAAGGCCACCACACTGCTTCATCTGAATTTCTGACCTATTTATCTGACTAGTCAAATGAATCTTTTGGGGGGACAGTTTCTCTCTTCTCTGCTTCCAAGCTCTGAATGTTCTTTCTTCAATTCCAACTTCCACTTTCCACATAAATTATATATACTAGGAATACTAATCTTTTATCTCACTCTATTCAACAACTTTAATTATATAGAAGGATAAAAGCTCTGGTCTCCCTTGAATGTTACTTGTAGCTTTGCCTTTTTGTGTTTTATCAAATGACTGGGTAAAATTAGAGAGACATAAAGATTTCTGTTGGGAGAAACAAGCAAATCTTAGTAAAGATGAGCAGCATTTCCATATACATAGATAGACGCATGTGTACACACACGTATGCACCTAGTAATCTATACAGACTCTAATATGCCTCTGGGTGTGGCATTGGAAAAAGCCCCTGAAATAAATTCCTATTTATGGAGCACCTGTGCCTCTGAGCAAGGCAAGTCTACTTTATATCTCATTTAATCTTCATGGAAGCACTTAAGAGGTAGGTAATATTTTCCTATTTTAATAATGAGGACATTGAGCTTGAAGGGGATACATAAAATGGCCATTTAGATAGAAAGTGGCAAAGTTAGCAAAATAGATCCCAAAGAGCTGACTACCAAAATATTCTCTCTTAGCTGTACTTGAAGCAGAGGCCTTGTTGGCCAGGAGAGTTTGGAGCAATATTACTTGATATAGCTGGTCCATGAACTGTTGACCTGGTGGCTGCTGTGATGACATAAGGAATTTGTACCAGAATATAAATGAACATGATTACAATGCTTTCTTCATTGATAAAATCAGCTGAACTAAAAACATGTGTTTAGTTTTATGATTGATTTATATTCTAGCTCAGGCCTCTTATTTTATCACAGATAAAAGTTTAAAAACATGTCATAGGCAAATGCTAATCTGTAGACCACATTTTCTTTTCTTTTCTTTTTTTTTTTTTTTTTTCCTGAGACAGAGACTTACTCTGTTGTCTGAGCTAGAGTGCTGTGGTGTCAGCGCAGCTCACAGCAACCTCAGACTCTGGACTCAAGTGATCCTCCTGCCTCAGCTTCTAGAGTAGCTGGGACTACAGGCACCAGCCACAACACCTATATAGCTTTTCTTTCTTTCTTTTTTTTGAGACAGAGTCTCACTATGTTGCCCTTGGTAGAGTGCCATGGCATCACAGCTCACAGCAACCTCAAACTCTTGGGCTTAAGTGATTCTCTTGCCTCAGCCTCCCAAGTAGCTGGGACTACAGGTGCCCACCACAACGTCTGGCTATTTTTTGTTGCAGTTGTCATTGTTGTTTAGCAGGCCCCAGCTGGGTTCGAACCCACCTGCCTCAGTGTATGTGGCCAGCTCCATAACCACTAAGCTACGGGCATTGAGCCAGCTTTTCTATTTTTAGTAGAGACAGCAACTTGCTGTTGCTCAGGTTGGTCTTCACCTCCTGAGCTCAAGCAATCTTCCCGTCTCAGCCTCCCAGAGTGCTGGGATTATAGGTGAGCCACAGCACCCTGCTGTAGACTGCCCTTTGAGAAGTGTTGGACTTGAGTATTGTGCGGTGGACCGCACTTTGAGAAGTGCTGGACTTGACTATTATGGTCGTCTCACCCAGCAGAAACTGCAGTGACCGGCCAGGGAAGGCAAGCCCAGTGGACCACTCTCCTGGTAGACACCTTATGTATGGAAGAGTCAGGAACTGTAGTTTCTTGTTAATGTTATTTTATCTTTTTGAAAATAGTTTGGATTTGTGTTTTATCACCCCCGTCTGCCAAGGAGAATGCGTACACTTGGATGGGCTGCTATGGGGCGTGGAGGTCTGAGTAAGTGTTAGGAGTGCATCAGCATGGCTGTATCAATTGCTACCTTATCAAAAGACTTCCACATCTGTGTGTTACTAGCCACCACTCATGCCCACCAAGTGAAGCCCACATCCACCCCTCCATTCCCCTATTCTCTCCTGCTCTTCTTCCATGGTCCCCCTGGACCTTACTGAGATTCCGAAACTAAAGGATTAGAACACAGCTAAGCAAAACTCAGCTCTATTGCTGTGGCCAGCTTCTGTCCTAATTTATCATTTTCCGTTTCAGATGAGTTTTTAGAAATAATGAGGGTAACTCATGAGTACCATGGGGACAGCAGCACTCTCCTGTCTCCTCCCTCATTAAGTGATACCAGAAGGAAAGTTCAAAATTAGGGTCTGGGGGAACCATGTAGACCCAGGGTTAGAGAGATTATTCCTGTTAGTCCTCATCCAGGATGGCCTTGGGGTAGAGATAAAGGATCAAAGTGCAGAGAAGGTAAGTTTAGGGCATAGAGGGTGGAATAGTGAGGAGGAAGGAGGCAATTTATTATTGCCCAAGATTGGGTTTGTAAGTGTCCTTGGTGCCATATTGAATTTCCTATGGAGGCTCAAGGAAGGGAATAAGGAGTCTGGGAAGGTAGGACTAAGGGGGTGCATAGCCTATAAGAAAGGCTGGCCTCCAGATCTTAAAAAAGCAACTTTGTCAAGTTGAAATCCTCCTGTATTGAAATGGACACTTAGAGAGTCAGGGGACTAGTTGTGTTACCCTGGTTGTATGGATACTTCACTATATAAGCTTGCACAATAAGGCATCAGCAGTTTAGGTATCTATGAAACAGAGATTAAAGCTTGCTCAAGGCCTAGGCTGTCTAATGCTACAATCCCTGATTCACGTTTACACTTGTCTGAAGAGCTCTAGGAAAACCTGGGCAGGCAAGCACAGAGGGCCTGCCTGTCTGTGGTGGTCCTTCATGGTATTGGGGCAAGTTCACCCATAAGAAACCCAGAGGAAGGCCCAGCATAGAAACAAGGGACATACTTGAAGATCACCCCACACCTTGAGTAAGTCCTGACGTTCCAGTGACTCTAACGGGCTTTTTTGCAGTTCTTAAGGAAACAGTTGTCAATAATGGATTAGGAAGCCTGGGCTGAAAGGAGGGACATGGGGGGCTTTATACAGAACAGCACATCAGATGGAGTCTGCCAGAGACACTCATGTGCTTAGTGATTGATTTGGTCCTCAGCGTGACAACATTCTACTCCATTTGATGGGGTCGATAGTGGAGAAGCCGCGGAGCCCGTCCCTGGCCCTCTCACTTTCTTCTCTGCCACCTATTAGAGTTCCCAGATCTGCATAGCACGATTGACTCAGTTTTAACTTCTCTGCTGGGCAAGGGATGTACACATTCATTCAAGTGCAGCACTTCTTCAAACCTGTTCAGAACTCTACAGTCACCCTCTGTGTCTCACACTAGCCCCTTATAAGGCTTCTGAGAATGTTTCTGCATTAAAGATATCTCATGCTGTTCTTTACTAGATCTTAAGTTGCAGTAAGTTTACTCTCAAAAGAAAATAGGTAGGTCTAGTGACCCAGAGGAAGTGACATTTAGGGGATGGGCATTTAGGGGATCCCAAGAAACAGCAGGGACTTACAAAACTAGATAGGACTAACCAGCTTGTTCCCTTGTCTGTTGTCATTATCAAATATTTAAATTATTTAATTTTTAAAATAATTTGTAAAAGTTAATTTTAAATCTGATTTTATTTATAAATTTCAAATCACATAGCATATAAAATAACATTAATTTAGATACAATACTTCAGGCTTACTTGCATTACTTGAGGACATAATGAATGACAAAAAACAATTACATATGTTGATGCATAAAAAATAAGGAAAATGTACAAGGAACATATTCAGACTATGCAATCTCATCATGAATTTCCAACCACTATTACCGTTTTAGTGCTTATATATCATTTTAAATATTTTCAGTAAAACTGATGTATCAGGAAGGATACATCAATGTACTGTAGCCAGCATATTGCACTTTACCAATATATTATGACTATATCCCTATGGTGCTATCTGTTCAAAATACATCATGATGTTAATTTTCTGTGGTATGAATATATTCAAGTTTATTTGACTGGTAATAAATTGGTGCGCATTGAGGATTTTCTTTGTTGCTCACCTTATGATTATTTTCTTAAGTTTAATTTCTGAAATTGGAATTGTTAGCTCCCAGAGCTTAAACATTCTTAAGGTTTGTGAAATACTTTTCCAGATAGTCCTTTGGAAGCTCTGCAATGATATGTACTTCCGCCAGTGACAGAATATGACAGTGCATTTCCAGCCCTTTTCCATCAGAGTGTTACGATCTAAGGGATGAGGAAGCCCAAATTGAGAAATAAATCATGCCATTGTCATCAGAGTGCAGTGGCTCATGCCTGGAACCCTATTATTCTGGGAGGCTGAGGTGAGAGGATTGCTTGAGGCCAGGAGTTCAAGACCAGCCTGAGCAAGAATGGAATCCTGCCTGTACAAAATATAGAAAAATTAGCAAGTGTGGTAGTGTGTGACAGTAGTCCCACCCACGTGAGAGGCTGAGGCAGGAGGATGGCTTCAGTCCAGGAATTTGATGTTGAGGAAGCTATGCTGATGCCACTGTACTTCAGCCAGGACAACAGAGTGAAGAGACTATTTCTCAACAAACAAAACAAAACTCCATGCTATTTCATTGTTATTTTAATTTGCATTTTATATTCAAACAAGTTAATTTTTTGCTAGAGACAAGATGGTTGACTAGAGACATTGGTTGCCAAATTATCTCAGAAAGAAGAAAAAGTTTATAGTTGGAAAAAAAGAAAAAAAGTATCTCAGGTGTAACTGTGAGGGAAAATGCCAGAAACTACCAGAAATTCCACAGGAAGAAGCTGTAGAATAGAACAAGAAGGGGTAAGATCTGTCTAGAAATCGACCCCTGCAAGGCGTGGTGGTTCCTCTCAGAAAGGTGCTGGGGCTCAGGCCTGCGGGGCAGAGCTACCAAAAGCAATGAGTTGGTTGGCACTGGAGATCATTATTCTAAGTATCTCAAGAAGGAAAAAATAAACACGTCCTGTACTTGCTGTTAAACTGGAACTAATTAACGAGGACTCGTGTGCACAAAAGGGACTAAAGCCCAGTGGAAATCAAGGTGATAGGAGAAGGGAGGAGAGAATGGGAGAAAAGATACCTCACGGGTACAGTTAACACCATCGCGGAGCTCCCTGACTCAGCATTACCAAACCAATAAATGTAACCAAAAACATCTGTACCTCCGTGATATTTTGAAATAATTAAAAAACTAAAACAATTAAAAGCAAGTTAATTATCTTCTTCATTGCAATTATGCTGATCCTGTTATGTCCATTTTAGTTTAGTTTGTGATATTTCAGGTTATTCAGAGACATTCAAGTTTTATTTCTTCAATCATTCATGTTTTCTTATATGCTTTCTTCCCTTCTCAATTTGAATTGAAAGAATGTCTCCTACGTTGGAAATGATAGAACATATGAATTTATACTTTTTTCTTTTGCATCATTCAACTTTTTGAACATTTAACTTTTTAATCAAAATGAAATACTTTTTACATGTGTGGTAAGAGCTTTCCCTCAAATATTAGCCTATTGCTTTTGCCTTATCCTCATCATAGTTCATTTTCTGGTGCCCGAAAGGCGCCTTTATCAAATGCAAACTTTTACATATTTTCAGGTCGTTTCGGCTTTTGATAGTGGTCTTTGATCTGACTGCCACGCTTTACATCAATGCTATAACATTTAATTGTTGTATATAGCTGCTTTTCCATATCTGTAAGGGAAAACCCCTGTTAATATATATTTCCTTTACTTTTTATTCTGGGATAGTCTTACCACGTAGTCTTTGAAAGAGGAATTCATTTTCAATGTTTGAAAAGCCCCACTGGTGTTTTGATTTCCTATGCTTTTATACATTAATGTGAAGAAAATTGATGTTGCATGGTACTGGACCTTGCTTTCCCAGTATTTATTTAAATTTTTCTTGTTATCTCTTGGCAAAGTCCTAGGATTTATTACATAACCCTTGGGATATTTATTATTAATTTCATTCTCAGATATTTTATACTTTGGTTGCTATTGTGAGTGGAATTTTTATTATACTTAATAATTTATTTTGCTGGTTTATAGAAAGAAAATTGATTTTTGTATATTTAATTTACCTGTCTGCTTACTTAATAGTTGCCTTGTATCTAATAGCTTTTGAGTTTCACTTGATTTCTTTGGTTTGTTTTAGTATATAATTTGTCTTCAAATAATGATAATGTAATTTCTTCCTTTCTAATATGTATGACTCATTTTTTCTTATCTTATTGAATTGTCTGGAACTTGTCTAATAATGGTAAAAACGGTGATGAGAACAGATCATAGGTTTGGCCAGACTTTGAACAAGAACTGTGTTACAGTCCTTGTGTGATTTTAACTATTGGTTTTACATAAGCATTTGCTATTGCTATTGATAATAATAAATATTTAAGTAATATACAATATAACAAGCACAGATCTAAATTTTCATATATACATTAGTTTACTGAAATTATCTTAGCAGCTCTACGAATTAGGAATTATTATGATTGTTATGTTTGTTATTTCCATAATACAGATGTGAAAACCAAGGAGATCAAAGGACTTCCCCCAAATCATACAACTAGAAGTGAAAGCAGTGGGGATGGAACCCCAGCAATCTGGGCCCTTGGGCCTGTGCTCAGCCACATCATGTCAGGAGCCCCTCTCAGGTCCTAGTGGGCTTGTACGTGATGGCTTGTGTCAGAAATGAATGTATCCATACAGAGGTTCCTGCTTTTTTCCTGTTCTGCCCCTTGATCTTCTGGTATGTTGACTTCAGTGTTAGTAGATTCCCAGTGACACCACTGGCACACAATTCTATAAGCAACTTTTCCTCTGACCTGCAAATATAGACATATTTATATCTATCTATCTATCTATCCATTCATCCATCTAACAATGAACGAGATTGCCTTGCTGCCCTATTTGTGTGCTATAATCAGTTTTGGTAGTAAGGTCATGCTAATATTTTAAAAGAAATTACAAAACCTTTTCTTATCTCTGTGTGCTTTGCAGTTACTGCTTCCCCTTCCCTTAGTTTGTCTTCTTGAGGCTCTTACATATAACACTTTCTATCCATTTTTATCTATTTTCCCTTGAGATATTGGAAAATTTCTTGAAGTTGTCTTCTATGTAATGGATTTGATTTCCCGCATTTAACAGTCTGTTAACTTTCTCCATTTTGGCTTTTAATTTAGAGATTGTATTTTCGATCTCAACAGTGCAGTCACTTCTAATCTCTTATTATTCCCTTTTCATAGCTTTGGATACAGTTTCACTGGTGCAATAGATTCTTGTTTCTTTCTGAATATATAAATAAGAAATTGTCCAGATTTTCCCCATTCCAGCAGCAAATCTATTTCCTAAGAAGACATTTGTTTAGTACCTTTGAAGTGACCCCCTTTTCACTGCAATATTGTTTTATAGGTTCATTGTCTTCCTATCTTCTCTTTGTGCCTATTAACAGAGGATATTCCATGATGCCTCATTTTATCAGAAGAGCTCAATTTCGACAGACGCTGCTGTAGGCCCTTGTGGGAAGACATGCATCTCTATCCACTTATACCTTGGGTTTGGTGACCAAAAGGTAGAGTTTCAACAAGGTTTGAGAATTGACTGGTGATCACCACACAAAGCCAGGACCTCCAGAGATGAACACTGCAGTCAATGAATTAGTAAAACCACAATTTGCAAAGGGATGAACTCAGCTTATGAGATGGTTGTGGCAAAGGCTTTTAGGGGAACAGGAAAAAAATGGCAACGTCTTCATTCATAGCTTTTAGATACAACTCTCCTTTAAGCAGTTTTGGGATTAGACTTTAAATGCATAGTGTAGCCTAAAAAAAGTTCTCAAACCAAAAATTGACCAATTTTTGGTCCCTGATTGGTAAGTGAATACAAGTTATAAGTGAGGGAAAGTGCATTAAAACCAATCGACAAAGACTGCCTTCAAAGTTTACAACGTGGGATGGAGAAAATAACACTGTTTACCACAGAGGGCTCTGAGAAGGATCCACTGAGTTAATGCATATGAAAGAGCTCAGAACAGTATGTGGCATGTAGTCATGATCAATGAAATCTTGTTAATTCTGTTTTCATCTGTTATATCATAGATTGTACTGCGGGGGGCATGTCATGAGTTTTGTTTTCTTAGTGTTATCTCAGCACAGATGAACAGGTGTTTATAAATGAATTTTGTGTGTGTGTTTTAGTTTTAATATTTATATACGAAGGATTTCCCCCACTCTCCTCCATTGGCTAATAAATTCAGGAAGAAGAAATGTATCTTTTTAGTGACATTGTTTATAAACTTCAATTTCAGAGGTGAAATGCTTCTAAACACACAGATAGTAGTGTTGCTGCTTTGACCATGGGGAGAGAGAACGGACTCCCAGATTTCCCTCCATACCCCCTGCCCTTTTTTATCCCTCCCAGCTCATTGTTGCCCAGGAAGGACTTCTAGGGAACCCTATGTTTCCATGTAACACAGACTGAGAAACACCAATCCACAAAGCACGTGCCAAAACACGTGGGGCAGTGAATGATAAACACTAATAAGTCTCAGGTCTGTGACAAGCATGGGTCTAGGAGTTCCTCTTCTCAATCTTAGATTGTCATCACTCAGAACCCATTACCTGGGGTCACTGTGATGCTTTGTTTAACCGGCAGGGTCTGCAGTTTGGTACCCGGGAACTGGAGGAGATGGGAGCCATGTTCTGCTTGGGCCTCCTCATTTTGGAACTCAAATCTGCAAGCTGCAGCCATCAGCTCCTGACTCACGCTGCGGCTTTGCTGAATGATGAGGAAGAGGCTCTGGACCACCACCTGCAGCGGTAAGATGCTCACAGGCGGGTAAGAGGAAGTTGCACCTTTGCGTTCCAATTGCTGAGTTATCTCAGTAAAATGGAAGTCAAGTGGACCTAGGGGTCTTTACAGAGGAAAAAGTATGGAAGAGCTGCCAAATGAAGGTGACTGCAGTTAGCTCCATCAGTAAGCAGACCAGGACATCCTCACTTCCTACTGAAGACAAGGAGAATGCTGTCTGCTTATACACAGACATGCAGATATAAAGCACATGAATTTATAAATGAGTATTAATAATACATTTAATTATGATAAAGAAGATACAGCTTAGTGACATGCATGCACACCCTACATGTTCTTATATTTGCCAGTTAGGCATTTATATGTGTATAGATAACATTTTTGAGCCATGCTTCAGCAAAAAAGGACAGGCTCACTGCTCATATCTAGGGTCTCAGGGAGAAGAAATGTTTTTATCTTCCCATTCTCAAACAACAACACTCCTTCTCAGAAGATAAGGGGAACCTCATGAAGATAACTAATGCTTTGACTCAGAGGACCTGACTCAGCCCTGGCAGGGAAAGGCTGGATTTCTGAGATTGTGAGGAGCATTTAGGAGTCAAGTGAGGGAGAACCATTATTCAAATGAGCCCTTTTGATGTCTCTCCCTGTAGGCAAACATTTTAGACTCCACATACACAAATTCAGAGGGCAAGAAGGGAGGAAATAATGGGTCTGTGAGAGAAGAGAGGATCAAGTGGGCTCCAAGGAGTCGAAGGAGGCTAAGTCATTGCCCACACTCTGAGCAATGGCGGGTGGGGCACGAAGCTGAGTGGGGAGGTGCTGGCTGTGTCTGCTGGCCCATGAGGTGAGGAGGCATCCCAGCATGCACTTCATGCCCACCGGCAGGGAGAAGGCCATTAATACTGGGGCCATTTTGTTTCTAGCTCCTTTTCATTAACTTTTCTCCTGCCACTGTTAGGCTGCTGTTCCACCTTGACTTCTCACCAAATGCCCAGTCAAGCCTAGAAAGATCTAGCAGGTACTTTAGGACTGTTTGGGAAGGGCCTGGGTTTTTGAGACTTAATTATCTAAATGCAATAATTAACTTGCTCATTGCACTGCCTGTATATCATAGACCATTCGAGACTTAAATATAGCCAGACCTCTTTCCTCCATAGGGAAACTGCTTCTGATTTCTTTTGTTTTGACATCATAACCACTTTCTTCTGCCCCTGCTCCCTTCAGATCACCTCAACACCCCAGGATCAGTGAGCCTGGCATCATTGTGCTGTTTGTAGACTCTCCCTCTGACAGTGAGCACTTCCACCTGCCAGGATATATATTTCAATCTGTCTTTTCCTTTGCTAAGCTATTTTGGGCATTGGCATGCCTGAATTTTCTTTCCCCCTCCCCCACCTTGTTCATTGAGGAAAGATTGAGCAGAGCTGGCATTGCTTGCTTTCCCCAAATTGATTGTGCTCGTCTGTTTGATCCAATGCATCAAGGATTAGTTGCCTGTAAACTGGAACAAGAAGAAATCTATCAAAGAAACTCCTTTTCTAATTCAAGTCTAAAGAATTTGGTGTCAAACTTCAAATACAATGGCTGCTATGGAAGTTATAATAAGGAGATCATAGTATTACCTGCCTCTGTTCGCCCCATGCCATGTCACCCTACACAACCAACTGTTAATTTTTCAGTTGTAATCTGTCCAAGGGTACTGATGCTAGAGATCCTCCCATGACTTCTGACCTTTCATTGGGTGGACACCTCAACATGGGATGTGATTAATATGTGTGTTTTGGATAGATTTGAATGAAACTCAGTAGGTGTAGAGTTTGACAGAGGAAAGGAGGGGGGCGATTGCCAATTTCACCCCGATATTTGTATCACAGTATACTTTCCTATTCACTATGACAGCTGATCACAACAGATTGTGGTTCCTGTTCAAAGGTCCTGCAGTTTCCATGGTTGAGAGGAATATTACCCTGAAAATTTCCTGATCTCCAAATATTCTAACCAATAAAGTTGTAATCATGAAGATATGAGAGAGAGAGAAAATTAATAAAATAAAATCTATGGAATTGAAACCAGCAACAGGCTGTTTGAGTACCATTTGATTAGTTTCTGATGAATAGGGTTAATTCTGAGCTTTAATAAGCAGCAGAGAGAATCCTAGAAATTTGCTAGCACCAGGGTTTTTATTATAATACAAGATGTATAACTATTGTTTGTCATCACAACTCCATATGACTTAAAGAGATCTCTGTCACCCTCCTCTCTGGCCTCTTCCTCCAGTATAACAGAGCTTTCTTCAGAAGGATGCTTTTTTGTTACACTGAAGGAATAAAAAAGGGGTGGGGGCTCTTCTCCAAAGGTCTGCCCCACAGAAATGCAAGGGTGTGGTATCGCACGCTTTCCTACGGCCCACAGGCAGCACTCACCCCTGGGAGTGATCTACTTGGAAGACGCAGCGTGGCTGAACACTGCGGACAGCGTGTTTTTTGACCATAGGTTTCATGCCTCATTTATCATAAAAACAATTAGAGTGTAGTCAACAGCCACAGAGCAACTTAGCGTCTTTCATAAGCGGAGGAAAAGCCATGAAGGTGGATGTTTATCCAGCGGCTGACGCTTGGAATGAAGCAGGCACTGGCGACGTTGTGAGTTTCCTCACACAGTTCCCACCTTCCCCTTTGCTCCTTTAAGAAATGTCTGCGGATCCGTGAAGGCGACTTTTGCTTTTTTCTCCTTCCTTCTCTCCTTCCTCTCAGTATTATCCCTGGAAATAATTGTGTGTGCACCGCAGGAGGGCTCAGCCGCTTCTTCCGGAGGCCGTTTATCCGTTGTGACAGGTCTTTTGCAAAGTCATTTAACAGTTTTGCCGAGTCAGCCGCTGTTCCTCCCGATTTGTGTCCTCCACTGCCTCTTGCTCTTTGCAGCTGAGCTCCCCGGTCCCGGTTGTTCCTTCATTAATAACAAGAGAGCTCGGAGTCTGGGGCTGCGCCCCTGCAGAGGCTCAGCGTGGGGTGTGTCCGCCGGGGCTGTGCCCCTGTCGCTGTAGCCTGGGTTCCTCAAGACAGGTCCACTCTGCTCTCTGGTTTGTGGGGGCAACACTAAAAAATAATTAAAAAAAATGTTACATAGACCTTAGAAAAATAATTTAATAATTTTTAATAATTAGAAAGATGTTTGATTTTCTTTTGTTTTCCTTTCTTCTTCTTTTTTTTATTTATAAAATAACAGTTTTGTTTTTCTGAATGAGAAAAAAAAATCTGGAAAACACACGGAAGCACCCCTACCCCACCTAATCGTGCAGATAACCACTGACAACATTTGGTTGAAATATCCTAGATTCTAGATTCTGTTTTTCTTTTCTTGTCCTTGTTTTAATTAATTAATTCATTTGTTTTTTAAATGGACGAAATTGTCTGTGTTTGTTTTGTAAACCTGACAACTTGAAAGGAGACGTGGAGAGGTCAACTCTAGCTAATTCACATTTGCAGCATCTCACATAGTTATGGTTTCTTTGTGGTGAGAACACTTAACACCCACTCTCCTAGCAGCTCTCAAGAATATGATATACAAGGGTTGTTTAGAGAGTAATGTAGTCATATATGAAAAACAGCTTTGGATGACGGCTGGATACTTTCTGACAGCCACACAATGTACATCTGTTCCTAGATTACTTTTTCATTTATGAATAAACAGACATATAATCTCAATACATATATATTGCCCTTTCTTATATCTTTAAAGTTCCTGATTGTTTTTATATTAAAATCTTAGCCATTTTTAGGTGAAAATGGAGTATGTTTTAATTTATAATCTGATCTCTTCTGATATAGATAAAAATACTTCTATATCATGAATATTTCTTTGTTATAAATTTCCTGGCAGGGTATTTTGACCATTTATTCCATTAGTAATGCTTTTTCTGGTAAATTTAGTTTCAACTTTATTTATTTATTTATTTATTATTATTTTTTTCCTTTTTTTTTTTTTTATTGTTGGGGATTCATTGAGGGTACAATAAGCCAGTTACACTGATTGCAATTGTTAGGTGAAGTCCCTCTTGCAATCATGTCTTGCCCCCATAAAGTGTGACACACACTAAGGCCCCACCCTCCTCCCTCCATCCCTCTTTCTGCTTCCCCCCCATAACCTTAATTGTCATTAATTGTCCTCATATCAAGATTGAGTACATAGGATTCATGCTTCTCCATTTTTGTGATGCTTTACTAAGAATAATGTCTTCCACGTCCATCCAGGTTAATACGAAAGATGTAAAGTCTCCATTTTTTTTAATGGCTGAATAGTATTCCATGGTATACATATACCACAGCTTGTTAATCCATTCCTGGGTTGGTGGGCATTTAGGCTGTTTCCACATTTTGGCAACGGTAAATTGAGCTGCAATAAACAGTCTAGTACAAGTGTCCTTATGATAAAAGGATTTTTTTCCTTCTGGGTAGATGCCCAGTAATGGGATTGCAGGATCGAATGGGAGGTCTAGGTTGAGTGCTTTGAGGTTTCTCCATACTTCCT
The DNA here is from genome assembly GCF_027406575.1 of Nycticebus coucang. Lineage (NCBI taxonomy): Eukaryota > Metazoa > Chordata > Mammalia > Primates > Lorisidae > Nycticebus > Nycticebus coucang. The sequence goes on along the minus strand of NC_069781.1, from coordinate 121,222,095 downwards.
TCCAGAAAGGTTGTACTAGTTTGCAGTCCCACCAGCAGTGTAAAAGTGTTCCCTTGTCTCCACATCCACGCCAGCATCTGCAGTTTTGAGATTTTGTGATGTGGGCCATTCTCACTGGGGTTAGATGATATCTCAGGGTTGTTTTGATTTGCATTTCTCTAATATATAGAGATGATGAACATTTTTTCATGTGTTTGTTAGCCATTCGTCTGTCGTCTTTAGAGAAAGTTCTATTCATGTCTCTTGCCCATTGATATAAGGGATTGTTGGCTTTTTTCATGTGGATTAATTTGAGTTCTCTATAGATCCTGGTTATCAAGCTTTTGTCTGATTGAAAATATGCAAATATCCTTTCCAATTGTGTGGGTTGTCTCTTTGCTTTGGTTATTGTCTCCTTAGCTGTACAGAAGCTTTTCAGTTTAATGAAGTCCCATTTGTTTATTTTTGTTGTTGTTGCAATTGCCATGGCAGTCTTCTTCATGAAGTCTTCCCCCAGGCCAATATCTTCCAGTGTTTTTCCTATGCTTTCTTTGAGGATTTTTATTGTTTCATGCCTTAAGTTTAAGTCCTTTATCCATCTTGAATCAATTTTTGTGAGTGGGGAAAGGTGTGGGTCCAGTTTCAGTCTTTTACATGTAGACATCCAGTTCTCCCAACACCATTTATTGAATAGGGAGTCTTTCCCCCAAGGTAAGTTCTTGTTTGGTTTATCAAAGATTAGGTGGTTGTAAGATGTTAGTTTCATTTCTTGGTGTTCAATTCGATTCCAAGTGTCTATGTCTCTATTTTTGTGCCAGTACCATGCTGTCTTGACCACTATGGCTTTGTAGTACAGACTAAAATCTGGTATGCTGATGCCCCCAGCTTTATTTTTGTTACTAAGAACTGCCTTAGCTATACGGGGTTTTTTCCGGTTCCATACAAAACGCAGAATCATTTTTTCCAAATCTTGAAAGTACGATGTAGGTACTTTGATAGGAATGGCATTGAATAGGTAGATTGCTTTGAGAAGTATAGACATTTTAACAATGTTAATTCTTCCCATCCATGAGCATGGTATGTTCTTCCATTTGTTAATATCCTCTGCTATTTCCTTTCTGAGGATTTCATAGTTTTCTTTATAGAGGTCCTTCACCTCCTTCGTTAGGTATATTCCTAGGTATTTCATTTTCTTTGAAACTATGGTGAAGGGAGTTGTGTCCTTAATTAGCTTCTCATCTTGACTGTTATTGGTGTATACAAAGGCTACTGACTTGTGGACATTGATTTTATATCCTGAAACATTACTGTATTGTTTGATGACTTCTAGGAGTCTTGTGGTTGAGTCTTTGGGGTTCTCTAAGTATAAGATCATGTCGTCAGCAAAGAGGGAGAGTTTGACCTCCTCTGCTCCCAGTTGGATTCCATTTATTTCCTTGTCTTGCCTAATTGTATTGGCTAGAACTTCCAGCACTATGTTGAATAGTAAAGGTGACAGAGGACAACCTTGTCTGGTTCCAGTTCTAAGAGGAAAAGCTTTCAGTTTTACTCCATTCAGTAAAATATTGGCTGTGGGTTTGTCATAGATAGCTTCAATCAGTTTTAGAAATGTGCCACCTATGCCTATACTCTTCAGTTTTCTAATTAGAAAAGGATACTGGATTTTATCAAATGTTTTTTCTGCATCTATTGAGAGGATCATATGATCTTTATTTTTGCCTCTGTTAATATGGTGGATAACGTTTATGGACTTGCGTATGTTAAACCAGCCTTGCATCCCTGGGATGAAGCCTACTTGATCATGATGAATGACTTTTTTGATGATAAGCTGTAATCTATTGGCTAGGATTTTGTTGAGAATTTTTCCATCTATATTCATGAGTGAGATTGGTCTGAAATTCTCCTTTTTGCTTGGGTGTTTTCCTGGTTTTGGTATCAGGGTGATGTTTGCTTCATAGAATGTGTTGGGGAAGATTCCTTCTTCCTCAGTTTTTTGGAATAATTTCTGCAGTACAGGAATAAGCTTTTCCTTGAAGGTTTGATAGAATTCTGGAGTGAAGCCATCTGGACCAGGGCATTTTTTAGTTGGAAGCTTTTTTATTGTTTCTTTGATCTCAGTGCTTGAAATTGGTCTGTTCAGGAGGTCTATTTCTTCCTGGCTAAGTCTAGGGAGAGGGTGTGATTCCAAATATTGATCCATTTCCTTCACATTGTCAAATTTCTGGGCATAGAGTTTCTGGTAGTATTCAGAGATGATCTCTTGTATCTCTGTGGGATCAGTTGTTATTTCCCCTTTATCATTTCTGATTGAGGTTATTAGAGATTTTACTTTTCTATTTCTAGTTAGTCTGGCCAATGGTTTATCTATTTTATTTATTTTTTCAAAAAACCAACTCCTTGTTTCATTAATTTTCTGAATGATTCTTTTGTTTTCAATTTCATTGATCTCTGATTTGATTTTGGATATTTCTTTTCTTCTACTGAGTTTAGGCTTAGATTGTTCTTCTTTTTCCAATTCCATAAGGTCTCTTGTGAGATTGTTGATGTGCTCTCTTTCTGTTTTTCGAATGTAGGCATCTAAAGCAATGAATTTTCCTCTCAAAACTGCTTTTGCAGTATCCCACAGGTTTTGGTAGCTTGTGTCTTCATTGTTGTTATGCTCAAGGAAGTTAATGATTTCCTGTTTTATTTCTTCCTTCACCCATCTGTTATTCAACAGAAGATTGTTTAATTTCCATGCCTTTGGGTGGGGTCGAGCATTTTTGTTAGAGTTGAGTTCCACCTTTAGTGCCTTATGGTCTGAAAAGATACAAGGTAAAATTTCAATTCTTTTGATTCTGTTGATATTTGTTTTGTGTCCCAGGATATGATCAATTTTGGAGACTGTTCCATGGGGTGATGAGAAGAATGTATATTCTTTATCTTTGGGGTGGAGTGTTCTATATACGTCTATCAAGCATAGTTGTTCTAGGGTCTCATTTAAATCTCTTACATCTTTGTTTAATTTCTGTTTAGAGGATCTGTCCAGCTCTGTAAGAGGTGTGTTAAAGTCCCCTGTTATGATGGTATTATCAGATATCATATTGCTCAGACTGAGTAAGGTCTGCTTCAAGAATCTGGGAGCATTTAAATTGGGTGCATAAATATTTAGAATTGAAATGTCTTCTTGTTGTAGTTTTCCCTTGACCAATATAAAGCGACCATCTTTGTCTTTTTTGACTTTAGTTGCTTTAAATCCACATGTATCTGAAAATAAGATTGCAACTCCTCTTTTCTTCTGAATTCCATTTGCCTGAAAAATGGTCTTCCAACCCTTGACTCAGAGCTTTAATTTGTCTTTTGAAGCCAGGTGTGTTTCTTGCAGACAGCAAATGGATGGCTTGTGTTTTTTAATCCAGTCAGCCAATCTATGTCTCTTCAGTGGGGAATTCAAGCCATTAACATTTATTGAGATAATTGATAAGTGTGGTAGTATTCTATTCGTCTTATTTGGTGAGAGTCCATTGCTTAGTTTTATCTTTTGCATCAGTGTGGAGGTTAGGTTCTGTCCTTTGATTTCTGAGTTCTTACTTTGTTGCTGATCCATTGTGGTGGTCAGTGTGCAGAACAGGTTGAAGTATTTCCTGTAGAGCTGGTCTTGTTGTGGCAAATTTCCTCAATGTTTGTATATCCGTAAATGATTTGATTTCTCCGTCAATTTTGAAGCTTAGCTTAGCAGGGCACAGAATTCTGGGCTGAAAATTGTTCTGTTTAAGTAGATTAAAGGTAGATGACCATTGTCTTCTTGCTTGGAAAGTTTCATTAGAGAAGTCTGTGGTCACTCTGATGGATTTGCCCCTGTAGGTCAACTGGCGCTTACTCCTGGCAGCTTGCAGAATCTTTTCTTTTGTCTTGACTTTGGACAGGTTCATCACAATGTATCTTGGAGAAGCTCGGTTAGAGTTGAGGCGACCCGGGGTCCGATATCCCTCTGAAAGCAGTGTGTCAGAATCTTTGGTGATGTTTGGGAAATTTTCTTTTATAATATTCTCTAGTATGGCTTCCATTCCTCTGGGGCATTCTTCTTCCCCTTCTGGGATTCCTATAACTCGTATGTTGGAACGCTTCATAAAGTCCCATAATTCTGACAGTGAACGTTCTGCTTTCTCTCTCTTCTTTTCTGCCTCTTTTACTGTCTGAGTTATCTCAAGAACTTTGTCTTCTACCTCTGAAATTCTTTCTTCTGCATGGTCTAACCTGTTGCTGATACTTTCCATTGCATCTTTAAGTTCCCTAATTGACTGTTTCAGTTCCTTCAGGTCTGCTATATCCTTTTTATATTCTTCATATCGTTCATCTCTTATTTGATTCTGTTTTTGGATTTCCTTTTGGTTATTTTCCACTTTATTAGCAATTTCCTTCATTGTTTCCATCATTTCTTTCATTGTTTTCACCATGTGTATTCTAAATTCCCTTTCTGTCATTCCTAACATTTCTATACTGGTGGAATCATCTGCAGTAGCTACCTCATGGTCCCTTTGTGGGGTTGTTCTAGACTGGTTCTTCATGTTGCCTGGAGTTTTCTGCTGATTCTTCCTCATGAGTGATTTCTTTTATCTGTTTCCTTGCCCTAATTTTCCTTTCACTTCCTCTTGCTCTTTAAGTTCTTGTGCCTGTGGACTAAGGGTTACAGGACCAGAAGGGTGAGAAGGTTGAAGAGCAAAAAAAAGGGGATGAAAGAAAGGAGGACCGAGTGATAAGAAAAAAAGAAAGATAGAGAAAGGAGAGGGGGTGGGTATAAGGAATATTGACAAAAAGAAGAGAGGCACAGAAAGAGGGAGACAGGGCAATATAGGTGTACAGTAGGGTACTTTGACACAACCTTAAAGAACCCCCACCTTCTGGGGGTGCCCAGTTGCGTGGTTCCCTTGAGGTCAGCAGCTCTTTGCTAACCTGGTCAGACACAGTACCCCACCTCCACCAAGTAGAGAGGAAAGACAAAAATGCTATAAATCAAACCAAAACAAGCAAACAGAAAACTTTACAGGGATAAAATTGGGTGAAAAACCAAATTATATCGGTAGAAACACTAGCAAAAATGAAGTTGAAGTTATTAAAAAAGGCAGCAATGGGAAATTAAAATTAAACTAGGAAAATTGAGAAAGAAAAAGGGGTCTGTGTGGAAAAGATTGAAATTAAAAAAACAAAAGAACATCAACAACGTCAAAATAAACAAACAAAAAAAAACAACCAAACCAAAAAAAAAAAAGAAAAAAATACACAACCAAAAACAAAGCAGTTTGTATATGTTATTGAATATTGTCTGGGCAACACGTGGTCTTCTGGGGTATGAGATGTTAGTCACAGTTCTGATACGACTGGAGGCTGCTGATTTCTCAAACCCCAGCAGGTAGACACCCTAAATCTCTCTTCAGCCTACTTAAAAGGCACTTTGAACTTGTAAACTTGCTGAGCAGAAGCTTTCCCAGCTTTCTCACTGGAATCGCTGCTGAAGTGGCTATCCACTTACCCAGTGTGCCAAAACTGGTCTCACTCTGCCCCTGAGGGTTAGGGCTGCAAGGCGGCTCAGACCCCACCCTTAGGCTACTTGGTTGCTGGGTTACCAGCTCCCACCCGTTTCTAGCTCTGCGACCCTGAGGGCGGAGCTTGCCGGGGCAGATCACTGACAATGGATCCGTGTGACCCACCGCCAAACACTATTAGCTCTGTCTGGCTCAGCGGCTCAGACTGGGGCCCTAGACAACGGCCAAAGTTCTCCGCACTCCCGCTCAGGCCTTCCACAAGGCAGTTCAACTCAGTGCCAAGTCCAAGGACATCAAAACAGTTCACAGGTAAGGCCTTTCTGGTTTGCAGTCTCGCTGCTACTGAACTTACAGTTGTGGGCGGGTTTAGACGGATTGAACACACGCGACCACTTGCCAGTTTTCCACGGTTTTAGTCCTCCTCTTGGGGTCCAGAAGTCTCTCGCTGACTCCCTGTATCCTCATAGGAGTGATGATAGGCAGTTCCCACCAGCCAGAGATGCCTGGAGTCTTATCTCCCCAGACTCATGGTGCCCAGATACAAGGAAGCTGTTACTCGGCTGCCATCTTGCTCCACCTCCCTATTTATTTATTTTTAATTTCAGGTTAGTATGAGGATGCACATGATTTGGTTACAATGTTTGCATTTGTTAGGTAAAGTTCCTGTATTAGTGTGTCCTGCACCCAGCTGGTGTGCCATGTACCCTTATAATGTGCCCATTACTGGTAACTCACCAATCCCCCTGCCTCGTTCCCTCCTTCCCCTCCCTCCAACATGAATTGATTTTGAGTTTGTTTATTGGCTTAATATTAGCATTGAGTACATTAGATACTTGCTTTTCCATTCTTGTGATACTTTACTGAGAAGAATGTGATTCAGCCCCATCCAGTTAATACAAAAGATGTAAAGTCTTTGTCTTCCTTTAAGGTTGAATAAATAGTATTTGGTAGTATACATACACCACAGTTCGTTAATCCATTCATGGGGGGTTGATGGGCACTTAGGTTGCTTCCACATCTTGGCAATCGTAAATTGAGCTGTGATAAACAATCTAGTGCAAATTTAAAATTTATATTTCAATTTAATTTCTACATTCAAGGTATCCAGCTTGTTTATTGTGTATGTTACAAGTATTTCCCCAAATTATCATTTATCTTTCACATTTTTCATGTAGTTTATTGACATTGATGTTTTTATTTTTAAGTAGGGATATTTATCAATGTTTTTGTTTGTTGTTTTCTTTTACCTTTCATAAACCTATCTATGTTAAATAATGAATAAATTCACATATACTGTGAACATGTGTTAATTTGTTATTGAACTGAGGTAGTTAGGTTTATAATGAGAATATTTACATATTATTTCTTCTCTTTTTTTAAAGTATTGAATCATTTTATATTTTTAAGTAATCTAACCTTTCTACCTTTTATCACTGATTAGTCATGCCAGTTTATTATACTGTATATACTTGTACATATCCAGGATACATTTTTGGATTTATATTCTATTCCATTAGTCTGTTTGCTAGGAACACATAGTTTTTAATATTCTAGTTTTATAATTTAAATGCATTATGTTGCAAGAACCACCTCATTAGTATTGTTTAGAAATGTGTTTTGCCACATTCTCTTCTTTGTTATCATTGATGAACTTTATAATGAGTCGTTAACTGCCAAAACCTAATCCACCGGGATTTTAACTCAAGTTGTATTAAAATGAGAGACTTTTGTCCTATCAAGTGCTTACTATATTGCTTTTACAAAAGCTGAGTTGTTTTTTTTTTTCATTTAGCTCTTCTTTGATGTTCATCAATCATGGATTATAGGGATTCTTTTTGTGAACTTTTAATGCAGTTTTGGATATGTCATCATAAGCTTTTAATCTCAATATTTTAATTTTTTGTTACTCTAAAAAGTGTTTTTTTCATGATATGTTCTGAATGCTTGTTTTAATTATATGGGAAATTTCTGGATTATTTATATATTTATTTGTAACTTCACTGAGCTCTTTATTTATACCTAAAAACATTTATGTGGATTTTTCTGCTATATTTTAAGATAGACAATAATATCATTTCTTAATTTTGACAATTAACTTTGATTATCTCTTTTTCTTATCTTATCACCTTGGCTAGAGTTTTGAGAACAATGTTTAAGGATGAGGAGTCTATGGACAGTCTTGTCATAAACCTAATTTTAAAATGAGAATGATTCTGAGCATTTAAGAACTATGTAAGTGCTCTGGTTTGATATAAATGTTTAAAATCTCCTTTATCAATTATTAGTTTTTCTTAGCTTATTGGTTTAACAAAATCAAGATTGGATGTTGAGCTTTATCAAAAGTTGTTTTGGTATCTACAAAAAGTAATCATTTCTTTGAATTAATATAATCATAAATTATGTGATAGACTTTCTAATATTCAGCCATTCTTAACTTTTAATGGAAAATGTATTTTGTCATGCTCTAAAATAGTGTTTTAACATAGAGAATGATGTTATTTATAGTGAATTGAGGAGTTTGTGTCTATAAAATATATTTGTGAGTGAGTGAAATCTGTGCTTGGTCTATGTTGTTCTATGACCTGGAACACTTTACATTTTCAAGGATTTATCTGTAACTTGAACGTGTATATATTGCCTATAAAATAACCTGTGTTCCACATTTAGATCATTTAAAAATTCCACTTTATGTCTAATTACTTTCTTGCTCATCTCCAGCCATTCTATGCAATCACATCCTCATTCTTATTTCTCAGCATTGATTTATCTCATATTTTTCACAGAATACCTTATAAAAGCTTTTCTTTTTTTAACCTAAATCAATAGTATATTTTCTGCATATTAATATAAATGGGAATATCTTAGTCTTCCCTTTACATAGGTATTTCTCTTTCCCTGCTTAAAGGTTTTATGGGTGACACATTAAAATGGTGTAGACACAGCCACATTTACTCTGATATTTAATCTTGCATTAGTCAGCTTAATTTTTCATTTTTTGTAAGTACCCTATTTTTTCTGCCTGAATAGCTGTAGTAGTTCTATTTATTCCTTAACACAAAAATCATTTCTCTACTAAATCAATAATATTTTTGTGTCTTTCTTTTCCTCCTTCTCTCCCTCCCTCCCTTCTTTCCTTCCGTTCTTCCTTCCTTTTTTTCTTTTAGGTTTTGTGATTTAGGTCCTTTTTGATTTTAAATTTGAACACCCTATCCTTTCGTAACACATCTCAATTATAAAGGAATAGTGATTCCACTCCACATCTTCAGTTTTCATTCTTTGGTTTTTTGGTGGGTATCAGCTTTTTTTTTTTTTTTTTTTTTTTTTTTTGGTTGGTGGGTAGGGAGTTTTGTTTTCTTTTTTTGTTTTTTATTTTTTTCTTATTGTTGGGGATTCATTGAGGGTACAAGAAACCAATTTACACTGATTGCATATGTTAGGTAAAGATCCTCTTACAATCGTGTCTTGTGCCCAAAAGACCCCAACCTTCTCCCTCCTTCCCTCTCTCTGCTCTTCCTTTCCCCACCCCTCCCTCTTTCTTTCTCTCTCTGCTATCCCCTTCTCCCACCCCCACCGTATCATTAATTGTCATTAATTGTCCTCATATCAAAATTGAGTACATAGGATTCATGCTCCTCCATTCTTGTGATGCTTTACTAAGAATAATGTGTTCCACTTCCATCCAGGCTGTAAAGTCTCCACGTTTTTTAATGGCTGAATAGTATTTCATGGTGTACATATACCACAGCGTGTTAATCCATTCCTGGGTTGGTGGGCATTTAGGCTGTTTCCACATTTTGGTGATGGTAAATTGAGCTGCAACAAACAGTATAGTGCAAGTGTCCTTCTCATAAAAGAATTTTTTCTTCTGGGTAGATGCCTAGTAATGGGATTACAGGATCAAAGGGGAGGTCTAGCTTTAGTTCTTCAAGGATTCTCCATACTTCCTTCCAAAAAGGTTGTACTAGTTTGCAGTCCCACCAGCAGTATAAAAGTGCTTCTCTCCATATCCATGCCAGCATCTGCAGTTTTGAGATTTTGTGATATGGGCCATTCTCACTGAGGTTAGATGTTATTTCAGTGTGGTTTTGATTCGCATTTCTCTAATAATTAGGGATGATGAGCATTTTTTCTTATGTTTGTTAGCCATTCATCTGTCTTTAGAGAAGGTACCATTCAATGCTCTTGCCCATTGATATATGGGATTCTTGGCTTTTTTCTTGTGGATTAATTTGAGTTCTCTGTAGATCCTAGTTATCAAGCTTTTATCTGATTCAAAATATGCTAATATCCTTTCCCATTGTGTTGGTTGTCTATTTGCTTTGGTTGTTGTCTCCTTTGGTTGAAAAGTACAGAACATTTTCAGTTTAATGAAGTCCCATTTGTTTATTTTTGTTGTTCTTGCAATTGCCACGGCAGCCTTCTTCATGAAGTCTTTCCTTAGGCCAATATCTTCTAATGTTTTTCCTATGTTTTCTTTGAGGATTTTTATTGTTTCATGCCTTAAATTTAAGTCCTTTATCTATCTTGAATCAATTTTTGTGAGTGGAGAAAAGTGTGGGTCCAGTTTCAGTCTTTTACATGTGGATATCCAGTTCTCCCAGCACCATTTATTGAATAGGGAGTCTTTCCCCCAAGGTATGTTCTTATTTGGTTTATTGAAGATTAGGTGGTTGTAAGATGTTAGTTTCATTTCCTGGTTTTCTATTCGATTCCAAATGTCTATGTCTCTATTTTTGTGCCAGTATCATGCTGTCTTGACCACTATGGCTTTGTACTACAGCCTAAAATCTGGTATGTTGATGCCCCCAGCTTTGTTTTTATTTTAAGAACTGCCTTAGCTATACGGGGTTTTTTTTGGTTCCATACAAAAAGTAGAATCATTTTTTCCAAGTCTTGAAAGTACGATGTTGGTATTTTATTTTATTTATTTATTTATTTATTTATTTTATTAAATCATAGCTGTGTACATTGATATAATCATGGGGCATCATTCACTTGCTTCACAGACCATTTACCAAGTTTCACATGTACCCTTGTAAGATGCACTGCTGGTGTAATCCCACCAATCCCCTTCCGTCTACCCACTTCACCCCTCCCTCCCCTTCCTTTCCCCCTTCCCCCTATTCTTAGGTTGTAACTGGGTTATAGCTTTCATGTGAAGGTCCTAAATTAGTTTCATATAGGGCTGAGTACATTGGGTACTTTTTCTTCCATTCTTGAGATACTTTACTAAGAAGAATATGTTCCAGTTCCATCCATGTAAACATGAAAGAGGTAAAGTCTCCATCTTTCTTTAAGGCTGCATAATATTCCATGGTGTACATATACCACAATTTATTAATCCATTCGTGGATCGATGGGCACTTGGGCTTCTTCCATGACTTAGCAATTATGAATTGGGCTGCAATAAACATTCGGGTACAAATATCTTTGTTATGATGTGATTTTTGGTCTTCTGGGTATATGCCCAGTAGAGGGATTACAGGATTGAATGGCAGATCTATTTTTAGATCTCTAAGTGTTCTCCATCAGTAGAGGGATTACAGGATTGAATGGCAGATCTATTTTTAGATCTCTAAGTGTTCTTCATATCTCTTTCCAAAAGGAATGTATTAATTTGCATTCCCACCAGCAGTGCAGAAGTGTTCCCTTTTCTCCACATCTGCGCCAATGTCTCTGGTCTTGGGATTTTGTGATATAGGCTAGTCTCACTGGAGTTAGATGGTATCTCAAAGTAGTTTTGATTCGCATTTCTCTGATGATTAAAGATGATGAGCATTTTTTCATATGTCTGAAGGCCGTGCGCCTGTCTTCTTCAGAGAAGTTTCTCTTCAAATCCCTTGCCCAACCTACGATGGGATCCCTTGTTCTATTCTTGCTAATGCGTTTGAGTTCTCTGTGGATTCTGGTTATTAAACCTTTGTCAGAGACATACCCTGCAAATATCTTCTCCCATTCTGAGGGCTGTTTGCTTGCTTTACTTACTGTGTTCTTGGCTGTGCAGAAGCTTTTTAGTTTGATCAAGTCCCAGTAGTGTATTTTTGAAGCTGCTTCAATTGTCCTGGGGGTCCACCTCATAAAATACTCACCCAGACCAATTTCTTCAAGGGTTTTCCCTGCACTCTCCTCTAATATCTTTATAGTATCATGTCTTAAGTTTAAATCTTTGATCCAGTGAGAGTCTATCTTAGTTAATGGTGAAAGGTGTGGGTCCAGTTTCAGTCTTCTACAGGTTGCCAGCCAGTTCACCCAGCACCATTTGTTAAATAGGGAATCTTTCCCAGTGAATGTTTTTAATTGGCTTGTCAAAGATTAAATAATGGTAAGTAGCTAGATTCATCTCTTGGTTCTCTATTCTGTTCCAGACATCTACCTCTCTGTTTTTGTGCCAATACCATGCTGTTTTGATCACTATCGATTTGTAGTGTAGTCTGAGGTCTGGTAGCATAATTACTCCCGCTTTGTTTTTATTTCTGAGTTTTTATTTCTTGGCAGAGAGATGTGTAGTCATTCTAATATTCTTCCCTTTGAAGGTAATGGTTTTCTTTCTCCTGGCAGCTTTGAGGATTTTCTCATTCATATTAACTTTAGTGAAGTTAATTATGATATACCTTGGGGATGTCTTATTGGGGTTGAGTCATGCTGGGGTTCTGAAGCTGTCCGCTATCTGAATTTCAGAATCTCTAGGCATGTCTGGAAAATTCTCTTTCATAATTTCATGCAGAAGGGCCTCTGTGCCTAGCGAGGCCAATTCATCTGTTTCTGGAACTCCTATGATTCGGATATTTGTCTTCTTTGAATTATCCCAGAGCTCTCTGAGAGAATGATCAGTTTTTGCTCTCCATTTCTCTTCCTCTTTGAGAGTTTGGGAGCATTCATCGTTTCTCGGCCTTTTGGCTAAGTTCAGGTGTGTGAGAGTTTGGGAGGGTTCAAAGGCTTTATCTTCAATGTCAGAAATCCTTTCTTCTGCTTGCTCCATTCTGTTGCTGAGGGATTCTACTGTATTTTTCATATCTTTGAGGGCTGCAAATTCTTGCTTCAGTGTGTCTAAGTCTTTGGTGGTTTTGTCTTTAAATTTGTTAAATTCTTGAGACAACTTTTGAATTTCTCCTCGAATTCCTAATTCCACTTTGTTAATCTTGTCTGCAATCCAAATTCTGAATTCAATGTCTTACATCTCAGCCAGTTGTTTATGAATGGGATCTTCAATTATATCTGCCATATCTTTCCTTGGGTTGATCTATTCTGGTTATTCATGTTACCAGAGTTTTTCCGCTGATTCCATGGGGTGTTTTACTCCCTTTGATTTTTTCCCCTGGGGCTTTGTCAAGGGCCTGTACAGTGTTTGTGCCTGAGAAACTGGGGTCCTGTCTGGTGTGGTGGGGCTAAGTGGTTCTGTCTTGTTTTCAGCTGGTTTCTGTTCCACCCTAGTGAAACAGATACTCTGGATTGAAGTCTCAGCTGTGGAGAAATATCAGCAATGAAGTCACCCCACCCTCCATGGGCAAACAAGTCACCCAGGGCACCACCTGATTTGTCCTCAGGCGATTGGTTCAGTTCAAGAAGTCCAAATCATTGTGTCAGCCTGCACCTGTCTCAGGTGAGAGAGTTTAAGAGGTCTCTGGGAACTGGATCACAGAGGTCTGGTGACTACTCTGGTGTGGCTTGCTCCAGTGCTGCGTGGAGTCAGGAGGAGCCACCCAGCCAAGAGATCAATCTGGGAAGGTTGCTGCCTCCTTCCCCACCTTGCTCCACTGTCACACCCAGTCACTGATAGCCCTGCAGTTGGCTGACCCAGTTGCCTGTAGTGAATTGGTACTCCAGGAGTTTGCACCTGCCAGAATCACAAGTATGCCAGGCTGGTGCACTCTGCCTCTCTCTAGCAGGAGGAGGTGAGGCCTGACAACCTTGGGCGCTTGATGAAGGTTGAGGGGCTTTCACTTAGGTCCAGTCTCTCCCCTGATTAATGTTACTGACAGAACAGAACAGAACAACCCTTCGGTTCCCCTGCAGAAGAGAAGCTGAATTGAGTTCCAAATCAGCTTGTCTTTGCTCTTGTATTGTCTATAGGCTGATGATCCCCTGAGGGGCAGGTGCATCTTAGGTTTTGTAAAGTGGACCTCTGGGTCAGCCCTGCCCTGGGAGTTTCCCTGGCTTGCAAGTTGGAGTTGCTTCAGGCAAATCCTATACTTAGAGCCTCTGGTTGCCCAGGGAGACAGGGGGTGTGGCTTTAGAATATTCAATAGTGAGCTGTATTGCTAGCAAAAGAGGGCTGCTGTTTTATGGCTCAGGCAACCGCTGCTCCGGTGTAGCTCCCTTCCGGCCAACCGTCCTCTCTCCGCTCCCGTACCCCAGAGTCTGCACTGACCGGCTGCAGCCCAGCACTGTCTATACCCCTCGAGCAATCACCCAAGAGTCTGGACCCCTGGGGACAGGCCTCCAGACCTTACAGCGAAATCGGAGGGGAGCACGGGGAGCTCTGGGAGCCTGGGGTTGCAGGCAGAGAACACACACAGCTTTACACAGTTTTATGACTGGCCGTATTGTCACCAAAAGATGGCTGTTGCACTGTGCCTCAGGGAACTGCCACTCCGGTGCGGTCCCCTCTCCGCCATCCTGGACTGGCCTCCAGACCTCAGTGTGAGTGAAGGGGAGTGCTGGGAGCTCAGAATTCCAGTTAGAGACCATATAAAGTTTATACAGTTTTATGCCTGGCAGGAGGATGCCGTGGCACCCTAGTAGGGGAGGTAGGTCCAGTTTTTAGAGGGTCTCTCCCATGGAGTGTAGTGGGAGGAGCTTTGAACTCTGCCCGATTGTTTGTGGGGCACTCTGAGCCGTTCTCATGTGGGAGGGGAGTCCGGTCTGCTTGGTGATGGATTTTGTACCTTTTGTTTGTATCCTTGTCGTTAGCTCGCCTCTGCGGGGTTGACGTGTGTTGTTCAACCTTCTCTCTTAGTGCAGCTCAAATCCACCAGGTTACTTGCTGAATTTTTGTCCTTTAACTCTCCTACTGGACGGGAGCCTCTGTAGAAAGCTGGCTTCAGTCAGCCATCTTGTCTCCTCCCCTTCATGATGTTGGTATTTTAATAGGGATTGCATTGAATTGGTAGATTGCTTTCGGAAAGATAGACATTTTAACAAAGTTGATTCTTCCCAGCCATGAGCTTGGTATGTTCTTCCATTTGTTAATGTCCTCTGCTATTTCCTTTGTGAGGATTTCATAATTTTCTTTATAGAGGTCCTTCACCTCTTTTGTTAGGTATATTCTTAGGTATTTCATTTTCTTTGAAGCTAATGGTGAAGGGAGTTGGGTCCTTAAATAGCCTCTCATCTTGACTGTTATTGGCATATACAAAGACTATTGACTTGTGGACATTGATTTTATATCCTGAGACATTACTGTATTTTTTGATGACTTTCAGGAGTCTTGTGGTTGAGTCTTTGGGGTTCTCTAAGTATAAGATCATACCGTCAGCAAAAAGGAAGATTTTGACCTCCTCTTCTCCCATTTGGATGCTCTGTATTTCTTTGTCGTGCCTAATTTTATTGGCTAGAACTTCCAGCACTATGCTGAATAGTAATGGTGACAGGGGACAACCTTGTCTGATTCCACTTCTAAGAGGAAAAGCTTTCAGTTTTACTTCATTCAGTAAAATATTAGCTATGGGTTTGTCATAGATAGCTTCGATCAGTTTCAGAAATGTGCCACTTATGCTTATACTCTTCAGTGTTCTAATTAGAAAAGGATGGTGGATTTTATCGAATGCTTTTTCTGCATCTATTGAGAGAATCATATAGTCTTTGTTTTTGGTTCCGTTAATATGGTAGATAACATTTATGGACTTGCGTATGTTGAACCAGCCTTGCATCCCGGGGAAGAAACCTACTTGATCATGATGTATGAGTTTTTTGATATTAAGCTGTAATCCATTGACTAGAATTTTGTTGAGAATTTTTGCATCTATATTCATTAGTGAAATTGGTCTGAAATTCTCCTTTTTAGGGTCTTTTCTTGGTTTTGGTATCAGGGTGATGTTTGCTTTATAGAACGTGTTGGGGAAGATTCCTTCCTTCTCAATTTTTTGGAATACTTTCTGCAGTATGGCAATAAGCTCTTCCCTGAATGTTTGATAGAATTGTGTTGTGAAGCCATCTAGACCAAGGCATTTTTTTGTTGGAAGCTTTTTTATTGTTTCTTTGATCTCAGTGCTTGAAATTGGTATGTTCAGGAGCTCTATTTCTAACTGGCTAAGTCTAGGGAGAGGGTGTGATTCCAAATATTGATCCATTTCCTTCACATGATCAAATTTCTGAGCATAGAGTTTCTAGTAGTATTGAGAGATGATCTCTTGTATCTCTGTGGCATTAGTTGTAATGTCCCCTTTATCATTTCTGATTGAGGTTACTAGAGATTTTACTTTTCTATTTCTAGTTAGTTTGGTCAAAGGTTTATCTATTTTATTATTTTTTCAAAAAACCAACTCCTTGTTTCATTAATTTTCTGAATGATTCTTTTGTTTTCAATTTCATTGATCTCTGATTCTATTTTGGATATTTCTTTTCTTCTACTGGGTTTAGGCTTAGATTGTTCTTCTTTTTCCAATTCCATAAGATCGCTTGTGGGTTTGTTGATGTGCTCTCTTTCTGTTTTTCTAATGTAGGCATCTATAGTGATAAATTTTCCTCTCAGAACTGCTTTTGCAGTATCCCACAGGTTTTGGTAGCTTGTGTCTTCATTGTGTTATGCTCAAGGAAGTTAATGATTTCCTGTTTCATTTCTTCCTGCACCCAATTGTCATTCAATAGAAGGTTGTTTAATTTCCATGCCTTTGTGTGGGTTTGAGTGTTTTTGTTGGAGTTGAATTTTACCATTGTTACCTGGTGGTCTGAGAAGATACAAGGTAAAATTTCAATTCTTTTGATTTCTTTTAGAGTTGTTTTGTGTCCTAGGTTATGATCAATTTTGAAGAATGTTCCATGGGGTGATGAGAAGAATATATATTCTTTATTTTTGGGGTGGAGTGTTCTATATGCGTCTATCAAGTCAGTTGTTCTAGGGACTAATTTAAGTCTCTCATATCTTTGTTTAATTTCTGTTTAGAGGATCTGTCCAGGTCTGTAAGAGGAGTGCTGAAGTCCCCTGGTATTATGGTGTTATAGAATATCATATTGCTCAGACTGAGTAAGGTCTGTTTCAAGAATCTGGGAGCATTTAAATTGGGTACATAAATATTTAGAATTGAAACATCTTGTTGTATTTTTCCCTTGACTAATATAATGTGACCATTTTTGTCTTTTTTGACTTTAGCTGCTTTAAATCTACATGTATCTGAAAATAAGATTGCAATTTCTCTTTTCTTCTGAATTCCGTTTGTCTGAAAAATTGTCTTCCAAAACTTAACTCAAGTTTTAATTTGTCTTTTGAAGCTAGGTGTATTTCCTGAAGACCGCAAATAGTTGGCTTGTGTTTTTTAATCCAGTCAGCCAATCTATGCCGCTTAGTGGGGAATTCAAGCCATTAACATTTAGTGAGATAATTGATAAGTGTGGTAATGTTCTATTCATCTTATTTTGTGAGAGTCCATTGCTTAGTTTTATCTTTTGCATCATTGTAGAAATTAGGTTGTGTTCTTTGATTTCTGGAGTTCTTACTTTGCTGTTGCTCCATCGTGATGGTTAGTGTGTAGAACAGGTTGTAGAGCTGGTCTTGTTGTGGCGAATTTCCTCAATGTTTGTATATCAGTAAATGATTTGATTTCTGCGTCAATTTTAAAGCTTAACTTTGCAGGATATAGAATTCTGGGCTGGAAATTGTTCCGTTTAAGTAGATGAAAGGTAGATGACCATTGTCTTCTTGCTTGGAAAGTTTCATTAGAGAAGTCTGCACTCACCCTGATGGATTTGCCCCTGTAGGTCAACTGGCGATTACTCCTGGCAGCTTGAGGAATCTTTTCTTTTGTCTTGACTTTGGACAGTTTCATCACAATGTGTCTTAGAGAAGCTCTGTTAGAGTTGAGGCGACCTGGGGTTCAATATCCCTCTGAAAGCAGTGTGTCATAATCTTTCATGATATTGGGAAATTTACATTTATAATATTCTCTAGTATGGCTTCCATTCCCCTGGGGCATGCTTCTTCCCCTTCTGGTGTACCTATAACTTGTATGTTTGAATGCTTCATAAAGTCCCATAATTCTGTCAGTGAACATTCTCTTTTCTCTCTCTTCTTTTCTGCCTCTTTAACTATCTGAGTTATCTCAAGAGCTTTGTCCTCTACCTCTGAGATTCATTCTTCTGCATGGTCTAATCCAGGGGTCCTCAAACTATGGCCTGCGGGCCACATGAAGCGGTGTGATTGTATTTGTTTCCATTTTGTTTTTTTACTTCAAAATAAGATATGTGCAGTGTGCATAGGAATTTGTTCATAGTTTTTTTTTTTTTTTTTTGAAACTATAGTCAGCCCTCCAATGGTCTGAGGAACAGTGAACTGGCCCCCTGTTTAAAAAGTTTGAGGACCCCTGGTCTAATCTGTTGTTGATACTTTCTGTTGTATCTTTAAGTTCCCTAATTGTCTGCTTCAGTTCCATCAGCTCTGCTGTATCCTTTCTATATTCCTTCATATTATTCATCTTGTATTTGATTCTGTTTTTGGTTTTCATCTGGTTATTTTCCACTTTATCAGCAGTTTCCTTCATTGTTTCCATCATTTCCGTCATTGTTTTCATCATCTGTATCCTAAATTCCCTTTCTGTCATTTCCAACATTTCTTTAAAGGTAGAATCCTCTGTAGGTACCTCACGGTCTCTTGGTGGTGGTGGGGTTGCTCTGGACTGGTTTTTCATGTTGCCAGGATTTTTCTGCTTATTCTTCCTCATGAGTGTTTTTTTTTTTTTTTATCTGTTTCCTTGCCCTAATTTTCCTTTCACTTCCTCTTGCTCTTTAAGTTACCCATGCCTCTGGCCTAGGGTTTCAATGAGTCCTTTTGATATAGGACCAGAAGGATGAGAAGATTAAAGAGCAAGAATGGAAAAAGGAAAAAAAAAAAAAAAGAAAAGAAAAAAGAGAAAGGAGAGGGGGTGTATAAAAGGGAATATTAACAAAGAGAAGAGAGGCACAGAAAGAGGGAGAAAGGAGCAATATAAGTGTACAGTAGGTTACTTTGACCCAACCTTAAAAAATCCCTAACCTCTGAGGATGCTGGGGTGGGTGGTTCCCTTGAGGTCAGCAGCTCTTTGCTAGCCTTTTCAGACACAGTACCACACTTCCACCAAGTAGAGAGGAAGGACAAAAATGCTATAAATCAAATCATAACCATCAAACAGAAAACTTTATGGGATAAAATTGGGGGAAAACCAAATAATAGGGGTAGAAACACTTCAAAAATGAAGTTCTTATTGTTAAAGAAAGCAACAATGGAAAATGTTTAAACTAGAAACATGAAGAAAGAAAAGAAAGAGAGGGAAAAAAAGAAAAATCTAGAGGGAAAATGTTGAAATTAAAAACAAATGAAACAAATCAGTATAGATATCTTGATGAATATTGTCTTGATACAGTTAAATGAGATGGAGGCTGGAGGCCTTTGCTGATTTCTCAAACCCCACAGGGTTTGTAAATCTCTCCTCAGTCCGTGTAAAAGGTACTTTAAAGTGCTAATATTGGCTATGCAGAAGGTTTCCCAGGAAAGCACTTGTTGCTAGGATCACTCCTGAAGTGGTTGTCCACTTACCCAGTGTGCCAAAACCAGTCTCACTCTATGCCCGTAAGGGCCAAGGCTGTAAGGCATCTCAGTCCCAGCTTTAGGCTGCTCAGTCACTAGATTACTCACCCAAAGTCTCCCACCTAATCCTCGCTCTGAGACCCTGAGGGCGCAGCTTGCGGGTCAGTTCTCCCATAATGGCTTTGCACGGCTCACAGGTGAACACTATTAGCTCCGTCTGGCTCAGTGGCTCAGTCTGGGGCCCTAGACAATGCTTAAAGTCCTCTGCACTCTTGCCCAACTTCTTCCATGGTAGTTCAATTGAGTGCCAATTCCCCCCACCCAAAAAAAACCAAAACAGCTCACAGGTAAGGCCTTCCAGTTTGCAATCTCACTGCTGCTGTACTTACAGCTGCTGGTGGGATTAGATCGAATGAATACACACAGCCGCTTGCCAGTTCTTTACTGCTTTTGTCCTCCTCATGGGGTCCAGAAGTCTCTTGTTGACTCCCTGTGTCCCCAAAGTGATGTTTCTGGGCAGATCCCACCAGCCAGAGATGCCCAGAGTCTTCTCTCCCCAGTCTCACCATGCCCACTTGCAAGGAAGCTGTTTCTTGGCCACCATGTTGCTCCTCCCTTGGTATTAGCTTTATGACCTCTGGATCTGTTGCTTTTTCTCCTTTCATCATTTTTACCTCTTTGCCCTAATTCATAAAATTCTGGAAGATGTCTAAAGTTCATCTTCACAGATTAAGTTTTCTATAGCATGGACTCCCCTCTTTTCTAATAATGTTTTAATTTCAGTAATTTTACATTTAGTTTTCATCACACCTGTTCCTCATCTGTCATCAGTTTCCCTTCTATTCATGTTAGTGGTGTAGCCAAATCTCTTTCAATTTGGATCAGTTATCTTTCATTTAATATCCAATAGATTCCATTTGATTATTAAATTTTCCAGATGTTTTAACATGGGCTATGTAATGCTTAACATCTGCATCTCATGGCTACTCATTTCCCAGAGCATTAAGCTATTGAAAAAAATCTTGTACATTGCAGAAAGATTCACCAGCTGAAGCCTATTGTGCTTCTCCCCTCTTCCTTCTCTTAACAATTCTTTTACAATCTACAGGGGTCCTCAAACTTTTTCAACAGGGGGCCAATTCACTGTCCCTCATACTGTTTGAGGGCTGGACTATAGTTTAAAAAAAAAAAACTATAAACAAATTCCTATGCACACTGCACATATCTTATTTTGAAGTAAAATAACAAAACGGGAACAAATACAATCACACCACCTCATGTGGCATGCAGGCTGTAGTTTGAGGATCCCTGAATAGTAGTTGGATGTAGGTAGTTGAGACTGAGAATGATGGTTCCCCTAGAGGTTACGTTATATTAAAGCAAAGGGTAGAGTCACAGTAAAATCTTTAAGTTTCAGATTAACTCTCTATTTCCATCAATTCCAAATCAATGCTACGTGGCAATTATGCTAATACTTCTATTTGTCTTTTGTCACCCAAAGTCTATGTAAAAAACTTTAAAAATTGGCCTAGGTATGTAATATCTGAGAATATTCCTGGCTTTATTCCAAATTTGCTGGTGAATAAATACTACATGCACAGAAATGTTAGAATAGAGCTCAGCCTTGGGGATGATTAGAGGTTCTTAGTATCACATGTTGCTTTATAACATTAAATGGATCCCTAAATGGTCAAGAAAAATACACTGATTAGTCAAGAAGTTCTAATCTTAGGCTTGGAAAATAGCAATGAAAAATCAGTTCTTTTGTTAGCTATTACAGAAAGGCAAAGTCAAATATTTTTGTATTATGTATAAATTATAATAATGAAAACCCAATGTTACTGTGGCTATGAAGAAAGAGGTTTAATGATATAGCTATCTGTAAATTGGTTTACTATCCTCTGGAGAGCCGTCTGGCAATTTGCAAGAAGGTCCATAAAAACCTCTAATTTGACCCTATTTTTTGAGTTTGCAGAATATCCCTCAAGATAATAAACATAACAGAGAATAATACTTAATTATATAGATATTTATAGCATGAAGGTTATATCCCCAATTCTAAACAACCCAAATTCCTAGAAGTAGAAAAATAGAAAAAAAAAGACCATTACTGATTAATTTCCTAGAATACTATAAAAACATAAAAAGAATGACTATATAAAGTAATGGTAATATCAAACATTTATTAGTGCCTTAACCATGAACCAGAGGCTGTGCTAAGCATTTTATAAGTATCATTTCATTAAATCATATAAGTAATCCTATGGGCAAGATGCTATCCTTATATAGCTTTCCTTTCTACAAAAGAGAAAATTAAGTTTTGTAGACAGGCTAAAAAGTTTGCCAAATGTCATGATTACAGAAAGAGTGTGCTAGCTTTTGAATCTATTTCTGACTCCAAGGCTCAAGTAAGTACCCTCTATTACATTCAGGCTTTCAGATAATAAATGAAGACCAAAGCAAAAGAATTCATGGTGTGCAATGCTAACATTAGAAGCTATGTACAGAAACATTGATGAGGAGAGTTACATGCATAATCTTAAGTGAAATAACTGAAAACAGAAACTCACATGTTCTCACTTAAGTGAGAGCTAAATAATGTGTACATTCAGTTATAGATTATGGAATAATAAATATTGGAAACTAGGAAGGGTGAGAGGAGTGTGTTGAGTGGTGAGAAATTACTTATTGGGTACAATATCTATATATTACTCAGGTCATGGTTACATTAAAAACTCAGACTTCATCCCCACATAATATATACATGCAACACCACAGGTGTAATCCCACCAATCACCCTCCCTCTGCCCATCTCCCCCCTCTCTCCCCCCCTTTCCCCTTTCCCCCTATTCTTAGGTTGTAACTGGGTTATAGCTTTCATGTGAAAGCCATAAATTAGTTTCATAGTAGGACTGAGTACATTGGATACTTTTTCTTCCATTCTTGAGATACTTTACTAAAGGGTATATGTGAAACTTAGTAAATGTGGAATGTAAATGTCTTAGCACAATAACTAAGAAAATGCCAGGAAGGCTATGTTAATCAGTGTGATGAAAATGTGTCAAATGGTCTATGAAACTAGTGTAAGGTGCCCCATGATCACATTAATGTACACAGCTATGATTTAATAAAAAAAAATATATATACATGCAACTAGACTAGCAACCCCCCTAAACATATACAAATAGAAAAAAAAACTAATTGAGTCTTACTAACTTCTTTCTCTGTCCCTTTCCTAATAGTATGTGTTGGAGACGTGTATCTGTGTACATTTAAAAACTGGAATAACTTGGGCTGCTTCAAGCCCATCCATATCCCTTGATTGTTTTAATACTATTCAAGGAAGGTCAGTGTGTGCCATTGTAGGTCGAGCACCTCCTAACCTATGAAGATTACAACTCAGAAGAGAAAACAATTGCAGAGTGGAGTGAAAGTACATTTTCTTCATACTGCATCTACTATTTGCAAATTGTTACCACATAATAACCACTGTGAAAGTTAGCCTCAAAGAGTTCCTATTTTACAAGTGACTCCACAGGAGCTCAGGGAGTCTAAGAGACTCACTAGGTATAGTTAAGTGGTTTACATATTTCCAGTCAACACTGGGGATTTCATTTGCCTCTGCCTCAGTCTCAATGGGATGAATGGCTATTCTCTTGCTTATGAAACTATAAATACCTGAAATAGAATAGGCTATCAGACTCTAAAAAAGGATTTCAGTCAAAGGACTTGCTGGGTCCACTCTTTATTTTAACAGCAGCCCTTTGCAGAATTTGTCTTTTATTGTTGCTAATTCTAAAAATGGAAAGCAAATAAAACCTTTCAAGTTTTCCCAAATAGGAGAGATTGTTTTCATTTAAGAAGGCTTCAAATAGCCTGGCCTGGATGGTCTAAATGAATTCAATAACTTTACATTGGTTTTTAGAAAATTCTAAATTCTGATCAAATTGTGTTGGATTTCTTTTCATTACGCATCCTATGATCCTTGTGGCCCTTACCAAACAACTATCCTGTTAATATCAGGGTACAAAGCCATTTCACCTGTAAGAGTTATGGTATCTTGCCATGTGTAATGAACACTTTTTTGCTCAGAGTTTTGAGGAAAAAAGAAGGATGCCCATTGTACATGGTGGTACTAATTCCACATCTATGTAAATGTTTTACCTCTTTCATTTATGCTCATGAATGAAAAGTGTAACTCTAGGAAGCACTAATAATATCTGTATACAAAATAATACCCTAGAGTGTAGTGATCAATCTTGTTGAACTTATGACAAACTCATAACGAAAGCATTATTAACCAACAAAGAGTAGCATATTTCTCTTTGTGCACTTTAGGCCGTGGCTAGAAATCCAGCTGATATTGTTACAAAGATTACTGGAAAGTTGGGAAATACCTTGGGAAATGTCAAGTCGGTGTTTGTATACTGCATGTTTTACGCTAACAGTTGTTAAATATGCTAAAGAGCCTGGCAACAGAGCTGCCGAGAGACACTCCTCCCACAGACAGCGTCATCGGGAGGCAACAGGAAGAAAAGCTTCTTCAGATGCCAAAACAGAGGAAAGCGATGCCTGGGAAACCTCCAAAGTGGCTGGAGGCGGAGCAGGAGGTGGAGACCTGGATTCTGGAGCAGCATCAAACTGGAATAGTGGGAGTGTGAGATTCACAAGTACCGTACATGAGCAGCTGGGTGGCACGGTCACCTCTCTAGATTTGTAACCAAATCCCAGGCATAGTTACCCTATGTCCGACATAATAGTTGTCATTAACTCCGCCAGCAACACAGAGTTTTTGTCTTCCCCCAAATCCCAGCCTTTGTTAGCAGGAGAAATAAGGATAGAATCAGGAATATGAAATTGCCTAAAGAAGTTTGAATCTATAAAAACAGTGCCAGGAGGAAAGAAAAAGCATATCTAGTGATGTTTCATACATGAATGCAGCCAAAAGGAAGCCCCAGTGCTTGGTAGGGCAGTGAGTGATGCTGGAGGGGGAAGATGGGCTCTGACCACTGGCATCTGCTCTCCGCGCTGCCTGCAGAATGGTATTTGCACTGAGCAGAAGGAAGAGAATGGGAAGGAGGAGGAGATCAGAGGAGGAAGGAAAAGGGTAGGAGGAAGAAGAGAACAGAAAAAACTTGCCAAGAAGGAACAAAAGTCAAAGGTGGAGAAGGGAACTCTAACTGAATTCGGTTTTCAGACTGCCTGGATTAAAACGCAATTATGAAATAATAAGCAAATGAGATTCTCTAAGTCCTGTCCAAGAGCTTTGAGGCAGCATGTCTGCAAACTGAAGTTGGGAAAATACTATTGCTTGACCAAAACTGAGAAAGAGGTATAGTTTCCCTAATACAGGCAAGTTAAGTGAGTGGGATACACAAAGCAGGCCGACATAGGGCGGGTTATCAAGAGAGGCTAGTAAGTATGTAGAACATGACCTGGGAATCACGAGAAACTACCACATACTTCCTGTGAAAGGAAGGTTCAAACAATATTATTAAAGCTTCTTTGAGGTATAATTGATGTGTAATAAACTGCACACATTTAAAGTGCTAATTTGATGGATTTTGGAATATATACATCTATGTACCCATAAAACCGTCACCATAATCAAAATTACAGTCATCCCCATCATCTACCAAAATTTCTTTAAATTCCTTTATAATCCATTCATTACTCTATTTTAGTATTCCCAGACAACTGATTGTCTTTCTGCCCCTAAATAACTAGTCTACATCTTTAGAATATTATATAAAAGGAATAATACATACGGGCTCCTATTTATCTTTAGCTTTTTTCCACTCAGCATAATGATTTTGAGAGTAGCCCAGGTTGTAATATAATTTTATTTCATTTTTATATGGTTAATAGTAGATAAAATAAACATAGAAATTGTTTTTCTGGAATTCAACCAGATATCGTGTTTTACTAACAGCCTGAGATGGATCGGTTCTAACATGAAAATTTTCACTAGTTTTTATCTCTGTCTGGTGTGCATTTTCTACAGATGGCTGCAAAGCTGGCTCCTCTTTGACATTCAAGTCCCAGCATAAATGTCATAATCTCAGCTTAGATTTCACCATCTCAGCAAGACTTTTCGTGACCACATCGCCTAAAGTAGCATTCCTTGTCACTACTACTGTAAGACCTCTAATTCGGTACTCTCTCTCCCCCAGCTAGAATGTACAATGCATCACAGAAACAACTTTGTCTTGTTTAAAACTGAATCTTAGCACCTAGAACAATGCCTTATGCATGGAAAATAGTAAGTAAATTAACAAATAAATCTTTGCCAAGCCTCTCATCCTATATTTCTAGGAAAATACAGAGACCAATGGGCTAGATAAGATAATCCAATTCAATAGTTATTAGTTGATGGGATATATTCAAAGTATGCTTATGAATGAATATTTATCAACCTGGATGAAGATTTATACCCATGACTTTACCTTAGATCCTGCCCTAGTCAACAATTTTTTATATGTTAAAAAACAAAATAGCTGTAACTATAAAAACAATTACTATCCCTTTTTAGAGAATGTGATGCTATCACACATGAGATATAGTTGATATTTTAAAATACTGTATATTTACAGATTGAAATGATGGATGACAGTAGGTAAAGATAAATTTCTATTCCAAGAGTCCCCAGCCAAGAGTATCTTAAAAGAGTATGCAGTTGTCTATGTGGGAATCATAACTGGTGGTGAGCTTAACGAGGCTCAGTGTGCTGAACCACCCAAAGTTCTAATAATAACTCAGTGGCTTTAGTAGAAAATAAAATCCAGAATTAGATACAGAAAGATTGCTTTCTGCTTTGTTCTGGTCAACACAAAACTGAGAATATTAGAGTTCATTCCTGAGCTATAGAAATGGAGACGGGTTCAGTGAACTTCATACATCGGAGTGAGATGAGTGAGGAGCAGTGCAGGTAAGGGATGGTCCAAGGGACAAGTGGTGTTAATTATATTATCTGTCTTTAAATAGTTCCATAATGGAACCAAATAGTCCTGCTTATTAGCAAGGAACTAGTATTTATTAATTTCTGATGCTACCAGTCTTACTCAGAAAGATACGCTGATGATCAGAAATGCCCAAGACTGAATGAGTTCTTACTGACTTCAGAAACATGCAGTATTTGAAAACAAAGCTTTGGGTGACAGGCTTAAAAATGTGAATTGCTACTTGGAGGATTTAAAATTTAGTCGGTACTAACTCTGAAATATAAATTAAAACCTATCATACTATTAATAAAGAAAACTATTCATTTTTGTTTAGTTCACCTGGGATGGGATTTAGTCCATTCACCTTTTGATATAAGTGAAATGCTAAATTCTTTCCTAAATTCTTTATTGATATGAGTATGCACTGCAAAGGTAACTCTGACAGGTGGCTGCTGCAAAGACTTGGGATTTGTTTGAAAATTTACCTCAAAGCACTAAGGTGAATAGATTTTGTTTGTTTAAGCCAAAAAAGAGTAGTTTGTGGCAAGGTGATGTTGACCCAGCGGTTCATGGAGGTCTTAGTAACAACAGAAAAAAAATTTACTTCCCCCGATCTCCAATTAGGTGCTTTTGTGTGGATACTTTCTGATAGTGTACTGTCCATAGACATGGGTGCTGAATTGTAGAGTTCTAGAAAGAAAGCTTTCTCAGCAATCTCATTAGCACAATGAAACTGCAGGCGATTAGATAAGCTTGCCCAATTTATTTATGTAGGGATTCTATTTTTCAAAATTGTATTATTACTCGGGGAAAAGCATCAGCTATTGCCATATCTCTCTTTTATATAGACATTTATTTTGTGCTGCAAGAGGAACAAAACATAGTAATCCATATTAAGTAGTAGGTTGCATTTTTTTTCCTAGACAATTTTCTCTATTAACAAGAAGTGGAGACAGAGGAAGAACAAAGACATATTTGTTACGTGATATGGAAGCAAAACTGGTTCTAAATAATACTGTTGTGTGGTATATTCCTGGAGGTACTGACAGCTCCTTATAAGGCAGAATGAACATTTTGTCTAAAGTTTGCAAGCAAAACACAGAGGTAATTATAAAACATTCTTCTGTCCCTAAGCAAACTGTAGGGGGCAAGAGTGAGCTTGTGTGAGCCTTAAAAGCCTAGATTTCCCCAGGTGCTATCTTCTCATATGTGTTTTTAAATCTTGCAACTTGTGATTATTATTTTTCAGTATTGAATTAGTGAATCATTTTACATAGTGCCATTATGTAAAATAAAATGATACTTTGTTTCTCTGCATTGGCCAATTACTGAGAGGGGAAAATTGGACTCCTGAAAGGCACATGTGTGCATAGTTGGGCAGATTACAGGGAAGCCTTGTAAATGCTCCCAGATGTTTGATGCATGAAAAGGAAAATGCCAGCAACAAGAAGAAAATTGAGGTGGGTTTCAGACATTATAAAATCTATTGATGTAAAGACTAAGAAAAGAAATAAGATCGGGGGCATAAAACCCCTTGGGAAGGTCAATAATGAGAGAGTTTTACTGTATTAAACCAATTTGCTCCTTTTCTTTCCCCTGGGGCAACTGTAGAAAATATTAAGGAACATTAGTCTAATTCATAATAAATAGTACATTAACTATAAGCCAACTTATCTTTTCTGCATAAGAGCCACAGGATTACATGTGGAAGAAATCTGAATTTTTTTATTTTGGGGGTGGGGCTGACCCCACCTCCAATCATCAACTTTGATAAGAATTTTGTTATTCAGTTGATATGTTCTAACTGTAGTCTTCTGACTTCAAAGAGCAAGTGAAGGGCTTGCCTTTCCCTAGATATGGGTTTCATACTGGACTATAGCAGAGCCAAATGAGGTGCTGGTTGTAAACTTGCCCTTCTTGGGGTGCCAGGATTGTTCTTGAATCACTTCACATCTGAGCACATAACAGATGGAAAAGTGATGATTGAGGGGACTTTAACACAGGGGCTATTAGCAAAGGCAAGGTGAAGGAGACCAGTAAGGGATGGTGAGGTATCCTGGGAATAGCAGTGGTGGAGTGATCATACCACCCTTAAGGGGGAGAGGGGCAGAACGGGGGAGAGTTGCTGTAACCTGGGACAGCTGTATGAACAGAAGGATTCTCCAGCAGGAACTGTAGCCTTAGGTGAAGTCATGTAACCACTGCCAAACAATGGCTTCACAAGGAGGGAAAGTGGGAAATAAATACTTCTTTTTTTTTTTTTCTTACTAACTTCTTATGTCTTGATTATGCCACAATTTGTCTGAACCTAACCTCCCAAGGCAAGGGAGATTGGCTGAAGCGGTCTGTTTCCTGGGACAGAGAGTGGGATGCAGAAATGTGATGAACAGACTTGGAAGGGAAAATAGAGAAAAGCACATTCCATACTCATTAGTAATTTGCAACAAGCCATAAAATCATTAGTTTGCACGTGTTTATACAGAAGGATACTGAAGTTCAGAGTTCTGTCCAATTTAAATAAGGATCTGCCTGATTTCAGATTCCATGCTCTTTTTCTGATGCCACACTGCTACCTCCAGCCTGCTTCCCCGTACACACATGTACGTGGCATTTCCAATGACGATCTTCAGGGGAGATCTTCATGGAAGGAAATAGTACATGGTTGTGTCCTCCATTCTCTTCTTTACAAGAGTTCTACTTGGTATACAGTTCTGAGCCTTGTTTTTAGAAGACTAGGAGGATCAACAGAAGTAACTAATCAAACTGATCAGGCAGGGAGCTTAGTCCTGCTCTTCCCTCACCCGCCCTTTATGGATGGCTGTGTCTTCTACAGGATGCCTAAAAAGGCAAAGGGATTAGAGCCAGATGTTCCTGATGGCATCAGGAGATGCCATCCTGAGCTCATGCTGCCACAAGGAAAATGGATTTTGAAGGTACATTGTGGAGACTGTAGACGGTGCTGATCACTATTGAACAATTATAGATTGATTTAATATGCTCCTTTGTTGTATCTGTAATTCAGACTTCTTGTGGACTCCACTCAATAAGATGAGGAAAAAAATCTCAATTTTCAGGACTTTACCAACAGACTCTACAATTTTGTTTTCAAGTAATAAAGTTGGAGAGGTCCAAAAATTGAATCTTGAAAATCAAGAAAATGAATCATTGTCAATTTGGATGTCATACTTTTCATATATATATGTTTTACTTCTCATTTTATTTTTAACTATTTTTAAATCATTTTAACCTTACAAAAGTGACAAAAGGTATCAATATACCTTCATGGAGATCCTTCCAATGTTAACTTTCTGTTACATCTGTGCATGCCCACTGTGTCCGTCTGTCTGTCTTTCTCTCTATCTCACACACACACACTTTTTTTTCTAAATCATTTGAAAACAAATTGCAGACATAATGCCATCTTACCCCTTAATATCTCAGTGAGCGTTTCTGAAAAACTAAAATATTCAAGTATATGCTGATAATTATAAAACATCAATGGTAATTGGATTGAAAAAAATAATGTACAAGCCTTATTTAAAATTTTCAGTTGTTCCCAGTAATGCCCTTTATAAAAAGGGGGGGAGGGAATCTTGGATACAGGATCCAATCAAAATAATAAGATTCATTTTGTTGTCAAAGATTGAGTCCCCTTTAATCTAGAATAGTTCCTTGATCTTACTTGGCCTTTCATGTACTTTATATTTCTAAAAAGATTTTCAGCCAGTAATTTTGGAGGGTATCTCTCATTTGGGCTTTCCCTAATGTTTTCTCATGATTAAATTTGGTTTTTGAACTTTTGTCCAGGATATCACAGGAATAGTGATTGTCTTTCTCAGCTTCTTATATCAAGAGGCACATGGCATATATTTGTTTCATTACAAACCATGTCAAAATTTGATCACTTAGTGTCCGCCAAATCTCTCCACCATATAATTTCTATTTTCCTTTCCTTTTTTACTGTTTTTAAGTGTTTTCTTCAGCTTTATTGAAGGTGTTCTTGACAAATTAAAATTACACATATTGAAGGTATACAATGTGATGATTTATTATATGCACACTGTGAGATTATTACTATGAGCAAGCTAATTAAAACATCCATCACCTTCCATAGTTATCACTTGTGTGTGTGTGTGTTTGTGTGTGTGGTGAGAACACTTAAGAACCACTTTTAGCAAATTTCAGTTATACAATACAGTCTCCTTAAATATGGTCACTATACTCTATGTTAGATCCAGAATCTTGTGGGGAAAAAAAATGCCTGAGACTGTGTTCCATTTTTCCAGTTTTAGCACCCATTCATGTTTTTTTTTCTTTGCCCGAAACATTGTCATGGTGAGTACTGAATAGTTATTTTCCAATTTCATTATTTCCTCTACATGTATGAGTTGTAGGGCAGAGTTATTCCTCCCCCTTTCATTTAATTATGCACTTACTTATTTACATCTCTGTGGATTCACAGATTACTACTTTCTTCAGTGAGTTACAATCTACTATTATCATTATTTATTTCAATGATACAATTGTCCTAAATTTGAATAGTAGAAATTTCTTTATACTGGCTCCTGTATCCTTCTGGTATATCTCCATCATTTTTTGAGAAAGTATTTATCTTCTAGGTTCATCTTATACTTTCCTTGATATATCATTAGAATTACCTGTTTTCCCAATGAACTCTGGTCATTTTTGTGGATTTGGAAACCAAGATCTAGCAAGATTTTTTTTTGCAGTTTTTTGGCCAGGGCTGGGTTTGAACCACCACGTCTGGTATATGGGGCCAGCACCCTACTCCTTGAGCCACAGGCACCACCCATGGAAACCAAGATCTAGGTGGTAGGTTTGTGTGTTATCTTTTCAACAGACCAAACGAATACAGGTACAACACACACACACACACACACACACACACTTTTTAAAAAGATGGTCTTTCTGTTGACAAGGAGTAGTTTGAGCAAAAATGTAGTATCTTTTTATAGAAAGAACATGAATGTTTTGTATTAACTCTCTTCAAGTTATGATCAGAACCCATAATTCTCAGCTGAGGAAAGTCAGGACCAAAGAGTCCACAAGTGATGCAGGAAGGACACAGGCCCAGATCCCTGCTGCTCTGCGTGTTCTGTGCCTCACCGGCACCTAAATGTCCCTTTTTCCTGCTGCATTGTTTCAGAGAAATTTCTGCATGAGATCTTTCCTTACCAAGAACCATGATGCCATTGAAGTTCAGGTTCAGGTCTAGGTTAAGTCAGTGTAGCCAACTGAAAAATATTGGTGGTTAAGGTGGTTTTCATTTGGCTTCTATGTCCAATCCCAAGAGATAACCAGAGTCTGAGCATCCTTCTTAACCCTGCCGAGGGAGCTGCTCCGTAGCTGTGTCCCTTGTTCAGTCCCCAGAGGAATTCCAGGTGTGTATGTATTAACAGTTTAATTTTGTTAAGAAGATGTCAGCCTCACATCATTTGCATTCGATTACCCACAATGCTGTCTAATTCCGTGCCTGCTTTGAAAAGCAAATCATGACATTCTGCTGTGTGCTCTTTATAAAGTACAGAAGTGGAGTAATTATCGCTGAGAAGGGAAACAGAGAAGATGTGTTTTTCACATTTGGTGCTTTTGGAGAGTGTGGCATGGTGAGTGAGTGTGTGCTTGTGGAAAGGTAGTACTGGAGAAGAAAAGTGAAGAGAGGGTGGAGAAAATGAGAATTCCGGTCTTTTCATTCCGGTCTCATTTTCCGGCGAATTCTCATTTAAACACATTGGTGTTTAAAATGTCTGAGCAGAATTGTGCTGGCTGTGTGCTAAGATATATGTTATCAGAATTGTGAGTAAATCAAAATTAGATTGTGAAACAGTAAGAAGTTGACTATAGTCAAGGGTTGAGACTTACCTTGTTTCTTGAATGGTCTCTTGAGATGAGGGGAGCGAGCTGGTGAAGAGAATCAGATAAAATGGGAGAAGTCCTCTCCTCCTTTCCTCTCTTTCTCCTTTCTCTTCCTCCTCTGCTCCCCTCCTCTTCCTTCCTTTCTTCACCATTTCTTACCTCTCCTCTCATCTCTCTCATCCGCTCACTTCCCTTCAGTCCTCTTTTCACTTTTTCTTTTCTCCTCTCTTCACTCTTTTTTCCTTCATTTTTTTCAGTGGTTGATCTGTCCCCAAATATTATCATCAAATTCTGTCTCACTTCCTCTTCCAACCCATGGCTCATATTAAACAAATTCAAATAGCAAGGAGTATTGGAAAGAGATATAGAAAGGAATAAAGTGAGTGTATTTTTTGAACACTTAAACCTAGTAAATAAGCTGTGCCAAATATTAAACTGGTACAATACAAGGGAGAACTGACAAGCACTATGAATATTATAAATATAACCATCTCCCATAGGCAAATAAAAATATTTACTTTCATCTAGAGCTCCAGAATGGAACTCTAGGAAGGCAAAGCTGATAGTTCCGTTTTGTTTGGTGTTGCATACCCAGTCCTTGAATAGTTTTAGACATATAGTAGGTGCTCAAAAAATACAGAATGGATAAATGAATCAAAGTATTTACCCACTTTTATCATTGATTTCCCCCTTCTCCCCTTTTCAAGATTATAATTGGCCGCACTTCCTCCTCCCCCGTCCACTCTGTACCTGATGGCAGCATCACTCTGAGGGAGATGCTTTCAACAGGAATGCCACACTGCTACCAATCCACTCGCTTCCCTTCAGTCCTCTTTTCAGTTTTCTTTGCCTCAAGTAGTCCATTGCTTCCTGCACCTTTAAAACCTCTTTTCCCATTTACTCTCCTCCCACACTTTTCTTGCACCTTCCATGGTTCCCCCTTCGCAGCTGGAGGTACTCAGTATCTTAGCTGTCTCTTCTTTTCTTTTTATCCTGTCGGTGCTCCTGGAACAATTACATTAAGCTCCATGACTTGGACTATGATCTCTGTGCTTTAAAAAAAAACCTCTTTGATGGAAGCGAGTGTAAATGGAGAAGAAATGTGACTGAGGGACTGAGCAAGAGGCATTTCAACTTTCATAGCAGCAGAAGATGAGGTTGAATTATCAAAGATGCTTGAGACTACGTGGGCAGCGATACTGCAGGAAAATCAGGTGATTGTGGTGTTTCAGAAGCCAAAAGAAGAAAGCGTTTTAAGGGGGCAATGCTGAAAGGCCCTTATCACCTGGATGGAGTGCTAATAATGGCCCAGTGTCTCCTATCGTGGATATAGTATTCTAGACAATTCTAACTATTAAAAGTGGAATAGCATTTTTGTTTCATTTGTTATTTTTTAAAAGCATAGATAAACAGATAGCTATCAAGTAAACAGGTTGGATAAACGACGTTGGGGTATTGGTTCTGCCTCTTACAAACATGAGATGGTGGTGAGAGCTCTGGATGCTAGAGCCTCATGACTCGACTTTAAGTCTGGGTCTTTTGACAAGCTGAAGATGCGATTTCAGATGGGTTGTTTACATCCTTTATGTGTCAGTTTCCCAATCCATCAAATGGGAATAATAATTGAACTTCTTTTGTAGTGTTGCTCTAAGCATTAAATGAGAAAATACAGAACTTAGAATAGTGCCACAGCGTAAACACGTGGTGACAGACATTCTCTGCCCTTGTGTTTCATCATTCGCTGAACAGGCATAAGAAATACTTCCAAACTCATAGAATTATTGTGAAAGTCAATCTAG
The DNA here is from genome assembly GCF_027406575.1 of Nycticebus coucang. Taxonomy (NCBI): domain Eukaryota; kingdom Metazoa; phylum Chordata; class Mammalia; order Primates; family Lorisidae; genus Nycticebus; species Nycticebus coucang. The sequence continues at coordinate 121,188,263 of NC_069781.1, read as the reverse complement.
ATGAACTACACAAAGTGCTCTGGGCATAGTAAGCCCTTCATACGTGTTGGCTGAATTACTGTGAAGTATGTTCGTCACTTGGTATTGGAATTAAATGAGCCAGACACTCTGTTTATCCCTTAGTTGAGCACTGCTAGTGATTATGGGGACATAAGCATCATATAGCCCTAAATTGTTTCCTTCTAAGCCATACATTGTTTAATTTGTAATAATGTACTATTGGCTGATGGCAGGAAGCATGAGGAGCACGGATGTGAATGCATTTTCATCCGATCTTTGAGATGCATTCATCTGATCAAAATTCTCATAGAGTACATCAAGGTGTCTCTAGTGCTTTGAAAACCAATGTTAACAAGAGAAAACTTGGTGATTATCATATCCAATTTGATTTTCATTTTTGGGAAAAAAGCCTACCCTCCTAGCAACGTGGTGTTATACAGATGTGGAGATGTGCCTGCAAATGGAATCCTGAAACTCCGTCTCTTATCTTTTGGAAAAAAATTAAGAATAAATTGTTTTGTAAGTATCAAATTCAAAAATTCCACACATTCTAGAAGACAAGGTTTAATTTCATGGCTTAATGTCTACCTGAAATCAATGATGAACTAACTTGTGCCAATTAGGATTGGAAAAAGTGTAATTTGTCTAAAATAAGTTATGAATATTCTTGAAGGTTATGATAAATTAACTTTGTTATATTGTACTTTACTGATCAAATACAAAATATCATTTTTACTCTCAACCATTTTTTACTGTCACTATACAGAACTACAAAGTACATATTTTTTTAATCCTGAGGAGTTTTTATAAAATTTTATATGATTATGAAATAAGTTCATGAGGAAAAATGACTGAGAAAAACTCAATTTAATCAAAAATTATAGAGGCAAACTTAGATTCTTAGACCTGGGCTGTTAATTTGGGGGGGAATTTAGGATACAACCCTTTAGAGGTTGAGTATAGTACTTAATTATGGTAATTACTACTGACCCTCTCCACCAACACTGCCCTTATCTCCTAGAAAACATTCTCTTCAGGAAGTCCTTAAGTTTGTTTTGTAAAACTTGCTATAATTTTCTATTCATCACAATTCCTGAAGGGTAACCATTTATTTTACAATGAAACATCTTAAAATTTTAGCATGTGGTCCATATAGACAGTTAACACACTTGCCGAACACTGTGCCGAATACTGTTCTGCTTATGAAGCAAACACATCTCATTGTTTGTTCCAAAATTTCCTGGTATTTTTATTAAAATCTGTCTTTGGGGACTTCCCAAAATATGCATATTAAGTAGAATATCTATTTCTTCTAACCCCAATTCAAATCCGGCACTTGCATCCAGCTATTGTGTGGGACAAGAGAAAAACCTACTTAATTTAACTCAGTTCATTTTCCTCAACCTGTTACTTTCTGTAAAATAGCACATTTTCTCTGGAGAGAGAAAAGGGATGGGTGGAAAACATAATCAAAGTTATAAATGAGTAGATAGCACAGAAAGGAACCTTCCGTGCTCTGATGATGGAAAAGCATCATGAACCAAGAAATGCTGGTCTCTTAGCTGCAAGTCTCTCTATCCACCCATCTCTCTAGCTTTGATAGTTACATACTAGATCCTATCAGGGCACGTCATTCAATAAGTACCTGACATATGGGGATTCCTTTTTCTTCCTCAACTCTATCTCTCTGCTCATAACACATCACCTTTACATCTGTGCACAACACCGTTAAGAGAGACAATGATCTACTCCCACCAGTGAATCAAAACATTGGGATAAAAATAAATCCAGATAGATGGTAAGTTTTTTCCTCAGCGGTGTACGAGAAATGATTCCCACTTTATTAGCTGGAGGTATCTCTAAAAGTATTATTCCCAGTCAAGCAAAGAGAAATGATTGAAGCCACACAGCTCTGCTATATATATTTCTTACCAGCCCTGTGTTGAGAATGCACATAACAACACATGCCTCTACACACATCACACTTCTCCTAAGTTCTAAACATGCTTTACTATAGAGGTGTAATTAGATATTGCCTATTTTTTTCTAATACCTTTTCCATAATTTTGGGGAAAAAAACAAAGTCAAATGGATAGAATTTCTAGGAACCTCACAAAAGCAAAGTAAAGTTTCAATAAAAATCCCTTTTCTGGACTTTCTATATGAAATATTGAGACACTATTGAATAAGAATTATGTTGAGGCCAGGAGTGGCGGCTCATGCCTGTAATCCTAGCACTCTGGGAGGCCAAGTGGGGTGGATGGATTGAGGTCAGGAGTTCTAGGTCAGCCTGAGCAAGAATGAGACCCTGTCTCTACTAAAAATAGAAAAACTAGCTGGGTGTTGTAGGGGACACAGCAACTCGTGAGCCTGAGGCAAGAGGATCACTTGAACCCAAGAGTTTGAGGGTATGGCACTTTACCCAGGGTGATCAAATGGGACTGTAACCAATAAACAAACAAAAAGAATCATGTTGAATTTCTTCCGTGTCTAAAAATATTTCTGAATTATTGCTATTACAAGATCCTCTGAGAATTTTCCTGGAAGTAGAAGCCAAAATTAAGTTTTCTTGTTAGGGGCAGCGCCTGTGGCTCAGTGGGCAGGGTGCCAGCCCCATATACCAAGAGTGGTGGGTTCAAACCCGGCCTTGGCCAAACTGAAAGCAAAAAAAAAATAGCCGACATTGTGGCGGGTACCTGTAGTCCCAGCTACTCAGGAGGCTGACACAAGAGAATTACCTAAGCCCAAGAGTTGGAGGTTGCTGTGAGCTGTGACACCACAGCACTCTACCAAGGGCGACAAAGTGAGACTCTGTCTCTAAAAAAAAAAAAAAAGTTTTCTTTTTAAATGGAGACAAGGAGGTAGATTGTGTTGATCAGTTTTTAAAAGACTGTGCTTGATTAGACCCTGAATAACTGTTCCTTTAGAAATCACAGTTAGAAGTGAAGAGTTAATAGAGGGAGATGGAGCAGGTCTGGACATATACTATAATTCTTCTAGCCATCCAGGTTCAAAATTTAGATATGACATTAAACTTGTTCCCCTTCCTTCATTTTCCTTCTCTAGTTAGTAACTCCATCTTGCCAATTTCCATTGTCAATATTGTTTATGCTAATTCTTTCATTGACTTGGGCACTAATACAGGTAGACCACTATATACTTAATTACACCCTTCCCATCCCTATGTTGAAGCCCTAACCTCCAATGTAACTATATTTGGAGATAGGGCCTTTATGGAAGTAATTAAGGTTAAATAAGGTCATAAGGGTAGGACTCTGATCCCATAGAATTAGCATTCTTCTAAGAAGAGATACCAGAGAGTTCCTTTTCCTTGCATGTGCACACACACTAAGGAAAGACCATGTGAGGACATAGAGAGAAGGCAGCTGTCTGCAAGTCAGGAAGAGAGCCCTCACCAGAAGCAGAACCCTGCTAGATCTTGATCTTGAACTTACTTCCAGCCTCCAGAACTGTGAGAAAATAAATATGTATTATTTAAGCCACACAGTCTATTGCATTTGTTACTGCAACCTGAGAGGTCTATGACAAGTTTTAGTACAATGTTACAGAATTAGTGCTATTATATATTATGCTAGATTTTGATAAATTCTCATAAAAACCCTATCAATGAGGTTTTATTACGAGGTTAAATCATTTCCTCCAGGCGCTCAGAACTAACAATGACAGAAATAGAATTTGAGCCTCATTTTATTTTTCAAGTGTGTTTCCTTCATGCTACTACTGACATTATCTCCCTAGGTCACCCTCCTTGTTTAGTATCTTACTTGCTTCACAGCATCTGCCTACACCTGTCAGCATTCTTGTCAATTTCTCTCACTTACCAAGTCCTAAAACATCCATTTTGTTACTTCACTGCCATTGCTCAAGCTAATTTAACACACCTCCAAGAGATGCCAAGACAAGCCCCAGATCCTTAACCTTTTAAGGTGTGTTCAAAGTCTGAGACCGTTTAATTAAAATGTATTACCATTTTCTCACAGCTCAAATGTCTGATTTCCAATTTATTTCACTGTGCCAAGAATATATCACATTCATTCTTGTCTTTATAGTTTTATCTCTGGTATTCCTTCTCCTGGAAAACACTTTCCTCTCCCAACTACATGCAAAAATTCTGCTTATCATTTGTAGCTAAACTCAATGCAACCAGTAGTATAAAATTTTTCCTATGTTAACCTATAGTGATTCCTGGCCGAGAACTCTTGCAGATTTTTTTCTTTTGTAATTTGTTACTTTTATCCATTTTTTACTATTTGGTTGTATGTTCTTCCTTACTCATGTTTAGGAAGGTTTACTCAAAAATAAAATACATTTCTTAAAAATATTCAAATCTCTAACCTACTAACCAGCCAACCAATAAATCTACTAATCAGTAAATAGTCGCTGAATACTTACTATGATATATTCTAGGTTTGCAAAATGGAAATGGAATTGGATAAGAATATTTTCTTCTCCTGTAGTGTATTTCATAGCTAAGCCCAAGGCTCTGAGACATTCAATAAATGGCAGAATACTTTAATACATGATGGTATTGTTGCCATGTGCTCAAAAAGACAAAGTCTATCCAACACAATCTTGTCTTTTCTCACCAGTAACACCAATAAGGAATCATGAATGAAGTAGATATTTGGGGCTTAGGAAGGCAGCGTGGTATGGCAGTAAACCTTATTTACATTGGACAGAACTGAGTTTAAATCTTATTTCTGTACATTCTGTCCTCTAAGGAAGTTACTTAACCCTTCTAAATCATTTAGAAAATGGTTTTAGAGTTTCCCTTTCTAAAGTTCCCATCACAGATTCTGTCTCATAGTAAATGTTTAAGGAAATGTATTTAATCTCCTAATTGCTATGTATGGTCACTGGAATCTCCAAGTTGAGCATTTTGCTATTCTTTTAACTATACTCTTTCCATGTCTTTTGCTCTCAACATTTCCCTGCTTCAAAGACAAGCAGTATACATAACTGGTTCTAAAACACCGCCCAAATCCTGGGTCGATTTTGAATGAGGAAAGGAGAAAACAAAACTTTGGAGGAGATATGCTAGAACAGAGGTATTAGTAAGTACAAATGTTGCATACAATTACTTTTAATTGTACTCATTATCCCGTAAAGAAAGACATATCTGCTGTCTTTTTTTTTTTTTTTTTTTATTGTTGGGGATTCATTGAGGGTACAATAAGCCAGATTACACTGATTGCAATTGTTAGGTAAAGTCCCTCTTGCAATCATGTCTTGCCCCCATAAAGTGTGACACACACCAAGGCCCCACCCCCCTCCCTCTTTTTAAAGAAAAAAATGAGACAGGAGATGCATTAAAACACTTTGGGAAGGATATAATTAGATAAACTACAGATATCGATGGATTACATCTTGGGGTGGTGCACCTCATTAGAGAATCTATCGTTTCACTTACTAACACCTATTAAGGAGTCTTTTGAATCAGGAGATATAATGAATGATTATAAAACAGAAAATAACATCTCATTATTTTTTAAATAAAGAAGGAATGACTGTGGACCAAGGTAGTTCTATTATTTCCAAAGGGAGGATAATTTGAGTTGATACTTAAGGCTCTGCTCAGCATTACATGTGCAAGAGTGCAATTTATTTGGTGTGAGACAGCATAGATTTGTGAAAATAAATCATGTCAAACACATTTGATTACTTCTTAAAATTAAATTGCTATTGGACTAGCTAGAAGAGGAAACAAGTAAATTCAATACAACTGGATTTTTTTTTTTTTTAAAGTCACCTGGCAACATTCCTTATCAGTGTTAAGCATATGGATAGATTTCAGGTAGGTTTATGAGTAAATAGTCAAGGGGTAATAGACAATGGGTAACACAGTTGAAGATCTAGAAAGAAAGAACGGCAATTCTTAAGAATAGCTATAAAAGCACAAAATGCTGGGAGGGGAAGGCTTCAGAGGCAGACAGATTTAGGTCAAATATTAGCACTGCCAATTACTGACCTGTGACAGGCCACAGCCTTTTAAAGCCTCAATTTTCTCATCTGTAAAGCAAAGGTTATAATAGTTTCCTTCCAGGGTTGTTGAGAAGAACAAATTTGATAGTTTATAGAGAGTATGGTTGAGGTATAGCAGGTGGCCATGTGATTTTCCCCCCTTGTTCTAGACCCCCTACTACTGGGTGAGTTCCCCTCATCACAGGAGGCTCTGGCAAGTTCAGGGACGCGACACTTCAGTGCACCGTGGAGACTCCGGGTAACGCGGAGGTCCACGCTCTGCTGTCCTCTGGAGCCTTGGTATCTTACTCACGTTTTGAGGGTTTTCTTCTTTATTAATGCCCATCTAAGAGAACAGCACCACAAAGCCCAGTTTAACTTTTTTGGAAATAAGACACGTGAAAATCCTAAGATAAAACTACCAGCAGGATCATGAAGAGCCTTGCAGGAAATGACGTCGGTGGCTCTCTGCGCTCCAGGGTGAGAGCGTCTGAGAAACCTCGCGCATGCGCCCTGCCACCGTTTCAGCATTAGTGGGCCGTCCTCTTGTTTACTCCACGTGCGCTTGCCCATCACTACCTCCTCTCATGGGAAGGTGGTGGTGGGGGTCCCCAGAGAGTGACAATATGTTCTATCATTTTTATTGCTACATTCCAGGGGTTGCTGGCCTCAAAGATGCTAGTCCAGGTACAGTTGCTAGCTCATTGTAGACACCCAAATAATTATTTGTTGAATAAATTGATACTTGATGGCATAGACAGAAGTTGGCACGCTATGGCCCCCTGGTTAAGTCCAGCCTACAACCTGTTTAGAAAGGCCTACAAACACAGCCAGGCCTGTTCAGTTATTTTATCTTCAAAGTCACCATACACAGGGAAAATAGGAAATTGTAGCTTGATGTACCTTTATTTGCAAAATATTTATTACAAAAGTTTATGAAAGGTAGCCAACACGTAGAGGATATTTTGTAAATATTGTGTAAAATTGCGTAATAACTTGTAAATAATGGTACATCTAGCTGTAATTTCTCAGTTTCCCTATGTATGGAAGTTTTGGGAGCACCTGTATGTTACCCACGACTGCTTGCTCGTTACAACAGCAGAGTATGTGATCTTACAACCCACAAAGTCTGAATATTTACTATCTGAAATTCAAGAAAAAAATTTTGCCCACCCTTAGTTTAGAAGATGGAAATCAATAACGTGATGTAATTATCATCATCACAGTAGCAGCTATCACAAATGTCTTATATAGACAAGCTATTTCAGGTGCTTTTATTGGCTCTCTTAACCACTTTTGCAAGGTGGGTGTTATTTCTGCCATCTTGCAAATAAGGAAACTGAAACTCAGAGATTTCTCCTCTAAAAGGATATATAGGTAAGTGCTATCTGAGCTGAGATTAACCCTCTGCCCTCCTCCCTACACCCTACCTGACTCTAAAGCTTTTGATCTTTATACTACTCTAAGCTACCAACAATTTTACTGTAGGCGAAAGGGTAGAGTGACCATGAGAAAATATTTAAATTTTTGTTGCCTCCATTTCCTTGTCTTTCATGAGGTTAGAGTAGAAATAATTAAAACAAACAGAAAAACAAAAACAAACTAAAATGTCCTAGCTTTGTTTTGTAAGTTTGGTTACAATTGAATTACCACTTTCTATCATATGTCTGTAGGGGAAGGAATTGTAGAGGCTATGTGTACTTTTTTTTTCTTTTACACTTACCACTAACATTAACAGAGAGAGAATGTTAAGATACTGAGCTAGAGCCATTTCACAGGATAAACTCTGAGAGATTAGGCAATTGGGCTTCAAAGTGGAATATGAAATTTAATGTGGCTAAGTGATGCACTTGGGTAGAAATAATGCCCAGGCTAAGTACAATTTAAATGGTGCTTAATTAGTTAATATGGCAGATAAAAAAGATCCGCCTGTACTCCGAGAATGAACATTTACATTTTGGGTTCAGCGTGCAGCGGTGATGGAAAGAGCTAAAATGCTGTCAGCTTGTGTTCCGAGGGCCTTTCTATTAGTCCTGGGATACGGGCCTTTTGTAATGTGCTGATTAGAACACACAAGGCATCTGGTCCAATTCTGGACTCATTAGGTAACAAAAGAGATGGGAAGTCTATTTCCACCAACTAGAAATTCGATTAGTGAAGACAGCAGCAAGATCTAGGGCCAGAGATTTAGATTCCCGAACAACAGCCTGAAGGGCCCACCAGGGCGGGACTGGTGCCCTCCGCAGCCTCATTCACGGAGCCCCCTCCTCTCCTGGGCGGCAGGACCAGGTTCTAACAGACGCAGCTCATCAAATGGAAGGTACAATTATGTGTGTGTGTCTGTTGCCCTATAAGAAAGTAAGCTCATGGGGGTTGGGGGTCTTGGTCTTACTTGCATGGGCAGTGCTGGTCCCTACTACATGCCCCTCTCACTACAAAGAATCTTATTTTTGCCCTTTTCCTTTCCACTTTTCTTCCAGTGAAAGAGGAAAGGAGGCTAAGTATAGCTACATCATTAATTATGAAAGAGATCAGGAAGGACAAAGATAGAAAATTCAGGCAGCATGTTTATAGAAGACTTTTTACCGGGAACAAAAAGGTTGCGGGTGGAGTACAGGAGGGCACCGGAATGAGAAGACAGTGTACCTTACAAAGCATTGCAGTGGATTGCAAAGGGGCCTCCTTAACTTCTAAAATATATAAATACATATTTATTTAGTTTTAAATGAAAACTATGGGTATGGGGATGCATTTCTTTAAACTTAAACCCATTTTTTTTTGTCTGGAGAGTGTGGTTGTTTGAATTTTAAGTATTACCTTGGGATTCCCAGAGCCTGGAGAGCACCAGACAAGTTGTGGAGATTAAATCATGTTTTGAATAAATGAATGAACAAGAGGGAAAAGAATTGGGTGATGCTAACTGTGGCGTGATCTCATAGAAGACGGAACTGCGCTCCGACGCTCTTTAAAAGGTTTCAGGTTGGCTTAATAAATTAGTTCTGGGAGCCTGAAGTGCTGCTTCTTCTGGGTACATAACTCACCAGGACATGCCTTGGGAGCTCCTTCAGCCCTATCAGAAGAGAGAGAAGCTAAAGTGAACAGGCGTGGGAATATGTTTTTCTTTTTTCTTTCTTTTCCTTTTTTTAAATCATGACCTACTAAAAATATTCCACTTGAATTAAATTAATCCTGAAAGAGCTAAAAAGCAGACTCAAATTAGCGAAAAGTTTACTAACTAATTAGCATTTGCCCAAGGTGAGCACGCAGTTTTGGAGAGAATGAAAGTGTGAGGTGTGGGGTGGGTGTCTATGCGTGTCTTTCCCTGAACACACATGGAAAAGCTGGAGGCCTGGGCAACAGGAGAAAGGAATATAACCCATGTTCATATCTGAACTGTTATTCTTTCTAGTCAACAAATTTGTCTTGAGCACTAGCAATGAGGCACGGGACTTTTAAATATGATTGCAATGACCAATCCCTCCAAAGAGGAAGGGTTGGTTGAAGGTATAAACACAGAATTAATTATGGGGCAACAGTAAGCAGCCTAAGAAATATAACCTGTGTGCCACTGAGTTTCACAGGACGGTAGAGATACACTTTATCGATGATGGGGATAAAGGACTTGAAGAGTCAGATGACACTTGAATTAGCAATTGGGTGTATTTGAATGTCAATGGGCTGATATGAGAGGGGAGGATCAGTATAGGCAGAAGACAAGGATGAGAAGCACAGATTCCAACAGAAAATGCCAGTCAATTATCTGTGGGAGATTAGCCTGGGAGCTAGGAGCTGAAACAGTTTAAACTCTGGGAAATTTGGGCTAATGGCTGCCTTACCAAGGCTGTCAGTATGCACCAATAACCAGGGACCTGAGGGATGTGAGACATTAGGGAGTGGTGGGGTCTATAAGAGACTGATATTACTGAGATTCAAGTGTTTGAAAAATGTAGGTGGCAGACCCTGCATGCCCAGTGTCACCTTTCAGAGCAGGTGTGGTTCTGGTTCTGCATTCACAACAAAGTCCTCTGTTGGGGAACAAGGTCATGACCTCTGAAAGTCAATATAGCTCCCAAAAAGAGAAGATGCCTCTTACTGACCCTTCTGACCTCTATTGCTTCCCCAGTCAAGCAAGACATAAAGGCTCCTCTCAGGGGAAATAAGCAGGAACCTTTGAATGGAGGACTCTGCTCAGCATCCTTCCTATCTTGGAGTCTCCTTCTAATGACTCCCAGCAGGCATACAATCAGCCTGCACTCCACGTGTTTTAAGCGATGTGCTCACACATTAAACTTTTGGATTATTGAAATTTAGGGTCACTGGAATAAAGTTAAGTACTTTAATGATTTTCCCTATGGTCTCCCCTCCCCAGCCCACCATCCATCTGTACTCCCCCAGCACTTCTGCTGGTCCAGACCTGGGAAGTTGATCTACTTTTAGGAAAGGGGAGATGGAGGAAATTGACCTAGCAACTTGACTGATTTAAGCCTGCAAAGCTGAATGCTGAGAATGGAGTTGTCCTGCTAGTTCTGAAGTCAGAGAATGGGGGAAATAATCTAAATCCTGCACAGTGAATTAGCGGCGGAGACCTGTGCACCTGTTATTGTCGCTGCTCCCTACTCCCCAGATGGCAATTACCCTTATCTCCCACACAGCAGTGAAGCCACAAGGAAAATCGCCCTGGTGGATTGTTCTCTGGTATTGTAGCTCCTCTGATCTTCTCAGAGAAGAGTTTAACCCTGAGCATTTCATGCCGATAAATGGCAATTTCATGCTCTTTATCTCATAGATGAACTGATATCACTTTTTGGTGATTTAGGCCTACTTTACCTTTTTTGGATCTCCAGAAAACAGTTACCTGTTGATATTTAGCTAATAATTAGGAATAGAAACTGCATTAATTTTTTTCTCTAAAGTCTTTCGGTAAAGAAGACATCTTGGTGGATCTGTTGTTTTATTTGCAGGGCTGTGTTTCTAAGAACAGATGTCCGTAAGAATTAAAGATAACAGAAAGGAAGAGAAAAGTAAAGCACAGGGAAAAAAGTATATTTTATAAGTTTTAATTGCTTAGTTTATGATTCTTTAAATAGAAACCAGTTATTTTCCTCGATTGCATCTTAGTTTGCTAGCTTGTTGGTAGTAATGATAATCTATATTTCAAAGCATCTACTACTTAACATATAGTTTAGGAGTAATTTTCATTTTCCCCTTTGTCTTCTGAAATACATTCTTTTCAAAGATTTTCTCCAATAGTGATATCTATATGCATATTTCTTTTTTTTAGGCAATATTTCTTATGAAAACTTCCATATATCCCCGGTGGTGTCAATAGGACAAACAGTGGTATTTCTTCTGTACAGATCCACCAGGGACTTTCCCCCTATTTCTGGATCCTTCCAGTAATTTCCACTTTAGGTCTTTCTGAAGAGGATTGCACCAATGGTGCTATGTACTGCAGGGGATTATAGTAAAAGTGATTGCCAAACTCTCAATCCAATCCATTTTTTTTCTTTTAAATTTTAGAATACTACTGTGGTACAAACATTTTGGTTATATGAATTACTTTTGTACAGTTGACGTCAAAGTTGTAAGTGTGCCCCTGGCCTGGATAGTGTGCATTGTAGCAGGATGGCATGCATTCTATTTATTAGATGTGAGTTTATCTGCCCTCTCCTGCCCCCCCCCCCCACCACCACCGCTTGCTTTCCTTTAGATTTTCCTACCAAATGTGCACAGGGTTGTTGATCCATTAGTTCCAATTTAATAGTAAATATATGTGGTGTTTGTTTTTCCATTCTTGTGACACTTCATTGAGAAGACTGGTTTCCCGTTCCATCTAGATTGTTACAAAAGATATTATTTTGCCATTTTTATGGCTGAGTAGTACTCCACAGTATACATATACCATGTTTTATCAATCCACTCATGTACTGATGGGCATTTGGGTTGGTTACGTATCTTTGCATTTGTGAGTTGCATTGCAATAAACATTTGAGTACACATATCTTTTTGATGACTTTTTTTTTCCATTGGTTAAATACCTGATAGTGGGATTGCTGGGTCAAATGGTAGGTCTACGTTTAGTTCTTTGAGGAATCTCCATACCTCTTTCCATAGAAGATGCCCTAGTTTGCAGTCTCTGTAAGATTGTATAAGTCTTCCTTTCTCTCTACATTCATGTTAGTAACTTTTGTTTTGGGATTTTTTTGATAAAAGCCATCCTCACTGGCATTAGGTGGTACCTCATTGTAGTTTTCGTTTGTAGTTCCCCAATAATTAGATACAGTGAACATTTTATCACATGTTTATTGGCCATCAGTCTATTTTTTACATTATCATTGCTACACAGGTAGGTGTGTGAGTGTGGGTGTCCCCTGGAAAGCTTCAGTTTCTGGTGTATAATTTAGCATCGTTCCCCAGATCAGGTAGGGCACATATCACCTCCCTTTTGTATGATATTCTGCCCAGACTGATTTATAGATGAGCTAAATATATCAGTGAAAATCACTGTTTTTCTATAGCTTAGAAGATCCTGGAGAGTTATTAAAGATAAATAAACAACTAACCAAGATTTGTAAAGGGACAAGAAGATGGGAAAGGTCATAGGAAAAATAGTGCTTATGGATATTGCCAGCAAATACTTAGTTTTCAGATATAAGAATAGGAAGGACTCCCAGACCTGAAGCAATCATGACATTGGATTCAGGAGCTTATAACTTGGATCTCAACCAGGCCCAAACAATTACTGTCAAGATTTGGAATAGGTGCAAAATCCAAATTGATTTTAGTCTACAAACCATTAAATTGTAGGTAAAACACCAAGACTTCATGAGTAAAATAGGAATCCAAGTGAATCAGGTAAGCTCACCGTTCTGACTCTAAAGGCCAGTGTTGGAATCCTGCTCCTATGATTTATTAGATATTTAGCCTCCATCAGCAAACCTAAGAAGGAAATAAATGTGAGAAATCATCCAGAAATTCGTTAATGGGATATGATAATGCCAGCTTAGAGTACATTGTGCTTTGCAAATTTCAAGACTTTTAAATATACATTAACTTATTAGATCCCATAAACAAAGCAGTGAGATGAGGATTATCAGCTTCACTTTATGGTTTGTGCTTTACCTAGCATGTGCACGCGCATGCACACACACACACACAATCTCTGAATTGCTAAGGAAGAGAATCAAGGCCACAAGATAACACTGGCAGAACTGGGCCCAGATCTCTGGTTTTCTGGGTCATTGTTCAGTGGCAGGTGCAAGATCTGAAAAAGGCATGCGCGTTAGCAACAAGAAAGTCTGACTAATTTGGGCTGTATTAGAGAATTAAGTTGCCATTATGGGAGAGTTAGATGAGAATAGATCTTGGAGTCAGGTACACCAGGGTCCACATCTCAGCTTTGGTTACTTGAGTCATAGAGCCTTTGGCTAGTTGGACCCTGTGTATATGGTTACAGTCCATCTGTGTAAGGATAACAATGGTTAGCAACGTATGAGGCTTTAAAGGTTGTACAAGATAAGCTGCTTAGTGTTCAGGTAAGAATACTAGGTATTCTAATATTCTAGGTGTACCTGACTCAGGTAAGAATACTAGGCACTCAAAATTGTTGGATACAATGTCACATCTACTGGATATAATAGATATATCTATTATCGTTAGATGCACTATTTTGGTGACAGTTTGTGACAACAACAAATGGTGGGAACATGGTTTTTCTTCTTCGTCAGAGATACAGGGGCCCCTTCTTCACTCTTTGCCTTGGCACAGTTACGAATGTAGTTGGAAGAAAAGAATATTAAATGTAGAACGCACTTTGCCTCCCTCTGGATTCTGTTGAGTCACAGACAGAAAAGAAAGCAGTCAGGCAGGATTTGAAATGATGGGGACACTGAAGATAAGGACACTAAGCCAAAGGTGTGAAACGTGTGACACAATGGCCTAGGAGGGAACCCAATTGCACCATTCAGATGTTTATTAGAAAAGTGCCAGACATCCTGCCATACTTGGGGAATTTCCAGGCCACAAAGGCAATGCTGAAATTAAGATTCAGAAAGACTCTCCTGGCCCTGAGGCTGGCCAAATGTGAGAATTCAGAACTACTAGCCAAGGTGTCAAGCAGAAACACACAGGCTGGCAAAGACTGTTTTGCTCTGAAGGAAGTGCCTTGGGAAAGAGGTGTCACTTAAAAATATATATATATTTTTAGTGTAGTTTCCATCCCTGGTCTCATGGCCTTGGCAATAGACCAGCAGCTAATGAGCATGGGCCTTACTGGATCAGAAAAATGTGTGGGATTGATTGTACTTCCCCCAGACCTTGTTTTATTTTCGATGACAAGAAACTAATTGTTTTCTGCTTCATTCTCTCTCCAAACTAAAATGTAAAGAAATATCATCAGAGGCAAACAAGTGCAACTAAAGTTGCAGAAGTACATAGAATTTGTCCAGTAATAATGAGGTATTTTCTCTGAGATGGAAGATTGATTCTGATTTCCCAATTAAAGGACACTAAGGAGATATCAATTTATAGACTCAGAATCATTAGATGTTAACTTGTAAAGGACCCACAGATCATGAAGTCTGTCCTCGTATTTTATAAATACAAGGACTAAGGTCTACAAAGTTTCAATAATTTGGTTACATCCAAATTGGGAAACCTCAGCATAAGTTTGGGATGAGAAAACCTAAATACACACTTAGCTTCTGCACTAATTCAGTCCAGATTCATAAGCAAAGCTTTTTGCCGTAGGCAAGTTCCTCTATTTCCTTGAATGAAAATGAAATATAGCGAGACTGTGTTTCAGCCTTACTTTTAGCATACACAATGGACCTACGCTGTATGGAATATGTTCTTGGTTCTGAGTGAATTATATAAATCCAAGTAGGTACCCTATGCTGTTTGGGAAACTCCCAGATGACAAAGAGTCTACCAGACATTGAACTGGAAGGATGCACGTATTTTAGAGTTTTGCTAGTGAGGCCCAGAGAAACTAAGTAGCTGCATCACAGTTGCATAGAGAATGAATGGTGCAAGGGGACCTGGGGCCTTTCTTTAGCTTCCTGATGCAGAGTTCTTTCCTTTCTATCATGTGACACCATTTAAATATAAACAAACTAGAGTTGGCAAAATAGAGATATTTGCATGAGGCACTCAATTTCTAAGGAAATTTTATTCACAAAGGTCAACATGGTTCTTTCTGGCAGCTTGTCCACAATTGCCCAAGGTTAGGCCAGGCAGTGCATGCCCAGGCCACAGTCAGACAGGTGGCCCCACAGGCACAGCAGAGCCCACCTTTCTGCCTTGAGCCTCTTTTCAACTGCCTTGTCACATAGAGTCCCTGTGTAGCCACCTTAAAATCTTGCCCTTATTTAAAGTTTTGTAATACTCATTGTGGATTATTTTGTATTAATTTTTATTTTAAAAATATTACATTAAGATATCCTTTGTCTCGACTACTGGAGGTTTTTTTTTATTTTTTTTTATTTATTTTTTTTTTATTGTTGGGGATTCATTGAGGGTACAATAAGCCAGTTACACTGATTGCAATTGTTAGGTAAAGTCCCTCTCTACTGGAGGTTTTTTGTTTCTGTTTTTATTTTTGTTTTTAAGCACTTCCTTAAATTTCACGCCTAGAGTTCTGGATGGGGTGGAATTCGATGCTTGTGTTGAGGTTGCTGTGGTCTCTGGTTTCACTGAGTCAAAATTCAGATAAGAAGGTGTACATTGAACCCATTTTCCAGATGACTCTAACCTACACATAGATTCATGTTAGGAAATATACTCATGGAGCCATTCACAGGGGCAGGAATTTTATGTCTTTTTTTCTGATATAGCTATACAGTTTAGTACATTTAGTTTGTCGAAGCACAATTGATATTCATTGGACAAATAAATCAATGCTACAAAACCCTGTAGTTCTTAGTGTTTATGACCTGATAAAGTTTTATCTAAGTTCCATCCAAAAGACTCTCCTAGGCCCATAACAAATTTCTGGCAATTGTTTGAGTATTAAGCTCTCTGCCTTGCCTGGCCACTAGTGTATTCTAAATAAAGAGAATGATGCTATTTTCAAAGAAGCCACTATTAATGTTAGGTTTTAATTGAAGAATAGCTCAAATGTGTTTGTAATTGTTTTCTTAAATCTTCACATTTCAATCATTCTTAAACTTTAGAACATTTTATTTTTGGTCTATGGCTTTATTTTATTTATTTTTTAATCATCCCAGGCTTATTTCAGAAACAATTTAGGGCCTCTTGCTTTTAGCACATCCACAGTTAGGTTCATGTGCAAGCACTTGTTCCCAAACCTTTCCCCACGTTTCTGGACACAGAATTCTTCATTTGTCACCGAGAAAAAGTAACAGTTACCACAAACAGCTTGGAAAGCATTAAGTAAAAATGCATGGGAATGCATTTTAGAAATGATAAAGAGAAAACCAATATAATGTTATAATTATCAATTCTATGCAGTGGCAAAAACTTCATGTTTTGGCTTACATGTAAACAAACCAGAGATCAAAAAGAGAAAAGGCACAACTATCTTGCCCAAATTGTTGTACTATATTCACAGCCTTTCTGGACTGATATTGGGGAACAATGGCCTTTTCTTTCTCACAGTGACTGAGCTAGAAAGAAGAGTCATGTGCCTAAGAGGTGTCTCCTGGAAGTAACTTCACGTGTGCGTGTGTTGGGGGAGTCTCATCCTCTTAGTCTCATATCCACATCCAGCACCCCCAGAACCCAAGGCTGGAGATTTCCCCTCCATTGTTGAAAGTAGCCAATGCCACCAGGAATCCCCACATCATGCTGCGATCTCTCTGCCTCATGCACTGTCACCAGCAGTAAATATTCTGCAGTGGGGTCATAGCTGTCAGTTCAGGTGATAATTTGCCAAGCAGCAAAGTCTCCACTTTGTTCTTCTTGGGTTCTACTGGTTCCTGCAAGGCTAACAGGGAGGAAATTTTGTCTGTTAACTTTTCCCTTTCTGTAATGCTGGTGGATGAAACTCTAAAGCAAATAAGAAGCAAAAATACAGAGAGGAAGCAGCTATCGTTTTCACAGAGGAGTTTTTCCTCCATGCAGGCTGATTTCCCATTGCAGGGTAAGTCATTGACCTGAACCTCTCAGAGAATTCTGTATTTTTCTAGATGCCTTAAAGAAAAGGTTGCTCATGGGTAAGGCAGCAGTTGTGGAAGGTAGGAATTGGGGAGTCTTGAGGATGTAGTAGGCCTTACAAATGTGCCCCAGGGCACTGGATTGGCCTTTTGGTCTAAATGTGGTAAAAATCCAGCCCTTTAATGACCATGTTTCAGGTCCCACTGCCTTTCCATATTAACTCAAGTGGCATTCCTCTGGGGCATTGGTCTGCAGTCACTCTGCTTTGCCTATTCATCAGATGGAGAGTGGGAGGAAGGTTTATACAACAGTCTTATGAGGCGGGTCTTATTATTATCCCCGCTGCACAGCTGCAACTACTGCAGCTCAGCAAGGTTAATCACCTGTTCCAGACCCTGCTCTCAGCAAATACAGAGCCACCATTTGAATGTAGGTAGTGGGGCTCCTGGGTCTATCTATGCCTTTACTCAAATTCTTCAAATAAAGAATAGGGGTGTGTGTGTGTGTGTGTGTGTGTGTGTGTAATCCATTCCATTACACTGGAAGGAACAGCCATTTCTTTTCTTTTTTTTTTTTTTTTTTGAGACAGAGTCTCTGTCACCCTGGGTAGAGTGCCATGGCATCATCATAGTTCACAGCAACTTTAAACTCTTGGGCTCAAGACATCCTTTTGGCTTAGCCTTCTGAGTAGCTGGGACTACAGGTGCCTCCAACAACACTCAGCTGGTTTTCCTATTATTTGTAGAGATAGGGTCTTGTTCTTGGTCAGGATGGTCTTGAACTTCTTAGCTCAAGCAATCCTCCCACCTGGGCCTCTCAGAGTGCTGGGATTACAAGTGTGAGCCACCATCAGATCCTGCTGAAATAGACGTATTTGGGGGATGTGGTTTTACAAGTGTTTTTAACAATGCAGCTGCCAATGTTGATACCTTTTCTTTTGAATCCTGGTTTTTCAGCTTTCCTGTTCATTTTGTGAGTTTCTCAATATTCTTTCTATGCATTTCTAAATCTTGAAGACTGGATCTTGGTTTCTTGTACTTAAAAATCCATGATTGATGTGAAATATTACAGAGATGAAGATAGTACTCTTCTGAAAATTAAGTTCTTGAATACCAGGCATGTGACAAGGGGTTCATTTTTCTGAATTTTAGCGGAAGTATAGGATTTCATATAAAGACTCCAAGACTAGAACACTTGGATTTGAAAATTTGATTCCAGACTCTGTCTTGTGTTTGCTGTGTGACTTAAGTGAGTCAAGGGCTATATCTGAGTCAGTTTCCTTTTCTTAAAATAGGAATGATGATTACATTTATCTCATATCCTCATCTCTGAGTAGTACACGTTATCTTAGGGCTCTCCTGAGAAACAGAACCAATAGGAGATATGTACATACATAAATACAGAGAATGCCAAACAATATTCCTACTTTAAGAAAGGAAAAAACTGTATTAAAATTTTAATTCTCAAGTCACATCTGACTTATGCAGTGATAAGAGATTTAAGATACAATATACAAGGTAACAGACGTTATTGGTATATATCGAGTATTACAACTTTAATCCAGTTTTCTCTTTCTTAAAATGTATACACATATGTCTGTGTATACACGGGAATTGGATCACACAACGATGGAATCAGGTCCCAAGATCTGCCATCTGCAAGTGGGAGAACCAGGCCTGAGAAGTGAGTGGAAGGAGGGAGGCATGCTCTTTGCACTGCGTGTGCGGGCCGAGAGCCAGGGTTGCTCACATCTGAAGTCAGAAGACTCATGTCCCAGCCTGGAGAGAGTGGGAGTCAGCGTGCCCTTCCTCTGCCTTTTCCTCCTATTTGGGCCCTCAGCAGACTGGATGTAGCCTACCCACCATAAACATTAGGGCGATCTTCTTTACTCAGTTTACTGGTTCAACTGTTAATCTCTTCCAGAAACACCCTCGCACACACGCCTGGTGATCATAATGTTTTATTAGCTGTCTCAGCATCCTTTAGCTCAGTCAAGTAGATGAACACAATTAACCGTTCCAAACAAGAAAATTGAATTACTACTTAGAATATGATCTGGCACATTGTAACTACAATATAGGCACTAACTACTATCATTTGAAACTCAGAAGTGTTTTTGTTATTTTTAAATAAAACTAACATGCATTGACTGTTTATTAGGTAGAAGTCATGGTACTAATCATTCTATATGTGCTCGTAGCAATTTTATCAGAAGCTACCATTAGCCAATTTTTTTTTTTTTTTTTGGAGACAGAGTCTCACTCTGTGGCCCAGGGTAGAGTACCGTGGCATCAGTCTAGCTCACAGCAACCTCAAGCTCCTGAGCTCAAGTATCCTCCTGGCTCAGCCTCCCAACTAGCTGTGGGCTGCAGGTGCCCAGCACAATGCCCACCCAATTTTTCTATTTAGTAGAAATTAGATTTTGCTCTTGCTCAGGCTGGTCTCAAACTCCTGAGCTCAAGTGATCCTCCTGTCTTGGATGCCCACAGTACAAGGTACAAGCCACTGCACACAGACAATTAGCCAACTTTATACAGAAAGTGAGACTTGGAAAGTTCAAAGACCTTCTGCAGAATCACACAAACAGTAACTGGTAAATTCAGTATTTTCATCTAGTTGTCAATCTCTTTATACTTCATGGGACCTGATTTAGGAAGAGGACAGGTCATTTGCCTGGGTCATGTATACCGAAAACACTCTCCATTCATACATTCACTTTCTGCTTATGAGACTGGGCAATCCTTCTCACCATACTGTAACTAAACCTCTTCCCCTGTCCTAGGGATCTCTAGTGACTCCTTACATAAGTTGAGCTTCATCCCCTCTGATGCCCTCATGAAAAGGGAAGGGACCTTTATTGTACTCTGTGCTAGACACTGGTCTAAGCAATTTGCATGTTATTCATTTATTTTTTCAAGTGTTCAGGCTATAAGCAACCCTGGGATATACAGACAGGTCTATTCTTTTCAAGCCAGGAAACTTAGGTTCTTAGAGGTTATGAAACTTGTTCAAGATCACACAGTTATCTACAATATAGTGGGGATTGAAACCCAGGCTTGTGTGATTCTAACATATATATTTTTGATGTAATATGACCTTGAGTGGGGTATTCCAGTAAGAGTGATGACTAGAGTCGTAATGAAATCGTAATTCAAGTTATAGGAAGAAGCATAGAATGATGGGTTTATGCAGTTTATGACAGGGAGTGACAAGGAGATAGTCAGAAAAGATGCACAGACTAGGAGCTGTTGCCCAGAGAGGGGATGGGTGGGAAGATTTAAGGGAGTAAAGAGAGGTATCAGCCAGGCCTCAGGTCTGTAAGAGAGAGAGGATGAGTGATGAAGGAAACCTATGTAAAATATGGACTCTACGTCCTTGCTGCTGGTTCCCTTGTCTGCGCAGAGCTATGGCCAGCCAAGACCTGTGCTGCAGGGTCAAGGTCACTGCTGGGTTCTGGGCTTCTCTATTACAAGTAAGAGGTGAAGTCACTTCTAGAAAAACAGGGCAGAGACAGCTCTGCCAGGAAACCCTTTCCCAATGGCAGCTTCTTTAGTTTTCTGTTGTTCTTAAGTCGGTAGAAAAAGTTGGTAGGTTGCTGTAGACAAAGCAAAAAGAAGAGAAAGATCAAGGGTTTCTTCACATTTCTGTCATTGTTCCCTGAATGAGCCCATGGAGAATGTGCTCACAGGGTGTCCAACCTGGAGCTGCGTGCTGATTTTGTGGGGACTTTTGGCTTATCTGTGGTGTCCGCTATCAAGACAAGTATGCACAGACGTTGTTTTTGCTAGTCAGCTTTCCTTAGTGTTTGTGTATTTAATGTGTGGCACGAGACAACTCTCATTTTGCCAGTATGTGGCAGGGGGGAAAAGGATTGGACACCCCTGTGTTAGTGATTGAAGGAAAAACTAAGGGTACAGGAGAGAATCTACAGTCTGCCCTCCTTCCCTCGTCCCCTGTTCTAGAAGTGTCTTCATCCAGATTTCTATTTTCTTTTTTGCTCATGCCTTGATAGATTTCTGGGCATCATGCTCAAGGTGAAATAAGGACATTGTTCCTTGGCTTATAATTATATTAAAGCAGTTTCACACGAACTTTAAATTAAAGTATACATACCTACTGTTGAGTAGGCAGATTTAAAAGGAAAATGTACACATATATATTGGACATCATTAGGATGACTCCCCCACCTCCACGTCTCTGTCACTCTCTCTGTGTATCTATATTTATACATACATACACACACACATATAAATACCTTCCCTTTTCCTTTTCTCCTTCTACTCCTACAGAATCTTTTACTACTACCTTCTATTTTTATCTCTTTAGAAATAGACATCGGTGTGTGTGTGTTTCTTTCTACAAAGTACTCTCTGTATCCAGAGGGTGCCAAAAATGTATACGCATTTTAAGAAAGAAAAAGAAAAACTGTATTGACATCATAATGCTCAAGTCAGGTTTGACTTCTACAATCACAGAAGATACAAGATAAAATATACAAGATAACAAACATTATCAGTATATCTTGAGTATTACCATTTAGATAGTTTTTTTCCCCCTTTTTTAAAGGTGTATGCATGTTTTGGCGCCCTCTCTATACACACACACACATACACACAATTTGTATATTTTGTGTATTTTCCTCTTTCGGCCTCTTTTGAATGTCTTATTTTGTCAAAAAAAGGTACATAAAAAAATGTGCAAAAGTGCTTGGCACAAACATGCTGCTAATGAGCTCTACCCATAGCCTGGCACGTAATAGGTACTTCATAGTCAATAGCAGGGAGCCTGGCCTCACAGGCGTTGTTGCTAGAATTTCAGTAAAAGAGAGATGGCAGATGACCTGCATGCTTCATTTTGCTCCTGATTCTCTTGGTTCATTAATTTACTTGCACAATAAGCATTCATGGGGTTGCTAGCACGGCTTGGTGCAGTTCTTGCCAGCGAGGATACAGACATTACTGTGTTAAGGTCCATGACCTCCAAGAGCTCAGAATATCAAGGAAGATAAGTATTAGTTCGAACAGACAACATTTACTGAATACCCATGTTGTGCTAGGCATTCTTCTTAGTGCATTTTGGGATATTACCTCTTGTTTGATTCACATAACTGTATGAGTGGGCTCCATCATCAATCTTTTCACTGGTAGGGAAACTGAGACTTAAAGAGCTTGTATAGCTTGCCAAAGGCCACTAAAATGAGAAGAGATGTTACTGGCATCCAAGATGAAGTTCATGTAACATCGCAGCTAATACCTTTGTCCATATTTTGAAACCATCTGGCTCTTTTTAACAACCGTACCAGTGCATCCATTATTCTTTTTAATGTTCATGTAGAATTGGGCACTGCCTCCATGGGGAGTAGGTACATAATAAGGGTGCATATTGGAAGGTATGAGCAGGCCTATAACCTTTATTTGTGGCTTCCTGAAAGGCTGTGGGTATCCTCTGAGCATTTTTAATTCTCTCTGGCCTCTTCCTTTTTATTACCTCTAAACTCCCTAGCTCAAGAAAAGTATCGCATATTTGAAATCGTCAATCACACAGTATATTTGATCATTGGTCGTGTATGGTATGTAGTATATGTTTGCATCTCAGTTACAATGCAAGTCCTCTGAAGGCTCGTGTCTTCTTCCTTATAATATTTACTGGGCATTCGTAGGCCCTGTACTATGTGGGCACTGTGTGTAGAAGACTCCTGCCTGATCTTCAATTTGCTAACAGAGAAGATAGACACACACACTACCAGCGAGCCATGTGCTAACACAGTGCCTGAAGGGGAAACAGAGAATGATTTTAAGGCATTGGGAAATGAAGTAGGAGGGTTGCTGGGAAAATAGTGAAGTCTTACAAAGCAAGAGATAATATTTGAGTCAGCCCTGATCAAGTCAAGTAAGTAGGATTTTGCTGAGAAGAGAAAGAGCCATGCAATTCCCAGATAAAGGTTCAATAAGGATGTCTCTTTGCTCGCTAGTGGCTTATTCTACGTGCCTTAGACAAATTATTTCTCATTATCACAACATCTCTGCAAAGTAAAACTTTTTAAAAATCACTATTTAGCAGGTAAGAAAACCTAACAAAGTGCCTACAATATTTCAGCTGGTGAGAGAATGAACCAGACTCAAAACCCGGGTTCTTTCCATTCTATAGAAAGAATGAGCTGCAACAGGTCACATTTCAGAGAGAATGAGATCTGGGAGAATGAGCACAGCTCAGCACTAAGTGGAGTTTCAGATGGTCAGCGGCCCACTGAGTGCTGTTCTACCCTTTTATAATATTCCACAAGGTAAAAATATGACCCCTGTTAATTTCAACTTCACGCTTCACTTTATTATTAGTGAAAAGCATTTGTTAAGAATTACAACATTGAAATCATCTCTTTGGATGAACATATAAATAAATATAAAAAAGTCTCAACAAAATACTAGCATATTGAATTCCAATAATATGACAAAAATATAATACGCTGTGATCAAATGGGATTTATCCCAGGGATTCAAAGGTGTTTTAGCATATGCAAATTAATCTGCATGACACATCACTTCAACAGAATGAAGGACAAAATCCATATGATCATCTTAAGAGCTGTGGGAAAAGCATTTGATAAGACTTAACATCCCTTCGTGGTAAAAGCTGTCAACAAACTGGTTATAGGAAAAACATACATCAACAAGATAAAGGCCTCATATGCAGACCCACAGCTAACATCATACTGAACGAGGAAAAGCTGAAAACCTTTCCTCTAAGAACTGTAACAAGGCAAGTCTGTGCACTGTCCTTACTCCTAGTCAACATTGTACTGGAAGTTTTAGCAAGAGCAAAAAGAAAGGGAAAGAAAGAAAAGGCATCCAAACTGGAAAAGAGGAAGTCGAACTGTCCCTCTTTACAGAAGACATGATCTATACAGAAAAATTTGCAGACTCCAGCAATAAACTCCTAGAGTTGACAAATGAATTTAGTAAAGTTTCAGGATACAAAATCAACATAAAAAGATCCCATTTTTAACTAGGTGGGCTTTTTTGTCTCTCCTCACACATCATGCATCGGTGTCCAAGATGTCTCTGGCAGAATAATATTGTTTTATGCTTTTAAGTCAAATGACTTTAGGAAACCAAAGTTACACAAAGTAAAGCAAGTGCATCACTGTTGCAGGCCTTCTCAGAGCCTTTAATATGCCCAAGTGCATTCTGACATTCCGAAAGCTAGAAGTGGTGCGTGGGCAGATTATTTGACCATGAAGCCATTCCTTCTTCCTTTAAAAGAAAGGCCCACAGGGTCAAGCCTTGGGGATGAAGAACGGAAATACCTCATTTTTGTGAATTGGGTGAATAGAAAGTGAGTAACAGATGGAAATCATGGTTTGAAAGCTCCAAAAGATCTGGGTTCAAATCTCAGCTCACCCACTAATTTACCGTACTGTCTCCCATAAGTAACTTATTTATCATTGGCACTTGGAAAGCACCAATTACCATTGGTACTTCTGTTATTTCCCAAACTGTAATGCACTTGGGACAAGGGAGGGTGGGGAGATAATTTTTATTCCTTAAACAGCAGAACAGCAGGGAGGAGTGGACACAGCCAGGGTTTGTGACAGTAAGTTTATAAAAACCCTCCCTTTGCAGAAGGCTGGCCTAATGAATAATGGAGCCCTGCTATGAAGGGAAAGGTTTACGGTTTTCTGATGTTGCGTGTGTTTGCAGCTGGCTAGTTCTGATAACACTCTTAAATAACCCTTTTCACCTTTAAAGCCTGATACATTTGCCTCCTGTTTACTGTTCCAGGAATTCTGTAACTATAAAAATAACCTAGCTGTAAAGAGGCAATACAATTAAAAATAAAAAAAAAAAAGAAGAATATTGACCCGGCTAGAGGCTTGGTAATTTAGAGCCAGAAGCCTAGTTGGTGTATTTCATTCACCATGGCTCAGACAGTCTTCTAACAGGGAAAAGGGAGACAGTTTTGTCTCTTTTATTATAAAGCATAAGGAATGAAATTGTCTCCTCGGATCTTCCATCTTGATATTATCCCAGACATTCCAGATGTGGGGCCTCATGTTGAATCTTATGAGCCAGATGACCACTATCTACTCAGAGCTTCCATATATGTAAATTGAAGAGGTTAACATGTTTAGTGTTGTGGCTTGCCCGCCCAGAAAGTGCTATGATTCCTGCATAAAATTGCTGCTGAGTATACTCCACACTATCATTTTAATTTAGTTTGAGAGTCCAATGGAAAAAATAAGATTGGGTTTCTGCTAACATTCAGATGGATTTAAGTTTATCCCAAAAATTATACCTGATTTTAAGGAAATTGCCATCTAATTGGAGATGTAAGACTGAAATAGAAAACAATCAGTCAGTGTGAAGTTGAGTGACAATTCTTGCACACACATCATATGTGCTTGTAGAGGATTAGTAAAGAGAGCGCGTCAGTTCAGTGATGGCTCCACGGGGAGCTGGGAAGACAGATGCACGAATGGCAGATGGGCCAAGGAAAAGAAGGTATTCTATCCAGATGATTTTATTTGCAAAGATGAGGAACTGGCTTAAGATATCCTAAGTAAAAATTATGTTTTTAAAATTAATCAGTTATTGTTTGAGACAGAGTCTCACTCTGTTGCCCAGGCTAGAGTATCATGGCATCAGTCTAGTTCATAGGAACCTCAAACTCCTGGGGTAAAGTGATCCTCTGGCCTCTGCCTCCCAAGTATCTGGAACTACAGGGACTTCTCACAACACCTGGCTAACTTTTCTATTTTTGGTAAAGATGGGGTCTTGCTCTTGCTCAGACTGGTTTTGAACTCTTGAGTTCAAAGGATCTTCCTATTTTGGCCTTCTAAAATGCTAGGATTATAGGTGTGAGCCACCAGGCCTTGCCAAAATCAAGTTTTAATACAAAGATAAGGTAATTTTGTGAATTCCAATTAGGAAAGGAAATTCAGCCACACTTTTGGTGAATAGAAATTGAAAACAGGAGCACCTTCAGATCCAGGGTGACATCCCCTCCATTCTTCAGAGCATGCTGATAGATGCTAATAGATGCTCAAGAACACCTATTCAACCTCCTCTCCCAGAGGACAGCTGGAAGACAGACTGCATATTCTGTGTATTGCCTGGGACCCCACCCAAATGGTAGCTTCTGCTTCCAAATGGCAAAACTCTTCTCAGTGTGGGCAGAGCTCTATGTGTCCTTATTGCCAGCCAGTCTATTGATTGCTTCCTCCTGAGTTAAGGGCCCAGTGTGGTTTGTCAGATACGCCTATGGCTGGGGTCACATAGTATAGAACATTTTTTTGTTCCAGAGTCGGAGCTGAGACTATTTATATTAGTAGGAAAATCTTCCCCACAATCAAGATAAGTGATACTATTAATGCAAAATGCCAAGGCGGATTATGAGAAATGAGAGGTAAGAACATAGAGCTTGTGAAAAGAATGACCTAACTTGAATGAACAGTGGTCTAAGGCAGAGCTGAAAAAGGAAGAATTCAGCCAGATGAGCTATGGCTTTGAAATTCAAGGAAATGATGAATGATTAGAAAGAAAATAAGCACAGACAATGCAAATACATAGAATAATGAATTTTGACCACTATGGTGGGGACAATTGTCAGGTCTTGAGCTATGATAAGACAGCACGGTTCTGCATGTAGATAGACTCCCTTGGAATTTAGATCAGCAGGCGATCAAATAAGAATGTGAAAGAAATGCTGTACACTGTTCTAACTGACCTTCAAGAAAAGAACTTGGCTCCTTATTGAATTTTGAAATGCTGCCCTTGGATGCAGGCTCAAGTTTCAGATTTGGCTTTAACATCGGCTAGAAGGCATTTTGTTTAACCTCCCCCAGTTTTAGTTATTCAATCTGCAAAACAGGGGCAGCACTTAATCTAAGAGTTGTTTTAAAGATTAATGCAACGTGCCTAGGATAGTGTCAGCAGATGGTATGTGCTATACATGTACAGATATTAATTCCATTTTTCCCCTTAATCATCTTTAGCTCTAGGTCTATATTAATTGTCTTTATTTACTAGGATTTTAAAAAAAATAACTATGAGTGGTTTTAAAACCCATGTCAGGCTAAACATGATGAAAGGAAAGGCTAACCCTCTTTGAATGAAGAGGTAGACTGAGAGGCTGGCAATGACTCAGAACAAGCACTGGGGTATTGAGCCATCTATGCTCTCTGATGACATGAGCATTCTTTTTATTGAGCAGAAATAAAGAAAAGTGACCCAGACTGCAAAGCACCAATTGCTTCCGAGCTTCTCTCCTGGAGGGTTTCCTTTTTGTACTTTTTATGTGCTCCTACAGATGGAATCAGACTGCAAGGGTTTCCAGATACCTCAAAGGGGAAGATTGATTAAAATTAGTTACAGATGAAATAATGCCTTCTGCTCTTACAAAGTCCCTTTGTCAAGAAACAAATGGTAAAAGCGACTAGATCCTTCTCTACTTATACTTTTGTAAAAGCCAAAAGTTGTTCCTCTGGCTATCTGACCTTATCCTTACTTACCAATGATGAATTCTTTAGTTTGTTGTTCTCATGGGCTCAGAGAACCACATGATTTGATTCTGGGATGTGGGGACGCGGGGGAAAGCACCTAGCCCTCACCTTCTGTTTGTCTCCAGGCTCTGCCAATGGCTTCTGGCTCCCCAAGTCCTTGCCCAGTGGTCACTCCCAAGGCTATTGCTTTACCAAGGACTTGCCTGTTTTGCCAGGGAGAGAGAGACAGCTAGACTCTGACAATCCTGCCAATAGCAGTGTCATAGAAAATAAGCCCTTTCCTTCGGTGTTTTCTTTATTCCTCTGATAGAATCACAGTAAATACAAGTCTCCTTATGCAGATTAAATGGTCCCCGCCGCTCTCTCTGCTTTGGTCTGTTAGTCACCAAATTAAATTCTGCCCTGGAAGGAGTCAGAAGCTGTACCTTTGTTCAGCAAATAATAAGGAAACCAAACTGAAGATCAACATACTTCAATGCTTGTTATAGGGATAAATTCTGTAGAAGTGGTGGGGGTGATAATAGCATCTGCACATTATTTGAAATTTGAAATTTTATTTTGTAGCACCGAGTCTTAAGTTGTGCATGAAGGAGGACTCAGTAATTGTTAGCTGGATGGGTGAATGCAATTTGAAACACCCAAAAGAACACTGTCTCAGAGGTATTAAAGGCTTGAGCACATAGGAGCTCCAGACACACAAGTTACATTTCTTTTTGAATTAAAGTTATTTTAAAAATATTTATTTAAAATGATTTATTGAGGTATAAATTATATATTTAAAAATCACCCATTTAAGTGGGTTATTGTTGACATTTCAATTATTCTTCGTTTTCAATTTCAGGTTAATATGAGAGTACAAACCATTAGGTTATATAGTTTACACACGAAAGGTTAAAGCCTGAGTGGTAGCTGTGCCCTACCCCCAGGGAGTGTGCCATATATTCATGCATTGTACCCATTGGGTGGGAACTTACCAAACCCCTCTCCTTTTCCCTCCTTTTTAAATTTAATTGAGTTTTTCTCTCATGTGTGTCTGTGATTGTTAATCTCCTAGTTTCAAATCGGCATTGAGTACTTGTGATGCTTGTTTTTCCAATCTTGTGATACTTAGGAAAATTCTCCAAATCTGTCTAGGCTGTAACAAAGGATGCCAAGTCTCCATCTGCTTTTAAGGGTGAATAGTATTCCGCAGTGTACAAATACCACAGTTAATTCATTCATGTGCTGATGGGCCCTCGGGTTGTTTTCAAGTCTTTGCAATTGTGAACTGAGCTGCTATGAACATTTGAGTGCATATGTCCTTATGGCAAAATGTCCTTGTTTTTCATTGGGGAAATGCCTAACAGTGGGATTGCAGCATCAGATGGTAGGTCTACTTTTACTTCTTTGAGGAACCTCTATACTTTTTTCCATAGAGGCTGTACTAACTAGTTTCCAGTTCTACCAACAGTAAAGGAGTGTTCCCTTATCTCTACACCCATACCAGTGGGACCCTGTGGTTTTGGGACCCTGTGATATTGACTATTCTCACAGAAGTTAGGTGTTATCTGAAAGTGGTTTTGATTTGCATTTCTTTGATAAAGGAAGGAAGGAAGAGCACCTCTGTGACTGAAGCTTTAAGAACATGAAAACAATTTTTTCCCCAGAAAAATGCATATGTCCACATAGACACACACACACACACACACACACACACACACACACACACACACACACACACATACACACACACAAAAACCAACCAACCAACCAACCAACAAACAAAACAATATCCTTAAAGCTGTAACAGCCTGGGTTCTGGGGAACATTGCTTTTTTGCAGATCCATTTTCCTTTTTTAAAATTTTTTTTTTCTTTTCAGGCGGTACCTGTGGCTCAACGGAGTAGGGCACCAGCCCCATATGCCGGAGGTGGCTGGTTCAAACCCAGCCCCGGCCAAAAACTGCAAAAAAAAAAAAAGTTTTTTCTTTTCTTTATTGAGTCTCAGAACCACCTGTTCTCCCTTAGCAGACTGGGCTTCTGGCTGAAGAGCTCCCCCTAGTGTCGGGTTGTGAGATTCAGGAAAGACTGATCATGGTGGATGTGGACTCTTGACCTGCTCATACTTGGTTCTTACCTGAGTACACCAGTGGACCAATGGACTTCAATTAGAGGAGTGTGTTTAAAGGGCAGATCCCTTGGTTTCACCTTAAAATACCTAGTTCAGCAGGGCTAGTGTGGGCCAAGGACTCTATTTTAAACAAGCTGCTAAGGGGATTTTGATGTAGATGGTCCCTAAAAGATATGACAGAGGCCCTGGGTGGTCTTATAGCAACAACAAAATGGTTATGGGTTGAAATGCTGACTTTCTTGGTCCAACCAGTTCTAGTTTTATATGCCCAATACCTTCTAGTGTATCTAATTACACACACACATATACACAAACACATACACACATGCACTTTATTTTTGGAAAAAAGAAAAGGCATGTTAATATGAGTAAGTTCGGTAAGGTAATTTAGGAATAAAATAAATCATAATTTTGTAGTAAAAATATTTTTAGAACAATGCCATCTTATTTACATACATATTTATTTCCAGGGAGATACGCGAAAACACACACACACACACACACACACACACACACAGGAGGTTTGAAAAAAATGTATGCACATTTTAAGAAAGGAAAATCTGTAGAAAAATTAGAATTGTAATACTAAATATACACTAATAACATTTACTATCTTGTATATTGTGTCTTTTTATCTCTTGCAATTGCAGAAGTCAAATGTGACATGAATATTACAATCCGCTCTTCAAAATGTTAGTTGAACTTAGGTCTCTACTGGAAAAGAATGAAGTGAAAGATTCGAGTTTAGTCTAAAACACAAAAACCCTTCCAATGACTCATGGTTTCCAGCCACCTTAGTTAAGGCGGGACTTCCTATTGACAGAAATAATTAGCTTTGGAAATAAAAGTTGAAATGGAAACCTAGGACACTAGCTGAGGAGCCCACTTTGCATATTTATATGTTCTGTCAGGTCTTTGCATTGTGCTTTCTGCTCAGGAATAAATTTGTCTTTATTGTTTGTTCCGGCCTCCTCCTTTCTCGTAGAGCTCCTGCTGTGCCAAGAGAGAGATGTGTGTGAAAAAAGGCCAAGTCATCTGCTATTGAAGCTGGAAGAAATATCTCCCTCCCAGTGACCTTCCTAGATAATGAGCAGATATGGTTTTCTAATATAAAGGGAATAAATCAAGGGACCTTTCAGAGAATCAGGGCAATAATAGTAGAGTCCAAGACCATCAATTCTGAAAGCAAAGGGCAGAGGCACCTTTTCTTATAGATCAACACTAGACCAAGGCAAGATGGGAGACATTCCTCCCCAAGGAATAAAGCACCTCTTCCCTCCTCCACTTCTCCACCCCATCCCTTGTGCCAAATCCTTGGATTAATCAGGGAGAAGTTTCACTGGCTGTTATTTCCTATTGATGGATTAATACATGATTTTGAGAGATGGGATGCATATTTTTGTCTTTAGCTCATTATAATTTTTTGGTGTGAATCCAGCCCCTGACACAGGTGCCAGACTGGTGTCATTCCACAAACTTCTGTTGACTCGCAGAGTGACTCTGTCCTGCTCTTGGTCGTTACCTGAAACCATTGGTCTTTCTGAAGAAGTTCCTATTAAGGATAGAGCTAAAAGTGGTACCAGCAAGTGTCAGGGACCAGGTCGAGCACTGGATGAAGACAAGTCCTGTGGACTTACTGCTATTTGCCTGATCCATTACTTGTGTATGTAACACCATAATATATCAGTGAGAACAAAGAAGAGAGTATATTTAATTCAGAGAATGACATCTGACATATTAAGAATAATTTAGACAATTTCAGTAGCAATAACTGATATCTACTTAGGTCTTGGTATGTGTTGGGCATTTTGCTACATCTTTCTAAATGTATTAACCTTTAAGGAGGGGTGTTATCCACATTTTAAAGATATGGACAGAGAGCCTATGAGTTTAAATGGCCTTCTCTGGGTCACACAAGTATGAAAGATTAAGTGATGCATATTTTATTTAGGCCTGTCTGACTCCGAAGTCCATTCTTGTAAGCATGCTTCTTCTATCCTACAGGACAAGATAGCAATTAACGGAGCCTCAGTATATTTCTGGACCTTGTGTAGGCCGGCCTTTTGGACTAAAATCTTGGTCAGGGTGACACGACATAGAGGGCCTAGTATTTTAAAATACTATATGGTGCATGTCAGATTTCAGAAATTTTATTGAAATCCTCCTTCCCCACTTTACCCGTAAGAATATTGAGACCTAAAAAGGAAATAGATTGTCCATAGCTGAGCCCAAACTGAAACCCAGGTCTGTGGTCATTATAAGCCTTTCCTTCAATTGGTAGCCAGTCATCTTTTATTTGGGGGGAGTTAAGGCATCTTGTTAAAGCATTAAGATCCATTTGTCTCCTTTTTCCCATGACACCTGGAGAACTCCACACACTTGGTCTGGTACCAGATTTTAAGCAATAGATTTGGGACAGGAATCCATGGCACATGCCCACCTGGGCACCAGAACACATCTCCTTATTTCTCTCTGAGATATCTGATGTTTCATTGTTGAATAACATATACAGCTCCCATTCTCTGATGGACTAACACACCAGGGCAATGCAGGGCAGTGAACCTCTGAGTCCCTAATGGGGCTTCCCATGGCCACTCCTAATACTTCATCCCAGTAAGGGCCACCCCCTGCCCCTTAGCTCTCTTCCCTGAAGTCTATCTACCATATTATAGCAAAAGAGAGCTTTCACAACACACCTGGCTGTGTTCCATCCCTACCAACAAGATGTAGTTGAGTCCTTCTGCACATCCTTTCTTGTTCTGTATCGATATGGTTTTATTTCCTCAAATGGCATAATCTCTCCTGCCTCTGAGCCTTTTATCTTGCTATGTCCACTATCTAAACCTTCTTCATAAGCCTGGCTAAATCCAGTTATTCTTTAAGTCTCATGTACAAGCATCAGTCTTCAGTATAAGCATCAAGAAGTTCGCCTTGATCCTTTATTGTGTGCCCTGAACATAACTTGACATAGCCCAGGTCTAGACTTACCACCTATGTTGTAATTACCTGAATGTGCCCATCAGCTTCCACCCATAGACTGTGAGCCCCTTGAAGGTGGGAACCATGTTTGTCTGATCCACATATGCCTAGTGCTTAGGACAAGGCCCAGCACAAAATAGATACTAAACAGATATTTGCTAAATAAGGACACACTTAGTAGATGTTTTGTGAACAAATCTTCTCTTCAGGGTACTTTATGGCAGCTACTGTGTCTAGTGTTGGTGAAAAAATGGAGTGGACACTAATATGACGTTAACCTCCTGGAGCCTTCAGTCTTTCAGCAGAAGCAGTCTTTACACAACTGCATAAAAACATAATAGAATTATTATATTATAAACACAATATAATTATAATTCTGATGAGTTTTCTATGAAAACATTATGAGACATGCTATAACATGGTGACCTAAACTTTTTCTAAACTTCTGTTTTTTTTTCTTTTTGTAGAGACAGAGTCTCACTTTATTACCCTCGGTAGAGTGCCATTGTCACACAGCTCACAGCAACTTCCAACTCCTGGGCTTAGGTGATTCTCTTGCCTCAGCCTCCCGAGTAGCTGAGACTATGTGACCTAAACTTTTTCAATCATAGATCACTCTTTGATATTATGGGGTGGATGAGATTACATGAAAACTAAATATCCAGTTACTCAGCAATTAAGAGGCATGCTCATTAGCATAAGGGAAATTGGAAGCAGATAGGTATGCTGCTGCCAGTGTCTCTGCTTCACAACTTCCCCAAGCATGTGCAGCCCAAAACCCCAGAGGGAGGACTTTTATCTGTTGGGCCCTGCCGTGTGCCTGAGGCCTAGTGCAACTTCCCGAGCTTGACTAGAAGTAGCTCCATCCAGCTACTTCCACGTAGCAATGACTCAGCAAGGCCCGGCCTGAAACTGCCTCTACCTAGATACAGTCAACATGGTACCATGCCATTGGCCCAACCCTGTTATACCACCCATCACACCATTTTAGGTACCTCATCCCCTGCTTCCTTTCCCCGCCCCTTCCCCACGCTCTATATAAGCGGCTGCTTGACGCAATAAAGTTGAGATCCTGCTTGACAGCCTCCCAGCTCCGTGTGGTTTTCTTTGAGCCACCAACACTCGCCATCCCGCTCAGCCCCTGGGACGAGGTTGGGCTGGCCCCGATCTTCCCTCAACTGCGACTGCCAGATGACCCGGCAGATGACCCTGCATTTATCCTTCCGTTTATCAAAAAATGTAGGCTCCCAATATAGGTCACAATTTCTTGCTGCTTTGCATTTATGGGAGGGGAATGTGAAAATATTTTCTCACCTAAGATAATAATTATTAAATAATTTATAAAAATATTTAAAACAAAACAATAATGGCCATGTCTCCAATGTCTACAGAGTTAATGGTGGCATGGTTGAAATTTACATAGCAGGTAAAAAATAAAATACATGAAATTATAAAATGCATAAAAATTGCAAAATGTATAAAAAATACAAAAGTATTAAAAGAACAAAATTTGTTGTAAAAGTTAATGATTCTTAATACTCCTTAAAGATTTTCTATAGAAAAAGTTTTTAGTCAAATAAATAACTGTGTGTCTATATAATTATTATTACTACAAAAAGAATCATATGTGTTTCATACATTTTTCTCTTTAAATTTTTTTTTTCAGAATAAGGTAAAATTTAATGCCAGAATTTCAATATTTAAATGTCTCATGGATTAGACTCTTAATGATAAACATGAAATATGGCATGCATATAGTATATGGGTATATACATATAAAACACCATATATAATTATATAGAGAGTACTTCTCTAGCAAGTTATAATTTTAAACTCCTTAAATGTTATAATAAAGTGAAGCAGCGTAGCTAGAGGAATGCTGTGTTTCTTGTCTTGGCTATAGACTATTCAAAATTTCAGCGACCACATGTTTGACATATCTCTTCACAGGAATCTGGAGGGTCCTTGACTCTTTTTTTTTTTTACTTTAAAATTTGTTAATTGCCATTTAGTAAGTGTACATATTTATGGGGTGCATAGTATTTTGATGCCAGTGTACCATATGTAACGATCACATCAGAGTAATTAACCTTTTATTATTCATTGAAAAATATATCCTGCTCATTTTTCTTTGACCACAGGCAGAGAACTGCCTTTTGCTTTGTAACAACTGTGCAGTATTCTGCCTTGTGGCCAGACCATCATTTATTTAACAAGCCCCCTCCTCCTTCCATTGATGTGCCTTTGGTTGCCTTGTATCCCAGTTTGCGTTTACAGTTTGAAGTTGTTATTTGTTTTTTAAAAAATGCTGGCAGAAACATTCATTGGCATTCTTCTTCTAGTGTAACTTTAAAATATATATCAACTACTGGGATTGCTGGCAAGGTGTACCAGCATTTTCCATTTTGCTAAATTACTGTCCAAGTCACACTGATCACAATGGGAGCAGACTCCCCAGCAATGCTGCCTAGTGAATGTCTGTTGATCTAACAGGTGAAGAGTGTTACCACATATTTTTACTTAACCTTTGTTTCTTAAATATCTTTTACAAGTGAGATTGCACATTTTTGTTTGTTGATTGTGTATTTCTTGAAATGTTGCCTTAAGACATGGTACGGTTTATTTATTCATTTATAAGCACACCCTACGTAGACTACATGTAGGATTTCATAGACAATGGTAAAACCCTTTAGGAGAAAAAAAACATTTTAATCACAGGTCCTGAAATTTTAGAGATGCTCGTTTAATCATTAGGTCTTGATAGTCTATTCACAACACCCCCATCACATATTAATCTAAGTTGTTCTGTAATGATCTTTGCTAGGCAGCATTTTATCACCTTGGTTCAATTTTTTTCTCTATGTGGAATAAATTAACTTTCACCTTACACCATTCTGTAAATCGCAGGCCTGTCCCAAGGGTCCCTCTTAGGAGCTAACATACCATAGGCGGATGTTCTAGAACCACCTCTCATCTGTTAGCTTACTGTGTTGTCAGGATGGAGACCAAAAGGCTAAATGAAGACCTCAGACCGGCTGGCAGTGATTTCTTAGCTCAGAACTCTGCTGTCCGCATACACTTCACCTTATCTATCCCAATTTTCCTAGTTTTCTGCTCATCCATTTTTCCAGTCTTATTAGGGACAGAATTCATAGTCTGTGGGTTTGTGGTATGCTGGGTGTTGAAGAAAAACAGATGTGTTTCTGAAATCTGTCTTAATCCACACAGACTTGGGGGACGAGGTCATTCATCCCTTATATGGTACAAAAGACATTTCTAGCCACTTCCCCAAGTAATGTTAATTCCAACCATGTGGGGATGGAGAAGTAGGCGGATTCTCCCCTTACTGTCCCACGCCGTAGGATCCTAAACTTGGGGCGGGGCGGAATACGAGAGCTCAGCCCTATTTCTTCCCCACTTTCTACCCCATTTTCAGGTTCCCTATACCTTCTTTACTGTTATCTCTGTTTTTAAAACGGACATTAAGAATGACAGCCCTATCTCACCTTCCAGCGCATAGATGCATTTGTGACCATATTTGGGGAGAAAGAGGAAAAGAAGAAACAAACTCTGTGGCCAAAACCCTTTTGTTGTTTGTCGCTCGTAAGAGAAGGGTT
This sequence comes from Nycticebus coucang, assembly GCF_027406575.1. Lineage (NCBI taxonomy): Eukaryota > Metazoa > Chordata > Mammalia > Primates > Lorisidae > Nycticebus > Nycticebus coucang. The sequence goes on along the minus strand of NC_069781.1, from coordinate 121,151,963 downwards.
TATAATTGGCCGTTGTTTAGTGAGTGCATTTTTTGAACTAAGAATCAAAGACACATGATTAGACGAGGGACAGTCGAGCTGTTGAATTAATGAACCACAATATTGCAATATTCACATATAAAGCGTCCTAAATACAGAATAACTCATCCATCTATTTTGCCCTCTCTCCTACTGCCTTTCTTTCTTCAGTTCTTCCAAAACCAAGTCACCTTTTGTAAGAGACCATCCTATTTGCTCCTCCTTGACAACTCTCCTTTTAAAATCATTTTGTTTTGTAAATTTGTTACTGTTCTATATTAATCTGTTCAGCACAGAAACGGAATGCATCTAGAGAATGTGTGTCTATGCTACATAGATAATACGCTATTATTATGTATATTAGTGTGTTACGAGGTCTCCATGTGGCCCTGGTAGCCCCAGATTCAGGTCTCCATTCTGGCTGTGTTGCCAAGGATGTTGACCATGTTGAGGCTGTAGATAAATTTTCACGTTTGTTCCAAGGGGTTGCATTTTTAGCAAACTTCCTTGGAGACACAAAAGAGTAGCCTCTTGCAGGAATCAAGGTTGTCTTTCTAATTGAAAATTGTATCTGGGTCTAAAGAGAGAAAGGAGCCATGACCCTTTGACTCATGCCAAAACACCTGCCCGTGTTAAACTCTGAATGTCAGAAGACTGAGCACCTCTGGACAGGACCTCTGGAGCAGCAGTCTGTCCCCGGCTTAGATGCAGGTTGCCCTGGTTCCCACTTGTCGGGGACGCTTGCTCCCTAGAGCCAGGCATAAAAACGTCTTGAGAGCAAGGATTGTGTGTTGTTCTTCCACACCTCCTGTGCCCTGAGCTACCAGCTAGTACTGAAATCATGTTGAGCATCTTACCAATCGGGTTATGTGCACTGCTCGGTTCAACACGGGGAAACCTAAATCATGAAAACTGCATAAAGGACTCAGTTTCAGCCAAACAACAACATCCATCACACGAAATTATAATGTTTGAGTTAAATTTCATTAGTTTTGTAGTATTAAGAGCTCTAAAAATAATATCGTGTTTCATGTTTGTATAGATTTAAACACTGTTATTTTAGAAACTAAGTCAACAGATTTAAGGGAACATTCATATTTAAAAGAGCTTTGTGCTGACTCCAAGTTTGGGGAACAAAAGGCTTAATGAGAGTCGCCATGTATCTTTTCATGGCTGTATGTCTTGCTTTATCAGCTAGATTGCACGATTTAATTCTAGAGGGTGGATTTCATGACTGACGTGATTTTTAAGCCCCAGGGTACCAAGGAAAATAAGTGATGCCCAAACAATGTTGATTGGTTAATGGTGCTGTCCCCAGGTGGGTTCTGATGCCTGGGTTCTTCCCTTTCCTCTGCAGCTTTCAAGGATGGAGGGAGTTGTGCATAGGTGCGGTTGTGGGCAAGAGGAGAGAGCACACTTCCTCTCGACTGGGCCTTTTCGTAGGTCCAAAGTTCTCCTGAGTCTGTGACTCTCTAGCCGGGCTTCCTACGGGGTTTTGACTTGTGTGCCCCTTCCAATTGCCCGGATACTCCTCACATCATGAATGCATCACCCTGGCCTTTCCTCCGTGACATCTTCCATTCCGATGTCAATTGCGGCTGTGCAGCTTTATTGCTGCTGATGACACTGACATCTCTGCACAAAGTGGTTCCTTTGTTCCCACCCTTTTATCCTTTGTATTCCCCTTTCAGCAGTGCTGACCTTTAAGCTTGCATGCACTGCCAAGCTGGAGAGGAAACACGTCTGTCCCTTACCTCAAGCTCCTCCCCCCCAGCTCCCTCCCCTCTTTCTTATATCCTTCCTTTCTTCTTCCAGCTTTTGGATTTCATTTTCTTCCCTGAAGCACATTTGGAACCTCTTTAGCCAAAAGGAGTGAGGGGGGGAATGTGTGGCATGGGGTTTGATGGTATCAGAAACTTTTCCATGCAGAATGATGGCATGGGAAGTCACTTCATCCTTACAGGAGTCTGAGGAAGAGACGGCAGATGGAGAAAATGTTTCCACAATCTGATGGACTTCCAGGCTTGTGTCTGCTCCGTGGAAAAGACAACAAAGCAATAATGAAAGACGGAGCAAGATTGAGGAAGGCAAAGAAAAGAGGGGGATAAATGCCCTAATGCTTTTGGCTGCCTGGTTAGGATATGCAGAAGCCAGTTCATCCTGTCCCTGTCCAAAATTAAAATGAAAACATGGAATCACTACAGAATGGAAAATGTGGGAAATTCTATCCTATGTTTGGCTGCAGCAGAGTAGCAGAGAGACCGGGAGTGCTGAGAGTTGGTGAGAGGGCAGGCCTTCTCTGTGGGGTTCAGGGTGGGTCAGATAGAGGAAACGTCAGAATTTCAGAAGAAAACAAGTTGCCTGTCTTCTCCAAGGGGCAATGGGCACCCATGCCTTTACTTAAGAATTGTTTGTTTTTTAGAGATAAAGCACTTCTCTTTCTAGATTGGCCTCAGAATCCTCTTTTGGGAATTCTTCCCTGCTGGACCGCCTTCAGTGTGCCTCTAGGCTTACTAGCCCCTTTTTCTTACTGCTGTGAGTGGGACGAGTCTTCATCCTGTTCCTCTGTTTCTCTGTGTGCTTTACTGCCTAACTATATTCCTGTTCAAAGTAGACCTTGAGGCTGGCGCCCGTAGCTCAGTCGTTAAGGTGCTGGCCACATATACCAAGGCAGGTGGGTTCAAACCTGGCCCTGGCCTGCTAAACAACAATGACAACTGCAACAAAAACATAGCCAGGTGTTGTGGCAGGTGCCTGTAGTTCCAGCTACTTGGACGCTGAGGCAAGAGAATCACTTAAACCCAGGAGTTGGAGGTTGCTGTGAGCTGCGACACTATGGCACTCTATCGAGGGCAACATAGTGAGACTCTGTCTCAAAAAACAAACAAACAAAAAAACCCAAAATAGACCTTGAGTGCTTTGCTTTTCGTGCTTTTTTCCTCCCAGCTACTGGGCTGTCTCTGGGATAAGCCAGCTCTTCACTGTTGTTTCCCAATGTCCTTGAGCACAGAACTTCTTGCTTCTCCCATAACGAGAGAGAGTGAGGCGGTGTGGGGAAGGAGGCCTGGGCAGGGCAAGCTGTCAGACCCTACACACCTGTATTTGTTTCCCAGCACTGAACCCCCAAAGGGGCCACCCACCAAAGTGACGGTGGAAGAAAGCAACTAGGAGCTGGGCTTTTCCCCAACCATTTAGGCAAAAGCCCAGATGCCTCCGATGCCCCACATTGCTTCTCAGTTGGGCGCAGCACACACTCCCCACGAGCATTTGGAAACACAGAAATGGTATCAGGGTTCATGATAGCTTGTCATAATGACTGGAGGGGGCATGGGTAATACTGGCATCTAATGCCAGGACCAGGCCAGACAAACATCCTAAGATGTACAGACTAAGTCCATACAAAAAGATGTTTTAGTAGAGCCCCCATTTAAAAAAGAAGACAGAAAAACAAGACCAGTAAGCCACTTTTCCTCACCACATTCCCAAGCTCTGGGCAGTTTGCTCTGAAATTTTTAAATCGCTCTCCTAGAGTCCATTTATTCATGCATGGGCTTCAAAAGGAATTAACTATATGCTAGCACTGGGCACACATCAGTTAGTAAGGAAAACGCAGCCCCTGGCTATCAGCTGATGGCAGGTGACGCAGGAGAGGGCAGAGCCACTATGCTCTGTCAGTACCACGGCTTGTCTGAGAAGGCCAGGGGTTCCATGGACAGGTGTGGAAAGAATTTGACTTAGAATAAGGGAACCAGGGAGGATTCCCTATGGGAAGTGGATCCTAAGTGAAGATTTAAGGATGAGAAGTTGAGGGTAACAGAGGGAGGGTGTAGGGGTGCCGGGAGGAGATCCCCCTGGGTGAGGCAGAGGGTGAAGCGTATGTGAAACCCAAGTTGTCTGATCCCAGGGTGAATTATGAGAGGGCAGTTCTGCCTGGCCAGATTGTAAAAGGTAGAAGACAGGAGTTGTTGAGACTGGAAAAGTGGACAGAGTCCCTCTTATAAATAAAGTTAAAAGAGTTTAGATTTGTTCAGGAGACTAATTGGAAGCCACTTAAGGGTTTTAAGTAAGAATGTTGGCAGTTTCAATAGCTCCCTCCAGCTATAGTTTGGTCTGAGATGCATTGAGGAGGTGTGAATCCAGTCAGCATATCTCCGCCCCCCCTCCCACCCATCCTCTCCTCATTCCACTAGCAAGTAATTTGTAACAGCAGCTTCCCAGAGAATGCCATGTATTGGGTTTTAGAAACTGTTCATTAGGCAGAGAATTTATTTATAACTAGCATAAGAGTTGCCCTGTATTTATAAATTCGTATCATCTCTGGGTATGTAGGTAAGCTTATTCATGATTTAACTTCTGATGTTGGCTTCTGAAGCTGCGTGGAGAAATCACGATCCTCCGTGCATATTTCTTGCGTAAGCTTGCTGTTGCTGTTTTTGCTGAATCCAAGCAGGCAGAGAGCACCTAACGTCCTTCCACGTTCTCCCCTCACAGCACCCCTACTGGTGGGATGAGTGGGCAGCATTGGCACTGTGGTTCCCACACAGACGAAATGGCTTTCTGTCTTAGCTATCAACTTGAATGTCCTCATAAGAACTAGAGGAGTGACCTGATTTTTAACTGAGCAACTGCTGAAGTGAAAAGTTCTTTCTGTGGCCATGACTTGTGATGCTCTCAATGGCACCACTGGTCAGAATTTATTAACTCTGATTTTACAGAGGAAAATGCCAAGGCCTGGCCAGGTTAAGTGACGTGTCCATGATTCACATAGCTCTGGAGAGCCCTTGGAAAACTGAAAAGAAAAACTTTAGTTTAAATGACAAACCACCTTGTCACTCCACCCTTTTGTTGGTCATTTCCTCAATTCTGAAAAATTGTCTTGGCCGTGTCCTTCCAGTTCGTCGAGCTCTCCCTTTCGCCTCTTCTAGCTGTCCTTGTGGCCAGCCCATCATGAACTTGGAGTTTCCATTCTCAGACCACACTGCCTCTACCATGGAGGCGTCTTTGTACTTTTACCACAGTTTAGCAAGAAATGAGTGAGTATTTGAATTTTAGAAACCCCAGATTCTCTTCATCACTCTGATCTTAAAATGCTAGTCGAGTGATTCTGGGTACTTCATGCCACTTCGTGAAGATTTTTTTATTTTTATTTATTTATTTTTATTAATATTAAATCATAGCTGTGTACATCAGTGTGATCATGGGGCACCATACACTGGTTTTATAGACCGTTTGACACATTTTCATCACACTGGTTAACATAGCCTTCCTGGCATTTTCTTAGTTACTGTGTTAAGACATTTACATTCTACATTTACTAAGTTTCACATGTACCCTTGTAAGATGCACCGCAGGTATAATCCCACCAATCACCCTCTCTCCGCCCAATCTCCCCCCTCCCTCCCCTCCCTCTCCCCCTTCCCCCTATTCTTAGGTTATAACTGGGTTATAGCTTTCATGTGAAAGCCATACATTAGTTTCATGAAGTTTTTTGTGGCCCCATCTCTGAGGTAGGATTAGCGATTCTTCTGCTTTACTGAAAATATCGACAACTCCCAAGGTAAATAATCATCAGGGCTTCTGAAGTACCATCCATGTATTTATTCTGTTATCCCTATGACTTTCCGATTCTCCTGTGGTAAAATCCAAAAACTATGCTACGGCCTTCAAAGGCCACCATGGTCTACTCCCTTGTACGTCCCCTCACCTCATGGGATACCATAAGACTCTGGTTCACGTGCTCATCTCCAGGGGCTGTCCATTCTTTTCTCAGACACTCAAAGCTGCCTGCCACTGTGAGGTTTTTGCAGTGTCTTTGCCTGCAAACCTCTTACGACCCCTCTACTGAACAGCTACTCATTCTCATCTCAGTCAATAGCTGCCTTTTCAAGAAAACATTGTCTAGCCCTGGAATATTTCAGCCACAGTATAGTACCATGTATCAGACCATGTAAATAGTTATTTACACTTAGTGTTGTGATTAATTGATTAATGTCTGTCTCATTCATGGGCTTATAAGCTTCATAATGACAGGAACTAAGTCTGCTTTTACCAACCACTTAGGTGCATACTGGCTGCTGTTGAAAGTTTGAGTGAATGCTCTGGGTGATTCGATTGCTATTTGAATTTTTCTGATCCAGGTGCCAGGGATCCACTTTGGTTAGAATTTAAACTAATGCCTCATAGGGGTAGAAAATATGATCCTGTTTGATCTAGATGTCTGTGAGTCAGTCATTTTGAATTTTGTCTTCTTAATATGGAGCTCTCGGTTCATACCCAGATCAATTCAGAACTCTGTATGTAATCCAAAATGTGGCAGGATTCAAGTTTAGTTCAAAACTGCAAAATATTATGGGATTAATTTATGTTTACTAAAGTTAGTTGACCTGTAGAAGGTAAATGTTAAATGAGAAAACATTTAGAGAATTAATAAACTATAGTGATTATAAGCCCAGGTTTTAGCATCTGACTTCAGATAAAATACTGCTTCATAGGTATGTGATCTTGTGCTAATTATTTGGTTGCTATCTAATTTTGCTTCCTCACTTGTAACAAAAATAATAATAGCAACTTCTACATAAAGCTAATGAGGATTAAACAAGATAATCCATGCAAAGGGCATAGCATGGTGCTAGGAATCAAGTAAATGTCCAATAAATACAGTTCTTATGTAATTAAGAGATTAATACATATTATCAAATTATCTAAAATTTAATAATTGTTGATTGACTTTCCTTTGGCTTTCCTCTCCCTCCCCCACCACAGAATCAATTTTTTTTAACTCTTAGTGAGATAACCCAGGTTAGAAAGTCATGAGTTGAGATGACATCTAGACAGTCATTGAAAACCTAGATATGAATAATTATAGGACGTTAAAATCTTTAACAGGAAACAGGCAAGTAGATTCTTCAGGGGAAAGAAAACATCATTATGACTCCATATTCTTCTCAATGATTTTCACATGATTCTAATTTCTCTTTGCCAACAATGGAAGGATTTACTGTAATCATTTTTTTTTCTTTTTACAATTATAAACACTCCCACATTATTTCTGGGTACTTAAGGTAACCTGATAAGCTTTCCTAAAGCAGAGTCAAGGCAGGGACTCCGACATTTGGAAAGATGAGGTGTATAGTTATTTTTAGACTGACGGAAATAGCAGCAGCAGGCTTCCATTTATAGGAACTGTAGGAACCTTCTCCTATGTCTGGGACAAGGTAATGACTTCTATGGAGTAATGACTTTGCCATCATAAATTTTATCCCACTGATGATTACCTACCTCTTTAGTGGTCTTTGTATTATGCTATTTTGTCTTTTTAGTATTAAGAGAATGAGGCCCCGGTTGTTCTTTACATTTTATCATTTCTTTCTTCTTGGGAGAAAATAAGAAGCAGGGCAGACTACCTCTCACGGCTAAATCGTTCCTGGCTAATAAAACTGCAGTGACTGGATGTTAGGGTGTCTTCCATAAATCAGCCCTGGGGAGAATTAGGTGCTGAGAGATGGAGGAACGATGTTTAATCATCACTTGTAGGAAATCATTAGCTGCACACCCTCATTCCGCTCCTGGCCCATCCGTCATTCCCCAATCGCTAGTTTTCCCCCAGACCATTAACATTTCTCAGTGACTTTCTAAACGCAGAGAAAAACCACAGAAGGGGTGAAGGATGGGGGGACGTTATAGAAGCACACAACAGAGAGATGTCTCTGCTGCTTGCCTCTCGCGCCTGTGAATGCAAATGGACCGGTGTAAGAACACAATGATCGATAACGTGGCTGGCCAGCGGCTGCTGCAGGAGCTAAAGAAGCTTTTGTCTCCTGTTCTCCTCTCTGCAAAAATAAATAACCTGGTCTCCACCTCGATTTCTTTCCTTTGGCAATGTGCAAGGCAGCTCTCTCTTTTCTTCATTATCATAACCTCATGATGGGCAAGGAAAGTGAGGAGGTTGTGTGGTTAGTGGAGGGAACCGGCGCTGGGAAATTGAGTCTCTCTAAATTCACCCCACCCCACCCCAGAGAGGGGAAGCCACGACTTAAGATTCTGTGGGGTCTACAAAAGAGTGAAGGGTGCATTTCAGCAAAATGGAACTGGTTCATTGCTGGATGGATTGATAAACACCCTTAAGTAGGTTGATCCAATGGGGATGCATAGACGGCTCTGTCCAGCAGTATCTAAGAGGGAATGATACACCGGCCTGGTCTTTCCTCCTGGAATATGCTTTTTAATGCTAATGCATATCCACAAAGGGAATTTTGGGGCCTTTTTCTTTGTTTTCAGACCTTTGCCTCTCATTGTTTCCCTAATTAATTTTGGTTACAGCTCTCAAACACTTTCAGCTCTTATTTACTCTCTCCTAGGCAAGGCTAGGGTGTCAGTCATAACAGTAACAAGTTCATTGAGAACTGTATGTCAAGTGCTATAATAAGTAACCAGATGGACTAGAAGAGTTAATTTGCACAAACACACTACAAAGTAAGGGTTATTATCCTAAGTTTACTACAAAAAATGTGGTGTTAGCAAGGGGGATGTCTCTAAATTCACGCAGCTTGAATAAGGCAGATCCAAGGGAGGCCTGAAAGTTATATTATTTGAAGAACCCATTAAGAAATATAGGAGTATATATTCAAGTATAGGGCTGCAAAGGGGGTGATAGTGAGGCACCAGACATGAAGTTTCACGAGCTTCATGATAAACTTGCTACTATTTAGCAGGTAACGGATGGGGCCCATCTGACCCAAGTTTCCCTAAAATCTCAGCTGCAGTGAATTTCTGAATGTAAAAAAGATGAGCATGCTAACATTTTGAATCCACAGGTGAAATAGTAAGCAGGGATTTTAATATCTCCATAGATTTGGGGGAGGAGGTTTTGGAACGCTTAGGGGAGTGTGAAAAATTGGTCATGGAGTTATCTCCGTGACTTAGGAATTATTACCAGCTGCTGCAAAGGTCTGAAGGAAGAAGCTATAATAAGTGGGCCCCCGTCCACTTTCTAAGAAAGCCAAGTCCATTGAGAAGGGACAGGAAATGGGAGGGGGAAGGGGTATACTCTGGCCCTGGTACTACTGCTAATGGGCCACACGACCAGGGCACATGAAATTTGGTTTCTTTAGTAAAACCAAAGAGTTTTACTGTAGCTTTGGAATTCTGTGATTCTAACTCAAAGAATGTATTAATTTCCACTCATCATTGGTATTCCTTCTTGTTGAATATTTCTGGAAGAGTTGAGTATGTTTTAAAAACAAAGCATCTAAGTGGAGTGTGGAAGTGGAGAGACAAGAGAAAAGATGACTTTGGTTGGGGTGGGAGGAGACAGGAAGCAGGGTGTGATAAACACCAGAGTCCCACACTCAAATCGCGTCCTGTGTCTGATCACAGCAATGCAGCGCTGCTGACTTGTGCATAAATGAAAACTGGGCTGAATAGCAGAAGCTGGGCATATTCACTGATCCCATGACATTGCATTACTGTGAGTGAATGTTTGTCCCGACTCTTGCCTGGTCTTTGCTGATTACAAAGACAACCACAACTGTAACAGCAATAATGCCTGTATGGATATTTTTTGACTGTGAGATCGGTACTGTGTGACATGGACACTCAGGAGGGGCCTCACTCAGGCAATCTCCCAAGTATTTTGCCATGAGAAAAATGTTTTGGATTATTTGATAGGCTCTCTGGATAAAGAACTACTTAACTCATAAAAAGTTTTCTTATCCTCAGTACATTTCAGTAGAAAAGGTTGCTAATGTTGACAATTTGTGCTCAACAAATTATGGAAAGAATATAAAAATTATACCTACTTTAACTAATAAATAATTTTTTTTTTTTTTAAGAAAGAGGTTAGGAAAATAGATGAAGCGACTGAAATTCTATAGTGAGTAGAATTCTGGGAGGTCAATAGGACTTCAGAGATTGTGGTTCCCGTGATATTTTACTTTAAATCTGTGATGGTCCTTTGTGTTGGAGGAAGTGAAGGCCTCACGCAACTTTCACTTTTATTGGCCAGGATTATTGTTACTTGTCAGAGGATGGACTGATGATGAAGTGAGGGATGGATATTTTCCTGAGATGATTGGGTTGGCGTAGTATTCTGATCTCTCTGAGGAGGAAGAAAGTGGGTTGAAACAGAAAGTCCAACTGCCACGGCATGGGACTGTTGAGCCTTGGAGTATATTTGCTTTCAGAAACAAACTGGGGGTTGGAGAGGAGAGAGGGTAAAGGGAGACAGAAGCAGAACAGTACAGGCAGAAGAGTACAACATGACAGAATGTGAGCCGTTTGTGCTCCGCAACAATATGTAGCGAACATTTAAAAGCAAAGACAGAACAGAAGCTGCTACTGTCAGACAGAATTACCGAGGAGGCAGGGTAGGGATGCCATAGGGCTGTTGGCCAAAGTGCCTAACTCAACATGTCTCATACTCTGTGTCCCTGTGTGCATGTAAGAAGAATTTGAGGTAAATAATGTAAAATGTTCAAAGAGGTTAAATCTATAAAAGGACACGTGGTTGCCTGTTAAAAATTCTCTATATTCTTTTACATCCTTAAGTTTATTTGGGGGATAAAAATGTAAATACATGCATTGTTTATAGTCTACAAGAATACTAACGGTAGTGTAGATTTGGTAATCTACTCTGCAAAGGCTTCGCTCCCTAGTGTAAATTTCTGAAGGGCATGCTGTGTCGGTTGCTGAAGTCATCAGATGGTGTCATGTTATGACCATGGCACTTGTTAAGATCTTACAGGTGAACGTTAAAATGAGTTTTCAACATTATTTTGAGTCACCTCTGTGCTGGGTAAATGTGGATGATACAAAAAAACATTTGATTTATCTCTATTCTGATGTACCTATTTCCAGACAATGATAGAGCAAACTGATCCTCTATAATCAGTTGCTATAAGCAGCCTTTGATTCACCAAGAGAGGTTTTCCATTGCAGGTAGGAAGATGGAAATGGTGGGCTTGTGTTCTTCAGAGCAGCTACAGGGATAAAGAACTTTGGGAAAACCCACTGGTTGTATCTTGTGACTGAATTAAGATTGGTTCTACCCCGCATCACAATGCAGAATCCTATTAGGGTTGTATGTGTGGTTTTCTATAATTGAAGGTTATACAGACCCAGAAGCAGAAAAGCACCTGACTTGTATTTTTCCGACAGTGGAGATTCCCTGTCTTCCTTTCCCTTGCCTTATTCACCTTACAATAAATACATTTTTCCCAACAAATAATTATTGTGTTCTTAATGGGTGTCATGCACTATGGCAGACAGTGGAGACCCAGAGGCATGATAGACCTGGATACTTTTTTTTTTTTTTGTAGAGACAGAGTCTCACTTTATGGCCCTCAGTAGAGTGCCGTGGCCTCACACAGCTCACAGCAACCTCCAGCTCCTGGGCTTCAGTGATTCTCCTGCCTCAGCCTCCCGAGTAGCTGGACTACAGAGACCTGGATACTTTTATCAAGGTCCTCATAGTCTGGTGTGGAAGGGAAGCAGATCAATAGAAACTGCAGTCCCAGCTGGCACGCTCTGCTGTTAGCAATAGACAGTGGGGGCATGAAAGGGCACCCATTTTACATCTGGGAGTTCCAAGGAGGCATCTTGGAGAAAGAAGCACCTGCTGTGAAGTGGCTACAGGCTGAAGAGGCAGACCAGGGAGCATATTTCTTGTAGTAGGAGCAGTATTTACAAATCCCCAGAGCTATAAGGGGGTCAGACATGACAGGAAAACTCTTGAGTACAGGCTCTATTCTTGGTATGGGCCGTTGAAATATTTTGAAGTGTGAAGTGACCAGACTTCTGTTTCTTTCTTTCTTTCTTTTTTTTTAATCCCTCTCATGGCAGTGAGATGTTGCCTTACTGGGGGATGAATCTGAAGATGGAAAGATATTCGTGACTGGGAAATAATTTGTAGCCAAAGGAGAGATAAAACGTAACTGAATTACAGGGATACGATATGACACATAGTGTTTCCAACAGACTGAACTGGTAAGAGTTTCTAAGCTCTTTCTAGGAAAGGAAGAGCTGAACCTAGCTTACCAATATCTTTTTCACTCAGGTCTGTTAAAATTTCTAATAATGATAGCAGTAACACTATTATTACTACTACTAATAAACAACACTGAACATGTGCCATGTGGCTGGTGGTGTTCTGAGAGTTCATCTGCCTACACACAGATGAACTTAATTTTGACTTATGAACTTAATTTTAACTTATGAACTTAATTTTCATAATAACCCAATGGTATAGGTTACAGTTTTTAATACCATTTCACAGGTAAATTATAGCGAGTTTAGGCTTGACGCTCATAGCACAGTGGTTATGGTACCAGCCACATACAGCGAGGGTGGTGGGCTCGAACCTGGCCTGGGCCAGCTAAACAACAATGAAAACAGCAACAAAAAACCAGCCAGACATTGTGGTGGGCACCTATAGTCCCAGCTACTTGGGAGGCTTGAGGCAAGAGAATCATTTAAGCCCAAAAGTTTGAGGTTGCTGTGAGCTGTGATGCACTCTACAAAGGGAGACATAGTAAGACCCTGTCTCCAAAAAAAAAAATCAAGTTCAAAATGACAGTAGTCTCAAGATTCACATACCCTGTAATAAGGTAACAAGGTTGTGCCAGAACCAGGGCTGTACCCTCGTTACAGCCAGCAAATGAGTGGAGCCAGGTGGTCCTGCTCTGAAGGCCACACCCTTTTCCCCAAGCTATACCGGCCTCCTGTACTAAATCCATCTTGTATTTAGTGCCATGTCCAATGCCATCCCATGCTTTTGTCTTACATGATAGTCTGCATGTTAGTTAGAATCTGTTTCCTTTAAACCAGATGTTGATCCTTATATAACATTTATGGTAAGAGTTGAGGGTTCTGTAGATCTAACCCTATGTCTTAGACAAGTTAATAATTGATGTTATCATTAAATTCATTGATAGTAAATTTGTTTCATTCAATATTTTTATTTCATCCTAGACCCATCAATTATAACATATAAAATTTCTATGAAAAGACAGATGGTCATGTAATTTTTTTTCTGTTATAAGGGAATGAGTCACAGTGGTTTATATTTCAGTGCCAAGAATCCTTATTCATTGATTTGTCCATTTATTCATGTTTCGTCATTTTTCAAATATTTATTGAGTAACAACTATATGCTGGATTATGATTGTGTCCTAGGGATTTAAAGCCAAAAAGACACAGCCTTGACCCTCAAAGATCTCTTGGTCATTTGTGCCTAATCAAATTCCCGTTTATGCTGCTGTCCTTGATCAGTGAGGCAAGGAAACATGAGTCAGGAAAGGCGGAGAGCAGAGCTTCTCCTTTGCTTAGCTGACCCATGAAAATTCAATCAGATAATGAGATGATGAGATTTTACGTTAAGAAATAATTTTTGTTTTTGAGAAAAGAATCTCTTCCTGGCAAAATAATCTCAACACACACACACGTATCTTTGTTCCAAAAACCAAGATAAGCTTGACTCCCTGTTTAGAAACCTGGCTGGGTGGAGTAGAGAATGAACTGTAGATCTCACACAGGGATTAAAGGGTAGAGAGTGGAAAGAGAAAGAGAGAAAAATGAAAGAAAGGTGTTCCATTTTTCTATTTTTACCCTGGAATATAAGTAAATATTCCCCAGGGAAGAAAAGGAGAGATCTGTATCTTTACTGTATCTTTACTACTCTGGGCTATGGGTTATCTCTTGGAAAGAAGATTTCTCTGTGATTTACTATCTTGGAATGTTTCCTTACGCAAATATTTTTAATTTGGCTATCAATGCCTCTGCTCAGTGGATTGAGACCTTGTACAAATAAGAGATATTCAAAAGAATTACCTCTCAATAGGTAGTTTTTGTGTCATTAGCTAAGCACTCTGAATTGCATTGACTCTTAGCTTCTGTGGACCGCCCTATTTAAGAACTCACCACCTTTACATTGTCCAGTTTGGTAATGTAGTCTGGCTAGCCACAGGGGAGCTTAGATACCATGTTTCTGAGTCCAACAACACTGTTCATTCAGCATCTTCTCACCACTGGCAGCATTTGGAGTTAATGGCAACTTACCTTGCACTTTGCTAGCAAGGCCTCAGCTCAAGTCCAGGAACAGCCAGCTAGCAGCAGAAGTTTGAGTTGGGAAGCACTTTTAGAGAAGGGTTCCGGATGGGTGTGTCTCCCTCCCTCTCACCTTCTTATTGCCATCCTTTTCAAATCACTAATGCAAATATGGAGAAAGATTTTAAGAAAAGCAGATGGAAATTGACTGCATTCTTATGTGTATCACACAACTAAGGACTAGTTATATGCAAAGCATTAAGAAGACTCCATGGGCATTTTTTCATATGTCTGTAGGCTGTGTGCCTGTCTTCTTCAGAGAAGTTTCTCTTCAAGTCTCTTGCCCAGCCTGCGATGGGATCACTTGTTCTTTTCTTGCTTATACATTTGAGTTCTCTGTGGATTCTGGTTATTAAACCTTTGTCGGAGATATAACCTGCAAATATCTTCTCCCATTCTGAGGGCTGTCTGCTTGCTTTACTTACTGTGTTCTTGGCTGTGCAGAAGCTTTTTAGTTTGATCAGGTCCCAGTAGTGTATTTTTGAAGCTGCTTCAATTGCCCCGGGGGGTCCTCCTCATAAAATACTTGCCAGGAAGGCTACGTTAACCAGTGTGATGAAAATATGTCAAATGTTCTATAAAACCAGTGTATGGTGCCCCATGATCGCATTAATGTACACAGCTATGATTCAATAATAATAATAATAAAGAAACAAGGAAAGTTAAAGAAAATTAAAAAAAAAAAAGAAGACTCCATGGGGCTCCTCAACCCAAGTTAAAGGGTCTTACTTTAATCCTGTAATACTGTATATTGACACCTTACCTCTGCAATAGGATTAAAATATTCACCTTTTCTGTCCAAGTTCCTCTACTTTTCTTACCTCATTATGTCTTCTGTTTTCCTTTATTTCTAATTTACTTTATGAATGACAAAAAAAAACAAAACAAACACACTCACTGGCAGAATATTTCCCATGCGTCTGGCACTGTAGTGAGTTTATGGAGATGAATAAGACTCAGCCTTGCTCTCTTGTAACTCACTAGTGGAAATAATCATAAAAATTAATAACTATAACAGGGCCACGTTTCTTACCTGGGGTTGATTTTTGCATCCCTGCACCCTCTTCCAAGAGACATTTGTCAAGGTCCATTTTTCATTGTTGTGACAAGGGGAAGGTGGAGTTTCTTCTAGCATCTGGTGGGTGGAAGGCAAAACTGTGGTTAAACATCCTAGAGCTTGCAGTACAGTTTCCTACCACCGAGAATTATCTCATTGAAAATGACAGTAGTCTGGAGATTTACAAACCCTGTAATAGGGTAACAAGGTTGCACCAGAAATCAAAAAAGGCTGATGGCACAGATGGGAGGTTTAAATAACTCACCCAAAGATGGCAGGGTTGGAAGCCTAAGGCCGGGCAGGTGAGACAAAGCCTTAACGCAGGCCTGCAGGCCATCATTGGAATTCACAGAGCACTTGAGAGTTTTGGGTAAACGTCCAGGGCACTTGCTTGTCATTAACAGACATCTTTATCTCAACTGAATATATTCCAAGCTTTTAGATGGAGCTTCATTCCCTTACCCGGAATCAAAGCAGCTTGAAGGCCAGCTGTAACCTGTCAGCCCCCTCCCTCTTCCGCTTTACAGAGGTCCTGCCTTTGCAGGCCAAACTCACTCGTGTATTGATTGGCGATCCCATATGGACAGATGATTTTGTATGTCATTCCCGTCTCCCCAAAATGTGCGAAGCCAAGCTGTAACCCAACCGTGGCGGGACCACTTGTGGGACTCAGAACCAACCTCTCTAAATTATTATTTATTTATTTATTTTGTAGTTTTTGGCCGGGGCTGGGTTTGAACCCGCCACCTCCGGCATATGGGGCCGGCACCCTACCCCTTTGAGCCACAGGCGCTGCCCCCTCTCTAAGTTATTTTACAGAGTTTTGGGGTTCTTTTCCATTGATGAGCCAGGTATTGCCACATCTGTCAGTCTGAGAGCTTTTCCTTTTTATACTTTGTCTTTTTCATTCACATTTTTGGATGGGACGGTGGTGGTGCACTCTGTACACTCCAAACTGGCATAAGGCAGAGTTAATATATTTTACACCAGCTCAAAGGAGTAGAGCGCTGGCCCCATGTGCTGGCGGTAGTGGGTTCAAGCACAGCCCCAGCCAAAAACTGCAAAAAAAGGAAAAAAAGAAAGAAAGAGAGAAAAAGAAAAAAGAAATGCTTGTACTGAGGAAACAGGAGTTTTGGTGTGGTGTGGTTTGGTTTTAAATCATTTCACTCATTTTCAAACTTGCTATTTATCATCTCCCCCACCCCTATCCCCCAAAGTAGTTGATCTCTGTCAAAGATCTCACATACTTTGTTTATCGTGAAGGTTTCCTGCTGACTGTATCTAAGATGATGAGACCATGCATTGTTTTCCAAGACTAACGTCAGTATTAGTATATGTCCCTTCTAGGTTTCCACAGTATAGACCAGCGTCCATCCCCCGACCCCCGGTAGTGTCTTCATAAGCCATCATCCACACCATCATCATCATAAATATGGTATGTCCTAGAAAGTTTGGAAACTTGCAAGGGGTAACTTGTGCACAATGCTGACATTGAATGATACTGAAAGTATGAGGGAGCATCTGACCAGAAAGCACTGCAGAAGGAAGAGAGGTTTTAGCAGGCAGCACCTGTGGCTCAAAGGGGTAGGGTGCCAGCCCCATATGCCAGAGGTGGTGGGTTCAAACCCAGCCCTGGCCAAAAACTGCAAAAAAAAAAAAAGAAAAAAAAGAGAGAGAGAGAGAGAAAAGAGAGAGAGAGGTTTTAGTTATTTTTATTTATTTATTTAATTTTTTAGAGACAGAGTCTCACTTTATCACCCTCGGTAGAGTACCATGGCATCACAGCTCACAGCAACCTCCAACTCCTGGGTTTAGGCAATTCTCTTGCCTCAGCCTCCCGAATAGCTGGGACTATAGGCGCCTACCACAGTGCCCGGCTATTTCTTTTTGTTGTTGTTGTTGCAGTTTGGCTGGGGCTGGGTTTGAACCCACCACCCTCGGTATATGGGGCCGGCACCCTACTCACTGAGCCACAGGTGCCACCCATTTAGTTATTTTTTTAAGACTTTTATTTATTTGCTTTTTGTTGTTGTTGCAGTTTGGCAGGGGCTGGGTTCGAACCCACCACCCTTGGTATGTGGGGCCAGCAGCCTACTCACTGAGCCCCAGGTGCCGCCGAGGTTTTAGTTCTTTTCCTACAGTTTAACAAACTTTCTCAGATAAAGTTTGTTTCCCTTTGACATGTTATTTTCCCCACAAGCAGTGTTTTAATGCCTCCATATGCCCATAGACAGACTACAGAGTGGAGGCTCGGTGACCTTCCACACCACGGTTGACTCTACTCTCTTGTCTTTCCCAGAAGGGCCTCGGCTGCTCTCTTGAGATGTGAGATTTAGAATCTCAGAGGTGGCACGGTGCAGTGTGTAGGAGTGGGGGGGATATGCTAGCTTTATAAGACTTAGAGTTCAACCCCCAGGGACATGTACGTTAGCAACATGAGCTCTGTCGATTCACATCACCTTCACTGAACCCCATCATCGACTTGTGTTCCCTTTCTTTCTTTTTTGCTATCTGGACAAGGCCTCACTCTGTTTCCTGGGCTACGGTGCTGTGGCATCACCATAGCTCACTGCAACCTCAAACCCCTGGCCTCAAGAGGTCCTCTTGTGACCAAAGGAAGAGAGTTTGTCCACCCATCACTGTTGGCCAGATGCAGAGATGGGGATAAATAAGAAAAAAAAAAAAAAGGATGCCAGGGTTGGTCAAGTAAACCTTAATTGAGGAGTTGAGCTTTGAGCTGGATCTTAAAGGAAATTAGGAGTTTTCCAAGTAGAGATGGTGGGTCCTGTAGGAATAAGCTCCTTCTACAGGGAAATGGGAAATAGGAAGTAATCAGACTGAAGCTAAGGATCTTTTTGAAGCCTTTGAACACTTTGTTTGAAATCTGCTGTGTGCAGGAATGTTATGTGAAATTATTACCGAGTGTGTTATTACTCTGTGTCTACACGGAATGATAATATACCTACCATGTTTGGACAGCTACTCCATCATGCCGGTACAGGGAGGTGAACTGGCCAGCCCTCTCTTGACCCGGCCCACAGGTCGGTCGACAGGGATACCTGGAGGAGGGGATGAGAATGGGAAGGGGCAAGGGGCACGAAGAATGGAGACAAGACAGGAGTCTGATCAAGTCTCATTTATTACAATGTTATCTCAGACTATATAAAGGTGGGTGAAGGAGGAGGTTTGCGTCACCGGATATCCAAGCAACCCAGCCGCAGCACCTGGCCGCAGCAGAAAATTCCCACCAGCAAGTTTCCAAGTTTTGCTCGCATGATTTATGAGAAGAGGCCTAGCATTTGCAGGAAAATAGAAACATAAGTCTGTTAGTATGGGAAATGGCACTTGGCCTACAAAATAGATGCTGTGGTGTCAGCCTTCCACAGGTCCCCCTTTTTTATAATATTTTTAAATGTACATTTTACTTTTAAAGTTTTGCCAGCTCTCGACCGAGAGGGCGGGGTGACTGTGTCTGTCTTAGGTTGGGACCACCTTACCATCTCAGCTGATCCTCCTTACCCGTCATGGGATACACGGTAGCTATCTGACCAGGCTCCTGTCTTAGGTTGGTAGGATAAGCAAAGTCTGAGATGAGGGTCCTCATTACCCGTCCTTGACTAGCCAGTCCCCTAAGTAGTTATGGTTATGCGTTCATCTTCCATAGCAAGTCTGTGATAATGAACCTGGAGGGGCTGCATTTTAATAGCATCAATTTGTTGTTTTATAAAGGCCATGACTTTTTTAAAAAGAAAAGGTCCTAGCGACAGCAATATTAGTAAGCCAAGGAGGGGCCCTAAAAATGGAAGGAGATAAGGCAGAAAGCCATCTAGCCCGCTCCAAAATGGGTTGCCCATAATTTTTCTTCTTCTTTCCTCTAGATTATCTTGTAATTTTTTATTTTGTCTTGAACAATTCCTGACTTATTTGCATAAAAGCAGCATTTTTCCTGTAATGCTAAGCAGATGCCTCCTTGGTTAGCCGTTAGAAGATCTAAACCTCTTCTATTCTGTAGTACTACTTCAGCTAAGGAATCTAATTGATCTTGAAGATCTCTAACTGTGCCTGATAGGGCTTGTAGATCTTCTGCCATAAGTTGAGCTAGTTCAGTATATTTATGTACAGCAATGCCCATACCAGCGGTACCAGTGGCCATGCCAGCAGTGATTCCCAGAGTGGCCAAGAGAGAGAGAAATTGGACAGCCCTTCTAGAACGGCCAGATATATAAATCAAAGGATGGTATAGGTAAAGATTCATTTCCATTGACTATATCTATATCGGGTAGCTAAAGGGCGATAGTACATAATCCTGTCCAATTAGTGGGCAGAATGGTATATGCCAAGTTATTGCCACAAACAAATACCATATCATTGGGAGCACACGGGGAATAAGTAATATTGATGATGTCAGTGCAATTTTGTTCTCTAGATCCCTTTTTGGGTCTATAGTAGCCATTGCCATGGACGGCGCGGAGGATGCTGTGCTGTACGGGGGAGGCCGTTTTCCAAGTGGGGGCCGATCTGGATTATGATACGTGGCCACCTCCTCCTCCAACTCATTCCATTCCTCATCTGAAAGCTTATCATCGGAGTCTATTTTGAAAACTTTCAAGTCTGGGTAGAGCCTTCATTTTGGCTCTGGGGCCTTGACCTTGAGCTGCTTTACTCTCTGTTTGTTCTCCGGCTTAATTTTTGGCCGGACAGTAGGGGTCTTTTGCTCCTCTCTGTTTGATTCCTCATCGCTCTCTAGTGAGATAAGATCCTCTTGCTCATTAAGCTGACTTAATGGAGGAGGAGTGCCTCCAGCAGCCCCGAAATCCTGGGACGGATCTTGGGATTTAATATCCTTTTCTTTGTGGTGATATAACAGTTCTTCTCCCTTTTTTATGACATCTGCAACTGCGGGACAAACACTGCGATAGCTAATAATATCATTAATGAGATTCCAGTACGAGAAAGCAGTGACTGGTATTTTTTCAGGTCCAAATACCTGATAAAAATCATTTAAAGCATCACCTACTCTTTTCCATCTTTTCTCATCTATGGTTCCTTCTTGAGGAAACCAAGGACAGACTTGTTTTAAGAAGTCAAAAACTTGAAATAGCTGTTTAATTTTGACCTTTACTCCTCGCGTCTTGAGTGCATCTCTTAACTGTTCCACAAATAACTCATGCTGACTGAATTCTTGCCCCATGATCGCTACTACTCACCGAGATCCTCGTTCCAGCGCAGCAGGCTGCTGCGTGGCCAGGTCCCGATGTTTCTCTGAGCCGGCCGGCTGCCTCCAGTAGCTTCTTCACCATTTTCCCTCGTATCCAGGTCCCTGGTTGGGCGCCACATGACCCGGCCCGTGGGTCAGTTGACAGGGATACCTGGAGGAGGGGGGGAGAATGAAAAAGGGGCAAGAGGCGCGAAGAATGGAGACAAGACAGGAGTCTGATCAAGTCTCGTTTATTGCAAAGTTCTTCCAGGGTATATAAGTGTAGGTGAAGGAGGAGGTTTACGTCACCAGGTATCCAAGCAACCTGGCCTTGGTGGAGATAAGTTCCAAACTTCCAAGTTTCGCTCACGTGATTTACGAGAAGAGGCCTGGTGTTTGCAGGGAAATAGAAACTTAGGCCTAGCATTTGCAGGGAAATAGAAACTTAAGTCTGTTAGTACCGGAAATAGCACTTGGCCTACAAAATAGATGCTGTGGTGTCAGCCTTCCACACTCTCTCACCTGGGCACACAGCTATTTGCTATCTCGGTTGCACTTGCAGTAACATGGAGGTTTGTAGCTGGATGCAATCATGGATTACAGGTGAATGGGAGTGGTCTACCTCCCGGCCTTGCTCATAAAAGCCTCCAATGTGTGGTCCTTCCTCTCTTTCCACATCTACACGAGGAGAGGAGAGAAGTGTCAAAGACTGAAGCAAGCTGGTCACTGAATCACCACATGAAAGATCATGCCCTAGACATTCATCGAGAATAGACTAAATTCCTATGGTATTAAGCCACTGAGACTACATCCTTTCTCTGTTAGAGTGGAAAGTGCTATCATACTTAATCTAGATAATGCTTGGTAGTTTAACCACATTATCCCTAATCTGTTTGATAACCTTGTAATACAGATGTCATTCTTTATATTTTTAACATAAATAAGGGCTTAAAGTATTTAAGCAACATAAGCTAATAAGTGGAATGAACCTGGAATCAAACACATTCTCTTTCCAGTATCCTTAACTCTGTGTTCTCTCTCTCTCTAAAAACTTGTTTTGAATGACTCTTGATAACATTTTGGAGGGAAATATTCTACATAGAGATTTGCATCCTTATCTACTTCTTCTGGCTTGGGGGGGGAGAGATTTTTTGTTGTTGTTGTTTTTGCAGTTTTTGGCTGGGGCTGGGTTTGAACCCACCACCTCTGGCATATGGGGCTGGTGCCCTACTCTGTTAAGCCACAGGCACTGTCCGAGGGCAGGGTATCTTTTATCCTAAATTCCCATACCTGCTTTAGTATACCAATACAACTTTACAACTTTTTCATCATCTAAAATTTTAGACATACTGCAAGAGGCAATGTGATTGGTGCATAGAAACTGCCCCTGTGAAAGTGGCACATTGCTTGTCAGACACTCAAGAGATGGATGAAAAGAAGACCTTCACACATTGCTTGTCATTTTCCTTATTATTCTTTTTTATTTATTTATTTATTTATTTATTTTTGTAGAGACAGAGTTTCACTTTATGGCCCTCAGTAGAGTGCCGTGGCGTCACACAGCTCACAGCAACCTCCAACTCCTGGGCTTAGGCGATTCTCCTGCCTCAGCCTCCCGAGTAGCTGGGACTACAGGCGCCCGCCACAACGCCCGGCTATTTTTTGGTTGCAGTTCAGCCGGGGCCGGGTTTGAACCTGCCACCCTCGGTATATGGGGCCGGCGCCTTACTGACTGAGCCACAGGCACCACCCCTTCCTTATTATTCTTTTCTCCAATGAACCAACAATGTATATGAAACAGAGGGCTATTTTGCCTCTCTCAGCTGCTGCGAGCCACATTTCACTTCCCAGTCAGAGAGCTTATTGGTCCCCAAGGCTGCTGGAGGGGGAAACTGCCAGTAGCCAACAGAGTCATTAAGGAAAATGAGTGTTTACATGTATATGGAAGCTCTGGGACCTCTAGAAGTTCCACTGTGGATAGGAATGAGGTGAAAACTTGAAGGGGCTGCATGAACATCTTTTATAGGGCACTGGTGAAAAATAAGAGGCAGGCCAGTGTGGCTGGACCTCAGAGTGTGAGATATGAGGCTGGAAAGTCAATGTAGTGGCCATGGGTTATCACTCTGTCCTGCATCTCACTGAAAATGCACTTCTCCTCTATCCTTACTCTTTGAAATGAAGTTGGGGCTGAGCACCACCTATTACTACTATTTCCAGGTCTGATCCGGATGGACCAGACTTGGCCCAGCAGTTCACTTTGTCCCCATCACCCCCTACTATCTGTAGCCACAGGGACTGTTACAGGAATGAGTGTCTTTCCTAGGTGGCACCAGTAGGACTAATCTCTAGGCTGTTGTTTCTGCTTTCATGGGAAATCTACAAGAATAGCACATTTGAAGAAGGTGTCAGGATTATAAATTTCCTTTTTAATTGATTAATGGTACCTTTGTCGTGTACATATCCAAGCTTCAGGTAGGCAGGTAGAAAGTTGAGTCTGGGTTCAGAGAAGAGCTCTCACGTCATCAGAGCATGGGTGGTCATTAAATTCATGAATATACAGGAGATCACACAGTAAAAGACCAAGAGGAAGCAGAGAAGAGGGGCTGGGCCTAGGCCTTGAATGACTTTGCTAATCAATGGTGAGGCAGAAAAGAATGGTTCTTTGGCTTCTGAATTTATGATTTTTTTTTCTGGCTACTTTACTTAGTGCCCAATTTACTCTTGATCAGAGCTTCTTCCTTGGGTGAAGTGTCTTACATAAAAATGATAAAACCTACACAAATTAATTTTCAGCTCTAAGCAGTCTTTTTTTTTTTTTCAGTTTCGTATGTGTCGAGGTACTCGGGGACCTCAGCCTGGGATGTTGGTCAACCAGGGGGATGGTGCTCAACTAGGGATACAGCGCTGGAAAAGCAAGAGACTTTTCCAGCATAATGCATAAAAGCCTGAGAGCCTGAGGAGGCATCCCTAGTCTTTTGTGCCTGCTGTTCTCAAGATAGCGCAGCCGTGGTCCTGCTCCTCAAGATTCTTTTACTGAGTACAGCTACAGAGAAAATGTGCAAGAATGCATAGCAGTTAGAGAGAAAAGAAAGGGGAGCACAAGGCCCTCAGGAAGGTTGGGTAAACAGAAACTTAGAGGAATGGAACATCTAAAGTGGCCAGATAATGTATCCAGGGAGAAGAAAACGGGGCAAACAAGTTTCATCCTTTTGAGCTATTTTAATTTCCCTAACTTAAACTACTGATCAATAATCTAAAGGTCTCAGCCCGCCTGTACCGCTGAATCCCCACGCAGGGACAGTCATGTAGACATTCCCCTGAGTTGGAAGGCCTTTGGGGAATTCTGCTTGCCTACTTCCCATAAGTATGAGGGTACAGATGATCAGGGTTTCATATTCTATCAAAGCTATTCCTCCCCAGTAAGAAAAAAAAAATAATAAGGAGAAAATTTCTCTGTTTCCCTTCTGGATTTTTCAAGTACTTTTCTTCCACAGAAAACTACTTGCTGATGGGGTCCCTTTTCTAACGTGGACAAGTAATGTCTTTTTATTGGTTGTCACACTCAGTATGCAAAAATAAATAAATATATAAAAGTCAATAGCCTCCTCCCCCCTGAAAAAAAGAAAGGGAAGAATGGATTTGGAAATGAGAGAGAGAGAAAGGGAAATCAAGGAGGCCATCATGTCAACCAAGGCAGAAGGAAAGTGTTGGAGAGTGTGTGGCCTGCAATGCTGACTGCTGTTGTGAAGTTCAGTATGAAGTGCTTTGACACTGAGCAACATGCACGTCTTTGGTGAATTCGGGAGGTGTTCCTATAAGTAGTGAGATCAGAGCTAAAGCCAGTGGAGTGGGTGGAGGAGTGAGTGAGGAGGGATGGAGTAGGCATGAGTTACCATAAGCCTCCAATCCAAGCCCGTGAGCCTCTCACATGCAAAACTGAATCATCAGCAGCAAGAAACTTGCTTGAGCCATTGAGATTTCAGCTTACATTTGCCTGGATTGCTCCGAATCCAGAGCACATTAAGCTTAGTTTGTTTGTTGTTGTTTTTTTTTTTTTCTTTTTTTTGGTCCATGGATCAGTTCTGTTCCACCAACACTTACTGAGTGTGTGTCTTATGCTAGGCCCTGGGTCTTAAAGAAGAACAGAGCTTGGTTCTTGGCAATGAGGAACTATCTACATGAGGAAAAATACTTGCAAAGAGAGCATCCTAATCCAACAGGGTGATGCTACACTGAGGTGCAGAGGGGGAGCCCCATGGGAAACAGCAAAGGCCCCAGGAAGAGACAGCATCTGAACCTCTCTAGAAATCTATTCCCCACACAAAGCCAATCTGTAAAAAATGGATGTCAACACAATTAGCCTTTGCGCACCCAATGGAATAAATGTGCAAAACATCGGAAGCCTGTCTCTCTGGCCTCCAGCGTTGCCCTACTACCGCTAGTTGGCTATTCTTCACTGAGAAGGGCAGAGGCAGAGCAGTGAAGTGTGTGCAGAAAAGAATCTCTCCTAGACGGCTTATCGCCATGGGGCCTCACAACAAAATATACCAGCTCCACAGGGAACCCCTGACAGATGGGAACCTACTTAACAAGCCGTGGAAAATTGAACATGTTGGCTCCAAGAGGGACAGCACAGTCACAAAAATCTATTCTCAGAGATGTGGGTGTCGGTGAGTCCCAGTGACCCACATTTGGAAATATTTGTCTATTAATTAGGGCAGGTGGCTTCTTCCCTGAGGGCTTTGCCTAGCAACAGTAACCAAGAGCATCCGCAACTTCAGCCCTGGAAAGGAACTTTAAGTGTGAGAAATTAGAGTGGCGTGTGCAGGAGCAACAGAGGACTCTGCTATGCCCAGTGCTGAATTTGTGCCCCAGTTTTCCCCTCACTGACACCAGTAGTTTCTGAGAGCCCAAGAAGTTCCCCAAACAAAGCCACTTTCCTTTCACTGTCCTAAAGCTTCATGTGGCCTTTTCAATCTGTCATATGACTACCAAAGATGGATAGTTCCAAACTGGATATTAATCAATGTTTGAGAGTTATTTCAGGATAGTTGAGACATGGAAAAAGAATAATAGAGCCTTTAATATATGCCCTCGGTTTGCCTTTTGTCTTTTTCAATTCATTCATTTGTGGAACAAATATTTATTTAGCATTTGTTCAATGTTGGGGTCTAGTATTGATCTAAATAGAGTATCTGCCTTCAAAAACTCAAAATCTATGGGAAGAGATCAATAAAGAAATTTCAATGCAGTTAGATAATTGCCACAATAGGTACAGAGCATCCTAGGAAGAGTTAGGCTGCCCTGTTGTCAAGGGGTCATCGAAAGCTGGGGGGAGGTAAACTATAAGAAAACTTAAGATTTATGTGGAGAAAAAGGGAAAGGATGGTGTTCCCTGAAGAGCTGCAGGATGTATCAAGTCCAAGAGCACAGGGAGAGCCCAGTTGAGGGACTACTGCACTGTGGCTTGGCGCAGAGAGGGCTGGGGTCTGTATAGGAAATGAGGTGGTGAAGAGAGAGGGTGGGAGCTAAGAAGCAGCTCTGCACGAAGGATCTCAACTGCCAGGATGAGGATTAGGATGCTGCCCTTTAGGTGGCAGTAGAAAAGGCTTAAATAGAATGGAGACACGTTCAAATGTTTGTACTTTGCAAAATATACATTGATGCATTCAAAGAAAAAAGTACTCATTAATCACCTTTTATAGGCCACATATCACACTGGGACCACAGTGTTCAAAGCAGGCCTGATCCGTGTCCCTGCAGAATTTATAAGACAGACATTAAACAAATGATGTGAAGGGTCTTCTCAAGGAACTGAGTGAAAGAGGCTAGAGACAGGAAGAGATCTTGGTGGTAAACCAGAAAGATGATGGTAGCTCAATCCAAGACAGAAATTAGGAAGAGTAAATTAATTCTAAACACGGTGGAGAGGTAGAAGCTGAAGGGCACTATGATGGAATATATGAAGAAGAATGAAGAAGGTAGTTGGGGTCTTCTGGTGACCATTAATGTTCTGTTGATGAGATAACATGATTGGGCTCAGTCTGCTCTTGCAAATCTTTGGGTGCATCTTAGAATTAAATCCTGTGGTGGTCCAAGATGACATAGAAATTCAAGGCTGCAATGCTATCTGAAGAGAGCTGTCAATATCTCACACTGGCAGCTGAGGATCACCCGGCACAGCTAGTTTCTGGACGGCTGTCATGAAAAAGGCTTAGTACAGGTTAAGATTCAAAAGTCTATTTAAAATTTTATAGCTTTAATGCCTTTTCTTATGCCAGGGATCCAACAGTGGCAGATTCTTCTTACATTTTTAACTCATGCCAGAAGAACTTTTCTAAGCTATTACTATATGTTATATTGAAATTATTTAAAATTTTAATTATGAACATCTAAAACACATGAAAACATAACAGAAAATAATACAATAAACACCTATGTGCCCAGCAATCGCTAATATTAGGTAAAATTAACTTTGCCTCATATTTGCTTCAGATCACTTTTTTAAACAGATAAAATATGTACAAATCATCACTGATTTCTATTCATCGTCTGTAACATCTCAGAAAAAAATCACTGTAAATTTTTCTCCACTTTTCATGGACATGTATGTGTCTATAAACAACATATAGTTTATTTTAAAATCTTGCCTAAATTGTATCATACAATTTGATCTCTAATCATTGGTCAATAATTATTGATCATTTTTCAGTTGCTCTTCTTCACTCAACATAGTATGAATGGACTGAATCTTGGTAAATATAGATTCAGTTAATTCATGCTGATCACTGTATCTCTCCCATTGCATGAATGATCACAATTTATATAGATCCATATTCTTTACTGAGAGTAACTTCACCTTGCATAAAAATTTCTCTGTCGTAGCAATTTTAGCAATGTAGCTAGAGTTTCCCGGCTGTGTCCTCATCAAAACTTGGCCATATTCATGTAGTTACTTTTTTTATATCTGAAAATGAAATGATATGTCATTATTTTTCATCATCTCCATTTTTCTGATTATTAGTAAGGTTGAGCTTCCTCTCCCTCACATTATGTTAGTCATTTGGGTTTCTTCCTTTATGACTCATTTAATATATACTTTGTCTGCTTTTATATTTGTTTCATTTTCTATTACAGTCTTTTTTCTTATTGAGTTTACTCTATCACCTGAATGCCTGTCCCTTTGTTTTCTAGAGGTTGTAATGTTTTTAACCAGCTTATGACTTGTCTTTTCATTTTAATGTTATTTTTCCCTTTTGATCTCCATTTTTGATTGTTTTATTCTTTGTTTGTTTTACTTAATATGTGTTGAAATTTGTGTCTGAGTTTTGTCCTTTAGGTGTGATGTGTTCTTTGTGTCCTCTTTAAGAGATTGTTGCCTGTTGCCCAGCCCAGCGCAATAAAGTTTTCTTTCTTCTATATTTTCTTCTGAAAGCTTTAGAGGATTGCTTCTTAAATGTAGATATTTAATCTACCTGGAATTTATTTTTGCATATGGGCAGAGGTAGGGTTCTGATTTTGGTTTTTTGTCCTACGAACAGCCAATTAATAGTCTCAGCACCATCTTGAAAGCCTCGTAGAGCTACCGTTGCCTGTGCTGAATGCTCACATTGCATTCCACACTCTGTTCCCTTGGTTTATTTTCAATTCCTGCACTCGCACTATGTATATTAAAATACTAACATTTTGATCAATATTGATAATGATTTAAACATGAAATGTACTTATATATTACATACTTATATTAAAATAAAATATTTCTAATATCAGTCAATATTCCTTCTCCTGTGCCTCTTCCTTCATCCTTGTTACAGTTGCCTCTTCCATTTACTTATCTCTCTTTTTAAGATCATCTCAGTCATTATTCAGTTTTCAGTTTCTGCAGGACTTTTTGAATTGGCTTGTCAAGGGCCATGAAACATGCTTTTGGAATTTGATTACAATTACATTGAATTTGCAGATTTATTTTGGGAGAATTGGGGTCTTTATGATACTATAAGTACCACGCATATAGATATATGTGTTTTTGTTTATAGGATTTCCTTTTAGTCTTTCAATAAAAATTTTATATTCAGGCCATGTAAGTTTTGTGCACTAAAAATTGTATTTGAAATACGTTTTGTCATGCAAATAATTGCCCATGTGTATTTGACAACTGTGCTACCTCTTCTCTGTTCTTTTTTCTTTTAATTTTTATCGAAGTATAACATACAAAAAGATAAATGAGCAAATAATAATGGCAAATCTTGAATACAAAGCCATCATGATAGAGAAATGTCACCCCCAAACAAAGAAATTTATAAAGGATAAACTTGAAAGTGAATATTATGCTTCTATGAGAGGTTCCCCTGGGTCCCCTTTGACTCATTACCTTTCCTAGGAGTCTTTCACTATTCTTATTGTCAAACATCATAGAATAGTTTGTCTTTTAAGAAATGTTATGTGAATACAGTGTTTGCCCCTTCCACCATGAGAGAATGCAGGAAGAAGCCACCATCTGTGCATTAGGACACACCATCTCACCAGACTCAGAATCTGCTAGTGCCTTGATCTTGAACTTCCCAGCTCTAGACTATGAGAAATAACTTTCTATTATTTATAAGCTGCCTAGTTTGTGACTTTTTGTTAGAGTAGCCCCAGTAGATTAAGATAATATTCTATTATGTGAATACTATTTATCTGTTAAATTCCTTTATCTACTGAACCCTCACTGGCCATTTGGGTTATTTCTAGTGAGGGATTATTGAAAATTACTATACCCAACTTTTGATGAAAATATGTATGCAGGTATTTGGGCAGAAATGTAGGTGTGGGATTAGTGAATCGTAGCATATGCATAGACTCAACTTATAGTAGATACTAACAAAGAGTTTTTTAGCACTATATGGAGAATTCTGATGTGCCACATAACCAACTATTGGTATTGTTTTTTTCTTTTACACTTATTTATTGTAATGGAGAAAGTAGTGAGAATTCATTCTGTTTTAATTTGCATTTTTTCAGATGACTAATAAAATACTGCATTTCATCATATATTGTATAGCCAGAGGGATATTCTCTTTTGTAAAGAGCCCTTTTAAATTTTTCTTCCTTGTTCCGTTGAGTTGGTTGTGTATTTTCTGATTAGAGAAGTAAGTGTTTGAACACACACACATACACACTCTACTTTTCACTCTCTTACCAGTCTTCTGATGAGAAGGTGTTATTAATCTAATTAAGATAACTTATTTCCCCTTTAAGGCTAGTGTTATTTGTTTCATTTAAGAAATCTTTGCCTACTAGAAGGTCATGAAGCTATTCCCGTGTGTTCTTTTTTTTTAATTATTAAATCATAGCGGGGTACATTAATGTAATCATAGGGTACAATGTGCTGGTTTCATATACAATTTGAAATATTTTCATCTAACTGGTTAACATAACCTTCATGGTATTTTCCTAGTTATGACTTAATAAACAAATTATTGGTTAAAAAAATTAAATCCTTCTTAGGGTAAAAAAAGAAAAAAATAAAGTGAAAACAACAATTAAAAAAAGGGGGGGACCACACCTATGGTGCATCTTTTTTTTTTCTAATTGTTATTTTCACTTTATTTTTTTACCCTGAGAAGGATTTTATTTTCATTTTTTTACCAATAATTTTTTTTATTAAGTCGTATACACATACCCTGTTTCCCCGAAAATAAGACATCCTCCGACCTACTCACAGGAAAGATAAGATGTCCCCTAAAAATAAGACCTGGTGCATCTTTGGGAGCACACCTTAATATAAGACACTGTCTTATTTTCGGGGAAACAGGGTAGATCATGAATACATTTATGCATATGTAGGATACAATGTGTTTTTTTTTATACAATCTGATGTGCTTACATCAGACTAATCAACATAGCTTTCCTGTGTGTTTCTAAACTTTTATCGCCTTACCTTTCACACTAAAATTTATTGTATAATTTTAGTTATTTTTGTATATCCTGTGATGTAAGGAATAAGATGTATTTTCTTCTCATTGACGCCCATTTGCCATAATAGCATTTACTGCAAAGATCATCCTTGCCCCAACTGCAATGTCATATTGTTTTGTTATAATCAGAAATCATTTCTGGAGTCTGTTCTGCTCCACTGACCTGTGCTTCTACAATCAGGCCAGTATCACACCGTGTCAATTAACAGGGTTCTATCATAGGACTTGATTGACACCTTGCTCGGTCTGTCCTTCACTTTGGTTGTTCTTCCAGATTACTTTGCCTGTTCTTGACTATTTACATTTTCATGGAAAAAGTTTGATTAGACTTTTAAACATCCTCCAAAGTACATTCTGGATCTTTGGTGAAATTCTATCAAACCAACAGATTAATTTAGGGGAAGATTCGCAACTTAATAACATGAAATCTTCTAGTCTATGAAAATAGGCTAAACTTCTGTTAAATTGGTTCTTTTTTAACTTCTTTTAATGATTTTTTGAATTGCTCACTTTAGAAGTCTTAGTAGCTGTCTTTATAAAATTTTATTTATACCTAAGTATTTGGCATTTTCTGATGTTACTGTAAATTGTGTCTTTTAAAAATACTTATATTTGCTTTTTCTGTATTATGTTCCGTACCTCTTTTTAATAATATAGAGATTTTTTCCAAGCTAGCAATTTATACCATTACCTGACATGTTTAGTACATTTATATTACTGATAAAAGTATATAAATTTATTTTCTCTCACCGCATTTTAATTTTTCTACTTCTCATGTTTTACCTTTATCTCCATATTTTCTGCTTTCCATAATATTAATCCATTTTATTTATTCCCGTTTTCCTCTCTACCGTTTTGGAAAAATGCACATTACGCTTCTGTTCTATGGACAAGTTTCTCCTGATTCACGGTCCTTCCCTCTCAATGACAGTTTTACACTTCCTACGTCTCTTGGCTTTGAGGCACTGTCACAGATCTTGTGCCTTTTTAAACTACAAAAATTCTGAGTCAAAAGTTATTATCTGACAATCCCAGTCATTCCTACCTGGAAATAATAAAAATTGTATTCATTTGTTAATTCTGTATTATGTTTTATATCTCTTTTAAATAATGCAGAGTCAAAGGGCCTTGACTCATTTCAAAATGGTTATTTGTTTTGTAATTTAAGCATTATTGGACAACACCTTTTATATAGCAATAGACAATACTACATTCTCAATGTAAAGTTCGAGTCATCTGGTGATGACTAACTGGTAGATATGAACTTTTATTCCAAGATATGCATTTCCCCCCTTGTATGGAATAGGATTTTACTGATTTCCATTTTTAAAATGTATTTTAAATGCTATGTAATCTGCTTTTTGTTTTTGATCTTGCTTGGGGAACCATATCTTATTTCAGTGTGGGTGTTTGAAAGATAGCAGAAGACTGGCAGTTGGAAACAGAATTGTGAGTGAAACTAATCTTGGTTCACACTCCAACAGTTGCATGAATCTTTGCTTCAAATTGACATTACAGTTTGAGTATATCAATCAAATTCAGAATTGATCAAGATGGGGATATGTGGCAATGGAAAAAAAAGCAAAACCCATATAAACCTCTAGGAAGCAAACATTTTTACAATGTTGAGATTCGCTAGACCATTGCCTCACAATGATAAAAACAAACATTTTCTTCTCCTGAAGGCCAGAAGCTTTAGTTCATTAGTTTTAAGAATTAAAGACAGTGGAACCATCTTTGCTAAGTTTGACAAGCCCCAAAGCTAACTACTTTCTATGTCAACTTTTGATTGAGGGGAAATTAGTTTTAACTTGCGGTAACCAAATTCTTTTGGCCACTTACCCCTGGTTTCTTTTCAGTGATGTTCCATCTCTCCAATGATACATATAATTACTTAAAAGCCTGAGAAAAACAGCTGTATCCCAGGGGAATCCACATCCATGCAATTGCTTCATTCCTTCCAAATTGCTTATGCTTTCCAGTTGTTATAAGTTCTCCCACAAAATGAAATTGCTATTTTAATTGTTACCCCCCGCCTCCCATTCTCCAACTGCTACCTTTCTTTTCTTGTTAATCCATTTGGATGCAAGAGTCTTCTCCTATGCTGAGTCCTCTGACTGTTCTGTTCCTCTGTTCTGTTTTCTTTCCCTTGTCTACTCATGGCATGCACCTATTCTGAAATTCATGCTGGTCAGCTACTCCAGAACTTTCTAATATCTGGAGCGCTTTAGAAAGAATACTTGTTGTTTGAAGCACACTTTCCATTTATTTTTACCTTTTGGTTCTCTCTTGGAGTAGAAATAGTCTTTCTTTCACAGCATGATATCAGGAAGAATGTGTGGTCTGTCCGCAGGAGAGCATCTTCCAACTATGGCAGCCTGGTCCTGTCTCCAAGGGGGGAACTCCCTGCCATAACCTCTCTTAGCACCTCTGTATTAAAATTACAATTAGAGGAAGTTCTGTAGGGCTTTAACCCACTTTTCTAAGAAAATTGAACTCCTGGTTTACAGTGTTGGAATAGAGGTAAAAAAATGTGGATTTTGAGGTCAGAGTGATGTGAGATTAAATCCCAGGATTATTGTTTACTTACTGTGCAACTTTGCATAATGTCTTAACTTCAGTTCCCCATCTGCAATATGTGAGTAATAATAATACTTGCCATAAAGAAGCGCTGTTAATTTTAAATGAGATAACTTATATAAAGCGTTTAGGATGGAGCTGGCACATCATAAGCTCCTAATGCAATGTTAAATATTAATAATGACATTAATAATGTTGGAGCATAGAAAGTACTGTTTCCCACAGAGGCAACCTACTGATGGAATTCGGGAAAAATACAGCCAGAAAGTTAATTTGCTTTGTGAACTGGCCGGCTGAAAACAGGAGATGTGGTTATGCAAATTCCAGAAATAATAGCTACCATTTGTTTCAGCTTGCCAGAGCATATTCACTGCCCCACTGGTTTTTAGATTTTACTGTGAATAAAAATCCCTGGATGGCTTGTTACAAATGCAGGGACTTAGGGTTCATCCTTAGAAATGTTAGTTTCTTTCCCCCGGAGTTTAGGATTCTGCCCTTTAGGAAATACCCCAGGTGTTTCCACTGACTGTACAGTAAAGACGTTAGACCCGGTTTAGATTCAGGTTGATGCTAGTGCTCAACAAAGCTACTTTCCTTATATAGGTAGTACTTTCTGAGCACAATTCAAAGGTAACTATAGCCCTTTATTAATTACTCATAAAGTCAGATTATGTGCTGCCTGGACCTATAGAATGCTCTGTAATATGATAGTCTTCAGTAGATTTAGTCTGAATTTCTTCAAGGCATTAAGATCTTATAAAGCCTGGCATCATTGGAAAAGGTACTTCTTGTACTAACTTTGAATCTTTTCTGTAAATTGAAAATGATTCAAAATGAGAAGATTATTGCAAAAATTTAACTTGTCAGTTCTTCTTACTTTCTTTTCCTTTCCAACAACACCCAGAATGACAAATAATAGTAATAATTCTCATCCCATCTTAAGAGGAAGGCTATGCTTTTTTAGGCAAGATCCTGGGACACACATGAACTGGTGTCATTCCAGGACAAACCTCACTTCCCCTGAGCTCTTTCTATCTCTGAGGTTAAGGAGAATGAGGAAAAAGGAAAACCAGGGCCCAGCTGCAGGGAAGTGCACCCAGGCTGCTCATAGTAAGGGGGTTAGGTGGCCGGGTAAAAGGTGGAGGCAGAGAATTAGGAAGAAGCGTGGTCCAGGTGAGTGTTTGGAAAACTGGCTGACTGTAAGAATCCCTTAGGAAGTTTGCTAACTCAATAGGCCAGGGGCAAGGCACAGAAATATGCTTATTTTAAAGGGTCAGTAGTGGGAATGATGAGCAGTCAAGCTTGGGAACCACAGATACCAGATAAAAATCAAAAGTCAGGAGAAAATTGCAGGGAAAATATGCAGGTAATTAGGCCCCAAGAGAACTGTGTTAGAGGGCAAGCACACAACCAGGGAGCTCTTGCCAAACCAGTACCTCCAAACCAGGTAGGAGCTGGTGTCTTGTTATAGAAACTCAGCAGAGTCAGAACTCAACCAGAGGCAAATCCTAACTATGACTGGAGATGGGAAATGATTTGGTGTTCCAGGTTTCCACTGATGCCTCAGAACACAGGAGTGTACAAACACCACTGTGTAATCAGTTATGAAGGGGTCTGGCTTCTTTTCAAAGACTTTGTGCTTTGTTATTTATTTATTTATTTATTTATTAAATCATAGCTGTGTACATTAGTATGATCATGGGGCACCATACACTTGGTTCATAGACCATTTGACACATTTTCATCACACTAGTTACATAGCTTTCGTGGCATTTTCTTAGTTATTTTGCTAAGACCTTTACATTCCACATTTACTGGGATTCACATATTCCCTTGTAAGATGCACCGCAGGTGTAATCCCATTAATCCCCCTTTGTGCTTTGCCTGAATTTTCTTGAACGTCTATTACTGGCTCTTCTAGGACTTAACGTTTGTGATGGAACCTTGGCTTTGACAGTTCATGGCTGCTGGGGGTTCTGAGTCACATATCCATAGCAGGATATGGCTAGCGCAGTGGTTAACAGGTACAAAGGGTCCAAGTACAATTATTTTTAACAACACATATAGGGCATATACAGTATACAGAAAATATAAAGGACACACAAATACGACAAAATTAAATAATAAAATATCAAAAATAAAATGGATAACCTTTCTTTTTGTCATAATGCACCTTTCTCTTTGTAACCTAAAATAACTTACTATTCTGAATTTAGCTTTTACCATTTCAAGAACTGTCTGTGCCTTTCCTACTTCTGTATGTATCCATAAATTTTACATAGATGATTTTTAGCACATTCTAACTTTTGTGTCATTGTCATCAGACCTTATGGATTCTTTGGGGTTTTTTAAATTTCATTATATATCCTTGAGACGGATGCGTGTTGACCCATGTATGTCTAGCCCTTCAGTTGTCTCGTAGAAACACAGCATCATTTATCCATTTGTCATTAGACATTCTGAGTATAATAATACTTGCCATAAAGAAGCGTTGTTAATTTTAAAGGAGATAACGTATATAAAGCGTTCAGGACAGAGCCGGCACATCATAAGCTCCTCGCAATGTTAAAGAGAGGCAAATGGTCTTGCATGCATCTCCTTGTACCTTGGCCCTGACGTTTCTCAGGGAATGGAAATCTCTGGGCCACAGGGTATGTGCATCTTCTAAATATCGCCCGACTGGTCTCCACGTGGTTTTACCATTTACACTCCCGCCCACAGCGTGTGCAATTCCTCAGTGCCCCACCCTTTCCTCAATCCTTCTTGTTCTGTTCCTTTTCCAAATATGTTGTTTCATTGTGCTTTTTGAGATTTGCTTTGATTGTATATATTTAAGGTATAGGACATAGGTTTAGATACAGGTATACATAGTGGAACATTTACGACGTCCAATTGACACGTTCAGTACTCTCTATAGCTACCTGTGAGGGTTTTTTTTTTAATATAATAAGAGCCCCTAAAATCTACTCTCTTAGCCCATTTTTAGTATACAATACAGTATTATTAATTATAGTCCTCTTACGGTACATTGTATCTCTAAATGATTTTTCCCACCTTACTGCACATTTGTGGGAATGAAAAATTAATCTACTTAACGTGTGTACCCTTATTTCTTTACCCTTCCCACGCCTGTTAATATCGGCTCTCTCTGTTTCTATATATTCATCTTTTTAAAAAGGTTCCCACATGTAAGTGAGAGGATGGAGTATTTTTATTTATTTCTGGGCCTGGCTCATTTCTCTTCGCGCACTGTCCTCTAGGTTCGTCCACCGTGTCACAAACGTCAGGACCTCCTTTTTAAACGCTGGGTAGTATTTCATTTTTTGCACATCTGTGCGTGGTTTCTTTACCCACTCATCTGATGATGGACACTAAGGTTGTTTCAGTGCTACAGGGAGCTTGGGAGTTCAGATATTTCTTTTCTTTTCTTTTTTACAATTTTTGGCTAGGGCTGGGTTTGAACCTGCCACTTCCGGTCTATGGGGCTGGCGCCCTACTCCTTTGAGCCACAGCGCCACCCCAGAGTTCAGATATTTTTAAGAGGTTCTGATTTCATGTCTTGTGGATATATATCCAGCAGAGGGATTGCTGAGTCATATGGTGAGTTTGCATCTTCTCCATTTCTGCTGAGGTTGGGTTGCCGGGATTTCTTCTTCCAAGAATCTTTTTTGTCAATATTTTCAGCCTATTGTTTTCTACTTTGAAATTTTAATTCTTTTCAAAATGTGATTTCAAGGGGTTCTTTATATATTCTGGACATAGATTCTTCCCGTTTAATTGCACTGGAAATATGCTTCCTTAAACTCTGGTGTATGTTTTGGGGGCTGCCTTCTTAAAGGTAAAGTAAGAGAATGAAGTTTGCATCACATTTTTAGAAAATAGAAGGATAGGGAAATGGGAAGCACTGACCAACTGTTAAAACCAGAGTGAAAATAATAGGATCTGGAAATTGTGTAGTCTGAGACAGTGTTTCTGCTCAGTGCTCACAAGAAGCCAAGGTCTTGGAAGGACTTAGATGCTTCCTTTTACCTCTTCTTTATGAGCTTGGGTGTCCCTATTACCTTACTGTAATATTAGCACCCTGGGAGGCCAAGACAGGTGGATCCCCTGAGCTCAGGAGTTTGAGACTAGTCCGAGCAAGAGCAAGACCCTGTCTCTAAAAAAAACATTAAGCTCAGGAGTTTGAGACAAGCCTAAGCAAAAGTGAGACCCAGTCTCTAAAAAAAAAAAAACAAAATGGCCAGATGTTGTGGTGGGCACCTGTGGTTCCAACTGCTTGGGAGGCAGAGGCAGGAGGATCGCTTGAGCCCAGGAGTTTGAGGTTGCTGTGAGCTATGACACCACTGCACTCTACCAGGGGCTCAGAGTGAGACTCTGCCTCAAAAAAAAAACAAAGAACTGTAAAGTGAGGAATAAATAGTTCCATTGCTATTTTATTTCACAAACACTAGGTGAGCACATATTATATGCCAGGCTATGTACCAACTTGCCAGTGTTAACACATCATGATGATGGCACAGGAATTGACCTTCAAGAGCTTTCAGGATTGTGAAAAGCCCCTTCTTTAAAGAAATCACTTTAAGACAAAGTGAAATGAGCTTCCACAGAGTTAACCCGGGATTATATTGGAGTGATTGATTTCTTTGTTTGTGAAATTTTAACTGAGCATCTGCTCTGGGGACTAGAGAAACAAGACCTCCTGGAGCACATATTTTAAAGGTGCGAGAGGTTCATAAATGATCAGTAAATAAATACACAAAATCACTGCCACGAATAAGTAATCATTAAGTAAATACACAAATTCATAAGCAAGATAATTCATACCATGACAAATGTGCTGAACATATTTTTAAAAGGACAGCGTAATGGAAAGTGCCGAGGAATTTATCTACCTCAGCTGGCACAGCCAGAGAGGGCCTCTCTGGGGTGCAAACATTTGAGCAAAGATGTGTGTGGTGAGAAGGGATCAGCCATATGAAATATGGGAGGGGGATGTTTCAGATTAAAGGAAAAGCAAGGGCAAGACTCTGAGGCAGCCATAAGCTTCATAGAAATCATGGAAAAGGGAGAGATGGGATCTGCCGGCAGGTGGCGGAGTTCCAGGTGAAAGGCAGGCTTTGCGGAGTAGATGGCAGCGGGCTAAACCTGGGAGGATGGAGACTAAGCTGAGGAATGTGCTGGCTAGAGGGAATAGCATGGACAGGCCTTGGAAGAGCAAATGTGCTAACCTAGTAATCTGTATAAATAGAACCAGAAACAAGGCCACACAGGTCACTGTCTGCAGCTCTTCATAGTATCTGGGCTCAGCCCAATTGCCTGGACACTTGGTCCCCCAACATAGAGTCTTGGAACTTTCCTAGGCTCTATTATTAGGCAAGGAATGTCAGATTGTACAGCAATGAGAGATTTCCCCCACACATCCAGGGAGGTGAATGTAATAGAATGCAGACTCTGTGTGATGCAGAACTGGGGGTTAAGGTGAGGTAAAGGTCACCTATGGTGAGTTTTAGCCAAATTCCCACCACAGCACTTCTATTTAGACTTCGGCAATTGCTGCTGGTTTGTTTACATTCTTGTCTCCAGAAATCTTATGCACATTTATAGGTGATCTCACTATGGGGGACAAACAGCTGAATACAAATGGACTTGATTTCATCCTCTCAAAAAGCAAGTAATGAACCTTTCTTTTTTTTTTTTTAGTAGAGACAGAGTCTCACTTTATGGCCCTCGGTAGAGTGCCATGGCCTCACCCAGCTCACAGCAACCTCCAACTCCTGAGCTTAAGCGATTCTCTTGCCTCAGCTTCCCGAGTAGCTGGGACTACAGGCGCCCGCCACAATGCCCGGCTATTTTTTGGTTGCAGTTTGGCTGGGGCCGGGTTTGAACCCACCACCCTCGGTATATGGGGCCGGCGCCCTACTGACTGAGCCACAGGCACTGCCCTTTCAATTATACCTTCTGGCCAATGATCCAGGTCTGAGTAAAACTGCTGTCCAGCCCCCTGACAACCTGAACTGCCATAGTACCCGGTTCAGTGTCTCTCAACCACCCCTTACTCCAGAGGGTGGTCTGACACACGTGGAAGTTTGAGATGTCTGCAAAAGACTTAGGGACTCCTGCCCCCACCTCTGTCCTTGAAAGAGTAGAAACGCTCCCTTGACCAGGTCACTGCTGCTGGTGACAAAGGGCCTGAGACGGCTCACTCCTCCCTGGGGTCTTCTCATAGTGTGTGTCTGCAGGGCTCTTAGTTCTGCTTAAATGATTCCAATCTTTTGAATAGTTTCTGGGGATGAAAAGAGTCACCTGGAGACTAAGAGACAGCACAACTCTTAATAACATACCTGCCATTATCCCCGATTTTCACTCTCTTTGCTTCCTCTCTTATCTGATTTCTTTCCTTTTTTTCCTTTATAACAGTCTTTTATTTTTTATACTGTTATGCCAAGAACTCATAGGGGATAGGTTTCAGGAGCTCATGCCCTTTTTCACTGGTTCTCCTGTGTGCTACACTGTACGCCTGTTATGCTATGAATTCACAGGGAAGAGCTTCCAGCAGCTCAGGCTCCTTCCATGGGTTCTCACCAAGAGTGAGCTTTGCTGGGTGGAGCAGGCTGGCACTTCGGTTCAACCCAGGTACCTTTCTCTTTGGCTATCTTCTGTTCCTGATTGTTTTTCTCCATATGTTTCAGGGAGCTATCTCAGCTTAGAATCCTTAATAGGCACAATAGGAACATTAACCTTCTTGGCAAGAATCTTGCCCTTAGCTTGTTTGTTTACAACAATGCCAATGGCATGCCGGGTGACACTGTAGACTCTTCCGGTTTTCCCCTAGTAACATCTGGGTGGCATGCTGTTTTGAACAGCCCATTCCCTTGACGTCTACAGTATCACGTTTCTTGTAGATTCACCTGTATGTGGACAAGGGAACAACTCCATGTTTTCTAAAAGTTCTAAAGAATATGTATCAGGTGCCTCTCCTCTTTCCCTGTGGGTTTGGTGGTTTGGTGACTTACTGGAAGATGACATCTCCAAAAAGCCTCTGATCTGATTTCTTAAAGGTAGGTATTATTTAAAACAAAAATGTTGTGTTGCTCTGTTCAGTACATCATGATGCATTCTTATCATTTAGTTCCAAACCCAGAGACTGTGAAACCTTCTGATGATGGTACGCAGAGCTTCATTTTATATTTGATAATCATTTCTAATCACAAAGCTCACAGGAACTTCGGGGGGCGTGGGAGGGGAAATACTGTGTTTCTCCAAAAATAGAAGGATACTCTAAATCAGTGGTTCTCAACCTTCCTAATGCTGCAATGTATTTTCATTGTTACAAAGGGGTCACAACCCACAGGTTGAGAACCACTGCTCTAGATCAAGGGTGTCCAACCTTTCTTCTGTTCTGCCACACACTGGAAAAATAAGAGTTGTTTCGATCCACTTAGTAAACATGCAAACACTAACGAAAGCTGATTAGCAATAAAAAAATTCGGTTCATGCTCTCTGGGATATCTGACACCATAGTAAGCAAAACATGTTCTCACAAAATCAGCACACAGCCTGTGGGCCGCAGGTTGGACACCCTTGCTCCAGATATTGTCCCATCAAGGTACTTGAGTCATACTCAGCCTGAGGTGAGATTTATGAATTATTAATTTCACCAGGTGAATAGAAAGGAAGCTGTGGATATATTTTTGTTTTTCAAAACACACATATACACACACAATTGTATCTTAATAGGCATTTGATCTTCCTCAGGACCTGGTAGCTGTCTTTGCAGGACCTGCAAACAAGTGCCTTGGGGAAAATTTGCAGCTGGAGTCTCCTTTCTCCAGTTTTGCATCTTAAATGATAATCATGTAGAGCAGTTAGCTGCTCATAGACTGGATGACCTAGTCACTTTGGTGAGCTTCATAGATCTAAAGATGGGGTTTCCCAAAAAGACTTAGGCTACATCTTCTGAGTAGTGTAACACCAAATGTGGAGAGTCAGTGAATCTCAGATATCCCTCCAAATTTATTATTTGTATGACTTTGAATAAATATTCAAAAACCCCTAAGTTTCCACTTCTGCCAGGTAGAGTGATGCTCTTAGTTTGTATGATTATTTCATACTTACAATAAGTAATTCATGCTAAGTGAGTTCTCAGGAAATGCTAACCTGTATCCTTAGGCAGGAAGACTGGTCACAATGGCCTTGACCTTTTTCAAGCTCATTATTCCTTACAGGGGTAAATTCAGCTAGAACTTAGAGGGAACAGTCTCTACCATCATGTTGCTTTTTTTCAAACCAATGACTCTGAAGATCTCTTGGGATCCTCCACCTGTCACTTAAATCCTTTAAATAGTGGTATTTGAATCTTTTGCTCTGATATTTTTGCCATATTATCAGTAGAATCTGAACCCATCTTTCCTGGTTTTGTACAGTTTCTAACACAATCTCTTGTCTGAATCCATAATTTAACATTGTGTGATTGATTCTACATCTAACTCCAGTGCCCACACCAGACATCAGGCCTGTCCTCACTTTGAGTCCTATACATCATGCACACGTGTCCCTTGAGCCCTGGGTCAGAGAGTCTTTTCCCTTTGCTCTGTGTTGGAATCACATGTGGTGTTTGTTCTGTTCCTTTCTTTAGTCTCTTTCCCCATTTCATATACTGATTTCATTGATCTGACTAGATTCTTGAATACTCTGTTTATTAACAAGGAACACCCAAGTTATTTTACTTGGGTATTCTGTAACCTCACCATTTTACTGTAACCTCACCATAGTCTAGTATTCAAAGAGCATTGTTCTAGCTTGAAAACTTCCCAGATGATCAGAGAAGTAATATGAATGATGATGTCAAGCAAGAAACAGACATAGTCTTTTCAGGGGGGAGGTTATTGAGAGTGGCCAGGAGATATTTACTGAGAATGCCACTTGAGTTGTGTATGGAATTTGGGTTTATATTATGAAGAAATTTGATGGATAGGATGAAGCAGTTAAACAGGCTTAAAAATCATGACCCATCAGACCTCAGTCTACCAGGCCTAGACCTTTAAAATAATTCTCGAGAAATTTAACAGCATCCATATATTATGACAGAAGTTTAGAGAAGTCAGAGATTGATGACCAGGATTCCAGGTAATGTTAACAACAAAATATACATGTTTGTCCCATCCATCTCCAAAGCAGTCTCATTAGACACACACAGACACACACACATATATAT
Source organism: Nycticebus coucang (assembly GCF_027406575.1). Lineage (NCBI taxonomy): Eukaryota > Metazoa > Chordata > Mammalia > Primates > Lorisidae > Nycticebus > Nycticebus coucang. The sequence continues at coordinate 121,109,838 of NC_069781.1, read as the reverse complement.
GTGTGTATATATATATATGTTTTATCACTAAACAGGTATTTGTACATTTATGTCACTTTATAATTAAAAAAATTCAAAACTAACTATATTTAGCAAATTTTTGTTTAACTTTATTTCTAAGGGATAGGAAGTAGTCTATAGAATTTCCCATTCTTTATAGGGTTTTTAATATTAATGAATATTTTCATGATAAACGTTTTTTGTGGAGTGAGAAAAGCACTGTGGAGAATTATTCACACACCTGCCTCCTTCCCTCAATACATGCACTTTATATTCGAGAAATCTGAACTCAAAAAATGAATTAACTTGACCAAAAGAACATTTAGAGAAGACTGACGTAAGTCTAGACATATAAATCAATGAGGTAGAATTGAGAATGCAGATATAAACCCACGCAACCTATGGGCAATTGATTTTTGACAAGAGTTCCAAGAACATTTAGTGAGGGAAAGAATGGCTTTCAACAAAGAGTGCTGAGACAACTGGATATCCACCTGCAAAAGACAGTTTGAATGCTACCACACTCCAGTCGCAAGATTAACACAAAATGAATCATAAACCCAAATGTAAGAGCTGTTGTATAAGGTCTGACAATTAAGTTCAAGAACTTGCCCCTGTATGCTTACATTGGCACCATTGTACCAGCAATTTGGTAAAGTATCGTAACCTCGGTATAGCAGTGTCTCACAGCTGTGTTTATGGTGATGTCTTGCTGAGTGGTATTCCTTATTGTTATTGCATGTTTTTATGTACTGTATGATGACAGCTCTGAGAGTCGATCCAGAAAAAGAACTCCAAAATTGCTTTGAAGGGTGGAGTCAGTGCATAGCTTTTCAGGGGAGTACTTTGAGGATGACCATAGTGATATTCAGCAATTGAGATACGTGGCACTTTTTTTACAATGAGTTCGCAAACTTAATTGTCAGAGCTTGTAAATGGAAAACATAATGAGATCCTACTGCACACTCATTAAGATGACCATCATCATCACAATAAACATGTCAAGTAACAAGTGTTGGTGAGATTATGAATAAATTGGAACCTTCATCCATTGCTATTGCCAAGGTAAAATGGTGCATTCACAGTAAAAAGAAGTTTGGCATTTCCTAAAAAAGTGACACATGCAATTGCCATATGACACAGCCATTCCACTCTTAGGAATAGACTCGAAGAGTTAAAAATGTATGTTTCAACAAAAAACTTGTAGATAGCAGCATTATTTGCAATCACCAAACAACCCAAATGCCTACCAATTGATTATTAGATAGGCAAAATGTGGTACAACTATACAATGAAATATTATTCAGTCATATAAAGGAATGAAGTATTGACAAACGCTGTGACATGAGTGAACTTTACAACCATAATGTTAAATGAAAGAAGCTCATAACAAAAGGCCACATATAGTCTGAGTCTATTTTTATGGAATGGTCAAAGGCAGCAAATCTATAGAGATGAAAGCCGATTAGCGGTGGTCAGGGGCAGTGTGGAAGAGGCCGTGCAGAGTGAGTAAGAGTTTAATGCATGCAGGGATTCTCTCTGAGGTAATGAGGTTCTAAAATTAGACGTGATGGATGATTCTGCAACATTTGAACGTCATAAAACCCCCTGCATTCTATGTAGTACTTTACAATAGTTAAAATGGAAAATGTTATATGTGAACTTTGCCTCCATGGATAAAAAAAGCTTGTGGGTCTCGTGAGTACTACTTCCACATCAGTGCATGTGCCTCCTACCCCTGTGTCCAACCCTGGTGATGATCTTCCATACAACAGAAATATCTCGTTTATTTCTTGGGTAGTTGGGTGGGAGTAACATTAGTCTTTCAACCCTGAACACGAGTCTGTAGGCAGGTAATTGAACAGGTAGTTTTATGGTTTGTGTTATTATTGAGAGAGTCCCAAAGTGGACATTATGAGCTGTGTCATCACATCACGGGAAGTTCCTAATTAAAGGGCCACCTGTGGGGACCTGCACCTGGTGAAAGGCAAAAAAATTGCCAGAGGGGTGGACTGCATACCCTGGGGAATAATCAATTAAACAGCTTAAGGCTCAGGGCCATCTGCTAAAGGTCAGATGAAAGGCTGGCTACCAACATTTGAAATTTACTCTCCATGGCTCTGAGGGCTACAAGGTCCAGCTCAGTGCTTCAGCTGCCATGAGAACCCTTGGCTTTAATTGCCATATTGTCGATTTCTAATTGACTATCTGCTTTTACTTGGATCTTTGCATTGTGAGAAAGAGAAATGGGGCAGACAAATCACTGCTAGGACAGAGACTGATCGCAGAGTCCTATTGTGATATGTGACACCTCCTCTTTTATAAAGCCTTCTGGGTATGAGGAGAGGGGCTGGAACTTTGTGGAGCACTCAGAGATGTTCATCCTTGAAGTAATAGCATTCCAATCATTCCCTGAGGCTCTGTTACTTGGGCTGGGGAACATGACTCTGCAATTGCTTGTTTGACATTGAGATACAGTGTGATGCTGGGAGCTCACTTTCCCATCTGAAGGGCACTGACCCTCCACATTTGACCTCCCAGCACTGCTGTTTCTGACTGCTAAGTAATCTGCTTTCTGCTTGCTCTCATGGCCCAAAAGGCACATGGGAAGAAAGCACTAGATTGCCTTCCTGAGGACATGGCACTTCAATTTTACTGAGATAAGAAACCCTAGTGTCCACTTGCAGCCTAGGATTGCACAATAATCTTCTTCTACATGGCCACCGATGGAATTTTCACATCAGTTCTACAAGGCACCAATTGGTATTATTAGCACCAAGTTAAGATGTGTAAACATGGGCTCAGAGGAATGAATGACTTCCCCAAGGTCACATTTAACAGTAACTGCTGTGACCAGCATTCTCCCCTCATTCTTTCTGATCCAAAAGACCACGTTTGTTCTATCTCACACTGGGAAAAGTAAAGAGAAAAGTTGGCTGACTGGACATTTGGTCTGTCAATAAAGTAAATGTCATTGAGCTTTGAACATGATACATTCTGTCCTTTCATTTCTGTCATAAAGGATCATCCCTAAGCCTCAAAAGCTCACAGGTACATTCTCTGAAATCTAAGGTACTTGGTCTCAATCTATTCTTTGGCATCCAACAAGTGTAAAGGTTAAAAATGAAAACTGTATCAGTTGCCTCTTGGATGCCACTGTCTAAAAAGCTTCTGACCAAATGTAACTCATGCCCAGGACATGGAAAAAACCTTCAGAATGGCCCAGGTTTATCTATGGCTTCAGAGTTCCACAGTCATTCTGAGTTATATGGCTTTGCAGCTCATGTAACACTGAGATGGTTTTGTTTGGTTTTAGGGCAAGAGTCAGCAAACCTTGGCACAAGAGTGAAATCTGATCCTCCACCTGCTTTTGTAAATAAAATTTTATCAGAACGTAGCTACCAGGGTTAATAGGGGGACCACACCTATGGAGCATATTGCAAGTACAAGTTGGATCTATCAGGTGTAGAACACAAATTGTCTTAACACTGTAATTGGGTAAATGATGTGAAGGCTACGTTAATTAGTGGGATGTAAGCACTCCAATTTGTATAAATAATCAACACATTGCATCCCATAATGGCATAAATGTATTCATGATCTATGTACAAATGACTTAATAAAAAAAATAAAAAAAAAATAAAGAATATAGCTACCTCCATTGATTTACATGCTGTCCATGGTTGCTTTGCACTGTAAGGCAGATTTGAGTAGATGCATCGGAATGATAGGGTTCCTGAAGTCTAAAATATTGGGCATCTGGCTCTTAACAAAAAAAAACACTTTCATGCCCTGTTTTATGAGTAGAGGAGAAAGGGCTTTTTAGTGTTTCCTCATGGCAAACTTACTTCCCAAAGTCAACCAAAATGCACTATGCAGAGGTGAGTAACAGTGATGTCTCTGAGCTGTGGTGTGGTGGCACAGAATGTGGACGCTGGATGTTAGACAGCCCTGGGTTCAAATTCTCCCTGTCTAGCTGTGTACTCCAATGGAAGTCACTCAACTACTCTGAGTTTCCTCTTCTGTGAAGTACCCATACGGATTCTTACCTAGCAGGATTGTTAGGAGATTAATTTGCCTGTTATATTTCTGCACTTAACCCAGTGTCAGGCACATAGTAGTTTTCACTAAATGATATTTTATATCACACAAAAGACTGTATCTCAATATCATGAAGACCTGAGTTAAACTGGCCTTTTGTGGTCTACACGCCAGCTCTTGTGAGCCCTAGGCTCGTCCAGTATGGCAAATTGCTCTTTATATCCTAGCCATGACTATCCCCCGGAAAATCGCGCCTTGACTCTGGAAGAGTAGAACGGAAAAGCACGGTCATTTTTACAAAGAAGCAGAGCTGCTGCTTCTTTCTCTTCCCTCATTGGTCTTTCCCCTGCCGGAACTTATTATCCTGTAGGCATCTTAACTTTCCCACTCTGATAAATAAAAAATGCACTAGGCAATTGCTCATTGCTGATAGCTCCTTCCCTATTGATCTCTCCATTTGGCTCCAACATCTCAGGTTACTGAGTGGTCCTCCCCGCTAATCACAATTGAGATGGGTCAGGGCAAAGAGGCTCTGCTTAAATATTTCTATGGCAGAATGGCAGAGCATCTGTAGGAAAAGAAAAAAAAAGGCACAGATGCACAGCTGTATTTCAGGAGGCAAGGACCTTCAAGTTAGAGTTTCCACCACATTTAAGTATAAGAAGGGGAGTGATCTGTCAGCAAAATGGACAAGGGACAAGACCTGGACCAACCTGTAATGAGAAGAAGGGAGCCCATGGAGGTTGAGGCAGAGCTTTCTTTCTCTGTATGACCTTGTTGTCAAATAATATTCTGCTAATGTAGATTAGCCAGGGCTTTCATTTAAGCAGAGAGAGATTTATTAAGGACAATTAGTTACAGAATGTCTTAGAGGCTCATGTAGCTAAAGTTTTGGTGCTACCTAGCCCTAAGAAATACAGCCAGAAGAAAGGCCCACCCACTCAGGGAGACTGTCCCCAGGGAAAACCTGAGGCTCATTAAAAAAGATGGAGACTTCATATCTTTTGTAACAACTGGATGGAATTGGAGAATGTTGTCTTAAGCCAGTGGTTCTCAACCTGTGGGTCGTGACCCACAGGAACTGTATTAAAGGGTCACGGCATTAGGAAGGTTGAGAACCACTGTCCTAAGCGAAGTATCACAAGAATGGAAAAACAAGCATTACAGGTACTAAATTAAAACTAATAGACTAACAGCTGTATGTTCATGAAAGAGAAAAGCTTAGTTAAATTCAAGAAAAGGTGAGGGGGATAAGAGATTGGATAAATAACCACCCAGTGGGTACATTGCAGGGGTATATATGTGGCACAATTCCTGGGTGAACAGCACAACTATGACCCGGAATTTAACCTCACAAAAGCAAACTATGCAATCTAATAGTATGTGCCCCCATAATAATGTGAAATTAAACGATTTTAAAAAGAGAAAGTAAATTAAATCCTGAGGCTGTCATTGCAGTTACTCGGTACCTATTATTAGATTGCAGATAGCAAAATAGAATTGCTGCTACAGAGTCTATAGAAAAAAAGAAAGAATAAAACCGTCTACACCACTATCCACTTTTGGCTTCAACGTGCTGAGTCTGACAGTCTGTGTGGTAGTAGCTAGGTTACCCATGGAACCCTACTGCAAAGGAGCCTGGGAAATGTTGACTTTGGTTTCCAGAATTAAGTGAGCTGGAACAGAGGCTATGATCCGAGGAATAGGGTCAAGTGAGTCGGTCTCTAATGTCTGCCTCTTAAGAACTCTATGAACAAATTATATGGGATTATTAAAACAGACTCACTCTTTATGACAAGAGAATCCTCAACCTCCTGGCATCCTTAGAAATTTGAATCAAAAAGACTCTGCTTTGCCTTATTACTAAGATTGGTTATCACCCATTGAATGGGCCACTGCCCTATAATAAGTAGGAATAAACTAAACACTTTAGCCAGTGTAATTTGTTTATAGTGTTTAGACCTGTTCATGTCACATAAATACTGGGTAGTAGGCCCAGATCTCCAGGCCTGGCACTTAGATCTGTGAGGTTGCAAAGCACAGAGTCCCATGATTTTGGAAAGCCTGAAGAAAACAGTTGGAAGACCAGATAGTCAGTTGTTATTGTTGGTGGTGGATATTTTTGGTTTGGGTTTTGTTTCCTGTTAGTGTTTTTTGTTTTGTTTATTTTTTGTTATTGTCATAAGCCTTCTGAACAGGGAGACTTTTGTTAGGGGGATTTGGGGAAGAAGCTGGTTTGCTTGATAATTTTCATTTGGGGTTCTGGGAAAAAATAAAATCAAATATAAAGTCATGGATCTGAAGTGAGCCTTTGGTGGGGAGTATCTTTCTTCTGCATTGGGGTGTTTTGCCAGCACTCAGTGGGTAGATGGGAGCTAGATTCTGGATTTTGAGTTTTTTCTAGTATGAGTGTTTTTTTCTGCTTCCTTTTGTTTGCATATGAATTCAATTTTAACTTTCTAAGGCCTCTTGTTATGGGTAGAAATCTTCAGGCACTTTTTTTTGTCCTAGTATTAAATAAATCTATCTTTGATTTCTTTAAAAAAAAATGCATGAGCATATAGAAATAGCCCTTTAAAAGTGTGGGCAAACAGGGTGAGGTTTAAGAGACTAATCCAGACAAGTGCAAAAGATAACATTCTCTTTTCTTTACATTGGGATAATTTCATGCACTGTTATTCCACAAATATTTATTTCATAATACTTCCTCTCATTTGTTTTCAGAGTAGCCCATGTTATTTTAAAAATGGCATTGTATATTGTGATTGAATTAGCTAAACTCTAAGATTCTTGCTCTAGGGAGTTGTGTGGCTCCAGGCAGTTGGGGAAATAGAATAAGTACTTTGAATTTCATTTTTATTTCTTTTTCTGTTGACTTTGGACAAAAAAAAAAAAAAAAAAAATGAAGCCTTAACATCTTCATCTTAAGTCTGTAAGCCATTTTGAATTTCTTAGCAGAAAAGTGCTAGGGAATTGCATATAAAACTAATCATTACCTTGTAATGAAATGGTTCTGCAAATTACTGCTTAATAATACTTGAAGTCATCAGAAAGTTCAAAGATTAATTACCATGTAACTGGCAGTGTTTAGATCAGAAAATTAAAGTTCCAGTGAAGAACCGAAAAATATCCATATAATTACCCAGGTATAAAATGCAGCTTAATATATTCTGGAATCTGGGCTTCTCAAAATAGCAGATTCCTACTGACAGTATCAAGTCATTTTTCATTATCCCCATTTCTCATCATATAGTAGCCAATATCATGCTTGTTTACATATATACACACATGTATTTTAGAAGCTATTTTAAATTGTACAAGAAACTTCATGGACACCCTTTGGGTATATGTAAATTTATATGTACATAAAAGTAAACAAGCCTCTATGTATATAGTTTACACACATACACACACACACATACATATACGATTTTAATACAGTTTTTTTTCCTTTCTTAAAATGTGTATACGTATTTTGGCACCCTTTATATGTGTCTCTCTGTGTGTGTGCACGTATAATGCCACCTTCCTTTTAGCAAATACTGGCAGCACTATGAAATAATTGGAACTATATCATTTGACAGGGTATTTTTTTTTTGTCATGAATCATGGCAATTAATAGGCATGTGTTATTTACACATATTATTTTAGGGCATGTTATGGGCCTTAGGTGGCAAAAAGTATGCCACAAAACTTCAAAACATTTGAAGCCATATAAAGACTTTTGAGTTGATCAATCATTCAAATCAGAATTTGGGGATCTGTTTTTATTTTATCTCTCTGTCCTTGCAAATAGTACAACTTAGAAAATAAGTGATAAGAAAGGTACAGCATTTCCTTTAAGAGCTTCTGAAATCTGGAACCTAGGAACTCCTTCCATAAGGATAATTGGTGTTCAACCCTTTCCTTCATGTTTTTCCAAGGACACCTTTCTCGTGCTGCATATCTGGTTTAAAAGTTTGGCTTACAAAACTGGCCTCTTGTGTTTTTAGGGGATTTTAAAAAGTAAGACATAATTTAAAAATTGAATTTGGCAAGTGGTGCCGAGTTCAAATGGGAGCCATATGCTAGCAACCATCCACCACCTGGCCAGTTCATTTCAGAACAGTTTTGGCATACTGTCTACCCCACTTGGAAATATTTTCTCTAATATTTTCTACCTGAAAAGAAGATCACTTAAAATAGGGGAAAGTGGGAAACTAGCCCAAAAAGAAGAGCTGAGCCATCTGACTGAAGACAGTCATTTCTTATTGGGACCACCAGTTGCTGAGTAGTTTTATAGCAGGTGACATTTTAAGGGGTGAGACAAGTGAAATACCAACTAAAGATTAGCGTTGAGAAACTTTCTTTGAAGCAAATTTTTCCAACAAAGAGCCACTGAGTATAAAACAGGTGTCTCTTCTTAGGGCAAACGTGTCTTCAGACAAAAATACTAGAACTTTCATGTGTAATGCTCCTTTACAACCCATCCCCAGAATGATCCTCCCATCTGCCATTTCACAGCTTCAAAGATTGCTTCTTTCCATAGTAGAAACCACTGTGGTCCTTTCAGGTCTTTTTAAGTTTCTTGTCTAAATTCTATCTGGGACCAAAACTCATTCCTAAAAAAATGTTGGGGAAAAGAAGAAACAAGCAAAAAGAAGCAGGTTTTCCTTTCGCTTAAAACCATTGATAATCTCCCCTAGTTACATTAGTATATGTAAAAGCAGCATGAAAACCCCCAGAAACCGCCTGTGCCCCTCTCCCCGAGCTTACAGCTATGTGTCTGCACAATAGGCCTCTTTCAGCTGTTTGATCGGCCCACAGATCCCAGTCCTCCGCCGGTGTTTCCTCATACTTCCTGTCTCTCTGCTGGGAACTCCCAGGTGTTCCCGAGAACTTCTCCTGGCATATATCTATCTGTAGCTGTGTCTGTACTCTCTCTGTAACTATCCATTTTCCATTTAGATTTTTCTTTTCTTTTGAGCCTTCAACATGGAGATGTCTCCATCATGGTAGAGATTTAAAATCTCCATCAGGATATTTGGCATGAAGATTTGATAGATGTATGAGTAAACAAGTTTGAGAGGTGGGAGGTGGGGTTGGGGAAGCAAGAACCAGCCAGTTGAAAATATCATTGCTGTTGCTATTCCACGTGCCCTCTGGAGACAGCCCAGAGGGACCTGGGGTCCGGAAACTCGCAAGGAATGAGAGCTGAACTTTGGTCCATTTATGCCAAAGATGAGAAATGCTCAAACCCTGCCAACAACTTCTGGTTGCTATTATAATTTGGCAGAATCAAACTTTATTTCCTCTGGAGGTTAAACAGTGCCCTGGATGGTGGGAATAAATCCTGAAAACATTTTTGAGGAGACTGGGGGATTTAAGTTTGCTGAGTTCTTTTTGAGGCTGTAGAGGAAGACTAAGTTTATGAGTCTCTGTGAAAGGTTCTGTGCAGAAACAATGAGCAGGATTTTATTTCTCAGGTTTAACTCACCAGTTCTCCACTTTGAACCATATTTATTAATTTATTTTAGGCTTGGGACTATTATTCCCATTCTCAAATGAGCCAGCTGCTTTTTTTAATGAGGTCTTTTTTTTTTTTTTTTAATTTTTCACTTGCCAGTAAACAGACTGTAGTATTTGTGAGAGAAGGGGTATGTCCACTTAATTCACCATTGTCATCCCAGTTCCTAGCACAGAGGCTGGTACTTGGCAGGGGCTCAAGAAATATCTGTTGTCTGATGCACTTTTCAGTGGATAAATGTCCAGCCTCAGCTGCATTCTCTGTTATGTCTGTTCCTCATTCACAAAGTAGAACTGTATCTCAGTGTTGGAGAACCCAATGTCAGGATATAATTCTACATTCTTGATTGTAAGTAATAACATATACCTAGCCCTAAGTAGTAAGTTAACTGAGCACATGAAAACAAGCCCTTTCCCCATGATCATATTGATATACACAGCTATGATTTAATAAAAAAAAGAAGAAAACAAGCCCTTTATATTCCTGCCTTACTCCTTTTCCTTACTAACTCCTTTTCCCAACAATTTTTAAATTCAGGTGAATATAGTTGAGAAAGACGGGCAGTCTCTGAGAATTAAAGGATGAATGTGTTGACTCAGGGACTTCCAGTCATTTTCTAGAGATAGTTAGGACTGTTTGACCTAAATGAACAGTATTTAACAGGCCCTGTAAGCTACCACAGTTTGGTAGAACACACATTTTCAATGTAATATTGAAATCCATGTCACCCAGGACAGATTAGAAAAATTTCTAGACAAACAGGGATGAAAATGGTTTTGTATTCCCTTGATAAGAGTTTGTAGATTGTTTGCTAAAAGCTCTGTTGAGTCATTAGCTCTATAGCAAGATAAATAAATTATCCCCACCAACACAAAATATTTGGAATAGAAATATTCAGTTCCAGACTTTTTTAAAAATCCTACTAAAACATCACATGAATTCAGGCCTGTGTTCACTCCATTTTGAAGTGAGCGATTAGGCAGCCTTGGTCAGATCAAGTGAGTTCAAATGTGGGAATGTTTTGTTAAAAAAAAAAAACCCAAAACAAATAAACCCCTCTACAACCAAATAACAACAACAACACCGGTCTTCCTTTCCTCAGCACTAAGCAGATTTTCAGTTCTGCTGCAAGGAGTGAGGAAGAGAGACAGACAAGCACACATCCTCTGTAAAATGAGAGACGGACAAGCACACATCCTCTGTAAAATGAGAGACGGACAAGCGCACATCCTCTGTAAAATGATCATCTTTGGGGTTGGACTCAGCAATTCCTTCTGAGTGGGGGGTTTCTTATTTGTCATTCAGCTACAACATGACTAAAGGTTCTCTTGCCTGACACACACACACACACACACACACACGCACACACACACACAGAGCCTACAGGGAGGATGACCCTTTCACCTTCTGGGTCTGAAGACATGAAGTTTCCCACCCTCTCTTTCCCTCTGCTCCTTGACGTGCAACTTTCTTCTTGCAGTTTTTCTCTAAACCCTATCAATCAGCACCTCTGAGAGGCCCCATTACTGAGAATATTTAAAGGATGACAGGATAATACACTAGGAAATATACTATGGGGAATATTATAGTCCTGGCAGGACTAAATGACCTAACGGCGTCTTAGTCTCCACTGTGTCTTTGATTAATTAACCCCATTTCTCAGCATCCTTGAGTTCAGATTTTCTCGGTACTGAAGCTTGTACGTGGCCAGAGCAGAGAAGTTTTCCCCTGCCTGGTGTTTTTTTTTTTTTTTTTTTTTTTGCCTTAAGGGTATCCTTCCTCTTCAAGTTCAAATGTTATCTCTAAAACTCTTACTTGCTAGACAAATACAGCCCCACTTATGGCATGTGCTAGATATGGGGTGCGAGCACCCAGCAGAGGGGTACGTGGGCCTCACCCCCAGCAGCTCCCAGCATCTAAGGGGAAATTGATCAGAACGACACCTTGTGGAAACACAAGGAAAGACAGGCTCGGCTTTGCCTACTGTCCCCAACTCATGAGACAAGTCTGAAGGGGCTGGTTATTGTTTGCTAAGCAGATGGACCAAGGAAGGTTATTAGAGACAGGGGAAGATGAGGGGCAAATATATGAATAATTCTTGGAACATTAATTGGATATGAGGGAATTCAGTGTGTCTAGAGTATGAGGGTCAGATGGGGTGGTGGGAAAAAAGAAACATCAGGGCCAGCTAAATAAAGAAATGTCATATACCATGTACTAAGCAGCTCAGTCTTTGTCCTAGAGGTAGTGGGGAACCATCAGAAATGCTTCAGCAGTGCTGAGTGTCAAGAAGATCACTCTGTTAGAGTAAAATAACTCAGAAAGGGATGAAAGACCGGAACAGTCAGAAGGCTACTGGGAAAGTTTGGATATGATATAACAAGAGTAGGAAAATCTGAGGCTACAATGAGACTGCGGTTCTTTCTGTAGACACATCTCTTTCTTCTGGCCTTGTAACATATTCTTTCATTTAAAAATAAAAACTATTCTTTTTGATGGACAAATATATCCCCTAGGTTCCAGCAGCTTTTCTCTGCCCTTCCTAGCCCTGCATTAAGACCTCCCCTAATTTCCTTTATAGTCTATTTAATTGAAGTCGATTATTTAAGTCCATGGTACTTCTATCAACTAATGATCATGGATGGAAGAATCTTAGTCTTCTAGGATTTTAGAGGAGTCCATCCCAAATTCCAATATGTTGAAAATAACTTTAGAGATACAATAGCAAAAAAGAAAGTTACAGGGCAGTGTGAGATGGGACAACGGTTGTGAATGAATCTTTTTCAGTTAACAAAGCAACAACTGTCATTGAATTTGGAGGGGTATATAGAAAACACATAAGCCGAGTTTCAGGTTTAGAACCCATTCTGTCTCTACCTTGAGTACTAATTCATATTAATTGGCTCTACCCATGTTCAAGTCACTCCAATGCTTAGTTTCTTCAACTGAGAAAAGCAGAGAAAAATATATATTTCACTCATTTTTCAAATCAATCAACATATGAGGAAACGCTTTGTGAATCCTAAAGTATTCTCGTATTAAATGGCTTTGATTATAATGTTTAAGGGTAACTAATTGGTGACAGAACCCAGACAAAAGGTCTTGGCTCCTGGGAGTCTCCCCATGCCGGGCCTTGCCTAGTATGAGAGTGTGTTCACATACTTTTTATTTTTAATATCTTAGTGTATACACTTTCCTCAGTTTCAAAAAGAATTGAGTGTCATTGCTTTCTTGTCCTAGAGCCAACTAAATCTCATGCATATATTTTATGTATTAAAAACAAAACAAAACACTATCTCCCTAATTCTGATGCCTTTAAATGGTGTTGGGAATGATTAGGTCAGGCAATGAGCTGTAACTTATTTTTGAAGAATTTATAAAGAGAAAAAGAGTGTTAAAGCACTTTTTTACAATGACTGATAGGAGCCTCCCCTTTGCTTTGGCATTAGAATCACCTATGGAGTTTCTTACAAGGGTATATGTGAAACTTAGTAAATGTGGAATGTAAATGTCTTAACACAATAACTAAGAAAATGCCAGGAAGGCTATGTTAACCAGTGTGATGAAAATGTGTCAAACCGTCTATAAAACCAGTGTATGGTGCCCCACGATCGCATTAATGTACATAGCTATGATTTAATTAAAAAAAAAAGTTTTGATGTTTAAGCCCTACCACAAATCTCTTGAATCAGGATTTCCTGAATGTCCCCTAGTGATTGGATTCTGGAAATTTAGCTAACTGGACAGAGGTGATTCTTACATGTGCTGAGGTCAGGCAGTTGGCCCCAGGGCTTCTGACTGATGAATTCATTGCCCATAGTTGATGTGAACATGCAGATAGATTCCTGCCTTGCTTTCCACCTCACTGTCTTTCTTGCATACACCCTTGGAAAAGCACAGCACACAAATCCGTTCAGACCCACAGTTCCTGCCCACTAGTCTAGGTATGAAGATTAATGAAAACAATCGCTGCTCACAAAGCATTCTAGGGTTGTGATGGCACGTAAAGAAGTAAGTCTAAGACAAGTATATATTGGCCGTGACCTACATGTGCTGAAGTCTAGAAATATTTAAAAGTAGGGAGTATTTTATTGGTCATGGAGTGGGATAGGGAAGAAAAGAAAAGCGGTGGTAGCTCTAGATGGGATTTGATGGAGGAGTGAGCATCTCCAAGAGAGGAAAGATAGATCAAACCAGTGGACATGGAGTTCAGAGAGCTGATGGAAGATGAGTGAAGGGAGATATTTAGTGAAGAGGTTGGGGTGTGTGCAAGGAGTCATTAAGCAGCTGGAGCCCGTGGGGCTTCAGGCTGATGGGAGTGATGGAGAGCTGGATCTGCAGAGGCCTGTCCTAGGTAGACAAGGGTGGAGAAACCGGCAGGACCAGACCAAAGGCCCCGAGGCGCAGTGCCACAGAGCTCCTCTGGGCTATTCTCAGCACACAGCATGGCTTTCCGTCCTCATTTTTCTAATGATTTTTAAAAATACACATGTAAACGCGACCGAAGAGATATTCCTAATAATATTGCTGAGCGAGAAGAGTGGCAAAAGTGGTTCTATCACACACTTTCTCCTATCTTCTTTTTGTAAGAAAAGTCGTGCATACTTTCTGGAGCATTCTTTCTCTGTCTTCCAAAGCAGATAAGTCTGTCCATTCATTTGCTATGTTCCAAAGGAGATAACACTGAAGGCTCTTATCCTAATGCTCCCTCTACCCTCCATCCGTCTTCTGCCAACACACACATCCTGTGGAGTCCTCACCCAGCTCTTATTTCTTGTGGGTGGCAGCATCATTGTTCTGAGGAGATAAGAAACAAGCTCTCAGTTTGTTATAGGACAAGGAACGATAGAGAGGGGGAGAGAAAGAGCGTTCGTAATAAATAGGCAGGGGTGAGCTGGGCATAGTGGCTCACGCCTGTAATCCTAGCACTCTGGGAGGCTGAAGTGGGTGGATTGCTTGAGCTCAGAAATTCAAGACCAGCCAGAGCAAGATTGAGACCCCCGTCTCTAGAAATAGCTGGGCATTGTGGCGGGTGCCTGTAGTCCCAGGTACTTGGGAGGCTGAGGAAAGAGGATCACCTGAGCCCAAGAGTTTGAGGTTGCTGTGAGCTCTGACACCATGGCACTCTACTCAGGGTGACAGAGCGAGACTCTGTCTCTAAATAAATAAATAGTCAGGGGTTTCATCATTAGTCAAACCATGTATTGTTCAGGACTGAACTCTAGTCCCGGAGAAAACAAGTAATGAACATCATTAATCCAGATTCTGTGAAGTTTGCAACTGCTTTAAGAGATAGGGAGAATTAGAATTGCCTCTCTGGCCGGGCGCGGTGGCTCACGCCTGTAATCCCAGCACTGTGGGAGGCTGAGGAGGGAGAATCGCTTGAGCTCAGGAGTTCGAGACTCGCCTGAGCGACAGTGAGACCCCGACTCGTGAAAAAAATGGAAAAACCCAGCCGGGCGCCGCGGCGAGCGCCTGTAATCCCAGCGGCTTCCGGAGGCTGAGGCAGCGGGGTGCCCGCAGCCCGAGTCTGAGGTTGTGGTGAGCTACCACGCCCACTGCACTCTGCTCAGGGGCATAGGGTGGGACCCTGTCTCAACAAAAAAAAAAAAAAAAAAAAAAAAAAAAAAAAAAGAATTGCCTCTCTGTCTACCTGTGATTGGCCCTGGTGCCTGACTGGACATAAATGTACCCTAGACTTATGGTAGTAAAACTGAGTCTGGATCCCTGTCTCACCTGCCAAATTCTCCAGTCTGCCTTGATTCAAGACCTGGAAGCCTGATGCTCTAGACTGATGTGAAGGGATGGGGCTCCTCGGCAGGGACTGAAGCTACATGGGGTATTCACAATAGTGTAGACTAGTGTTTTTCAACCTTTTTTCTCTCACAGCACACTTGAACCTATAGTTAGACTTCTGCAGCACACTTAAATTATGTTGATCAAAAAAAAAGAGAGAAAAAAATACATTTAATATGTTTTGAACTTCTTTCGAAAGTAATTTAATTAATACTCTTTAAAAGTTTTAGGAACACACCAGTTAAAAATTGTGGGTATAGATCATTACTGTGCTCAAGATATACCCAAAAGTATATCCACAGAAGTGTCTAGGTCATAGAAATACCCTCTCTGGGGGCTGAGAAGGGAAGGTCCCCGTATCATAAGAAGTAGCATAGAAGAGGAGAAGGATAAAGTGTTACTTAGAGCAGGAGTGACGACTCTGGAGTGTGGCTAATCTGCTTGGAATCTGATTCTGTTTTTACTGTGAATATCTACATCCTACCAGGGCAAAGTCTGTATTTGTGTTAGGCACTCCAACATTTTAGCATTCACCAATAGAAAATAATAAATTTTTGTTGATTTCTTAAACAACTTAATTCTTTAGAATTTTTCATCCCTTTGCTTTATTTTCCTCCTCTGTAAAAGAGAGGTAGAAAATGCCTACACATTTCTTGTAAGGATTGCTTAATTGCATACACCGAAGCTCCTAACAGGGTGCCTCTCAGCTCAAACTTGCAAGTGAATGTCGATGGATTTCTCTCCTTTCCTTTCTTATGTCCCCGTGTCCCTGAATAATTTATGTAGAATAGTCAAAGAATCAGGTTGTTTGTTATATGGCTGTTGACTACCAATGTATCTCCTAGGAAAGAATTATGGGACAACATAATATAATATTTTGTGTACCTGTAAATAAGTGATTTTTTTTGGTGAGGTAATTGACTGAGAAACTGCTTTATACCTTTAATCTCCTCACAGTAATGATCTAAATAAATACCTTGCACACAGCAGAGATTTAAAAAAATTATTGATCAGATGAGTTAGGAGATATTTGCAACTTTTAATTTTTTTTTTTTTTGTAGAGACAGAGTCTCACTTTATGGCCCTTGGTAGAGTGCCACGGCCTCACACAGCTCACAGCAACCTCCAACTCCTGGGCTTAAGCGATTCTCTGGCCTCAGCCTCCTGAGTAGCTGGGACTACAGGTGCCCGTCACAATGCCCAGCTATTTTTTGGTTGCAGTTTGGCCAGGGCCGGGTTTGAACCCGCCACCCTCGGTATATGGGGCTGGCGCCTTACCGACTGAGCCACAGGTGCCGCCGATATTTGCAACTTTTTAATTTTAAAATTGGGCCTATTCAAATTAAGTGAGGTTGTCAGAATTAAATGAGTTGGGTGGGCTAGGTCAGTCAATAGATCTGTAAAGCCCACTACCAATTTCCAGGGTGGTGTTGGCACTCTTCTCTGGAAACGTTCTAAGGCATTCCTTCTTACTGCAAGGAATTGTGGGGGAAATGTGTGCAAGAGAGATTAAAAAGTGACCAATCATTTCCAGCAAAGCGTTCATGTTTAGAAAGTCATGAAAACTTAAGAAGTGGGTCAGAATCACCACGTTAATGAAAACTGCAAGTTATCAGGAGTCACTGATTGCAGGTACTTCACTGCCCTTTTCGGAAGATTAATTGGAGCAAAGAGGAAAGAGCAGTGCCCGGGAGATAAGTGGCATAGCTCAGGATTTGGGGGATTCAGTTTGTGCACTAGGAAAAAAGATGAGCAGGAATCTCAAAGCTCTCTGATATTCTTGGAGAGAGAAGCAAAATGCACAGAGTAGTCGCCAGTGAATCCAGGGTTTTGAAACTGAAAGACTATTGGCAACAATGAAGAATTTTGTAAAAGATGCTTTGGTGAAGGGCAGGGCAAGCGAAAGTAAGTTTGTCATTTATGTTTTCGACCTGTTGAGTGTGCAACATGCCTGATATTTCACAGACTGGTGAGTGGATTACATTTTCAGCCAGAAAGATGGGGTAGGCACACTGTAAGAATATAAGGCTGATAAAGGAAGATGAGGTGTCAGTCAAAGCAACAAAAGAAAGATTTCTTCCAGAGGAATTAATGAAAGAATGTTTTATAAAATCCTGAGGACTGGGGAACACCCACCTAAAGGAAGAGAGGAAAAAACGCGAGGCGACAAATAGAATGGGGAGGTCTTATTCACAAAGGTAAAAGGACCACAAGGGCCTTCTGTCATATCACAGAAGTCAAGATAAAGAGAGGAACAGTCAAGAGGCACGGAGGCCAAGAAAAGACATATTTGCACCCAGCTATTTTCTTTCAATGCCAGGATTCTTTAATGCCATTGTGACTTTCAGAAAGGCAGTTTAGTTGACAGGTGACATGGACACCAAAGAAACATCAGGAGAATAGGTTAAAAGGAGATGGAAGCGCAGCTGTAGAACATTGATCTGGAAGTTTGGCTGTGAACAGAAGGTGACAAGTAAAAATGGTGAGTAGCATTGTTTAAAAATCATTTTAGAATTAGAAAAAAATGTGCCACGTTTGAATGGAATTCAGTTGAGGGGGAAAGTCTGGAGATACCATAATTGCAGAGTATGGTAAGAAAGCAAAAATCTCCCACGAGGCAGGGAGGGAACTCAGGACAATTGGAAAACTGGCCCCTTTCTGAGGTCAATGGACAGAAGAGGAGAGGTGAGTGTTATCTGCCTTTGAAATCACGTCTTCATGACCTTGAAAATACCTTCTGGCTTACAGGATTATAAATACAGTTTTTCCTTTGGGAAATAAACGTATTTGTTCCTTAGATCATTAAACCTTCACAGTCACATTTATAAGAAACCATTATCTTCACCTTACATTGTGTGAATGGAGTCACAGAGCAGGGAGGTAAATTATTTAAGATCCCATACCTAGGGAGTGGCACAGTTAGGCCAAGATTTCAGATCTCTTCATCGTAAAACAGAAGGCATGGGCCACGTCTTCTGTATGCTAGTAACATTTGTCTACACTTGTGTTAGAATATGAATCAAAGATAAAATCTATACTGCCGGATGGTCTCAAGCTATTAAATAAGTTGAGTGCATGTGTGTGCATGAAAGAGAGAGTGTTGGAAGATGTTACAGGTTGAATCATGTTCCCCACAAAATGTATGTTGGAGCCCTAACCTTCTAGTACCTGTAACTATGATCTTGTTTAAAAATAGGGTCTTTGCAGATGTAAAGAAAATTATGGTGAATTAAGGTGTAAGCTAATATGAGACCATACTGGAGTAGGCCCTTAATCTAAGATGAGCTGTGGCCTCTGATGATAAGAAGAGACACAGAGACAGACACGTGATGGCAAGACAGTTATGTGATAATGGAAGCAGAAACTGGAGTGATGGATGCCAAGGACTGCCAGCAAACACCAAAACCTAGGAGAGGCAGAGGAGGATTCCACCCTGCAGGTTTCAGAGAGGACGCAGCCCTGCTGAACACCTTCATTTGCGACTTCTGGCCTCTAGAACTATGAGATCAATTTCTGTTGCTTTTAATCACCTAGGTCATAATATTTTGTTATAGCAGTCCTAAAAATCTCATACCTGGGGTTGGGGAATGGGGAGGATGTTACCCTGACGGATTTGGTGGAAAGTTGAGTAGAAAACAGAAGATGTGAAGGAACAAAGTGGATGGTAAGTGAGGGAGCCCACAAACAAGGACAGATAGTCCTGCAATAAGTGTTTGCAATAACCCTGGATTACGAACGTAACATTGCAGCTAAGTACAATAATTTTAGAACTGGACACCAGTGGAGTCAAATCTTTGTTCTGCCTCTTTTCAGTGAAGAGACACTAAGAATATTATTTAACATTTATAAGGCTCTGTTTACTTATTTGCAAAATGGATATGATAATTCCTACACCACAGGATTATTACAAAGATTAAGGGGCATGAGACATGCAAAGTGCTCACCACAGCATCTTCTAGTGCTTAATAAATCGAGGTGAGTTGGTAGCGGTTGTAATAGTTACAGGTGTTCTTTATGCTCTTGCCATTGTATCCCTTTCTCGAGCAGATCTTTTAAAGTATTTCAAATGATTTCAAAATATTTCCACAATTTTTGTGTACAGGGAGTATAAAAAGAAAACAATAAGAGCCAAATCCAACGTTGAAGGAAGAGTATGGGTTTGTGTGTCAAGGGCGCCAGAACACTGAGGTTAGTAGCAGCACTAATGGTGGTAGTGATGGAGTAGTAGTAATAGAAGGATGACAAAAGGAGAAGAGGGACGGTGGTTTTATTAGGTAATTACCATGTTGCAGACATTTCTCATGTGCTTTCCATGTGTCAATGAGAATGCTAAATATATTAGAGACGATAAAATGGAATTTAGCAGCCAAAGCTGGGAGTAAATTCAGCTGCTATAAAGAACAGCATTTTGGTCTCTGATAGAAAAACTAGAAACAATCTCAGATAAAGGAGAGGGGACCAAGTGCAAGACCAAGTATAAAAAGGCAGTGGATGAAAAATGTAATTGTTGAAAATAAAGCATCCAAGATGGGTCATTTGTGCAACAGAAGAATCTATTATGATGATAATTTTTTGCCCATGTATGTGATGATGTGGATGTCAAGACATGATGTAAAAGTATCAATAATGGCATCAGTATTAATGGTAATTATCATAGTTGTTTATTGAGTATTCATTATTTGTATATTGAGGTGTTGAGGGTATTATTAACATTATTTTTTGTAATTCTGACATCAATTCTCAGAGGTAGTGTTTCATATATCTCTATGGTACTGCCTCAGATTTTTCCAGCTTCACTTATCTCTGGAACTCCCAGGTACTTTTTCCATACCAGTTATCTCTGCAGCGAGGAACTACCCATAAGCTCCAACCAACATCATGTGGGCACAGCTCATCGCCTTACCCCATGCTTATGTTAATCAACTGTCAGCTCCCACTCAGAGTTTCCCAACAATCCCTAACAGGTGTAGGACCACAGTGTTCATGCACAGCCTAGAAGGACAGGGATTGAATGGCATTTGGGATGACTGATGGAAAATGAGAGTCAGTGAATATTTTTGTCTCCCTTTCTTTCCTTAGACTGATTTTCATTTGACGCAATATCTTCATAAGACTTCTCAGTGGAGAATCTCCCAAGTTAGAGCAATTGGTTGCTCTTGATCACATGTGGTAGCCACAGCAGTGAGGTACCTTCAAATCCTCTGTCTTTCTCTGTACCATTAACCTTTTTCCTCACTCCTGCTTCCCTGATATTTTTCTTCCAAATAAATTAGTAGAACACAAACATTTGGATTTCTTGAGAACCCAGGCTAAGACAATGGTATCAGGACTGGAATGTTTATAACGTGTGTTATGCAGAGACATCACCATCTTCACTTGTGCATATTGCGAATGGGGTGCGGGTGGGAGTGAAGTGTGGGATAACTGGTGGTTGTAGTTATGGAACAAAATGGCCATGATGACAAGTATAAGGATTGTTAAGTAGGTTGGCTTCTGATAACAACACTGCTAGCTTTTACCAACATAAAATGAAGGGCTCAGGTGTGTCACCTGCTAGTTTAAGTTATATGATGAAACCTGCAATGCCTTCAAAACAGCTTTTAATTAGACTTTTATCTTGAATAATTGTAAAGCATACAGCACTGAAAATCAGGCACAAATTCTATAATAAGGGGAACAGAGCTGCAAATGAGCCTAAATATTTCTCTCTTCAATAAATCACTTTTCAGAATTATGATCTTGATAGAAAAAAGTGTGTGACATAAGAGCCAGGACGTGGACATTGAGTGGACATGCCTGAGAATCTTTTATCTCCACATTATCTTAAATTCTTTAGGACAGTAAAAGTAACACTCTCCTACTTTCTGCAGAAGAATAGTCTGGACTTGCCTGGATACTTGAACTATCTTTACCTAAAGAAAAAGTCTTGCAAGATAATGTTTAAAATAAGATTCCTCCTCATATCCTCCATTACCTCCAGCCCAATCAGGAGGGTTAGGTATTAGCACAGATCAATTAGGAAAGCACAGGAAATATAGCCCAGGAAATATAGCCCCACCATGTGCCAAAGACTTTGCAGGACCTTGTAAGTGTGTTTGGCTAAGGAACAGGAAAATCTGTATGGGAATGCACCAGACTGAGATAGCGCCAGGCAAATGTGAGACTGGACAGTGGCAAATTTATTAATATAGGAACAGTCACCTAAGACACTGGACTTTATGTTCTATCAGAGAAACCCAAAGCACATTCTAAAAGTCTGCTGTCTATACTGTATCAACATAAAGAAGAAAAATTCTATGATCGTAGGATTAATGATGAAAAAGCGTTTAATAAAATCCAAAACCCATTCATGATAAAAATTGCCACCAAATTAGAAATGGGGGAGAATGACCTCAATAATAAAGAGTACCTACATAAAAGCACAAAGATAATGTTGTAATTACTAGAGAATTATCTGAATGCTTTTCCTTCAAGACTGAGAAGAAGGCAAGGATGTCAGCTCTAACCATTACCACCCAACATAGGGCTGGAAGCTCTAGCAAGAACAATAAAACAGAAAAGGAAATAAGAGTTATAGATTATAAATGAAGAAATAAAACCATCCTGATTTACAGATGACATGAATGTTTCTATAAAAATTTCTATGGAATCTACCTTACCCTCTCCCCCAACAAAGAGTCCTAAGAACCAATAAGTGAGGTCATCAAGATTATAGAACATAAGATCAACACACAAAAACCAATCCCACTTCTATATAGTAAAAATGATCATGCTGAAATTGAAATGCAAAATATAGTACCATTTATAATTATTCCAAAGAAAATAAAACACCTTGGTATACACTTAACTGAATATGTACAAGAAAGGTATAGTTAAAATCATAAAATTTTGAAGACAGAAATCAATGATTTAAGTAAATGGAAAGACAAACCATGTTCATGGTTTGGAGGACTCTATAAATGACAATTTTCCTTAATTTGATCTATAGGTTTAATATATTTCCTGTCAAAATCTTAGCAAGTTTTTTAAATAAGCATCAAAGAGCTTATTCTAAAATTTATATGGAAAGATACACATCTTAAAGTAGCTAAAATAATCTTCACCTAAGAATAAAGTCAGGGCAATCACTCTGCATTGCATTTAGGCTTACTTTTTAGCTATAGTAATCAAGACAATGATATTGGCAGAGGGAGAGGTGAGTAGATCCTTAGGATAGAACTAAACTGTACAAATACAGTCAACTGATTTGACAAAGGCATGGAGGCAGAAGGAAAATGAATGACCTACAACTCACACCTTATTCAAACATAAGTTGAGTTTTTAGGCTTGACACCAAAATTATGATCAAGGAAAGGGAAAATTGATAAATTGGACTTCATCAAAATTAAATAATTTTATTCTATAAGATACCTGCAAAGGGGATGAAAAGACAAGCTATAAACTGGGAAAAAATATTTGCCAACCACATATCTGACAAAGCGCTTGTATCAAGAATATATATGTAAAAAAAACTCCCACAACTCAATAGATAAAAAGACTGTACACTTCGAAAATTGATAAAATATGTGATAGACATTTTACCAAAAGGGATATACAGATGGCAAATAAGCACATGATGAAAATATGTTCAGTGCTATTAGCCATCTGAGAAATGCAAAAGAAAAAAGAGAAAAAGGAAAGAAAGAGAGAAAGGGAGAGAGAGCATGAAAATCCCAAACCCAGAAATGCCGTAATGAGATACCTATCTACCTACTGCTGAAAACAGTTGGGGTGGTAAAAAAACAAACAAAAAAATCAATCTTGTAGACTAAGCAATGATCGTTTAATGGGTGTGGTGTATAATAAAGTCCTGAGCTATAAATGATCCGGAGAGGTGATATGTTAGTTAATCAGTGGGAGTAACTAAAAGGCATAGAACAGTGCAGGAAAAGTACTCTGCGGTGTAGAACTAGTGCGGGAGAAACCTTGAGTGAGAGAGAAGCAATGTGTCTTTGATAAGCAGGTTCTTAAGAAAGGGAGGAGAGCGTGGCAGGGAAGAGACGGTACTTACGCAATAGTCACCGGGCAGCACAATGTCCCTAGCATGTTCATAGGCGAAACCTGTATCTGGGGTAAGAGCTATGAAGAGACATGGTATGAACTGAAGGTTTTTAAGAATTGGGATATAAATGACTACAGACCTGGGAAGGAGGCAAAGCATGTGGGGGGTTAGCTCGCAAGGGGATAAGTGTGAAGCAAACATCAGAGGCTGCGTCTGACTTCACATGTAGAGATATACATCATCCTTGTCTATGGGGCTCATATCAAAACAAATACACCTTCTTTCACGTAGGCTGTTGGGCCATAGATCCAACCCACAAACCAAAGGAAAAATAGTTCGTTATCTTTGATCAAGTCTGCTGCAGAGCAAAATCACACTGCTTCTAGCTTCTTCTTTGAGTAAACTATTCATTTCTATTCTGCAGACTTATGGGGAAAACTTCTCAGACCCTTAAAAACACGAGAGGCGGAAGTTCAATTTCATACTGCTAAAATGAGTTGCTTGTTCGAAGAAAAATCTGGAAAGTGATATTGGATTAAAAGTACATTCACTGACTAATTTGGTCAACAGGCCACATGGGCAACCCTTAAAATGAAACTGAGGAAGTCAAGGGATGGCAGAGAGCAGGTCAGTGATTTAAGAATTAAGATAACAAAGAACCAGTTTTCAGATCTTGGTCCTTTTGGTAGAAGTAACTTTTCAAAGGTAGTGGCGTACCAGACTACACTAAGATCTCAACTCTAAACTAATTAATGCAGCGGGCTGGATGAAAGAAACACTCCAAACAAGCTGCCAACGTGCACAGCATCCTAGCTTCCCTTTCTGTTTCCACTTTCCCTCAGTTCTTGCCACAGTCTATTCTTGCCCTCCAAGAAGACCCATCCTTTAAAGAGTCTAGTTAGATTATGTTCTCTTCTTTCAAGCCAGGCAGTGCCTTCCCTTTGCATTTGAAATAAAATTCAAGCTCTTCATCTTGGTCCCAGAGACCTGCCTCCAGCCTGCCTCTGTCACTCCGTATGGAACGCTCCCCTCACTGCCACCATATGCTCCGACCATGGTAGCATTTCTTCCTTTGTTTTGCTCCTTGATCTTCTTGCAAGAGATTTCTCATCATTAGATCTCCGTGGAAAGGATGTTTCAGAAGGATCTTCTCCAACTTCCCAGATAGTAGCAACCATTGCACCTGCACCTCGTCCCTGTAACATCACTGTTTGGTTTCCTTTGTAGGAATTTTCATTACCCATGACTACTTTTCTGGTGTATTTATCTGTTCATTGCCTGCCTCTTAACTGCCTGTGATTTCCAAAAGAGTGAGACTAGTTTTGCTGTGTTTGCTGTTATGCACCCAGCACCTAGAAAAGTGCTTGGATTAAGACAGCAACATACACACACTTCCCCAAACAAGGACAGAGGGTGACAAAAGAATGTACACACATTTTAAGAAAGGAAAAAACTGTATTAAAATTGTAAGTCTCTCTCTCTCTGTGTATATATATATATATATATCCATAACAAAAGATGTATACAAGTTACATTGAGCACCTCTTATAATTGCAGAAGTCAAACATGATTTGAGTATCTTCATTATTTATCGTGTATATGTAGTATGAAGCAAGGGTCACCTAATTACAGCCCCCAGGCCAAATTTGGTTTTTATTCCAAGAAAGTTTTATTGGAAGGCAGGAATATGTTTGGAATATGTTTTATTCCAAACATCCCCTGTTTTTATTCCAAGAAAGTTTTATTGGAAGGCAGGAACACTCTGTCATTTATATGTTTCATTTATGTTTTCTATGGCTGCTTTTGTGTCACAACAGCAGAGCTGAGGAGCTATGACAGAGATAACGGGTTAACCCTCAAAGCTGAAAACATTTACTGTTTGGCAGTTTACAGAAAAAGTTTACTGATACTTGATATAAGGCAATGTATGGGTGGGTGCCGTGGCTCATGCCTGTAATCTCAGCACTTTGTGAGGTTGGGGCAAGAGGGTAGCTTGTGGTTAGGAGATTAAAACAGCCTGAGCCACACAGTGAGACCTTGTCTTTACAAAACTTTGCTGGGCACTGTGGCATGTGCCTACTATAGTCATGCTACTCAGGAGGTTCAAGCAGAAAGATCACTTGAGCCCAGGAGTTCAAGGCTGCAATGAGCAATGATGAAACCACTCTACTCTAGCCTGGGTGACAGAGCAAGACCCTGTCTCTGGGTGTGAGGGGAAGTAGCCTCTTCAAAAATAAAAACTATGTGAGAAAGAGAGCTCCAAAATGTCAGAGGGGAATTGGAGCATTGGCTAATGTTTTCTTTGTGTAAAATCCAGGAAATCTGATAGTGATCCAAATGGAAGCAAATCCTCAAAATGGTCTTGGATTAGAGTGTGAGAGGAGCCTACACTTCAGTGATTAGGTCAGAAATCAGAAGTTGACTGGCTCAAGACCAAGCTGTTTTTCAGGCTAATTCTGTATTCTCTCTCGAATATAGTTCTCTTCTGCTTCACGCTGGGGCAGAACTACCTTTGCTGAGTTTCCTCTGTGCAATCTGGAGTGTAGGGAATGCTGCCATCTTCGTGATGAATCGTTTCCTCCATTGAATTGCAATTATAGGTTTTAATCAGTTCATTATTCCACCTAGTTTTTGGGTCTTGACAGTTATGCTGTGGAAACTAATTGAATTGGCTTTACCTCAAGGCATTCCCACAAGAAGATCTTACCTTGCCATTTGGGAATTTTTTGGCTGATTGACCAAATTAGCCCTAATCCTTTCTTCCAACCTAAAAAAAAAAAAAAAAAAAATCTTATTTTTATGTTTCTCCTTTGAAACAGTTCATATTCTTTTTCTTTTGAACACAGTGCTCTTTATATAAAAAGAAAATCACTGACCTGTAACTTAGTATGTTATAGTCCTGAGCTAGTTATATAAGAGGCTATGGAATGGTTGTACAGTAAACCCTTATTATTTTTCATGCCCTCCCTTTAGAATAATTAGGGAAAAAGTGTGGAAGAGATGGGCATTAGATTACATTTTTCCAACACATTGTGCTTTCTGTTACTGCAATTTTTAGGCTATGGAAGAGATATTGCCCGTGAAAAATGTTTGGCTATCTGACTACGGTGCCATTATCCTAGCAAGTTCATCGTAGTATGTAGCTGGGTCTTCAGGCTCTTGGTTTCCTCGGCAGCTCACACCAAATTCACAAGGTTTTAATCTGATGAAGAAATCCAGATATCAGTTTCACATTGAAACAAAAAATAAAACAGCCAAGGAGGTTAGAATTATTTCATTACTTTGGTCAGCATGTTCTCCTCCTATAGGAGGAGCTATACACTGTTATAATCCACAGGTTCTTCAGCGAGTGTGGAATTGAAGCAGAGGAAGCAGAGATGCTGGTTAGAAAATTACCCTGTTAGCACGAATCCTCAGCTGCGTCCATCTCCCATTTGAGAGCTACACCATTAAAAGACAGGAAAACCAAACTGTGGGACAGAGCAACTTGTTCTGTGAAAGGTCCTAAACCAGTACCTCCAATGGGGGCCTCTGCTGTGCTGATTTTAATTCTGTTGAAATACTTTTGCTTTCAGCCTTTAATTTTGCAAGAAATACTCTTGTTTCAGTTATTGTCAGATGATCAATTATTCCATCAAATCCTACTCTTTCTGTGCTCTGCCACAGGGAGGCTCATCTTCTGAAGGAGATGTCCGCATATTTCTTGTTTGATCCACTGCATGTTAAATTTATCAGTTCGACTCACAAAGCTCTGGAGTATCTCACTGCTGCCTCTATGTACTCCCCATAAGTAGCATGGTTTCTCAACATTGGCACTACTCACACTTTAGGCTGGATATTATTTTGTTATCAGGGGCTGTCTTGTGGGTTATATAGAATGTTTGACAGTCTCCCTGGCCTCTACCCAGTCTGTGTCAGTAGCAGCCTCCTCACCTCCCTGCCACTTAGAAGTTGGGACAGCTAAACACATTTCCAAACATTGCCCAATCTCTCTCGGGTACCAAAATCACCTCCTGTTGAGAATCACTGATAAGTGAAAGAAAGAAAAGATTCCTCCGACACTTGTCAAGGATGTAGAGTAAAAAGCCTCCAGCCTGGTATGATGCCATTTGATGACTCCACTTTTAGTCCTCCAATGTTCCCCTTACTGTAATCAAGGTGTTTATAACAATCAAATCTTAAATTATACTTCTTTCCATGAAATTATTATGCTTATCTGTTTTTCCAGGCAGCTCATAATTTTTCATATCTGGTTGGGCAGAAAGTTTATACTATAGAATTTTGCTGAGTTATATAGAGCACCATATTTTTATTGGAAGAGAAAAATATTTCAAAATTTGAGGTCTGTACTGTATCTGTCAATACCAATGGCTGACTTCAGCTCTGAAACCTAACTAATGTACATTTCAATTTGTTTGGGTGCATCAAATCATTGAGTTTGTCAATACAGGCTGTAGGACTTGAAATACTGGTATTGATGGAACCTTTTAGATCCGAGGAGGCAAAAACCATGGAGATTTTATTATAATCCAAGTTTACTTTTCTCCTTACCCTGGTGCTTTTTAATTAAAGACTAAAGTTTTTCAGAAATTGGTTTAGCATACAGGGGTCTTGGTTTGCCAAGTCAGATTTTTACTTTATAATATCAGAAATACTTAAGTTTGGTCACTTTATTGCTTTAAATTCACCTCCAAGTCCCCGTTCTAAAAATGCCACGGGTCTTACGAATGTCTAAGGTTTTGGGAAGGCCTCGCGAGTCACTGGTTAATGTGTGTGGCAAGGTTTTCCAGCCTTCACATTTCCTTCTAACCGCTTTGTTAGACTGGAACCCTGGTACTCATTGATGTCAGCCTTCCTAAGAGGAAACATGCCACCATCTCACTCGAGTCTTGTGTTAACCTCCCCTGGCTGAGGTTCAGACTCATTTTCAATTCACTAACCTCTTTCTTCCCACTTGTCCTCAATGGCATATGCTGGGGCTATCTCATCTGTACTCTTAGGAGGTCAGAAACCAGGGAAGGAGCCTTTGGCTTCAAGCCACGCATCTTCCACCTTGATAAAATCCCTGACACAAAATGATACTAAGAGCTGGGCTACCTTTCTCAAAGGGGGAGAGGGTAAATATACCAAAAGCAAAATCCAATTGAGATATCCCTAGAGTTATCCCACTGCTTAGGTTACAACCCCCGCACCCCGTCATTCCTTATTTTCTCTTGTTACATTATATAAGAAATGTATTTCACCTTAAAGCGTATGTTATTTTTACTGCAATTCACAGATAGCCAAAAATCCTTTTATCCAAAAAGTTATCCACTGAAAATAAGAGACTTTTTTTTCCAGAAATAATTAAAAAAAAAAAAATTCTTCCCTGGAAATCAAAAGGGTCTAGGATGAGCCCAGTGATGCTTGTGGTAGGAAAGAATAGAGCAGCGAAGATGGAAGGTGGCATTTTTGATGCACTCAGCCCCGAAGAGCAGATCTGCATTTTTTGGCAGCTTCTCTTTAACAGGAAGGAAGAGGGCAATTGGCCAAACAGATAAAATATAAGTATTGCTGAGACAACCCAAGCATCTATCATTCATTTTAGTTGACTGGATTCTTTCCAGAGGGATTTTGTTAGCAAAGAGGAGGAAGGCGGTGGAGTGTGAGGAGTCAGGGACAGAGAAGGGAAATGGAACAAGAGGTGCGGAGTGCTATTTGGAATGATACAAGCTGGTGGTAGGCAACTGCTGAATGCTGGTAAGAATGTCAGAGAATGTTCACTGTGACATTAGTCTTGAGGGGTCTATGAATTTTTAAAATGTATTTTTTAATTTATTATTTTAAAATTTATTTTTAATCAATCTGTCTCTGAAATTTGTCATTTCCAACACCCCTCTCAGGAGTTGGACTCTCGCGTCAGACAGATCTGGTTTCCATGCCACGTTCACCATTTATTAAATATGGAACTTGAACAGGTTATTTAGTTATTCTGAGATGACATTTCTTCATCTGTAAAATGGAGCAAGCCAGTTAGCAGAGTCTGGCTCATGGTGGATCCTCGGTAAAGGCAAGGCACGTAAAGCAGATGGGGAGATGGATACGTGGGTAGTTGGGTGGGTAGAGGACTTTAAAACTCTGGATCTATCAGAAGAAAAGAGATCATCTAAATTCTTACCCAGAGGAAACAGCTTGCCTTTCTAGCTCTTTTTGGCAGCATGAAGAAATTAAGCGTTTATTCTTCAGGAAGGACATGAGACCTCAGCTATCAATGTTGAAAAGAAACAATGCAACTTCACCTGCCTTGAATGTTTTTGCTGTAAAAAAATGAAACGGTTTCATTGAAGTGGTGGTACAGGATCACTGAAGAACTTTATTTGGGACTCTTAGCTTCTCAGATAGATCGATTTCACTCTAATGAATCACACCTTTGAAGCTTGCTCTATGATATTGCTGGCACCTCTTTCTGAGCTCTGTGGCCAAGTGGAGCCTGGCTTAGCCACGGGGGCCAGTCTTCTGTTTCCATTTCAATGTAATTAGGAGACTTTCTTTCTTTGAGTCAGAAACTGGCTGGCAGAATAAATGATACAGGAACATTCCACAGGGTACTGTGGAGGAACAGGCAATCTAAGCATTAATGAACGGGCCACCAGGGCCCATTATACAGAGAAATGCTCCTCTCTACAGCAAAAGGGTGAGGAGTAGGCTTCATGCTGGTGAGCTGATTATTTGGCTTATTCCAATTAGTACTGGATCCCGATGGAATAATGTATTTTTCCTTAATTCTTCCAATTATCCAAGCACTCTCTGGGAGAACATGTTCTTTCTCTCCAAGTGGAAGCAGAGATTCAGCTCTGCTGCAGGGCCTGGTGATACGAGCTGCTGGATTACGACGCCTTCAATCCAGGCGGTGGAGGTGCAGGCCTCTCTGCCAGCACGCACAGCCTGGAGAGGCCGGCTCTCTCCCCTCTGCTTCCTGAACAACCTCATTAGACAATCCGATCTGAAAAACACCTGTAAGTCCCCAAGCCTGTGTGATTGTACCCAAGATA
The DNA here is from genome assembly GCF_027406575.1 of Nycticebus coucang. Classification (NCBI taxonomy): domain Eukaryota; kingdom Metazoa; phylum Chordata; class Mammalia; order Primates; family Lorisidae; genus Nycticebus; species Nycticebus coucang. Next base: position 121,079,423 of record NC_069781.1, on the reverse strand, counting down.
GATTTTAGGGCTCCTTTAAATAGGTCATTTGGGATCCGGAAAGGTGGATTTGAGGACATTTTTCTAAGAAAAGATCAAGTATTTACTGTGTACCTCTGATGAGTAAATAATCACAGCATCCTTAATGGGCAGGGACAGAAAAAGCCAGTTTCCTGAAGAGCATAGATCTGTATCCTCCACAGCCGGGTGCCTCTAACAAGGATCTCCAAAGGAGCGGTGCATCGGACTGGCAAAAACCTCACTCAGCCCTGACACCTTGAATGCTCTGCAGTAGAAGGAGTGACAGATGTCACAGCAGGAAGAATGGTATAATTTAAATACAGGCAACATACTGGGGCCTCCTTTTTTTTTCTCTGAGATAGGGTCTGGCTGTGTCTCTCTAGTTAGAGTGCAGTGGTATCATCATGGTTCACTGTAACTTCAAACTCCTGGCCTCAAGCCATCTTCCTGCTTCAGCCACCTGTATAGCTGGGACTACAGGTGCATGCCACCAGGCCTGGCTAATTTTTCTATTTTTTATAGAGATGTGGGTCTATATCTTGCCCCAGCTTGTCTGGAACTCCTGCCTTTTGTGTTCAAGGAATCCTCCCACCTCAGCTTCCCAAAGTCCTAGGATTATGGGTGTGAGCCACCCACTGCCCTACCCTGTGTTTTTTCCCAGGGGGAGGAGGGTGTTGGAGGGTGTTTGTTTGTTCCAACAATGACTTGCAAATAGTGAAGGGGTATGAGAAAAAGAGGAAAAGGCTGGATTTGAAGATAGCTTCTTCCATGGTAAAGACATCTGATGAGCGTTGAACACCGAAAAATCAACCAAATCAAAACCCAGAATTTTTATTCGTATGTTTGTGCCTTTCTATGAAGTTATCTAGAAGGACATACCCCAGACATCGTCCCCTAGGTAGGGGAATAAAAAAACCGAGGATGATTAAATGTTTACCTTTCTCCTTTCCACCTTAATTACTTAACTGCTTGAATTAAAGTCTTCTGACTGAATTCGATGACTGGGCCCTGATTTCAAGAATCATATACTGGAGGATATTTTTATAGTTTTATTGAGGTATCGTTATACAATGTATTTTCATCCATTCCAAGCATAAGGTTCAATTACTTTTAGCAAATGTTAGCTGTGAAATTACTACCACAATATAGTTTTAGAAGACAGTATTATCATCACCCTAAGTTTTGTTGTGTTCACTAGAAGTCAATGCTATGTTTTTAACAACCTACACTCATGGGAACTAATCCACTCTGGGGAGAGGGAGACATCCCTCACCTGGCAGGAGGAATCCTCACCTGTGGGGATTCACCCCACAATCCAAATGCCAGCCCGCCTTGGCCCCACCACCCAATGCTACCAGTGGAAAGCAAATTTCAGTGTTAGTTTTAGAGGTGACAAAGCACACCTGAACCATAGCATTTGGTGTATCTTTGTTCTCTTAAGTACTTACTAATTTTTTTTTTTTTTTTTTTTTTTGTAGAGACAGAGTCTCACTGTACCGCCCTCGGGTAGAGTGCTGTGGCGTCACACGGCTCACAGCAACCTCCAACTCCTGGGCTTAAGCGATTCTCTTGCCTCAGCCTCCGGAGTAGCTGGGACTACAGGCGCCCGCCACAACGCCCGGCTATTTTTTGGTTGCAGTTTGGCCGGGACTGGGTTTGAACCCACCACCCTCGGCATATGGGGCCGGCGCCCTACTAACTGAGCCACAGGCGCCACCCAGTACTTACTAATTTTTAAGTCTCTTTTACTTCTGATTTTGGTAATTTTTTTCTCTTTCTCCCTCTCCTTCTCTCTCTGTCTGTTGCTCAGTTCTGTGAATCTTTACAAAGAATGAACTTGCAACGTCAATGATTTACTCTGTTGTTTTTCTGTTATTTTAAAAATGTTATTCATTTTCATTAGAACATTATTTGCTTCCGTTTGATAACAGTTTATTCTGATTGTTCTTTCCAGTTTGGTATGGTAGAAGTTTAAGGCATTTATTTTATTTTTTATTAAATCATATCTTTGTACATTGATGCATTTATGGGGTTCAGTGTTCTGCTTTGATATACAATGTGAAATGCTTACATTGAACTAAGTAACACATCCATCACAATTATACTCATTTCTTAATAGTTTTGAAATGTACCATTGCATCATACACATTAGATGAGGTTCCGTTCCCCAAATGTCCTCCCTCATCCCATATCCCCCCTCCCCTCCCCTCTTTCTCCTCTTCCCTTCTACTTTCTGGACTATTGTTATATTCTGCCATTCATATGAATGTGTAGGTGATTATATATTGATTTCATAGTAGTATTGAGTACATTGGACTTTATTTCCCCATTCTTGAGATACTTTACTAAGAAAAATATGTTCCAGCTCCATCCAGATAAACATAAAAGATGTGTCAGTCTCCATCTTTTTTATGGCTGCATAGTATTCCATGATGTACGTATACCACAATTTGTTAATCCATTCATGGGTCGATGGGCACTTGGGCTGTTTCCATGTCTTGGCTATTATGAATTGGGCTGCAGTATACATTTTGGTGCAAATGTCTTTGTTGTAAAATAATTTTTGATCATATGGGTATACACCTAATAGAGGAATTGCAGGATTGAATGGAAGGTTTACTTTTAGTTACTTGAGTGTTCTCCAAACTTCTTTCCATAAAGGTCGTATTAGCTTGCATTCCCACCAGCAGTGTAGAGGTGTTCCCTTCTCTCTACATCCAGCCAACATCTGTAGTTTGTGGATTTATTTATTTATTTATTTATATTATTAAATCATAGCTGTGTACATTAATGTGATCATGGGGCAACATACACTGGTTTTATAGAACATTTGACATATTTTCATCACACTGGTTAACATAGCCTTCCTGGCATTTTCTTAGTTATTGTGTTAAGACATTTATATTCTATATTTACTAAGTTTCACATGTACCCTTGTAAGATGCACCACAGGTGTAATCCCACCAAACCCTTGAAGAAAACAGTCTGTGCAAGTATTTTATGAGGAGGACCCCCCCTCCCCCCGGGCAATTGAAGTAGCTTCAAAAATACACTACTGGGACCTGATCAAACAAAAAAGCTTCTGCACAGCCAAGAACACAGTAAGTAAAGCAAGCAAACATCCCTCAGAATGGGAGAAGATATTTGCAGGTTATGTCTCCGACAAAGGTTTAATAACCAGAATCCACAGAGAACTCAAACGTATAACCAAGAAAAGAACAAGTGATCCCATCTCAGGGTGTGCAAGGGACTTGAAGAGAAACTTCTCTGAAGAAGACAGGTGCACAGCTTACAGACTTATGAAAAAATGTTCATCATCTTTAATCATCAGAGAAATGCAAATCAAAACTACTTTGAGAGATCATCTAACTCTAGTAAGATTAGCCCATATCACAAAATCCCAAGACCAGAGATGTTGGTGTGGATGTGGAGAAAAGGGAACACTTCTACACTGCTGGTGGGAATGCAAATTAATACATTCCTTTTGGAAAGATGTTTGGAGAACACTTAGAGATCTAAAAATAGATCGGCCATTCAATCCTATAATTTCTCTACTAGGCATATACCCAGAAGACCAAAAATCACATCATAACAAAGATATTTGTACCAGAATGTTTATTGCAGCCCAATTCATAATTGCTAAGTCATGGAAGAAGCCCAAGTGCCCATCGATCCACAAATGGATTAATAAATTGTGGTATATATACACCATGGAATATTATGCAGCCTTAAAGAAAGATGGAGACTTTACCTCTTTCATGTTTACATGGATGGAGCTGGAACATATTCTTCTAAGTAAAGTATCTCAAGAATGGAAGAAAAAGTATCCAATATACTCATCCCTACTATGAAACTAATTTATGGCTTTCACATGAAAGCTATAACCCAGTTACAACCTAAGAATAGGGGGAAGGGGAAAGTGAGGGGAGGGAGGGGGGAGGTGGTCAGAGGGAGGGGGATTAGTGAGATTACACCTGTGGTACATCTTACAAGGGTATATGTGAAACTTAGTAAATGTGGAATGTAAATGTCTTAGCACAATAACTAGGAAAATGCCAGGAAGGCTATGTTAACCAGTGTGATGGAAATGTATCAAACGGTCTATGAAACTAGTGTATGGTTCCCCATGATCACATTAATGTACACAGCTATGATTTAATAAAACAAAAAAAAAGAATGGAAGAAAAAGTATCCAATGTACTCAGCCCTACTATGAAACTAATTTATGGCTTTTACGTGAAAGCTATAACCCAGTTATAACCTAAGAATATGGGGAAGGGGGGGAGGAAGGGAAGGGAGGGGGGAGGGAGGGTGATTAGTTTGGGGCTTTTGTGATGTGGGCTAATCTTACTGGAGTTAGGTGATATCTCAAAGTGGTTTTGATTTGCATTTCTCTGATGATTAAAGATGATGAGCATTTTTTTCATGTGTTTGTAGGCTATGCACCTGTCTTCTTTAGAGAACTTTCTGTTCAAGTCTCTTGCCCACATAGAAATGGGGTTATTTGTTCTTTGCTTATTGATTAGTTTGAGTTCTCTGTGGATTCTAGTTATCAGACCTTTGTTGGAAACATAAACTGCAAAAATCTTCTCCCATTCTGAAGGTTGACTGTGTGCTTTACTTACTGTGCTCTTGGCTGTGCAAAAACTTTTTAGTTTGATCAGATCCCAGTCATGTATTTTTGGTGTTGCTTTAATTGCCCAGTGGGTCTTCCTCATAAAATATTCTCCCAGTCCATTTTTTTCAAGTGTTTCTCCTGCACTCTCTCTGAGAATCTTTATAGTTTCATATCTTAAGTTTAAATCTTTTATCCAGTGAGAATCAATTTTTGTCAATAGTGAAAGGTGTGGGTCCAGTTTCAGTCTTATACAGGTTGCCAGCCAGTTCACCCAGCACCATTTGTTAAATAGGGAATCTTTCCCCTACTGAGTATTTTTGATAGGCTTGTTGAAGATCAAATAATGGTAAGTGGCTGGGTTCATCTTTTGGTTCTCTATTCTGTTCCATAAATCTATCTCTCTGTTTTTAGGCCAGTACCATGCTGATTTGATCACTATAGATTTATAGTATAGCCTGAAGTCTGGTAATGTGATACCTCCTGATTTGTTCTTATTTCTGAGTAACGTATTTGCTATTCAAAGTTTTTTCTGATTCCATATAAAACAAAGTACTATTTTTTCAATTTCTTTTAAGTATTGCAATGGTGCTTTAGTAGGGATTGCGTTAAATCTGTAGATTGCTTTGGGTAGTATGGACATTTTAACAATGTTGATTCTTCCCAGCCATGAGCATATTATGTTTTCCCATTTGTTAACATCTTCAGCTATTTCTTTTCTCAGAGTTTCATAGTTCTTTTTATAGAGATCTTTCACATTGTTTTTTAGGTAAATTCCCAGATATTTCATCTTCTTTGGCACTACTATAAAAGGAATACAGTCCTGGACTATATTTTCAGCTTCACTATTCTTGGCATATGTAAAAGCTACTGTTTTGTAAGTTTTGATTTTGTATCCTGCAACACTGCTGTATTCCTTAATCACTTCTAAGAGTTTTGAAGTTGAGTCCCTGGGATTTTCTAGGTATAGGATCATATCATCAGCAAACAGTGAGAGTTGGATCTCCTCTGACCCTATTTGGATACTCTTGATCACCTTCTCTTGCCTGATTACGATGACTAAGACTGCCATTACTATGTTGAATAGCAGTGGAGACAGTGGGCATCCTTGCCTTGTTCTTGATCTGAGTGGAAATGTTTTCAATTTTATACCATTCAATATGATATTGGCTGTGGGTCTTCTATCAGTTTAAGAAATGTCCCTTCTATGCCTATTTTCTTAAGTGTTCTAATCATGAAAGAATGCTAGATATTATCAAAGGCCTTTTCTGCATCAATTGGGAGAATCATATGTTCTTTGTTTTTTATTGTATTTATGTGATGTATTATATTTATAGATTTGCGTATGTTGAACCAACCCTGTAACTCTTGAATAAAACTAACTTGATGTTTGTGTATATTTTTTTGGTGTGTTGTTGAATTCTGTTTGCTAAGATCTTATTGAGTATTTTTAAATTGATATTCATTAATGATATTGATCTATAATTTTCTTTCTTTGCTGGATCCTTTCCTGGTTTGGGGATCAGGGTGATATTTGCTTCATAGAATGTGTTAGGAAGTATTCCTTCTTCTATGCTTTGGAAAAGGTTGTTATAATATAGGTACTAGATCCTCTTGAAAGTTTTGATAGAATTTAGATGTGAAGCCATCCGGTCCTAGACTTTTCTTTTTTGGGAGATTTTGTATTGTTGATGCTATTTCAGTGATTGATATAGATCTATTTAAGATTTCTAATTCTTTCTGGTTGAGTCTAGGAAGGTGGCATCCTTCCAGGTATTGGTCCATTTCCTTCAGATTTTTATATTTCTGGGAATAGAGATTTTTTTTAGAAATCATTGAGGATTTTTTGAATTTCTGAAGTGACTGTTGTTATTTCTCCTTTATAGTTTCTGAATGATGATATTAGAGATTTTACTTTTCTGTTTCTGGTTAGGTTGGCCAAAAGTTTATCATTTTATTAATCTTTTCAAAAACCCAACTTTTTCCTTTGTTGATCTTCTGAATGATTCTTTTGTTTTCAATTTCATTTAATTCTGCCCTAATTTTGGTTACTTCTTTTCTTCTTCTGGGTTTGGGGTTGGAATGTTTTTCTTTTTCCAGTTGCTTGAGATGATCCATTAAGTTGTTGTCTTCTTCTCTTTCTGTTTTCTTGATTAAGGCTTCCAGTGCTATAAATTTCCCTGTTAGGACTGCCTTTGCAGTATCCCACAGGTTTTGATAATTTGTGTCTTCATTATCATTTTGTTCCAAAAATTTGGTGATTTCCTTCTTAATCTAGTCTTTGACTCAGCTATCATTCAGCCTAAGATTATTTAGTTTCCCTCAATTTGTTTGAGTATGAAGATTCCTGTTGCTGTTGAGCTCAACTTTTATTCCATGGTGGTCTGAGAAGATACAACGACTAATTTCTATTAAATTTGCTAAAGTTACACTTGTTTTCTAGGATATGATCTATTTTGGAGGATGATCCATGGGCTGATGAGAAGAATGTGTATTCAGTTTTATTAAGATTAAATGTTTTGTAGAGATCTATAAAGTCCGTTTGTTCTAGGGTCAGATTTAAGTCTAATATTTCTTTGTTTAGTTTCTTCTTGGAGGATCTATCCAAAACTGTCAAAGGGGTGTTAATCTCCAACTATTACAGTGCAGGAAGATATCAAGTTGTTCATATCCATTAGGGTTTGCTTTATGAATTCAGTAGCATTCTGGTAGGGTGCACAAATGTTAATTATCAAAATCTCCTCATGTTGGGTGTTTCCCTTGACAAATATGTAGTGACCATCCTTATCTTTCTTTATCTTTGTTGGTTTAAAGGCAATTGCATCTGCAACTAAAATTGCAACCCCTGCTTTTTTCTGGTTTCGATTTGCCTGTATTATAGAGGTCCATCCCTTCACCCTGAGTCTATTTTTATCCTTTAAGGAAAGATGAGATTCTTGTATAGAGCAGATATCCAGTCTGAATTTATGTATCCAGTCAGCCACGCTGTGCCTCTTTAGAGGACAATTTAAATCATTCACATTAAATTAGAGAATTGATAAACCTGGTTGTGTTTTGGTTGTCATGATTTTCGAATGTCCAGTGGACATTTTTAATCTTTTCACCTCTGTAGAAGTTGGGTTTTATTAAAAAATTTCTGGGTGAGTTTACTTTGGAGGTAGAGAATTGCACTGGTCATTGTGGAGGATGGGTCTGAGAATATCCTGGAAAGCTGGTTTAGTTATGGCAAATTTCTTCAACTTGTGTATGTCATTAAAGTATTTGATTTCTCCATCACAAATGAAACTCAGTTTAGCTGGATATAGGATCGTGGGCTGGAAATTGTTTTGTTTTAGGAGATTGAAGGTCAATGACCATCCTCTTCTGGCTTGAAATGTTTTGGCTGAGAGATCTGGAGTCATTCTGATATTTCTCCCTTTGTAGGTGATGTTTTTCTTATGTCTGGCTGCTTGCAGAATTTTCTCCTTCATCTCAACTTTGACAAAGTTAACCACAATGTGTCTAGGAGATGCTTTATTTGGATTGAGTCTTGCTGGGCTTCTGAAACTGTCTACTATCTAAAGTTCTGTATCTCTTGCAATGATTGAGAAATTCTCCTCCAAAATATCTTGGAGTAGAGCATCGGTACTTTTAGGACCACCCTCTTCTTTGGGAATTCCTATAAGATGAATGTTTGATCTTTTGGAGTGATCCTACAACTCTGTCAGGGAATGATCGGTTTTTGCTCTCAATTTGTCTGCCTCTTTGAGCATTTGGGAATGTTCAAAAGCTTTGTCTTTAGGTTCAGAGGACCTTTCTTCTGCCTGGTCAACCATATTACTGAGGGAGCTCCTCAACTACCTTTTTTGTTTCCTTGAGCTCTGCTATCTCTTTTCTCATTATGTCCATTTCTTTGTTGACTTTGTCTTTGAATTCATTAATTTCTTGAGACAACTTTAGAACTACTCTTTGGAATTCAATTTCTATCTTTTCTTCCATTCTATTTATCTTATTTGCCATCCATATTCTGAATTTGATTTCTGACATTGCAGCCATTTATCTATGCATGGCATCTTCAGTTGTATCTCCTTTGTCATTTCTCGGGGGGTTGATCTACTCTGGGTATTCATGTTATCAGAGTTCTTCTGTTGGGTCCGCACAATGTTTATTTTCCATTGTTTGGTTATTAGAACTGGTAGGGTAAGATTGAATTGGGGTTCCCAGGTAGGAGAGATAGTCCCTTACCAAAGCGCTAGGTTTTATAATTGTGGCTTATCTCCTACAACATACAAAGGCCCCTTTCAGAGTTTTGGCCAGAGACTATGAGGACCTACTTGGTGAGATAGCTCAAGCTAGCTCTGTTTTGATATCAGTCAACCTCTATCATATCCTAAGAAGCCACAGTATTAAGTTTAAATCTTGGCTGTGAAGAGATACAAACAGCTGTGGCACCCAGCCCCCACCCTTCAGTTCTTTTCTGCTACAGAACTTCAGAGGTCAACCTCAGAATGTCCCTGAGTGGACAGCCCCAGGTGTGAGTTCCAATTAAATTGTCTCAGGCAGCACAAACCCTGCTCAACAGAGAGGGATTCAAGGGTCTCCAACAGCACAATTGGAGCCAGGGATCCCCGCCCCTGCCTGCCAGACTCAGTCCACACTGTTGTCCACTTCTATGCTCACAGGCCCAGTTGGAGCCAGGGGCCATCCCCCTGCCCACTGGTCTCATTCCACACCCAGCAAGCTTCTGCTTGCCAGACCCGTTGGAGTCAGGGGACCACACCCCTGCCTGCCAGTCTCAGTCTACTGCTTGGCAAGCCTCTGTTCACAGGCTCAGTTGGAGTCAGGGCACCGTGCCCCACCCTATACTTAGTTATTCTTGTTCTCTTGATGTGGATTTGAGTTACTATCTGTTATTATTTTCTTTTAACTTAGATGGATTTTTGGTATTTCTTATATGGCATGTTAGCTAAAAAGGCCCTCTCTTAGGCTTTATCTGACAATGTAGTGAAGGATAGTGTTCCTGGATAGCGTTTCTGTTTGTTTTGCATGTATTGCTTTGAGCACGTGCTTTCACTCTTTTGACCTCCATTGTTTCTGATGAAAAATTTGTTATTAATTTTATTTTCTGTTTATCTCTGCCTTTGGCTATCAATAATCTGGTTATAATTTGTCTAGGTATGGATCTCTTTATGTTCATCTGATTTAGAATTTGAGTTTCATTGATTTGTAGATTAGTATTTTTAATCAAATTTGAGAAGTTTTTGTTCATTTTTTAATATATTTTTTCTGGCTTTTTTATTTCCTCTTTATTTCTGGCACTCATAAAATATGTGTATTGATAATACCCTTTGAGTTTCAGTTCTTTAGCTGTGATTACTTTTTCTTTGTTTTTTAGTTTGAATAATTACTATTGCTCCATTTTTAATTTTTTTTATTTGAGATGGAGTCTCACTATATTGCTCTCGTAGAGTGCTGTGGGATCACAGCTCACAGCAACCTCCAAGTCTCAGGCTTAAGCAATTCTCTTGCTTCAGCCTCCCAAGTAGCTGGGACTACAGGCACCTGCCACAACGCCTGCCTATTTTTTGGTTGTAGTTGTCATTGTTGTCTGCCAGTTCTGGTCTGTGTGGCTGGTGCCCTAGCCACTGATCTATAGGTGGCAAGCCTTCCCTTTAATTATTTTAACATAGTTTCCTTTAGTCCTTTAAACATATTTGAAATAGCTATGTGAAGGTTTTTGTTTGCTAAGTTCAAACTGTGGGTGTATTCAGAGACAGCTTCTATTTACTGCTTGTTCTTATTATATGGTATCAAGTCCCCTCATCATCTTGATCCTTACCTTGGGTTACTAACACTGCATTTTTATACATGTTCCCCAGAGGCGGCAGGTGTGGTCTCACTCACTCAAGTAATTGTGATTGCCTTTGTAGAATGGATTACATAAGACTGTATCATCCCATATTAAATTAGCAACAATGAAAGTGGAGCTTTTTCAGTAGACTTTAGTTGGTCTCAGACTTAAAGATCCATGGTGATAAAGTAGTGAGAAAAAACATTAGATTAAATTTCTGTGTGTGAAATTTGTGATTAATATCACAAACACCTTTGTCTTTCAGTCTTAATGATAGCAATAGCAATATACACAGGGGAAAAGATGATAATAAATCAATAAAAATCCAACATTTCTTAAGTACTATACACATTCCAGGTGCTATTTTAGGTACTACATTTTTTATTTTTTTCCTCTTAATTTTTTTTATGAAATCATACCTGTGTACATTAATGCATTTATAGGGTACAATGTGCTGATTTTATATACAATTTGGAATTCTTACATCAAACTGGTTAACATAGCCTTCACCTCACTTAATTATTGTGTTAAGACATTTATACTCTACTCTTAATAGATTTGACATTTCCTCTTGCAATATACACCATATGTGAGGTCCTACCAATTACCCTCCCTTCACTCAGCCTTTCCCTTCCCTTCCCCTCACCCTCCCCTTTATCCTGCTGGTGGGAATGCAAGCTAATTCATTCCTTTTGGAAAGAAGTTTGGAGAACACTTAGGGAACTAAAAGTAGACTTGCCATTCAAACCTGCAATTCCTCTACCAGGTATATATCCAAAAGACTAAAAATCATTTTACAACAAAGATATTTGCATCACAATGTTTATTTTAGGTACTTTAAAAACACCATCCTTTCATCTTTGCAGCCCTACTGATGAGGAAACTGAAATAAGTAAGCAACCTGCCTGAAACCACAGAGCTAATAAATGGCTAAGCTAGAGTTTGAACATGGTTACTCCAGATCCAAACCTGGGCACTTATTGAATATGTAGAGCTATTGAATACCTAGTGGGAAGGCTTTGCCATTGAAACCTATTCTAAGAATGCTTTGGTTTATCATCGTCAGTTTTCGAGGAGACTGAGAAAAGATTGGTGGTGTGAAATTTTAAATGAATCCAATTTACACCACATTTTAGTGTTGTGTGGTTCCAGTTTACGTAGATTTCTCTGCTTTGCCTTAGGAAATTGCAAGTGTGTAGGAAGAATCCTTAAGAAGCAATTCCTCTAGCTGCTGAGTACATTGGGATTACATTTGGCATGATAAATAACCATCCCCTCTACAGAAGAGTAGCATACAAACCAGCAGGGGGCTGGAGAATTCAAATTCAGGATTGCTAGCAGCCGCCGAATCTGAGGGCATTTGATAATTACAACAAGAGGTTATGAAAATAAAGCAGTGGCTTGCATTAATTTTTATTTTTTGTCTAATCTTATGCAAATCACAAGGAACATATCAGAATAGCAAGTCATGTGAGAAAAAAATTGCTCAAATCCTGATAGATGTTATTATGGATAAAAATGAAATTATGTCTAGAATAGAGAAAATAGCAGCACTGGGCAATTTCACTTCCATGCTCTGAAGGGAACAGGCATGGCACAGATTATGTCAGGATTTGTAGCTGTGATCTGCTGGGGCCATTGCCATTAGCCTTTGAAACCAGATCCTCACCCAGGCGGCATGCACTGGGTAGCTCTCAGGACAGCAAGGCTTCTGCTGCCTCAGCAGTGCAGTGCTTGGTTTAGAAGCAGAGTAAGTAAGACATTTGTCTACAGCATGCTTTAATTTTAATGGGGAGTCTTAAAAGGATCTGCACCTGGGGTTTTGGGTGTTTTGTTTTTTACAATTTTGAAAGTAAAGAAAAATTTGTTAACCTTCCCATTGCTTCTCTGTCCAATCCTTTTGGGCTAGGGGGCTCTATCTCATTGTAATTTCCATAGCATAAACTTATCCACTTACATGCTGGTGTGATTCTCAATGCCCCCCTCAACCCAATTATATTCAATGGGAAGAGTAAGAGAACTTTGTTCAATGTTTCTCCAGTGTAAAAAACCCATTTAGAAGAGCTGAGATGTGCTGATACCTGGATGCAAAAAGGGCAGTCGTTTTTCATGGCTGGATAGGTAGCAAGATGTTACCATTCTCGGTGCCTTTAGGTACAACCATTACTTAACTCAGTCCTTCATCCATAATTTCATTAAGTGGTGTCTGCACGTGGCATGGATTAAATGTTGGAGGGATGACTAAAATGTAGGGGACATGCTCATTGCTTTATCATATTTGGCTTCCCAACTTCTCTCTGCCCTGTCTGCCCCCGCCTTCCTATTTTTCATGCATTTCCTACAGCACCTATCACATGTCATTTTTGTGAACAGAACTTAATTTTGCCAAAGATGCAAGTACCCAGTTGCATGCTTAGCTTGCCATGTCGCCTCTGTTTTGTTTATTCCTGTTTCAGATTATTCTTTATCAAACCCATCTTTTGGCTCTCTCTCTTTCTCTCTCTTTATATTTTCCTCTGGGCTTTGTCAAATATTTTTATTAACAAATGGGATAATTATTGATATGGTTGTTTAAATTCTCTTTGGCCATTTGCCTTAACTATACAATGGGAGTCATAAGGGTGCCTAAATGTTACATTGTTATAAGGCTTAAGTGAGATAATACACGTGCTCAAAATGATGAGCTACGTGGCATATAGCAAGCATTCATTAATCATACTTCATATCAAGTAATCATTCCGAAAGCTAAAAGAAAATTATGATAAAATAAAATTTAAAAAACTCTTTTGCTTCTGGTCAAAGCAATAATAATAATAGGCAACATTTAAGATAATTAGGTACCATATGAGGTTTCTTATATCATTAATTATTGCCATGCCCATTTTATAGGAAAGGAAGGAAAGGATAAGGAAACTGGATCATAGAAAATCAATAATAGTTTCCTGGATCACCTCTGAAATGCATTTGGAGAGGCTTTCTGGTCAATTATTGACCAGAGGAGATTGATAAGGTGCTTTAGATCATCTGATTAAGGATGAGTGATGTCACAAATCACAGCAATGGAAGGATCACTCATGTTTATCTCTTCTAAGTGCGTTCCTGATAGCATCACTCTCATCTACTATTTTCAGAAAGAGGGCAAGAAGTGGAAAAAAGGAGTGCAGAATAGAAAGCCCTAGGAGGAAATTGAGAGCTGGACCTATGGGTTCTCTATAGTCTCGGGACCTATGGTTTCCGAGACTATAAATCGCCAGGATTTGGGTCAGGGGCTGATTTTTTCTCATGCTAAGTCTACTAGACTGGCTTGCTCTGTCCTCCTAGCCTTAGACGAGGGGGCTGCAAATGACTCTAATGGGGAAAGCAGTGAGGACAGAAATGTCCATCTGTGTCAAGGGCACAACATCATGGGTCCACCCTGCATGGAGAACTGGGAATGTAGAGTTGAACTGATAAGGTATACAGTGAACCTATTCAGCAACTGTGACTTGCTGTGTCCCCAGAATTTCCTGAAAACTTCTTTATGAGACAAGTTTGTTTGAGCAAATCTGTCAGAATCAGTTCAGCTTCACTCCTGGAACCCTCCAATTCTCCCATCCACAGTCTCTAGAGTGGTAACTAGCTTATCAGAAAGCATCTGGGCCTGGCTGGAGGCAGCAGCAGGAAAGAAAGGCAGGGCATCAACTTGAACAGGATCAGGAAGGCTTGGGACAGTGAGCAGTGGGGTCTGTGACAGGCGTTCATGCATAAGGGCTGGAGGAGCCCCTCTGGAGCTCCCAGGGTGGCCAGCAGAGATTTGGGTTTCACATAGAAAGAGGCTGGTGGTGGGACACTCAGGATCATTTTAGTAAGTGGTTTGCCTCCAACAGCAATGGTAGGATTTTATTTTATTTTATTTATTTTATGACAGAGTCTCTAGCTGGGTAGAGTGCTGTAGCATCACAGGTCACAGCAACCTCCAACTCTTGGCCTCAAGCAATCCTCTTGCCTCAGTTTTTCTATTTTTTTAGTAGAGACAGGAGGGGGTTCTTCCCTTTTCCTCAGGCTGGTCTCAAACTTGTGAGTTCAAGCAATCCACCCACCTTGGCCTGTTTTTATTTTTTATTTTAAGTTTGAGAAAGTGACAATGTCCTTCTCAGTCTCCATTGTCATGGCACCTATTACATTGAGCTACTCCATAAATATTGCTGTCTGGATGATGTATCATCTCCTCGGGGTCTCCTAAAGCACCTTATGACATCTGCATCATCTGGAAACTATTTTGAGCCACCTCCAAGCACCCAGGCACTATGGGTCTTCAAACTACTGCCCGCGGGCCACATGAGGCGGTGCGATTGTATTTATTTCTGTTTTGTTTTTTTACTTCAAAATAAGATATGTGCAGTGTGCATAGGAATTTGCTCATAGTTTTTTTTTTTTAAACTATTGTTTGGCCCTCCAACAATAGTTTAGGGACAGTGAACTGGTCCCCTGTTTAAAAAGTTTGAGGACCCCTGATATAGACCATGAGTGAAGAACACTTATCCTGCCTCCCAAGGCCCCTTTTTGCAAGGCAGGTTATCCTCATTATGCGTATCCTCCCTAGATTTTTGAAGCTTCTGAACATCCCAGGGCTTGCTTCATTGCACCTGGCCCGTGATTAGTTAACTGAGGGCAACATCTAATTGTCAGATCGGCATGGTGGTGTCTCCAGGTAGTAGCTGAAATAATTGAGAAGAGTGAGGAAAGTTTTAGCAAAGAAAGGCCATTTTATTGAGAAAGAGAAAGATCGGTTTACAGAGTAAGGAGGTTAACAAAGTAGGATGCATTCCCTATAGACAGCAAATGGCCCCCATTGTCACAACAAAGAAAAGGCAAGGAGGCAGAGGTTGGGGTTGGCAGTTCTCTTTTATACCACCTGGGTCAGTCCCACCTCGTGGTGCAAAGGTCACCTTAGAACCAGTCTTCTGCCTGTCCTAGGTCACCTTCAAGACTCTCTAGGGGCAGGGGTCCTCCAACTGCGGCCCGCGGGCCACATACGGCGGTGTGATTGTACTTGTTCCTGTTTTGTTTCTTTACTTCAAAATAAGATATGTGCAGTGTGCATAGGAATTTGTTCACAGTTTTCTTTCTTTTTTTAAACTATAGTCCGGCCCTCCAACTGTCTGAGGGACAGTGAACTGGCCCCCTGTTTAAAAAGTTTGAGGACCCCTGCTAGGGCCTGTTGCTAGGTGAGAGAGTCCTCTGCACCTGTTTGCAGTTGGCACGCTGAGTTCTGATTGGAAGAGTGGGAGGGTGGGTCCTCCTCCCCAGGTGCGAGCAATCACTTGGGGAAAAATTAAGGTGGTGATGTCAAGATGGAGGTCTGGGCACCCTACCCCATCTGTCTTCCCAGGAGAGCCCAATTTCTAACTACCTACCTAACATAATTGGGTGGCCAACATGCCATTTGTGAACCCCTTTCCTAGGAGCGGGAGAGAGGAATGAGGCAGGATGTCATGTCATGGACCCTACCACTGAGGTTTATTGCCTGTGGGAATGGTTTTAAACAGTGGTTCTCAGGCCTAGCTGCATTTTGGAATAACCAGGGAAACTTTTAACAAGCACACACCCCACCCAAGACCATTTAATTCAGAATCTCTGGGTGTAAGGCTCAGGCTTGGTTGTTTTTAAAGCTTCCCAGGTGGGCAGAGTTGAAAGTCAATGAGTTGTGGTTCCTTAATTTTGCTGCAATTATAATCACATGGGGGAAGGTATAAACATCTCAAGGCTGAAAAAGCCCAAGTGCCCATCGACCCACAAATGGATTAATAAATTGTGGTATATGTACACCATGGAATATTATACAGCTTTAAAGAAAGATGGAGACTTTACCTCTTTCATGTTTACATGGATGGAGCTGGAACATATTCTCCTTAGTAAAGTATCTCAAGAATGGAAGAAAAAGTATCCAATGTACTCAGCCCTACTATGAAACTAATTTATGGCTTTCATAGGAAAGCTATAACCCAGTTATAACCTAAGAATAGGGGGAAGGGGAAGAGGGAGGGGAGGGAGGGGGAAGGTTGGGCAGAGGGAGGGTGATTGGTGGGATTACACCTGCGGTGCATCTTACAAGGGTACATGTGAAACTTAGTGAATGCAGAATATGATTGTCTTAACACAATAACTAAGAAAATGCCAGGAATGCTATGTTAACCAGTGTGATGAAAATGTGTTGAACTGTTTATAAAACCAGTGTATGGTGCCCCATGATCGCATTAATGTACACAGCTATGATCTAATACTAATAAAAAAAAATCTCAAGGCTCAGGCCACACTCCATACTAATTAAATCAGAATCTCTGGGTCGGGGCCCGAGGCATCAGCATTCTTACACCTCCCAGATGATTGACCAAGTTTTTATAACCTGTAGTTCAGGAGAAGGTGAGGATAAATATGCCCTTGTTATGCTGAATCACTGTTATTTATTAGTTGAATGCCAATTATAAGCACTGATTTAGACCTTTGACCAAAATGATACCACATGGCCGATGCTCATACAAGGTCCAGGAATACACATTAGCAGTTAAGCAAGCAGTAGAGAGCTAATTACCTTATTTTTTATATCCCAATCTCTAGGCATCAGAAATAACAGAAATAAAATTAGCTATTATTGCTTCAGTGCCAGATCCTCACAGCAATCTTGAGGAATAGATAATATTATTCCAATTTTACAGATGAAGAAATTGATGTTTAAAGAAATGGAGGAAGTTGGGCCAATGTCGCCCAAGGCGTAAGAGCTGGAATCAGATCTAGGTATAATGACACCACAGCCCAGGCTCTGCTTACTACACTTGGCTGCCTTTATCTTTAAAAGCTGTATTGAAATGTAATTTACATACCGTAAAGCTCACCTTTTTTAAGTGTATAAATGATTTCTGTAAAATTTACAGAGTTGAGCAGCCATCCCTACATCTAGTTTTGAAACATTTCCCCCACTCCTAAACGATCCCTTGTGCCCATTTATTTGACTGGCTTTGCAGGAACATTAGACTAAAAATCTGAAAAACTGGGTTTTACTCCCAACCCTGTCATTTCTATAGGACTGTGACCTTGAAGAATTCCTTAACCTCTCTGGATCTCAGTATTTTTTTAGTCACCTAGACATAATCATTCCTGCCAGAGGATAAAGGTCAAATAAAATACTGCATAGGGAAGTACTCAGTAACTAAGTGCTATACAATTGGAAAGAACTGCATGTTTTTTACCATGCTGAAAGTCATTTTGTGCCTTCCTGTGTCTTGGATTTGAAACTGAACTCCGAGTCTCAGTAACACACATCCAGCATTTTCTCCCTCCCTTCCATTTCTCTCTGCTGCTACTACTCTTACCCTATTCTGGCTTGTCTCACTATACTCATCTGGGGATCCAAAAGGGTTACCAGAAAGTGTACGTCCCTTCAGAACACTGAAGTGGCAGCTGCCATACAGGCCAGTGTGGCTGAGAGCTGTGCTTGGGTTTGTAGGGGCTTAGCTGTCCCTGGCAGAAGCCTGAGATGCACATATGCTCCTGTAATGACTAGCTGTCAGGGAGATGCATGGTGTCCTTTCAGCAGGAGAACTCAAACAGATGAGGTGGACGGTGGTATTTCTCTGGCTCCTTAATTAGCACTCTGATGGGTGACAAGAGGCCCAACTGGTACGTTCCATCAGATCTGCAGGGGAGTCAGGCTGAAGGGTTATCATGTTCATCTAGGTCCCAGATAAACAGTCCACTTTGAGCTCAGCATTACATATACACATTATTTTGTTTTAATCCTTTGGCTGAGCTGGTTTTCTTCCTCTGTGTGGTTTACACTAGGAGCATCCTAAGGGTCAGTTCCTTCAGCCTTACAATTTATTCAAGGATAAGCATTCCCTGAAATATAAACAGAGCTTGAATCTTTGTGCGATTTCTTACCTGTCCCTCTTACCCCATCTTGCAATATTTGGGTCTTGTCTTTGACGTAGCTAAAACACCTAGAAATTCTCAAAGACTCTCCACCTAGTGTCTTGACGATCATCACAGATTTTTGATGACTCCCATGAGATGTTACACAGTTGTGATCTGCCCCCAACCCACCCTTGATCTTCATCATTGCTTTTTGATGGCTTCTGTGATAACTCACCTGCTTGCGATTTGCTACCCCGGCGACCGTGTCTCAGTGTAATGTCCCCCCTTGCATGAAGAGATGAGAAACTTGCCTTCTACTCAAAGGTCAAGGACAAACAGAGACAGGGAGAAGTGGGAAGAAGGACACAGTACCTTATAGAGATGCTCTCTGCATCATCTTTACCAGTTTGCCTGACAAAGAGTCAAGGTCTAAAATCTTAAATTCAGTAGCATAGTCATCACCTTGGGACTGCCTTTCTTAGACTTAAGAAGAATAAATTACCTTTATCCAATGGAAGATTTTATGATAACATTTGAAGTTTATTTCCACAAGTCCATACTAGGTAGCTATTTTGTGTGAAACACAGGACCAGGTTGTAAGGGATAAACAAATCACATAAATAAAAGACCTAAGGAGCTTAATATCAAGCCAAGGAGAACCAGGAAACCATATGTTCATGAATATGATGTTATTTCTAAGAGTGTCCCTTGAGTTCCAGGGCTTGAATGATAGATGTGTGGGTCTTCTTTTCCAAAGATTTAGAAAACTAATCAATCCAGCTTCTGCTCCCCCTCCCCTGGATGCCCTGCTGGATGGCTGGTAGCAGGCATCCGTGGCGGGGGGGCTTCCTCCTCCTGGGCAGTAGGCAGGTCTCAGGGTCCCCAGCCCTGATGGGGAGCGGGATAAACAGCACCACAGAGAAAGGCAATGGTGATATAAATACATGTTTAATTGCACATCAATTACAATTACTTACTAGGCTGCATTTATTTAAATGCAGTGTAATTAGAGCAAAAACCTTGATTTAATCATAACCTTATCAAACACAGTTCCCGTCATCTTCCTGTGCTCCACAGTGTGCAGCTCCCTCTGTGCCAATTCTGCGGGAAGGAGAAATGAAAGAATCCACGTGGGGCAGAGGCCCTACCCAGGGGTTCTCTCCTCATCCTGGACCCCCCCTCAAGCACCGCAGAGTGGTTTATCCTGCCCTCTCTTGTCTGGCTGCTCAGGATGAAAGGGTCTGATTAGCTAGAATGACTTATTGAAAATATAACTCATCCCTCATGGCAGGCTTCATAACCCAGGAGCTGAGATTAGTAAGGACATTAGGGAGGTTCAGCCTCCGGAGATAAATTACTGCCCAAGTATAGCCTCTCACGGTCCCTGTACCTAGTTTCTCATCCACGTGGAGGGGCCCTGGCATGACACTGTAGCAAAGGGGTGGAGTCAGGCAGGCAGACAGGTGTTCACTGTTAGCTCTTCGCCCACCTCCCTCTCTCTTTCATTATCTCCTGGCTCCTCTGTCCCTGCCTCCCTGGGGAAGGCTGAGATGCCTCTTTAAGTTTTTTGAAGAACACCCTCTGAGAGTGAGCTTAGAAGTCATGCCCCATGCTACCCCCATAGCACAAACACTGCTAATGGCCACCAGGTCTTTTCTTCAGTAAAAGTAGAACCTAACCTTATCCCCATTTTATGGATTGGAAAGTAGAGGTTTGATCTAAAAGAAGACTGGCAAAAGCAGACATGAACAGAAACGGGCACATGTGTCTATGTGAAGCATTTCTCTTCCTCATGGTTAAAAGCTCCTTCCTATAGTCATTCCCTACTCTTTCTGCCAAACAGAAAAGCGATACATTTCTGGAACTCTAATAATAATAATAGACCACGGGGATGGAGCTCTGACTCTGGGGCAGACACCTGGGAGGCATTGCCCTTCAAGGGCAAAGTGCCAGCAGCCACCCTCACTTGTGTTCCTTCTGCAGAGGAGAAGATGGTTATACAAAGAGGTTAATTGTCTGGCCTGAGATCATGACGTCCAAGGCGGAACCATTGTTCTCCATGGAACCTAAGCTCACAGCCACGCCCTGCACTGTATACCCATGTGTATGTTTTCTCCTCTTACTGTTACAACAATCCGATGGCCTAGAGTGTGTTGTATTATCCCGATGTTGCAAATGTGGAAAATGAGCTCTAAGGGGAGACGCTAATGACAGAGATTTTTGTCCTCATGTCCCATGTGCTCTACTCTTACCTACCTTGTCCTCATCCAGTGGCCCTGAACCCCCAGGAAGGGCCCCCCAGCCATCCAGCTACACATTCCATAAACCCTGGCTCCATGTTGGAAACTTCTGTCACCTGTCGTGTTGTATCTGTCACCAATTTTTGTTCATTTTCTACACACAACACCTCCCCAGTGCACCTGTCCTTTCTTCCCCCATGGCCAGCATGCTGTCAAACCACCCATTATCTCTTAGTGGGAGTCCGGCATTACTGTTCAACTGAGCAACCTTATTCTACTGTTTATTCCCTACATGTTAACCCAACATCAACTTAAAAACATTTAATGTTTTTACTCACTCTTCCAGGAAGGGCCAACCTCCCTCCCATGACTGTGTTTCTCTTCCGTACGGGATTCTTACTCATCCCTCCAACCTTCTTCCCTTGATCACACCATTTGACCCCCTTTTATTTCCCCTTAAAAATTCTCTCCCAAATACAGAGGCATTCCACATATTATGGAACGTCCCCTTTGCCTGGGACGTTCTTCAACGCTCCATACCTTCCTTTATCTGGTTAACTATTCCCCATCTTTGAATCTCAACTGACAAGTGGCCTGTTCAGGAAGGCCTTCCCTGACCATTCCAGAGACCAGAACCTCCCGTGGTACCACTGGTTGTTGTCATCCACTATTTTCATACACTCAGTGTGACTCTTCCATTCATACCTGGCTCTCCACTAGGCTCCAAGACAGGGCCCTTCTCATTCACCAGGACACGCCCAGCGCTCAGGATGGGAGCTGGCACCTGGAAAGTCTCAATAGATATTGATGGACATGACAGCAAATACATCCAATTCAGTCCAGAATCCATTTCTTCATTTATTTCTATCCGGCTTCCTTTGTATTCCACACTCTCTTCACCACACCCTATGACTGAGTCTCTTTTTCTTTCACAAATATTTTCTTGGCACTGTAGTCTTGGGCTTCTGCTTTTCTTATAAGCCCTTGGAAGAATTTTTCTATCTTTCCAAAGCAGTCTTTCCAGTTCCTCTTCTTCACTCTGCCCACGTAACACCTTATAGCCACTATACACAGCCTGGGCTCCCCTGACACTACTTTGACAAATCATATATAAGGCCGCACTGGTGATACAATATCTGTAGCACAGATTTCAACATAAACCCTCAGGAGGAAGACATGGTGTTCAGTGATACATGAGGGTATAACAAGAAAAAAAGGCAAAAGCTCAGAATAAAAATGAAGAAACAATTTCTCAGAAGAAGATGTTACAGTGCAGAAAAATATTGAAAAATTAGATTTAACACAGCCTCTTAAAACTCAATGCCATGGGGCCCTGGGGAACAGCACTGGGAGTTTACCAACCCAAAGAATTGTTTCTTTAAATTGCACTGTGTACAGGGCTACAGTCCAGGGCCAGAGAAAAATGGGAAACAGGTTCTGACCTCAGGGAGTTCTCAGTTCCCAGTTTGCAGGTGTGCACGTATGTGTGTGCACGAGCGTGCCCCTGTGCACACGTGTGTGTGAGCAAGAGCGTGCTCCTGTGTATGCATGTGTGTGCACACACGTGTGCATGCAGGGCGGAGCAGGAGGTTGTCTAACCTACAGTGTGATAATAATGACTTATCCATTCATTCACCAGACATTCCTGGA
Organism: Nycticebus coucang; assembly: GCF_027406575.1. Lineage (NCBI taxonomy): Eukaryota > Metazoa > Chordata > Mammalia > Primates > Lorisidae > Nycticebus > Nycticebus coucang. The sequence goes on along the minus strand of NC_069781.1, from coordinate 121,057,198 downwards.
GAATCTCCTATGTTCAGGACACTGTTGTAGGTGCTTGAGATTTAACAGCAAACAAAGAAACAAACCATCCTGCTCTCTAAAAATTTACATGCTCAGGTGGAAGTTGGGGGTGACAGAAACAGGTTAAAGAACAAAATCAGTAAAATCTAGAGTATGTCAGAATGTGGTAAGTGCTGTGAAGAACTGGGAAACTAAAGTGGGTTCGTGGATTCTGAGTTCCTGGAGATTGATTGTGTCTGTGTGTATGAGATGGATTGTGTCTGTGTGTTTGTGTGTACGAGTTCAGGTGCTGTGGATGGGTTTGCAAGACTAGCCTATGTGGACACTTGACCTCTGTCTCTCCTTTATCAGGCCAGCTACTTGGTGCCTATCTTTAATCACTGAAGCAGTCTCACCAATTCTGAAAGGTAAATATTATTACTCCCATTCTACAGAGAAGAATCAGAACCTCAGAGAGGCTAATGACCTTTCCTAAGGTCATACAGCTTCCAAGTGCTAGAACAAAGATTCCAGACCAGACTGCTGCCAAAGCTCATCACTTTCCTATTTTGCTGTGCTGCTGTATTGTTCACGAATTCAAGTTCACGGATGAGGGAAGAGTTACACCTAATTATTGTATTAGAGAACATTTCTTAGAGAAAGCTAATATATGGGTCTAATCATGACAAATCTAAGGATGAAGGTTTCTAGCATGGCTGGTCACCCTGGGTGCCAGTAGCAGCTCTGGTCACACTCTGGGCAAGGCCTATCCCACAGGCAGTGATAACCAGACATCCACATCTGTGCTGGGAACATTCCTGGACACTGATTCAGCATGAGTGTGCCAGGTACCAGGGTGCAAAACATGAGCAGGGCAGAGACGCTGAGTTAAGGGAAAATCTCTCTTTATAAAAGAGACTTGTTCTCACACAGGGTGGGGTGAAGATGAGCATGACCTTTAGTCCTTTCCCTAAAATCAGTCCCAGGTAGAGTGTGGTGCCATAAATCTGTGCTACCTGCAGCACAGTCCTTTTGGTCCAAATATCACTGCTACCAATTTTTGGTAAAATACTCTGCCATCTAGATAGATTCCATTCTGTGAGGGTGCTGAGGGCATAAGGTTTGTCATGAGAGGCTTGGCCAGCTGTACCAGTTCTGGAGCTGTCACCTTAGACATCATGAAGGGATGTAGCATGTGGCAGAAAGTATATAAGAAAAATACACACCTGGTGGGGAGCATTCTGCAGCATGGATGCCAGTATGGAAGGTGAATCCTCAGACCTCAACATGTCAGTCTTCTAGGGACAGTAGAAAGCTTTGGAGTCAGACACACTGGCTTCCTGATTCCATCTCTGGCCCTTCTCAGCTCTGTGATCTTGGAATAGTTAAAGATATTTTCTGAATAGTTTTTCTGTCTATAAAGTGAAGCGATGAGACTTTCCTCTGGACCATTAGCCAGAGGATTCGTTTTTTTTGTTTGTTTGTTTGTTTGTTTTTTTTGTTGTCATCGTTGTTTTTTTTTAGCAGTTTTCGGCTGGGGCTGGGTTTGAATCTCCCACCTCTAGCATATGGGGCCAGCGCCCTACTCCTCTGAGCCACAGGCACTGCCCTAGCCCGAGGATTCGATCTGAAGTGGAAACTAGTTAAATGTGTCCAGGCATGTGCTTCTGAGCTTTGGTCAGGTCTAGTTGGATCCAGAAATGTCCTTTTGCTCTAACTTAACAACTGATTCATGGGGGCTGAATATCCAAAAGCTCTACACATGTAGTTTAGCCATACACCAACCATGAACTTCAGGCAAGTTACTAAACCTCTCCGGAGTCTCAGTTTTGTATCTATAAAGGGAAGACAATGAACCCCTCCCCCAATGTCGTGCCATGTTTCAGGATTATAGGAGATGATTTATACATGACTGTGAGTTCAGTGCCCAGTTCATGGTGTGATCTCAATGCACTGCAGTCATCATCATCATCATCAGCAGCATAACTGCACCCAGATGTGCCCCTCTTCATTTCCTTTGTGTTAGCAATATGGTTTCCCTCTTTCTCTCCTGGCATGCTTTTTAAAAAGATTTCTCCCTTTTTCCTACCATCTGAGAAGCGAGAAAGAGTTAAATGCAGTCATAAAGCTTGGTGGCTGCTCATTAGGGCCTGATTTATAAATGTTTTACACTGCTATCCAGGCATGTTGGCATTACATGACTACAAATTATGCTTCAGCGCCTGGTCCTGCAGCCAGGGCTGCTTTTCCACCACCAGGCCCAAGAAGCTTGATTTTTGGTAGTTTCTGCCTTCACTGAATCTCCTTTTTCTCTGTGAGTCTATGAGCGTGTGTGTGTCTATGTGTGTGTGTGCATACAGGTGTGTCTTGAAGAGCCATTCTTTCCTGTTTCTGAGGATGTTATCAGGCCCACCACTTACCATAGGAAAGTCTATGCTCCCTCTGTGTCTCTGGTAGGCAAAAGCAGTATCGAGGTGGAAGAGGTTGAGGAAGATGCTCTGCGTCCCCCAGTAGCTTTTGCTACTCTTATCCTTGCAGCCAACCCCTGTAGGGGGCAGCGGGGAGCTGCATCAGTCTTGCACCTGCCCTGAGGGAAGTCAGTGGAATTCCAAGAGGTGGGACTTCTTAAGAGAAGAGCTGGTGGGAGTCAATTGATTTTATAGCACAGATGGCAGGATGCCTATGAAGTAACCCCACCTTGCCCCCATTCCCTGGCCACTTCTTCCAAATTTCTTCTAGGGGATTCTGATCCCCATTGAAGGTATCTATTCTCCCCTGAATTCCATTCAAAGGCATCTATTATGCACCACCATAGGCAACAACACACTGAGTGCTGTGGGAAAAACAACAGTGAACTGGAGATGGTACCAGCCCTTAGGAAGTTACAATCCAGCAGCTGCCAGGGAGGATGAGGAACCTGTATCGAGCTCATCCCTCTGTGTGCCAAGGACTGTCTCAAGAACACTGTGTCTTTTAATTATCATAACTCTTTGAATAGGTAATATTATTATATCTGTTATATGGACAGCTTAAATGAAACTTAAAGAGGTTCAGTGACTATTCTACCTATAGGCAGGCTTTGGAGCTACAATACCAGGATCCAAGTCCAAGTTTTAACAGTTCTTATCACTGTGACCTTGGCCACATTACTTAAAGTTCTCTTTTCCTCAGTTTCCCCATTTATACAGTTGGGTAATGATGTTACCTATTTCACTGGGTTGTTGTAAGGATCAAGCAATATAATATGTTAAGTATTTAATATTGTGTTCTGGCATTGAGTGAGCACACCAAAAATGTTAGCTATTTTTTATTACGGCTTCCTCATTGTCCTCCATGTGCCAGCCATACTCTTAAGAAGAAACGAGTGTGTTGGAAATAGCTGACTCCAAGCATTCACTTGGTTCAAACCAACTATAATTATTATTACATACTATAAAAAATAAATATAATATAACTGCACAGATAACTGTAGCTCATAGAATCAGGTCGCATTCACAGAGCTGAGAACTGCCCTGGGTGCTGAGGATTCGAGAATTGAGAGTCTACGTGTCAACCTGGATTCAAAAAACTGGGGCTGGAATATTCCTTCCTGCCATTCTTCCTTGGGTATGCTTGTCCAGGCTATTCACCTCTATGGAATTCAGTTTTCTCATTTTATGAAATTGCAATAATAACAGCACCTACTTCTTAGAATTATTTGGGAATTAAGTGAGAGGAATAATATAAACCACAGTCTCTGCACAAAGTAAGTGTTAAGAAATGTTATGAATGTAAATAGCTCTTTGAGAAAAGTATATTGTACAGAAAACCAGCATTTATGGGCAGAGAATATAAATTATAACTTACCCTTTTTAAAAAACCACACTCCACACAAAGCCGTAAGATTCATATTACTAATCAAATCCTGCAGATGAGGCTACTCAAATAGTGTATGAAATTATCCCACAGTGGCACACCCATAAAATTGAGGACTTGATCTGAGCTGGCAACTCCTTAATCGAAAGTGAATGTTCTTTTGGCCACAAGCATTAGGTAACAGTCATTGGTGGGGCTGAGGATAAACAGATGCGAAGACATTTATGAAATGGTGAAATGAAGAGGAAAGTAAAAAGGTGAACATGAAAAACGTGCTTTGTAAGGAAAAGAGCCCAACATTGATCGGGCTGGACATTATAAATAGAAACCCATGTAGTTGCTGATGGCTGTGGGAGAAACTATGGACAGACAAATAACTTGCCAAGAGTTTTACCATGGATAGAATTAGCAGTCGGGGGAAGCATGTGCCGCCATCCAGCAGGAGGTGAATTACCGTCCCCACTCGTTAGAGATTTGAAAACAATTAGAGAGATAGATTTCATGCATGTAAATAGAAGGAGCAAGAGGATAGATGGGTGCTGCATGGTGACAGATAATGCCACCGCTAGATCCTGGAGCTGGCAAGGATATAGAGACTCTGGATAAATGATTTCTATAAATAACTATTGCTCATAGATATTTCAGATGCTTCTCTCTTTATGAACGTTTGACATTCACCCCTAAGGAATTGCATATTTCCTCATCAAAAGGGAAAGCAACTGCAAAGCCAACGCCTGGATGTCTGATTAGAGCTTTCAACATTCACACCGTGTTAGCAGCTGCAACCATGACTCAGGCCCCAGCTCCGAGCCCTTGAGGTCTATGGATGTCTCATTTATGGCATGGCCAGGAAGCTACGGTAATAGCTTCCTGGGAGAGCTCACTACTGATGCCTATTACTCAGCTCAGCTTTCTTTGAAAAGAAAATTCTCATTTTTTCCCTTGCTGTGATAAGTAGGGAAAGTCACCAGCCCCTACTTGAGGCAAAAGGTTTGGTTTATCTAGGTGTTGGGAAACCTTCATGTTGTTCATTAGACAGGAATCCCCCAATGAAAGGCATGCATTTCCTACTTAAATGCCGGACAATTCTGTATGAATCACGGACACAGCACGATAATAACATTTCTTTTTTTTTTTTTTTTTTTATTGTTGGGGATTCATTGAGGGTACAATAAGCCAGTTACACTGATTGCAATTGTTAGGTAAAGTCCCTCTTGCAATCATGTCTTGCCCCCATAAAGTGTGACACACACTAAGGCCCCACCCTCCTCCCTCCATCCCTCTTTCTGCTTCCCCCCCCATAAACTTAATTGTCATTAATTGTCCTCATATCAAGATTGAGTACATAGGATTCATGCTTCTCCATTCTTGTGATGCTTTACTAAGAATAATGTCTTCCACTTCCATCCAGGTTAATACGAAGGATGTAAAGTCTCCATTTTTTTTAATAGCTGAATAGTATTCCATGGTATACATATACCACAGCTTGTTAATCCATTCCTGGGTTGGTGGGCATTTAGGCTGTTTCCACATTTTGGCAATGGTAAATTGAGCTGCAATAAACAGTCTAGTACAAGTGTCCTTATGATAAAAGGATTTTTTTCCTTCTGGGTAGATGCCCAGTAATGGGATTGCAGGATCGAATGGGAGGTCTAGGTTGAGTGCTTTGAGGTTTCTCCATACTTCCTTCCAGAAAGGTTGTACTAGTTTGCAGTCCCACCAGCAGTGTAAAAGTGTTCCCTTCTCTCCACATCCACGCCAGCATCTGCAGTTTTGAGGTTTTGTGATGTGGGCCATTCTCACTGGGGTTAGATGATATCTCAGGGTTGTTTTGATTTGCATTTCTCTAATATATAGAGATGATGAACATTTTTTCATATGTTTGTTAGCCATTCGTCTGTCATCTTTAGAGAAAGTTCTATTCATGTCTCTTGCCCATTGATATAAGGGATTGTTGGCTTTTTTCATGTGGATTAATTTCAGTTCTCTATAGATCCTGGTTATCAAGCTTTTGTCTGATTGAAAATATGCAAATATCCTTTCCCATTGTGTAGGTTGTCTCTTTGCTTTGGTTATTGTGTCCTTAGCTGTACAGAAGCTTTTCAGTTTAATGAAGTCCCATTTGTTTATTTTTGTTGTTGTTACAATTGCCATGGCAGTCTTCTTCATGAAGTCTTCCCCCAGGCAAATATCTTCCAGTGTTTTTCCTATGCTTTCTTTGAGGATTTTTATTGTTTCATGCCTTAAATTTAAGTCCTTTATCCATCTTGAATCAATTTTTGTGAGTGGGGAAAGGTGTGGGTCCAGTTTCAGTCTTTTACATGTAGACATCCAGTTCTCCCAACACCATTTATTGAATAGGGAGTCTTTCCCCCAAGGTAAGTTCTTGTTTGGTTTATCAAAGATTAGGTGGTTGTAAGATGTTAGTTTCATTTCTTGGTTTTCAATTCGATTCCAAGTGTCTATGTCTCTGTTTTTGTGCCAGTACCATGCTGTCTTGACCACTATGGCTTTGTAGTACAGACTAAAATCTGGTATGCTGATGCCCCCAGCTTTATTTTTGTTACTAAGAACTGCCTTAGCTATACGGGGTTTTTTCCGGTTCCATACAAAACGCAGAATCATTTTTTCCAAATCTTGAAAGTACGATGTAGGTACTTTGATAGGAATGGCATTGAATAGGTAGATAGCTTTGGGAAGTATAGACATTTTAACAATGTTGATTCTTCCCATCCATGAGCATGGTATGTTCTTCCATTTTTTAATATCCTCTGCTATTTCCTTTCTGAGGATTTCATAGTTTTCTTTATAGAGGTCCTTCACCTCCTTCATTAGGTATATTCCTAGGTATTTCATTTTCTTTGAAACTATGGTGAAGGGAGTTGTGTCCTTAATTAGCTTCTCATCTTGACTGTTATTGGTGTATACAAAGGCTACTGACTTGTGGACATTGATTTTATATCCTGAAACATTACTGTATTTTTTGATGACTTCTAGGAGTCTTGTGGTTGAGTCTTTGGGGTTCTCTAAGTATACGATCATGTCATCAGCAAAGAGGGAGAGTTTGACCTCCTCTGCTCCCATTTGGATTCCCTTTATTTCCTTGTCTTGCCTAATTGTATTGGCTAGAACTTCCAGCACTACGTTGAATAGTAAAGGTGACAGAGGACAACCTTGTCTGGTTCCAGTTCTAAGAGGAAAAGCTTTCAGTTTTACTCCATTCAGTAAAATATTGGCCGTGGGTTTGTCATAGATAGCTTCAATCAGTTTTAGAAATGTGCCACCTATGCCTATACTCTTCAGAGTTCTAATTAGAAAAGGATGCTGGATTTTATCAAATGCTTTTTCTGCATCTATTGAGAGGATCATGTGATCTTTATTTTTGCCTCTGTTAATATGGTGGATAACGTTTATAGACTTGTGTATGTTAAACCAGCCTTGCAAAAAATGACTTTTTTGATGATAAGCTGTAATATATTGGCTAGGATTTTGTTGAGAATTTTTGCGTCTATGTTCATGAGTGAGATTGGTCTGAAATTCTCCTTTTTGTTTGGGTCTTTTCCTGGTTTTGGTATCAGGGTGATGTTTGCTTCATAGAATGTGTTGGGGAAGATTCCTTCTTCCTCAGTTTTTTGGAATAATTTCTGCAGTACAGGAATAAGCTCTTCCTTGAAGGTTTGATAGAATCCTGGTGTGAAGCCATCTGGACCAGGGCATTTTTTAGTTGGAAGCTTTTTTATTGTTTCTTTGATCTCAGTGCTTGAAATTGGTCTGTTCAGGAGGTCTATTTCATCCTGGCTAAGTCTAGGGAGAGGGTGTGATTCCAAATATTGATCCATTTCCTTCACATTGTCAAATTTTTGGGCATAGAGTTTCTGGTAGTATTCAGAGATGATCTCTTGTATCTCTGTGGGATCAGTTGTTATTTCCCCTTTATCATTTCTGATTGAGGTTATTAGAGATTTTACTTTTCTATTTCTAGTTAGTCTGGCTAATGGTTTATCTATTTTATTTATTTTTTCAAAAAACCAACTCCTTGTTTCATTAATTTTCTGAATGATTCTTTTGTTTTCAATTTCATTGATCTCTGATTTGATTTTGGATATTTCTTTTCTTCTACTGAGTTTAGGCTTAGATTGTTCTTCTTTTTCCAATTCCATAAGATCTCTTGTGAGATTGTTGATGTGCTCTCTTTCTGTTTTTCGAATGTAGGCATCTAAAGCGATGAATTTTCCTCTCAAAACTGCTTTTGCAGTATCCCACAGGTTTTGGTAGCTTGTGTCTTCATTGTTGTTATGCTCACGGAAATTAATGATTTCCTGTTTTATTTCTTCCTGCACCCATCTGTTATTCAACAGAAGATTGTTTAATTTCCATGCCTTTGGGTGGGCTTGAGCATTTTTGTTAGAGTTGATTTCCACCTTTAGTGCCTTATGGTCTGAGAAGATACAAGGTAAAATTTCAATTCTTTTGATTCTGTTGATATTTGTTTTGTGTCCCAGTATATGATCAATTTTGGAGAATGTTCCATGGGGTGATGAGAAGAATGTATATTCTTTATCTTTGGGGTGGAGTGTTCTATATGCATCTATCAAGCATAGTTGTTCTAGGGTCTCATTTAAATCTCTTACATCTTTGTTTAATTTCTGTTTAGAGGATCTGTCCAGCTCTGTAAGAGGTGTGTTAAAGTCCCCTGTTATGATGGTATTATCAGATATCATATTGCTCAGACTGAGTAAGGTCTGCTTCAAGAATCTGGGAGCATTTAAATTGGGTGAATAAATATTTAGAATGGAAATGTCTTCTTGTTGTAGTTTTCCCTTGACCAATATAAAGTGACCATCTTTGTCTTTTTTGACTTTAGTTGCTTTAAATCCACATGTATCTGAAAATAAGATTGCAACTCCTCTTTTCTTCTGAATTCCGTTTGCCTGAAAAATTGTCTTCCAACCCTTGACTCGGAGCTTGAATTTGTCTTTTGAAGCCAGGTGTGTTTCTTGCAGACAGCAAATGGATGGCTTGTGTTTTTTAATCCAGTCAGCCAATCTATGTCTCTTCAGTGGGGAATTCAAGCCATTAACATTTATTGAGATAATTGATAAGTGTGGTAGTATTCTATTCGTCTTATTTGGTGAGAGTCCATTGCTTAGTTTTATCTTTTGCATCAGTGTGGAGGTTAGGTTCTGTCCTTTGATTTCTGAGTTCTTACTTTGCTGCTGATCCATTGTGGTGGTCAGTGTGCAGAACAGGTTGAAGTATTTCCTGTAGAGCTGGTCTTGTTGTGGCGAATTTCCTCAATGTTTGTATATCCGTAAATGATTTGATTTCTCCGTCAATTTTGAAGCTTAGCTTAGCAGGGTACAGAATTCTGGGCTGAAAATTGTTCTGTTTAAGTAGATTAAAGGTAGATGACCATTGTCTTCTTGCTTGGAAAGTTTCATTAGAGAAGTCTGCGGTAACTCTGATGGATTTGCCCCTGTAGGTCAACTGGCGCTTACTCCTGGCAGCTTGCAGAATCTTTTCTTTTGTCTTGACTTTGGACAGGTTCATCACAATGTGTCTTGGAGAAGCTCGGTTAGAGTTGAGGCGACCTGGGGTCCGATATCCCTCTGAAAGCAGTGTGTCAGACTCTTTGGTGATGTTTGGGAAATTTTCTTTTATAATATTCTCTAGTATGGCTTCCATTCCTCTGGGGCATTCTTCTTCCCCTTCTGGAATTCCTATAACTCGTATGTTGGAACGCTTCATAAAGTCCCATAATTCTGACAGTGAACGTTCTGCTTTCTCTCTCTTCTTTTCTGCCTCTTTTACTGTCTGAGTTATCTCAAGAACTTTGTCTTCTACCTCTGAAATTCTTTCTTCTGCATGGTCTAACCTGTTGCTGATACTTTCCATTGTATCTTTAAGTTCCCTAATTGACTGTTTCAGTTCCTTCAGGTCTGCTATATCCTTTTTATATTCTTCATATCGTTCATCTCTTATTTGATTCTGTTTTTGGATTTCCTTTTGGTTATTTTCCACTTTATTAGCAATTTCCTTCATTGTTTCCATCATTTCTTTCATTGTTTTCAACATGTGTATTCTAAATTCCCTTTCTGTCATTCCTAACATTTCTATACTGGTGGAATCATCTGCAGTAGCTACCTCATGGTCCCTTGGTGGGGTTGTTCTAGACTGGTTCTTCATGTTGCCTGGAGTTTTCTGCTGATTCTTCCTCATGAGTGATTTCTTTTATCTGTTTCCTTGCCCTAATTTTCCTTTCACTTCCTCTTGCTTTTTAAGTTCTTGTTCCTGTGGAATTTGTGGGCGGGTTTAGACGGATTGAACACACGCGACCACTTGCTGGTTTTCCACTGTTTTAGTCCTCCTCTTGGGGTCCAGAAATCTCTTGCTGACTCCCTGTATCTTCATAGGAGTGATGATAGGCAGTTCCCACCAGCCAGAGATGCCTGGAGTCCTATCTCCCCAGACTCACGGTGCCCAGATGCTAGGAAGCTGTTACTCGGCTGCCATCTTGCTCCGCCTCCGATAATAACATTTCTTAATACATCTATGCAACACACATTCAAAAGGAAAACACAGGGTTTCTGAAGTCAGATGGAACAGACACTTACTGTGGGATACATAACTGATTTTCCTCAGCCTTAAAATGGGAGTAATAACACCCATTTCATAGGTTTTTCATGAGAATTACATGTTACAGTATATGTGAACTACTTAGCCTAACCCTGGCATATGGTGGAATTTCAACAACAGCTCATTGGTAGGCTTATTCAGGATGACTAGAATGGCAAAGTCCTGCCTGCTGGGCCCAGTGCAGACATCTCTGTGTGCATAGCACTTCTCACGCTTCGGTGACACTGGTTTGCATGAAGACAGAAGCCAAAGTACCCAGCAAACAGATGGCTACCAGAGGCTCGCTCTCCTGTGCTGTGTACAGGAAATGCTCTCTAGGTCAGCTTGATCCACTTGAAAAAGTAATTCAAGCCCAAGGACACCTGAGCCTATGTCTGCTAAGTTGTAGTAAAAAGAAATACTAAGGAAATACTAAACAGAACTCTGATTTTTAGCTATGTTCCACTATCTTGCTTTGACACATGGCAAAATAACTTGAGGTCTCTACTTTTCCCATCAAACACACACATGTGCACACACATACATACACAGTGTGTATGTATATATATATGTATGTGTGTGTATACAGTAGAACCTTGTAAGCTGACCACCCAAGGGACTATAACAAACTGGGCAGCATACAGAGGTGGTCAAAATAAGAAACTAGGCCTACTGTACTGATACTGACATGTGGTGCATGTCTGGTCTATGAAAACTAGGTCAACTTAAGGTGGTGGGAAATGTAGGTAGGTGGCCAACTCTGGAAGTTCTGCTGTAAGTGTGCATATATATGTGTGTGTGTGTGTGTGTGTGTATGCACATAGAGAGAGAGTGACAGAGAGAAAGGATATATAGAGGGTGCAAAAACATGTATACATACTCTAAGAAAGCAAAAAACTATTAAATTTATAGTACTCAATATATGCTGATAACAAAAAATAAGTACAAGTCATGTTTAAGCACCCCTTGTGAGTGCAGACATCACTGGTAGACTTGAGTACTACCATTTGGGTCCAGTTTTTTGTTTCCTTTAAGTGTGTACGTATTTTTGGGGCATCCTCTGTATATATGGAAAGTCTTCTATACCCAGCACCGTTGTACATACTTTTTGCATGATTTCATATCACACTATCAACCATCTAATGGGTTAAGGTACTTTTAACTCCCTCATTTTTAGGGTAAGGAAATGCACATGCAGGGTTCAGGTAACTTGGTCACAGTGATGGATACTGGGACTGAGAGCACATCCTGGGCCCTCTCACTCCAGAGCTTGCCCTTACCCTACTCGACTGATCCAGCTCCACCAACAAGCTGTTGACTTCATTGACACCTTAATTCCATTTTAACTCCAAATTCCACAGCTCTTTTATGAATACCTAATAGCAAGAGGACATCAGGAAATTATCAGCCACTGACACTTGGTGAAGCGTTCAACAAACATGCTCAAAGTGCCTACCAGGTAGGTGCCAGGTGTCAGGACGTACTGTGGGCACCCAGCAGTGTAGCATGGCACCCTGGATTTCAGACCACTGTGCCACAAATGTCCCTGAAAGCATTTTGCAATTAGTTGTTGTTAGTGAGTGCAATATGATATAGCAAAAACAACCAGGAAATCTCTCCATATTTTGATTTTTTCAGAGCACTTACCAGAATCTGAAATTATATTTGTTTACTTGCTATTGCCTTCTCCCCTTTACCACCTGGTGAGAATATGTCTTCTCCCTGTAACAGGGGTCTTGTTTACTTGTTCGCTGTGCCATCTTCGGTCCCCCTAACCGTGCTGGTACACCGTGGGAGTTACAGAAATAGCTGTCGAGTGAGCAGTGAATGAACACAACAACAGTAAACCCTAGCAGAACACTCAACGTCATCTCCCTGAAGTTTAGAAAATGCTTGCAGATCTGATATTCGGTTTGATGTTCACCAACAGCCCCAGGAGAGTGCTAAATTGCACTCCTTAGTCTACAGAAGAGGAATCAGAAAATCAAACAGTCATGCCTGGAAAGACTCCAGCCCTTTGGATTCAAAGCTCCACATTCTGCATTCTGCCACATTGCAAATGAAGCTATGATGGCATTTGGCGGGTTCCCTTTCACTAAAGTGAGCCCGTCAGAAACTTAGATCCTTGGCATAATTAGACCAGAGAAGTGAATTTAGGCAGAAGGAACTAACTTTTATCTTTTCAGTTCCATGATGGTCCTAAAGAAAATAGAGAGAGTGAATATGGCAGTGGATGACAAGTTTAGATAAACCATGTTTAGTTTTCTTAACTAAATATAACTAAATGAAAAATCCCATGTACCCCAAGTTAATCTGTCTATTTCCTGTGCAAAAGCCAACCCTTAGCTTCATCCACTAAAACCTTATATAGCAGCACATGCAGGGTGGGCACAAAGTTCACGTGCAATTTAAATTCGTTTAACTGCAGCTGAACCTTATGTCCACCCTGTGCTATATCAGAACTCAGCAGAGTGCTATGATCTATTTCAATGAGCACCAATCTTTCTCTAGTCACTCGTCTGAAGTAAACAGTGTCTGCTTTTAGCTTACCTGGGTTCAAATCCTAGCTCTGCCTCTTTCTGGGCAGCTTTGGGGTGAATTACTTCTATTCACTGTGCTGCAACCCATCACAGAGTTGTGAGAAGATTATATGAGTAAATATAGTATAGAAAGTGTTTGCTATTATACTATTCATTGTCATTGCTATTATTGTGTTACCATCCAGGTGACCGCTCCTCAGTCACCCTTCTCTCCTTCCGGTCGCCCTGCTAGAAACATCTCTATGTATTTTGCCTTTCTTTTTACCTCCCTTGTAAATCCTCAAACCACTTCCTTTCACTATAACTCTAAATATAAGAACGAGACCATTTGCATTTTCATAATCTGAATGAGACTCAAAATAAACATTCTATTGAAAAAATTGGAGGCGTCATCTTGACACATGAAGGACAATAGATTTCTTACAGTGACCTACACATCCCTTCCTGAGATGTTGGTTGCACCTCAGTTCAACCTTACATCTACTGATGGTCTGCGCAATATTTACTTCACATCAATATGGCATCGATCATGCCCTCACAGGAGGTGTGCAAACCGCAATCTTGTTTCTGCAGACAAAACCAGGTTGGGGAGAATGGAGGTTAATCCAATAGTCCTCCACTTCACGCATGAATCTCTCAGAAAACAATTATTGAGCAATTACTATTTGTCAAAGAAGGCATTCTTCTAGAGTGGTGTTTTTCAACCTTTTTTAAATCTCACAGCACACTTGAACCTATAGTTAAACTTCCACAACACACTTCAATTATATTGATAAAAAAAAAGTTAAAAGAAGAATATACTTACTGTGCTTTGAACTTCTTTCAAAAACAATTCAATTAATGATCTTTAAAATTTTTCACAGCACACCTAAGATCTTCCCACAGCATGCCAGTGTGCCATGACACACCGGCTGAAAATCACTGCTCTAGACACTGGCGAATCAACCATAGAGAACTAACTCACTGTAGTAAAAGGTTAATTCAGGAGTGTCCAACTTTTTTTTGTCTCTGCCATACATTGGAAGAATAAGAGTTGTCTTGGGCCACATATTAAATACAAAAACACCAATGAAAGTTGATGAGAAAAAAAAAAAAAGGACTATGTGGCCCACAGGCCACAAGGTTGGACACCCCTGGTGATTGAAAAGAAAAGAAAAGAAAAGATATGTGGGCAAACAGTTTTAACATAGTGCAGTGCTTGGTTTACTGTGTTCCCATCGAACATAAATTGAAGATGTCAACAAAGCTTCCTACAGAAGGGTGGATGGCTTAACTGATGCCTGCAAGGGCACTGGTGGGGAGGGCAGGGTGCTCATGGGAGACACCTGCCATATCAGTGCAGCTATGGAGGGGCGTTTGGGAGTAGGGTGTATGTCATAAAACACTTGCATCTCACACCGTCAGGAGCTAGGCATCATCCTTTGACTGGGTGTGGGGGAATTTTATTTCACAGTTGTCAAAGGTGGTTAAAATTATAGACTGCATTAAGGTTTGCCCAGCTTCCCTTTTCCTTTGCCCATGTTGGTCACCTCATAACACTTCCTTCAAGACCAAGCTCCAAGCACTTCAACTTCTGTCTTGCCAAGTTGTGCTAACCCTGCAGTTTATACATTGACCTACCCATCAGGCAGGCAGGTGAGAATAATTCTCTGAATTTTTGGTATATATTTCAACTTACTGGCTACCCCAGAAGAAGGGATTATGTACATGCTGAGGTGAAAGCAACAGTTAAAACATTAACTGTCAAATGATAGTAGGCAGTTTTAATTTTGTTTTCAGTACTGAGCTTGATATTTTGGTAAAGAGTCATTGTGTTATACCTAAAGTGGGACCATTTCATGTAAAGGAGCCTGTAGAGGGGGTAGGGGTGGGGGATAGACTCTAAAAACTAAGACAACAGTAAAACAGACAAATGCAGCTGAACTAGGTGGGGCTTATAGTGGTGGGTATTTGGGGCTCAATTTTATTCTTTATGGGATTGTGAAAAAATAAATAGGCATTTAAAAGAAACAGGATACACATTGATATAAATACATATAAAAACAAACTAACAGATGTACTTTAAAGCACAGGAAATGGGTAGGATTCACTTAAAAAATCTGAGGCCCTAATCTATCTCCTTTGATGCAAATTTCTATGTTTTATCACAGATGTCAAATGTACACATTCCAGTGAATCTAGATTTTTTCATAATAGGGATGAAAGGAAATTGCAACCATTACAGAAAGGTGAACATTTAATCTTGGTTTTCCATAAATGCCTAGGTCAAGGTCATAATATTAGGGGCACTATTCAATATTATGTTTTATTATAATTTGGCAAAAGAAAGAAGTATCCATGCAGCCATTCTGGTATATGGAAAGTCAGGATGTAGCATCCAGGGGAAGTTGAAGAACATCAAGCGTCAGATAAGGTTTATACAAAAGCACATACACCAGAAAAAAAAAAAAATATATATATATATATATTTGCAAGAAGCAAAGGGACAGCAGCAGATGAGGCATGCAGATAGTTTTGCTTAATGGATCAGGAGAAAAGCTTCAGACATGGCAAGGTCACTAAAGAACCGTTATGTGTAGCACCAACTGCATAGTGTAAAACTCACAGGTAGCCTAACCAAGGCCACACAAGACCATGACATCTTGGAGCTTTCTAGAAGAGAATTCTTGTTTTAAAGTAATTAGTAAACCTTTGTGAATTTTGTTTATAGCACTGAGACGCCCGTGGCTCTGTGAGTAGGGCGCCGGCCCCATATACTGAGGGTAACGGGTTCAAACCCAGCCCCGGCTGAACTGCAACCAAAAAAATAGCCGGGCGTTGTGGCGGGAGCCTGTAGTCCCAGCTGCTCGGGAGGCTGAGGCAGGAGAATTGCAGAAGCCCAAGAGCTAGAGGTTACTGTGATGCCTGTGACATCATGGCACTCTACTGAAGGTGGTAAAGTGAGACTCTGTCTCTACAAAAAAAAAAAAAAAAAACTCTTTTATTTATTTTGTTTGAATTTTTTGAGACAAAGTCTCACTCTGTCACCCTGGGAAGAACGCACTGGCATCATAGGTCACAGCAACTTCAAAACCTTGGACTTGAGCAGTCCTCTTGCCTCAGCCTCCCACATAGCTGGGACTATAAGTGTACACCTCCACACACAGCCGGTTTTTCTATTTTTAGTAGCGAGGGGCTCTCATTCTTGCTCAGGCTGATCTCCAGCTCCTGAGCTCAGGCAATGCACCTGCTTTGGCTTCCTACAGTGCTAGGATTACAGGCATGAGGCATTGTGCCCAGCCAAGGGAATTCTTTTAGTGGCTGGAAACTGTCAAAGAAGAGTGTACTTTCCCAGGAGGGTATTACACATAATATATGCATTGAACTATCACTTAATTCCAGTCACTTTAAAATCTTGAGGGCATTAATGCTTTTAAAAAGTTGATGTATAAATGATTTATTAAAAGCATGTTGTAAAGAAATGTGACTATGTAGAACCATATTACATTGAGTCCCAGGTACTCTTGGACTTCATTAATGAGAGAAGAGCTTTGTTTCATGACTTCCCACAGCCCGGTTTGTATCTGGGCTTCTGTCCATCAAAACTGCTCAAATGTAGGGCCTGTGAACCATTAGTAGATATGGGTGGGGTGACAAAAATTAATGGGATGGTGACAGGAAACAGATGTTGAGAAAATGAAAAGCAATCTCAAATTTGGAAGAAAAAGAATAGAAAAAAACATGTATCAAACTGCCTGTGCATTCAGAAGAAGATAATGAAAAAAAGTTACATGAACACCTTAACTCCTAGTTTAGGGCATCCCAAATGTAAGGACTCTAAATCATACCACTCAAGGACCAAGCAAAAGCATCATTCTGAAATAATTTTTAGTACATTTGTATTCTTGCTGTCAACTGCCTTGGTGGCAGGGTGATAAATGTTTCTGAATTTGAGTAAAGCAGACTAAATTCTGTGAAACTGTACTCACTCAACTGCTGAAATCTCTGGTGGCCAATTCCCCAAAATACCCCACTGCAGAAGTTAGAGAGGTATGTCAGGGGAGAAAAGTGCCACCAGCCTAGGGGATCAGCATACAGTTATCCCAAGGCCACCACCACATCTTCCTGGTGGGCAGCGTTGTGCCCGTCCCTGAAGATGCCGTGGCCCAGCTGCACATGCTCACCATAGGGAATCCAGCCTCAGACCTCTCCTCCATTTTGCTCCGAGGCCCCTGCACATCCTTCAATGAATAACTGTGTTCATTTTTAGGCCTTGGGCTTCCTTCGTTAGTAATAAATCCATAGATACTTTAATCTAAAGCGTGGTAAAGCTGAATGAGATACGGATGTTGAACTCCCTTGGAGGATAACTTGAGGCATAGTCCCAATGTCATAAGAGACCCATTGTGTGGATAGAGCCTGGAAACAGAGAAGAAAATCCTGCCAAACCATGCCTTGACTCTACTCCAGAAAAATGCTTTCTAGTAATAGTAATAATAATAATAACCACGTCTACTGCCCAGCCATTACAGACACTGACACAATGGCCACGTACCATGCTCTGTGGATAGAGCCTGGAGACAGACAAGAAAAATACCACCAAGTCTTGTCTTGACTTGATTCCAGACATATCTTTCCAAAAAATAGTGATAATAGTCATGGAAATACCAGCAACCATCCCTGCTGCCCCAGCCATTACAAACACTCACATGTGTTTGTGCCAAGCCCTGGGCTAAGCACTTTGCATACCCTATTTCAGTTGATCCAAGTCTAAGCTTCATCATCTCTTGAGATCCATTCTAGCTTAACGGTCCTATTAAAATTGAATCTACACCTGCCCAGGGAGTTCATGAAGAGACAAGTGTCATTTTGTGACTTGAAAGTACCTGGCCTCTTACCTGGGCTTATATCTAACAGAGCTGGAAAATAGGCTAACCCCCTACCCACAAGTGTGAAACACCTGCAGTGAAGTGATACTTGACCCCTCCCGTCCACTACCTCCCTCCACTTCTATTCAGACCACAACACTTTTGAGTGCCCCTGTTCCAACACAGATAACCCAGACTAGAAAAGATTCATATTGATAGTTGAGTAATATAAACTTCCTAGCTAAATTGTCTTAAGATAGTCTAATTGAAAAAAAATTAAAAAGGAAAGGAAATCAATTCATAGCCAGGAATATCTCATGCTTTCTATGGACTAAGGGCAATAATCTTGCTTTGTTTTTCATCCTCAGTTTATAAGGAAGAATTCCAAGGCATATAGAATTTAAGTCACATGTTGAAGGTTGAATGATGAGCAAGGGGCAGAGGCAGGATTTAAGCTTCTCCATTACCTCCCTCTGCCTTAGAAAAGAACATTTAAAAGAGGATCTGTAGCCTACATCTCATTGCAGCAAGAAAAAAGTAAAGCATATCTGAAATGTATATGTGTATAACAAAAGCCCTTTCCCCTTGGCATTTAAACATTGCTCGTGCTTGTGTGAAAACTTGATGGAAATTGTACACATGCTTACATGAACAGAAATATTCCTCAGAACCTTGGGACTTATTTCAGATGTATTTCAAATAGATGTGTGGAAAGTCAGAAAGGAAAGTAGGGAGGAAATAGCATCTGATGATGGGAGAAACCATGAGGCAAAAAGATGGAATATAACCGCAGCCCTCATCCCGGCTGGGATAAACTAGCATGCTGGTGCTATCTGCACTGCAGGGAATACATCAGAAATACTGAGATGACTATTTCATCAAAGATAATATTGGGTCTGATCTTTCAATTTGGCCAGTTGGCTGCCTAAACAACTTGGAAGGTTCCAAAGAAAGTTGTAACTCAGGGGGATGTCTAAAATTTGGATTCCTTCACTTCCCTCGGCAGAGAGAGTGGGTAGGTTGCCTTTGGGACCCATCAGCTAACTGGTTAGGGATGTTAACCCCTATCTTTCTCCCATCACCTCTCTCAACCCATGGGATACCTTGCTATTAGAAACACTCCATGCAATGAGGCAAACCTATTTGAGTGACTTAGCCAGGAATCCATCTCAAAAAACCAAATCAGAGAAGGCATTACCACTTTGCTTCTTGTTTTTCTGTGATCTGTGGTTGGGGGATGAGGACAAAAAGGAAAGTATCTCCAGTATCCTTGGTCCCTAGAGACATCCATCTCTCGAATATGGGGCCAGTAGGCTGAAAGGAATATCCATTTGCAGAGAAACTTAGAAGGGTCAGTGCTACTTGCCAGCCTGACAACTCTCCTCAGAGGAAGCCCAGATACATTCCCAAAGCAAGCCTGAATGAACTAACTCCCTGACTTTCCAGGAGTAGCAGTATCATTAGATATCTCTACACTGAACAGACCCCCCCGCCCCATCTTTCTTCTTTCTTCCGTCCCACATTCTCTTTGAAAAGAGGCTGCCATCCCTATCTAGCTTCTCAAGACTGATTCTTCTACCCACTTTTCTCTTTCCTCACCCTGTTTACTAGATTAGAGTTCCCTAGCCCCTCCCATGGCTGGACGCACTGGACCAGCTTCGGGTTTTTACTCTGATTTTACCCCTGCGTCGCTGGGTGACCTCTGCCTTCATGCTTCACAGTAACAACCGGCTCTGACCTCCTTCCTGGCTCCCAGAACTCTTTCCCCAGAGAACTCCAGACCACACTCGTGCCAAAAATACTTTGTCTTCCTACATAATTCTTTGAATGAAAAAAAAAACAAAAAACAATTGGTCAGATTGTTTATTTGAATGATTGCCACGTGTTGCATTTAACTTTAAAATACAGCTCTATTTAGAGAAAAATCTGGTACATATTTTCACATGTAATAACTGCTAATAACCCTTTGATATTCATATCCCTACTTCCTCATTCAGATGAAAAAATGGTTTAAGTGATGTTGAAATGAATTTCTTAAATTCATATTAATCAAGGTAAAGAGATCTAGAACTCAAAAGAGCAGATTTCAAAGCACGTGTAGGTGCTCTCTCATACAAAGGCAGTAATTAAATTGATGGAACGGAAGAGTTGCTTACCTGAATCATGAACAGTCCCTATGAATTTTCACCAAAGTCCCCTTGTGTTTTCCTCCTTGGTGTATTTTGTGAAGGCAAACAGGTAGCATTCCTATGGTTTCAAATGAAGAAAACTGAGCCCCAAACTGAGGGACCAATTTGATGATAACTACTCCATTGGAGAACTGGAATCAAGTTTTGCTCATTCCTGAATTTGTGTATTAGATTCTACATTGAATGGTATTGTAAGTCTGTTTATTATTGTTGAAGAGAAAATTGAAAAAAAAAAAAAAACTTGGATGTACCTGTTGGTAGTTACAGACCAAACCATATGATCAGCGAGACTTGTTTATTTACTTCTCACTACTCAGCAGTTCAGTAGGCAGGCTGACTTACACATAGACACTTACGTGAAGACATTCATTCTCAAACGTGTCAATACACTCTTACACGCCTTATCTCATTCTCCATCTACCTATCCTCAGCCTCCAGCCACAGTGTCTACCAGACGGTCATTTCTAATTAGAGAGGGATCTGGCATTTGTCTCTCTAAGCTCCAATTTGCTGCCAATCCCTAGGTCTCCGTAGGTGGGAATGGAAGAAAAAAGCATTTTGCACTGGTTTCCTTTCAAAGGTAAAGTTTTCATCTCTGCAGGAGCAATTAATTTTCCCTGTTTAAAATGACAGAGAAAACCCTTATCTTTTGCTTTTTATTCTGAGAGCTTGGGGAATGTAGTGAGGGAGAAAAGGCATGTTGGTTTTTTCTGTTTCCCTGCTGAGCCAGATGAGTTGATTTCTGAACAGAATTGTCAGTATTCTATAAAGGAGTTAGTAATCTGGTTAGTTACCATTGAGTGCCTTAAGATATTAATAATGAGAATGAAAGTTTTAAGAATACACTTTTGTTCAGTGCTTTTAAAAGTATTTGAAAATCTTCACTCCAGTGTGATAACAATGCTAATTTTTTTCCCTGATATACTATGAAATGTTTTTGTTCCCCCGCCCCCAAAATTAATATGTTGAAATCTTAAGCCTCAAATCGATGGTATTAGGAGGAGGCGTCCTTAGGGGGTGAGTAAATCATAAGGGCAGGGTCCTCATGAATATCATTAGTCCTCTTACAAAAGAGGCCCCAGAGAGATCCTTTGCTCGTTCCCCCATGGGGACACAGCTAGAAGGAGCCATCTGTGAACTGGGAGATGGACCCTCACCTGACACCAAATCTGTCAGGGCCTTAATCTTGGACTTCCCAGCCTCCAGAATTGTAAGAAATACATTTCTGATCTTTAATAAGCTACTCAGTATGCAGCATTTTGTTACAGCAGCTTTAAGAGGCTAAGAAACTCCCTCTTTTAATGGTGATAATTGGCCTCCAACATAATACAAATTCAAGACACAAAGATCTTTATGATAACCCTTTATGGTAACCTTTTATGATAATAGAAAGTACAGTGGACTAGGAAATAAGACCTGAGTTCAAGTCTTGGCTCTGTTGCCTCTTAAAGCTGTGAATCATCTGTTCTCTCTGATCTCAGTCTTCTAATCTTTACCCTGGAGACACTACTTCCCATAACCACCTGATAGTATATAGTGAGGGTCAAGTCAGACGTGACCATGAGTGTGTGTTGTTGATGGTGAACCCAACATAACTGCATGCATTATTCCCTAGTAGCCAAGCATTGTGGCAGGCGCCTATAGTCCTAGCTACTTGGGAGGCTGAGGCAGGAGAATTGCTTCCACCCAGGAGTTTGAAATTGCTATGAGCTATGATGCCACAATACTCTACTGAGGGTGAAAAAGTGAGACTCTGTCTCAAAAAAAAAAAAAAAATTAAAGTACCTTTATGGATAGCCACAATTATGCCAATTTCTCCAACCATTCTGCATGGAATGGTAAGTATTCCAAGAGTTATTTAAATAAAAGGAAAAATAAATTTAAAAAATAAAAACAACTTAGTAAGATTTTTAGAAAAATTGTGGTTGGTATGTTTACGTCACTTCAATTTCCTTGTGTGCAAAATGTAGTAAAAATATCTTCCCTAGAATTGTTATGAAATATACAACAATCTATTGGAGCCAGTAACCAATGCATAAATACAACATTAACGTATTTTCTCTGCCTTCTCCCTTCTCCCTGCCATTCAGAGCCTCGCTCAGTCTGGCTCGCTTCTGCTTTGAGAAAAGCCCCTGGTTCTTATCAAGGAGTGTTAGAGTGGGTGACATTCTTATAGGATCTGGGACACATGAGCTGCCAATTGATTGCCAGATGAGCCAGGGTTAGGAAAACCCTTCTACATAGAATCAGTCACAGGAAAGAGAAGAAATGGAGACATTCTCTGCTCCCCTCAGAGACCTAGATTTAACCTTTACAGAAGAATTTTTCAAATATTTTTTAATATAACCCACATTATGAAGTACATTTTGCACAGTGACCCAGTATCTCTTAACATACACATGTGATCAAGACACGTTACTTTCCATTCTATTCATCCTTTTTCTTTTACAAATAGGATTTTATGCTACAATAATTGGTAGCAACTTAATAGTTCAAAATGCCACATTAGAGGGGTTTCCATGCATGACCTCCAACCCTACAATGTCTCGTGGCTGGTCCCTCAGATGTCCATACCTGGCAAGTGACAGAGCCAACTCTTAATGTTTTTGCAGTTCAGAAAGCAAAGAAATCCTAAACAGGACTGTGGGTTTAGACGATCTAAAAAAGAGCAAATATATATATATATATATACTTTGTTCTTTCTTGGATGTTTTGTTCATAAGCCCCAAAGAAAAACTTTAACAATGTATCTTCATTCTAAATGCTAAGAAATTTTTAATAGCATTAAAAGGGTAAAATCCATCTTAGGCCCCCCCATGCCCTCCCTGCTCAGGGCAACCACTTCATCACCCTCTGCCACTCTTACCATAAATAAGATTTAGGATTTACAAATGTGTCCATTACCTGGGACAAGCCCAGGGCTAAGTCACAGCTAGGTATCCAGAATGTGGGTGACAAATGTGCCAGGTTCCCTCAGCCACGTGGCAGGTTCTTTGGTGCAGTATAAGCTGAAGGGTTTTGTAAAATTTTTTTTTTGTTGTTAGAAGATTCCATAGAAAAGGAGCAGCTGAGTGAGCTGTTGGATCAGTATTGAAACTCTAACCTTCTCTTTAGTGTCTGACTTGCGTCTGTTAAAGTAGATTTGTCTGATGGATGCTCACTGACCTAATGCTACTGCCAAGATATTAAAGATGCAATGTTAGCACAGCACTGACACGTGGATTTGTTTTCTATAAGAAAGAAATTAATCGTGTAGATTCTTTTTTTTAAGAAAGAAATTAATGATTGCATAGGATATTGGACCCCTGGCTTTCCTCCAACTCCCTGGCCTCCATATTCAAAAGCTGGATTAAAAGTAGAGATTGGGAAGGAGCTCGGGGTGGGGGGGGTTAAGAATGGAGTAGAGATCAGGGACGGTAGACTGGGGGGCCGAGGCTGAGATATCACCTTACCTGAGCGTGAGACCTGACTTCCTCTCCATTGCTCAATCCTCAACCATCAGGCAACACATATGAACCATTAGCAGTTGGGAGAGAAGGAGACACAATAATTCCTTGATTCCAAAAGCATCGAGCACTTTTGCCAGATAGAACATAGAATTTTATTTGTTTGATCCAGGGTACCATTTATCCCCAAGACATTGAAGGGTGAAGCATTTGGATTCTGTTTCTGGGGAACTGCCATCTTGATGACTGAAGTCAGCCCCGGGGGCTGAGAATAGTAAGAGAGGCAGGGCTCCATCAGAAGGGAAGGGGGGACAGGCTAGAAGATCACTCCTGGTAAACTGGCCCATGATTCAGGGCAGGATGCCAGACTCACCAGGGAATCAGAGCAAGGCTCGGAAACCAGGGGCTAGGTGGAGGGAAAGCTTCACCAATAGGGTGCCCTCAGATCGGGAGAGCTGGGACCCTGGAGGCCATACTATTAGGGATACCTAGAGCTATGTTCATGTAAGATGTTCCAATTGTAAGGAAAATGACTCCGTCGAAACTTCATGATATAGGCCCTTGCCACTGGTGTTAGGTGATATCTCAGCAAGGTTTTGATTTGCATTTCTCTGGTAATTGGGGGACGGTGAGCATTTTTTCATGTATGGGCCATTCATTAGTCCTCATGAGAAAAGGTTCTGTTCATGTCTCTTGGCCAGTTTTTATTGGAGTCATTTGCTCTTTTCTCATTGATTTGCTTGAGTCATAGTTCTCCGATCTGGACACAAAGAAGGGGACAAGTGCCCAGCTCTGCCCCAGTTTTTAACACCAAAGGTATTTATAGTAACCTGAGGATTGCTAAAAAGTATGTCAGCAGGCCTGACTGGCATGCTCTTCCATGAAGAAAAGATTGGGCAGGTAACCGTTTTTCTAGGACAGTGGTTCTCAGCCTTCCCAATGCCATGATGTATTTTCATTGTTACGAAGGGGTGGAAATCCACAGGTTGAGGACTGTTCCTCTAGGAGGAAGTTAGGTAATTAATTATTCTTGGAGATGGGAAGACGAACTCAGTTGACTTCTGAGGACAGACCTTCTTCCAAAAAATGTGGGAGGTAGACAAGTTGACTTCTCAATGGGGTGCCCCACTTCAATCCTGCAGTATCCAGTGGAAAGTGGACAGACTTGTGATCCCTGGGGGCTCATCAAAACCATGGAAAATGAAAAAAGCCTGGAGGCACTTGGACAGGCTGGACTAGGCCTGTGCTCAGAAAGTCAACAGGTGGGAAGGGTTACGTTCTTTGAACTTCTGATATGAATTAGATTGGGAGACCTGGCTTACTTCCCCTCTGGGGGAAGAGCTAGTGTCTCCTCTCCGTCTCTAAATACTCCTCCCCCTGACTGGTCTGTTAGCAGCCCCTTACCTTTTACCCAGCCTCTCTCTCTATCCAATCTTCCTGGAGATTTAGGATTCTTTCAACCCTATCTTTTGGCAATTTTGCATTTGGCATATGCACCTCTGTTAAAAAGCAATAAAAGCCTTCTGAAGAGGCCAGAGAGGGGCTGCACTGTACGGTCTTACTGCCTGGCCTGCGACCATGCAAGCCTTCTCCAGGCATTCTCAGCCTTTGTGTTTTAAACTGGCAGGATTTATTTATCTTTAGCGTTGTTTTCCCAGTCGGCTTTCAAACCAGGTCAGGGTTCATGCTCAACAGCCCCGATAAAAAGATATTTGGAAACTCTAGTCACCACTCGGGGAAGGACAGGTAATGAGGCATGAGCCCCTTTCTTAGCAGGGGAACAGCCTGGGACGCTCCAAGTCCAGTCACACCTTTCCCTTCCTTTCTGAGCAGTGCGTGCTCTGACCCATGAGACGGTGAGCCATTCTCTATATCCTGTAACTGTCAGCTATTAGAAACGTGTCCAGACAAAGAGACTCGAGGGCCGCTTAGCGCTCCGCAGTTCAGAAACTTCTCTCTGGCCACGTCTTTGGATTACTGAAACAGTATTTCAGGATATCACACCTGCCTCCAGCCATGTGCAGTGTCTTTACCAGTCTGCTCTCTCTTCCCACATCCTTCATTCTCCACCAAGTCAGCGCTAAATATGGCGACATGTCTAATAACACATCTGTGTTTCACAAAGCAGTCATCCCCATCATGGCAAAAGGCCCTTCTACACCCCACTCCATGTCCATGTCTCAGGAAAACAATGAGCCCTAGAAGGTGTAAACCGTCTCTATCCTGGAGCAAAGATATCCCCCAGGAGGGCTGATTTCTGCACGGAGCTCTGCAGCTCCGCCAAGCCACCTGCTAAAGCAGGTCCTGTGTGGCGAGACTCTGGAGGGAGAGCGAACAAACACGTACTCTCATGCACTAATCACGGTTCTGCGATTAGGGTTTTGTTCTGAAGCAGATCTTGTCAAAGTTCCTCTGTAAAGTCAGCAAGTATATAGTATTTTTGGCTTTGCAGGCCACACAGCCCATTTTGTAACCATTCAACTCTGCTGTTGTAGCACAAAGCAGCCACAGATAATGGGTGAACAACGGGCATATCTGTATTCCAGAAACAAACAAACAAAAAACTCCATTTACAAAACCAGACTAGTCCTGCAGGTTGTAGTTGGCGGACGCTGGTTCTGAAGGAGAACCCTCTTTCCTCCTCAAGGCCATCCCTCCTCCCTTCAAGCCTCTTGTTCCTGGCCCCATGCAGGAGCCCGGCCACTTCTCCTCTTTCCCTTCTTCTCTTCTGATCTTCTTCTCCTCTTGTTTTCCTCTTTCGTGTTGTTAACCTCTTTTCATCTGTTTCTCTTGTAAAGCACCTGCTCACCATAGTCTAGATAATCATCTGCTCTGCAGATCTGTCCTCTACCGCGTTTCCTTAAGGCTGTGTTTTGAGAGTTCATGAAAGTTTTCCTACAGTGTCTCACCTCATCATAGGTGCTCAGTAAATGTTAGCTAATATTTAATAAGCCCATTAAACTGGGATGTCATGGATATGATACTCCTTCTTTTCCTGAATACCTGGTCTCCCACCCGCAACCGCCATAGCCAGTGTGCCAGGACAACTCACCACCCCTGTCTGCACCTCTCAGGACTGGGGAGACAGCCCCTGAGAGGGGCGGATCTGAGTCCAAGAGCCTCAACAGCCAGTCCCTGCCCACGGAGAGTGACCTGCTCTGCTTCATAGCAGCACAGCTGGTGTCAGGGTGGGGGGGACAAAGGAGCCCCAGCAGGAGCATAAATAAGGCCACAGAGAGTAACCTTTCACAGGCTTGGTCCCAGGTTTGCTGCCTGATGGTGTGTCTGGCAGCTGGCAGCCTACTTTCTAAATTCTCACCCCATTCATCCAGTCTGGGGCTCACCTCTTCTGGAGAAGTGTTCTTTTCTCCTGTTTCACAAAATGATTAGTCCTCAATTACACTGTTCTTATGGCCTAACTGGTGTCCACTCAGGGTTGAGCTAAGCGTCTGACTTCACAAGCACGGGGGCAGCAGCTCCCCTGATCGTTAAAGAGCCACAGAGGAGACATTCGGCCGCCCCATATGGTCTTTTCTTGGGAACAAACTTACCTGCCGAGTGTGCAGTATTAGAGGCCTGCTGTAATTCTGGCTTCAGAAAGGGTGTTGTCCCAGGCTTGGCCGGTGTCCAGTGTGGCTCTGTCTCCTTAGGTAAGACATCTCCTCCTCTCTCCTCCTGGGCCTCTGGCTAGTCTCTCTGATGCACCAAGGCGTCCATTTTTAATCTGGCCAAATCAATTACAAATGTTACAGATTGTAATTACCCAAGGAATGCTGGAAAACTAATTGTGTAATACACAATCCCCACAGTAAATTACACCTTTCTCTTGGCTTTATGTTCCAGAAAACTGTTTTCTGTGGAGGCAGAGAAAATGCATTGCTCATCCCTGCCAAGATGATCACGACACCGCTTTTTATTTGGTTTTGCAAGTGTCTGTGGGTGTGTCTGTGGGCGTGTCTGTGGGTGTCTGTGGGTGTGTCTGTCAGGAGGCAGCCACAGGCCACGTGCCAGGGCTCTGGGCTGCAGCCACACCACCTTTAGACACTTTAGGGGATGTTACAAGCGTATCCCTGGGGCCCTGTCCTTTCATTCCACCGTAGAAAGTTCCGTTTACTTGGGAAGAATCTGGAGTCCAGGCAGTGCGCAGTAAATAGCTGAGGCAGGGGACGTATAGAAGGAAGAGGAAAGAAAGATGTCAGTCTAGGCCTGGAGATTAGTGCAGTTTTGTTCAGCCATGGACACCAGAGCATTCCTCAATGAGAGGGGCTGTCAGAAGAAACTCAACAGCAGACTTTATCTCGTATATATATTTTCCCTTTTATATCTTACTACTAACCACAGGCAGTGGAATAGCAGAGCTTGCTGCATCTCAGCTTTAGGCACCCACCCAAGGTTTCCCTTTACCTACATGGATTTGGAAAGCAGACTCAAATTCTATCAAGGATAAAGTAGAAAATTAGCGCATTTGTAGAACTCATATCCTCAGAGTGGAAGATCTGCCATTCCTGTGAAGTGCTGTTCAGAACTGTTAATATAATTGTCAGGATAAGAGGAGAAGCCAGAAAGCAAACCTGTAAACAGTCCAAGTCTGAAGCCACGGCATGGAGAATTTTAGGAACAAGTTTGTATGTCTAGAGGTTCAAGAATGGCTGATGGAAGGAAAAAACAAATCTTTGAATCTCAACAGTAGTGAGAAGGTCCCTGTCAGGACTGGCTTGAGAACAGTGGAGGGTCTGTGTGTACACAGATGTGAAGAGGGTACGTGTGGCAGTTAGGATGGTGCACACATGTGCATGGGCATTTGTGCACATGGAGTGAGGTATCAATTGTGCACACATGTGGACGCGTGTGTATATGTGAGTATGGGTGTGCATGTCTGCCTTCGTGAGTATGAAGGTGGGTGGGTGTGTGTGCACATGTATGAGAGTGAACCTGTGTGCGTGTGTGTGTTTGCGTGTGGGCATCCATACATGCTGGATCGGGGAAGACCCCCGCACTACTCTCTCCAGCCTCCACCCCGACTTCCCTGTCATAGCTCACATTTACTGTTCTTCTTATGGCTGCCATCAAACTCACTACCCCCTCTGCCAGGAGGGCTGGAGGAGAGGTGGGTGGGGCAGAATACTCACACCCCCTCACCCGGCACCCAGTACACACTGATGCTGATCAAGCGGCTGTGGAGTCAGGGGGCTGCACACCACCTGGGGGAGGCAGTGAGGGAGCCTGCGGGGCTGTTCTCACCCTGCCTCTTTCTTGCCCACGAGTGCTAATTCCATTTTTCCACTTTGGGCATCTGGCTTTTGTCACTTTTTCTTTGCATGTTTGTTTTTAAAACAGAAACACACTACTTGAATAAGCATGAATTCAGGAAATATAGAACAAATTCTGTAGAAATGTGGAGAAAATCTTTTTACAAAATTCGTTAGGTTGGGAGAAACTGTAGCTCATGGAAAGCTCTCAGTTCTGTCACTTAAAATTTCAGGGTCCTCCTGATGGTTCTCACTATCATGCTCCTCATATCCACTTGGTTATCTGCTATTTTAGTTTGGAAATGATTCAGGAACCTGCTCAACCTCTTCTCGCAAACACTGCTTTTATGACAACAGTCATTCTTTCTTGCTTGTTTCAAGCAAAAAAGTCCTAACTTGTTTCCTTTTCTACTTCCCCTACTCCATTCTAAGCACATTGCCAAGGTTACCATTCAATAAAAAGATCTAATTGCATTAAGTAAAACTATATAAAGTTGCCAATGTTCAACCCCTCTTGACCTAAAACAATTGGCATCCGACCTACATTGGCACCTATCTCCTACATCTGTGCTAGCATCCATGACAACAGGTTTTGTTTTTTTTTATTGTTGGGGATTCATTGAGGGTACAATAAGCCAGGTTACACTGATGGCATTTGTTAGGTAAGGTCCCTTTGCAATCATGACAACAGTTTTTGAGGAGAACTTACTGCACTTCCTTTCCTGATCGTTTCCCCAGAATGAAACAGGGAGGATGGTATTCCAGAACCTCGTTTCTGGTAGATGTTATTTGCTACATAGCAGACAGCAAAGATCAGACATTCACTCTTGAAATGTAACATTCTGATCGAATACTAAGATACGTCTATGTACATATTAACCGCCCTTATTATCTATTGAATCATAACCTTTCTGAAGCCTCACTACACAGTTTCTTCCAGTATAGAATTGTATGCAAAATCTCAGAATTAGTTCTAACACAATTAATTATTAGCTAAATAAAATTGGATAAATAATCTACCTTTTTAAGCTTCACTTTTTCTCACCTAAAATGTAGGTATATGCATTTAATTGGTTAACTTCCTGGGCTGTTTTGAAAATTAAATTAATAGTCTATATAAAGAGTTAAACATGGTGACCAGCACTTACAAGTGCTCCATAAAGTCGAATTGGCATTGTTCTGCTGGATCAATGCAAGGCCAACTCTTTTAGAATCAATTTTCTTCTGGCCCCTTAGTATCAATCTCCTCTTGGCCCTTTGTGGTAACTCGCAACCAAATGGCAACAAAATGGAGGTATTTCCTCCAAATCCTCTTAAGTCTAAGGGAAGGGTGAGGCCTTTAAACAAAAATTTCATTAAAAAGAATTGCCTATGGAAATGTTACTTACATGCACATGAGGTTGCAGAAGAAATTTCAAACAGATTTTCTAAATTTAAGTGATTCTTGCCAGAGATGTGAATTTCAAAATGAATTTAATCAAGTTTCAGAGTTGCCTGGTGGTTAGTATTCTTCACTTTCATTTTATGAGAAAATATTGGTATTGCACTAAGTTTTTAAATAGCTCGTCTAATTATATCCTCATTAATAGATGTCAAATATTACTTAAAACACTGATTTAATTAATTATGTTTTTAAAATTAAACAGCTTATTTCTAACAAGTTATATTTAAATAATTAAGTCTAATGCTAATGAAAGAGAGTGTGCTTCAGCGTCTTTTTTATAAATACAACATAAAATGACCAATTAAAATTAAGTCTGCTTCTCTCTCCTTGGTTAACCAGCTCCTCAGCTTCAGGCCTCCACCTTCCTAGCTTCATACCCCACTGGGAATCACACATGGCTTACACTTCCAATACCTGGAAAAACCTCACACTTGCTGGGAACATTGTGGTCTCCCCAGACAAAAGGACTTTGGATAGATTATTCTTCATACTGGGGTGGCCTTTCCTTTCTTTTTAATCTGGATAAAAGCTTACATGCTACCCATTGGAGACACCTTCCCTGCCTCTCTCAGACAGACTCACTGGTTTCACCCTCTGAGTTCCCAGAGTGACAGCCTGTTCCCCTACTAGAAATTCACTGAACAGTACTGTAACCAATCTCTGAGCTTAGCCTGTTTCTGCCCTCCTCTGCTCCTGAGTCCCTCCATATTTCTATCCTAACAATACACTACAGCACCTGGCAAGTAGATGAAAGTTTACTATTTCTTTCCCTTTACCCCCCCAAAAATTAATAGATAAATAAAGAAAATAGGAAGACTAATGATAGATGTTTGTTGAATGAATACCTGGATTAATTGTATAAGTGACTTTAAGAATTCTAATACATTTGGGATTTATATGGCGTAGGCACACAAAGTAACAAATCTGCGCCAGGATACAGTGTCCCAAAAGTCGCCCTTAAAGTCCCCATACATAGGGAAAATGGGAAATTGTAGCAAAACATACTTTTGCAGTTTTTGACCGGGGCCGGGTTTGAACCCACCACCTCCACTATATGGAGCTGCAACCCTACTCCTTTGAGCCACAGGCACCACCCACAAAACGTACTTTTATTCAAAAAAAATTAATTACAAAATTTTATGAAGAGGTGGTCAACCCATAGAGAATATTTTGTAAATATTTTGTAAAATTTTATAATTAGTATTTCATAAATAAAGGTACAGTGAGGTACAATTTCCTATTTTCCCCATGTGTAGTGACTTCAGGGGCAACTTTTGGAACACTCTGTATTTGTACAGTAGTTTCCCCTCCTTTACAGAGGATATGTTCTAAGACCCCCAGTGGATCCTTGAAATGGGAGATATTACTGGACCCCTACATATATTATGCACAAATTTCTTTTTCCTTCTTCACAATTTCACATAAAGAAGGTTTTTTCTTACTATAGATCTTAACAACCCCCACATATGATTTTTTTTTCCTTTCCTTATTAGGTTGGGAACTTTCACCTTTTCCCTTAAGGAAGCACTTTATGTCTCTCTTTGGCATATCCCACTGCCAGCATCACTCTTCGTGCTTTGTGGGGCCATTATCAAGTCAACTAAAGGTTGCTCAAGCACAGCCACCTCCCTACCATGACAGGCGTCTGAGAGAGGGCTGCTAGCTGACCAAAAGGCTGGGTAGTGTCTACAGTGGGAATTAGCTGGACAAAGGATGATTCATGTCTGGGAAAGGATGGGATGGGGAGAGATTTCATCATGCCATTCAGAACTGTGTGTGATTTAAAACTTAGGAGTTGTTTATTTCTAGAATTTCCCATGTAATGTTTTCCGACCGAGGATGACCTTGACTAAATGAAATTGGGAAAAGTGAAACTGAGGAGAAGTGGAGACTACATATTTGAAAATCAAAAGTTAAGAACAAACTATAAAGCAATACCATTGAGTTAAATGAGGTAATTTATTTGAAATATCTAGCAAAACACCTCTCAGTAGGCTTTCAAATGCAGTAAATGTGTTTCCTTGTGCTTCTTCTCATTGCCATCACTGTGTTGTTCAGTAATTAGTAAATGAAACTACCTAATAGAACATATGCTACCAGGTAATGTTGAAGCATCTATTTCACAATGCTATTTTTATTTACATTAGGAAAGCTTTTGAAATAAATTGTAACATAGTTTAATTATATATAATGTGTGAAGCAA
Source organism: Nycticebus coucang (assembly GCF_027406575.1). Classification (NCBI taxonomy): domain Eukaryota; kingdom Metazoa; phylum Chordata; class Mammalia; order Primates; family Lorisidae; genus Nycticebus; species Nycticebus coucang. The sequence goes on along the minus strand of NC_069781.1, from coordinate 121,024,831 downwards.
CAACATACACACACCGTTCTTTGTTATGAGTCTTGTAATAGAGTATCATGGTTTTGTTAAGTAATACTAATTTATTCCTTTCTTATGCCAAATTGGTGTAACATATTATGAATTACGTTAAATTGTATTGTAAGACATTGCGTAATATATTTTATTATGGTGTTTATTATAACACCATAAGGTATTACAGCACCTCCTACAATAATATTCATTTTTGGCTCCCTGTGATGGTCTCTGAATTGCTTCTGACATAATATTCCCAATGTCTTATGTCCTGTCATGGTTATGATCCCCAGAAGCTAAGTTCGACTGCATTAATATGTTGATATTTTTAAGAAAACATAATTGTCATTTAAAATTATATCCTTTTTTTCACTAACTCAATTCAAGCTATGCCTTCTTAACAAATTAATCCTTTTCTAAAGGTCAACAATCGTGTTTATAGTAAAATTGATTCTATAAGTTAATTCCTCATTAATTAAACTACCTTAGAATTGAATGTGGAATAAATTAAAATTGGTTTATTGGAATTGAGGTAGCCTCCCTCTGAAGGTACTAACAGCTTTCTCTCACATTGATCTGTGAAAAGACTAGATTTCTCTGCAGTTGACTTGTGTAATGTAAAAGTATGAGTTCTGACAATGAAGTTTGCAAACTCTTCCTAGAAAAAAATGCTACATACCTCATTGCTGAATATCATGACAGTCACCTTCAAGGTACACCCCTTCGGAAGCTGTGCACCAACACCAGTACCAGGTCAACCCTTTAAAGCAATTTTGGAGCTCTTTTTCTGGAATGACCATCAGAGCTGTCATCATATAGCAAACAAAACACAAAACAACAAAAATGAATGCAACCTATTAAGACACAGCCACACATCAAAACAAACACAGCTGTGAGCCAGACACTGATAAACCAAGGTTATGAAACCTTACCAGTTGTTTATACAGTGTTGCCAACATAGGTGCACAAAATATAGTTTGCAAACTTAATTATCAGATAAGCTTTGATGGTCATTCCAGAAAAGAGTCCCAAAATTGCTTTGAAGCGTGGACTGGGCACTGGCATTGGTGCACAGCTTCCCAAGGAGAGTACTTCAAAGGCAACCTTAGAGATATTCAGCAATGAGGTAAGTAGCACTTTTTCTAGGATGAATTCATGAACTTAATTGCCAGACCTCATGTATTCAAAAAGCTTTACATCTCTGAAAATACCATATGTAGATGATTTATCTATGTGACAACTAAAAGGGGCACCCCTCTCTACATTGTCCATAGCTAATGAACATAAATAGTTCATTCTTGTGCAGTGATTTTTCCCAGTGATGTTTATAGCCCTGGCTATTCTGCCTGACTGTTAACTTCATTGTCAGGAAAAATAGGTGTGACAAAAGACAGATAACAGTAATGTGTTGTTGTTTTTTTTTTTTTTTAACAAAAATAAAATAAGACATCCACAAAATTATGGTTTTACCCCAGAGTCAATGGTAGGTGATATCAAAACTGGCTCCATGTTCTGAGACCAAGAGCCATCTGGTTTTCTTCCTACAACTGAGATCAAAATTCATTGCTCTGTAAACTCCTTAGAATCCCTGGGTGTTTCAGAATGCAAGGAGATTTGATTTTGTTCTTACAGCAAAAAGACCCGTGTAAAGAATTCTTTTAGTCTACAACAATAGCAACACTAAATCCTTTAATCTGAAACCTGAGAGCCTGATAGAAACATAGAATTTTGGAGACAGTTCCAAGATAACAAAACAGAGTCTTTAAATAGCATTGCTGATTTTTGTTTTTTCATATAGGCTCTCAAATATCTACCCCATCCTGCAAATTTTGGACTTCTATCCATCTCTGCTTTCTTCATCTCAACTACAAACATCTTGTTCTTATGCTTCTTATGAAGTAAGACCTAAAATAAACACAAAATATGGTAGAATAGTAAGTAAAATAGAACACAAGTATCTGCCCATGGCGAGTGAACTAGAATCTCTTGTAAAATTACCCATTACCTTGAAGTCTTTGTGAATGATTTTGTAAAGAAATGGCCCTCTCTGGCGCTGTTTTGGTTTCAAAATTTAAGAGAGGAGTTTTCCTAAACATCTCTACTCCTTTAATGTCTGTGTATGGTGAGTAGAAAGCAACAGAGATAGTTGGTTCTCCCTAATGGGAGAGCAGTGTGTATTTTTCTTGAGTTTACAAAAAGAGGATTATTTGCGCCTTTGTCTAATTAGCATTTGTTTGGGACATGTTCCATGTGTAAAACAAGGGACAGGAACTATGAAATTTAGAAACTAATACAAGATAGATCTCTGACCTGTAAGGGAAAAGCAACAAATAAGTACACTAAAATCAAATAGGTAATTATTTTTTATTCTGCACAATCATGGATGTTTTTATGGAGGAAATAATATTGGGCTTGACCTTAAAACATGGGAGGTTTCAACCAGCAGTGATAAGAAGAATAGCATTCCAGGCAGAGTCAGCACAAACATTCAGGGCACAGCAAATCCCCAAGAGTATACCGGGAGAGGTGAGAGACCAGGGCAACTCTAATGGAGGGATTATGTAGGAGAATATAGCTGACAAACCAAAGGAAGAAATAAAAAGAGATCAGACTTTGGAAACTCCTTTCTCTCACCAGGTACATAATACCAAATATCCTAAATAGAAGAAGATATAGATCAAAGCTCTATTAAGTGAAGGGGCAGAGAAGGTGACCAAGGTTTGCTGAATGCTCACAAATTGCCCACTGTGAGGGGGCTTTGCTTAAATTATGTGTCTAAGGTACCAAGAATTAAGTAAATTCCAATTAAACTGGTTCATATAAGTAACTTATTAAAATTAACAGAAATAATAAGACACATACATGTGAAAGTATATGTGCAAAGATATATATGTCTATCATTCTCTCTATTGAGAATCTATCTACATATCTACGTGTGCTATTTAAAGACTCTATGTATGATATAGATAAATGTCTATCATTCTCTTTTCTTTCTTTCTTTCTTTCTTTCTTTCTTTCTTTCTTTCTTTCTTTTTCTCTCTCTCTCTCTCTTTCTTTCTTTCTCTCTCTTTTTCTTTCTATCTATCTAGATTGTTACTTTTAAATTTCCTCCATTATTTAAACCAGCTTTAAAGATAAGCATCCCCTCTATTAACACATTGATTCCCCCCACACACACACACAGAAAATAAAAGTTTTCCGGGGGGCCACAGTATTTTACTATAAAGACAGTATAAGTAATTAAAAAACAAAATAATCCTAAAACATGCATCAATAAAAAGGTAATATAAAAACTTGAAAATTACTAACGTAAAAAGCAAGGTGAAAACTTAAAGAAGAGTGCCTGACTCACGGATCAGTTAATGTATTCATACTTCCCTACCTAGCTGCTAAAGCCACCTGCCCCAACTCAAACCTCATGCTCAATGGTGGTTTTGTTCAGTTAACACCTACCTCTTCCTGTGGCCATTTGTGTCAATCAAGTTGTATTCTGTTATATTCTCTTAGTAGGCTTTCAGTTTCTAAAATGTTCAGCCATTCAGAGTTTGGTAAGGAGGAGGTGTTTGTGAAAATGGGAATACCATCTAAGTTAAAGCACAATCTTTATGGTGACGAGTTCCTGATATTATACAGTAAGATTACTGTTTTCTTCACGTTTAATTCTCTGACATTAATTTATCTGCCTTACCAAGATTCTCTTAACTCCAGATCGTACAATGAGGGGCAGGGGTAGGATACAGTGTAATTTATGAAGCTTTTTATATTGTCAAAGGACTTCTCCAGTTTTCCAATTGAGTTAGTATGAATAGAGAAAGAAAGAAAGAAGGAAGGGAGGGAGGGAGGAGGAAATGAGGAAGGAAGGAAGGGAGGGAGGGAGAGGAGGAGAAAGGGAGGGAAGGAGGAAATTAAACAAACATACCCCCCTCTGGATCTCTTATGTACAAGGATCTCAACACAGAGGCTTGGATTCATAATGATGTGTGCAAACCCCAGAAAGCTTTAATTTGCCTTCCATTTACTCTAAACTCTCTGGAGAAGAGTAGGGAAAAGTATAACAAAGCAGAGGAGGTTAGGGTTGCAATCTCTCACCACTCTGGTTGCCTATACACGCCAAGGGTGAGAAAGCAGAGGTGCACTTCTGGGAGCGTTAGGTATTTGGAAAACTGGATCCTTTTTATTTGAGCTCAGAGAAATAAATAACATCAGTCTCTGGGACCATAGAGGGGAGACTGCACCATGACTCACACACACTGCTGACTTGGACTTCAGTCAAATGTCCTCAGCGCCATCCATCCTGACAAGCCTGGTGATGGGTCTTGTGATTAGCGACTTGGCCAATGACCACTCACTTCAGGGCTACCTCATGGAAAGGGACTGGGCTGCCCAGTGGAAACAAAATATTCAAGAGACTGGAAACTCTTCTAAGGGCAAGGAGTGGAGAAGTCACCAATCCACGTAAAATATAGAGCTAGAGATCAATCATATACCTGTAAAACAGCACTGATGCTTAAATTCAAACTGGTGATTCTTTGTAAGTTTCATTGACCAGAATTATGCCAACAGTGTGAGGAGAAAAGATAGTAACCAAAGAAGATCTAGGTACAAAGTGGAATTTTCTGAGGATGAGAAGGAGTGGCATGGTCCTAAATTCCAGCATAAGGGGGTTTCCTAGAAACCTCAACTAACTCTAGACATTTGCCATCTATTTCCTTACCCTTTATTTCTTCCTGATCCTATGTGGGACAAAAACACTTTAATTATTTTATGAAACCTAAAATAAATAATGAAATCATCAGATGAGTTCATATTTATGTTTTTCCCTATGAAAGCTGTGATTTAAATGAATTATAAGTAACCCACCAATCTCTTAACCTGACCAAAATAAATAAAAGCTGAGGACTATGTGGGTGGCAGAAAAATTGGATTGGAAAGGATTAATGAAATGTGCAGGATCAATTTACCAGTGAGAGCTTTTCTCTTAAGTTCTCATAACTTTCGTAAAAAATTGGCTGACCTGAGTGGCCTAAAGGAAAGATATATAAAATGCTGGTTCCTAGGGGTTGGGGGCTGGTGGTGAATAGCTAATAATTTAGCGATTATATCAGATAAGACCTCTGAGTATCAAGTGGTCCACTGATGTTTCAGTCATGTAAATTAAATTATTCAGCTGGTGTCGCTAAGGAGACTCCAGTCAGCCAAACCACATTCATTTTCTTGGTCCTTCCCTTTAGAAACTCCCTCCATGTTAAAGTAGAGCTGAGGTTTTCCATGCACGGTTGGCTGGACACTGTTGCTAAGGGACCCACAGAAGTGAACTAACCCACACACATATCCAGACCAAAGTCATGATGGTCCCAGGCCACTGGAGTAGAGAAAGTGTTTGTGGGCAAGACAGTTTGTCACTTTAGAAATGAATGGGGATGGTGTTGCTCAGGCTACTGTTGCAGAGTTCAAAAGATACACCATTCCCATTTCCACCATTCCTACCATCCATTTCCACCATGTTTTCTTGTTGTGTGGTTCCAGTATATTCTAATAAATAGTCTGTGGGTCATTGCTAAAAAGAAACAGTGTAGTCATGTACATGTAAGATATTTTACTATTTGATACATTCCCTGGAGCAGTGGAACAGGTGATACAATGTAAGTCTTAATGGAGCAAGAAAAAAACTCTATGGGGACATGGGACAACCTGTAGTTATGTCTTTTTTGACTACACTGCTGTGAAACTCATCATCATCTTCCTAAAACTTGCAAAATAATTTTTTCTCATTGTCTAAAAAGAAATCAGAGCATCTGGAAAGAAGCATACATTGTCTGAAACCACTTAGATTTTTGTTTTAATTTGTGGTCCAACTGTCTATGCTAAGTGATATCACTGTTCCAATTTTATATTAGAGGACTTTTCTTTCTTGTATGCTTCAAAACCACAAAGAAACAAAACTGGTTACTGGATATAAATGAAGCAACATGAGGCTGAACTATGCAACAGGAAGGGTCGGGAATGATTTGTCAATGAAAAGAAAGCAAATTATGAAATTTTAAAAAGTGGACATAGTTTTGATCTTTTGAAAAGTTAAAAGGTAATTAATCTCCGCACTTATTTTCTGACTCATAATTTCATAAGCATCTCTCCGTAAGTGCCAGTCAGCCCTTGTTATAGAACTCTTCATATTGTAAGTGCTTATATATTATTGGTCTCCCACCAGAAATGAAGACCATCTATTGCTCCCAGACAATGAACACAGTATGCCATCCTGCACTCTCCCGATTTCTAAAAGTACTGGTTGTTAAACTGCTGAGGACATTGTTTTATGTGTTGGTTAACATTTTGACTCATAATGGCTCACAGAGGACATGTAAATAACAGTGCTTGAGGTGCAAAGATGGGGAAGGCTAGTTTGAAAGCAGCTAGAGGCCAGGAGCACAAACCTTTCTCATCTGGTTTTTCTGCCACCAGCATTCTCCCCAACTGTTATTTATTTTGGGGTGGAAGGAGGTGGGATTACTTGTAAGTATCCTACAGCTTTAAAAGAGAACAACATAAATCTGAACTCACCTGATGACTTTGTTTTCTACTTTAGGTTAAATAAAACAATTAAGGTGTTTTGTGTCAACATAGGACTGGAAAGAATTGAACACCACACTCATCTTCTTTCTCCCATCTTTAGTTCTTATTCTTCTTTTTACTACCCATTCTCTACCACCTTCCTTCTCTTTTACTCTATATCGCAATTTCTATGAAGTTTTTGGACCACATCTCCCCATATCCTTGTGGAGGCGCTTGTTGAATAAATCAAACATTTATTTCCAGGAATTTTTGTCTGAGAATGACAATGGCTTTTTACTAACTCTCTAGATCACGGTGATAGCATCCTTGACTTCAATTTTGAGTGAATGAATGTTTCTTCCCAGGCAAGGTAGACTTTAGACATGAACATTTCTCAACTGAATTGAAGGTTACAGCACCCTTGTTCTTATCTGATTATCACACATCTTTTATGCTATCTATCTGCAGCTTGAAGACACTGAGAAAATTAACCCTCCAAACTTCTTTTTCTAACTGTAAAATAAGGATACTATCTACCCGAGACATCCTCAAACTTTTTAAACAGGGGGCCGATTCACTGTCCCTCGACCATTGGAGGGCCGGACTATAGTTTAAAACAAAAAACTATGAACAAATTCCTATGCACACTGCACATACCTTATTTTGAAGTAAAAAACAAAACGGGAACAAATACAATTCACACCACTTCATGTGGCCTGCAGGGTGCAGTTTGAGGACACCTGATCTGCCCCATAGATTTAATTGTTAATTCACATTTTAAGTGAAGTGAGAGCAAACGCAAAATACCTGGCACACAGTAGGTGATCAGCAAAATTTATTCCTATGTTTTCCCACAGTGACTAACACTTTTCTTTTTTTTTTTTTTATTAAATCATAGCTGTGTACATTAATGCGATCATGGGGCACCATACACTGGTTTTATAGACCGTTTGACACATTTTCAGCACACTGGTTAACGTGGCCTTCCTGGCATTTTCTTAGTTATTTTTTTTTTTAAGAAGGATTAATTGTTTTATTCGGTTATGTGATATCTCTTACTGTACACACACAAGTCTTGATACACAGGCAATGCTAAAATATACACATAAATGTGAGGAATTGATTAATCGAGGCAACATAATGGTTACCTAACCAGCCACTATGTCTAGGATATGACCCGTAAAAAAAAAAAACTGGTAACAACTGAGGTCAGCTCAGAATGAAAAGTCTCCATGTGCAGCTGAGCACAAATTGTTCTCTAAGAGGATATGGAGGAGTGGAAGAGTGGCATTCTACATTTACTAAGTTACACATGTACCCTTGTAAGATGCACCACAGGTGTAATCCCACCAATCACCCTCCCTCCCCCACCTCCCCGCTTTCCCCTATTCTTGGGTTATAACTGGGTTATAGCTTTCATGTGAAAGCCATAAATTAGTTTCATAGTAGGGCTGAGTACATTGGATACCTTTTCTTCCATTCTTGAGATACTTTACTAAGAAGAATATGTTCCAGCTCCATCCATGTAAACATGAAAGAGGTAAAGTCTCCATCTTTCTTTAAGGCTGCATAATATTCCATGGTGTACATATACCACAATTTATTAATCCATTCGTGGATCAATGGGCACTTGGGCTTTTTCCATGACTTAGCAATTATGAATTGGGCTGCAATAAACATTCTGGTACAAATATCTTTGTTATGATGTGATTTTTGTTATTCTGGGTATATGCCTAGTACAGGGATTACAGGATTGAATGGCAGATCTATTTTTAGATCTCTAAGCTTTTCTCTATACATAGAGAATGCTTCATTACTTCAGTTAACAAAAAAAAGAAGATAATAAATAATACATACTAAATACTACTACTAATAATAATCAATGTCTTTCTTCTTAAAAGTGTTCAGTCAGTCACAGATTTTGTGATAGTGTGAAGAACTTGACAAATACAAAACCCTGGGGAACTGTGCTAATTATTCTGGGTGCTGGTGGTGAGATACTCACAGCAGGCTTAGTCGATGTATCTTTAAGTGCCTGTGAGTTGGGGAATGGGTTGCCAGGGCCTCTTAGATGGGGTGCGGCATTCACACAGCTCTCTCTGCTTCTGAAGAATATAGATAGACGGTTAAGGAGGGATGACACCACACGGATAACATGTCCCAATAGTCCCCCCATGACTCAATTCCCCAAGGAATTTAGAGGTGCTGTTTTCTTGTCTACTAAATCAAAGATGCAGACAGAGTTGCATTTCGTTAGAAAGATGCGCTTGGCGGGGCTCAGCTTTTTCAGAAGGGAGATGGGTGATGGGTAGCTGGGGAGAGCGGGTTGGATAAACAGGAGTGTCTGGAATTTTAAGTGTTTGCCTCTTGCTTCTCAGGGAGGAGGCTGCCTCTTGAGGCCTGGCATGCACCCAAGTCTTGAGCGTTACCTCAGCATTTAAAGAGAAAACAAGTGAGAAGAGAATTCACGAAGCTGCGATTTTAAGCAGCATCAACTTTAAGGAATGCCACGGACTGGGCTGTGCTCACCCTGTTAGGATGCAGAATTATTTTGCACTATAGAAAGCTTTTACCAACTAAGAAAACAAACAAAACAAAAAAAGCAGAACTAATTAAGATCGTCATATCTCAATAAATATGCAAATGGAAAATCAAAACAAAGAAATTCCATTTATCACATCATAAAGTTGCAAATTGCTGTACAGGCTGGCTTGGAAGAATTGCAAGGAATAGAAACTTCGTAATGGCCTTGCTTAGAGACTGTGTTTTAAAAGCTGCATTTATAGATTTGTGTTGGAGGATGAAGATGATGAACTTATCAGGAAAAATTATTTTTATGTTTTGTTTCCAAGTGTTGCAGAGAAGAAAGAGGGCTAACATTTCCCTCAGGTAACTCTGTGTGAGGTTTGGGGCTATGAAATTTCCTTCCATTTATTTCATTTCAAGAAGTAACGTTCTCATTTTACAGATGAAGACAGTGAGGCACAAACAAGGTAAATACCTCTTTCTCACATGGTCTTTAGAGCCAGGACTCAACCCCATAATTACTATGGCTGACCTGAATTTTGTTTTTTTGAGACCGAGTCTCACATTGTCACCTTCAGTAGAGTGCTATAGCACCATAGCTCACAGCAACCTTAAACTCTTGGGCTCAAGTGATTCTTGCCTTGGCCTCCCAAGCAGCTGGGGCTTCAGGCACTCGTGACAACAGCCAGCTGTTTTGTTTTTAGAGATGGGGTCTCGCTCTTGCTCAGGCTGGTCTCGAACTTCTGAGATCAAGCAATCTGCCCGCCTCGGCCTCCCAGAGTGCTAGGATTACAGGGGTGAGCCACCTGGCCTGTGTGACCTCAATTTCATGCTTTCTTTCTGGCTTACCCTTTTCCCAGTTCACCACCGACTCTCTTACACCACCCAGCATGACTTTTGAATGTGTGTCAACAAGACAACAAGCACTCAGCTGAAAAGGAACTACAATCAATTTGCAGATGTTTTAGTCACTTATTTTTCACATCTGTGTTTTAAAGGCCACCCTATCAACAGAACCACAGTTTTGATTTCTGCCTGATGTTATTTCCTTTTTTTTTTTTTTGTATGTTCTTTTAGTTACCAGTGGTGACTTTGAATTGAATTCATCATCCATGAAAAATAAGAGGAGAGAGAAGAGGTGACACCTTCATATCGCTGAAGTTACTGTACCCCCACCTTAACATAGGGAATTGGTCCCGAGGGAGCTGAAACTGTGAGCTGTAGAGAGAGCAAGGCCTGGGGGTGCGGGCAGCTTTATTTTTGCTCTCTGTCATGTAGAATGCTGCCCTTAGAAGTGGGTTCTCTCTGATCTTGCTATTCTGGTCTGCTGGGCTCACATCAGGTGAGACTCTTCATGAGGATGGGGAATTACCTGCAATGAGCAAACCATTAATGAGAGGGGGGCCCAGTCTGGTTCCCACTGTTCCTCACTGCTCTGGGCACAGGGGCAGTGCAACCAGCAGTCTCACAACTAGAAAGTCCTCTTACACAGAACTGCTTATCCCAGTGTTAGGCAGAACATAAGTTAGGCGGAGGGAGAGTGGAGGAAGTACTTAAGCAAATGAAAGAAAGTTTGTTACTAATGTTCTCAGGGGAGATTTCAAAGAGCTGGATACAGCTTTGCCTTCAGGATGGGAGGGATTGGAAGAAGTGTCAAGGATGGTTTTATTGCATTTTGCCAGATCTGATCAATTTTATTCAAAGGATAATGTACTGAATGGTGGTGGGATAAATACAGCAACCATGACCCATGGCCAGGGCGTCAGTAGCATTCCTTTTTTGTTACTCATTTCTTTTTCTTCTTTCTTTCATCTTCCCTACCTCCTCCTTTTTCCTCTTTTCTTTTTTTCTTCCCTCCTCTTTCTTCTTTCTCTCTTTTCTTTTCCTGCCAACCTTTTTTACGTCCTCCTCTCCTCTTCCCCATCTTTTCTCTCCCTTTCTCCTCCCGCCTCTCCGCTCCCTTCCCTCTTTCCTTTCCTTCCTTCTTCCTTCCTCCCTCCCTTCCCTTTCCCCTTCTTTTGTCTTCTCAAGCTTACTTTTATGTTTTTAGATTTAAAAACTTGTAATCGCCTTATTTTCCCATCAAAGCATATTCATTTATGCTTTGAAGAAAATTTAGAAAATATTGATAAATAAATAAATAAATAAAGATATTTTGAGTCACTCTATTGTCATCATTTAAATATAACAACTGCCAGACGGTAGGAGCACATTTTCCAGTCATTTATCCAACATGTTTCGCTTTTTCTTTTTTTGCAAGATTACTTCTTGTGTTCTCACGTATTTCTTATGAGTTCAATTTCTTTCTTACTAAAATATATGCTTTAGTAGTTCTTTTGGGTGATGCTCCATGCATGAGAAAATTTGTTTTACTTTCATTCAAGAGAAATAAAGGTGTGTGTGTGTGTGTGTGTGTGTGTTTATTATAGAGTTCTGGCTTGTTGTTCATTTTCTCTCAGCATCTCCAAGTCATGATTTTTTTTTTTTTTCTGGCTGAGTTTAATATTTGTATTCATTCATTTTTTTCCTTCTTGCAATTAAACTTTTAAATTTGAAATAATTTTGTATTTATGGAAAGATTATGAAGATATCACAGAAAAGTTCCTTTCACCTAGTTTCTCCTACTTAATTTGCTTTTATGGAAAATTTACTGTTCCAAATACTACTCATTGAAGTGTAATCCATCTTTCTCTATCAACTTTTCTAAGATTTGCCTTTTTTCAATTCATATCCATTATTATGTGGCTAATTATGGAGTTCGTTTTTTCCTTAAATTTTCCTGCTTTCTGGAGTATTTCTTAAGAACTATCACCTTTTAACCATTATCTTTCTAAATCATGCCTCTCACCAGTTTACTCTAAATTTTGCTGCTAGAAGTCTCTCTTCTTGTTTGAGTCTGTTGAACTGTGTCCTCTGCACTATTCAGTCCCTCTGTCAAGCTCTTTAGCATCTGCTTTTTTTCTTTTAGAAAGGATCTATTTAATATTCAAACTTCCCTTTTTTCTGAAAAAGTTGCTTATACTTTCATTATGTTTTCAGAACTTATTCTAATTCCCTAATCATTTCAAACATCTATTTTATAGTTTTCACCTCCCCCCAAATGGGTATATTATTTCAAATTTGCAGGTATGTATTTTTGCTGCTTTTGTATCTGCTCACTCTGGCTCGAGGTGGATTATTTCCTCATGTGATTCATAACTTGTTCTTGTCAGCGCATCCCCAGGGGGCTATAATCTTCACCCCCTCTCATGGGAGTCCCATATTCCTAGGGTTTCAGAAAAAATACCTCTGTGAAAGTTGTATATGTTTTTTCTGATGAGGCCTTCAGGATTTCACCAACCAGAATCATTCTGTTTAAGATTCACAATATTCCATAATTGTGGTCCCCAAATCTTCTACATAAGAAGAGGATTTTTCTTCTGTGTTTTTTTCTTTATTTTGTTAAGTCATTTCCTCTTCTGGAAATTCATTTTTTTAAATTATTGGATCGTTGACGTTTCTTTTCTATATTTACAGCTCTATTCTTATTTTTGAGTTTAATATATTAAAAGAGAATGCATTTGTGCATTCTTTAGTTCATGTGGTAAAAATGTCCATGAAGCCCCCACTCTGTGCCGGGGCTGAGGACATACAGGAGCGTCTGGCATGAGTGTTTGTTATGACTAATTTCCTAATAGGAGCAGGTGTCTGGGAGCACAGAGATGGATGGCTGACTTTGCGTGTGGAAACAGTCAGAGTGGCCAGGTGAGCCTCCACCCAATTGTAGAGTTAGTAAGGCAGCTGGATGAGAACACCTTCCACGGTACATACCCGCCACAGAAAGTATATGACCCTTTGAGCTGGACATTTTTTCACTCAGCTTAATGCCCAAGAGATGCATTCAGGTTGACCTCTGGCAAAACCTCACAGTTGATACAAAGTTAACTTAAAATGGATTATAAATTTAAATGTAAAACATAAAACTGTGAAACTTACAGAAAATAAAACTTAGCATAAAGTCTTTAAGATATAGGGCTAGACAATCCAAATTGTTGCATGTACCAATAATTCTTTCCCTTGTATGGCTGAATGGCATTCAATGGCAGGCATTTTTGATCACTCACTTATTGCAAGGCATTTGATTGTTTCCAGGTTTGGGCTATCACATATAAAGCTGCTGTAAACAATTATGTACAATTTCAGTGTGAACTTAATATTTATTTCTCTGGGCATAATGCCCAAGAGTGAAATTGTTAGATCTTATGAGAAATACAGTTTTCGGTTTTTAAAGAAACTAACAAATTATTTTTCAGACTGGCCTATGCCTTCCCTTCAGGAATGTATGAGACGTCTGGTTCAGCTGCACCCTGTCCAACATTTGGGATAATGATTTTTTAATTTTATCTCTTTGAATAGGTGTGCAGTAATAGCTCATCATGGTCCTAATTTGCATTTCTCTAATGGTTAGTGCTGCTGAACATCTTAAATATTTATATAATATGGTGAAAATGCATCATATAATTTAATAAATTTTGCTTCCTGTCAAATATAATTTTGAGAACTTACGAGAAAAAGGAAAACCTACGTATTTGCTTAGATTTTTACTCTTTCTCTGCTTTTTCTGCCTTTCTCATGTTACAAAATCCCTTCTTTTATATTTCGTTTCAGTTTAGAGAGTTTTTTTTTTTTTAAGTCATTCTTTTAGGGTACATCTGCTGGCAAAAATTTTCAAAACTTTACTTCCTATAAGACTGTTTTAATTTTCCCTTTATTCCTGAAGGGTATCTTTGCTGGGTTTAGAGAAAAGACTGACAGTCCTTTTCTTTCAAAACTTGAAATATGGTGTGCCATTTTCTTCTTGCCTCTATGATTTCTGACAAGAACTTCACTGCTATTCAAATTGTTTTCCCCTCTCCTATACCTACTATTCCCCAAAAATTTCTCTTTTGTTACTTTCAAGATTTTAAAATTGTCTTTAGTTTTTAGATGAGTAGCCCTGATCTGTATTTGCATACATTTCTTTAGAATTATCTGTTTGGGGATTTGCTAAGCCTCTTGAATTTGTAGGTTTATATCTTTTGCAAAGTTCGGGAAATTTTCTGCCATTATTTCTTTGACTATCTTTTCAGCCTCTCCTCCTTCAGGACTCTGGTGAAATGAAGATTAGATCTTTTGTTATAATCTCACAAGGTCGTATATTCTTTTCATGAAAAAAAAAAAACAAAAACTATCTTTCCGCTGTTGTTCAGACTGAATGATTTCTACTTTTAAGATCACTGATTCTTCTAGCTTCTCTTTTCTGCCTATTTACTGAGTTTTCCATTTAGCTTTTTATATTTATCCATTTTAAAATTTTCATTATATTTTCTGTTTGCTGGGTCTATTTTTTTTTTTTTTTTTTTGGCTGAGATTTTCTATTTCTTGGCTTAGGCATTGCATTTTTTGCATTTATTTCATGTGTCCCCGTAACTACTCATTGGAGCATTTGTGTGGTGCTTTAAGGAGCCTGTTAGGTAATTCTAACATGTGCTGACCTGTGATGATTTCCCTGGTTTGGTATGAAGAGCAACTTTCTATGGAAACCTGGACATTTAGGGTGCTAGGCAATGAGATTGTGGATCTTATTCAAATGTCTGTCTGAGCTGGTCTCCTCTGACACCACTCGGGCAGGGGCAGCTTGTTACTGTCACGTGCAGGAATGGGGCACGGTCTAGGTTATGCACTAGACCTCTCTCCCTCCATACCGGGGGCCTCCTTATTACTGCTAGGCTATGGTGGGAGATTTAGCTCTTCACTGGACCTTCCCTGGCTAGAAGAGGCCGGAGCTTCTGCCTGCTGCTCTCCACTGCCACGGGCAGGGAAGGGTCTTGTTACTGACACCGATGAGGAGGCCCAGGCTTTCCACATGGCCTCTGTGTCATGAGTGGAGGTGCTCCCTAACCTGCCTACTCTCCCTCTACCTCCTTGCATGGGTGCGAGGAGGATGGGGGCACCCCATTAAGTCTGATGACAGGAGGCATCTAGGCTCCCCACTTTCATTTTTGGAGATGTTTCACCATCTTTTTTGTCACCACAGTAGATGAATGGAATTAAAATTTGTCAATGGCCTTCATTTCACAGGGCTTTCTCATTTCGTATTCACCATCACTCTTGAGACATTATTATTGATCCATTCTATGAAATTAAGGGTTTTTTCCAAAGTCCCATAGCCAAGATTTAAACCCAGGCTCTTGACATGACGTTGTACTGTCACCTCAGTACCCAGCATGATGGCAGGTGAGTCTCAGGCTCTTCGGAGGAGCCCTTCCCTGCCATTATCAACTACAGTATTACTCACAATTCTGCCTAGAAAAGATGATCATTTAAATCCATGGTGCTATGTAAACAAGGCTCATAATTCTTCCCCATCCTCTCCATTCAGCCCATGTCCCACCAGGCCTTCAGTTTAGGGTACTGGGGGCCCAGAGAGCTCAGAAGCAGTTCACATCAGTCAGTAGACCATTAACCTGGCCTTTGATTCATTTTCTGAGCTAACGTGTAACCATGCCGCTGATTACCCATTTTCAGAACAGCTCTGCCTGATTTATGAAGAGCTTGCTTTCTATAAATCACAGGGTAGAAACCCAGCACGCTGCTAATCCTAATTGGTTAAGTCCTAAGTAGGGAGTGATTAGAAAGTCTTCAGGAAGGAAGGTGCCTCATGCAAATGAGGGAGATGTACAGCTCCTTGGGAGGAAATGGCCCCTGCGCACAGTATGGAGTGAAGTTTTTTGTTGTTCATTCCCACTGTCTACTTTTTTCTTTTGCTGGTCAACCCCCATCCATCTTCTGTGTGTTAATTATCTGAAGGGAGGAAGGGGGTCAGTGGGGAAGCACAAACATAAGAGAAACGGAATATTGTTCCGTCACTTTATTCTGTCATTTATTAATTTCAACCTGGATGAATTTTCCAATAAACCATAAGCCATTAATCGTGATGAAGGACAGCCATGCAGTGTGACTCATGGTGCGGTTTGTTAGGGTGGTAAGTATTAGGGCTTTGAGCCTCTTCACCAGATTCCAGTTGAGTTCTTTCCCATGAGTAGATGCCATGGCATTCTCACCTGCTCAGTGATGCCTTCTCTGATTTCACAGTAGTTCAAGTAGTAGAGCTTGAACTACTCTGAAAAATCCTAAGTGAGCCTGTGCACATCTTCTGATTGAAAATAGGGAACCCCATACATGCATTAATGTATACATGATCTGTGCATTTACAATTGAATAAAAGAAAATAAAATGAATTGCACGTGAAAAAAATTTGAATATTGAATAAAGATAGAGATTTAAAAAGTAAAAAAAAAGAAAGAAAGAAAAAGAAAAAGGAAAAAGAAAAGAAAAGAAAATAGAGCCTGGAAATGCAGGCTCTGCTGGCAATGGAATAAGTAGGCCTGTGGACTCGGTACCAATTTCTCCCCAATCCCAAGGTAGTGGCTGAGGACACGGGGGTGTATATATACAACATGCTTAAAGGGGCAGTAAGTTGAGACTAGTGCTCAGAGGAGGAAACATCCCCTCTTCTGTTTCAACCGATTGAGTGTATGTGTTCCTTTTTCTGGCTAACCTCTCTTTCCATTTCCCCTCCTTTCTCCATCTGTGTCTTGCTCCTTTGCTCCCCCTCTGTTTTTCTTCCCTCCCTCCCCCTCCCTCCCTTTCTCCCCCTGCTCTCTGGGAACCCACAGCAGATGCGGCAGCAGCAGCAGCAGCAGCAGCTCCTCAGAAGCTGATGATGAGCCCCCCTGCATGGAGGAGATTGATTACAGTGCAGACAGCAGCTCAGACCAGGCGGGGGGCTTCTCTGAGCTGGACCGGCAGATCCACGAGTGTGCCATCTATAAGGACGAGGGAGACGGAGAAGAAGAGGGACCCAGGCGGGGAAGAGAAGCCATCCCATAGCCATGAGGTTACAGGCAGCCCTGTGGCTCCAGCCGCTGGCCTAGCAGCTGAGATGCTGCATCTACACCATCAGACACACTCAATGTATCCATCAGGGAAAAAGCCCGTCTGCGTGAGCCCTGCAACCCCATTTGTAGTTTGTTCTACTTTCACTGTGCCTAGAGGCTGGTTCTTTCATAATTAGAATATTTTACATACATCGATAGTTAGGTGGCTCTCGGGGCCCACGCAAGCTGCCATTGTGCTTGAGTGGGACTCCATGGGTGGTCTCAGAATGACCCTGGATCCTCTCGAGATCGTTCTGAGCTCTCTGTCTTTTATCCCTGTGCTTGAAACTGCAGCAGACTAGCAGGTGAAGAGTTGAGCTTTCACAGTGGCTTCCCAGCCAGAGTTCTAAGTGGGCGTCTGAGTTGTTCCACATATGAGTGTTTTGTCCCCACCTACCCAGAGCATTGGAGCTCCCTGCAACAAACTGTGAGTCCCACTGAATATCTGGGGACCCTGGCAGGGTCTTCAGGCACCAAGTACTGGAACATGGAGAACTCTCCAACCATGTAATGACAAGTATCATCTTTGATGGTCTTTAACGGTATTAATTTCTAGGCCAGAAGCCGTACTAGACTCTAGGGAATAACCATGGTCACTGGTCTCTACAGGTTTTAAGGTCCTGTGTATTCAGGTCACTAAGCATGATGCTGGGAAGCTGGTGACATACGGGATAGTGTAGTCATTTCAGAATCAGAAGAGGTGCGAATCGTTCAGTCTGGCAGTTGTTTCTTGTAAGAACTTAAGCAAGTAATTAACCTCCCTAAACTTCAGTTTGCTTATGCATACCATGAGGAATCCATATAAAGTTACTTTAAGGATGAAATGAGATAACATATAAAAAGTACAGCTGGGCATTTGGCGAACAGCAACGTTGACTAATGTTTCTCCATAACACAAACAGAACCTGTTATATGTGTATAAGTATTCCCACAGTCTAAAGAAAAAGAAATTCCCTGGGGTCACACAGTAGGGAAATACTGAAAGGGATGTGGGAAGGAGGTAATGTAGGAGCAGAGCCTAGGAGGTTGGGATGACTCACCACAGGTGGAAGTGGAGCAAGGCCTTTCAGCACACAAAGCTTGGATGTTTGAACCCCGAAGTGTACGGGGCCTGTGCAGAAGGGATGAGAAGGGGCGAGGAAGCAGATGTAGAACGAGAGATGAGCTGGAGTGGGCCAGGTCAAATTTAGGTTTTTTTCAATTGTGATATGTATTTAGTTAGTATTAGGCTGGGCTGTGAGGGTGGAAAACTCATTACAGTAATAGCTTGTATAAGCTCTAAGCCTGTTTCTCTTTTCACGCGGCAGTTCCAGACATAGAAAGACTAGCCCTGTGACATGACTGTGTGGTGTTAGAGGCCCAGCTTCTCATGGCCCAAGCTACTGTGGGGAATTGTTCTGAAAAATGTGTTCTTACCAAACTTAGAGCCAGATGAGATTACCCAAGAATTCCAAGGAGTTGTCAGCCCTAGTGGGAAGTCATTGTGGTTCAAAGTGTGCAGAGGAGGTGACACTGGGGCCAGGCCACACGTGTGCTGTCTTGCACCAGCGCTGTCTGCTTCCCAGCATGACTGGGGGTCGTGGTGATCTGCAGGTCTCCGGGCAGCCTGGAGCACCTTCTCTAATGGACAGAGGTAAGGAGCTCTCTGTATCTACCTTGGTAGAGAAGCGCCACGTGCCATCCATAACCCCACTAAGGGTGGAAACTGCTGGTCGTTCATGACAATTCCCTGTAGCAAGAGTATTTTTGGCTCCACTTTTCGACAGAAGAAAGTCTAAATTTCTCAACAGATCTCTTCCTAGTCTGGCTCCAATCTCCTCTCCAGACTCGTGTTCTGTTACTCTCCAGTCTCTTCAATTTACTACGGGACAAACCTTCATCTCCTCTCAGCACATTTATGCGGGGTGTGTGCCCACACACACACACATGCACAGGCACACACACCATTTCTTGAGCCACACAGCTCCATAAATGTCCTCTTTGATTTTTCTAACCTTTTCACACATTTTTCTTCCACCTCTGATAAGTGTCCCCCATTACCTCATTTGGGGATATATAGACCCCATTCAAATACAGGCAGTTCCCAAGTTATAAACATCCAACTTACGTGTAACTTGCACTTATGAATGGAGGCTATGACAGGTAATAGGCAAATGTGCCTATTCCACCTTACACACAAATTTAACTGAAGAATAAACATACAGAACCTATCTCATTCATAAATCGGGAACTGCCTCTAATATTTTTCTGTAAAACTTGGCCTAATCACCCAAGGCCAAGTTATATAATCTCTCCTTCATGTGTTACACTGCCTTTACATCTGTTTTATAGTATGCTTACCATTTTCTACCTGATATATACACTTTTGATATCCCCACCCCCACTCACCATTGAGTCGTGAGCTCTGTAACGCATGCGCCTGCTATTATCTTGGCCTTTCTCCCTGCACCTAGCATATTTCCTGACACATTGAAGATGTTTAGAAATGCGTCTTCCCCTCATCTTCAAACCTAGACATCCATTGTCTCAATAAAATTCCATACATTTTCATTGAATCCGTTCATTTTTCATCTCAAATAAGAGTTCACTAAAAGGGCCTTTAGCATGTATATAGCCCAGTCTCTGAAGCCGGTGGTTGCCATGGAAGACTGTACTCAGTGTGAGGCCAGCTTAACAAGGAGCAAAGTGGCCTTGTCCTAGCCTGTGCTGTGCAAACATTTAGATAGAGCAGTGAGAATGGAGGACAACAGCTCTGAGGGCCCCTGGTGGCCACAACATTCATCCAGGTGTTCTGGCTCACATGCTTAGTTTGGTGAGAATTGGACATGTGACTCCTTGTGTATCGGGCCAACTTGGCTGCCCAGGTGCTTCTTGCAATCTTGTCAGTGAGAAATGGCATCCAGGAACTCCATCCATTGGCTCAAGTTTCTTCTAGGCCTCCAGAAAAAGGATTTAGAGCCACAAAGAACATTTGCAAATAACCTGCTCCCTGAGTTACAAGCTTGCATTGATGGCTGCCAACACAAGGTCATGTTATACCCCTAAGGGGAAGCAGCATCCTTGCATACATCTTCCATTTTATCAGCCTGAAAAACTGAGCTGTAGAGTCAATTTCATGTTCCAAAAGGAATCTCTGCCCTCTGCCAAGAGAGGGGCTTCCATGAAATGCCTGACATAAGTCATCCTTGTTAGGGACTCAGAACACTGATCTGTGTTGTAGATCTGAGCTTTTGGATCTGCATTACAATGATGGATTTGGTTTTATCCTGCAGGTAAAGATCACTCCAGCTCCCCAAAGCCTCCACTCTTGGCAGGACACACATAGGAGCCTGGTACTCACCAAGAACTGGGCAAAAAATAATTCATCAGGTCCAAAGCTTGCTGCTGCCTTTCCGACAGATGTCCTCTTTTGTTAGTGTTGCATTCAGGTGTCATGTGGCCGAATCTTGATAAAAAGTGATCTTTAGAAAAAGAAGAGTGGTATGAAAGGGAATTTTGAGATAAAAATGGATTCTATTACAGCCTTTAAGTTCCTAATAATAAAAAATGATACATGTATATACAACTGAAAATCATCTATTACACACATTCTAACACAATGGAGCTGAAATTAAGTTCCCTACTTACACACACGCACATACACACACAACACACATACAGAAGGCCCAGGGCTTTAAGCAAAAGAACAAAGGGTGAGGTTTATCATAAGACACATGTTCATAAGGGGGAGGGGTGGCTATAGAAAGCAAGATGGAAGCCTTTTGGGTAGAAGTTGAAGCTCATTTCTCATCAGCATGTCACAGAACCTGGCCTTCAAGAGTATTTATTTTGGGCCCGATCAGGTCACAGAGGGAAATAGGTCTACTCCTCTTGGAAGAAAATATAAACTATAAGAAAGTGACCCAGGGCGGCACCTGTGGCTCAGTCGGTAAGGTGCCGGCCCCATATACCGAGGGTGGCGGGTTCAAACCCAGCCCCGGCAGAACTGCAACAACAAAAAAAATAGCCGGGTGTTGTGGCGGGCACTCCCAGCTACTTGGGAGGCTGAGGCAAGAGAATCGCTTAAGCCCAGGAGTTGGAGGTTGCTGTGATGCCATGGCACTCTACCTAGGGCCGTAAAGTGAGACTCTGTCTTTACAAAAAAAAAAAAAAAAAGAAAGTGACCCAATTAAATACATCTGGGTCTTAGCTAAACAGAAGAGAGCATTCAACTATTAAAATGACTAAAGCAAACTCATTTCAGGCAGTCCCCAAGTTACAAACAGAATAGGTTCTGTCTATTTGTTCTTAAATTGAATTTTTATGTAAGTTGGAACAGGTACATTTACCTATTACTGCTAATAGCCCCTGTTTGTAAGTATAAGTTGTATGTCAGTCAGATGTTTGTAATTCGAGGACTTACTGTCTTCTAAATCGGGGAATCACAGTGATTATTTGAGTGTCTGGAGCTTCAGTGTCTTGGTAGCAGATGAATATTATGAACAGCCCCCAATAAAAATAATAGAAAATTAAGCATGATTCTTTGAAGCAATTCATTAGAGCTGTCTGGCCACCTCCTCTGTTTTGGGGACAGCATAAGACATGGCACTGACATCAGGTGTGTGCTGGGCACAGAGTGAGGATCCACAAAGGCTAACAGTTCTGCTAGTCCAGTATCCAGGGTATGGAGGTTAAATGAATAGATTTTCTTGGGTAGAAAAATATAAACCAGGCCAAACTCATATGTCAATCTTAAGGGGAAATTATTTATTTAGGAAGTATTAGAGGCAATAAAAAAATTGCCTGTGTTTTTACTTTGCTCAGGCAATTACATAGTTACTCACTTAATTCTCAGTACCAACTCTGGGGAATAAATGGGCTTTTATAATTGCTGTTTTCAAAGTGAAATTCAGCTGTACTTAAAAGGACACTTTTAAGTACGTGATGGAGCTGGGATTTGTTTCTAGGAAAATCTGACTTCTCAGCCCATGCTCCCTCTACTTCCCCAGAGGAGCAGAGCATGAATAGCACCCTAACAATGGACAGTTGGAGGTAATCAGTGCTGAATAGAAATACTTAACTACTTCCAACCTAAGGCCATTGCGTGATTTGTCTTGTTGAAGCCTCACGACCCAACTCTACGAAGTAAGCTTTCTTGTCATAGGTGAGGCTGCTGGGGCATAAAGAAGGTAAGAGCTTGCCTAAGATTATGCAGGTAGTAAGTACTAGATCATGATTTTAACATAGGCAGTCTGAGTCTTAAGCCTGATGAGTGCTTTCTTTCCTCAAAGACCCTGAAGGACCTTTGAGAGATCATAGAGCAACTCCTACCTCCAGGAAAGCATGTTGTTGTTGTTTTCGATCCTTGACTCAAATGTCAATAACTCATACCAGACACCTCTGCATAGCATACTGATTCACCTCAAGCTCTGCAGGGTCAATGTCCAATGCCACCAGAATCTCTCCATCCAAGTTTCTAAACTTGGTCATGTCCATGAGCATCTGTGTTGCCTTGTTCCTTTGTGTGCTAGAAGCATAGCCCAATACCTGGCTGAGGCAGGTATTCAAATCTTCACTAAATGGATGAATCTGTTGTCCAATGTTATGCAGTCTGAACTCAGCTTTACTTTGAGGCTGTTCATTGCTCTTTCTTCTTGAAAATTGAACAATTTTCTCACTAGTCTTTTCACCTTTGTTTTTTGTCCCCTATCCAACCTTTTCTTCCCTGGGCAGCCTGATGGTATTTGGAATAAAAACCAGTTTCTATTTCTATGGCTTTTAACTTGTCTGTGACCTCCTATGGTCCTAATAATAAAATACAAACAGAACCTAATACATGAGCCCTTCCTGATCCACCAACTGTGTAACTTTCAGGTCTTCTCTGTGAATATCATCCCCCGTGACATCATATAAAAAAAATACTTTCAGTTTCTGGAAATTGCCTTACTCTTTCTGTTCCCTCTGCTTCCACACAGGTATCTAATTCTAGTCACCACTTGATTAAATGTATTCTCCTCCAGGAAGTCTTCTGTGGTCTGACTCTAAGTTCCCACAGCATCTTATAGAAAACCCTGTCATAGCATTTGTTGGATGGTGTTGTCCATAAACTTTTCAGTTCCCCTAGAGTGTCATTTCTTAGAGAACAAAGACAATGTTGTTCACTGCCACATCCCGAGGGCCTATCCTCGTGCCTGAGATGTGGTGGAACTGCCGTGAATACGTGTTGAGTGATTGAGATCTTATTTTCCATCCCAAAGGTCTCCCGAGAATGATCTCCTACCCGTTTCCTCAGTAACCTATGAAACATGGATAGCAGGGCTGCCGGAAAGTAGGACACACATGTGTCCAGCCAACTCAGAGCAAGGAAGCATCCAGGAAAAATCTCCCTCAGCCCCTTGTTTGTGGTGCCTCCTGGTCTGTAATTTTCCAGAAGCATCTTCTATTTTTTCCTCCAAATGGCCTGTAGAGGTCAGAAAAGGGCCTTGGTTTCCAATCACTGACTGTCCTCTGCTTCCATTAGCATTCACCCTGGGTATCTATAATTAAGCAAGGCTAGTCTCTGCACATAGGAACGGAAATGCATTGACTTTAATAAAACAGAGTGTAAAACAACTTTAGATTGACTCCAGCCTTGTTTATTCTTGCACACTTGTAATTCTGGTTTGGTATATTCCCAGTCAAAGAGGCCATTGTCCTGGGAACTGAAGCATGTCCCTCGCTTCATTGCCGCTGCAGCCAGTCCAAGGGGGCCAGCACTCCAGCTAGCTGCTTCTGGCTCACAGTGGGAAAAAATATATTATTTTTTAAAGAAAAAAATAACAGAAGAACCTGTGGACACAGGAGAGGAGTTCCTACAACTGATATTCTAGCTTTTGTTTTGTTTTTTCATAAATGTCAGTGTATACCAAGACCAGAAAAAAAAAGAAATAATAAAACTGGAGCAGGCACTCTGGTTGTCACCCATCTTAAAATGTAGGAAATGAGAATTTTGTTTCATAAATTATTCCCTAGTGTATGGAAGACTACAATCCACCAGAAGCAGAAACTCTGAGGTTTGACCGTGGGGACGGCTTTTAATTTCTCTGGGTCTTAGTTTCTCCATTTGAGAATGAGGGGTTGCACCAGATGAAATCTAAGGTCACTTCTATAGCTAATATTCATTAACATTTACACTGTGCTGGCGGACCTGCGGAAAAGCCATCAGGCCCTGGGCTGGCCGGGCAGTGAAGAGGCAGCATGAGGCAGTCACACTGGTGCTCTGTCTCTGGAGGGCCCGCAGCCAGGTCAGCACAATGATCTTTTCAGAGCCGAGAGGGATGTGTTGATGCCCTGCCAATGGCCAGCAGAACAAAAGCTTCCAAAATCAGGGCTAAAAATAAATAATAAAACAAAGTGACAACACAAACAGGAAGACCTAAAGGGGGTAGGGGGGTGAATTGAGTCAGCAAACTGGTGGGTGGGGCAGGGAAGGGCTTAATCCATTCATTCAATTCTGCATTTATTGGCCCACGATGTAGCTGGACTCCATGTTTAAAGTGCTCTTGGAAATGTGGGTTTGATGTCACCCTGGGAGAGGATGTGGAAGACCAGGCAGAGGCGTGGCTGCGCTCTTAGGCCATTTCCTCCCTGCTGTGCAGTTGGCCCGCCCACTCCTCCCCCGGACTCTTTGTTGGTTGTTCACAGAGAAGGTCCTTTCACAGTCCCTCTCCGGTCTCTGGCCTCTGCCTGGGCCTGGGCCAGCTGCCCTCATCGACCTTGTCTCAGCATTTGAGACCCAGCTTCCTCCTTGCCTCTTTGCACACTCTCAGGATTTCAATCAAATTGACTTTCAAATCTGCTTATTTGGGGCAGGATGTGTGCAAGAGGGTTCAGGAAAGGGAGCTCATCAGTGTTGAGAGGGTTTAATGCTCCAGCCACCGTGCACTTTCATATAACATGCAAGGAGACAGAGAGCAGCCGAATAGCAGCAAGTACCAAGCAAGTAAGCACGTAAAAATCATCTCTGCACACTCCATTCAGCCTCTTGTAGGTCTCAGAATTGTGAAGGGTGGAGATCCAAAGCAGATGGAAACTTCTCCTAACAAGGCGGTTTCATTAACATGGGGATCTGCAAATGTGAGCGAACGTTGTTTAGGTGAGGGATGGGAAGCTGCTCTGAGATGAGGAGGTGAGGGTGGCGTATGCACTGGAGGAAAGGAGGGAGGAGAAGAGAGGGGCAGAAGACACCCAGGCACGGCCAGAGGCCAGAGGCTGGGGAGATAAGAGGGCCTCTGAGGAATCCTGACTCAGAGCAGTGACATCTAGTATTAAATTTTAAGTTGTTTTCTTTTCTGGGGGAGGTCTCATTTCACCCCATTCTTATCCCTTGAAATCTTCAGTAAACCTTCAAATAGCTGGATTCTCATGATATTTTAAGTAAATGGAAGATGTGATTATTCATTTTGGATAAAAAGATGAGGAGAACCGCCCCCCAAAGACATCAGCAGAAGCAGGAAATGTACGCCGTCTATCGCTAGGCCATCTGTCACTAGGCCATTACAAGTTCCATTTTATTTGGACTCTTTGAGAAAATGTGGTAATAATTATAACCAACTTATCATGATCTCCTGCCATGAGCCAGTCCTTGGGCTAGGTGCTTATTATTCACAAAACCCCTGTGAGGTAAGTAGCTATTATGGCCCCCATTGTACAGATGAGGCAGTGGAGTCTTGGAGATACTGGGTAGCGTGTGTAAAGTAGGTGGACCCAGAGAGGCCTCGTTAGAGTCAGAACTGAGTGTGCATGCTCTTCCTGACTTCTCCCAAGTGCAGGGCCTCTTGAAGAAATGGTCCTTAGAAGCACTGGAAGCCTTTCTTCCTTCCTTTTTTTGTTTTTTCTTTCTTGAGGCGAGCTTGCCATAGCACAAAAGTAAACTTCAACTAGAAGTGGGTCTGTAATTTTCAGCATCTTCTTTTCAAACTCAGTCAAGAACTGTTCTTTCTCCCATGTACCTATTAATCTCCATTTTTATCCAGCCTCTTTTCCATATTTCTAGATGAAAATGCTGTGTGACCTTTTAAAGAAGTTTCCTAATGGGTTGATGGTGGCAGATGGTGATGTGTATGGCAACAATGTGAAACACACACTAAGCTTCCCCAAGCCAAGTTCAGAGCCACATTCTTAAATGTGGTGCGATGCCCACCTCTGACGTCACCCAGGGCCTCCTTCTTACACCAGGTAACTGTGAAAGCAGGATGAATGAATAGGCAGAATGGGGTAACTGGATCTGCTGCATTATGGGAGCTTACAACAGATTAAAGTGAATTGGAAAGACCGTCTCCTTCAGGCATCCATATGATGCATTGGCTTGGCATTCAAAGGCCTCTACAACGCAGCTCACCTGGGCCTGCCTTCCCAGGCTTATCTCATCAGGTACACAGGGCCCCAGAGCCAGCTTTTCAGCCAAAGGCCTCTGTGTGCCAGCTCCTAAGTCCACGCTGCGGGCTGTCACCTTCTCACCTTCCTTGTTCATCTTTCCTGCCTTTGAGGACTAGTTCAAGTATCAAATAGCCCCTGATCCATATCTGCTATAACTTCTACTCCTCTGTTCTTCCATCCATTAAGCCTTAAAGCATTTATTATGCAATTAACCATATCCTTTCACGCTTGACTGGCCACTTATCTCTTTTATTGGCGTTTGATACTTCTCATACGTCTGTCAACTCTTTGCAAGTACAGTATTTACTCACTGAAAGTGAGGCTACATCCTTTTAATAACATTATTCAGTATTTAGCACCTTCTAATTTCAGTTTGTTTACTGATAATGATTATCTCACAAAATGCTCACTATAAAATTTCATGTTAAATGTTATTTTCATCCTTGTATAGACTAGATAACTCAGGCTTAGAGAAATTTAAACATCTACTCTAACTCAGACAGCAAATAAGCGGCAACATCAACATTTTAAATGGCGATTTGGACAAAAATTCTCTACTTTCCCCATGAGGCCATGATATCATTATACCTTCCTGAAGCTGTCACTTTAGATCAGTGGTTTTCAACTGGTATGCCATGAGAGGATCTTAAGTGTGCTGTGAAAATTTTCAAGATCATTAATTAAATTATTTTCTAAAGAGATTCAAAACATAATAAGTATATTCTTTTTCTATCAACATAATTTAAGGGTGGTGTGGATGGTTAACTACAGGTTCGAGTATGCTGTGAGATAAAAAAGGTTGCAAAACACTGCTTTAGATAATACACCATACTTTTCATAACATGTTCATGCACAAAAGTATATTTTGTCCATAAGTTAATTCAATTATTTTGCTTAATTTGTATATAAGTTGTGAGTTATGGTAAAATCTCCAAGTTAAATAGAAATCACGGGCAAAATGTCTGTTTACACATGCCCCCCCCCACGCATATACACATACCTGACAGCGTACACTCCTGCACACGCGCGTGCACACACACACACACACACGTTTGCCTCATGATAGATTAGCTGATAAGTGCTGCTCCCAATTCTGACTGAAAGGACATTGCCATCCCAGTGGCACAATGAATGGTCTCATTGGCAAAGATATAGACAACTTTTAATCCCATTTAGGGTAGAAAGGTGTGTAATCTTAGCAGAATGCTTTGAGGCTCAATTTTATTGTGAGGATACCCAGAACTTGTTGATTTGAAGTATGATTGGTGTGTTACTTTGAAGTAAGGCCCTGTTAGTTGTGATATTAGCTTTGAAGGGGCTGTTCTGTTGAAAAGTTTAATGTCGATTTCTCTGTTAAGCATGATCCTGGAAACACGCAGTATTTGTTCAGGTTCTCAGCTTGCTCTCTATTTAGCAGAGAGGCACGGAGGCTCTGCAACCTACTGTCGTTCAACCTAATGTGCATAATGCAATAATACATTTCTACTGTTAAGAATAGAATATGAATGTGTTTTCCACAACAGATAGGTAAGCAAGGAGACAATTATGTTAATCAATTAGATGTAAGCATTCCACATTGTATATCAACTCAGCACATTGTCCCCCATAAATGCATTAATGCACGCAGTTATGATTTAATAAAGAATTAAAAGAAAGATCATGTCATCTGCAAATATTAAAAAAAAGAAAAAAAAGAAATGGGAAGAAGCTTGGAAAGTAGAAAGTAAACTGGAGAGGAAGACAGCACCCCCAGATGGCTCATGGTTTACCTTGATAACTTGACTTAACTTGTGGACGGTGTGTGCACAGTGAGAATTATTGCATTTCCCTACACTGTGACTCTCCAACTTCAGCCACATAAAAATTACTTAGGTGGCTTGTTAAAGCAGAGTGCTAAGTCCCACTCCCAGATGATTGAGCAAGTCTGTGGTGACGTCTGGTAATT
The DNA here is from genome assembly GCF_027406575.1 of Nycticebus coucang. Taxonomy (NCBI): domain Eukaryota; kingdom Metazoa; phylum Chordata; class Mammalia; order Primates; family Lorisidae; genus Nycticebus; species Nycticebus coucang. The sequence continues at coordinate 120,996,454 of NC_069781.1, read as the reverse complement.
TGCTCTTCTAACAAATTCCCAGATTATGTTAATGCTGCTGGCCCAGGAAACACTCTTTGAGAACCATTGTCTTAACAGATATGATGTGTAATCAAAGGACATAGAAATATCAGGTTCATTCAAGAAAATGTGTTGTGATGCGAATAATCAGGAAACTTTTCCTAACATCACTCCCAAATATTTTCTTCTATTCCAATTTCCTTGTTTTCCCTTGTACCTCAGTGAATGAGAGAACTTTTCTGCCTTATGCAGATGCTCACACTACGTGACTTGCTGTTAGGCCAGCTGGGTAGCTGTCCACCCAGCAGGTGCTGACAGGCCTCCTACCACTGATGGGAGCTTTTCTTCTTTCCTGGAAGGAGAGTTGGGCATCAGAAGATCAGGGAAAACCAAAGAACTCTACCCTATAGGGAAAGGAAAACATTAACCTTTGCCTTCTTTCCTTTCCTTTCCCTTCCTCACAGTTCTTTTGTTTTCTTTTTTTTTCTACTTTTCTTTCATGTTTCTTCCCTGTTACTCTTTTCCTTTTCACTCTCTTTGCTTTGGGTCTGAGAGCCTTCCTCTCTCCCTTCCTTCCTCCTACAGATGAGAAGATGTTAATATGGATGAGTTCAGCACGGTCTGCATCACCACCTTCCACATCCATGACTTTATTTGCTACATAAATCTTTTCTGGAAAAAGGGAATGCTGTTAGTTCTGATCCTAGAAACTTGTTCAGACTTTGAGCTATTCAGGGCAGCTGAGATCTTGCAGTTGTGACTTCTGAATGGTTTAGTACCCCATGTCTCCAATCTCCTTCTAAGAGACTAGTATAAATAAGTCACTTTATTTGTATGACATCATGACTTTGAACACCTAACCCAAGGGAGCTAGCCAATTTTTATGCATCCTTAGACCTAGGAAGTAACTTGATGTGCAAGCTTTAATAGGAATGCCGTACACTGGATGGTAAGTTTCCAAATCAAGTAGAATTTTCTTTGTTAAAGAGTTTCAATCTGAGACACGTGTAGAGTAACTATACAAAGCAGTGCCAACAATAGAAATAGAGGTAAAAAATTGCTAAGTCATTGAACCAATAGTTTTACTGCCACAGAGCAACCCCCAGGAGCCCTATGCACCATCAAAACAGCTGCTGGACTTCAGAACCACCACATTGACCTGAAAAAAAACCACCAGCTCGAGGAAGCCTGAAGGCTGCTTGAGTATTATCATAAAGCACTGGTTGAGATAAACAGAGAATTTCTACTGCATATGCTTCAAAGACACTTGATTTGCAAATAGTAATAAAAGTTATTTTAGACTAAGATCTAGGCAGAAGATTATAATAGATGCAAGATCAATAATGTAATCCAGAATTGATAATCATGATGGGGAGCAGCCACTGGATTCCCACGTGCTGGTGTACTAGAAATGTCAATCATCTTGTCTACTCATCTACACAGACCCCGGGGCAATCCCTCCTCTCAAAGTCACTGGTGGAAGGACAAGCCTAGGTTACAGTATTTTGGATTACACGACCTCACCATCCTATTTAAATCTTTAAACCATAGATAAGCAATTACTTCAAGGACAGTAAGTTGATGGTGTAATATGTGTGTGTGTGTGTTACACACTTAAAATGCGTGTACCTTACTACGTAAAAATGTCTTAGGAAATAGAAATAAATGCACAAAAAAAAAAAAAGAAGTTAGAGTGATCAGATCCCTGGATGGAGAATTTAAACTAAGAATATCAAGGTAATAGCTTAATTATCTCAGAGAAATATTTTGAAAATCATCAGGCAATTGAGCCTGTAAAGGACAATATGCAACCCGAAATTATAAGGATGCTGATCTCTTGTGCCGTTGGAGCCCATGATGCAGAGAAAAGGGAGTTAGAGCAGAGGGATGGTGTGGGCCCCGAGGGAGAAGCCAAGCCTGAGAGCACTCAGCTAACCGGACAGACCAGGGAAGCCCCCAAGATACCCTGTTTGCAGAAAGATTTTCAAGCCCAGTCTGAGTCCAAATTGATACTGACATTGAACCCAATTTTTCTTGAGGCTCAGAAGTATAAATCCCCTTGCCTGGGAATGTTGAGTTAATAGAATGGAACAGTTCTTTGCATCCACGGCTGACTTTCTCCAACCTTTTTGCTCATCCCACCATATTATAGTTTGTTACAGATCCTTACAAATGTGAAAGAGGAAGATTCTTAAAAAGGAGCTTGGTTTATGACTCCCATCTGCCTTTTTCCCCATGTGGCATGCATGCATTATGCATTTAGGTAAAGTCTATCCTTCTTCCAACAGTTTAGACTGTGCCCATCGGCCTATTCTAGCCCAAGCTCTTCTAACCACAAAGTTTCTGGCAAAAAGGATTTTGTTTGAATGGATGAAACCAATAAAGTTTTCACTTATACTTTATGTAAGAAGTTGCTGTATGCTAATTTCAGATTGTTAACTTACAATATATTTACGAATTATTCCAATGTCTGCCATTTCTCCCTCTCAATTCTACCATTCGCTTATGTTCTTTCTTATTTCTTTTCCCAGCCTCCAGGACTGTGGCATGTTCCGTCTTATTTTGTTTTCATTTATCACTATAGTGTCTCTTTAGATCAGGTCTTGAAACATTTTCTTAGGAAAAAAGAGTCTGACGTCCGTAGCAGAAATAGTGAAACCTGGCCTGGTGTAGAATTTTTGAGTAGAGAAGACCATAGTTTGAGGCATGTTTCAAGGTCTTCTCTTTGGGTCTTTAGACAAAAAGACTATTAGCATGATTATTAAGAAAGTAGTTTTACATTGCCTTTCCCTAAACCTTTGGAAGTTGCCAGTGAGGGGAGGAGGTATATTTCGTTGACGATACTGTTTATTCCATGAAGATCTATTTATTCCATGATTACCAAAAAGCAAGAGAGGCCTCTGAGACACTGACTTAGAGCAAGTCATTTCAATTTGACTCCTGTGTTTAATAAATATTTTCTGTTGTTATAAACAGCTCTCTTCAAAATAAACAAATAAAACCGATTATTTGTGGCATATAAATGAAAGGAAACATAATTATCTGCTGTGTGGACAGCTATAGGATTCTGGGGCTCTATAACAGGAAATGATAAAATATCTGGAGTAACTCAACAATTATGTTCATGGAGATTCACATAAAAAGGAGTTACATTCTTTCATTCAAAAAATACAGCAACAAAATGAATAGTGGTACTTTGCTGCTGCTGTTGTTGTATTGATCATCTTTATGTTAACAAGAGTTTCTCATTTGTTACATTTTTTTTTTTACTTTATATATGTGTGGTTGAGTGGGTGGCTTTGGGTGGAAACATTTTTAATTCTATTGGGATAAATTTTCCTAGAGTTATTTGCTTCTTAAAACAAGCCAATACTATCATTTGTAACCATAACCCCGAAGGCATCATGGTTACACAAATATACAGACAAAATGAAATGTGCAATTTGTAGGATCTTTATTTGAGTACTTTAAAAATCTTGAATGGTTCCTTTAGGGGAAAACATACATCCAGTAAAAAAAAAAATATGTATATATATATATATATATATATGATATGCTATCTAGAAGTGTTTATTAAATGTTAGTAAATGCCTATTTGTGGTTCTTTTTGGTATTCTAAAGAGGAAGATGAATACAATTGTGGAATCATAGAATGATAAAGCTGGAAGGAACACTTTATTGATGGAAGAAGTGAGGCTGAAAGATTAGTTCCTGGGGTCACTCAGCTAGCAGAGACTCAAACCCAGGCTGCCTAAGATCTAGCCCCAAACTCCTTTCAATATTTTCTGTGTGCAAGGCCCTTTATATCAGCTGTTATTAATCTATCAGGTAAAAATTTCCTAACATGCATATAAACAACCAAGTAATTTCTAAAGGTGGTATTACAGCAAGAATACCTTGCCATTAACTTTAGGCTTTGTCAACACATTTATCAGTGGGGAAGGGAGTACTCATCCATTATTCACTCAGTTGATTAATGCCAACAGTCCAGACCTTTCAGGTCCTAAAATGGATCACTGTGTGGACAAAGAGCCAAGTTGGTAGTGTACAGGGACTGTGACAAAAGGTGCTTGCAAACTCTCCCTTTCCCTTGGGAGTGGAGATTTGCTTGGGAGTGGAGGCCAGAGAATTGCTGGGACAGAGAATTGCTGAAAATAAATCAAATCACCAGTCTTTAGAAGAAAACCATCAATTAGGTCACATATAGTCAATGCTGTGAGGCAAGGGCAGGATTGTTCCTGTGGGTTGGTCAGAAGTGAGGTCTTTTTTTCCAAGATTGCTTTGCAATGACATCAACTAGGGCTCACTCCCTCTTCCCCTGCTCCACTGCTGACCATGGAATGACCTATTATGAAGGTTTTGCTGAAGGCAGAAATTAACCTTTTAGGGAAATTTCATCCCATTAAGTCCAGTTACATGAATCCAAACTGATTTTCTTTCTGTTAGGAAGGTTTTTTTTTTTTTGCTACTATTTAAGTGCTTGGAAAAGTACTCAACTGCCTAGGAGAGCCTTCCTGGTAGAAACAGAATTGTTAGTCAGTTGTGGTCTCCATGGTGATTATATTAAGGCCAAATTTAAATCAATCTTCTGAATATTGAGGCATAACTTGTGAATGTGCAATTGAATGAATAATAATAGAATGTTCAACAATATAGATTATCTTTAATTCTGATATTTGAGACTTTCAATAAACTAATCTGCAATGGCCTTCAAACTGGTCTGTAAACATGACCGCAGCTCTCTCTTCTTCAGTTATCTTGTATCTGCCCACCTGTGTTTTCTTTCATTTCACTCACTTTCTGTAGATCTGGTTCCTTCACTTTTGTAGCTCTACTGCAACCTCTGCTAAATCTTTTTTTAAGCCTATTTCCTTATAATTCCTGGTGTCTTATAAATTCAGGTAACCTGGGCAGTGCCTGTGACTCAGTGAGTAGTCCCCATGGACTGAGGGTGGCAGGTTCAAATCCGGCCCAACTGCAAAAAAAAAGAAAAAGAAAAATTCAGGTAACCTAGGCTTCATCGCTGGAGGAATGGGTACATTCAGAAGAACTCTGGTTTGGATGTCAGAACAATGGTTGGGGTTCTAACACTACTCATAGCAAGTTCCTTATTTTAAGAATCTTGATTTTCAGTTTTCTCATCCAAAAATTGAGCAAGTTGAGCAAGGCTATCTGGAATGTTCTTCATCTGTAGGTTCTTGATTAATTTCATGTATAGAAGCAAAATAGTAAAGTGACCGGAGAGCACTGCCTTCATGCATTACATCTTTAACGGATCTCCTCAATTATCTCTTCAAATTTGTGATCGAAGGTCAGAATTATGATAAGCAGATAAAAGTTATAGTGAGCTGGGCAGGGGAGAAAGCTAATTCACCTCTCCAAGGAGACTTGCTCTGTAGACCTCAAGTGCTGTTAACTAAAGATTTCCAGTGGTGAAGTAGGGACATCACATGATTTATTCCTTATTATCTCCCTTTAAGTGTCCAAAAAGCCACTAAAACAAGGGGAAAAAAAAGGTCTAATGGCTTCTTATTGGTCGAAAATAAATAAGTCTTTGGGAGTCATCCATTTAGAACAATAGACCAAGTACATCAATCTTCTCACCTCTCCCTCTCAACTGAACCAGAGAGAGAATGAAGAAGCTTGTGTGTTCCGTGTTTGTAGGTTTCTTCTCTTCTCTTACCTTGCTTCTCCATTTCAAACTCAATAAGGTAAAAAGTAGCAAAAGAGAAAAAAAGGATCCCTCAACATTCTTGAAATTTGCTTTCCCAAGTCATGCAAAAAATAAATAAATATTTGTTGACCCATAATTTGTATGGGTGGGGGGTTCAGTATAGTATCATGGTTAAGAATGACAGCAGCCCCTGGCGTTGGTTAATACAATACTTAAAACAGTGCCTGGTTCATAGCACAAAATAAATGTTACTTTTAATGATGTTGTTATTTGTTATTGTTGTTACATGCTGAATACCATATACAAGGGGAGGGAAATAATAAGTTTCCTGCCTTCTTTGACAGCTAACGTAAACCATATATATATGTGTATGTGTCTGCGCATATATATATGTATGTATATATAATTTTTTAAAACACTATATTTAGAAAATTATAGCTAGCGAAAAAAATGTACTCCAGATATTATGAATTGTTCTTCTCTTGCATAAGTCACACCACATTTCCCAATTTCTCATGCTATAATAAATTGGACAGACATAAGATTTAAGTTAAAATGTAAAAGGCATAGAATAAATTTACCCTGAAGCCAGGGTCACCTGGGTCTTGCCTTATTTTATAATCCTCCAGGCCAAACAAGGTTTCTTCTCACTGTGGGTGTGAAAATGACCTCAGCTGGTTCTCTCCCGCCCCTCCCCCTTACCACTTTGCAGACACCTCTAGCCCAAGCTTTTTGCAGACGCCTCTAGTCTAGCTTTTTGCAGACGCCTCTAGCCCAGCTTTTTGCCCACTGAGCCCCCTCCTTGAGTCTTGTGTGACATCAGAGATCAACGAGAGGGTAGTGCAGAGTTTTATGACTTATTTTGGCAAAGACAATAAAGCAGGGACTGTAAGTGACCTTAGAGGAATGTAGTTGTACATGTGACGCTAAAATTAATTGTATATTTGAATCCACTGGCTGTCCTGTAAGGGATTTAATTTGTTCAGAGAAGAGATGGCGCAAGAGAAGCCAGAGAGGGTAAGGACACATTCCGGGCTTGGAGGCAAGCTGGAAAATGGGACATATCACCCCAAGTTGCTGTAATAGCCCTAGCTCCTCCAGGGCTGCAGTGGGGTACACAGCCTCATTCTTTTATACTCTTTCCCTCTCTGAGCCCCACCACCCTGGGTGGGTCTACACCAGGGTCTCTAATTGGAACTCATTTCTCAGCTTCCCATATTCTACGCACGGTCCTATAAGCAGAGGGTTTATGGAAACAGAATCCATGTGAGTGTGTAGCCAGCGTCAAATCTGACTAAAAAAGAAATCTCATTCTTGTCATGCTGTGTGATTGCAAAGAGAGCCACACAGGGCTAGAAAGCAGGGGAGCTCAAGGTGACAATTTTATGTGGGTTTTAAAGGGCAGCTAGGATTAGAAATGTGACTGTAAAAATGGCATTTCAATGTTCCAAATGCATTCCCCTTAGGTGACTTCCATGTCAAATACACTTAGTTTACAAATATAAACAATGGATTCTCAACTGCAGCTGTGGGGAACTCAGCAAAGACTTGGATAAAGCAGTGTTGTCTACAGCCTGCCCTTTTGGGCTGAAGGGCCTATCCCAGCAGCAGGGCAGGCAGCTGGCAGTTGGCTGAGCGGACAGAGGTGTTGAGGGCTGGGTCTGCTGGCACAGACATGGTGCAGGCTCCAGGTTCTGTGGAGCCTCTTAACCCAGAGCATCTCAGCCACCCTTATAGGAGCCTAGCTTTGCCAAGAAGTGCCTTTGAAAGGGCAAGAAAGCAACTGTCAAAAAGAGTGATGAGAGAGAGAGAGGATGGGATGGGAGGAAAGGGGAGGACAGAGGAAAAAAGGAAAGGAGGGGAGGGGAGGGGAGGGGAGGGGAGGGGAGTTGAGGAAAGGGGAGGGGAGAGGAGAGGAGAAAAAGAGATAAGAAGGGTGAAGTACTCATGCCGGGCACTGTGTCTGGCTGTGGGAATCCTGGCCAGCCATGTTCTTGTGGCAAACTGGCCAACATCTGGTGCATATTGGTAAGTCTTCTCATCTACTGTGCAAGGAATCCAGTCTCTAAACCACACTTGTATGCCAGGCTTATGCTGCCCCCTTCACGTCAGGATAGGGAGAATATTAGCAGGACTATTAGCTTTTGTCCTGAAGTATCCACCTGTCGCTTAGCCCCAGGAAGACTCAGTCATCCTGCAGCCTGGCCTCCAAACTCAAAGCCAAAGCATGCAGGGACCCTAAAGCCAAATTGCAAGAGGAGAGACCACAGAGTTAAAGGAAACACAGTCTAAGAGTCAATGTATTAAACAGGAGATGAGGCTAATACAGCTGGTCGACTGGCAAGTTGTTAAGCTCTCGTTGTTCCCTGTTTGAGTCACCCAACTGATTTGAGGTGCAGAAATGCACCTGACCCAAGGCCTAGTTGCTCAGAGATAATCCTGCTACACCTGATTCCTGATGTCACAGTTTCCTTATATATGCAGGAAGATTTGCAACCTATAGCTGTCTGCTGGGAAGGGGCTGGGAAGAGATGAGGTCTGAGAATGTTTACTTTCCTGATTAAAGGAAACAGAAGTGGCTGCCGGGACCTTCTCCCCTTCCATGGTCTTTCTGTCTGGCTCCGTACACAGAGATGATGGCTGGAGGTGTATCAGTCTTCCTGTGACCAGGAGAAGAAGGCTACAAAAATGGCAGAAACTTTGGATCTGATATGGTTGAGCCACTAAATTGATAGAGTAATTGCCTACCTCTTTGCTCTTGTTGTGAGAGAAAAACAAATCCTGTTCTTGAAAGTCTATGTGATTGGAGTTTCCAACACAAGCACTGAACATATTCCTAATTGACGTAGCAGAAGGGCATGGGGCTGCTCCATCTGTCTGGAGGGACAGGCAGCAATTCTAAGCACCTTGTCCAAGGCAAATAACAAAACCGACACTGATCCAAGCCAATATCCCCATCTGGAGGGATGAGAAAGCAAAGTGTAAGGTTTTAAAACAGCATCCAGAGTTTATAGGCTGGGTGGAGATCACAACTGAAGCAGAAAGAAAAGCACGTGGGGAATCTCCGACCATGTAGTTAAAAAATTAAAAAAGTGAACTGTGGCCCCAGCAGAGGTTACTGACCCAAAGGAAGAATGAGCTTATACATGGACAGGGCTCCATTTTTACTGGGGAACAGCATTAAAACAAAACAAGACAGACATCTGTCTTCCCTCAGGACCTTGTGATATAAATCAGTTTCATGCGAAAAAGGAACTTCAGCACTGTTTTGCTACATAGAGCCCTGGGTGTGACCCACATTCCCTGTCACATCCCCCAGGCCTCTCTCCACCTCTTGATAACAGCTACGCAATCTCCTGGCTGGACCCCAGCATGGCCTAAGAACTTTTGTCTTCAAAGGCTAACGTGGTGCCTTCCTTGGCTGTAGGTAGATTCATCTTCTCTAGCAGTGCTGGTTTTGACTGGGCTCTTGCTCATCACTTGAGTAGGAAACAGAGACTCAGAATAAGGAAGAAAGCCAGCCCAATGTGCTGGTCATTGGGGCTGAATCTCAGTGGCTCTGGGAGAGAATAGAGTGCAGTGTTTCTAAATGGAGGCCTCCAGATTTGGTCCGCCGGGCTTTCAAACCCATTTTCTTTTAAAGAAACTTGCTTCACCTCCATGCTCCTTAATCTGCTAATCTGTAAAGTGGGAGGTAACCTCAGAGAGTGGCTGTTTTAGCTGAATTGACTTATCAAAGCATCTAGAAGGTTGCTCAATCCACTGTACAGGTCCAAGAAATCTAACATACTTGAATGATTAGGAAATCATGCATTTTATCATAAATATTCATCAAGTGCCATTTATATCCCGGACACCTGGAATACAATGTTGGCTACTAAACTATGGTTCCTGTTTTCAGAGAGCTTGCAATGTAAGCATGTGAAACAAAAAATAACAGGAGTCCACTGTTTGGACTAAGCTTCTGCACTTGCCCCAAATGACCAGACTAAACATTGAAATGAAGTCACTTACACTGAATTTCCATGTAACCAAAGCAGAGCCTTCCAAGGAATCTGGAGAGCGAGATAGCCAAATTTCCCAAACAAGTTACTTTCTATAAATATGATAATGGAAATTCCCTCTGCCTTTAATTTTCAGGACAAAAGGTAACCTGATATTAACCAATACATTTTCTATCATACTGTTTCCCTTTTCCTGCCTTATCTGAAAGGTAGATTTAAAATGACCAGTCATGTTTCATCCATTGTTTCTGCTTCCTTCAACCCTTCTTTGGCTATAAAACCAACCTCCTCTGTCTGTCTAAAGGGAACATCTATTTAATTTTATGAAATGAAGTGTTGAGTAATTCTAGAATCACAAATAAATCCAACTAAGATCTTTAAATTAAGTCCTACTAATTTTGTCTGTTGATAAGAGAATGCCTTTGGATAAACTCGCATTCTTGGATATTATGTATGTTCTGATATGGAGTAATAAGCAAGGTGTAACCTACTTGCAAGGAAGACTGGGAGAGGACGTGTTGGAGGAAAACACAAACTCTTTTTCTGCAGTTAAATCCTTTCAAGGACTGAAGCCCTCTCCCCCCCCTCCCCCCAAGTGAAGTGTGGATCTGAACCTTTCAGTGCTGGCTGATGAAAAGATAATAGTGAAGGGTTCAGATCCACTTTCACAAAACAAAGTAAAAGAGTGAATTTAGAGCTGAGAGGCAATAGATGGATAAACAGAAAAGTCATCCAGGTCTAACCAGGCAATGCACAGTATTTTCTTCATCACAACAGAAGTGTCAACTCTTGATCCAGGCAGCTGAGAACTAAGATGTTACTCTTCCCCTTAACTCCCTACCCAGTAAACACATACACAGGGCACAATGCTGTAATCAGAACCGGATACCAGCACAGGGCGAGTGAAGGAGGCAGCCGCAAACTCTCAGTTCTAGCAGTTATGCTGGAAAGACTCCAGAACTTTTTTCATCCCAGGGTGGATTGCATCTAGACAAGGTCATGACTCTGTTCCCAGGAGCAGCGGGAAGGGCTGATCTGACCATTCCTTCTCTGCCCCTGACTCTGCTCTTTAGGGGTCTCCTCTGAGTCTTATAGACTTGATTCAGTAAAAGATACTTTTTTAGTTCTGGGCTCAAGGCTTCTTAGGTTATTTATTCCCACAAAGTGAATCAGATTCTGACTCATTTACTTTCATTCAGTTCCAGGTGCCAGTAACCAGGCTAAGATAGCTGATAAGATATAGGTCTTAGAGCCACTGTATTACTTTTCGTTTTATCCCACACAGTGTTCTTTCAACTTAATTAAAATACCTTTAGGCTCAATCTGATCTTTGCCTTGACTCGATTTATCCTACTGGGCATTTGTCATTCAAAGTCTTTTCCCAAATCTCCTCTTACTGTTTGAGCTGCAGAAACAATTTTTCAAGCCTGCAAGGGCTACCAATGTCCCAGGCTCTATTTTACTCCAATTCATTTCTGCTCATAAGCAAGCTAATTAATTATTTACTGAGCTTGCGTCTTTGTTGCACTCCCTCCTCAGTCCTCTGGTAGTAGCTAATACCTCACTGGGAAGATCAACTGTTTTTTCATTCCTTGCTGGAGGCGAGTTGCACCTGTTTGAGCTGTCTGTGTTGTTAGACAGGGATCATCTTCTCAGCTCTAATTTCAGGCCCTTCAATGCTTACTGCTCAACCTCTCACACAATGCCACATATGTTAGGTTTTTATCCTGTTGGTACTCCATTTTGGAACTAATATTCATATTCGTCAACATAATTAATGCTTGCTTTTACAATACAAAAAAATGTTAAAATTTCAGTGACTCAAAATAATAAAGGATGTTTTCCTCATTATGCAACTCTCATACTAACTGAATAGCCCTATTCTATCTTGAAACTACAGTACATATCTGGAACACACAACCTTTATTATCAACATGGCAGGGGAGAAGAAAAATGCCCATTTCACTGAGAAAACTTTGTGCAGATTGTGTACTTTGAGGTAGAAACTAGGGAAAGAGATCATAATATATCAAGATATAAAATGAAATTAAGCTTACAAAACCGTATTCATAATTTCTATTAAATGTGGAATCTCTGATGTAACATAAGCCACGTCTACTCCAGCCTGTTGTATGGAAACAGTCAAATGATCCCAACCTCAAGGGAAATTGGAAACTGTAGACGGGGCATGGAATACTTGCGGACCATTAGCTCACTCTGCTGCAGGAACATATATCATGTTGAAAAAAGTTCTTTTCAAGACAAAGCAAAATCTAAGATAAGACCTGAAGGATGGCGAAGAGTCAGGCCAAGAGTGAGGACACGTGTGCCAGAATGGAGGGCCAGCAGGTGCAGAGGAAGCGTGGCACTATTGTGGGAATACACTGAGCTGACGCAGAGGAGCAATTCAAAATCAGTCCTGATGGTGAGGAGATGTCATGTTGGGTAGAACATGTCTGTGCTCAAGACTTTAGCAATGTTGAGGTCCTGTGGGACTCCTCGTAGGACTGAAATAGAAAGGGACAAAGATTCAGTATGGACAGTCTTCTGAGAAAGACTATATATGTAATCTGCATGTTTAATGCATTCATTTGCAGAAATGAAGATGCGTTTCGAACTAGTTAGAAAACAAGTATAATGAACTATTGTCTTTCACTCAGAAATTTCATTTTCAGGAGTTTTTTTCTAAGGGGAATAAAGAAGAATCACTAAGATAGAGTGACAATGTAATTTATTGACCCAACTGGGACATTTTTGTGAGGGAAGGGGTTTGCTCTAAATAATTACAGGAGGCCAACAGGTGTAAACTTGTTCTGTCCTAGGTAGAGAGGAATGTATGGTCATTGTGTAGATAAATCCCATGAAACTTGTCACATTGTTGTTCACAGGGTCAAGGTAACAAATAAATAGTAATAAACAAATAGTAAGGTCTTAAAATTCTCATATATCGTGATGACATAATAAGCACTAATTAAAGGATGTTCTAAATAAAATAGTTGAAATCAAAGACATAATTTATAACAAATAGGGATAAGAAAAAGTTTACAAATGTATTTTATTTCTTTGGGTGAGAGAAAGTGAAAAATTGCTACCACTTATTAAAATTGTTTTTCTTGACTCTTTGAAAAGAATGGTGTGTGTGTGCATTAGCTGATAATATTTTCTTTCTGCTGCTCGCTGTGCGAGTTATGACTTCTATTCCACCTTCCCATTCCAGTCTTTGTGCTTCTTAATCTCTTTCTTTCGTTCTTTCTTTTTATTTTTTAATTTTTTGAGACAGAGTCTCACTATTTCGCCCTCGATAGGCGACATCACATAATTTATAACAAATAGGGATAAGAAAAGCTGTGGCATCACAGCTCACAGCAACCTCCAACTCTTGGGCTTAAGCGATTCTCTTGCCTCAGCCTCCTGAGTAGTTGAGATTACAGGTGCCTGCCACAACGCCTGGCTATTTTTTGTTGCAGTTGCCACTGCTGTTTTAGCTGGCTGGGGCCGGGTTCAAACCCACCACTCCCGTATATGGGGCCGGCTCCCTACCCACTGAGCTACAGGTGCCATCCAGCTGATCATATTTTCTAGCTTAATTCATTCTTACTAGTCAGCAATCTGGGGAGTCTCTACTCTAAAAAGTTACTTTGGGACCTCAGCAAGGTTTTTATAACTAGATTCAGTTGAAGGGCAGCTCAGAGTCAAAGAATAATAATTCTTCTCAAACGTATAGCACCTTCACGTTAAAGTGCTTCCATGTACATTATCTGATTTGATCTACTCAACAGTAGACAGGTATTATAATTCTTATTTTACAGTTTCGGAATCAGAATTTCTGAAAGATTAACTTAATTGCCCAAAGTCAAACAGATATTTTAAGGTAGGGTGAGAATTATAACTCACATCTCCCAACTCCAAATTCAAATTTCCTTCAAAAGTAGCTCCCTAGTGTTATGTTGGTTAACTAATTGTGACCCGAATTTTATTTTGAATAGGGTGAAGGGACCACAACTTGATTAAATGAAGAATTTGGGAAAAGTATTGAAAAGTCAAGTGCAGGAGTGATGTGCTGAGCAGATTGAGTCTCTTGCCTGATCACCAGAAAATTCTAACAGTGCTGAAATTAACAAAAACTCAAATACATTCCCACTGTGTCAATACTTCACTGGGTTCCAAGAACATAACACGTAGGATTTTCTTATTTCTACTAAAATAGTGGAGTTTATTCCAATGTTAGCTCATATAGTTTATAGAATTTTCTTAATATCTTGTTTCCATAAGTTAAGACATGAAACCACAAACTTTTTAAAACTTTATTAACAGATTTACTATCATTCTTAATGTTTAGGTGTCTAGGGAGATTCTAATGAAGATTATGAGTAGGGGAAGAAAAAGGAAGCAAAGCATTAATTCATCCCTTGCCATAACTTCTGCTTATCACTCATAAATCCACATAGCATCTTTCATCTGAGCTCTAGGTTCTTTAAAGCACCTTTTGGGAAGATGGCAATACTCCCTGCCAGGGCTCAGTCCATCCAGGGAATGCTCACTTAATCAGCTATAAACACAAAGATCACTCCTGCTGTTTCTCTGGCAATTAAATGCTGAATTTGGGAAGGGTGGTGAGAAATCTTTGCTATTCTACTTAATAGAAAACAGCCCAGCTCCTATTGACTAAGCATATTTTTGGATTTCAGCAGCCATTTAATTTTGTATTTTAGTAATTGTTTTAAATGATCACAGAATTGAGGGACAGTTCATCGCATGTGTATAATTTCTGGTCTCAAAAACTGACAACCTGATTTTATTGACTTGACCTAAATTTATATTGCTGGTATTTAATATTTAGTATTCCTTTGAGTATTTCATAAATTGCATCAGGTAGATTTTATGTCAGATATTTCATATTTTATTGTTGTTCTTAGACTCAATCATTTGCAATTGTAGAACTTTAAAATGGTTGCCTGACCATATCTTTTAGGTAGGAAGGGAAAAGATTACTGAGCTAATTCCAGGGAAGTTTTTTTCATTTATTTTTAAAATGTCAAACTTTGTCATGAGTTCATTATAAGATAGTAAATGATACTTTGGTTTACAACACTGAAAGAAGAAAATGTATGTGGAATACTTGAAAGTGTACAGGCATTAAGTAAGATCCAGGGTTCAAATCCTTGCTTTACCACTTAGCAGCTGGTTGACTCAGACAAAGTTAGACCCACATTTCCCATTTTATTCCTCAATATAAAAGTATCTGATTTGTGAAGTTGTTGTGATGATTATATGAAATAATCTATACAGAGTGTCAGACTGTTTTTTTTTCCTTTAGGCTTTACATTAAAAACAGAGTATTAGATCTGCTATATCTGATTAATTTAACCATTAATGGACTTTGGAAGAAATATGTAATGATCTGCTTTAGCTTAAGTTTTTCTCTCTCCACCTAGAAAATGTGTCCCCATGATCATGATGTTAATGTTGTTTACCTCAAAAGATGAAAGAGGGCTTTTCAATTCTGCAACATGGTGAATATACTAGTGTGAAAATACCCAGAGTGACAGAGATAAGAAGAGAACGGAGAGCCCTGGGAGGAAGCAGGTGTGATGACACTGTGGCACAGGGGACCTGTGTGACTCCACTGAGGGAAGGGGCATGGGACTAACCCCACCAGAGATGCCTGTGCAGTAAGCCGAGAACTGTTTAAGCAATTAAATAAATAAATAAAGGCTTAGAGAACACCAAGGAAAAGTGTAGAACAATTACTTTTAAGTGGCAGATTTGAAAAAGTACATAAAGCATTTTTAGAAATCAGAATTAAAATTTAAATGGAGATTTAAAATGAAAATGTAGTTATATCTGGAGTAAGACTTGGTAAATTAGGAGATACACATGAGAATATTAATATTGGAAGGAAAAATACATGACAATTATGAAGAGAGGTTAAAATGCATACAAATAGGTCCTAGTGCCTCTCGTTAAATTTGCCTACTCTTTGACTGCCTTTCACATACAGGATTGAACTTACTGGTCGCTTTATGCATGTGTGGGGTCATGCAAGGCCCATCATGATTCTGGCCAATGATAAATGAATGGCTGTGATGAGCGTCTCTTGTAAACATTTTTGTCAATGCTAACAGTATCCGTTAGTTAGCATGCCTGAGTAACTGAGCTACTGCAATGAGCAGAGTCCCATTTCAGATGAATTTAAAATTAACAGGTAGCATAAAGAAGAGACAGATGAAGAGACAGATATAAATAATTCATACCTTGGACCATTGAGATTTGGAGATTATTTCCCAGCTCAGGGATTGGCACCTTAAAACCTATAGGTCCTGGACAACTCTTTTTGTAAATTAAATGTTATTGGAGCACAGCCACTGGCATTCATTTACGTAACGTTTATGTATGCTCTTGTTTTCACCGCCACTAGTCCTTTTTTTTTTTTTATTTCCTTGTTTTAATTTTATTTGGGATTAATGGCCTATGTTTGTCCCCCTAGCTTCATAAGATGGATACATAAGTTGTTGGTTTTTGAAGATTGCTTTTTTAAAACTACATTCATTTAAAATCATCTTTCATTTAGATTGTTTCGTGTTTAAACAGCAATAAAATTTCATTGCACATGTTTTAATAGGGCATATTTTTATTATCATTTAGTTCAAAATATTTTCTAATATTCAATAAAATAATTCATACCAAAGAAATAAAATAAAATATTATTCAATATTCAATTGATTCAATTCAATAAAATATTGAATATTAGATTTCAATAAAATATTGAATATTAGATTTCTTTGCCCCTGTCTTATCTAGAAGTGCAGTATTTACTGGGAAATTCAATAAAATATTGAATATTAGATTTCTTTGCCCCTGTCTTATCTAGAAGTGCAGTATTTACTGGGAAATCTGCAGCTCTAACTATGCTTATCAGAAAATAAATGTGTTTCTAAGTGAAGAAATGAAGACATTAACTCAAGATAGGAGAAATAGAGATGAGTGAATATAAATAAAGAAGCAGAAACAAATGGTGAACATATGAGAGAAGATGAACAAAATAGAGAAAGAGAAAAAGGATGTGAAAACTGAACTAAAGTTTGGTTTGCAAAAAAAAAAAAAAAGAGAAAACTCTGACAAGTATAATTATGAAAAAGAAAGATTAAAATAAATACTGAATATAAAGTAGCTATAATGACAAAATTAACAGAGATTTTTAAGTGTTGAAAAGGTACTAAGAAATATACATGATTAAATGCATAAAATTATATGAAATGAATTAATTTCTGAAAATATATTAACAACCAGATTTTAAGAGGAAAATTTAAAAATCAATTAGACTATATTTTAATATATTTAAATGGATTTTTAAGCCTTTTGTCATATAAGAAAGATTTTAGAAAACATAACCTTTTATAAAAATGTAAAACAATTAAAATTCAATAATATAGATATTACTGTGGATGTGGAGAAAAAAGTAATTTTATATATTCATATAGTGCTGGTGGGAGTAAATCACCCACCATGTAAAGCCATGGATTTACAAACACTCCAATATTTTGTAATAAAATAAAACACTCCAATATTTTGTACCCATACGGTATGGGTACAAAATTTTATTATGTAGGTACCCACATACGGTATGTACCAAGTCTAGGTAAGTAGAGAAATGCAGTTCGTAAGAACCAAGTCACAAGAATATCTCAACCAACATTGTTTACAATAGAAAGAGATTGTAGACAATCTTGGGAAAATTCACTGCGAAAACAGAGAAGGAAAAAGTCATAAGTGCTGTATTAGTCAGGGTTATTCAGAGAAACAGAACCAATAGGATATATCACAACTGTGGAGACTGGCAATCCAAATTCCAGAGGACATCCCAGCAAGATGGAGATTCTAGTAAGAGTGTATGTTGCGATCTCAAGTCAAAAGGCTGGTTTCGCACATTCTTCTTAGTAAAGCATCACAAGAATGGGACAAGAAAGTATCCAATGCATTCAATACTAATATGAAACCAATAGATAAACAGCTACAAGCCCACATGAAAGAAAAACACAAGTTTAGTCTAGTGAGGGGGAGGAGGGAGGGCAATCTGCAAGATCTCACCTAAGGTGCACAGTGTGAGGGTGTTCAGTGACCCCTGGGGGAAGGGCTCGACTACAACTTAAACCTTACCTTGGAAATGAAAACAATGCACCCTAAACTTTTGTACTCGCTTATCAATCTAAAATGAAAACAAACAAACAACAACAACAACAACAACAACTAAAAACCCCATGGAAACAAGAAAGGGCTGGTTTCAGACCTAACTTGTTGTAGATTGGAGGCAGAATTCTTTCTTCAGAAAACGACCATCTTTGCACTGCAGCTGATTAGAAGAGGTCCACCCACATCATGGGAGGCAAACTGCTTTACTTAAAGCCAATTGATTGTCAATGTTAATTACATCTAAAAAAAATACCTTTGCAGAAGCATCTAGATTAGTGTTTGACCAAACAACTGGTAACCATTGTCTAGCCCTAAGTTGGTACATAAAATTAACTATCATATGCTCCAAAGATGAATTCCTATTTTACAATCAGAAGTAAAGAGCTACATTTTCAAAGAGCAATGTACTGCTATCTCAAAAACATGATTGTGAAATAATTAATAAACTGAATGGAATAACAGATAATACTTATATAAGTTAAACGTGCAACACATAACATTTTATATATATGCATATACAGAATGGATTATAATGGCATAGATTATTAAAAATAAAGTAGATGTTTAGAAAGAAAGGTGTAAAGGCAATGGAAAAATGAAAAGAAAAAAGACATGAGACATTAGAGTTGCTGTACATGGTCTGATGATAAGGGCAAACTATTATTTAGGAATAGAGCCATACAATTGACCCAATCCGTGCTTGTGGAATCTAAAAGCAAGTTTAATGTCTTAATTCAACACATGGACAGACCAACTATTTAAAAATTTTTTATTAAATGTTATAAAGCACATTGAAATTAAGAATCTTTTGTGAGCCTGGTAAAATCTACTAAAATTCTACAGAAAATTTTACTCTTTAAGGGTGAAGTCAGCCTGTACCTCTGTCATTACATTGTAGTGAAGTTATAGCTTCTAACACAGAAGAAACTTAAATACAATGTAAAGTGATTGGAAGAAAGCTAATAACTTCTCATTTTTCTCAGATGATATATTATATTTACAAAGAAAAATCTAAGGGAATCTATAGAAAAATATTTAAATATAGTGGAAAATTCAGCAAAATGTTGGGTTCATATAGGATATAAATATATAAAAACTAATCATATTTCTGTATAGCAGCAAACAATAAAATATGTAATTAAAATGCTTGCATCATACTGTAATATAATTAACAAAAATGTGAGTCATCTTTCAGAGTAAAAATGTAAAATAAACTTAGTTAAAGAGCTGTTTAAAATGCAAAACAAATGTAGATCTATTGCATACTAAATAAGAAAATCAATATAATAAACTATCAATTCTCACCACATTAATCCATAAGTTAAATGTTAATTCAATAAAAATGTTAAAGGGTCTTTGCTTGGAATTTATGTGGAGGTATAAAATACTTAGTATATCCAATACAATTTGGAGGAACAAAAGCTTACCAGGGGAGCGTGGTGGCTTCCTCTGCATTTGGTGTGTTGAACAGCATCTCTGGCCTCTCCTCCTACAGGTGTGATGATCAAAGTGTCTTTAGGCTGCCAAATGCCCTGGGAAGGTAAAATCTCCCCAAGTGGAAAACCACCGAGATAAAGTAATTAAAACCATTTGATATTGGCATAGACAATAGACAAATAGAATGATGACAAAGAGGAGGAAAAAAGAAGCAGACCTATATTCATGGACATTTAGCATATATAAAAGTGCTGGTATAAATTAATGGAGAAAAGTTCAGTAAAAGGTCCTGCAACAATTTGCTGCTTATAGAAAGTTATTAACCAAATAGATCTCTATTATACACAAAAATAAATTTCTTGATTAAAAAACTAGATGTAAAGACCTGATTGTAAAAATTAAAGCAGTACACAACCTTTTACCAGCATTTCCATTTCTAAAGATCGATCCTAGAAAAAATTCACATACACATTCAAAGAGTTATTTAAGAAGCTATTCATTTTGGCACAGGTTTTAATAGCAAAAGCATGCAAGCGATTTTACTATCTGTCATTAAGATAAACTTAGTTTTTAATTCAATGGAATACTGTGTGTCTGTTAAAATGAATTAGCTGGATTTAAGACTGTCAGTATGAATAAACCTCAGAAATATAATACCAAGGAAGGGGCTCAGCGCTTGTAGCAAAGTGGTTACAGTGTCAGCCACATACACTGAGGCTGGTGGGTTCAAACACAGCCTGGGCCAGCTAAGCAACAATGACAACTGCAACAAAAAAATAGCCAGGCATTGAGGTGGGTGTCAATTGTCCCAGCTACTTGGGAGGCTGAGGCAAGAGAATAGCTTAAGCCCAAGTACTCTATCAAGGGCGACATAGTAAGACTCTGTCTCAAAAAAAAAAAAAAAAAAAAAACAAGGAAGGCAAGGAAATCGCAAAGTATACTTACAGTAAGGTATCAATTTTTTTTGCATTTTTTAAAATATATTTTTTATTTTTACATATACATGTGTTTATTAGGTTTCCATTTTTTTGCCTTCGCAAAATTAAAAAGGCTTAGAATTTAATAACAATGTTTAAGATAAGGACTAGAAACAAAAACCTCGTAAAGAATGAACGAACAAACATAAATACATTCAGAAAAGGAATCAGTTGCTACATCGAAATATTAAGCAGTAATAATAATAATGCAAAGAAAGTAACATTCACATTGTCAAATAAGAGTATCTCTATTATAGAATGCTTTGACTCTGAGATTCAATATGGAGTCATCAGTTAACTTCATTTATTTTAAACTTTATTTTTTTTAAGTCTCAAAAAATAGACAACAATATTCATAAATAAAAGTAAAAGATAATTTCGAAAAACAGATCATGCCGAATGTTATAGACAATAGAAAAAGAAGAAATACTTCAAACTCATTCTACTTGATCTGGGTACACCTGATCAAGAAGGGGAGGAAGGGGTGAGGGAAAGGAAAAGAAGGTTTCAAATATTTAAAATGCCAAAACATTCAAAACAACAATATGCACCGCAGGTATAATCCTACCAATCACGGTGCATCTTACAAGGGTACATGTGAAACTTAGTAAATGTAGAATGTAAATGTCTTAACATAATAACTATGAAAATGCCAGGAAGGCCATGTTAACCAGTGTGATGAAAATGTGTCAAACAGTCTATAAAACCAGTGTATGGTGCCCCATGATCGCATTAATGTACACAGCTATGATTTAATAATAAAATAAATAAATGAATAAATATTCCATCCAATAACAACAACAACAACAACAAAAAAAAACAATATGTACTGTTGGTAATTGTCTATAAGTATATAGAACTCCTTAGGGATCAACATAATTAAGTGAGATTTTAATTACAAATGTACCTATATTTGTGGTTTAAAAAAAACACACTTCAGTAGCAAATTTTAGTATTTATTAATGTTTCTTTAACAAAAAAGGCCATCTTTTTCCTTTATATTTCTATACATGCTAGTGTGCTCATAATAAAAATAGAAAGCAGTTAAATGTTAAAAAATACTGTTCCATTGATTAAAAGAAAAATTTCTGTTCCATTTATTAAATCTATTTTTAATGTTCAGGAATAAAACTAAACCTACTTATAAATAGGAAAATACAATAAATATAAGTAAAATAGGTAGTTCAAAGGTGAGTCATGCATCTGAGAACTCGAAGGCATGCTTCACATTTGCATTTCTCTCCTACAAAAGTATCCCTGCCTGGGAGGGGTATGCACTCTCATCTTACCAGAAATGGTTCCACATTTCCCCATATGGACTGATGGTAATATGTAGTTTCTCTTTCCTACACTGGAGGGATTTTGCTTGTGAGATCATCCTTGCAACACACATCCGATGCCTTTTTTGTTCTGCTTTGTAACTTTTCAGCAGGGATGAATTAAGATTTAAGTTCTCCATTTGAGATAATGGATAAGCCTACCTGGGTTTCTTTCTTGTTTATTAATGAGCTTTTCTCTCCCCTTCTCTTCCTCCTCCCTCTTTCCTTCTTTTTCTCACCTCAACACATTTATCTCTGTGCTCATTTGCTGTAATGCCCCTTTACCAGCCTTATCTTCTGCCTTCTTATCTGAACCTCTCTCCATTTCTCTATGTCTAGGTCAGATTTCGCTTAACGAGGGGATCATTGATCAGATGTTTACACAGCCACACTGGATCTTTATTGCTCTCTTCTTTTCTCTTGTTAGGGAGATGGGGCATCTCTGAAGATGTGTAAGAACTCTTTTTAAGTTTAAAGGAAATATAAAGTGGATAATATTGCCAAAATATTTTTAAATAAATCAACTGATGCCTTTCTACTTCCTTAACCTTTCTGTGTTGAATTAAAAACAAAAGAAAACATAATAAAAAATGAAGGGTACTATTTATTTTGCTTTCCACACAGACTGAGTCAAAGCCTGCTTAGTCATTAAGCCGATCAACGCAGCATTGAAGTTGATGTCTGTTAGTTTTCTCAGTTAGGGAGCTATGTCTAAATCTTATATCCATCCAAGTCCTTATCACCCTATTTCATAGCTTCTCTTCCTTGTATTACCTACCCACTCAGATCTATTAATACGAACTATAGGTAATCTCATATTGTTAAGAAATATGAATTATCTGGGCAAAATGAGCCAGATCTACCACTTTTGCTTTATTTATAAAGGGCGTGGATGAGATTCAAGTAGAGATTGATGCAAAGGAGAATCATTGCTGAAAAATCAAAAGGTTAGTTTTGTCAAGGATGTAAAGGAAACAGAACCCATCCATTGGGTAAAAATGTACCCTAGTATAGCTATCATGAGAAGCAGTGTGGAGGCTCCACGAGAAATTTAAAATAGAACTACCACATCAACCAGCAGTCCTACTACTGGAGATATATTATATATATATATTATATATATATATATTTTAAGAGATTATCTTTATTCCCATTTGTGATGCAATATTATATACAATAGCCAAGTAGGAAAATAATCTGAGAACATATATAGAGGTGAAAAAAATACATCTACACACACATATATACACACAAAACATGCCAAAAATGTCTACACATTTTAAGAAAGGAAGAACCTACATTAAATTCATAATACTGAAGTCATGTTTGACTTTTGCAATTACAAGAGGTGTTCAAATGTGACTTGTATTCATCTTTTGTTATTGGTAATATTTACTATCACAATTTTAAGATAGTTTTCCTTTCTTAAAATGTGTAGACATTATAGTACCCTCTGTGAATGTGTATATGTACACAGATGTATGTATATAATGTGTATGTGTACACACATGTGTATATAATGTGTATGTGTACACACGTATGTATGTATATAATGTGTATGTATACACACAAATGTGTATATAATGTGTATATGTACACATGTGTATAACGTGTATGTGTACACACATGTATGTATATAATGTGTATGTGTACACACATATTTGTGTATAATGTGTATGTGTATACACATATGTGTATATAATGTGTATGTGTACACACATGTGTATAATGTGTATGTGTACACACATGTTTGTGTATAATGTGTATATGTACACATGTGTATAATGTGTATGTGTACACACATGTTTGTGTATAATGTGTATATGTACACATGTGTATAATGTGTATGTGTACACACATGTTTGTGTATAATGTGTATATGTACACATGTGTATAATGTGTATGTGTACACATATGTATGTATATAACATGTATGTGTACACACATATGTGTATAATGTGTATGTGTACACATATGTATGTATATAACATGTATGTGTACACACATATGTGTATAATGTGTATGTGTACACACATATGTGTATATAATGTGTATGTGTACACACATGTATGTATGTAATGTGTATGTGTACACACATGTGTATAATGTGTATGTGTACACACATGTATGTATGTAATGTGTATGTGTACACATGTGTATGTGTACATATATGTACATGTATAATGTGTATGTGTACATACATATGTGTATAATGTGTATGTGTACACACATGTATGTATGTAATGTGTATGTGTACACATGTGTATGATGTGTATGTGTACATATATGTATGTGTATAATTTGTATGTGTACATACATATGTGTATAATGTGTATGTGTACACACATATGTGTATAATATGTATGTGTACACATGTGTGTATAAGGTGTATGTGTACACACATTATATAATGTGTATGTGTACACACATGTATGTATATAATGTGTATATGTAGACACATGTATATAATGTGTATATATACACACGTATGTACATAATGTGTGCACATATATATTGTGTATGTGCACATACATATGTATATAATGTTCATGTGTACACACCCATATGCATATAATATATATTGGAATATTATTCAGCTACATAAAAGAGGGAAATCCTGCCATTTGTGAAAAAAATGGATGAAACTGGAAGAGACTATGCTCAGTGAAATAAGCTTAGACCGAAAGACACTGCATGGTATCACTGATGTATAGAATCTAGATAAGTCAGATTCATAGAAATACAAGAGAATTGTTTTCAGGGACTGTTGTGGGGGGATGGATAAATATTGGTCAAAGAGTATGAACTTTCAGTTATAAGATGAATTAATTCTAGAGATCTAGAACTATGTATAGCATGATAACTAAAATTAGTAACACCCTATTATATACCAGAAATTTCTAAAAGAATAAATTTCAAATATTCTCACCACACACACACACTAATGGTAACTCTAAGAGGTGCTTGATATGTTAATTAGCTTGATTGTGGTAATCCTTTCTCAATATATGCTCATAACAAATGCTGTGCCTATTAAATATATACAATTTTTGTCGATTATAACTTAAAGATATAAATAAAAAGAGTCATTGCAGTGACCTATGTTATTAGTACTTGCAAATCTATATAGGCTTGAGTGCCTTCTCTCTATAAAGGTAAAAGAAAAAAACAATGAGGATCCACATTGTAGCTCTAGAATAGGATTCCTAAAAGATTAGTCAGCACAATGGTGAGTTTATCACCATAGAAAGGGCAGTGATGGTCATAGAACAGCCCTACTATTTAGAAGGACATGAAACCAATTTGATATCGTAATGTCTGGAAAACCTAGATGTGAGGTTAAATCATCATTTCTCCCCAAAAAGCACTAAACAAATCTGTTGTGTTGTATTGGCAAGTGCTTATTTGCAGTCATATGATGTTACCATTTTCTGTTACAAATTGCAAATTCAATTCTCAAATTCAATTATCCTGGAGATGGCTAACCAATAAGCTTTAACCGTGTTTGAAAAGAAAGGCAACCATGTCTTGTCCCCATAAAGTGTGACACACATGAAGGCCCCACCCCCTGATTGCAAGAGGGACTTTACCTAACAATTGCAATCAGTGTAATCTGGCTTATTGTACCCTCAATGAATCCCCAACAATAAAAAAAAAAAAAAAAAGAAAAGAAAGGCAACTTGCACCCAGGTTTATAAATACACGTGTAGATACAAAAGCATTAAACATATGCCTCAGCAAAACTGAAAATGGACAATTTCCTGGTCCAGACTGGGATGGAAGTGGGAGAGAGATTTTTGTTGGTGAGATGAGAGGCTCCTGGATTTGTGCGTTCTCTGGAATAGAATTTCCAAATGATGCGATGGGGGAACAAGTTGTTTATGGCCATTCACAAAGCAGAATAAAACATCTAAGATTCAAAAAATCCTTAAATAAATTTCTTTTTACTTCGTTTACCCAGAATTCCCCCATATTAACTTCACCAGAAAATCCTTTTCTTAAGAATCTTTATTAGTTGTTCTCAGAACTTGTTTCATGAAGCTCACATAGCAATACAACGATACACAATCAATGGATTTCAAGTCATGGAGGATGTACCATTGAAGATAGGAGTCATGTCTCAAAATGTTCTCTTTCCATGAAAAGCCATGAACATTTACAAAACATATTTAGAGGGAGGCCTGTTAAGGACCTTGCTCCTCAAAGTGTGGTTCTGGGAAGAGCAACTTTGACAATGTTTTGAAGCTTGTTGGGAATGTGGAAACTCTAGTCTTGCCCCAGCGCTTTCACATGAGAATCTTCAGCCTGTGCAAGGTCCCCAGATGATGCCTGTGCACAGAAAATTTGAGAAAGACTGTTTTAGGAAACTCATACTTTTAAACTGTATGGGCTTCACACATTTCTGTCTGCATGTTGGAAAATGCAAACTAGAATCATATAATTAAGGTTAATGGTATTTATCTTTTAAAATTGGAGCATTGAACAATTACAAAGCATAAAAAATTACATTAAAATATCATGTAAGGCTTGACCACTTTGAGCACAAATCAGAATCAGATCTGGATCAAAAGAACTAAGTCAGCATATATCAGGAAGTCAGAATGACAAAAGACAGTAGAAAATTGGAGCCAAGCCACAAGTCTCACCTGATTAGGACTTACCCTCACAAAACAATTTGCTAGTCAGAAGGGAAAGTCATTTAATAGCATACATGCATTATTGTTTTATTGACACTTTATATACAGAATCTTTGTTTCATTCATATCCTTCTAGGAGAGCCAAATGTCAAGTTTAGAAATATTCTAATAGTTTGAAAATTTTTATCTTAACATTTATACATTCACTAGTTATATCATTTTACAATGCTGTCTTTGGATCAGAATTGTTCTAAGTTCAAAAGGGCATAAACATTCCAATCAAAGCACACATAATCTAGTATATGGGTTGGATTATAAACACTCTATCATGTTGAAATCATGCATATTGCAAGCTTATATCAAGAAATTTCATAAGTAGGAAACATGCACGACACATATTACGTGTTAGTTTCCAGAGTATGATTAAGCACATAGAGAAAGCCCCATCTCATTATCTATCTGTGAATTCTTGTATTAGAATTAGTAGAGAATTAGTGCAGTCTGTGGATTACAGAGTGGAGTAAGAGACTCGCTCTTTCCCAAAGTCTCTGTGTTAGTCCTTTTTGAGTTATTGCCATTCTCATTGAACCATTGTTCACTGATTTTCTGAACAATGGTTCTCTGAAGGCGGTGGCTTCCTAGTGGCCAAGTGTCTGATTTTTCCCAGCACAACCGAGTACAGAGCTGGGCTCAGAGTTCATACCTGTAAAGTCAGAGGGAAAGAGATCTTGGAGAAAAAAATCATGAGCGATTCAAGGATAAAACATTGGCATAATTTAAGACTAAAAAGCCAGCTTTGCAAGCAATCAGACTAATGGATGAGCCAGGAAACTTACCGTATTTGTGTGTGTGTGTGTGTGTGTGTGTGTGTGAGAGAGAGACAGAGAGAGAGAGAGACTTCAAACAATTTGGAAGATTTTATTATCATACTAATTTTACAGTTGAGGGAAGTTATATTCAGAGAGGTTAAGTTCACAGCTAGTCAGCAGCAGAATTGGAAATTAAACGTGCCTCTGTTTGACTATAAAGCTGGCACTCTTAATCACTCTATTTCAAAGTTTCTTAAATTTGGCACTATTGGCATTTGGGGCAGGATAATTATTTGTTGTGGGAGGCTATACTATGTATTGTAGGATGTTTAGAAGCGTCCCTGATCTCTACCCAGGAGATGTCAGAAGCACATTCTCCAACCCTGTCCCCAAGCTGTGATAACCAAATATACATCAGTCATGGCCAAATGTCTTCTGGGGAAAAAAATCTCTGATTATGAACTACTATTTATAGTATATCCCTAGGATCCTTAATATGAGCATGTAACAGTAAATCATCTCCTGATCATGAACCACTGACATAACCTCATTAATGTAGAGAGCTTAGTGGGTTTGCCTGTAGTCAATTCTACTTCTAAAAGAAAGAAAATTCTTTCTTTTAAGAAACTATTTGCTTTAACTTTCAGCCTGGTAAAGATAAACAATTATTCTGCCCCCTCCCATCTCCTAGCCTAAAGGACAGGAATATGACCTAAATCTGGAGAATCAGAGTCTCTCCTATGTCTTCCTCTCTCAGGTAAAGATAAGATGGGGAATGAGCTCAGCATTAGCCTGTGGGAACAGTTTTTTGAAGAACTATGTCAATGGACAGAAATGAGAGTTGATTTCTCCCCTATATCAGGTTTCTGTAAATGTTTCCATTCCTCATATCCTGAGGCTTTGTGGTTTATTACCACTTTGATTCTGTAGGCTACTAAAATGTTTTTCTAATAAAACTTATTTTCTACCAAAATGAATTCAATTTTACTTTCTGTCACATACAACCAAAGACTTCTGGATAATAGAATTTAAGGCACATGGGCTATACATGCCATGGCCTAGAGAAAGACATACTTTCCCCATCTCAAATTCCACACAACCCCACCCCAAATACCTAGGTATGAAAATCATTTAAGGGTCATCCCCTCCCTATTTTGAAAATAATGACATGTTACTCAGGGAAGTCTCACAAAATTCCTCAGATTTTAGTTTAGAAATCATTTCCCAAAGGAGGTAACACAAAATATGAGAACAGGAACATTTTAATGAAATTTAATGAATGGCATTCATATCACTTACAGAAAGAACATTCTCATTTATAAAAAAGAAGAATGACATGATTAGATTCATTAGGGTTTATAAAATACTAAGGAATATGTGTAGCAAGAATGGCTCAAAATATGCAGAAAATGGTATCTAAGACTGAAAAAGAAATGGTCAAAGATTAGGATATATGCCAAGGTATTTGCCATGAAGATAAAGCAGCAGCGTGGATATGAAACATGATACTTTGTTTTTGTTGTTGTTGTTGTTGTTGTTGCAGTTTGGCTGGAGCTGGGTTTGAATCCACCACCCTCGGTATACGGGGCCGGTGTGGCCACTGAGGGGCTATTCACTGAGCCACAGGCACTGCCCTGAAACATGGTACTTAAATGCACTGAGAATATAGTGGCGTCCTAAGAAGGTGGAAGTTTAGGCTGGTGTTTATAAGCATAAGAAGGAGAAATTTCTTAAGGTTTGGGGGGATACAGCATAGATTATTTTGTCAACTTTATTTTAAGGGTTTGGCATGACTTTTGGGGTTTGACATTAGAAAAACCTTCTGTTCTGAAAAATGAAGAAAGTATGCTGATATAATGCGAAGGAAAAGAGACAAAGGATCATGTGTTTTGTCTTCTTAAACTAGGCTGGGATTCGGGGTAGAACTATTTGGGTTCTCAATGTACCTTCTAAGTGTCATAGATCAGTTTTCTGGCACAGTTGGGGAATCACGATAGTTGTTGAGCTGGACAGAAATGAAGATTAAACCTTTATTATGGGAAACAGCAATGTTACGTTTCCTTAGAATAAAAGCATGATTTAAGGGTAGAAAATAAAGAGGAAAAAAAGAAGAAAGAGAAAGAGGGGAAGAAAGAGAACGAAGAAAAAGGTAAGGAGGAAAAAAAGGTAAAGGAGGAGGTGTAACAAGGAGAAATGGGAGTGCACCCTCCACACACCTTGACTGTGAACTCCAGCCCCAGGAACCACACTGGATCCTTTTCTTCTTGCAGAGTAAACATATTTCTGGCCTCTTAGTCCCATGTCTTTGCCCTCCAAATGACACAACACCCTACCATTCCTCAGTTCCTAAATAATGAAGGTCTTTTACTGCTCTTCTGATGTCTTCCTTTAAGACACCAAAAGCCAATTTAAAATTGCTTGAAGTTCAGCAACAGAGCCTGGTGGTACAAATACTGTCCCATGTGAGTTTGGCTACAGAGGTTTTGAAAGAATATAAGAGTATGTGCTGCTCATCTAAGCAAACCCATCCTGTTGTCCTTGTTAATTGTGGGCATCATCTACTGTGGCTCTTCTTCCAGTGAGACCTGCCATGAGTCTGTGAATACTCAGAAGACAGCTGACTTTCTACACAAGGTGGCAGTAGAAATAATGGAAACTTTTTCTTTGGCAAATTGTTTTCAAGGTTACCCGCAACAAGTGGAGGTCTTTCATTTTGTCCATCTTGATGTCATTTCACAACTTAACCAAAAGTGCAATTTCAGATAGAAAAGCAATAAAGGGCTACGATATCAGGGACTCTGTAGTACTTTATAATATAACGCAAAAACAAAATGTGAAAATAGCTAGAGCAGAGCTTAAGGCAAGTCTGAATTCAGGTGAGGGGCTGAAATAGTTCCAACAAAATATTGGCTTCTCCCTTCTTGTAGAGTGGGACCTTGTAAAATCACCCAGCTTCAAAAGAAAGGAGAGTCCCTTTCTGAACAGATAAGAAAAGGGTCACTCAAGGTTGTTTGGGGTAGTGGTGATAGCCCTGGATTTGTAGTTATAAAGAATATCCAGATTCTCAACCACATCCTTTTTTTGAAACTCTGTCTCAAAAAAAAAAAAAAAAAAATACTCTGGGGCTGTTGCTCTGGATTACAAAAAATTAAGCCAGCCGATTTTGGTTATAACTTACTGCTTTCTTTGTCAGAAAATGATCCTGTCCATTATTTGAATTACTGAAGACAGCAAGGTATTTGTAAATTATCTTACAATAAACAATTTAAAAATTTAAAAGATAATTATTTTAAATAAAGAGTTTTTAGGGCAGCGCCTGTAGCTGAAAGGAGTAGGGCGCCAGCCCCATATGCCGGAGATGGCAGGTTCAAACTCAGCCCCGGCCAAAAACTGCAAAAAAAAAAAAATATAATAATAATAATAAAAATAAAAGTAAAATAAATAAAGAGTTTTTACTTGTTGAAATTATGAAAAATTATGAAATTTATAAACTCTGATTTGAAAAAAAGTATCTTATATATAAGTATTCTTGTCAAGGTTATCATTATGCTATACATAGATACCCCGAGCTTTTGGCCAGATGCCATTAAATGTTTGAATTATAAAACTCATTTGCATTTCTGATTTCATGATCACCAAACATTTGCATGTTTGTTTGCCTCCCCTTTTCCTACTGGGAGAGAATGTACTGCTCATGCTAATATAAGCATTGTGTTCACAAAAGCTGGGTTTCTTAGTTTTATTCTACCTTAACCTACTGTGATTCTAATTATTTTTGTTTCCTTAAAACTTAGATGTACAGAGTCCTATAAGTATTCATCCTCATTCTTTTTTCTTATAACAATGGTAGATCAAAAGTCTCAATAAATTTCATCCAGAATCAACTTCTGAGAGTAGATGGATGTTTCTTTCGTTATAATCTAGGCAGAAACAGTATAGTAGTTAAGAGCAAATAATATGATCAGACTAATTGGATTTCTGGTTGTGTGACCTTCGGTGAACCTCGAAAGTGCTCTGAGATGCAGTTTTGGCACTTGTGAAAAACCAGCAATAGTGTGCATTAATGATGCTGGAAACCAGTTGTAAAGACCGTATGAAATGATGAATAGATGTGCTTAGCAGTCCCATTAGTTAGCACTCAGGGCGTATTAGCTGCTGTCATTATTCCTTCTGTATAACTCCAGTGACATTAAATTACAACACGGAGAACATGGTGACATTTGAACAGCATCCTGTCCCTGCCGATTTTATGCCCATGAGACCTAAACTAACTTTTGTGACTTCATCCACTATTGTTAGTTGCTATACCATCAACAGTTGAAGCTTCTGGAGAGTGAGAAATCTATTTTGCATATAATTACTTAAAAGGACATTTTAACTATGATAGCAATTTCAGCTGACTTTCTGTCATTCCTAAGTCACTCAGTGTCAGAACGCCTACCTGCTGTTCAGGGAACTAGTTCCTCCCAAGACTTCTCATGTCAGGTTGGCCTAGCATGATCAGGAAAAATCGCAAGTTAGCGATCAATCACCCAACATTTATCGGGCACCTAAAAGGGCAGAATGCTACGTTAACTTTTGTGCAAAGTGCATCTCGCAGACACAGCGTCAGCAGTCTAGTGCCTTCTGTTCTCCAGGGAGAAGGAGAAAGGATCCTTGTGCTTGCTGAGAAGTGGTAAGTTCTGGGGGAAAGAGGATTGTCTCAAGTGTTGGGAGACCTCTCCTTCCCAGGTTTGTCCTTCAGTGATTCATTTCACATTTCTGAACCTGTTTCCTCACTGAAAAGTAGAGTTATAACATTTTCCTGTGCCCCAGCATTCTTAATGCTTTGAAAACTTCTGCAATGGGCCATGAATTTTTATGAATATGTCACTTTTCTGTAAAGAATTTAAAAAATAAATAAATAAGAAGGGTGATTGTAACAGGGAGAAAATGAGAAAATACTAACTAATTATAAATCTAAGTTTTTTAATTTCCACTCTGGGATAGATCAAAGACAATCTCAGGCAACTTGGTTAGGGATATGGTGGGAATTAGTCCATGTTGATGAGAGGTAACAACCTGTGAGTGGACGGCAAAGAAATCATACTCTGCCTTATTACTTGGTAGTGGCCAAGTGGGCGTGTGAGAAGGAATAATTTGGGGGCTCCGGGGGAAATGGACCCTTTTCATGGTTTTCATGTTAGAGAGTTTTAACAAAGGAAGATGAGGCCTCTAAAAGAAGTGATTTTTGGAGGAATCCTTCATTTCTCATCAGCTCTGGAGAGAGGATTGAGCACATCTCCACTCCCTGCCCCAAGGAGGTTTTGAACAAGCAATAATATAAAACTCCACCCATGGCTTCCCATTGCTGTTAGGATACAGACTAAGTCTTTATTTTATTTTACAACTTGAGACCCCAACTCTAAACCTCCCCATTGCTTTCTATATTCTAACCTTATCAGCAAATGTTGACAAGTTTTTTTAACACAGGAGGCTCATTTCCGCCACAAAGGGCTTTGGCAAATGATAACCTCGTCTTCTCTGAGACCCTCTTTCCTAATTTTTGCTTAATTATCCCACACTCAGACTGTTATATTTCAGCTTAAATGTCAGTTCTTCAGGAAAACATCCTCGGAGTCTTCAGATTAAATATTATCCCAGTTATAAGCTCTCAAAGGCACCTGCTCATCCCTTTTCCTGTATCGCTAGAGTGTCTGAAAACTTGGAGCTTCTGCATGACTGTTTGGCCCGGCTGTCCCATTAGGCTATGAGCCCCATGACAGCAAACGCAGTTTTACTTAGCGCCTAATAAAATGTCTGCAGCTGCTCGATAATTATTCCTGAGCATGTGAATGAATAACTAAGCGAGCAAAGAAACCATATACTTTCAAATTATAAAATTATTTTCTTTTAGATTAGTTACAAACAATATTCAATTGTTTGTAATGTAGAGAATTGTAGCAACACAAAAGTATAACCATGACAAGAATATTTTCTGTCTATCACCTAGGAATAAACATTTATTATATTTTTTTATTATTTTGCTTATTTATGCATTTAAGAAGGCATACTATTTAAGATATTACAATCCATTCTGGTAATACATATGCTTACATATCTATGGTCTGTATTATGTATACACAGAGGTGTTTATGTGTATCATTTTGGGTTATTGGCATATATTCTTAATAAGCTTGTTTTTACAATGTAGAAATAAGTCATAACATTCTCTCAAGTCATTAAACGTTCTTCATCAAAACCATTTTTAATAGCGAGGTAGCACTGTGGTGTTTGGTGGTTGTTTTGTTCATGTTTTCCCAAGTAGCCCAGTTTATTTAAATAAAGTTTATTGTTGGCATTTGGGTGATTTAAATTTTTTACTATAAACATGCTAGGATAAATAACTGTCTTGCCGAATTTTGCATGCCTTTTTTCTGGGATAAAATTCCAAACGTGGAATGACTGATTCTAATATTTTGATGCATATTATCACATTGTCTTTAAAGGGAAAGTGATTCCAAGCTCTCTCACGCCTGTGGGATGTAAGAATAGCAGTATTCAGTCATACGGATCTCCACAATATTATTTCATATCTGCCTTTTTAACGTCTTCCAAGTTGATAGACAAAATTTGTATTTTTTAATTTGTATTTTTGATTGTAAATTGAATTTATAGATATACATATATATACATGCACATGTATTTATTCATGTTGATGCATACTTACCATTTTACAAACCTATTTTGTTCGTATTGTGTATGTATCTGTTGCTTTCTTCACTCGAGATGTTTTATCATTTTCCTCAGTGATTTATAAGTGTCTTTATATAAAATGCTTTAAAGATGCTTAAACTACAACTGGAGCATATTGCATTTTCTCAATTTTGATTTGTTGTTTTGCTGTATTGTGACACATTCTAAACTGTTGTATTATCCTCTTCAGGTATTTTATTTTGTGTGTGTCCTCAGGTATTTTATTTGTGTGGGTATGTGTTTTACATCATAATTTTTAAAATATATTTTTGTTTCCAAAATCTGTAGATTTATATTCAGTTTTACATCTTAATAGAGTTTTTATATTTCTATTGGCATAAGTTGTGAAATAATTTTTTCTAATTTTTTTCAAAATATATTCCAGTTCTTCCATCAACTATCACTATGTAAAAATCTATGCTATACGTAACAGTTGTATCACACAGCAATTCTTTTTTTTCCTTATTTATTTATTATTAAATCATAGCTGTGTACATTAATGCAATCATGGGGCACCATACACTGGTTTTATATACCATTTGACACATTTTCATCACACTGGTTAACATAGCCTTCCTGGCATTTTCTTGGTTATTGTGTTAAGACATTTATATTCTACATTTAGTAAGTTTCACATGTACCCTTGTAAGATGCACCGTAGATGTGGTCCCACCAATTACCCTCCCTCTTCCCTTCCTCCCCCCTCCCTTCCTCTCCCTTTCCCCTTTCCTCATATTCTTAGGTTATAATTGGGTTATAGCTTTCATATAAAAACTATAAATTAGTTTCATAGTAGGGCTGGGTACACCGAATACTTTTTCTTCTTCTTCTTCCATTCTTGAGATACTTTACTAAGAAGAATATGTTCCAGCTCCATCCATGTAAACATGAAAGAGGTAAAGTCTCCATCTTTTTCAAGGCTGCATAATATTCCATGGTGTACATATACCACAGTTTATTAATCCATTCCACACAGCAATTCTTACATGTCTTTGATTTTGGCATTAGGTTTTCTATGCAGTTGTAATGATGTGTTATTCTAATGCCTAAAAACCACCTTATTCATGTAATTTTAAAATATATTATAAAATATGGTAAGTTCTTCATTATATCTCTGTCTTGATTTTGCTATGGTGATATACTTATTATTACTGATAAAAATAATTTATCAAGTATCATTGGGATTGTCATTGTATGTCAAAATTAGAGATTACATTTGTGCTTTTATTTAAATCTTTTTATTTTTATTTGTCATTTAAAAATATTTTAATTATATATAATGGATATACAACAGATTGTACGTATTTATGGGATATACTTGATATGTTGATATAAGCATACAATATGTAAAGATCAAATCAGGTAATTGGGATATCTATCACCTCAAGCATTTATCATTTCTTAGAGTTAAGAATATGCCAGTCATGTAGTTATTAATATTTTGAAATATATAGTAAATTATTAACTATATTTGCACTATTGTGCTACTGAACCCTGGATTGCATTCCTTCTAACTATATTTTTTTACCTATTAACTAACCCCTCATTATCTTCTTCCGACCCTCTAGTAACCACCATTCTATTCCCTATTGATTGACTTCAATTGTGAGTGGCTGGAAAAGAGGGACAAAACAGGATGTAGCTAAAATACTCTGGGGCTAGCCCTCTATCTCAAGCCATGGAAACAAGGTTGAAATGATCAGTGGTCATGTAGAGTAAGGAGGCTAACGACTTTAAAAGTCTCCCAGCCACTGAAAAAGTGAAACGTTTATTTCTAGGCAAGTGAAGCGAATGAGTTTGCGTCTTCATCATAAAAGAGATTGAAGAATTAAACGAGGATCAAAGGAAAAATGCTTAAGGAAAAGTTGACTTCAAAGTTGTATTAAAAAATCATGTATACCCTTCTATATTTTATAAGCCATTAAAAGGTTTTCCAGGGATAAATTTAAGTATCCCAATTAGTCACCTTACAAGCTGACTTTAGAACATAATGTTCACGTAAGATTTAATTTCATTTTCTTTCTCAGCCTTATAATGATCAAAAGCAACTGATATTACCGGGGAAAGTAAAATATTTGACCCATACAATAAAATGTAAAACTATTAAGAACTATTTTTTTTAACTGGATGTTTACAAAACACAAAACTAAGTATTTTGATGTTTAGGTGGTTTTATGTTTGTTTCTTTGGCCAGGAACTCTGATGGAAACTTTATGACATTGTTTCCATTAATTTGCTCTCCAAAAGACCACCAGGCTGACTAAACAGTAGAAAGAAGAGCTTTGTAGACAGTATCAGTTTGCAAGTCAGGAAGAGAAGGTCTCTGCTGCATGCAGAATGTGCCTTCTCTTGGAAGGCTGGAAGGACAGCTGGGTTCTCTGCCTCCCAGGGCCTGTGTCATACATATTCAGCAGGTGTGTGTGTGGGGGAAGCTATGCATATTTATGAGTGGGGCTGGGTACATGTGCACAGAGTAAACACATACAGGCAATCCCTGGTTACCAATGACACGGGTTCTGTAGGTTTGCTATTAAGTTGAATATGTACGTAAGTCGGAACAGGGACACTGACCTATTACCTGTAACAACCTCCCTTTGTAAGCGTGAGGCATATGTTAGTCCGATGTTGGTAACTCAGGGGCTTACTGTAAAAGCCTCCCTTCCGAAGTGCAAGTTGTAAGTCAGATGTGTGTCACTGGGGGACTGCCTGCCTGAGCATACATCCTATGTTCTCTTTGGGGCAGGGGATTAGCACTACAGTGAGGTAGAATTTAGCTCTTTACATTAAAAGGTGCTGCTCAGTATAGTACACAAGACAGTTTATATGTGGCTTCTGTAAACTGGCTGAAACTGGCTTAATGTCTGCAATTGTTTATCAGGAAAGAATGTTTCTATGGCCTTTCTGGTGTCCAATCAGACTTGTCTGGGTTGTAAAGAAGACTGAGAGCTCCTCTACTGAGGGAGATTATCAAGGATTTGATTTTTCTTATAGCCATAAATATGCCATGCCAGCCAGGCCCTAACCCCTTTCATTTCCTTAACCTTAGGGCCCATCTTAGTTAATATAGTAGCATCTATTTTGATCTCTCAGATAAAAAATCCATACTATTATCCTAGGAGGTAGATAGTATATTTTCCCTTAAACATAGGGTATTAATGCGTATAGAAGTTTACCAACCTAATCTGCCCAAGTTGCAGAGCCTGCAGCTTTCAACCAAATATATAACGTTTGTTTCCATGAAACTCCTCAGCTGGTGGAAGTGTTTTAGGAGACATGGAGATGCGTCACAAGTTCAAAAACTCCTGAAAATGATTTCTAGGAAGAAAGCACACAACAGAAGAAAATCAGTCTGACCTGAGGAATGGCATTTTGAGCATGCATATTAATTATACCTTGCTACATTCAAATTTTGGTTTCAAGAATTTTTGGTTTCAAGAATTTTTCCTCCTGGATTTGAATTTTGTGTCTGGTATTCTGATTTCTCTCACAGAGGTGGATTGGCTCAGATGTTTGGGGATTCTTAATAATCTTTTCATATTTTTAAATAAGAGTCTACATTGATCAGTCTTGGTGGCAGGAGTACCTTTTCTCCAGTCCCCTGGTTCTGATTTAATGACACCGCTGCCATAATTTTGAAATTATCCTGATCACTTTTTAAAGATCCTCTTCTTTACCTGGATGAGCTTGCAATTTTCTCAACTTCATAATATTTTTAATCATCTTTTAAGCTATTCCCACCAGGTTTACACGTTGATGGTCTCTGTAGTCATCATGTGAGCTGATGACACCCCTCCCAGCTTCCTAGCCCTGTGGTGGAGCTTGCATTCATTTATTCATTTGTTCACACATTTGATTTTTATTGAAGTATATCCAGAGAAGTGACGATATTATGAAGATGTAACTTGATTAGTCTTTGTGAAGAGTACACTTGTGTAACCAGCCCTCAGATCAAGCAGGAGAACATTATTGGGTATTCTGCAACATTCCAGACCCTAATCCTCCCTTCCCAAGCATGTCACGTTCCTGTCCTCTAGTATATCAGTTTTGGCTGTTTCAGTGTTTTATAGAAGCAGGTCCTACAGTACATACACTTTGGTCTTGCTTCTTCCTAATATGTTGTGTTTGGAGATTCACCCTGTTGTTGCACGCAGCTGGGCTTCACTTTGTACTCATGGCTACACAGGCTGCCACCATGGGATTATTTCCCAATTTACCTTTATTTTCTGTCATTGTGGGGCATTTGGCTAGTGGGAAGTTTTGGATTATTATGAACAGGACTGCTATAAACAACTACTACATGTCTTTTCATGAACACATGTATATTTTCATTAAGCATCTACCTAGGAGTGGAATTTCTGGTTTGGGGTTATTTTACTATTAAGTATTTGTTGTCATTTCAATAGACTTCAGAATGGATGAAAACAAATACATTGGATCAGTTTGTCATGTTTTCCTCGAAAGCCTACTTCATAATTTTGACTAAGAATCATTTACAATTCAATACTGATTTGTTCACACTTTGTAAAATTTTACTTACGGAAACTTTGAGTTCATCACTATGAAAAACAGTGAAAATTTGTAAGCAATGAAGATTTCTTTTTATTCCCTTTTAATATTCCAATGTATATTTTGCTTTAAACACTGGTCAAGAAAGCTAGGTGCAGAAAATATCCATTATTAGACTTGTTTTCCAAGAATCTAGATTTTAACCATCTCCATAAAGCTGTAGTTGACAACAAAAATATAAAGAAATGGGTAAAAAATGAATTTCACAGTCATTTTTTTCATTCTTGTTGTTTTGATCGGTATTTGTTCAATTATGCATCTCTGAGTAGACCTGGTCCCTCATCCACGAACTTTCTTCTGAACTTGAATGATTTGCATGTGGTCTAATCAAATTTCCTGGTCCCATGGCACTCTGGAGCTGTACATGCCTCTCTCATTTCCATATGCTGTATCTCAGAGATAACCAAATGCATGGCCAACTTCCCTAATTAGAGTCACCAGTCCTGATGGCCTCCTGCAGTGGCCTCTCTTCCTTGTCTCCTTTCCATAATACAGTTTTATTTTTCTCATCTCTCTCCCTGGTGTATCCTCTCCTTCAATTTCCCCTGCCCCTAAGGAGCTGCTTCAACATTTGTTTATATATCAAAATAATTGAAGACTAAATTAATTCTCAGCTTCAATTTATCAAGCTCCTTTTCAATTGTTGGTTTTTTTTCCCCCTTCAGACTATGGACTTTGGCAACTAACAAAGGATTTGAAGCACAATATGTATTGATTGATCACTTGATAGACTATATCCTCTAGGCTTAGAGTCTATGACTTCATGATGGATTGACTTGGTAGATGTTTTTTTCATGTGTGTTCCAAATATTTGATTATTAATTTACATAGAGAGATATTTGTAAATCCTGTCTTCTTGATATCTCTATTCCTTTTATAAAAGAGACTTATTGGAAAAGCAACTATAAACCTCTGCACTGTGCATTCTTTATTGAAAGGAAAATATATTTTATATCTCTCTATATCCCAAAATAAAAAAAACAATATATTGACTATGATATGGTAGAAGCCTCTTTCTCTCTCTCCATATAATGGTACAATATATTCAGTAAAACCTCTATAAATTTATCCCCCAAGTGACCATAACAAACTGGTCAACATCCTGAGGTGGTAAACATAAGGAGCTGGGTTTGCTGTACTAATATGTACATTGGTGCATGTCCAGTCTATGAAAATTAGGTCAACTTGAGGTGGTTAATAAAATATATATATATATACACACACACATAGAGAGAGAGAGAGAGAACCTGTTTTTGAACTTTATATAACACAGATATTTGCTTGTTAGGTACTTTTTTGCATAAATATAATTGAGTTACATAGAATATATCAAGATCTATATACAGACATATATGTAATATATTGAGCTTTTTTGATGTTTTAGGGAAACATATAGTTGGAAATTATGGCAGGCAGATTTTAAGATGGTCCCTAATGATCCTTCTTCCTTATATTCATGCTTTGTGTAATCCTTTTCCCTTGAATATGATCTAAACTAGTGACTTTCTTTTAAGTAAAAAAATAATATCAAAAGTGGTAGGATATCACTTTAGTCATTGGTTATAAGAGATTTTAATATCTATATTTCAGTGGATTCTCTCCATTGACTTTCAGTGGATTCTCTCCCTTGGTGGCTTTGATTAAAGCAAGTTGAGAAGGCCCAAAGATCTAAGAGTTGAGGGCAGCCTCCAGCCATCTAGAAACCAAGGCCATGGGTCTAATAGCCCTTGAAGAACTAAATTCTGCCAGAAACCACCTAGGTTGGCAGTGATTCTTTCCACAGTTGAACCTTCAGATGAGGTAACAACCTTGACCAACACTTCAATTTTAGCTTCTTAAAGACTCTGACATAGAGGACCCAGGTACATCATGTCCAGACTCTGACCCACAAAAACCCAGAGGTAATAATTGTGTATTGTTTTACATGACTAAGTTTATTGTAATTATTATGTAGCAATAGATTTTATAGGATGGACACACTTAGGGAGTGCATACCCAATACTCAACAATGGACACTTGATATCCAAAATCTCGTTTGTGCTTAACAATCATTACATAAGGTAAGACTTTGATTGAGATATAAGTATGACTCTAAACTCCAAAGATACCAAGAAAAAGTCTCTTCAGAGAGGTTACTTAAAGCTAAGATCATCCAGAACCAAAATTCCAATCCTGGACTACAGCCTGTAGAATGGAATGGGAGAAAAGAAAGAACCTACATTCTGGTGTTGTGGGTAAGGAATGAGGTAGGAGGTTGAGTTTTAGGTGAGATGGGTTTTGGTGTCCCCAAATAACGCAGAAGGAAACTACACCATGATCTATCTAACTAGATTTAGATAAGCTGGAAAACTAGTTGAATCTCTCTTCTATTTGGTAAGATAGACAGATGAGGTACAAACAGAGTCCAAAAAAGTATCACAGAAATGGTGCCATTAAAAACAAAAAGGCTATTGCAGGAAAAGTTTTTGGTAGTCATTTGAAATATGTAGCACATTTTTCCAGGAAATCAATGTGTTACATTTCTACCATGTTTCTACCTAGCTAGAAATATATCTAACAATAAAGCGGCTGAAATACTACATATTTGTAATAAAAATAATAGAACATCAAACTCTTAAAATGATACATATTAGAAATAGCAGCAAAATAAAGCCCAATAAAGGAGCAAAACATCTTGCTTACTGTTACTTCTAATTTCTTCACAAAACAGCACACTTTCTTTAAAAAAATACATTGCTAGTAGTAGTTTTCTTCATAATATACATAAATAAGGATGCAGAGAAGGTAAGGAGTTGTTGGTTTTTTTTTTTTTTTTTTTTTTGAGCTAGAGTCTCACTATGTCACCCTTGGTAGAGTGCCGTGGTGTCACAGCTTACAGCAACCTCAAAATCTTGGGCTTAAGCAATTCTCTTGCCCCAGCCTCCCAAGTAGCTGGGACTACAGGCTCCCACCACAGCACCCAGCTATTTTGTTGTTGGTGTTTTTGTTGCAGTTGTCATTGTTGTTTAGTAGGCCCAGGCTGGGTTCAAACACGCCAGCCCCAGTATATGTGGCTGGCACC
Source organism: Nycticebus coucang (assembly GCF_027406575.1). Lineage (NCBI taxonomy): Eukaryota > Metazoa > Chordata > Mammalia > Primates > Lorisidae > Nycticebus > Nycticebus coucang. Next base: position 120,955,045 of record NC_069781.1, on the reverse strand, counting down.
CTAACTACTGAGCTATGGGCACTGAGCTGAAAAGGTAAAGTGTTTTGATAACTAATAAGAAGTTGGGAGTGAGAATACAAAGGAAAAAGGAATTAAGAAAATAACTGGGTATTAAAAACATATAACACACTTGCTAGTGGAAAAAGCAGTTCAGTAAGACATGTTAAGTAAATCCATCACAGGAGCAAATAGGAATTCTGACTCCACAAATTACCTCTCTGTATGCTCAATTTCTGGGTCTCAGATTTCTCATTTAGAAACTAGGATTATAATGCTTGTTTCTGTATTAGATGGCTGAATGTCCATGGCAATTCCTTTAGCAAGTCAGCCAGGATAGTAGATTCTAAATGATGTTTGTTGAATCTGAAGGTGAATCTGTGCAAGCTTCATAAGAAGCTTAAATTCCTAAAGAAGAAAATTAGGATTATTCCCTTCTCAAGAGAGATTTCTCAGGTGGGGGAAGGAAAGATGTGTCAACTTGACTAGTTTAATGAACATTCGAGTAGGTGGTAGAGCATTGTTTCTGGATGTGTCTGCAAGGGTGTTTGTGGAAGAGACTGGAGTTTGAATCAGTAGATTGAGTCAGGAAGAACCACCCTCACCCAGTGTGGGCAGGCACCATCCAATAAGCTTAAGACTCAGATAGAACAAAAAGTCAGAGGAAAGGTGAATTCACTCTCTCTTCTGGTTTCTTTCTCCTGCTTTTGGGTAACACAAATCTGGGTTCCTTGACCTTTGAACTTCAGGACTTGCACCCATCCCCTGACTTCCACTCTGAGTTCTCAGGCCCTTCAGCCTTAGACTGGGAGTTCTACCATTGGCTTTTCTGATTTTCTAGCTTGAATATAGCTTATTCTGGTATTTCCTAGCCTCCATAATCAGGTGGACCAATTTTCTAATAAATCTCCTATCTATCTATCCATCTATCTATCTATCTATCTATCTATCTATCTATCTATCTATCTTTCTTTCTTTCTTTCTTATTGGCTCTCTCTGAAGAATCGTAATACAGCAAGAAAGAGAGAAAAAGAAGGTCAAACAGAGGCAAAGCCTAGAAAATGCAACAGAGGCTGTCTAGATACCCACTGACCCCATCTTCTCTTCCTAAGTCCCTATCAGCTACTTTACTGTAAGCGAACCCATCCATGTATAGGAGACCACGTCAGCAGTTCTTGCCAAAGAATAGTGAGTGGAAGTGATTTGTCGCTTGCAGTTAATTGACAGAAGTTACATGAGGCAGGCCTTGTCCATGCACTCTCTCCCTGCCATTTGCCAGCTGGGTGATGCCAGAGCAGCCCTGAACTGAGTCCCTGATGGTTGTATGGAACAGAGCTCTACCTTCACCGTACCTGGGCTGAGGAATGAATAGAAAAGAAACCTTCACTGTGGTAATCCCTTGAGAACATGAAATCATAATAGCAGCTAGCATTATTTACAAGTAGCGTATAAATGAGAAAAAGAGGAACATTATACAACCAATGGCTGAATTTTTATACATTTAAGAAGTGAAACACCAGATTTAGAGAATAGATGAATTGCTTGGTAATTATTTATGTTGCAGAATATTCCCCTTGGATTCCTGTCAATGGTCAGCTCTACCTGTCTGTTGAACAGTCTTGCATTTATAGCATAAGTGTGGAGGTATAGTCATTACATATAAAAGAGGTACCGGCATGCTGCCCAAGCTGACAGCACCGTAAAGGACTCCCAAAAGAGGTGAGACGCCTCTCCACTGGAGAGGAGTTTATTTTGTACTCAACAAAGTGCAAGAGTGTATTTTCTGAGTTATTTGCTTAGGAGCTCAAAATTTAAACTTGCAATGTTGGCTTAGCCACTCATTTCAGGTAATAAAAGTTGCTTCCATTGGAGATATAATATTCAGAATACCTATTGTGTATATTTTTCCAATTAATTGGACTTTAATTACTTTGCAGAAAAATCTATAAAAAAAATCAAAGTTTTCAAGATGAGAACAAGCTGGTACATATTCATTTACTTTCCATAGAGCTATCTCACCATGAAACTTTAAGAAAAAAAAAAAAAAACAATAGCAATTTAATTTTCTTCTGTTGAGGTTTATAAAAGACCTAACAGAGGCTAGTATTTCTAATTTTTAATAGAGATAACAATTTAGAAATATAAATGCTGAGAAAGAGAACAGGCTTAGAAATGCTGTTTTAAATCAAGGTGACCCTTTTCGTCCATTTCTTACTGTGTCTGTCTGTGTGTGTAGGTGAACACACAAATTCATGTTATACCTGCAAGCCTGCATCACTATTCAGCCTGTGCTGCTTAGAAAAATCCAACAAAAATACTGTAACATAGAATTTCTTAATTTTTCTATTTTCCTTATCAGCTATTTTTCTGTGGTCCTTTTCTATTTACTTTGGAAGAGAAAGTCAAAAGGATACTCTATGTAAAATGTTGAAGAAAACATGTTGCACTTCAAATACTGAATAAAGGGAAAGCTACAACATTGAATGAGTCGCAGTAGTTTAACCTGAAGGGGCGTGTTCAGAGTCAGCTGGTGAGAAGCGTGTGCACCAGGAATGAAGAAGGGAGTGATGGAGGAAGGAATAAGAAGTGAGGACAGAAATGCGGAATGTGAGCTGGGGCTGTATCCCATAATATTGGTGCTTCAATAAGGAAGGAACTACTCCTAAACATGTCCAGTGTGGTCAATGAAAAAAAAAATTATTTCTGGCACTTGGTGCAGTACATCAGACCAGATGGGGAGCTAGAAGCTAAATATAAAGTGAAACTTAAAATTAAAAATCCGTCAAAATCCATCAGTTCAGTATGGCTCAGATACATTTTTACCTACAAAGAGCTGATTGCCCTTGAGGGTCTCTCAAATCTCTTTCCAGCCCTGCACTTTGGGAAAGAGAATTCTTTTTTTTTTTGTAGAGACAGAGTCTCACTTTATGGCCCTCGGTAGAGTGCCCTGGCGTCACATAGCTCATAGCAACCTCCAAATCCTTGGGCTTGGGCGATTCTCTTGACTCAGCCTCCCAAGTAGCTGGGACTACAGGCACCCGCCACAATGCCCGGCTATCCAGCCCTGCACTTTGATGCTATCAGGTTCTGAACTGGGAGATAAATGGCTGAATATCTTTCTTTTGATTTGCAATGTCTCATCTGCAACTACATCTCCAACTCCCAGATGCTGTAGTTACAATGCTTATTGTCTGACCAGGGCTACTTATACCTACTTCATAATACTGCTGGGCTCTTTCCTGTAGCCTGAACTAGTTTAATGTTTCTGGCAATGAATTTCCAAGTAATTACAATGGCTTCCCTCCATGATATGTCTCTCAGGGAACTCTCAGAAATTAAATGTTACTTTTCAATTGTTATTTGCTTACTTTATCCTCATTTTATTAGATAAACATAAAAAAGTTTCAGATTTAAATATCTGAAAGGTTTGGCAAGATGAGGAGGCTGGATGAAACTAAGCCAACCCTGTGGTCTCTCTTATTTTTTATTTTTTATTTTTCCAGTGGATTTTCCATTGGCACCAAGTGCGTCCCAAGTCCTGGGCCTTATGAAGCTTATGCCTACTGGGGTCCTGGCTTATTTGCAATAACTATAGCTGTAGAGAGGCAGCTTCAAACTTTTCAACAATATTGAAAATAACCTAACTTAGTTAAAACAAAAGAGTACATGAATTTTTCTTTTATTTTGCAGAGTTTTTCATAGGATTTATGGAAATTTATACAAGTAGGCAGGGCCCAAAGAACAATGCAGGTGATCTCATGACAATGATTAGACACTTCATCTGTGTCCAGTTCACTAACAAGGGCTTGACAGTCACTTTAGGAGTGCTTCCTTCCAGAAGAATTGCATGAGGTGAGCCAACTTTAGTATTTAGGGGAGACAATATTGCCCTCAATATTCACTCAACGAGACGTTAATCAACAAAGCAGAGTTCTACTGAATTTGCAGCTCAACTATTTCGGAGCAGCATGCGGTAGAGGATAGGCCATGGGCTTTGAACATCGAAACATTGAATATGAATTCAGGGAGGCACCAACCTACTAGCGATACAGCCTCCCATCTATTAATAGCCTCTGAACGTCAAGTGTCTAAAAAGCAAAATTAGGGTAGGCATGGTGCCTCACACCTGTAATCCCAGCACTTTGGGGAGGCTAAGATGGGAAGATCACCTAAGACTGGGAGTTTGAGTCCAGATTGGGCCATATAGCAGGACCTCATTTCTACAAAAAAAAAAAAAAAATAGCTGGGTGTGGTGGCACATACCTATAGTCCTAGCTCCTCAGACGGCTGAGACAGGATGATGATATGAGCTCAAGAGTTCAAGCCTGCAGTGAACTATGATTGTGTCACTGAATTGTTGCCTGGGTGACAGAATGAGACCCCGTCTCCACAAAAAGTAAATAAAGAAATAGATAGATAGATACTTACAGAATTGTAAATCATCACAAAATAATTATATAGATAATTATTATAACTATAATAGATAATAATAGTATTGTTACTAATATTGTTGTTGCCCATACTATTATTTCCTGCTTGGTTCAAAGGTGGAACTTTTGATATGAGTCATAACATAGGCTAGGAATCTTATCTAGAAAACCTGAAGTTTTATTTCCTATACTGAACACAGTACTTTTTTTGCATCATCATCAATAGCACAGCACAGAGGTCTTATCTTACTAAGAAGCCTGTGTGTATTAGTTAAAGGAAAAGAGAGAATCCTCATTCTTAACCCCATTTTCCCTCTCTGATTCTACTGTATGATCCTAGGCAAGTAAGCACAATTGTTCATTTCTTTGGGGAGGAAGGGCTGAGGGCTTCATCTGCAATATCAAGCCTGTATCTGTGTAATTATTTCCAAGAGAAGAGTTAGAGAGACTGTAATATTGTCCCCCAAGTACTTGGCATTCCTTGGAAGAAAACATGATGTAATTGGACTTTAATAACTTGGATGAAAATGTATTCTAGGGCCATAAAATGTTTCTCTACAACATTAGATCTAGGCGAGTTATTATGATTACCTCTTAAGAAGTATTCGGATTAACGGATATGTGATTATAAAGTCCATTACAAAGGCAGAATTAGAAGGAAGAGGATGGAAAAGTACCCTAGTATTTCAATGCTTTTTACTCCTGAACATTTTAGGCAGAGAAGTTCTTTTATCATTCCTACTGCCAGGCCCAGTGGGGTAATGTCCAAACAAGGAGGCCTGCCCTAAATACTATTTCTCCCTCTGTACTTCCTCTGGATCATATGTTAGAAGCTTGCCTCAAGGAACTCCTTTCTGTGGCCATGCACAAGGGTTAATGTAAGGTGACAATTTGACTGGATAGAAGGATGCCTAGATGGCTGGCGAGGCACTTTTTCTGGGCCTGTTGCTGGACGTCTTTTCAGGAAAGGTTGGCATGGAAGTCGGTGGACGCAGTGTGGAAGATCTGTGCTCCATGTGGGCACCATTTAACAGGTTAGAGGGCCTTGATGGAACAAAGAGATGGAAAAAGGGTGAATTTTCTCTCTCTCTTTTCAGGACTGGACTTGGGGAGTCTGAACAATAAGTGAATATAAATGAATGTGGCCTTTCAGGAAATAAAAGATACAGGCTCATTATTTTGTTTTTCAGTCTAGAAAAGTACACATTTTAAAATGACTGTTTCTGGCAAGAATAAAATAATATTAATAATAATGATAGCTCTGCCCAAGTCAATTTTCTACAAGTGGCAAATTCTGATAGAAGCTGGCAAAGTAAGGGAACATCAGCCTATCTTAAGCACAGTGACCTCCAGGCAACTTGTCCTGAATCTATCATCACTGGGCCTCTTACCAACAACATTTATTCAGCCCGCTTATCCCATGAGGTGGTTGGGGCACAACTGTACCTCTGATATAGTCACAAAATGTATTGTTAAAGGGAGGGTAATATAAAAGGTGATATAAAAATGTTCCATTTTAAACATTTCCAAATTGGCCAATTTCTTTGATCTTTAAAAATATTTTCAAAGCACCATGGTGATGGAAACATTTTGCTATCTTTGAAATGCTTAGGCATACCTCATCACGGAGATGGCTATGCTATGAGAATATTTTATGGATGCCATTTCTGCAGGCTACTGGTACTTGGAGAACTTAACAAATGGTGTCAAGAATGTCTGCTGGGTTAGCTCGGCTATTAAGGTTGCTTTCCTGGGCTCCTTGTTATAGGAGGTTCCAGTTCATCGGAGACCCTGTTGAGCTGACATCTCTTACCAGGTCTCCAGTCATTTAAATCTTTATTCAAAGCTTACTTCTCTTAAGTCAGCCCATCCAGACCACTCTATTAATATGAAAACCTACTCTGGAACCCCTCACATCATTTTTCTTCCTATTTCTGCTCTATTAAAAAGAATCAATGAATTATTTGCTGTTAACTACTGATTGACTGTAAGCTCTGTAAGGACAGAAGATTTGGTCTTTTATTTCACTGATGCACCCAAGTGTCTAGCACAGCGCCTGCAGCTCAATAAATGCTTGGAATGAAGAAATAAATCAGTGCATCTTTGGGAAGGCACTTTATTTCTCTGATATAGAAATCTTATCTCATAAATAGGAATGATTATTCTAATTTCCAGGGCACCTATTACTTCTATAATAAAATATGCTTTAGTGAAAATTCAGCTCCTGTTAAATGAGACCCAAGAAGATCTGTTTTTTTAATATATACATACATATGTGTATATACACACACAGATATACATAGACAGACATTGGAGATGCAGGCTCAGTTCCAGACCACCATAATAAAGAGAATATTGCAATAAAGCAAATAACATGCACTTTTTTGGTTTCCTCCCCAAATTATGCAAATCATATAAATGTTGCATTTGCACCATACTGTAGTCAATTAAGCACGCAGTAACATATGTCCAAGAAAACAATGTATGTATCTTAATTAAAAAATATTTTATTGTAAAGTATTGCTAAGGATCATCGGAGCCTTCTGCAAGTCTTAATCCTTTTGCTGGTGGCAGGAGAAAGACAAGGAAATGGCCTGTCAGTGGAGCTGTCAGAACTCACATGATTAAGTTTACTGTCCTAAGGAAGGTAGGAAGGAAGGGAAGGAGGGAGGGAGGAAGGGGTTCGTGGCACTTGAAAACAATGACAATAGCAACATCCAAGACCACTGATCACAGATTGTGTAACAGATATCGTAATAGTGAAAAATGTGAAGTATTGCAAGAATTACCAAAATGTGAACAGAGACATCAAGCGAGCACCTGCTGTTGGGAAATAGACTTGACTGACACAGGGTTGCCATAAATCTTCAATTTGTAAAAAACAAATGATCTTTGAAGCCCAATAAAGGGAGGTAAATCTGTAATCCCAATGAACAGCTCCTTATATAGAAAAAAACGATGAACAATTTCAGTTTCTTCAGTTTCAACATGGAAATTTTCTCCACAGATATTCAAACCGTTAGTTTACGTAACATGGAGCTGCGTCATAGGGTGGAACTAGTACCACACATCCACATGTTTGTTAAATATACATTTATTAAAAATATCCTGAGCATCCGACATTGGGCCCAGTCTGCGGAGGCAGAACTACCTCAGTTGTCTGTATGTGTCCTCAGGGAGCTCCCAGTCTGGTGTAAGGCAAAGACATGCAGACATACACAGCCAAGATGGAAGGCGACTCGTGCCACACAGGACGCAGGAGCAGAATGCTGCGGCACAGAGGGGAGGAAGCCACATGTCCCACTTGCCACAGAAAAGATGATAAGTAAACTGGTTCTTGGAGGATAAACAGGAATTTGCCAGGTAAATGGCATAATGAAGACAAGAAGGCCAGAGAAAAAGCATTCTGGGCAGAGTAGATCCTGTGGGAAAGGTTATGGGGTGGGCGTTTGGAGCGAAACACGAGGTTTTGTGGAGTAAGGAGTAGCTTGATAAAGCTTAGTTCTTGGCAAAAGTCTCCCTAAATCTGTGGTCAAACACAGACACACACACACAACTTTTCTGGCATCAAAATAAATCAACTATAGAGGCATTATCGATGGAGGCACATGCTTAGATGTGGTGATGACACGGCCCAGGGGCATGTAAGGTGTTTGCCCAGGTAGTCCCATGTGCTCAGTTTGATGGGTGTCTCAATCAAGCATGTAATGAACTGGCTACAAACAGCAGCAATTAATGATATAGTCTAGAACATTCTCATTGGAAAGCTTCTTGTTAACAAATATATGACCCAAACAGAAACTCTCCTTCTCTCTCTCTTTTGCTCAAGTAAAGTAAGATTAAGTAAATTTTTGTCCCGTGAGAAGGTTGGAAGTGGTTGGCATACCAATATACTAGCTGATTTGGCTGTAACACTTGCTGTCACAAGTCTGATGAGGGCTTTTTGATTTGATCCGTCTGGCTAGCAGACAAAACTCTACTCTCTTGCATTGTCAAATGGCCATTCTTACTACACCTTGGACGTGCCCAGGAGTTTTCAGTGGCTATTCCCTTTACCAGGAATGTTCTCCCCCTGAGGTTCACAGGCATTGTTCTCTGATCTACTTTAAAGTAGTGCTCAAATGCCATTTTCTCATTGTGGTTTACCATGATCATTCTATTTAAAATAAAATTTCTTTTCCTACATCATTATCCATGTCCACCTCCTTTGGGATCTGGCATTCCCAATTGTCCTTCTGTTCTCTAACTTTTCTTTTCCATAAGTGGTTCACAAATCACGTGTTTGCAGGGTAGTTTCAGGACCTGCTGAAGGGGAATAGGTGGGGAGATGGAAAAGACAAGAGTCTAGGGCTCTAGCATTTATTTTCATTTAGCTCTTCCTACATAGGTTTGACGTTCTTTAACTCAATGGAATATATCATTTCAAATGTCTGAGCCTTTAAAGAGTCAGAAAATAACTGTAGTAGAAGAAAGCACAGAGAACTCAATTCAGGAAACTTAGATTGTGGTCCTCCATCTTTTATAGACAAACCGTGTGAGAACTTATGAATGTCATGTTCTTACCCTGTACCTGTAAGATGGCCAACAAAGTAATGGAGTCTGATTCTACTCAGACCGAGTTCTGCTGTGATTCTGAGTAGCTAAGCATACTCTGTGCTACTACAGAACAGAGATGAAAATGGTAATTATTATGAGACAAAAGCAAGAGCAAGAAAGGGTATTAACCAGGCGTGAGGACGTGCATTCACAGATCAAAAGAGTGATGGTCACATGAGACCAGCTGCCGATGGAGAAGTGTAGTGTGAAACAGAATAGAAACCTCCTGGATGCTAAAAGATGAGAAGAAAGGTCTTTTTTTGGTGATGTGGAGGCAAACATAAGACAACATAGAAATTTTGGGAATCCAAAGAGATGAATTTAGGGCTTAGCTTTTCAGTAATTAACCTGGGGAGGCCTAACATAGCGTTCTGTAGCTGAAGTCATGTTTTGAGACTCATCCCCACGGATGCTCCCTTCCACACTAGTAAGGCATTAAGATATTTGAATCATTTTGCATTTGTTCTTCTAATATCAAAAACAGCAGCAACTTCTCTTTATAATGTACAGTTTCTTTTCTTTTTTAAAAATCATAGCTGTGTACATTAATGTGATCATGGGGCACCACACACTGGTTTTATAGACCGTTTGACACATTTTCATCACACTGGTTAACATAGCCTTCCTGGCATTTTCTTAGTTATTGTGTTAAGAGATTTATATTCTACATTTACTAAGTTTCACATATACCCTTGTAAGATGCACCACAGGTTTAATCCTACCAATTACCCTCCCTCCACCCATCCTCCCCCCTCCCTCCACTCCCTGTCCCCCTTCCCCCTATTCTTAGGTTATAACTGGGTTATAGCTTTCATGTGAAAGCCATAAATTAGTTTCACAGTAGGGCTGAGTTCATTGGATACTTTTTCTTCTATTCTTGAGATACTTTACTAAGAAGAATATGTTCCAGCTCCATCCATGTAAACATGAAAGAGGTAAAGTCTCCATCTTTCTTTAAGGCTGCATAATAGTCCATGGTGTACATGTACCACAATTTATTAATCCATTCGTGGATGGATGGGCACTTGGGCTTTTTCCATGACTTAGCAATTATGAATTGGGCTGCAATAAACATTCTGGTACAAATATCTTTGTTATGATGTGATTTTTGGTCTTCTGGGTATATACCTAGTAGAGGAATTATAGGATTGAATGACAGATCTATTTTTAGATCTCTAAGTTCTGCACAGCCAAGAACATAGTAAGTAAAGCAAGGAAACATCCCTCAGAATGGGAGAAGATATTTGCAGGTTATGTCTCTGACAAAGGTTTAATAACCAGAATCCACAGAGAACTCAAACGTATAAGCAAGAAAAGAACACGTGATCTCATCGCAGGCTGGGCAATGGACTTGAAGAGAAACTTCTCTGAAGAAGACAGGCGCACGGCCTACAGACATATGAAAAAATGCTCATCATCCTTAATCATCAGAGAAATGCAAATCAAAACTACTTTGAGATATCATCTAACTCCAGTAAGATTAGCCCATATCACAAAATCCCAAGACCCGAGATGTTGGCATGGATGTGGAGAAAAGGGAACACTTCTACACTGCTGGTGGGAGTGAAAATTAATACATTCCTTTTGGAAAGATGTTTGGAGAACACTTATAATGTATAGTTTCAAAGGAAATTGGATATTTCGTGACACACCCACAGGATCCCCTATAGCAGCCGTTGTGATCATCCCGTACCAAGTCCTAGTGCCCAGTGATGAGCACGAGCCTGCTCCCACTGAAAGGGAGAAAGAAATCAATGGAATTTCCTTGTATGTGTGATGTCAAAAAATTCCCATCAGCCTCTGTTAATCTTCCTTTCCCTCCTTTGATTATTTGCTTATTTTGAAGGACTACAAGACAGAAATCTTGTCAGAATAAACGTATCCTTATGACGCCACATTATTAATTCTAGTCCAAATGGTTTCATTTTTAAAAGCTGGTTGAGTGATGGTTTTGCAGGAAGGGGAGCAAAATGCAGTTTTTTTAAAACAAATGGTCCCTTGTGGGATCTTATTTAGAGAGTAACCCCCAATCTAGAAGCTGATGAGAAACTCTAAATGTTCTCCTGAGTTTATGATTTGGATACCAATATCATAAGTTGAATGTCTGACTTAACAGGTTATATGATATTAGAATAAGTGATTTCAATAACTGGAGTTATGACTCATAAAGGCAGCTAAGTAAGAGGGGATGGACTAAGAGATTGAAGTATTTCAATAATTAAAAAACAAGTAATAATAGAATGTTTATAAAGTATGTACCAATTTGACATTGAAGAGAAAGAAGAGGTAAACAGGGCACTATATAGCTCTCAGCTAAAAGACTGTTATGTCCAGTACAGTCGTAGATATTAACGCCAATTAGAATAACAAACACATCTTAGAAGGATACAAGTGAAACTTACTAAATGCAGAATATCAATGTCTGAGCACAATAACAAAGAATATACCATGAAGGCCATGTTAACCAGTTTGATGAAAACATTTCAAATTGTATATAAAACCAGCACATTGTACCCCATGATTGCATTAATGTACACAGCTATGGTTTATATTAATAAAAAAAAGAATAACAAAAACTAAAGGAAAGAAGAAAAATGTTTTTGGAAGTATACTCATGGTCTCCAATACTTTAATTATTGAACCAGAAAAATGAAAATAAACTGTTCAAATAATAACTTCCCTTTCAGACCCCTCCTACAAAATCCTGATAAGAATGTAAAAGATAATCTTGGAGGATGTAAGTACTCTAATTTGTACAAATAACCAACACATTGAATCCCACAAGACATAAATGTATTCATGATCTATATATATCACTTAATAAAAAAAGATAATCTTGGAAATTATATTAAAAACTGAAAAAGATAAAAAGATATATTTATGCAAACTCTAAAAATAGGCAAACTTCTCCTAGATATAATCAAATTTCAGAAAATTAAAAATCCACATACCAGCAAATAAATACAGGAGAGATTTTTAAAAATAATCCTATGCAGTTGTCTGAATGACACTGGAAAATCTACAAAATGAGCTATATTTTATGCTTTGTCTCAAAATAGAAGAGGTAATTTAATAAATTTATTAAAAGGAAAGAAGTTGAGTATGTTATTAAAGGCCTCCCCTAAAACTCTGGCTCCAGAGAGATTTATGTTCTATAAAATCCATGGACCAGATAAAGTTCATCCAGTCTAAATTTTTCCATGTTGTGGAAAGTAGTGAATTTCTTCTCAATTAAATTTACAAATCCATTATAATTTTCATGGTAAGTCAAGATGATTGCTAAAGAAAATCTAGAGACTAATTTTTAAGAAAATAAATGCAGACTGCATGAATAATTGAAACCAGCATGTTAAAATAATAACATATAATTTGATAAAGTAAATGTAAAACTCAATGCTATGAGTACTTCTGGTATAACTACTTTACAGAGACATTTGGCAATGTTTGTTGAAGCTGAAATTGCATAGACCCTTGAACTAGCAATTCTACTCCCAGGCTATATTCTGGAGAAACTCTAAAGACAGGTCCTTGAGAAAGCATAAATTAAAATATTTGTTTTAGCCCTTGGGTAAAAAGTGAAAAATGAGAAAAAATAACCTTAAATGCTTATTAAGAGAATGGAGATGTATTGTATACATTATATAATGTAGTGGTATACTTTATATAAGTTTAAAAAAGAACTAATTCTGGGCACAAAGAGATGAGAAGTGGTGTTATAAGGAGCAGTTTGCTGAAGCAGAGAGCAGATTTAATATAGTAACATTAACAATGTATTTAGTTGACATTTCTTTTTTTGTAATGTGATGATATGTGGACAAAGAAGGTGCAGGTTTAAGAAGTTAATATTTATAAAATGTGAAAGACACAGTTATAGGATAACATTTTGTGGGCAGGGCTTGGGAGATGGGTGGGGTAGGTCAAGGGGTTCCATTTGTTTCTATGGATTTGGTGGGTGGGGATCCTGGCCGAGAACTCAGTCATCTTCTGTGTATCAGTTTTTGCTATTAGCACTGCCTCAGTTAAAGGTTTAATTTTTGTTTAGAACTAGAAGTGCAATAGCAGTTTTACCACAGTCTGCACTTGCACAAGAAAAATGAAAAAATTCAAACCACGTGTTTACTTTTTTGCCTACCTCATTGTTTTTAATGCATTGAGAAGTGATTTAGTTTATATGTTTGGGGAGGAAACCATTAATGTTTCATTTAATCTCAATACCAAAGCTCTCAGATTGGAGTTTGACTGCTAATTTATCACAGCCTAGTAAACACAAGAAGAACTGTCCATGAAGATGGGAGTAGCCTTATGGTTGATACAGTTTCTAATGAAGAAAGCAGAATGCTTTGTTTTCACCAGATTCAACATTGAAGGTTGATGGGGTGACTGTAACCCACAACAAAGAGATCTCATTGTTCTCAATTTGGGGTTTGGTAGCAGACAGGGGGTCACATTAGAATCATCACACAAACTGTTCAGTGTTGCAGGAAACTTTTCTTGGGGGTTGGGATATTCCCCTTCTAAAAATGCAATGCACTAAAACTATTTTAAGAATGTAGCTAATTCTGCTTATTCATCTTCCTGACTTTTAGGTGTAATATGGAAGTCCTGGCTTTTCTTGTTCTCTCTCTTTTTTTCTGTTTTTTAAACCAGTTTTACCTTATGAATATGTTCGTGACATTTGTAATACATGTCTTGAGTAATAAAAAAAGAACTAATTTATGTAATTCTCATAAAACTGTAATTTTAAGGAGAAAAAATGCAAGTCTCAGAAATATAACTTTCTATAAAATTTACAAACATACTTAATTGTATGGGGAAATGTTTAAGGATGTGCAAATATTTGAAAGTATAGAAGATAGAAAGAAATGAAGAGAGTAAGAGTGAAGATAATGGTCATCCCTGGTGAGGATGGGTGGTGCCGTCTGGGGAAGTAGACATCAGAGGACGGTGGAGAGAATTTTTTGGAGTAGCCAGTAAATATTTTAATTTTGTTTGTAAATTTTGTGATGGTTGTTTTCTCACTCCATGTACCATTTTTAGGTCTACAATACTTCAAAATATAAATGAAGCAAATGTTAAAAACCAGAAAATGATTCAAGGCATACTGATAGGATTAAAAAAGCCAGTATCTATGATCTAAACCCATTTCCCTTACATATGTATATACATCTATGCATGAGTCCTTACAACTCTAATAGCATGCAGGAAGGAATGTAGAAGAGGCATTACCTTGGTTAAATCTAGGTAAAAAGAGAAGAGAGGGCCCAAATCTTCATTGTCTTTCCCCATCGTTTCCTGATATTGTTTCTCTGTGCTTGCAGAGAGGCAGAGAGGAGAGGGGCTATCATCAGCCTTATGGTCTAAGAGGGGTAAGCACTATATTTTAGAGCACATGAAGGTGAAGGAGCTCTGGTAAACTACTTGTGATTTCATAGAAAGAATCCTGAAAGACAAGGAGCGTCAATTGGAGGTAGCTGATATCTTACAAAGCTTAACAACAGCCTTGAGTTAGCTCAATGCCCTGGGTGGGCTACTGCTAGTCCAACCACAAATTATAACCTGGAGGAAGTACTCTGTGAAAGAAGAGGATATCATCCAGAGACACCATATACATAGAATAGAACATCTTTGCATACTTAACATATGCCATTATTTTGAAAATCAGTGGGAGTTCCAAGAAAAAAAGGACCAAGAGAAGAAATAGATGATACGAAAATATCCATAGGTGGTTCATGTATCAATGTCATCAGACCTGGACTTAAAATAACTTCTAATACGGTTAATGTACTCAATTCTGATATGGGGACAATTGATGGCCTAGTACATGGTGGGGTGTGGGGGAACGGGGGGTGGGGAGAAGGAAGGAGGGAGGGGAGAGGGTGGTCATGGTGTGTGGTGTGTGACATACCTCTTGGGGGTGGACGCAATTAGAAGAGGGAATTTACCTAATAAATGCAATCAGTGTAACCTGGTTCTTTATACCCTCAATGAATACCAAACAAAACAACAACAATAATATATGATTAAAAGTAAATGACAAGATGGGAAATTTCACCTGAAAACACACGTTTTCTTTCTTCTTTCCTTTTTTCTTTTTTCTTTTTTTTTGTGGTTTTTGGCCAGGGCTGTGTTTGAACCCACCACCTCTGGCGTATGGGACCGGTGCCCTACCCCTTTGAGCCACAAGCACCGTTTGACAAATATGTATTTATACATGTGTATTTGTGTGTGTGCACGCGCGCACACGTGCTCTGGAAAAGTTTCAGTACCTAAAAATAAGAATTCCATAGATGTGCTCTCTTTTCCCTCCCCTTTTAGTTTTTTGTATTGTTAAGAAGAAAGAAAATCCCTGATTCTATGCCCTCTACACCCCTCTCTTACTTTGTCTTCCACTGCTACAGTTTTGCTTCTCTTCCCTGAAGTGGTCAGGACCAAAGGATCCTGAGTCGGAGTCTGTGAAGTCTCTGGAGGTGGCCTGGTCTGGCTCAACTTGGGGGACCTAGAACAGAAAACACAGACAGGCCTGAGGAGGTCAAGGGGGCTGCTAAGACCTTGAGGGGTTGGGGCTAAGGAGGTGATCAAAAACTGTCAAGGAAGTGACCAAAGCCTGCAGTGCCTGTGGAGTCAGACACTTAAATAGTTTTCCATGCATGTAAAATTCTATAAAATTCACATGCAGAATTAACTAAGAGTAACAAGTCAGGGTAGCAGTAACCCCTGGGGAAAGAGACAGGGACTGGAAGCACATAAGGTGCTTCTGGCATTCAGATGAGCTCCATTCTCTCATCCGGATAGTGAATTACATAATGGTGTGATTTCGTGGGTCTCTGAGTAAGAATTCATCGAGCTGTACACTCAGGATTTGTAATTTCCTACATACAAGTTACACTGCAATAGACGTTTACTTGAAATATAAGTTCTGATCAGACTGTTCATGAATAAATTAGAATTAGCATAAAATAAGACAGGAAGAGTGAAGTTTTCGGCAATGTGATATAGATTCAAGAGCACAACATAGCATGATACACGTGTAAACTATAAGCAATATCGCAAATGTAAGGGGAACTTAGAAGCAGGAATTAATTGGGGATGAAACTAGAAAAACAGGTTGAGACAAGCTCGTGGAGGGGTTTCAGTATAGCACTAAGAGCCTTGGCTTATAATTCATAGAACATGGGAAACATGAAAGGTTAGGGGTGCAGGGAATTGGGTTGCACTGGGAATTGTGTTTTACAAAGATGATGACGCTTTACCAAGCCAATGGTTCAACAGAATAAGAAGCTTAGGGTCAGACAGGCTGTGAGGTGAAAGCTGGTGATAAGTGTTAATTCCACTTAAATTTGAAACTGTGGTTAAATGTGATCATTTTAACAGCAAAAGATAAATGTTTTAATCTTGACAATTTAAAATTCATAATGCAACTTGAAAAAATTTGGTGGTATATATGAGGAGACGTTGGAAGAAAATGTAACACATTGTTTTCCTCATTTGCTATTCAATACCACTCAAAATTGGTAAATTAATAAGTATACTTTTATATGTATAATAAAGGCAATGATAGTAATAAGTGTAGTTCTAAAGGCAATGGTATAAGAAATTAAGTCTGTAAACATGACAGACCATCAAAACTAAAACCCAAATCTTACACACAAGCAAAAGAAAACATAAACCATTGAGCAAATGACAGATGCTATAAGAAACATTAAAAACAAATGGAATCCCATAAATGGCAGAATTCAGAACAAAAATATCTGTTATAGCAACAAATGTCAGTGGGATAAACTAACCTATTAAAAGAAAAAGACCTAGATTATATCAGAAAATAAAACCTAACTACATGCCATATATATGAAACATATCTGAAATTGACTCAGAAGTTTGGAAGTGAAAAGATAGACTAAAAGCACACAGGCAAACGCAAACAGAAAATAAATCAGAGACCACAGTGTTAGTTTCAGACAAAGTTAAAGCCACGACAAAAATTTAACTGATGAAAGGAGCTTTACAATAATAAAAGTTAAAGGCACAGAAGATGAAGTGCTCATCCATCTTCATTCACCACATAACAAAACATTAAAATGTATAACCAAGAATTGAAGGCCATAGAAGGAGAAAAAATAGAAACTTCTCCAGCTTTGCAAAACCAATCCAATAGATACACACTAAAAAAGTTACAGAGAGAAATTTAAGTATGATTTAAGGGTAGACCCAATAATGATGTATTGAATTATTTCCTACTGTATACCAGGAAGGTAACTTCTTTTTAAGGGCCTAATGGGTATTTTCAAACATTAATTAAACCTTAGACAATGAAATAGTCTCAATTCTTAAATGTAAATAAAATGGATCACATTCTGTAAATAATTTGTATAACAACAATTAAGTAATTTCCAAAATAGATGTGAAAATTTAAAGTCTTGCATCTTGAAACCTTAAGATTCTATCTGTTATGTTAAAAAAGCAAAACCGGGGCAGCACCTGTGGCTCAGTGAGTAGGGCGTCGGCCCCATATGCCGAGGGTGGAGGGTTCAAACCCAGCCCCGGCCAAACCGCAACCAAAAAATAGCCGGGCGTTGTGGCGGGCACCTGTAGTCCCAGCTGCTCGGGAGGCTGAGGCAAGAGTATCACGTAAGCCCAGGAGTTGGAGGTTGCTGTGAGCCGTGTGACGTCATGGCACTCTACCCGAGGGTGGTACAGTGAGACTCTGTCTGTCTCAAAAAAAAAAGAAAAACACACATTTCAATAGCAGGAGTTATGAAATAGCTAAACTAAAACTAAACTCCAAAAGAAAAAAAAAATCACTTGTGTTATCGAAAACGAAAGAATGAAATTTCTGAGTGTGATGAAAGAAAACAAAACAAAGGCAGGTGGGGAGAATTTAAACAAAGGCATAAATCAATTAAAAATTAGAAAAAATAGAAGAACATGAAATCTAAAAATTATATTTTTAACTGAAAACAATGACAATAAAGAAGAGCTTATTAAAACACAGAGGGCTGGGCTGCTATCTCGGCATTTCCCATCTTGTAGGCACTAGGGAGGCCCCAGGTTCCGCATTTCTAACAAATCCCCCGGTGACGTCATTGCTGCTGGTTCTACGCCCTGAGAACTGCCAGCGTAGAGAAGATGTTTCTAAAATTCCATAGGAGTCTGGGAAACGCGTCGAGTCCCACTGATTTCAGAGAGAGGGTCAATATATTAAGTATAAGACCGTCTTCTCATTTTATTTCATTTCATCTTATTGTATTTTTTACTCATTAATTTATTTTTTGAGATAGTCTCACTCTGTCACCCTGGCTAGAGTACCAAGGCATCATAACACACAGCAACCTCAAACTCCTGGGCTTAAACGATCCTCCTGCCTCAGCCTCTTGCCTCAGCCTTCCAGCACCTGGGACTACAGGGACCCACCATGATGCACAGCTACTTTCTTCCCCCCCTTTTTTTTTTTTTTTTTGCAGTTTTTGGCCAGGGCTGGGTTTGAACCCCCCACCTCCAGCATGGGGCCAGCACTCTACTCCTTTGAGCCACAGGTGCCACTCTTTCTTCTATTTTTTGTAGAGATGAGGGTCTCAAACTCCTGAACTCTGACAATCCATCATCCTTGGCCCTCCAGAGTGCTACAATTACAGACGTGGGCTACTGCCCCCGGCCGACTCATTTCGTTTTAAAGACAGGAAGCCTTGAGCTCTGGGGGAGTTAAATTTGGGCTGAGTTATCGATCTGGTGGTTATGGATTTTGATGTGGATCCTTAATTTTCCTTTCTGGGCAATTTTTAGCCCCTGATGTTTCCTCAAAGTATCAGGTCTAAAGAAAAATAGAATTATCTAATCACCTCTGAAAAATAAACCAAAAGTACCCCCCAAACGCTAAAGTATACATTGAGAGGACTTCATCTCCAGTGGCCACATATGCTTGGAGAGCTGAGTCTAAGGATAGAATTAACGATAAGGAAGTAAGGAGGTATTCAATCCATCGTTCTCATGCCCCAAACTTCTCTTCCCAGTGTGACTAGAGTGACATGTAGACTTATATTAATAATAACAAAAGCTACCTCCCACAGTAGGTTAAAATAGAAAAATCAATGTTGAACCGTACCAGCCCCTGCTGGAGTCTGTTGCTATTAACAAGGCGGGGGGGTGGGGGGGCTTTGAATTGAGAGCAGCTGGAAAGCTTGGCAGAGTCCCGCTGAGAGACGTGCTAACTAAGGAAACCTGTCCCTCTGGCCCCAGGTACCCTCTGCAGGTGCCAAATGAAAGGACATGTTAACCCTGTTCACCAAGTAGCCATAGCTTCCTCCTGGGTCACAAAAAGTGATCTTTTTATTTCTCTTTCATTAGATGGTGGCTTCTCACTATCTTTTGTCATTTAGGGTTGGCATTAAAAAAAAACAAAACACCACACACACAGACTGGGTGGTTTAAACCACATTCATTTCTCTGGTTCTGGAGGTTAGAGAGTCCAGCAGCAAGATGCCTGGTGCTGCAGTTCCCCAGGAAGGCCGTCTTTTTGGCGTGGAGATATTTGCCATCTTGCTGTTTCCTCAAGAGACCTTCCCTGGGTTCCCGTTCATGAAGAGAGAGCTCTCTCTGATGTCACTCCTTATATATCAGCCCCAGCACTGACCTGCTTTCTTCCCAAATGCCCCACCTGCAAATACCATCACATTTGAGGTCAGTGCTTCAACACGGGAATCTGAGGCGGACATGTTCAATCTGTAAAACTGACCCTTGGTTTAATCAGGTAACAATGCTGCCTTCCCTTTAAAAACAGAGCAGGAAGAGAAACAACCCTACCTGAGAGTGAAAATCCTATTTGAGCAAAGAAATTTGGATGGGCCCTCTGGCTTTGCCCAAAGAAGAAGCTTTCAAGTATATGGGTCATTATGACCTGGACAGCCTGCAGCACCAGAGAAAAAGTTTCCCCAAACCTCTTCAGAAACTCCTCACAGGTCTTTTTCCTCCCTTTAACAGGTAGGGGACAGAAGTAAGCAGCAGGCAAGGTGTGAAGCCCAGCAAAGAAACCTGAAAAAGGCTGTCCCAGACGGGCAGTCAAGCGGCTGCTTTTGTCACAGGAGCCAGGAATTGTGAATTACAGACTCCCCGCCTCCCAGCCAAGGCTGCCCCCTGCGGACCTCTGGTTGCTTTCTGATTCTTTCAGATTCCTGTTAAACAACCGTTGAGTTCAGAAGCCCTTGTTGTGAAGGGAGGAAAAAACAAGCTGTTGACTAAACCCCTGTACACAGGTGTCAGGGCAGAAGCAATGGTGTTTACCAAACAGCATGTACCCTAAGGCATTGCTGAGTTTGAATATCTTGGTAGAATAACAATAATAACACACGGTGTTTCGTAATATGCAAATGCTCATCATCTGACTGGATTGAAGGAACAGAACAGTGAGTTTAGAATTATAATGGTCCCCCACTTTACAAATAAAAATATTTTAATTGTGTAATGCTTCCTTAGTGGGGCATTTGAACTTGTGGGGTTGTGAGGAAGGAATTCAGACTCCATTATCATGAGACAGCTCTGTTAAAGGTACAGTTTGAAAAAGAAAAAGTGGCTGTCACCCAACACGCGCACACACACACACACTCTCTCTCTCATACTACTTGAAGTTAGGAATAGGGATAAGATTGCCTAAGGTAACACTGTGTGGTTTTACCAGTTTCTGGAGTGCTGGGATTAGAAACCCAGCACTTCTCATTACTAATATATGATCTTGGACACGAGTAAGCTTTGCCTGAACTCTCTCTCTCCCTCCCATAGGGTTACGGGGATATGAGATGATTAAGTATTTAGGTTCTTAGAACAATAGGCAAGCCAGGTTTCTACTAACTCTTCCATGTGTATAAAGTATAGAGAGAGCAGGAAGAGGAGCAAACCTAACATTAAATCTTGAGGGGCCTCAACATTTATTTCTACTGTAGAGGAGGCTGAGCACACCAGCAGCGGGGGTAAAGGAACACAGGGGTTCACAGCTGTCACAGAAACCGAGGCAAGGAGTTTTAGGAAGGAAGAGAATCAGGAAGGTCAAGTGCTGCTGAAATATGGGAAGGAATCTTACCTTAACATTGCCTGCTGGGTTTAGCAACATGAGGCCCTTAGGGAGAATTGAAATACCTCTTTTAATAGAAAACGAGGGACAGGAACAGGTTAGAATGTGTTCAGGACAAAGCAGGGCATGAAAATAGAGATAGGAAACATTAATAATTTCTTTTGAGCATGTTTCCTGTGATGAAGACTCAAAGATTGGAGAGGATGAGAGGTCTTGGGAAATTTTAGGATGTAAGAAAATTTCATCATATTTTTATTGCTATATAATAAATTAGCACAAAAGCAATCACGTAACACAGCATCTACTTATTGTCTCATGTTTTGGAGGTCAGAGGTCTGGGTGGGCTCGGGTGAGTTTTTTGTTCAGCTACTACGAAAGCTAAATCAAAAGACCAATCAGCCTGGGCTTATATCTGGAAGTCTGGAGAAAGAATCTGTTTCAAAACTTGTTCATATTGTTAGCAGAATTCAATTCCTTTAGGCTGTAGGACTGAGGTTCTTAAGCACATATCCTAGAAGTTTTATTGGTGATTAATATTATTAGTTACCTCTATAACTTCTCTGGAGACAAATCTATCATACCTTTTGCCTAGTTTTAATTGGGTTATTTAAATTTTTTTTTTATTGTTGGGGGTTCATTCAGGGTACAATAAGCCAGGTTACACTGATTGCAATTGTTAGGTAAAGTCCCTCTTGCAATCATGTCTTGCCCCCATAAAGTATGACACACACCAAGGCCCCACCCCCCTCCCTCCATCCCTCTTTCTGCTTTTCCTCCCTCCCATAACCTTAATTGACATTAATTGGGTTATTTAAATTTTTATTGTTTAGTTTAGAGTTTTTTTTTAAATATATTCTCTATACAAGTCCTTTATAAGTTATATATTTTGAGTATTTTGGCCTATTTGATAAGTTTTTATTTCACTTTCTTAATAACATACTTAAAATGCAAAAGTTTTTAATGTAGATGAAGTCAAACATAACTACTTTTTCATTTGTTACTTATTATTTTGGATTTATATCTAAGAAACGTCTACGAGTTTTACAGTTTTACCTGGTATATTCAGGTGTTTAATCGATTTTGAGTGAATATTTTTATGGTGTCATGCAAGAACATCAAAGTTCTAATTTCATTCTTTTGTATGTGGATATCCAGTTTTCTCAGCACATTTGTTGAAAAGATCTTTCCTTCTCCCCTGTAATTATCTTGGTACCTTTGTTAAAAACTAATTGACTGTAAATATGATAGTTTATTTCTGGACTTTCACTTCTATTTACTAAACCATAAGTTTTTCTTTGGGCCTGGGTGATTATTACACAGCGCGATAATTTCATCTTCATAGAAGGTTTTGAAATCAAGAATTTGATTTATTCAATTTTATTCTTCTTTTTCAATATTGATTTGGATTTTTTGAGTCCCTTGCATTTCTATGTAAATTGTATGATCAGCTTGTCAACTCTAGAAAATAAAAAGGAAGCTGGGATTTTGATGGGATTATATTGAATATGTAGATAAATTTCCGTATCATGGCCATTTTAACAACATCAAGTTTTATGATCTATGGCAAGCGATATCTTTCCATTTATTTATGTCTCTTTTAATCATTAACAATGTTTCATAGTTTTCGGTGTAGAATTCTTATACTTATTTGGTTAAATTTATCCCCAAGTATTTTGTTTTATATTTTAATTTCAGTGGGAATTAAAAAGTAAGTGAATTGCATTTTAATTTCACTTTCAGATTATTTATTACTAAAACATACTGACTATTGGTAGTTTTCCCTGTAACCTTGCTGAACTCACTCATTACTTCTGATAGTGTTTCGTTGGCTTTTTAAGATTTTTTTTATATGCAGGAGCTTATCAGCTGCAAATACTGATAATTTTACTTCTTCCATTCCATCTGGATGCCTTTTATTTCTTTTTCTCACCTAACTAGAATCTCCAGTACAATGTTTAATAGGAGTGGTGAGAGGGAATGTAATTGCCTTGTTCCCAGCAACAGGGGGAGCACCTCTAGTTTTTTACCATTAAATGTAAAGTTTCTTTTTTTTTGGTTGTTGTTTGTTTGTTGAGTGTTTCTAATATGAAAAGGTATTTTGTGAAATGGCCTTTCTCCATTTATTGAGCTAACCATACAATTCTTGTTCCTTATTCTATTAACATGATGTTAATTTTTGTATATTAAACCAGCCTTGTAATCCTAGGATAAACCCCACTTGGTCATGATGTGTAATCATTTTAATGTGTTTCTGGATTCATTTTACTAGCATTTTGTTATGCATCTGAGGTCCCTATTTCTAAGAGATATTCTGTCTCTGGTGTCAGTTTAATACTGGCCTCATGGTATGTATGCAGAGAATGGGAGCAAGGCCCTCTTTTTCCTGGGGTGTCTTATCAACACATGAGCCCTATTTTTTTCTTTCTTAGAATAGAATTTTGTGATTCTTTACATGCATGCATGTGGATGCTCCACTGGGACTAATACTTCCATCTGTGGATTCTCTAGCCCTCCTACTGGAGTCCTATAATATTCCTTCACCTGCTCTGCCATTCATCATTCCCAAAAGATCACGTAGAAGTGTATTCTAAACCCCTCTTACGAAGGCTGCCATGGGGGAGAATAGCTCTGAATTCTGAAAACTCTTCTTAACTAAAGTTCAAAATAAGAGTGGCCCTTATGTTATCACAGCGTATGGAATGGTCAGATGTAACCAACTTGGAGTGCTACTGAAAGGTACAGAAATATACAGACTGTACTTAATCAGACAGGACGAGATGGGAGAAACCAAGCCCGGGGAAACCACGCCCCTCTCTAGCCAAGGAACTAGAGAAAATATCACAGCTGTGCTGAAGACCCTCTCGGACTTGATTCCAAGGTAGTGAGTGGTCAGTTAGGGTGGCGTTAGTTAGGTGGAGAGTAGTCTGGCCTTAAGTTGCTGTCTATGATGTTAAGTAAAACTATCCCCAATCTGAGGAATTGAAGTACAGACAAAAACACATAGACACATAGGCAAGCACAAGGCTTCCATTTGGTTAGGACACAGCAGTTGAGATTAATGATTCGGGTTTTGTCTCATCAGACTGTACCCAAATGAGAAAGAGCCCTGAGAATGCCCGGTTCAGAATGGATTGCCTTTCTGACTGTTTCTGCTTAAGGATTCAATAGGACACATCCTCACCTGAGTTCTAGAAAGCAGATTTTACTTACCACATTGTCAATTGTGTATCTCTTATTTAGGGGGTCAAGAATTTAAAAATGGATACAGCCATGCATTGCTTAATGATGGGAAGCATTGCTAGACAATTTTACCATTGTGCAAATATTATAGAACCTACTTACACAATCTTAGATATTTATATTTTTACTCATGTATATTTTTTCATATGGAAAACTAAATGCATTTCTGAATATCAAACATTTTCCCTACTTGATTTATAATACCAATATCAAGTGCCATCCATATGTCAGATTTTTAGAATAATCATCTTATTATTTGTTAATTTTTAGAAAATGCAGGGGCAAAAAAAAAGAAAAATTAGAAGATCCTTGGCTCTAAACTCACTTTCTTAAGGCCATCTACATGTTGATTCTTTTTATTTTTATTTGTATAATAAAGTTACTGGATCAATGTTTCTAAGAATGTTATATGTGCAACCAAAATGCAAACAATTCCCCAAGGGATCCGTTTGACTCCACTGAGAAACTCCCTTTCCACAGGTCCCAGACATGAGAACTAGACATACAAGATAGTCAGCCTGTTCATTACTGAAAGGAAGGCTGGACCATAGCTAAATATAAAATGGCTAGAAAAATTTTTAACTCCTCTATTAATAAGAGGAAAAACACAGACATTTGGAAAATTAAAGCTTTATTAAGGCCTTGGCAAAGAGCCACTGTTAAAAACATAGGTCAAAAAATTTAAGTGGAAATGAACTAAAAAGCAGTATGTCTGAATTCTGTTTGTGGAATTTTGTAATCTATCAAATCATTTCCGATTAAATTTAAGGAGAATGGCAGATGAGAAGGATAAATGGGAGTGAGACAGAACAATATTGTGTTTCCAGGAGATTCTCACAAATGTACCATTTTCATCAGGAATTAAAACTTGGGTAGAACCAGAAAACTACAGTCAAAACAACAAGGAATTTTTTTAAGGTCATGTTTTCAGGAATGCATTTTTTTAAGGAGCATGAGAAACTAAAATCCTATGAACAAGCCACTGTTGGACAGGATAAATGTCATGGGTCTCACTTGGGAGCAGAGTTGCTAATTTTTTCAGTTAAGTCTTTCCCACTTCTGTGATTGTGCTGACACATGATCTAAGGATCGTTCTAAAACGGTCCTGAGGCAGTGTGACACCACACACAGCATGTGCCATGATGCATTCCAGGCAGTCAACCTTGAGCCCCAAAAGTAGCAAAATTGATGCTGGCCAGGACCAGCTTAGAGTGAGCAATCTGGGAGGCCCTGGGATGGCAGCAGTTAGGGGAGCAAGCCCCATCATTAGCCAGCCTGGGTTTGAACCCTGGCTCTCCTTCTTGATCATGTGTAGCTTTGCTGAATTCCCTCAAGCTCTCTGCTCTCCATTCCCTCTCTATAGAGCCTGCCTAATAGTAGCATCTAACACATAAGATTAACTTTAACACATGCCTGAAACATGCTGAATTGTTCTTTGAATATTAGCAATCGCGATTATGGTCATTGGGATAATGCTAATAAATTTGCCGTACTGTTCAGGGAGAGACTACCTTTGGCTCATTGAGAACTGCACTGCTATTCAAGGCTTGGTGTTCTTTCTTTCTCCTTAATCTCTAGGGCAGGCATCCTCAAACTTTTTAAACAGGGGGCCAATTCACTGTCCCTCAGACTGTTGGTAGGCCGGATTATAGTTTAAAAAAAAAACAACTATAAACAAATTCCTATGCACACTGCACATACCTTATTTTGAAGTAAAAAAACAAAACAGGAACAAACACAATCATACCATATCATGTGGCCCGTGGGCCGCAGTTTGAGGACCCCTGCTCTAGGGAGTGCTTAAACCCAATGATGATGGCAAATTCTGTGAATTAAGGCCCCAGACATCGGTTGGCTGGATGAAGTCCAGTTTGCAGAGAAAAGGGGCTGGAGTTAATATGAATTTCAAAAAATTGTCAAGGCCACAATCAAATGGTTTGAAGTTCTAGGGTGAGTCCCCATCTTATCAGGAGAAGCAAATCAGGAAATTAAATCCCACAGGATAATAACAGCAATGCCAGGAAGACCAGCTGTAGCTTATTAGGGATTAAGTGAACCTGGACTAACCCTCAGGTGGTCTAGATATTAGGATGTGCCTACCATGGCCTTTGGGCAACTGCCTTGCTACTTCTGTAGAATTCCTCTCATTATGTTTCATGTCATTTCACCCAACCATGCAACAGCTGACAGCACCACAGGTGGGATCATTTGACCTAAAGGCAGATGTCCATGGTCAGGCCATTGGCCCAGGTAGTTCAGAAAAGATTCCCAGAAACAACCTTACTATCAGTTCTAAGCTGTGACAGATGACCTATTAGCAGAGCAAAATAGGGACTTGACTCCACTCAACAAGAAAAAAAAATAATTACAGCAACCAGCAATCTGTAGCATACGTGAAAATTGTTGTGTAATAACTGACAATGAAATACAATAACTCATGTTTCTAACAGTGACTGATCAGTAAATATTAGTGTTCATTATATTTCATTTCAATAGCATGAAAAACTATAATAGATATTAACAAGATTTATATCTAAGTCAAGATTTTATTATACACTTCCAAAAATTACAAAAATGTACATTGAACTGTCTGTAAAACGTAACCATCCAGATTATTCTTTCTTGGGCATGTCTACATTTAGCTATTATTGAAAGGAGGTACGGATGAAACAAATGAATGATTTTAAGTGTCTTCTCTTTCTGAGGATGTTTCAGACAGGTGAACTCAGGCAGCCAAATACAAAAAAATCGATCCTAAGTTTGGACAAAGGAAGGAGAAGTGAGAATCATTAAGAATCTCCTCTTGTGGGTAATATGCTAAGAGATTTGACCTATTTATATTTAAATTCCCTCAGTATTCGCATGAGGTAGGCATCCTATCTGTTTTATAGATGAGGATACTGAGCTATTTGCTAATGAACAACTCATCCCAACCTTAATGACTTAAAAAAACAAAAACATTTTGCCATGATCTCCCTTGGCTTTGAGAGTTGAGTGGGCTTAGCTCAGTGGTTCTCAACCTTCCTAATACCATGGCCCTTTAATACAGTTCCTGTGGGTCGTGACCCACGGGTTGAGAACTGCTGACTTAGCTAGATGGTTCTTGCTTGGGCTTTCTTATGCATAGCTAGCACTGAAGTTGCCTGAAAGGTCTACCCAAAATTGCATCATTATTCACACGTGTAGTGCCTGAGCTGAAATAGCGTAATCAGTGGGAACCTGGCTCTTTCTCTCTCTCTCTCTCCCCCACCCCCACTTCTTCTTACTCCCTCCATGTAGCCTGCCCACATGGTGAGCCTGAGATTCCTCACAGAGTGGCAGTATAAGAGTTATCTGACTCTTTGTTTGCAGGATGACATCCCCCGTACTGGACAGTGAAATGCCCAGAAGACCTGGGCTACAAGGTTCCTCATGTTTTGCCCTCAGAAGTCTCAGAATGTCACTTCCCTTTATAAAACATACCACCAAAGCTAACTCAGAGAAGGAGAAATTACACTCCACCTGTCATTGGGAATAGTGTCAATGGATCTATGGCCATCTTTTAAAAAGCCAGCGCTGTGGGAGGCCGAGGCGGGTGGATTGCCTGAGCTCAGAGGTTCAAAACCCATATGAGCAGCAGTCAGCCAGAGTAAGACCCCGTCTCTACCAACAACATCAAAAAAAAACAGACAGCACTGCAGGAGAAAGAAAATCAACAAAAAAGGAGTACTTCAAACAAACATGAACAAGCACACTGAAATTAAAAATAAAAAAAAAAAATTAAAAAAAAAAAAAAAGCCATATTATAGCAACCCATTTGGAATGAGAATTAAATCTGGGAATTTTATATACCAACATCCATTATACCACATTTGAGGTAAATGAACCTTAGAGAACATCTTATTTTGCTCATAAAGTGGCTGGGTCCCAGATAGGTAAAGTCACGTAATCCAATTCACAACATTACATGGTAATCTGCCTGTATATAAGGCTTTCCAGTATTGATTTGTTCAAAAGTAAGAAACTGCCTCCAAGAAGGAGGTGCAAATTCAACTAATTTAAAATAACTCAACATAAAGCACCGTGAAAAATCCTACAGGGAGCCCTCCAGAGCAGGTTGTATGTGCAGGGATTTGTAAGGCCCTAAAACTTAATGACCATGCCAGGACAAAAAGCCACGTGCATTCTGCTCTTTCTGCATAATCACCAGGTGGCTGAGACTTAGAACAGATGGGCAAGTCCCAGAGAGTGGCTCATGTCATACAACTGAGATGCTAACATGTTGGAGTGGAAAGTTCTTGTTGTAGTAGCAGAAACTCTCACCCTTCTCTCTGCATTTAGAACCGTGAAAAAAAAATTATCCACTAATCTGCAAATGTTCAAGAGGGACTGTAACAGTAAGGACAGTCCTGTGATTCAAACAGGAAGGCAGAGGAGGGAGACATCCCAGGACTTGAGTGTTTTACATATGTTAACAGGTCATACATGAGCGGGTTTGGAAGACCCTAGGAGTGGTGACTGAGAGAGATGATACCTTTGAGAATGAGGAGAAAAATGTTATCTTTTTTCCCTGTAATGATGATGATAAAAAATTAGACCAGAAATGGTGTAAGAAGCCATCCCTCCAAAACCATTTTATATAAAAAATAATGAGAACAGAACTAATTTAGTTAGCTAATTATCACATGCATTTCACATCAGCCCAAAAGCAACCAGAAACCATTAGCAGCACACCCTGCCGTTCTCATCAAGCAGGGGATTAATGGGAACAAACCCGGAATTGGCTTCTGCAGAAATGAATCCACCATCTTCAAAAGGTAATAATCGCCATCAACCTCCCCTTGTGATCTGCACTGTGCAGTGAGCTTCCCCCCTGGAGCCTTGGGCAGCAGGAGAAATCTGTGTCTTTCTTCTTCCTGGTGGCCCCTCCGGAGTGCTGGACGTACAAGGCAAATCACTTTACACAGAGTTCTAAGAGATTAATTCATCTCTTTAGTGACAGAACAAAATCTCATGGTTTTTTGTCCCCTCTTCTGCAACAGGCACAGTGATGTACACACAGCGTTAATCTGGTCTTGTCAGAATATGAGGTTGGAAGGCATTTTCTCCTGCGCATACCTTGTACATAGTTTATATGATATGTACCTTTGCCTACCGGTGAAATCATAACCTTCATTTACTTAGTCGTCCATTCATTCAAGCAATCACTATTACCTGATTTAGGTCTCATGCTGTATTAGGCGATGAAAGAGTAGACACATAATCCCTATATTTAAAGAGCTTGTAATACAGTTCGAAAGGAAAAAACAGAATCCTAAAGTTAGGATGCAGTGTGTACACCATCAGATGATGATGGAATTAAAACACCCTGGGTAGGAGATGGGTGAGCAAGGGATCAGGAGAGCTTCACCTGGGCCCTGAAGAGCACCCAGGTAGAAGCCAGCAGCTTATCTGGGTGACTCTTTTGGACAGAG
The DNA here is from genome assembly GCF_027406575.1 of Nycticebus coucang. Lineage (NCBI taxonomy): Eukaryota > Metazoa > Chordata > Mammalia > Primates > Lorisidae > Nycticebus > Nycticebus coucang. The sequence goes on along the minus strand of NC_069781.1, from coordinate 120,925,274 downwards.
GGCAAATAGCACATCTAAAGAATAAAATTTAAAAATTATAATTATGCTAACTTAGAGTATAGGGAAGTGGCAGATGAAATCAAGCTACTACTTTGTCCTCCACAACTGGCCACAACCCTTGGGCTTCACCCCAGACCTGCTGACTTTGAATTTGAACATGAATCTGCATCTTGACCAGATAGCAGGTGACTTGATGTGTGTTGGAGTTTGGGAGACACAGACTAGAGAGCATACTGGCTGATAGTTTAGTTGGAAAATGATGAAAATGTAAAAAAAGAAAAAGATTCCTGCCCTTGACAGACATAATCCTGCATCCTTAAGAATGCATCCTGCATCCTTAAGAATGTCAAAACTCTCCTTACATCCCTGTCCTCTGCAACAGAGATGTGTGACAGGTCATAGTTATCATGTTTGTCATGACTTTAGATTAATTTGACCACATATTTTTCTCATCAGTTAAGGCAGATAGTAGGATATTCTTTTCTATAGGCCATTTTTTTTTAATTTCTGTCAACTTTTTTTTTTTTTAACCTTATGGCCTTCCTCCATTTAAAATAGATAATGAAGGATCCACTGCCTCAGGTTAGAGTTATTACAGAAGCGCTCTGAAAATAAAAAAGTCAATTCTAGGCTGTTGAGTTTCAAGATGGATGTTGAAGGGGTATGGTTTGGGAGTTGGAGAATGTAAGTTTTTATTGTCAAAGTTCTGAGCCACAAAGAATTGGAGGCATAAACCTCAGGCTATCAGTGGTGGACTGGGAAGAAGAGATAAAGAGCTAAGCACACTTGCTCCCAGGTTAGGTACAAAGTCCACAGGCTGTGAGGAAAATCCAGAGACCAAAAAAGGCACTTAGATAATTGTGAGTCCTGGACAAGCTACCCCAGATCCTGGATTCTAGACTGAGTTTTACTTAGATTTGCGTAGATTTGCAAGAGGAGACCTGGACCTTATCTTCTGGGTTGCTTCAGATTTGCATAAACTTTTGATGGTAATGGAGAGCTGTTGGTGCCTCTGGAGTTCATATGGCAGTAGGATGTTCTCTGAGGCTCCAAAAAAGGGATGGTGACAACAGAGATGACAAGGATAATGTGTGAGTCAGGGATCTCTAGAGAAAGAGGACCTATAGATAGATAGGTAGATAGATAAATAGATAATAGATGGATAGGTAGATGGATGATAGGTAGATATAGACAATTATAGTGAAAGATGGGTTCACACAATTATGGAGGTTGAGAAGTCCCATAATCTGTCATCTGCAAGTTGAAGGCTAGGGTACCAGTGCTGTAGTTCTATTTCAAAGCTGAAGGACCGAGAACCAGGGGAGCCAATATTGTAAGTTTCAGTCTGTATTTCAGGCCCAAGAATTAGGAGCTTTGATTTCCAAAGGGCGGTCAAGATAGATGTCCCAGCTCAAGCAGAGAGCAAGTTTGCCCTTCCTGCCTTTTTATGCAGACTTTCAGACTTGTTAATGCTGGTCCACATTGAGAACGGGAATCCCCTTTACTCAGTCTGTGGATTCAAATGCTAATCCATCCACCTCGGCCTCCCAGAGTGCTAGGATGATAGGTATGAGCCACCACACTGGTGAGATAGGTTTTTTAAAGAGGCAATTAAGTTAAAATAAGATCATGGTGGTCCCTAATCCATTCTGACTGGCATCCTTATAAGAAGAAGAAATTTGGACACAGACAGGTACAGGGGAAAGACTTTGTGAAGACATGGGGCAGAGAAGACACTCACCTACAAACTAGGTAGAGCAGCCACAGAGGAAATTAACTGTGTTGAAATTATGACATTTTCCTTCTAGGCTCCCAATTGTTTGAAAATAAATTTTTGTTTTTGTAAGCCACCCAGTGTGGCATCCTTTGTTATGACATCCCTAGCAAATGAATATAGTAACTACATGGCCTTGGAGTATATAGATATAGGGATGAGAGAGCATAGGGAAAGAGAATAAATCCCAACTTCTCCAGAGTATCCTAGCTAGTGCCTGGCTCAGCTCTTGCATCAGACTTTTCTTAAACACATATGAAAATGTTCTTTTGCTTGTCTATTCTTGATTCATTGAGCCACATAAATCTCTCCATACCATGTGATCTAACAAACTTATCTATTGAAGGCAAACACTTCTTTCCCATCCTGTATTTGGACATCAGTTTGGGACTTAACTCATATTCTTTTGTCCAGAGTCGCATGCCCTATGTTGGGTTACTCTTTTCAGTTTCCTGTCACTGAAGCCTGATTTGCTTTTGCTTAGGGCCTTGTAATTAACCAGAGTAGCTCTATAATACAAATTAGATTCTTCTTTCGTTGTCGGGCACACTCAAGGTGACTTTACATCAGGACCCTATGTGGATGTAACAATGCCTAGGAGCTGTCTTATTCTACTAAATAATAGAAAGGATGGGTAATATTTAAAAGTAGTCATAGGAGTTAAAGCAGTGTTGTAATAATAATAATAATAATAATAATAATAATAATAATAGCTGTATTAAGTAAAAAAGTTACATCTCAGCCTGATGACAATTTACTCATTTTTCACGTCTTCAGTGCATGAATACGTTAAACTTGTATAGAATAGATAAAATTTTATCCTGTGCTTTTCTCACATCACAGTGTGGATGCTTTTCCTTGTCACTATGTAATCTTAATTGTTACTTTTAGTAGCTTCACAATATTATAGCTAAATATATGTATCTTGCCTTAAATATTTTGTTGGCCATCGGACTGTTTTAAAATTCTCCGTTCATGAATAGGGTCAGAGACCTTGTGTTAGGGCTAGGGTTAAGATTCAGGAACAAGTGATGGTTAGGATGAGGCAGCACTTGAGGATGAATAGGGTTCAGGGCCTTAGAGTGAGGGGTAAGGTTAGGTTCAAGTTGGGGTGATGGTTAGGGTTAAGCAGCTCTTGGAAATGAATAAGTTTGGGGGCCCTAGGGTTAGGGTTAGGGTTCAACTTGGAGAGAAGGTAGGGTTTGGTGGCACTTGGAGATGAATAAGCCCTTGGGCCCTGGGTTTGGGCTAGGATGAGGGTTTGTGTTCAGGTGATGGTATGGTTAGGTAGACTTTGGGGATGTAAAGTTCTTGGGTCCCTTTGGTTAGGGACAGAATTAGGGTTTGGGTTCCATTAATTGAAAGGGTTACGTGGCCCCTGTGGATAAATAGAACTTAGGATCCTTAGTTGAGGGCTAATGTTAGTGTTCTGCTTTGGGTGATGATTAGGGTTAGATGTCCCTTGGCGATTAATAGGGCTTGAGGCTCTTTGGTTAGGGTTAGGGTTAGGGCTGGGGTTTAGGTGTTGGTTAGGGTTAGGTGGGCCTTTGGGTAAAATGGGTTTGGGGCTGTTGGTTTAGGAAAGAGTTAAGGTTTGAGTCCGGATGATGTACAGGTTTGGTTACAGATAGGGCTATGTAGTTTCTGAGGATGAATAGTGATCTGCTATCTTAGGTTAGGGCCTCAGTCAGGGTTCAAGTTTGTGTGATGATTGGGATTAGTTGGCCCTTGGGGATGAATAGAGCTCCAGGACCTCTGGTCAGGACTTGGGTTAGGGTTCAGGTATGGGTGGTGGTTAGAGTTAGGTGGCCCTTGGGGTTGAATCAGGCTTAGGGCTCTTGCTAGGGTGAGGTTTGGGGTTTGGGTGATGGTTAGAGAGTGGCCTCCCTTGAAGATACACTAGGTTTGGGGCCCTTTAGTTGGGTCTAGTTTAGCATTCAGGTTCTCGTGATGGTTCAGTTTAAGTGGCCCTTTGGGTCCTTGGATAAGGGCTAATGTTTGGTAACTTTTAGGTGGCCCTTGGGGATGAATAGAGCTCAGGGCTTTGGGGTTATGGGTGGTGTTAGGTTTCAGGTTCTGGTGATGGTAGAGTTAATGGATGAAGATTGCTTTGGGCCTGTTGGTTGGTGCTAGGCTATGGTTCAGGGATGGTTCATGTGGTGGGTAAGGTTAGGGATGGTTTGGTGATAGGATTATATGCCCCTTGGATCTCTTGAGTTAGGGGCTGCATTAGGGTTTGGGTTCAGTTAGGGTTAAGTGGTACTTTTGGATGAGTAGGGCTTTGGGGACTTGGGTTAGGGCTTATGTTAAGGTCCAGGTTTGGGTGCTTTGGCCACTTCTGAAGATGACTAGTGCTTACGGCCCTTGAGAAGGGAAAGGTTACTGTTTGTGTTCTGGTGATAGGGTTAGGTGGCCATAGAGGATGAACCTGCTTTGGGGCCATTGGAGTAGGGCCAGGGTTTGGGTTTGGATGATGGTAAGGTTAGGCTGCCCTTGGGATGAATAGGGCTCAGGGCTTTTGATTTATGGTAGGGTTAGGATTCTGGTTTGGCTGATGGTTGGATTTGGGTGGCCTTTGGGGATGAAAAGCGCTCAGAACCCTTGGTTTAGGGCTGTGTTAGGCTTAGGGTTTGGGTGAATAAAGCTGAATTGAACATTTCCATCTTGGGAGACAAATTCCTTTAAAAATTTTCCTAGAGGGAGATGGTGAAGGAAAAATAAAATCTAAGCATGTTTATAATTTTAAAAGTACAATAAATTTTCAAAAGACTTGTCAATTTACATTGCCTATTGCAATGTATGAATGTTTATTCCAGAGAAAGTTTCTTTCAAGTTCATCAGAAATTGATGTTAATATTATTTTTAATTTTGTGTTTTTTAACACTAGTTAAGTGACCTTATTTTTATTTTGATTATAATTCCTTGATCAACATGTTATACTTTAGACTAATTCAAATGTGTTAATTTATATTTATGTTAAAAGATAAATAAAGTCACAGTGGGGAGAAATGAATATTCAATGCCCAATATCGTTCAGATAATTTTTCAGTGATTTTATACTCACTATGTTTTTTTTTTAATCCTCACAATAGCCTATGCTTATTTCACAGACAAGTCACTGGAGATTTTCTTGGTTATGAAACTTGTTCAGAGTCACACGTCTAGTAGGTAAAAATGCTAAATTAAAAATTAAGAGTTTTCTCCAGTTCTGAGCTTACTGGTCCTGTAAGCTCCATTTACAGATATTGAGCATTAATGCTTAAATTTACACCAGGAAAGAAGCTGAGACTCATGCTTGTAAGGAAAAATAGAGCATCTTGGCCCAGAATTCAGAGATTCAGGTACTGTGAGTCTGGGGTGTGGTCCGGAAGTCTAATTTTTTATGTACCCAAATTTCACCATTAGTTGGGATTGGCACTTGTATTTGGCACTAGTTTTCCACTCTTAGCTCTGAAATTACCAGGTGAGCTTGGAAAGAAAAAAAAAATGAAAAAACCTCTATAGATCTTGGAACCACACTCCTCACCTACTGAAGAAAATCTCCTGAAGTGGAGCTCAAGATTCTGCATCTTAACAGGTCTTCCAGGCTGTTCTTACAAAGAAGCCATAGATAGCTTCTCGGTGGCATTTGGAAAGTCCTGCCCTAGAATCTCATTGTTTTTGCCCTTTGCATTTATGTCATGGAATCTTGCATTAAATGAAGGTCTTTATAGGTTTTTTTAACTATACACATAGGTGTCTCTGGAATAAGGTGGCAGAACCATCTGGTGTACCCAATATCTGAACATGCTTGCTATTTTGGAATCTCCCTGAAGATCACGATGTAAACCTTGAGGGCCATTAAACACCAACGTAATATTTCTTAGTTATGCTCATGAATCTTAGTTCTTACACTGTGTATGTTAAAATTGTATTACTTTCATCCTGACAAAAAATGTCTGTTCTCATGACAAGACATGGTTCTAAAATCATCCTTCTCTTTTGCCCCCCATCCCCAGTAATTGTTATATTCACACTTTGGATAGAAAGCCTAAGATAAGGGTTTAATTTGGATTAATAGGATAATTACTGTGTGACAAATGAATGCCAAATAATGTGGAGAGTTGCTTTGTGAAGGAGTTGTTGGTTTGACAAAGGCTTGCTTTCAGGTGTGCAGTCTGAATTCCAACTCTCAGAAATATTTCCTGGGATCCTAATGAAACTTATATTTAAACATATACTGCAACCTTGCCATTTTCCTGGATATTTTTAAGAGTCAAATTTAAGCTCTCAGGCTGAATCTTTCTATTATTCCTCAGGCTTTGCTGAGTTGCCAAATTGTCACCTTGAACTTGTCGAGTCCCCCCACAGTAATGGGTTTTGAATGGGGTTCAAACAATAGTATCATATAAAAATTCCTCCACTGAATTTTAATATGTAGACAATTGAGAATTATTGTTTCAAACCCTCAAAGTTTTTCAGAGTTGATGCTGTTTGACACACACACACAATTTTCAAGGTATTGCTATTTGACACACACACACATTCCTCTGGACATCATTTTCAGTATTTTTCTTTTTTGTTTTCTTTCTTTCTCCAGGAAGAGGAGAAAGACCTAATTGTTGTTAAGCACAATAGCAATAGTTTTATGTAAAAACTTTTCTAATGAAGAATTTGTGATATTAAATATCTCCCTGGGTCTTCTGGTTTCAGCTGTGACATATAAAGAACTTGGAATTTATGACGCCCATCATTTCAATAAGAACAACCTGAAAAATCTAAAAGCAATGACTTTTCTTGAGCCTTTCAAATAACTGAAGTCTCAGGGTAAGTTACCACCCTGAAGTCTGGAGAAAGGGACACATCCCCAGACAGACAGATGCAGGTTCTGTTTCCCTGAAGCAGAACCACAGGAGCCATAAACTGACAGAAATATTAGGCACAGAGTCAACATAGCAGGTGTGAGACTTCTAGACTTAGAAAGATCGGCTTGCAAGGTTGACCCTTGGCAGGTATTTGGAACTTGGATTTCAGGAAGATTCTCATCACCCTCAGAACTAATAAAAGGGTTCATAGTGCTTAAACTGTTTGTACAAACCATGTGGTTTATGCTGAATACCTGTCTTCCTTCTGGGAATCAGGAATATTAGTATGTGCTATTCAGAGGTTGACCCCAATAAAAACTTTGGGCACTGAGTCTCTAATAAGCCTCCCTGGTAGATAACATTTAATATGCACTGTCACAACATCTTGCTGTAAGAATTAACAGCAGGTTGGTTGTCTCCTCTGGGAGAGGACTCTGGGGAGCTCAAGACTATTTTCCATTAAATTCCATACTATACATCTCTTGTCCTTGATAATTTTGCTTGGTATCATTTTGCTATAGAAGATGATAATTGTATGATGATGTGCGGAGTCTTCTGAGTCCTCTTACTAAATCATCAAAACTGGGGTGATCTTGCAGATCCTAAACAGAGCAATTAAATATTACATTGTTAAATTACAGGAAGCTGAGTTTGGACAAGCATGATGAGGACAAACTCTTGAAAACCATTGCCTTTGGAGGGTTCTCACACTTTCATGGAGTTTATCTCCAGAACATCACCCAGTTTTCATGCAAAAGTTCTGAGAAAGAGTTTCTCCTTGTTCAGGCAGGTAAAGAGGAAGAAAATTCTTTGTAAAAATGCTCAAAGCCTTCTATAGAATCAAATCCCACTCTCTTGGAAGAAAGTCTTTGCCCAAGACTTATCCTGGAAAGATTTCTTTCATCCATTTGCCTTCAGCCTCCTTGTTTTGCCTGAGGGTGTGAGTATTCAATTGGAGCCAGAGCTTCAAGGACTTAGATTAGGAACACTGCAACAGATATGAACAGTAACAGATATGAACACTGGAATTTGGGTACTAGGAAGGAAAAAAACTATACCCCTGGAAAGACAACTGTGGAGAACACAGCCTCAAGACACAGGCCCACTGAAAGACTGTGATTTAATAGGAAAATTTTATAATGCTCCCCATTTCCCAGAACTGACTGCCAAAAACTAGGACTACATTATAAACACAATGGATTATGGAACGAAAGCAAGATACAAACTGTAATAAGAATTACTTAGGAGAACCCAAAGTCAAGAGGAAATAAAAACAAGTGTATTATAGCAACTTGAAGCCTCTGGCATCTACAGCTGCAGTAAATATTAAACAGCCCACTCACTAACCAGATTAATAAGTATTCTCACATTGAAGTGCTATTTATCTTGATTCTTAATACCTGACACAGTATGTCCAGCTTTTAACAAAAATTACAAGGCACACATAAAGGAAAGAACAAACATGGAAGAGACAAAGCAATTATCACAATGAGACTCAAGACAGAGTGCTAAAATTATTAGCTCAGGAACTTTAAATGACTATGATTAAATTGTTAAGGTCTCTAACGGAAAATAAAGTAGGTGATATGGAAAATTAGCTAATGAAAGGAGACAAACGGAAATATTAGAAAATAATACAGAAGAAATGCTAGAAATAAAAAATGCTGTGACAGATATGAACAATGCCTTTGATGAGATTATTAGCAGATTATCCTGAATGATGAGATACAACAAACAAAAGGTCCAGGAAGCTCAGAGAATAACAAGCAGATTGAGTGACAGCACACATGAACAAAAACACACACAGTCCTAGACAAACCACATTTAAACTTCAAAAACCAGAGATAATGAGAAAATTTTGAGGGAGGAGAAAAGACTTCAATTATAGAAAAATAAGGATAAGTATTGTGACTGAGTCCTCCTTAAAAATGATGCAACAAGAAGAAAGTGGTGTGATATTTTTGAAGAGCTGAAAGAAAAAAATCTAAATTATATGCAGTGAAATTGACCTTCAAAAATACAGGAAAACCTACAGTGCATCTTAGAATGGGTACAGGTGAAACTTACTAAATGCAGAATACAAATGCCTACATACAATAACTAAGAAAATGCCATAAAGGCTACGTTGAACAGTTTGATGAGAATATTTCAGATTGTATATGAAACCAGCATATTGTACCTCTTGATTGCGCTAATGTACACAGCTATGATTTAACAATAAAAAAATAAAATAAAAAGATAAAAAATAAATAGTTGATTGGGGCATGAGAATAGCAATTGACCTCAAATGGGCACAAGGGACCTTTTTAGGGCAATGATAATATTCAAAAACTGGATCGTAGTTATGATTCCACAGCTCTCTAAACTGACTAATCATTGAATGGTGCTCTTAAAATGGATGGGGGAAATGTAATTTCTGTGTAATCCTCAGACCGTGGAGTGCTCTCAAATAAAACAAGCCTATAGGCGAAAAAAAAAATACAGGAAAATAAAGATTTACTAATAAAAGTAAAAATTCACCAAATTCTTTATAGATAAACTTTCCTTGCAAGAAATACCAACATACAGTTTTCAGGCAGAGAAAAAATGAAATATCTCAAAATTTTGGATCTCCATAAGGAAAGAAAGAGCTTAAAACAAGGACCAAATAAAATGAAAAGAAAATGATTTCTTATTTTTAGTGTATTATTAAACAAAGTATAATATACAAAGTATAATATACAAAGATTATTATGCAAAGTAATAATAGCATCAATATATTATGTAGTTACAGCATATGGGTAAATGAAGTGAATGGCAATAATGTCCTAAGAAGTGGGAGGAAATATTTAGGAATAACATTATAAGGCATGTGCACTACACAGAAAACAATATTGTGTTATTTGAAGCAGAATTATATTAGTCATGAATGTATGCAGCAAACTCTAGGACTCTCTAACAGAGGAAAACATCAATGTAGTTGGTAAGCTAAGAGAGGAACTATAAAATGTTAGATTAAAGCCGGACAAGGCAGAAAAAAAATGAAGAGAAACACGAAACGAAGAAAAATGCAGTGATTCGAAAGCAATAAAAAGCATATCGATAATCACTTTAGATATAAATAACATACATTTACCAATTTAAAGGCAAAGAGCGTTTTAAATCATAAATGTAATTGATATGTTAAGAGAGGAGATACAAAATATTAGATTAAAACTGGAGTGAACTCTACAATAAACAGACCTAAAAAACATTTGCAGAGCACTGTACCCCACAATACCTGAATATACATTCTTGTCTTCAGCAAGAATGGAACATTTGGCAAGACAGATCAAATTCTAGGCCATAAAATGTGTCTCAAAAAACATGATAAATAGAAATTATACTTTGCATTTATACTCGCAGACTACAGTGGAATAAAACTAGAAATCAATTTCAATAGGAACATTCATGCCAATGAAGTCATGAAAACAACTGAACCTAACGCTGAGTGATCGTTGGGTCAATGGAAATATACAGATGGAAATCAAAATATTCTTTAAAAAATGACAATGGGGAAACAAGTTATCAAAATCTGTGTGATACAGCAAAAAACTCACAGCCTTAAACGGCCACATCCAAAAGACAGAATGATCACAAATCAGCAACGTAATAAATCATTTCAAAGAATTAGAAAAGGAAGAGCAAACCAATCCCAAACCCAGCAGAAGAAAAGAAATAACCAAGATCAGAGCAGAACTAAACAAAATTGAGAAATAAAGGACTGACCAGAAAATTAATGAAGCAAAGACATTGTTCTTTGAAAAGATAAGCAAACAACCAACCCAACAAACAAAAAAAAGCATTTGAAAAAATTCAACACCAATTCATGGTAAAAATTATCAGCAAACTACGAATACAGGAAAAGTTCTTCAACTTGATCAAAAAGTAGAAACTTATTGCTAAGCAAATACTCAGTGAGAGACTAGCAGTTTTGGCCCAAAGACTAGAAACAAGGCAAGGATATTCTCTCTCACTCACCACTAATGTTCAAAACTGTTGTGCAAGTATTAATGTAAAGGAACAAGATTAATAAAAGGCGCATGGTTTTGGAGGGTGGTGCCTGTGGCCAAAGGAGTAGGGCGCCAGCCCCATATGCCAGAGGTGGTGGGTTCAAACCCAGCCCCCAGCAAAAACTGCAAAAAAAAAAAAAAAAAAAGAAAGAAAGAAAATTGTCTTATTTACCAATGACAAGAGTGTCTCTGTAAACATTCCAAATAATCTACAATAATACTGTTGCAGTCTAGCTATTCTCATAAATTCCAGGAGTAGCATGGTAGATTATTTGGAATTTTTCTAGAGAAAAGTGACAAAAAGCCAGCTAAGTAAAAAAAAAAAAAAAAAGCCAATTTGAAAAATATATGGTATAATTTCAATTATATAACTCAAGTAAAAGGCAAAACAATAAATATATTAATAGATTAGCAGTTCCAAAGGATACGGATGAATCCTTAGTAATGAAACAATGACTGTAAAATTAAAAAAAAAAAAAAGAATGAAAAAGCTTTTAGGATACTGAAACATTGGAGGATCCCATGATGAAAGATGAAACTATATTACAAATACATGAAATCACCTTACTGAAAGGGTAATAATTAAGTAACTTTGGGAAGGAGGGCAGTCTGTACAACAAAGGGCAAAAGATCCTTAACACTGAGTTGTACTCTACTTGATAGGGCTGTTTCCCACAGGAATATGAGTAAATAATTCTGAAACCCCTATGCGTAGTACTGGCCATGAACAATTAATTAAGTGGATGGTAGATGGTTGAAAGTGGAAAGCAGGAGGTTCCAGACAAACAAGGGGATGAACCTGGAATGACCCACGTGGTAACGTATTTGATTTGGAGACATCAATGCAACTCAAGGATTCTTGAGTCTGTCTGGATCCTGCCCTGAGAGCCGCGTCCGCTGAGACCTGTGGAAACTGGCAGCCATTGACTGAAGAAATATAGAGTTAGAAGCGAAAGGAAAGAAAGATAAGAGGTATGAAGTAGCATTAAAAGTGGGAGCTCAGGGGTTCATTGCCCACTGTGGGACTCCAGCAATGGCCAGAGTGTTTGCTTCACTCGATTTTATTGAAGTTTACTTGCCCAGGGGGTAAGATGATGGAGGGAACAAAGATGTCAGCAGTTTCTCAGATTGCTGATATCAGCTTCTTTTATTATTATTAACCTTAAGGGTGGCCTTCAGTCATCTTAAATCTGAGCCTTGTATTGGGAAAGCCTCCTGCTAGAGGTCACGCACACAGATTTCTAGAGATGTGTTAAGCTCCATAGTTATCTGTGGAGTAAAATGCCACCTGCATTAATCTCCTCTGAGGCATCGGTGGGAGGGAGGCATTTTCCTCCCATCACCACCACGGAGGATTTTCCTCTGCCATAAGGGATATAAGCTTTTCTACCCATATCTCAGAGCTCAGGCTACTCCCTTGGTCTCTGCCCCAGGCAAATGCAAATCTCCACAATGGGTATCTGCTTTGCCTGTTTAATGGGCAGGAAATGACCTACAAGATATATCTTTTTCTAGGACTTGTCATAGACTTTTCTATGGCCATTACTCTCCTCAGAGAGCTCACAGACCCAGCAGGGTGTTTGTAAGCTGTATCCTCAACTGACTAGAATTTCAGAAAAGGCAAGAAGCTTGCTAGCAATGGCTAGCTTAAACGTAAACTAGCTGACTTTTCTTTGTTCTGATTCACTCAGCTTAGTATTCCTCTTTTTCTGGGGGTGCTTTCCTTTGCCAAGAATGGGGTCTTCAGTCCCCATTCTCCCAGCAGAGCCCATATTTTGTTTAGTATAATAGACATAGTCATGCACTGCGATATTTATAGCTGTGTGTATTTAACACAGGTTAGCAGATACATCTATGTTTCCTTGCTCTGATGCCTACTGAGAGGGTCTCATGCTGTAGTAACCAGCACACCTAATACTCAGATCTTGGTTTCTAATGCCATTCTCCAGTTAAAAAAAAAAAAGCTGGAGTTTCTTGGAGAACTGGCTGACTGTGGGACAGGAAATAGAAATACGCAAAATGAACCTGTAGCACCAGAAAGTAAGAGACAACTGAATAAATAATTAAACACACACACACTTCGATGGGGAGATGTTAGCAGCATACAGGAAACAACTGAAACAGCTCCCAGTGCCTAAAGCTGGGACAATTTGAGGAATAAAGTCGCATTGTATTACAACCCAAAGTATAAAGTAATTATACAGGAGTTGATACTGATATAAATAAATTATTGGATAAGTAAATAAATGATTGGATAAATAGTGGAGAAGGGATAAATCTCCCATGTAGAAGAATGCCAAGTAATTTATGTAGATGCTTCACCTTCAAGGAGGTGAAACATAATTCCTCATATGGTAAGTGTAGGTTGTGCATAGTAATTTTCTTTTAAAGAGTACAGTATGGAAAGTGATAAATTGGAGTAACCACGGTGAAGAAACTGACAAACACTACTTCAGTCAGGTGATTAACATCAACAATGACCAAGGCGACCTAATACATGGTGGGGGTAGGGGAATGAGGGTGCAGGTGGAGGGGAGGAGGGCGGGGGTATGGTGTCATACCGGGGTCATGGTGTATGGCACATCTCTTGGGCACAGGACACAATTATAAGAGGGACTCTACCTCACAAATGCATTCAGTGTAGCCTAATTCTTTGTTCCCTCAATGAATGCCAAACAATAAAAAAAAAAAAAAGACAGGCCATTCAGATAGGCTAGGATGAGATACAAATGGTACCTTATCTAATTTATCTCTGTGTTCTTCTTTCCCAAAACATGTACCCTCAGGCTAAAAAATAAGAAATAAATAAGGCAAATCCCAAATGAAAGATATTCTACAAAATACCTAAGCATTAATCCTCAAAACTGTCCATGTCATCAGGAACAAGCAATGTCTGAGAAATTGTCACAGCCAAGAAGAGTCTAAGGAGACGTGACAAAGTGTCTCATGGTATCTTGGATGGACAGAAATAGGGCATTAGGCTAAAACTAGTCTAAACAGATACGTGAACTTTCAAAAAATGATGTCAGTCAACAGCCACTTGTTTTATTTTTTCTATTCATTTTTATTTAGTTGCATCATCAGCTGTGAATTAATCTCAGCTCACCCCTCTTCTACTACCTTTGGATACCAGACAATCTATACTTTAAATGTCTTTGCCTAACACTAGTTAAACAAGGTCTTTTTAAGCTGCCAGTTGAATTCTTCAGTATAACTAGATTTGAGGCCTCATGGAAACCAGCCCTCAATCCATCTTGGAAAAGGAGACCAGGATGGGCTTCTGAGGCTGTTATATTCATTTTGTTACTGACAGATATCTAGGATTTAAACAGGGCTTAAACCTGGCTGTAGGATAGTATATAACTGTTCCTGAAAACAGAACATCTTTTTCAGAATTATTAATTTATGAGACCATACTAGTTGTCCCTCCCATGGCTGGGGCCTCACCTCTCTGCTATGCAGGTTAATTTGACCAGAACTATTAATCTCTTTTCCACATAGCATGTTAAAAGCAAACAATTGGTTCTGTAAGTGATAGCATGCTACTTGGAATATTAGTAAACATTTTAGAAGCTTATGTTCTATTATTATCTTTAGGAAATTAAAATCCATCAGTTCATTCTGCAAATATTTATTGAACAATTCCTATATTCAAAACTCTTCAATAAGAACTGGGATCTTTCAAAGTGAAAACTCCCCTGCCTTTCTTCTAGTGTTTGCAATATAGCTTGGGAGATCCAAGAACCAAGAAATGTTCTTAACTCAAGGCACTCTATGGTGGTTACTCCTATAGCACTGCAGACTTCCTAAGACCAGCATGGTGCAGGCTGGGATGATTAGGAAAGCCTTCCTTGAATTGGTCAAGCTAGGCTTGTGCTCTTACTCATGAGTTATGTTGCTGTCTCCAACTCAAATACATTACTCTGTGGACCTCAAGGATGCTGATAAATGGAACCAGTAGAACGGCGATCCCCACCTTTTTGTCATGAGGGATTAGTTTCACAAAAGACAATTTTTCCATGGACCGGGAGTTGGGGAGACGGTTTCAGGATGACCCAAGAGTATTACATTTATTGTGCACTTTATTTCTATTATAATTACATTATAAACTATAATGAAATAATTATATAAGTCGCATAATTCAGAACAGTGGGAGCTCTGAGCTTATTTTCCTGCAACTAGATGGTCTGTAGTTGGATTCTGACTGAAAGACTACCATCAGATGCAGCTGTACAATTAAAGTACAACTCACTTACCACTATAAAGCCTGCCCCCACATGCATCTTGTCACTTGCCACTTGCTGATAGAATTTTGATGAGTCTGCAAGCAATTGATTTATCTTGGTCTCTGTGCAGTCAAACCTCTCTGCTGAAGATAATCTGTATTTGCAACCTCCCCCCATGTTAGCATGGCTGCATCTATTCTACTGCAAAACATGAGGTATTAGATTCTCATAAGGAGCACATGACCTAGATTTCTCCCACGAGCAGGTGAGAGTAGCATTCCCACTCCTGTGAGAATCGAATGGTACTGCTGATCTGATGGGAGGTGGAGCTCAGGCAGTGATGCAGGGATGGGGTGTGGCTGTAAATAAGGATGAAGCTTCACAGGCTGCTCACCTCCTGCTGTGCAGCCCTATCCCTAACAGCCCTTGGGTTGTACAGTCTTCAGCCCGTGTTGTTGGGGAGCACAGAGTAGAAGAGGTCACTCTAGGGCTGTGGTTCTCAACCCTTCTAATGCCTCCTAATGCTACGACCCTTTCATACAGTTCCTCATGCTGTCGTGACCCCCAACTATAAAATTATTTTCGTTGCTACTTCATAACTATAATTTTGCTACTGTTATGAATCGTAATGTAAATATCTGATATGCAGGATGTATTTTCATTGTTGCAAAGAGGTCGTGACCCACAGGTTGAGAATCGCTGCTCTAGGGGGAGTGAATGGAAAAGGCAGGTGGCGAAATAGGGTAAACATTTTGGGGGAAAGAAATTGGAGCTGTTTGCTCTGAGTTATGAAGGGGAGAACACATTGCAGAGATTGTAAACGCACAAAAAAGGAGTTTAAATTTTATTTGTGAGGGCAATGAGAAGCCATTGGAAGGAGCCATTTGTGATTATAAAAGTGCCATGATCAGAGTGATAATTATGAAAAATCATTCTGGCATTAATGTGCAGGACAAATGGAAAGAGAATTTGGAGGTAGCCAACCTGGAGCCTAAGGTGAGAGCCTGAATAAAAGCAGAAACTATGTGATATTAGGAAGGAAAAAAATTGATATGAGAAAGACAAGGTAATTAAAAATGAAATGTCAAGCCTGGATGACTTCACTGGTTATGTTGTCCTAACCAGAAATCAGCTGGTAAGAAAATTTGAACTGCCAAAGAAAAGAGAATGGAGGCAGAGTTTCTGCAGATAGGTCCTGAAGCCTGACACCCAGATAATTAGCCTTCCTAGCTAATACCTCTCTGGTTAATTTTTCAATTGAAGACCATTAGTTGAGTTATAAAAGGGGTGCATGTGCAGATCGTTTTCCAGCCTCCACATTTGCAATCAATGATCCTGATCAACTGTGACATATCTCATTGAATATACCCATTGCCACCAAAGGAACACAGCCCTGTGAGTCCAGTCGCCAGCTCTGGGTCCTCAAACCACTAGTTAGTTAGACGTCCAAAAGGGATTCCTCTGATTGCACTTGGGATTCGAACTACCCATCACAAAATTCCAATTTCAAATGACAGTGGCTTGAATGGGTCATGTCACATGATTTTTGCACTACAGATACTTAAAGGGAAAAGTAAGGAGGTGAAAAATGAGAAGTTGTTTGCTTTCCTGAGGCTGGCGGACCAGCCACTGATTTTCTAGGATGATGCTCCTACATCCTTCCCTCACCCCAAGAGAACTAATGGCAGAGGAGAATCAAAAGATATTTCCAGAGATCTGGAAGTGCAAACATAAAGGCCGCTGGAAACTTTGGCATTTCTTTAAAGTTGTATGTTTTATTTCTAGAATTATTCTGAATTTTGGCCTTCTGTTTAACATCTGCAGATCACAGTGCTCCCCTGGGTGTATTCAGACCCCTGTATAATAAGCTTGAATAGAATTTTTTCTTTTCCAGAAGCAGTGTGGAAAAACAGCAGATTTTATATCTACCAAGCTCACCCTAAGGACAAGTGGGAATTGGAAAACCAGCTGGACCTATACATGCTGAACCTCTAAACCCACCCGAGGTAAACAGACCCTCCAGTGCAGTCCGCTCTTTCCCACATTCTGGGAGAGAGAAATACCAAGGCCTTTGGAGACTGGTCAATCTTGAAGTAATCACAGCCTTGCTGTTTGCAACAGGGAGCCAAACTTTTTCTAATTCCATTAACATTTTCCTCCATCCAAATATGAAAAATGGGCCCATTTATTATTTATTATCTTCGCATTTGATATTTCACCTGCTGCCAACACAGCTAAGCCCAGCCAAGTTTCCTCCGTGGCTGGCCTGGAGGCGGATAATCCCAGCAAAGCATAATCGCACCCAGGAAAGCAGATGGGTAACCTTTCTCTCGCCTGCTCTCCAGACTAGAGAACAGATAGCCAAACTCTTTGGGTGGCCCAGCCTCTTTGCTTCTATAAATTATAATATATATTTTTCAGACTGAGGGTCTGTTTCTCAAAAACATCGATCACACATTTGTCAAACACCATCTTTCATGCATTATGCTGGAGCAGCCCGTTTTCCTGTTATCTGAAATCTCTACCATGATGCCCCTCCCCCAACGGACCTCCCCTCAAAATAACTTGGTGTGAACTTTTTCCATTGCTTTTTTGCCTCCTCCTTTGCAGCCATGTGTTTGAAATATGTTTAAGATATTGTCACATTTCACATTTTAAATATCACGAGGACAGGCCAATTCCATGATATTTTAAGTGCCCTCATTATAAAACATATGGTCAGAGGGGTGGGGATAGGGAGGTAGGGAAAGAAATATGGCAAATGTAATATTTTCCCAAGGTGGGGGTGGGGAATGTGACCTGCACGATGCAAGAATCTATGTACGCCACAACCGAAATACCATCTGTTTCTATTCAAATTATCATCTCAAAATGATGACTTCTTTGCATATGCCATAATGTATAGGATTCAAGGGCCAACACACATCACAGTGTTTGCAAGCAACTGATCCAGTTGCCGGTAAAGCTGTGGCAATTAAAAAAAAATAGAAAAGAAAAACAAAGAAAATCTTGTATTTGTTGTGTTCACATTTCTGCTTCTTTTGAAAACAGAGGTGCTGTTATGACAACGACATTCCTCACTGCGGAGTCCATTCATTCATTCTTTCATTCATGCAGTAGCTAATGTGCTTTATTAATTACACACAATGTGTGGAGATGGGGAGAGAGAGATGAGAAGAGTGATTAGACTATTAAATTATAAATGATAAGGCCAGTTGTAAAAGTTAGCACAATTGTGACAAAATGTCCTGATTTTTTTTGGGTGGGGAGGGTATGATATTGCTTACTGATAAGTAAATCTTTTTATAGGAGGCGGTTTCTAAGCTGACTTAAGTATTAAGTAGGATTTATTCATATGAAGTAGATGTGGAAGTCCCCAGGCTTTGGAAGCAGACTGTGAAATGACACAGAAGTGCCCGGGAGCACAGGATACAAAGACCTCCTTATGGTTGGAAGATAGAAGGGCAGAAACATGAGGGCTGGAGGTAGACGGGGTGGTCGGAGCAATCCCCAAAGAGCCCAGCTCTATGGTGGTCCCAGGAGAACTCTCAACAGCTAACACCTGATTTCCTACTAAGAAAACAAACTATCTTGGATTGGAACAACATCTTGCTGAGCACTTAGTACGGAAACAGACTACAAAAGCCTGTGTGTCACGTCGGTCTGTTTCCAAAACATCTGCTTTGAGTAAGAAGCAGAGAATAAGTCTGTTTATTACCCTGGCAAGGGTGTGCAAGAGCAGAGAATAGAGAGAAACAGGAGGGAAGTAGTTGGCAGGGTAGGGGACCTCAAGAGCAAATGGCCAAGAGAGGAACTCCAGGTGGCAGGGAGAACAGGAAGGATTTTAGAGAGAAAGACCATCTAATATTGGATTATTAGGCTTGCTTTGCCACGGCCAACTTTTTCCCCAAACTCTCTTTTCAGCTTCTTCATGAAATCTTCTGTAATCCTGTGTTTTTCTATGGTGGGTTAGATCTTCTTTGGAGGAAATTAGTGAAAAAGAGATAGGGTTTCTTGTCTGAAACAATATGGCATACTGAAGAGATCACAAGGAAGAGGGCAAGCATGATCCAATATAAGCTTCCAGAATTAAAAAGTGAAATGATGGGATGGATGGGCTTTGAACTTGGAGAAGGTGTGCGAATGGGGTTTCAAGCCAATCTCACTAAATTTTCAGGTAGTAGGAAGCATCTTAGCTGACATCTAGTTTATGTCAGCAAAGATTTAACTGATAGTTATAGTTAGGAATAAACATATGAAGAAGATCAGATCCTTACTATAGAATTTACAGTCAACTTGGGAAGACATTCACATGTATAAGAGGGTAGTGAGGAAACTCTGAACTAGTCAGCAGCTTTCATCCTTCGTGGGGCCATCCGACCATTTTCTCTCTGACACTCCAAGAACCATCTGCAGAGTACAAAATAAGAGACTGACTACTCTTGGGCTTTGGACAATGAACATTGCAAACTAAAAAATAACCATCAACAAATGAAGATTTTCCATCACTCTGGACTTAAATTTCAGGCAATCCTCTTTCTACCTACGTATTTTTCCCTCTCTCCCACTACACTCTAAGATGTCAGAGTGTCCTATGAATATGCGTCCCTTGGAATTCTCAGCACTATGCTCTGTGTCCTCATGAGAAGAGCAAAATATGAATGATCTTGTATTCTGTACATTCCTTAAAAATATCTGTTGACTTAAGAAATGTATGTATGAATTTTTATGGATTTAGATTTTTCCAAAGGAACTGCCTAAGATAACATTTCTCAGGGGTACATATATTTTCAGCACATTCAAAATCTAAGTAAATTTTTTTAAAAAAAATTTTTTAGGGTGGCGCCTGTGGCTCAGTGAGTAGGGCGCCGGCCCCATATGCCGAGGGTGGCGGGTTCGGACCCAGCCCCGGCCAAACTGCAACCAAAAAAAAAAAAAAAAATAGCCGGGCGTTGTGGCGGGCGCCTGTAGTCCCAGCTGCTCGGGAGGCTGAGGCAAGAGAATCGCGTAAGCCCAGGAGTTGGAGGTTGCTGTGAGCCGTGTGACGCCACGGCACTCTACCGAGGGCAGTAAAGTGAGACTCTGTCTCTACAAAAAAAAAAAAAAAAAAAAAATTTTTTTATTATTTCAGAATGTTACAGGGGTGCATTTTGGTAACATGTATTACTTTTGTACAGTTTGAGTCAAGGTTATAACTGCATACATCCCCCAGATAATGTGCATTATACCTGTAAAATATTCCTACTTAATCAGAAAATTCTTATACTTGTGTTTTTAAGAATATTAAAACAAATTAAAGCATATATGATCAGAGAATATCACCAGTAAACGTCATCAGTTCTTAGCCATTTCACAATCCATTATTCCATCTATTCCTCGCAATATCTCTGGGGGTTGGACAATATCGTTCTTCTTTTCTAATGAGGATGTTGAAGCCTATTGACAATAATCTCTGGAATTTGTACTCAGATTCCTTTGATGCCTTCCTAGGACCCAGGTAACCTAACCTTGTTGGAATGAGGGTGAGCTGAGAGTTCTGTGATCACGCGTCACTGCTTTACTCTACGATATGAAGTTGGGCAAGTCATCCCTAATCCACACTGCCCCTACTTTCTCAACTCTGCACCCCTCTTCTTGTAGATCTGGCACCTCTTGACCTCCGTTTCAGACATAGCCTGGTTTCTGAGACCAGTATTTCTTAAATGCAAAAGGAATATTTTAATACCTGGGAGCTCTTTCAGTCGTCCATGCCGTCCTTCCCTTTGCTGAGCACTCTTCTAAGTTTGGAAGCTAGAATGGTAACCAAAACAAGAGTCCTGTGCTTAAGATCCATTCTGATGCCTGGTAACATGGGAGCATCTAAGTTTCCCAGGTGACAGGTAGGGAGGTAAGATGGGGAACACATGGACTTCAGATGTGACTTCTGCATTCAAAATTCTGTTTCTACTACCTATTATCTGGTGGGGTGAACAACAAGTCACTTTATGTCTGTGTGTTCCCATCTGTAAATGAAGGGTTCCAGCCTCCCAGGTTATAAATGGGTGTGGATGGCAGCTGTTTAATTCCAAAGCCTCCTTTCCGGGGCTGTGAGGACGCTTCCTTTGGAATCCATGGTTCCTTCTGAGTGCCAGCCCTTTTACAAACATTGCCTGGCTCAGTTGCTGCCTCTCCTCCTTCCTGGTTTCCCGCATTCTCTCTTGTCCCCATTGGATTCATTCTTCATTTGTATTTAGAATGATGCTTTAAAAACATGTGCTTGATCATGCCACTTTTATGACTAAAATCCTTCTATAGTTTCCCATTTTCTTGAAGTGAAATTTAAGCAACCCATCATGTGTCCCCTGCCTCCCCCTCCTAAGCTCATGCCCGGTCCTGCACACCTTTTGTTCAGTTTGCTGTAGCCCTTCTTGTCTTGTTGTCCCTTAGAACGTCAAGTCCATTTCTGTGTTTGGGTCTTTACATAGGTTTGCCTGCTGTCAGAAATGCTATGTCCCCCAGATTTTTACCTTACGGGTTCTTAGCAAAAATACTATCTACTTACAGAGCCCTTTGCTTACCACATAATCTCAAATACCTCCATTTATGCAGTGGCTCACATCTGTAATCCTAGCACTCTGGGAGGCAAGGCAGGTGGATCACCTGAGCTCATGAGTTTGAGACCAGCCTGAGCAATAGTGAGATCCCATCTCTAAAATTAGCTGGGCATTGTGGCAGGTGCCTGTATTCCCAGCGACTCAGGAGGCTGAGGCAAGGGATCACTTGAACCCAAGAGTTTGAGGTTGCTGTGAGCTATGATGCCGTGGCACCCTACTGAGAGTGACAAAGTGAGACTGTCTCAAATAAATAAAAATGAAATAAAATACCCCATCTTTAATCACTCACTTGTTTCTACTATCTAAAATTATTTTATTTATTCACTTACTCATTTTCTTCCCCCATCCAGGAATATCAACAACCAATAAGAATCTGTGTGTTGACTCCATAGCTCCAGTATCTAGGACAGTGCCCAGGACATAAAATGTTTTCAGCCAGTATGTTTGAATGACCCTGTAGAAGATGCTTCTCATTTTGAATACCTTGCGGGGCTGCTGGACGAGATTTTACACCAGCTTGCCTAAATTTAGCACACACTTAGCTTTAACTCTCTTGAAAGAGACACCATTAAGCTAGTTAAGAAGAATAGGCAGCTATAACTGTCTTCAGAAAACATTCATAAGCAAGTACGCTCTCTTTATTAAAAGGGGCCCCTTTGGGTCTTGCCTAGGGAACAGTTTCATAAGGACAAGTGGGTGGATGGCCTGATTACAGAGGCCATTCTCTGTAAGCAAGTTTCCAGAAAGGCACACAAGATATTCAGCAGATCACCATCCACTGCCCTCCTCCTCCTGCCCATCCACTGCCTTCTCTCCCAGGCACAGTTTGAAGAGTTGCCCAGGTTGTCATCCCATCACCCACTAGTTGCTTTCCTCCGCCCCGCCTGCTGCTGTTCATCTTTTCCCAACATAATTACCATCTTGTTAATAAGTGCGATGAGTGGGGACAGCACAGAGGGGGCTGCATTCTGCCCCCTCCCTGAGTGCTGGCTGGGAGTGAATGGGAAACATGGATGTTAGGGCTGCCACCCCAGGAACTCCAAGGCACACCTGATAATGGTTCTTGCTTACAGAGATGGCACAGGAAACCAGCTGGAGGAAGGCGGGGCTGTAGCCCCATCTTGGTCCCCAGGCTGAGCCCCATGTGCCATAGTTGTGCCTTCCAAAACACCACAGAAAGAACGCAGCCCAAGCCTTCTGATAACTTCATTCTAGCCCTGAAAAGGACACCCTTGCCCGCCGCTGCCTTCCCACCCTCACCCAGGCCCATACTTCGGAGGGAATGCGTCGGTGCTGGCCTGCAATCCTGACTCTCAGTGGTGTTTATTATCAGCCAGCAACTCCTACCTGCAAACCAGAGTTCCAGGCTGGATGAAGGATGTGGGTCAGGAAGGCAGAGGCGTATTAAGGGGTCTTTCCTCAGGCAGAGTGCTGAGCCCCACAGGAAACCTACCCTGGAGGACCACCCGACTTTAGGAACTGAACTCTTTGCTACTTTATGTGCTTTCGTAGCATGTTAGCAAGAAAATTTATTTCAGCAACAGCACGAGGGGCTTAAAATAGTAGGGCTTAAATTAGAATAGTAGGGCTATCAGTGGTTTGGTGATTCCTTAATTTCGTCTTAAACTCAGTGGGGCATAGCCATAGGCGCAGGGGTGGGAGGAAGGGGTGTAGCTTCGTCTCTGCCTGAAGCAGAAAGACGCCCGTTTGGATCACAGGAGGAAAACGCAAAGACAAAGGCACTAGCTCGATTTTTATCACCAGAGTGCCCTTTCTTTCTTTTATCTGCCTTTCCTTTCTCCGCACAGCTGAGCTCTGCACAACGCTTGGAAAGGGGCATGGCAGGAACAAGGCAAACCTCGTTTCATGCCACGAATTACTCCCCGGTGCTCTTTTAAATATTAAACTGCACCACGTTATTAATCGTTAGGAAGGCAGCAACAGCTGAACGGGCCACACAGGCCCCATCTTCAGTGACATAGACCCCAGGATACTGAAAAACAGAGGGAAAGTTGTTAGAGAACCACCTGCGAGGTTTTCACTTGTCACCTCCTCCTTTCTGTCCTGGGACTAGCAGGGACTGACACTCTTGGCCCCCAGCGTGCAAAATTAAAGGAGAAAAGGTAGGATGCTTTGAACACAGGGAAGCCTCGCTGATTTGAAAAGAAGGGGTGAAGGTCAGTGTAGAGAAGTGGAAAGCTCAAACTCAGAATAATCTTTAAAATATCTATGGATATCTCTTTCAAGTATATAGAGTAACTTAGAGTTGATGAAGCGTTGCCAAAAAAGGAATTCCTATGGGAGACCGGGTAAATATTTATTTATTCATTTATTTGAAGCTTAGTGTTCACACATCAATCTCTGATTTTAAAAAATTGGCTGTAGGAGGGCTCTGGAAATTATTTTCTTATATAATTGTAAATCCATTCTTTTAGTCATTGAGGCTTGAAATTGTAGTGACATTTGACTTCTCCATTTATATCTTTTTTTTTTGCCCATTTTTCTTTTGTTAGAACTCTCATTAGATGAGCGACTATAATATGCCCAGTAGCCACTGTTTCTAATTTTGATCTTTACTAAATACTTCAAAGTAGATAATTTTAGGCCCACTTGGCAAATAGGAAAAACTACAATTCCTAGGAATGAAATGGTTTGTTTTAGGTCACAAGGTTCATGTAAAAATAGGTAAAATAAATCCAATAACATGCTGCCTTCTTTTTCCTCCTTAATAGACTTGCTGAGTCTATATATCAGAGCTATGCTAATCTCAGTGTAATATATCTGGATTTTACTAGGAATTTAGTGCATTTTCCTATTAAAATCTATAGAAAAATTGGGCCTAAACATTAATTAAGAGCTTAGAGTATTTGTTCCTGTTAGAGCTATCTCTTTGGTGGTTGCTGCAGTGGGTCACATCTGCATCCAGTAGACCCCAACTACTGGTCTAGCTATGACTTCATCCCTAAGGGATGAAGTGGTGGTGACTGGCTCTGAGCTGCCTTCCAGACTTAGGAGCCACTGTGCCAGAGGTTAATCCTGAGTACCGTACAAGGGGTGTCCAACCTGTGGCCCATGGGCTGGAATGTTGATTGTTTCAGGCCTGTTTTGCTTGTCTGTGATTGTCAGATGTCACAAAAAGCATGCATGGACCCTTTTTCCCCCTTCTCTCATTAGCTTTCATTAGTGTTTGTAAATTTAATGTGTGGCCCAAGACAACTCTTATTCTTCCAATTTGCGTTAAAGAAGAAAAAAGTTTGGACACGCTTGACTCTTCAGCATTCCCTATATGGGCTCCATCTACACTTATTTCTGTATATTCTTCCTGTTTCTTTGAACCAATATCTGTTAATAACTGGAATTCTTCACCAACTCTAATTTACTGAACTAAATGCTTATACTTCTTGCCAGTTACCATTTTCCAAAAAGACTAAAACATGACCCATATTAAAAATTATCATCGGAGGAGATTTTCTTGAAACAAACAAACAAAACAAAAAAAACCCCAGCATGTCAGACCTATGACTTTTCTTGATTTGGTTCCATATTATTGACAACTCCAAGAAGCTTCCTTTTCCTTTGTGATCACTGCTGCCCAATCTCAGGATGTCTCATGTCCAAGTCCACTTTTACTATGACAAGACCCAAAGACCTATAACTTAATGGGTAGATTTTTATTTTAAAAGCACATGACTCTTGAATCATGGCTTTGGCCTAAGGTTAATGAACATTTTACTTTTGTTCTTAGCTTGGGATGAGGACATATATGGCTCAATCAACCTGTGTCTGTCGTACAGCTGGGGAGGAGTCTAAAAAGGGTTCCAAAAGATGTTCCAAAAGCTGAAACAATGGGCTGAATATCACATGACGAAATTTAACAGGCACAAATACAAATTTAAAACTAATAACCACCAACATTGAACACATGAATAATTGGGAGAAATTTATCAATAACACATGTGAAAAAGATGCAGGGGTTTTAATTGACTTTCAGCTCAATATGAGTCAAGTGTCTGATGTAGTTGCCAAAATATGAATGCAATCTTAGGCAACCAAAACAGAATAAAATATGCTTTTGGGAGCAAGAAGCCATCATTCCCTGCATTCCACTGTGCAAACGAGATCACACCTGGAGCATTGGGTTGGGTTCTGGGGAGAACTCAGATAGTGGAGGGACCTGGATCCATTTTATGTGAGGAATAATTGAAGGAATTCAAGGTCTGGGTAGAAGAAAACCATGACAACTATCTTAAAATATCCAAAGATTACAACATCTGAGAAGAATTAGTGTTTTCCTATGTAATCCTATACTTGGAAAATGGGAGAGTCTATAATCAGTATGTAGGGGACATTTTTATCATTTAAAATGTTCTTTCAATTTTTTTTAAATGACAAAAACCCTTGTATGTGTTTATCATGTACAACATGTTGTTTTGAAATACATATACATTGTTGTTAAATGTGATGAGCCGCGTTCTGAAAATTATTTATCTGTCAACAAATTAAGCAGGGGCTGGATAAGCACCTCTAGGGATTTACAAAGGAAATTTATGCCTCCGATAAATCAGGTCTGCACAAGAAGAACTGTAGTGTGAACATGGGTGCCATGCAACTTGCACACTAGTGGACAATCCTGAATCACTTATTATATTTTTCTGTGATTTCCTCTTGTATTTCTAGTTAAAATGAAAGTTCTCTGCAGCCAGAGACAGGACCTTATCCCATGCCTCTTCTCCTACTGTCTTCCTCTTTACTTCTAGCGTGGATCAGAGATAAACCCATGATAAATACATACTCATTGATAGCTGGCATTATTAATTTGTGTAGCCAATATTTTTCTCCATGGAAGTATGAAGGTATTTGCCATCTTATGCCATGATTGTCACATTTATGACCTGTGGCAATAGAGTTAACATTCTGTGATTCTTGTAAACCTTTATTTATTTATCTCATTTGAAATCACTGAGGTTCTATCCCCAAAGATATCCAGTTCTGAGCAATGTGGGCATGCTGGGAAATCTCCCTATGCCTTAGCGTTCCTTTTGTGAAGCAAAGGAAGGAGATTTGCAAGGTCCCTTTCAATGCTGTCATTCTACGAATGTCATCCTGTGGACTGCCTTAGGAGTTTTGATTATTTCGTCTTTTTCATATATTTTCTTCATCTCTCTTCTGTGTGCCTCCAATGACTTTGATAATATCAGCACTGAGCTGGATATGTTAGCATCAGATTCTGAGCATAGCATCTCAAGAACTCTTAAAGATTAAATATGTAGAGAATTATAAATATTTGAAATACCCTGGGGCTGGTAGTATGTACTGTCTTTAAAAAGATCTTTTTGATCTAGTATCTTTTATTTGCTTGCTTGTGAGCTGGCTTTTTTTACCCTCTGTTAGAGCATCAAACCCATTGCAGCCTTTCAGGATGGTGGAATGCCCTGGAAATAGTCACAGCACCCTAACTCCGGGATCCCCAAACTTACTTGGTATTGAGGAAAAGATGGGATACTCACAAGCTCTGATACCTCAGCAGAGTACGAAACTAAGGTTTACTTTTGCTGAGACAAAACAATCTTAACTGTTAACTATTAAGAGGCCCAAGCTCTGGCTTTAGCTTTGCCAAAACTTAGGAAAGACTTTCTTCACTTAGGAAAGACTCATAACCTTGTCCAAAACCCATTTTCTAAGTTAACGACTCAGACATTCAACAAATATTTATCTTATGTTTTATTGAGTATCTATTTACTAATTCTTGATCTATTATAATTAAAATTTTGTTATCATAGCTCTACCACAGAGATAACTTCAATAGATATAGTTTCTACATGATGCTGACCTTGATGAGTTAGATTTGTTTCTTATTTATTTATGAAAATATTTCATCCTTTTTTCTTCTTTGCTTACTTTATTTCTTCCTTATTTCGGTTCTTCCTTTCTTTTCTCTTCACGAAGTTTCCTCCCAAAATGCTTTCAGATGGCTCCTAAAAAGGCACAGGAGAAAACAGTGATTTAAAGAAAGAAGTTAAGACAAAAGAAAAAAATGAGACCTGGATAAATATACAAGAGAGTATATACACAGAAGATATGAGATATGAGAATGGGTGGCACCTGTGGCTCAGTGAGTAGGGCGCCAGCCCCATATACCAAAGGTGGTGGGTTCAAACCCAGCTCCGGCCAAAATGCAGCAAAAAAATAGCCGGGCGTTGTGGCGGGCGCCTGTAGTCCCAGCTGCTTGGGAGGCTGAGGCAGAATCGCGGAAGCCCAAGAGCTGGAGGTTGCTGTGAGCCCTGTGACGTCATGGCACTCTACCGAGGGCAGTAAAGTGAGGCTCTGTCTCCACAAAAAAAAAAAAAAGAAGACAATATGAGAAACTTGGAGGGCATAGCGTATACAGAGTAAGAGAGTATGTCAGAAAACAAAGGATATGAGGATTAGAGAGCAGAACACAAACTTCTTAGCAAATCTCCACCACTCAATCTGGGTTTTGCTTTGTTTTGAGATAGTCTTAGACCATCACTTAGGCTAGAGTACAGTGTTGTGATCCTATTTCACTGTAACCTCAAACCCCTGGGCTCAAACAATCCCCCCAGCTGGGCCTACAGGCATGTGATACCACACCTGACAATTTTTTTTTTTTTTTTGTAGAGACTGGGTCTTGATATGTTGCCTATGGCTGGTCTCAATCTCCTGACCTCAAGCAATTTTCCCATATTGGCCTCCCAAAGTACTAGAGTTACAGGGATGAGCCCTTGTGCTGGGCCATGTGCACAGCTCTTTCTGGAGCAGTTCTCAACCTGTGAGTCGAGTCTCCTTGGTAACAATGAAAATACATCACATTAGGAAGGTTGAGAACCACTGTTCTAGAGTGTTACATTATGTTTTATAATGGCAAGGAAAGGAAAAAATAAGGAATTACATATTTCAGCATGCCTAGAAGCATGGTTACTACTGATCCTGGAGCCAAGGAGAAAAAAGAGAAGGCCGCGTGTTGGTGTAAATGTGTTTCTCAACAACCTCCCCCCCAAAAAAAAATCAACAACAAAAACCACAGTTTTGCTAAAATTAACTCTTTTAATATTTCTCCACATAGACACTGGCCATTGTGCCAAATAGTGTTTCATTTAAAGGCATTCTTTGTGGTAAGGAACCAAAGGGTATCGGGAAAGACATGGTCTCTCTAGTTGGCCAGCTTAACAAAAGAATGCATTTTCAATAAAAAAGTAAATAGATAAACTACGCATTTTTCAAACAACTCTCCATAAACTCAGAGACCCAAATTCTCTCAGAGGCCTGACAGAGCTCTTGGTAACTGTTGATGGTTCGTGGGTTGGAGATTATACTCCCTGATGAATACCAAAATAACACTGCTTTTATTTCTAGTAAAGTTTGGATCAGATAAACAGTCAAGTTTGGATGAAGATAAAAGTTCTTTGGCTCAAATGATTACGATTAAATACTTACTGTCTGTTGGTATGTTGCATACAGTACTTCTATTTTTATAATGACCCTTGAGGGTAAGTATGATGTAGAAACTGAGGCATATGGCTCAGCGCCCATAGCTCAGTGAGTAGGGTGCTGGCCACATACACCGAAGCTGGCCGGTTCAAGCCTGGCCGAGGCCTGCTAAACAACAAGACAACTACCACCGAAAAATAGCCAGGCATTGTGGTGGGCACCTTTAGTCCCAGCTACTTGGGAGGCTGAGGCAAGAGAGTCACTTAAGCCCAAGAGTTGGAGGTTGCTATGAGCTGAGATGCCACAGCACTCTACTGAGGGCAACATAGTGAAACTCTGTAAAAAAAAAAAAAAAAGGAAGGAAGGAAGAGAGAAATTGAGGCTTAGAGAATGTGTGTCAGTAACTTGTCCAAAGTCACACAGCAAGTAGAGGGATCAGGGCGTGTCCCTCCGACTGTGTCAGACTGCAAGGCAGCTGCTCCATGGGTCTTGCCGTGGATCTACCTTGGGTAACTTCTGTAACAAATGTTTATTCTATCTCTATATTTGTGTAACTGGCATTGTTTATTCAAATATCTGTACAGTTTTTTAAACACTTTAGGATTTTTTTTTTTTTGGTCTTAAAGTGGAGCAAATATTACGAAAGAAAATTATGTCTCTCTCTCTCCTTCCTCCGTCCCTCCATCTTGCTTTTGTCTAATTTTACAAAGCCTGTCTAGAGCCCTACAGAACATAACACATAACCCTGTTTCTATTTTCATTTTTCCCAGTCTTAAAGAAGAGTCGATTTTGCACCTGATCAGGTCAGGGCTTATTGGATGCCATAGAACTAAGAGAAGGAAATGGACAGTTTGACCCAAAACCAACAAAGAGCCAGTTCTGTTATTATTTGTCACATTTTTAATGGCCAGTCGTTTTCATATGCTTGGGATGGTCCTAGACAAAGTTTCTTGATGTTATTATCAAAACATGTACAGGGTAGAAATCAGGCTAAAAACCATGCTCCTGACACAATGTCCACACTTGCCCAGCCTGTCACATAGGGTCCAACATTTTTCTTACACCAGTGTAAGAAAGTTAAGGGACGTGATCTCACCATTCTTTCTCTGTCCAACATCTATGCTAATGACCTCTTAAAACTTAAAAAAAAAAAACTTTAGAATCAAGTAAAGTTAATGCTTATAAAAACTAAAACAATAACATCCTTGTTGTACAAAATATAGAAAGCAAAAATATGAACACAAGAAGATAAAACTTCACTACCATTTCACCTGTGTAATATTGCTACTTATGTGTGTATAATGGATCTCTAGACTTTTTTCTGTGTGAATGAATGCACAAAACATATAGCACATCTATTTATTTGATGTAAGAGAATTAGAATTTCACAGAAAATATAATAACGCATTCTAATTTTTCCATTTTATTTTGTAAGCATGTTTTATGCTAAGGGAATAAGCCAGGCACAGAAAGAAAATATTGCATGCTTCTTTCACTTATATGTGGAATCTAAAAAATTAAAAAGTCAAATAGATGAAGATAGAGAATAACAGTGAGCAGCTAAAATCTACTTATTTAACAAACATCCCTAATAAAGTATAATTTTATTAATTGTCCTCATGATGTTGTACATTAGATCTCTAAATCTAACCCTACCTATCTGTTTTTTATACCCTTTGACTGTATCTCCACAGCTCCTCCCTCACTCTCAGCCCCACTGCTCACTGTTTTAAAACTACTATGTGAGATGATGGATGTGTCAACTTGCTTTGGTAGAGTCACCACTATACTATTGATATTCATCTCATAACATCATGTTGCAATTCTCAAATATACACAATAAGATTTGTTTTAAAGGAACAAGTTGATTGAAATTTTTAAAACCATGTTTTAAATTGTTATTTATTTATTTATTTATTATTAAATCATAGCTGTGTGCATTAATGCAATCATGGGGCACCATACACTGGTTTACTGGTTAACATAGCCTTCCTGCCTTTTCTTAGTTACTATGTTGAGACATTTACACTCTACATCCAGTAAGTTTCACATGTACCCTTGTAAGATGCACTGTAGGTGTGGTTCCACCAATCACCCTCCCTCCGCCCGTCCTCCCCCGCCCCTCACTCTCCCACTTCCCCATATTCTTAGGTTATAATTGGGTTATAGTTTTCATATGAAAGCCATAAATTAGTTTCATAGTAGAGCTGAGTACATTGGATACTTTTTCTTCCATTTAAATTTATGAACAATGCTCCAACGTAGGTTATAGTGCAGCTTCTTTAATTATTCCAACATGAGTACATATTTATGTTTTTAATTTTTACTATGTAAAACAGTCCTGTAATGATCACCATTGTTCATAATATTCATAAAATTGTGGTGTGCATTAAATCACTTTTCATCTACAAGAAGGAAGACAGTAAGTAGGGTCTCAAGTTAACAAGGACAAGAGAACATGAAAGGAATTTCTTTTTGTTTTCCTTTTTTTTGAAGACAGAGTCTCACTCTGTTGCCCCAGGTAGGAGTGCCATAGCTCACAGCAGCCTCAAACTCCTGGGTTTAAGCGTCCTCCTCCCTTAGGCTCCCTAGTAACTGGAACTGCAGGTGTTGGCCACAACTCCTGGCTACGTTTTAGTAGAGATGGGGGGCTGCGGTCCCACTCTTGCTCTCTTGCTCAGGCTGGTCTAGAACTCCTAAGCTGAAGGGATCTTCCCCCTTGGCTTCCCAAAGTAGTATGAGGAGTGAAGGACAGGGAAAATAACAAAGAAAAACTGGAGAAAGAGGCAGGGCCAGAATATCCCTTGGTTTTTATCTTAGAAGCAAAAACAAACAAAAAAAAGAGGTATTTGATGTTTTATCTTAAAAGTAGAGTCGAGAGGTGGACACAAAGGGATTTGTGTTGTGCTGAAGACATCTCTTTGTAGCACAGAGGATTAGACTAAAGGGGCAGCAGGGTGCTCGTGGATAGAAGAGTTAGGAGATTATTACTACAGTCTAGATGGGAGGTAATCACAGCTTTCTGCAGGATGCTAAAAATAAAAGATGGTGACAAAGGCATGGAGGCAAGAGATGTTTAGGTGGCAAAACAGAAAGGACTTTTTGGTGGATGACATATGGGTGGGGAGGAAAGGAAAACGCATTTATAAGAGTAAGCCATAGATTTATAACTTTCACAACTGGTGCTGCCATTCAGCAAGGTGAGGAGTCCTGGGGCAGGATCATGCTTGGTGGGTGGACGGTTTGTGCTCAGTTCTGGAACTCCTGTGGCATCTACACACATGTTGATGATAGGATCAAGAACTTTTAGGAGCAGCCCAAGCTTGAAGTGTGCATTTGACTGTTATTGGCATGTAAAAGGTCATGAAAGAACGAAGAGGTTAAAATACTTTATAAAGAGATGGTATAATGAGAAAAGTAGAAAGCACAGAACAAGCATTAAAGCATAAAAGAGGCCAAGGTCTGCAATAAACATTCTGGTGCAAATATCTTTGTTATAATGTGATTTTTGGTCTTCTGGGTATATACCTAGTAGAGGAATTATAGGATTGAATGGCAGATCTATTTTTAGATCTCTAAGTATTCTCCAAACATCTTTCCAAAAGGAATGTATTAATTCACATTCCCACCAGCAGGGTAGAAGTGTTCCCTTTTCTCCACATCCACACCAATGTACTCAGCCCTACTATGAAACTAATTTATGGCTTTCACATGAAAGCTATAACCCAGTTATAACCTAAGAATAGGGGGAAGGGGGGAGGGAGGGGAGGGAGGGGGGAGGATGGGCGGAGGGAGGATGATTGGTGTGATTACACCTGCGGTGCATCTTACAAGGGTACATGTGAAACTTAGTAAATGTAGAATATAATTGTCTTAACGCAATAACTAAGAAAATGCCAGGAAGGCTATGTTAACCAGTGTGACGAAAATGTGTCAAACGGTCTATAAAACCAGTGTATGGTGCCCCATGATCACATTAATGTACACAGCTATGATTTAATAATAATAATAAAAAAAAGAGGCCAAGGTGCAGGAAAAGAGTAGCCAAAAAACTCGCAGGAACACTATAAATGGTGTGGGAATAGAAGGGGATGAATGGGTGAATGAACAAACCACCTGTTTCTATTTGACTCTTAAATGTGGCTCTTTGGACTTTCTCTTGTGAATTCCAAATCAGCCCCATAGACGTGTTAAAATGGTACATATCACAAGGTGGGGAGAACCTAGGCGTTATCTATTTTTAAGCAGGTCATTTATGATAGTTTGATCATTCATTTTAGCTAATCAGAGGAACTTTAAAAGTGGCACCAGACACCCACATCCTGCAAAGATGGTGAGTGAGAATTAAGGAGATGGTCATTCAGCCTGCAGGTCTCTACAAATGTAAAATACAAGTTCAGGCCAAATGTAAATGGATGCTGCTACTCCCTCCTATGTCATCCCAATTATACTTTTGTCTCTGGTTCTGGGAAGGGGATAGTTGATAAAAAGAGTTATTCTACATGAGCTTGGCTCCAGGATGTACACGGTGATTCAAGGACTCAAGGATAAAAGAGGTTTGGTGAAAGCCTATCTGAGCTACAAAGGAAGTCACTGGGATACTGAGATTCCATCTGAAAAAAAGGAGTAGAAAGCGTGCAGGTACCAAGACTGGAAAACCTCTTGAAAAACTGGACAACAGGGTGGCGCCTGTGGCTCAAAGGAGTGGGACGCCGGCCCCATATGCTGGAGGTGGCAGGTTCAAACCCAGCCCCGGCCAAAAACTACAAAAAAAAAAACAAAAACAAAAAAAAAAAAACAGAAAAGAAAAACTGGACAACATTCCCACCAGCCTGTGCCTGTTGCTTTGATCCTCTGAAGCCCCTAGGCCAAAGGACTCTGTTTGCTCTTGAATACATCTCAAAAAGGTCTTTGCTGAGGAGGGCATAAGCTGTCCCCCAGAATGAATTTAAAAGGTGTCGTTTGGTGAGCCCGTAGATTCATGATGAAGTCATCAGTTCCCAAGAAGAAACTGATAAGTAGATACAGATGAATATTCACTTAGAGCATGTGTATGGAGAACCCAATGTGTGCTAAGTCCATGAGTTACTCAGCAAGAGGTTAATCTAATGATCAGGATCTTATAAAAAGTGTACTCCACCCTCTAATGTGTTTTAATTAATTGGTTCATTTATTCATTCATTTGACACAGTTTTATTGAATGCCTGCTACGTCTCAGACATTGAAAATACTACTGGGAACACAGCAGACAGGATAGTTAACTTCGTGATTTAGCTTGGTGATATTTTTTATCCTTTTTTAGATTTCCTAATCTGTTTCTTTCCATAGGATCCCTGGATCCGTCTTGATGTTGCAGCTGAAGATACTTTTTAATATAGTCTCAGATCCATAACTCTGCTAAACAGTGCCACAAAATATCCCTGAACTAGGTCATGTTACCTGAGTGTCCCTGCAGGGCAGAGGTCTGAGGAAGGCCCTTCCTGCTCTCTCCCCGGTCTGCTAAACCTGCTATTTCCTAAAGACTCACACTTTTCATATCTGTCCTGTCAGCCTAAAGCAATTAGGGCATCTGGGGACAGAGTCCCCATTTCTGGAGTTCCTGGTCCAATTACCTTCTCGTTAAATAAATTAACATGAAAATATAAAATATCTAAAGTCCAATTACATTTTAGTTATTCTGTATAGAAGCAAACTGAGTTCTTTTGAATATGCACATTAATTGGGAGCAGAAGATGAATTTTGTTTATCGTTTTTTTGAGTGGCTCTTTTAAAGTGTCTCTCATTTTAAATTTCTTTCACCTTGTTTCCCCAGGAAGGGGGGTTTCTCTTCACAGATCCACACTTCTACCTTGCATGGAACTAGAATTCTCTCTTTATTGGTTCTCCATGTCAACCTCTACCTTAATTAACCCCTACCTTGGGGTTAATTATCTTTGATTTAGTGTTTTTTTCATTTCCACACCCTTAAAATATACAATGGTGTACAAAACAGTATAGTTTAATAAGAAGAGTTATGCGTGGGAGAGGGATGTAAAAGAGCAAAGTGGACGGAACGGCAGGTAGGTTTTGCTAACTCTACCTTGCTCCATCTTGTCTGACAGTTTTTTCTTTTTCTTTTTTTTTTTTTGAAATTAGCAAATGACTAAAAAATTATAAAACAGTTTTTAAAAAGTTGAAATGATGCCTAAAAATATCAAAAACAAAATAAAGCAAGTAATTCTAACTCTATGTAAGATTGCTCGTTTAAAAATATTATTTGGCTATACAAGTTCTGTGAGATTTATCGTAAGGCCCAAAAGAACTGTGAACAAACTAAACTGTAATTAGCAGTTAGTAATATTACATTTTAATATTAGCATTTAATATTAAATAGCACAGTGGCTCACGCTTGTTATCCTAGGACTCTGGGAGACAGAAGCAGGTGGATTGGTTGAGCTCAGGAGTTCGAGAGCAGCTTGAGCCAGAGCGAGACCCCCTTCTCTAAAAATACGCAGACATTGTAGCAGGCAGCTACAGTCCTAGCTACTCAGGAGGGTGAAGCAAGGGGATCATTTGAACCCATGAGTTTGAGGTTGCTGTGAGCTATGACGCCATGGCACTCTACCAAGGGCGTCAAAGTGAGACTCTGTACAAAAAATATTAAAAACTAGCATTGTTTGTACTTACTATTATTGTTTCTATACATAATACATGTTAAACAATGTATCAAAATGTATTCATTAGTTGTGACTAATGTGGCATGGTAATACATATAATATTAAGATAAAGGAACTATGTAATTACTTCAAAGTGGTTTCAAATTAAGATTTTTCATGCAAAAGAAGAGAGAGGAAATTATGAAATTAAATAAGTGAATACTTTTTTTCTTACATGTGAATTGAAAATATCCCTATGAACATATGATGTGTTTTATCTTCATGAAAAAACATGACTTATATCCTAGTTTTGTCCAGGGAAATAATCTATAAGTGCTAACAATCTGTGCTATTAATAATAAGCTTTGGATTGAAAATTGTTATTTTTAAATACTATTTTCCACTAAAGGGAGCCAATAATTTTTGGTGAAATGACTGATTCCAGATCTGGGATAGGAAATGCACCAAGAAATATAAAATAATCTATTTACCAGAAAACAAGAAAACTATTTATTCCTATTGGTGTTATGCCAGAAAAGTGCACAGGCACCAATGTGAAAAGAAAAGAGCTACACTGATTTAAAAAAAAAAAAAAGAGTGAACAATTAGATCACTCAAGCAAAATCTGGCTATAACAGATTAATTAGAACTCATCCTTAAGTTCATAATGACACAAAAATACATCTCATTGATCACTTTAAGAAACTGGTGAAGTACAAAATTGTTATTCAAAAATCTGGTAGCAAGAAAATGGGGGAAGGGGAACTCAAATATTAATCCTGCCTTTCTTATATAATATATTTGAGGGTAATTTAATAGTAGAAGAATACCAGTGCTTCTTTATAGAAGAATCCCACAGCTGATAAGAGCAGAAGGAATTGTAAAATAACAACACGTTGCCACCGTTAACTTAAAAATAAATCTTGACAGCTGCTAAAACTGGTAGACGAAAGGCGAATGGGGAAGTTAAAAATGGATAAATCAAATCAATGGCCCCCAAACCTGTCCCACTGATAAGTATTAACATCACAGGAGAGAGGTAATAAGACAGTATGTGGCTCTTCGAGTGATAGAGTATGTTTGCTAAAAACAAACAAACTTGAATCTGATTGCATCTCCATCAAGGCTCAAGGTTTACAAAGGAAAAAAGAACATGCTAAATGACCCCATATAGCCAAATTCATGATGTGAGAAACATGATAGGAAATAGGACTTGTTTTTTTCCAACAAATAAATGATGAGTGGGGGATGGGAAAAGAGCAGAGAAAAAAGAGAGAGACTCTGAAAGAAGGAATTTTATAAATTAAGAGAGCTCAAGAGACAGACACAATATATGGACACTGTTTACTTATCAGTTTATAAGCGAGTAAAGTAATTGATGGCACAGTTGATGGAATTGGACACTATGTAATTTTAGTCTTGGCACAAATGATTTCTTTTCAGGTAAAATACTGGTATTGTGATTACTTTTAAAAGTTTCTGTATCATTGTCACTTGAATGTGTAATTTAAAAAAAAATGTAGGCTTAAGATTATGAGAATTTTTCACGTAATTCTTAGGGCCTCCATAATCAATTAAGGAGTTATGCAGGGCAAGTATTACTAGGCCTAATTTGTCTAGAGGAAAATGGAGTCAAAATGTTTAGATGTTTTATTCTAACATCTTCCTAGTGGTTGGCACCATGCCTTGCTGGTTGACTACCTCAGGCTGACCATATTAACACATCAGCAAAACCCAGAAGGAAATAGTCGCATCTTAGCCTAAAAGCTCCTTTTTCATTTTTTAATCAAATGTGCTTAATTTCACTTAACACATTCAGACAAAACACACACACACAGAGGCAGATAACCTAAAGTCAGTCACGTCTTCCTTTTGACTCGTATATCCAATAGTAAGAGCTCTCTTCTGTACATTTTTCTATACGTACTTAGGATAAGCAAACTCCAGGTAACTTAAGTTTTTAGCTACCTTGATTTTAACATTAACCAGTAGCATTCAATAATCTCCCCCAATGACTATCTAACATTAAGGCATCTGATTTAATAAATCAAATGTTACTAGCTTATCTGAATTTCACATATATTTATATGTTTTCTATAGCATGATTTTCTACCCATCTTTACAAAAACATAATAAAGATTGCATATTATTCCTGCCAAAAAATCTAAATTTCCTCACTCGGTGAACATTGAGATTATTTTCTATATTTTTGTATTATGGACAAGGTTTGGTCTATATCCATGTACATAAGCTTTTATGTGAATCGTGAGCTAATTCTTCAGGATTGCTTTCCAGAAGTGGAATTAACAGATCAAAGGAGTTTTAAGGCTCTGGTTAATACTGCCAAAAAAGCTTTCCAAAAGTATTGTACTGAGCCACATGCCTGCCAGCAATGCGTCTGTACACCCTCTATAGCAGGAAGACTCTGTAGATCACTAAACCTAAGTAGACTTGACTTGCAGCTCTTCTGCACCTTTATCCTGATGCATATCTGGTCTTGCATTGTGTGTTGGGTAAGAGTCAGGGATGGGGGATGAGCTGGAGATATTATTTCCCTTGGGCTGCTTTTCACAGTCCATTTTTTGTGCTGTGGCTTTGCCCAGAAATGGTTTCATTCAACACTGCCCCCGTTTTGATGCATGAAATCACTAAGTTCTTCCACTTCTTAATCCCCTTAATTCTTTTGATGTGCTGGCTGGTTGAAAACAAAAGGAATAAATAGTTGGCACACAGGAAGCAATGTATGTTTCAAGTGAGGTTTCCTCTCTGTAAAGCTGGGTGATTACAGGCTCAACTGCCTCTGCCTCTATTTCCAAATGGTTCCCTGCATGGTTGCAATGGTGTCAAGATGGTTCAATAGCCATCTTGTCCAGCCCACTGGTCAGAATCAAGCTTAGATGTGCACTGTTATTTCAGGCAGTATTTAGAATTTGCTAATCAGAGAATTGAAACGACATGCAAAACAAAGACCTTCCTTTTTGGTTTGTGTTTTTCTCCTGTTCCCTTCCTATTTCTAACTACCTGGAAAGCCGAAACATGCTTCACACTTTGAAAAAAGACGCATGGAACTTAAAAACACACCGTGGCTCAAAATAAAATATGATAACATGTGATTTAAATCCCCATCTCCTTTCCCTAAATTTGTTTTTTCATTTTACTAAGAATCTTTGAAGGCCTTACTAAAAATTTTAACAAGGGGTACAAGATACAGAGTTTCTCTTCAAACCAGATTCATAGCAGTAACCTATCAAAATCCAAGCTGGGGTCACCACGAACATTTGTGCAGCCAGGAATTGATTCATTCCCTCAGTAGCCATCTATTGTTCATTATATGCCATTACCATGCTGATTATAAATGATTCAAGACTAAAACAGTACAATTCATGTTACTGAGAATATCAACTTCAAGGAAAAGACCAACTATTCATGATTAACTTTAATATAGAATCTTTCAGAAGAAAAAAACAGCTCTGACTCTTGCTACTTATAATAGCCCCTTGAAAAACAAACAAACAAAAAATGTCAAGGGTGGCGCCTGTGACTCAAAGGAGTAGGGTGCCGGCCCCATATACCAGAGGTGCCAGGTTCAAACCTGGCCCCAGCCAAAAACTGCAAAAAAAAAAAGTCAAGAATATTACAAACCACCATGAAAGTCTTAGCTACATATTTGTAATACCATTTTAGTGTATTTTATAAAAAACTACCTTTAATCAGCAGTGAATAAATTTTTGTGAATTAACTTTTTCCTTTATAACTTTTTTTTCTTCTATAGTTTTCCCACAAACAGATCATTCAGAGTTTCCGAATCTTCATTTCTGGAAAATATCACCAAAAAATCCAACATGGGTATGTTTGTTGTGAAGAATCCTGAAGAATCAGGACTTGGTGACCCAGACATGGTGAAAGGTGTCATACCCCCTTGACTTGCTCAGTCTGGGTGTGGTCAGATAAATGTATTTGACCTCATTTCCCTGCGTTGCAAACCTGCCTGTCAACTGCAAGCCCTGGAACCTGAGCCCAAAAGGAGCATCTCCAGCCATGACATTCCTGTCTATGAGGTGTAGGTCTGATCTTGCTAGAGTTCTTCCCTACCTGGAGTTTCATCAGTGGGTAACAATTTCTGGATAATCTCCTTTGATTTATTCCTTAGGTCTTTTCTGTGTCTCTGGAACTGTTAGGAATAGTCATAAAAATAAAGAATTTTCCCTAAACTTCTTTCCAAAAGGAACGTATTAGCTTGCATTACCACCGGCAGTGCAGAAGTGTTCCCTTTTCTCCCCATCCACGCCAATATCTGTATTATTTATTTGTGTTTTCTTCCAGTTTAACTATTTTTTTTATTAATTTTAAATCATAGCTGTGTACATTAATGCGATCATGCGGCACCACACATTGGTTTTATAAACAGTTTGACACATTTTCATCACACTGGTTTATATGGCCTTCCTGGCATTTTCTTAGTTATTGTGTTAAGACAGTTATATTGTACATTTACTAAGTTTCACATGTACCCTTGTAAGATGCACCGCAGGTGTAATCCCACCTATCACCCTCCCTCCGCCCATCCTCCCCCCTCCTTCTTCTCCCTCCCCCCATTCCCCAAATTCTTAGGTTATAACTGGGTTATAGCTTTCATATGAAAGCCAAAAATTAGTTTCATAGTAGGGCTGAGTACATTGGATACTTTTTCTTCCATTCTTGAGATACTTTACTAAGAAGAATATGGTCCAGCTCCATCCATGTAAACATGAAAGAGGTAAAGGCTCCATCTTTCTTGAAGGCTGCATAATATTCCATGGTGTACATATACCACAGTTTATTAATCCATTCGTGGCTGGATGGATCTTGTTATGCTTCCCAGGCTGATTTTGAACTCATGGGCTCAAGGGATTCTCTTGTTGCAGCCTCCTGAGTAGCTAGGACTACAGGTGCGTGCCACCACTCCCAGCTTCCAAGCTCTTTCTTGACATTGAGCTTTTACCTTTCTATTTCCATGTTTCTCTAGTTTTTTATGTGGTTGCTATTATTTATGTAGGTGTCCACTGAATTCTCTCCCAAGAAAGCTATTATTTAATTAGCTATTCACACACTTTATAGCCCAATCATTACCTATTTCCCAGTTCTGTTTTTTTAATATAAATTATTGATACTTAAAATGTACACTATTCAGGTGGTAGTTACACAAAAAGCCCAGACTTCACCTCTACATAATATATCCGTATAACAAAACTTCACTTGTACCCCCTGAATCTATAAAAATAAAAAACATTAAAAAATCAGTCATACAAATTTCCTCTCTTATTTGCTGCTAAGACCATAGTGCCTAGCACAGTACCTGACATATAGCAGAAAACAATAATGATTTAGCAAATAAGTTAGTAAATGAATGAATTTAAGAAATACATCAAATGATTTTAATCTCTTTCTACCTTTAAATTTTTTGACAACCTGAATACCAGGTACTAATATTTAACTTTTCTGCCTAAAAGAGGGATTTGGCATCAGTGTGTGAACATCAGCATTTTTGGCAGTATGTGAAAGAATATGGAGGGTGCTCTGTGATCACTGAAAGGAGCTTCCTTGCTTACAGACTGATAAGCTGAAAAGATGCCTGAACTGCTGCCCATTTCACCAAATTCCAGAAAGATGATTGGCAAAAATTGCCCTCATTCAGGAGGCAGCACTGATCAGCAAGACTTACCAAATGCCATCAGGATTCCAAAGTAGAAATTCCTACAATCAATAACAGACTGATAATGAAATATTGATCGGGGCACACAATGCAGGGCAATTTTGTCCATTTCCTTGAGGGAGCTGGTGCCTACTCAGTCTGTAGGGCCCGGACTGGCCGTCAGCCCCAGTATTTCCTTCTTTAGAGGTTGATTATGATGCTTATTTGATGCTGTCAAGAAATGTGGCTATTTCTAATTTTCTTGGGGCTTTTAGGATGTCTCTTTATTTGTCCTATTTCTCTCATCCTCTCCTTTTATATATGGCTTGAAAATGAGATAGCATGGCTTGGGAAAAGCCTCGTTCAATGCAAAGTTTGAAATCCATCCATCAGTCTGGCCCAGCAGCCATGGCTGTAGTTCAGAGACAACTCTGCCAGTCAGCTGAGCCACTGCTGACGTCAGAGATCACTTCCTCTGCTTCCTCTCCCGTTCTGTGCCTCTCCGAACCCTGGACAGATGGAGTGTGTTTGCACAATGTCAGATGGTACTGCCTTTTGGCTAGAGCTCTAATCAGAGAGCCCTGGTGCTGAAAACCACCCCTTTTTTTCTCTGTGCAGAAGACATAATTCACAGGCATCAGAAAATGTGCTATCAACAACTACCTCCTTCACTTCTTCCTTAGTCTTGTGCTTCTTTTAACATGTAGAGAATTTGCCATCTAAGAATAGAGAGAGACACATTTCTTCCCAGAACCCAGTGTAAGATGCAGTAAAGTGCACTGGTCCTAGAGTTGCAGAGTATGCCCCTGGAATCTGGTTTGGCCTCATCTTAACTTCGAAAGCTTTCCTGGCATAATACAAGGAACAAGGATTGAGGTTTAAAACCATAGACCTGGTTTTAAATTTCAGTTCTGGCACTTATTAACTAAGACAATTTTCTTCTCTCTGAGACAATTTTCTTTACTTAAAAGCAAAATTATGATTTTTACATAGCAGTATTTCCTTGAAAAAGGAGATTACCAATGGAATATCATTCAGAGCCCTAAACTAGGTCTCAATTTGCTAATCTGTAAAAGAGGAAACCCTGGCTGGCTATGGCCTTCCATGTCCTGCCTGAAAGCAGAAGTCATTTTTCTATTTCATAGAACCATATGTTAGAACATGAACACAGGCTGTGCACTAAAAGCTTGTACCCACCCAAAATGTAGTGATTGTCTTCACTGGGTGGTTTTTAAACTGAGAAACTGGCCATGATATTTTAAGCTATTATTGACCTAGATAAAGAGTGTCAAACTGGTAAAATGAATCAACGAGAGGAACAAAGTTGAAAACCAGCTATAAATTAAACTGGAACTCCCTCTGAATTGAGAAAATATGGGTATGGTATACGACCCATATGGCTACATCTCCACAAAGCTTGGAAGTAAATGGATTCAGGTGGAAAATTGATAACTGAAAGGCAAGACTCAAAGGGAAATGGCATCTCGAAAGCTTCATGGGCATGAGGCTAGCTCACCAAAAGACATAGTAGCACTCATCATTCAATGCAATTAGCGTTGGAGCTAAGCTGATCTAAGGATCCAACTCATTCTGTTGGAAGAGTGCATTCTCTTTATTCCCCCAGGCCTGTAGGGTCATATTACTGAGACATCCTAGCAGTTATTAATGTTGTGAATGTTCTTTCTAAGATTGGTCCCCCAAACGTGGACATTTCTATATGAAAGTGGTA
Source organism: Nycticebus coucang (assembly GCF_027406575.1). Lineage (NCBI taxonomy): Eukaryota > Metazoa > Chordata > Mammalia > Primates > Lorisidae > Nycticebus > Nycticebus coucang. The sequence goes on along the minus strand of NC_069781.1, from coordinate 120,882,322 downwards.
TTTTTACCTTCCTGTTTCAGGTAAGGTATATTAGGTCACCAGAGCCTAATATTTCTTCTGCAGTGACTATGGGGGAAAGAAATAAATTGCAAGAAAAAATTTAAATACACTGGGGAGAAGCTATGGAAGAAACAAACTAGATGATCTAAACCTAGATGAGCTCTGTTTTGGTGATCTGAAGATCACCAAATGTTTACTTGCTTAGGGTTATTTTCTGATTCTAGGGATAGGCCAGAGAGGGATATATAGACTCTACTGGGCAAAGGGAAGCCAGGGTGGCCATGGTGGTCACGTGGCACTCGTCTGAAACCAGAAGAGGCTCGAGGCATGGCCTGTTCTCCTCATGGGTGAGTCATTGAATTTCAGTGGGATGGGAGACTGAAAGTTTCATTTTCTTCTAAAAGATGGAATGAGACCACTCAAACAATCAAAGGGCTTCCAAGATCATGTTTCCCACACTGGGGTGTCCAACTCCACAGGCCACACGCTGATTTGTGAGGACTGTTTTTGCTTATCTGTGGTGTCAGATATCATGAAAAGTATGCCCAGACTACTTTTTTGCTAGTCATCTTTCCTTAGTTTTTGTGAATTTAACATGTGGCCCCAAATAACTCTTGTTCTTCCAATGTGCAATAGAGAAAAAAAAAAGGTTGGACATCCTTGAGTAGAGGTTATTATCATAGTATGTCCTTAAAAGTGGCTTACACAGCACGTGCTCACTTCTTCACATTTGCTAAGTTTTCACATGTGTGGGATGGGAAGATAAAGAGGTAATCTTAAAATTTCTGAAGGGCAAGGCAGCGCCTGTGGCTCAAATGAGTAGGGTGCCAGCCCCATATGCCAGAGGTGGTGGGTTCAAACCTAGCTCTGGCCAAAAACTGCAAAAAAAAAAAGAAAGAAAAAAAAATTTCTGAAAGGCAGAACTTAAGTCTTATGATCTTCAGATATCAGGAAACAAGACCTACCTGGCTCTGAACTCAAAGTTTAGAAAGCCAAATCTGAGGAACATGGACAAATTTTGAAACAGATACCATCTTGCTAAATCTGCTACCCTGCTCTGGTTCAAAAAAATCTCAATTCAAATTGCAATGATCACTCCAGGCTCTGCATGGGGTAGGCTTTCAGGCCACCAGGAAACGGGGTAGGGTGGACTGGGAGCTCAAAAAGCCAGGGAAAATATTTGTTCAACTTTTATGCCAGATGGGGATCTCCCTGGAGAAGGAGTCCTGGCCTTCAGCAGCTCTCTCCCGTGTGGTGAAATAAGAGGTCTTCTGTTCACTGCTCACTTATAGAAAGCATATAGTGAGCCACTCACTTGGGGGAGGGGACAGACTCTCCTCCTCTTTGGGATGGCTTTTGTACCTGAAATTTGCTTCTCTGGAGTTGCAGCTAGCCTCAGCACAGGGATGACGTGCACTTATGGATCTTCTCTCTCAGCTCAGCTCCTGACCTTCGGCTTTATTTGGTTCATTTTGGCCATTATCTCTCCCTCTGGATGGGAGCTTCTGTTGAAAGCTGGCTCCAGTTGGCCATCTTACCATATACCATGGAATATTATGCAGCCTTAAAAAAGATGGAGGCTTTACCTCTTTTATTTTACATGGGTGGAGCTGGAACATATTCTTCTTAGTAAAGTATCTCAAGAATGGAAGAGAAAGTATCCAGTGTACTCAGTACTATTATGTAACCAATATATAATCACCCACACTTTCATACAAATGATAAAACACAACTATAGCCCAGAATGAAGGAGAGAAAAAGAGGGTGAGGGGAGGGGAGAGGGGAGGCTGGGTGCAGGAACGGTAATTGGCAGGAACTTCACCTATGGTACATATTGCAAGGGTACACGTCAAATCTATTAAGAATAGAGTATAAACGTCTTAACACAATAATTAAGTAAGTGAGGTGAAAGCTATGTTAACCAGTTTGATGTAAGCATTCCAAATAGTATATAAAATCAGCACATTGTACCCCATAAATACATTAATGTACACTGTTATGATTTAATAAAAAAAATTATTAACAGAAAAAAACAAACTGAAATGATGATTTCTTCATCTTTTCTAACAGAAGGAAGAGGAAAATGTCTTTGGTAGAAAACAATACTATGTGAATTTTCCAAAATTATTTTATATGAAACATCCAGAATTAAAAAAAAAAAATTACATCTGAGAAGAGGTGAAAATATGACCAATAATGATAAATTAAAAAAAACCAGGGGTGGCGCTTGTGGCTCAAGGAAGAGGGCACCAGTCCCATATACTGGAGGTGGCAGGTTCAAATCCAGCCCCGGCAGAAAACAACAACAACAAAAAAAAAAAAGCTCTGCCTCATTCAAAAAAGACCAGACTCACAAATAATCCAGATATTGGAATGAGCAGACAAGGATTTTAAAATAACTGTGATTAAAATGTTATGGTAAATAAAGAATTATCAATAATATTGATGAAAAAGAGGGATAATAGAAAAAATTTTAATTTTTGCAAAAAAATTTGAATGGACATTATAGAACTAAAACAGATAGTATTTCAAACTAAGAACTCATTGGAATGTATGCCAGTTAACTATTCCTCTATAGCAAACCACCTCCAAAATTTAGTAGAGTAAAACAAATATTTATTATTTCTTATAGCACATACAGGCCAAATGAGTAATTCTGAATACCTGAATCAGGCTTAGCTAACTTCAGCTGGCCACGCCCGGATGTTTTCAAGCTGATGGATTGGTTGAAAGATGGTTAGTTTGGGAAAGCTTCATTGATGTTTCATCTCCACTCTGTGCATTCCCTCAGATTTTAGAAGCTACTCCAACAAATGGTGAAGCTTCACAAAAGAGAATGGAAGTGTTCGAGTCCTTCTGAGACACGGGCATTACTTGCAATGCATTCTATTAGCCAAAGTCAATCGCAGGCCAGTCCCCATGGAAGCGGGGAAGAGACTCCCTCTGAGAATCGCTTAAGCCCATGAGTTGGAGGTTGCTGTGAGCTGTGTGAGGCCACGGCACTCTACCGAGGGCCATAAAGTGAGACTGTCTCTACAAAAAAAAAAAAAAAAGAGAAAAACTGTAAAACCACACTGCAAAGAACAGGGATGCTGGGAGAAGAAAGAAATATGAAGGGACATCTTTACATTGTATCCCAGATGAGTTTAACATTCAACTGAATAGAAGGCAGCATCAGTGAACTTGAAGGTGTAGCACAGAAAACAAAAGAATTAAAAAAACAAAGAAACCAGGGATAGTAGAAGAAATTTATGGGGCACTGTCAAGATCTGAATATGTTTATTTTAGAGTTTCAGAAGGAAATAAAGGAGAGAAGATAGAACAGAGTAGACAAAGAGTATCACAGAGTATTGTATCAAGTAGCTTCTATTGTACAAATGTTGAATACAAAAGACAAAGAGAAATTGCTTTTGTGCACACTTGCAGCAAACTATTTAGAAAATACTTTAATACTATTTACAACAGCATCAAAATGTAACTATCTGGAAATAAATCTAACAAAATATGAGCAAAGTATTTAAATTAAAATTGAAAACATACTGCTAAAAGGTACAACAATGAACTAAGTAACACATCCATCACAATTATACTCAATTCTTAACAGTTTTGAAATTTACCATTGCATCATGCACATTAGGTGAGGCAATGTAAGTAAGCATTTCACATTGTATATTGAAGCAGTACCCTGAACCCCATAAATGCATCAATGTTATGATTTAATAAAAAAAATAATAATACAGAGGTACAACAAGACAAAGAGATAAACCATGTTTATGGATTGGAAACTTTGATGTTACTAAGATGTCATTTTTTTCCCATGGATCTCTAAAATTAATACAATTTCAACCAAAATTCCATATTGTATATGTATGTGTATGTGTAAATTGCACATATACAATTTAAAATGCATATAAAAATATAAAAGTTAGAATAGATGGACAATCTTAAATAATAAATCAAAGCTGGTGGGCTTACACTGTCAAATATTATGAAAAGGCTGTAATTATTAACACAGTGATGTACTGGTGTAAATACTCCAATAGAACAGAGGAATTAGAAACTAAGAGTCTAGAAATAGACTCCCATACACTCAGTCATGTGCTTTAGAATAGATGTGCCAGTCCAATTTTGTGGATATACAATGGTATTTTCAATAAATAATATCAAACAATTGGATATCTATATGGAAAATAATAATGAAACTTAACTTCCGTATTACACAATACATAAATCTGACAATCAACTTTTCAGTTAAAATATCAATCTAAATATGGAAGAAAAATCATAGCAGGAAACTCCCTCCATGTCCTCAATAGGGAAACCTTTCTTAAACACAACAGAAGAAGCATTAACCTTAAATAAATAATTGATTAATGGCCTTTCAATCCTATTAAGAACTCCTTATTATCAAATAATATCATTAGGAGTGTGAAAAGGTCAACCATAAACTGGGTTAGAATATTTTCAGCATACATATTCCACAAAAGACTTGAATAAAGAATAAATGAAGTAAACTGAATAGGGGCAGTATAAAAAGGGGGAGGGGGAAAAGAGTCGATGAAGAACTATAAGTCATAATGAAAAGACAAAATCCCCAATTTTTAAAAAATGGGCAAAAATAATTTATCAGGCAATTAAGAAAAGGAAGATGTCCAAGTGTTCAGTAAGCTTATGCAGAGGAGCTCAAACCATTGGTCACTAAGGAAATTCAAATTAAACTGCAATGAAAAATGAAAATATGTATTGGAAGGGACACAGAGCAACTGAAACTCACAGACTGTAAATTGGTTAAAACACTTTGGAAAACTAACAAGCAGTATCTATTCAAGTCAAACCATTGCTTAACTCAGGCGTCCTCAAACTTTTTAAACAGGGGGCCAATTCACTGTCCCTCAGACTGTTGGAGGGCCGGACTATAGTTAAAAAAACAAAACTATGAACAAATTCCTATGCACACTGCACATATCTTATTTTGAAGTAAAAACACAAAACGAAACAAATACAATCACACTGCCTCATGTGGCCCAAGGGCCGCAGTTTGAGAACCTCTGGCTTAACTTATGACTCACTAATTCTACTCCCACGCACATTCCCAAGAAAATAATGAGTGTAGAAGATCACCAAAAGACCTCTTCGAGAACGTTTATAGTAACTTTATTCGTACTAGCTCAAATCTGGAAACAGTTTACATCCCCGTGAATAGGAAGATGGGAAAATAAATTGTGTTTTAATCATTCAGTGGCATGCTATCTCATCAGCAATAGAAAGAGAAGCTCCTGATACATGCAATAACATGAATGGATCTCAGGGACACAGTGATCAGTGAGAACAGACAGACAAAACAGAGGGCAGATTGTGTGATTCCATTAATATGATAGCAGGCAAACAAATTTATGGTGATAGAAATTTAAAAGAAAATTGAGTACCTCTCTTCAGAGGGCAGCTGTTGATTGTGAAGCAGCCTAGAAACTCTCTGGGTCTTAGGAATGATCTTTTTATTTGGGTTGTGGGTACATGGCTGCATATATATGTGCAAACATTCATTGAACTGTACACTTAAATCTGTGAACTTTGCTGTTTGTATATTACACCTGAGTGAAAATGGTAACTAAATGCACTAACAGAGGTGCTTTTAGATTAGTTCAAAGAGATGCTGTGGTCAGAACTGGTCCTTAGGCTTTAATGTATGAAAGCAGGGCAGGTGGAAGGATCGGTCTGTTCCTTTGCTTGGGACAGCATAAGTCAAAGAAGTACACAGTGTGCCAAAAACAATGACCAAGAGAAACAATTATTCCTATAGACATCCCCCTGAAAATAAGAGGATCAGGCAAATTCACAAAACAGCAGGAGCAGTCTCTATTAATTAAAATCAAACTACTGTACAATTTTGGGGCTTTTCCAAGAAGTGACTAAAATTGGTCAAAGACAATCTCTATAGAATTGCTGTGTGACCTGAGGAGCTATTGCTTAAAGATTCTGTAGAGAGCAAGCTTTAATACTTTATGCAAGACTTAAATACTAAAAAATAAAAGCTGAAATATATAAAATTAGCACTGATTTGGGAGTCAGGAAATCTATCATCTAAACCTCACTCTGATATTCACCCAGCTTAATGATCTTTTAACTGTTTATACCTTCTCTGAGCCTAAGATTATTTATCTAAAAAAATAAATTTTTTAAGAAAGGATTTTTTTTTTTTTTTTTGAAAATAGCAGAACTGTTTTTGCAGGTGATTTTCTTACATAAAATATAAAGTAAGATCTGCCCTGGTTGCTGTTTAAGTGGCATCATGACCTGGGCTTTGCTCTTTCTTTGGTCTTCAGTTTCATCCTTCAATGCCCCCTGAGATCCAAGGCAGGCAGCTGGACAACAATTGGAAGTTAGTAATGCCCAGCTGGTGTTCAAGGATAAAAGGGAAATCTCAGAAGCATTGCCGAGATGGACTTGCTTACTGCTTTGAATGTTAGTCAGTAATTCTGTTTCAGCACTGTGCTCAGAAGAGACGATATTATTCCTTTTCATGTTTATAGATATTCCTGGTTGCAGTATGCTGCTACCTTAAGCTTCACAGAAGACATTGTGCAGTAAAAGGAAGCCAATAATAGAAGGTGGAAATTGATCTTAAGTCTTCCATCTTCCTACCCTTCTTCTTCCTTGCATGCTCCCCTCCAGAACTTACAACATCATCTCTTCATGGTGCACTTGGACCTTCCATCACTGCTCTCTCCATTGGTTTGCATTTCCTCTCAAGGACCTAATAGATCGTATGCTAACAGGGCTTTGCTAAGAATATTGACATTGATGATGGGTCACCATGTGAGTAGCTAAATCTCTTACCTAGCAAATGATGCTGCTGAAGAGAGTAAAGGAATGTAAAGGTCGCTTCTTGAGGAGAAATAGATCTTCAACTAGAAAATTGAAAGTCAACACACCAGAAGAAAGAGTTAGTGAAAGAGTCATCTGGGCAAGTCAAAGGCTTAAAATTAAAAACAAAACAAAAAAAGCAAGTCGCAGTCAGGGCTATTGACAAAAACCCACAGATGTGTTAGATAAAATATAGATATTCTCTGAACTCAGGAAAAATATGGACCATGTTAAAAGATAAAGAAATGAATGGCAAAGAAGAAAATTCATATTTAGCCAGAATCTACCGCATAGCTGGCATTTTTCTATTCTTGATCACAGATCATCTTCTTTTGAGAAGGAGAAATCTGAGCATCAGTGGATCTAAGTGGTTTGTCAAAAGGAATACAGCTAGTAAATGGTTCTGCTAGAATTTTAACTTAGGTCTGCCTACTTATTAAACTCATTAGTTTTCATGTTTTTTCTTTCTTTCTTTCTTTTTTTTTTTTGAGACAGAGTCTCACTTTGTCACCCTCGGTAGAGTGCTGTGGCGTCACAGCTCACAGCAACCTCCAGCTCTTGGGCTTAGGCAATTCTCTTTACTCAGCCTCCCAAGTAGCTGGGACTACAGGTGCTCGTCACAACGCCTGGCTTTTTTTTTTTCTTGCAGTTTGGCTGGGGCTGGGTTCAAACCTGCCACCCTCAGTATATGGGGCCGGCGCCCTACTCACCGAGCCACAGGCGCCACCCAATTAATGTCTTCTTCTTACATTTATATGCTCCTTCACTCATCCATCAGACCAAGCCAGTCAATGGGGTTGGAGTAAACTTGGCAGGTACTAGCCAGCTCTGCCAGAGATTTCTATCTGGGGAGGACAAAGCCAAAGTTGAATAAACAAATATACATAACTATTATTTAGGATATATCCTATCAAAAAAACAAAACAATTAGGATATTGAGACAAAGAATAAAAACTGTTGGAAACAGGCCTTACATTACATAGAAGGATCAGATGTGTCCTCTCCAAGAAGGTGAGATCAGCACTCATAGCTGGAGGATGAACAGGAACCAATCATGCAAAGATCAGGGGAAAGAGCACAATCTCTCTGCTACAGGCCAGCCAGCCAAGGTCAATTGTGTCAAAACTCTACAGCCTGTTATGACGGAGATAGCTTGGGGGCATGGGATAAAGGTTACATGAAACAACACAGGAATCCTGACAGACAGTTATGCCGAAAACTGTTAAGTTTTTCTTTCTGTCTTGTTTCTTTTTTCTTTTCTTTCTTTTTTAATTAGTATTAGATCATAGCTGTGTACATTAACGAGATCATGGGGCACCATGCCCGGGTTTTATAAACAGTTCGACACATTTTCATCACACTGGTTAAAATTGTTTCTTTTTTCTTGCATCTTAGTTACTCAGTTGAAAAAAATATGTCAAAGCTCTTTTGTCTGAAATTTATGAATGCATTGGACATAATCCTTGTGACATACTTGAAAAAAACATGCTGAACCAAGACTTTTTACCATTTATGAAATATAACTCGTTGCACATCCATACTGAAACATATTGATGGCTCTAAACATGGAGAAAGGTTTTCTGGAGCAGAGCTGTGTGTCTCAAACATCAGTTCTGTTTTGATGAACATCTTCCCTAAGAATTGGATAGAAACACCCAGGGTGTGTTTAACAAATTGCTTTTGGATAGCTAGATCGTAGTGGTGACTAAAACAAAATTCAAAGTACCTTGGGGTTGTGATAGTCTATGTAAACCCAAATAATAATGAAAAAAAAACTACAAAATGAGAATTCTCATATTTATGTTAAAAATAATAAATTTTACAAATAAATGTGTGAGGCAGTGAAGGGCAGTTCATGTGCGTTCTGGAAATCAAAGTTATCAAAAGCTTAAAGTCTTCTGTGCCACAGGTTTCTAAATGCAGCTTAGATGGGTGAGATTACAAAGGAGTTTGTAATCTGACCTCGTCAGAGCCAATTTAACATTTTGCACAGTTCTGAGTACCATCCCTTTAAAAGCAACATGGAAAAAGTTGAGTTGTTCTAGAGGAGGGCTTGTTCCGGCCCCAGTTGTTCAATTATGTCTGTGCCATTTTGCCTAAATGCATACGCACCTTCTGCTCTTTTTGATTTTAATGTTCTACCTTCTGAATTTTGCATAGCTGAATCATGTTTGGAATTTAGGATTAAATATAAATAGGACTTCCTGGGAGGACTTATTGAATGATCAATATATTCCCTAACCCCTTCAACCCTCTGTCTGTTACCCTGTGTTTTTCTTCAGTTTCCATTTACCTCCCTGAAGTCATCCTGTTCATCTATTTGTTGAGGCGTTAGAAGTGGAAGAATTTCTAATTTCCACTAAAAAAGAAAGGATGAGGATGAATTTGGGGTTATTTTGTCTCTCTCCCTGAACTACCATATAGCAGTATGCAAAACAACTTGGCTTGGAAATGAATCATGTACAGAATGACTGAAGGAAGCTTCTCAGTTTAAACTGGACTAAAGAGCCAGCAAATACATGAACAACCAACATGGGAATAACGGGCGCTGGGGTGCAGGACTTACTCCACAGGCTCGCTTAGGATTAGTAAGGAGAATATAAGGAGGGACATTTTAGCTCGAATTCAGGAGGAACTTTCTACTACTTTGACACACAGTTACAGGGTTGCACTGAATACAAACAGCCAGAAATCATGTGGTTGTGAATTAGAGAAATTATACAACGTGTCCCAAAGCTTGTCACAGGGAAAATGGCAAATAGCAGCTAACTGCACCTTTATTTGAAAAACATTCATTACAACATTTTACAAAACATTTCTCTATTTGTTGATATATAAATAGAAACTATACCATAAAATAAGAGTTTGTTAATTTTTCCTATGTATGGTGCTGTTTGGGATAACCCTGTTCAGGTGGAGGCTGAACTGGAGTTGATTTCGCCTGAAGAGTCTATGTCCATAGAACCAGTGAAGATCCAGGCAGGCTTTAGCTTTGTTGTGCCGTTGAGTCAAGGAGAAACCCAAACTGTCAAGATAGCGCCCACAGCCAAGCTTGGAAGCAAGCAATGCTCACTTCACTTGTGGGACTTATTTTCATTATTCTTTTGTGTTACTGGTGTCACAAGCGTACAGAACAAAAATAAATGGATGGCAAGCGGGGAGTCTTATTTATGAAAACCAGGATTTTAACATTCTATTGAGCAAGGGCACTAATTATTATTTAATAAGACAATTTCCCTAAGACACATTATTTACCAGATTGGTTGTGTTAATGAGGATGCTTTGCATCTAATTTAAAGCACTGCAATGAGCATTTTTATCACAAAAAGAACAAAGTTTTTCTACATAATCAAAGCTCTTATTAGTGGCAAACTTCCGGTAAATAATTCCTTATTCCTAAATGGAAGCCACATACACCACAAAATACCTTCCAGGCATGCATTTTAAATGAGACAGTCCCTCAGAAAATGCTCTGAAGACCACATCTCCATCTTCCTGTAACTTCTGAGATTCACGTCATGGAGCTTACCACTGGAGCCATGGGTCAAACTGACCCCAGCTGGTTACTGTTTTGTTTACCTGCAGACCTGTTACTCAGGTGTTTCCAAAGCAACCCACAAATGCGTATTTCTCAGCGTAACATTCTACTCCAATTTCCTCTATTTGCTATTAAATTCAGTAATAGTGCCATTATTTTCACCCAAGAGTTTCAAAACATCAGAGTCGACCAGGAGGTATCAATTTCCAACCCCGCCTCCTCCCTAATGAGTTGATATGTCACTTGTACCTAATCTCTCAGCCAGTATCAGATTTCCCAATATACAACTACCTTGTAATCCCTTCAGTAAAGACCTGCCCAAGAATCTGTGATGCAAACTCGGTCCACTAGAAAGAAGCCCACTCTGGGGCTTCTCTTTTCCTCCATTCAATTTACCTTCCTTCAGTATCACACCGGTAAGCACACCATCTTTAAATGTTCCTTCTCGGGCACAGCTGGCATTGTGCCATTCTTTCCCATTTTCTCTCATTTTATTTGCTTTTGCCCTATAAGGCATAACAAATATATATTTGCGGTGGACTAATCTCAAGAATGCGAGACTGAAACGTTTCTAGAATGAGTGGAAATCCACCTCCCTGCATTTTCTAAATCTTCCTGAACTTAAACGAAGTGGCTCTTGATGGCCCAGAGTCATTTTTACGACCGGAGGAGCTTCCTATGTTCACAAAGTGGAATTACTCTCCCAATCAGGAGCTAGGAGAGCAACTATCAGCTTTCAGGTTTTTTTTTCTGCCCAAACTCTCTTGATTCTTCTCCTTGTCATCCCCTTCCCAGCTATCACTACTTTTTGTTATTGCAGAGTAATTCAAAGTATAATCACTCTGCCTCACCTCCTCTCCCTCCCATCTGTCGTTCAACCTCTTCTAATCTACTCTCGGTTTGGCAACTGATTAAGGTTGTGCCCCAGATTGAGACATTTCAGTTATTCGTGAGAACTGGAGAGCAATGTCTATGGATAAAAGGTGTCTGATTTTGAATGTGAATTCTGCTGCATATATTTTAGCAGATTTTTACCTCTGAGCCCAATGTCAACACTGTCCTAAAAAAGTGGAAGCGGAGTTTAGAAATATATGCTTTTATAACAAAGGAAGGATTTTATTATCACTGTTAATATTATTATTTTAGTGACTTCTTGTGGGGTCCTGCCTTTAAATCTTTATTGGCAGGCTGGTAGCTAGAACTCAAATTAGAGCAGATACTACACGTTGATACCACGGGAAGAACAATGGAGTTCAAGTCGTAAGAACTGGCCCATGTCCTGGCTTTGTCACTATATGCTTGTGTGATGCTGTGAATGTTCCCTAACTTTTAAAATGTGCCCCATTAGATCAACTCCAAAGTGGGTCAGATCATAATAGTTGGTCTGTCTCACCAAGTTGCTTTAAAAATTAATTGAGAAAATGAATGTGGAAAATTCCTTGAAAAATTAAAAGTACCAGATGCATGAATGTGCATTTGCTATTAATTATTTGTTCAGCCTCTGTCCTAATTTCTCCCATGGTAATAACTCGTGGAACCAGCGTATTAAGGAGAAAGCCAAGCCAAAAACATAAATTCAGAGCAGCCAAATCAACAATAACAACTAGAAATCATCAGGAAATGAAAAGAACATTTCTTATAAACAAAGTGATTATTTGATTGTAAATGAGTAGTATAAATCCTGGCATAATTGTGTCTTTTTTTTTTTCAATAAAATTTTAGATAATTTTAACTCTATTTAAAATGCTACTGATTGGCACACTGGGATAAAAGTTGGGATAAGTAGGTCTTCACATCGACTTCTAAAATAAAGTGGCTGTGTATCCTTGGGCAGATTACTTCTCCTCTGTGGATCTGACTTTTCTGGAGAATGAGGCCTTGCAACACCATTCCTTCAATGTTTTCAGTCTTGCTACTTTTAGGATGTAGAATCAGAGAAGCATCAGGACACTCTTTGGGACAGGAACCGTCTGTTGCAAGGAGACTGGGATTGAGGAGATCAGAGCAGGTCGTGATCTTCCCACGTCTTGGCGTGTAGAATCGAGCATATCGTTCACTGCCTGGGTCCTGTGCAGTCCAACCAGTAATGCCTCGACACCCCACACTGTTTTTCGGTAGCCACTGCAAGACTATCTTTAAGGCTCTTTCTTCCATGCTGGGTGGTCAATCAGGAATCAGCTAACCAGTGCGCTCTCCGTTGAGCATCGAGATGAGAATGTCACTTCTGCTGGTCTGTTCACTACTTTGGGAGTCACAGTGCCACAGAAAGCAACCGGAACGGTCTCATTTTGGACCATCTGGGCAGCACAAACTCGGCACTGCTGTAACCAAGTCTCTAGCTTTGGGTCTTCTCTGCCTTTGATAGTCTGTTTTAAAATCATACATGAGAAAAATGCAAACACTCAAGATTCATGTACTTAACTCATTTAATTTATACAGGTGAGAAAATGTGTAGCATCTAACTTGTTGACTAGGGCCAAAGGGTTGTCATGCCAACAGATGCACATTAATTTAAAAGACAATCTGGCCCTGTCCTTTGATCTCCATATCTAATCTCCAGTTCAGATGGAGATCTCAGATGTCTTAAGTTATACCAAGTACAATCTTCTCCCTGGGAAAGAGGACTTGCCTCAGTGCTTCTCACCTACATGGGACCAGAGGACATTCACACCCACAGGAAAGCAATGACCTTTGAAGGCCAAGATAATAACATCAGTACAGGAGTTGTGACCATCCAAATACTGTTGCTGGGTGACCTATGGTCATGTCAGGCTGCTGCAGACACTAGTATTTTTGGTGCTGATGTAGAGATAGGGTTGGACACAGGATGGGAATCCAGAATTGTTGAAAGCATTAATTGAGCTTAAACAGGTCATTTCTACTGATCAGATCAGGCCTCATTAGTTCTATCTGTATAATGAGGCCATTGCATTATGGAAAAGGAGGAATTCTAAATTTTTGCTGCCATCTAGGCACCTAGGCCCAATATTGTTATTTGATGCTGGTACTCTTTTACTCCTCAAATTCCTTCTCTAAACAGTTCTCTAAGGAATTACTTATTATTCAAGCATAATGAACCTATGAGATGTATGGGATCTCTGATCTAGAGGAGCAACCAATTAACTGGAAACAAGGGAGACCACTGTGGGGTTGGTCTTCTGGGAACTGTGCAGCAACCAACTCTCCAGGCAAAAGACATTTGCAAAATTTTTAAGAATTTTCCAAGCCAGTTGTGTTCTTAGCTTAGACTAGGCCACAGGGGGAGTATTTACACCATGGAAATTGGCAAATGCTACCAGTCACTTTCCCCAGATAACTTCCAAGTGTGACCTGAAGTTCCACCATGAGAACCATCCATACTTAAGTGCACATGTGGAAGTAAATCTCAGTAAAATCCAGCTGGGGGTGGGGTTGGGTGGGGAGGAGGGGATGAGTATATTCACAACTACTGAGTACAGGGCTCACTATCTGGGGGAGGGGAATACTTACAACTTTGACTCAATCTATATAAAGAATATAAACAAAACAGGTATGTCTCCTAAGATTCTGAAATTTAAAAAAAAACAATAAAAAGTAAAAAGAAAATAAAAAATAAAAAATAATTCTGAACTCTGTAAATTCTGCATAACCTTGGACTGATTTAAATCCCTTTTCCATATTATTATAGTGAAGATATTAAGCTTCAACATACGTAAAGCCTCCCACAGAGAAATTCGTACATTGTTGAGGTTAGTTCACTTTAGTTGGTTTTCATCTCTTCCTATCCTCCTCTCTCTGAGGAATATCTCCACCAGATGATGAGATTAGAATATCACAGTTACAAATTTAATTGGGTATAAATCCATGATCCATTCATAAGAAGCATTGTTTAAATTTTTAAAAATGTACAAAACTAAGACTGCCATTATGAGAAAGATTCAAACTTGGGTAGGAGCCCTGGCCTGGATTTTAATCAACCCAGTCATTGTTTTCAAGTCAAGGCCAAATTCTTGTGACACATAATACAAAATTTATGAACCTACTGAAAATGATTTATAAACTGATAAAGGATCATACAACCATATAGTGCTGTTTGCAGAATAACCAGAGGGTAAAATTGAAGTTTTATTAAAATGACCTCAATCATTTCATCTCATACCTACACTGGATAAATAGTAGCTTTTGTAGGATCTGTAAGCACCAGGGAACTCCTACCCTATGTCTCTTAAACATGATGTAGCAGATTTAGAAGAAAGTCGTCCTAAGAAATGAGGATTGTATCAGAATGAATTCAACAAGCTGTTACTAAGTGCCTACTCCGTGTCAGTCCCTGGAATGTAGAGATATAAAAAACACATTCTCTGTAAGAGACCGTCAATCTGATGGAGAATCTCTGTAAGAGACCATCAATCTGATGGAGAATCAAACACAACCACAAAGAAAGGGACTAAGGTACAGGATGTTCAGGGAACATGAACCAGTAGGCAAGGAAAGTGAGTCAATGTTCACACCCCAGTGTGAGCAAATATTCTGACCTAAAGATTCTGTCATTCATCCAGCAAATATTATGTTTCTGCCCTAGTCTAGGCATTAGAAGCCTAACTCTTTTCAATTGGGTTGACGCATTGCATGTTTAATTTTCTGTCTCCCCAGCTAATCAAATTTCTGAAAGACAGAGACTGCTTTCCCAGCAATAAAATACTTGTTTTTTATTGTTCATTATTTACTGAAACTATATAAGATCAATTCATATGAACTAGTTTTGTTAGAAAAAAAGGAGAGAATAAAAAGGAAGCTCTTATAGTGGTGAAAGAAAATATTATTCACCTTTTTCTACAGGTGGTCCTCAAGCTTTCCTAATGTCTTCTGTGTACAAGGTGGACAAGCTCTTCATTGCTAGTGTTCTCTTGCAAGAAATATGACTTTTGTTTCTCTTCAATAGGGAGGCTTCCACCTAAATTCCCCTGCCAAGTAAATGTAGAGTCTAAGGCCGGGTGTGGTGGCTCATGCCTGTAATCCTAGAACCCTGGGCGGCTGAGGCCATGAGTGCAAGACCAGCCTGAGCCAGGGGGAGACCTCTTCTCTAAAAAAAAAAAAAGAAAAAATGCAGGGCATTGTGGCAGACGCCTGTATACCCAGCTACCTGGGAGTCTGAGGCAAGAGAATTGCTTAAGCCCAAGAGTTTGAGGTTGCTATGAGCTGCAATGCCAGGGTACTCTGCTGAGGGCAACAAAGTGAAACTCTGTCTCAAAAATAAACAAATAAATAAATAATAATTTAAAAAAATAGATGTGCAGTCTACTCTTGGAGGAAATGAGGTGAGGATGGGGTAGAATATAGAATAGCTTTATTAGAAGATTAAGATTATGAATAGCAATATTCACACATATTTTAAATTCTCACTTCAGTCATATCCCTGACACTGTGAATCTGGTCATACCACTGTCTCTAAGCTCATCTGCACATCTGTCACAATACAACATTACAGAGTGAGAAGAAACAGATCTTTGTGAAAAATCCAGTAGAGGCTATGCCATCTACTAGTGGTTTTGTATATATCACCCTGTTCCACACCACAGCTCTCTGATGTGTGATTTTTTTTTTCATGCCTGCAGGCTAGAAAATTGAGATTAAGAAACACCCAGAAAATTATACAAAGTTCGCAGTAAAAATAATCAGGGCTTATGGTCATGTTTGATTTACTTCAGAGCCACGAGCTTCTACCACTCCTCTGAGAACTCAGAAAGGCCGTTCAGTCCAGACTGCTTTGTAACAGCAAGCTGGACAGCATGTCACCTGGTCTACGCTCAATCCCTTCCCTTATGTGGGCTGTTCCAGCTCAAAAAAGAGGCACTGTGCAGACCACCACTGAAGGACACTAATTCTGAGCTTCCCCAAGGCCAAGCATTTATGTTCTCCCTTTAAGATTCTCTATACTGTTTATTATTTATTTAATCTTTAAATTCCTTTAATTCCTTAATTCCTTTTTTCATACTGCATTAACTTTGTTCCAGAAAGGCATTCTCTATCACTACCAGGGCCAGGAA
Organism: Nycticebus coucang; assembly: GCF_027406575.1. Taxonomy (NCBI): domain Eukaryota; kingdom Metazoa; phylum Chordata; class Mammalia; order Primates; family Lorisidae; genus Nycticebus; species Nycticebus coucang. The sequence continues at coordinate 120,865,894 of NC_069781.1, read as the reverse complement.
TAGAATAGTGATTACCAGCGCATAGTGTGCTCGAATCCCATCTCCTGCCACTGTGAGCCAAGGTAACTTACTTTACCTCTCTTTGCCTCAGTTTCCTTATGTGTAAGAGGAATAATAACAGCACCCAACCCATAGGGTTGTCATGGAGATTAGATCAAAACATGCCAAGTGTAATAATGCCCCATACATGACAAACATTCAAGAACTGTTAGCTACTGTTACCATTAGTATGTTAGTAGAAAACCAAGATCACCTTCTGCGAACAAAAGTTAGCCATATAAGTCAATGCTGAAAAATAAGCTATATTCTTAAATGAACAGATAGGGCAGATCTTGAAGGCTACAGACCACGGGATTACTTTCTTTTCATTAAAAGGCAATAATAACAAGTATCCAAGTGTGTTAAAGTCTAGCACCAAAGTCAGTCTCATTATAGTTGGAAGGATTGAAGGCAGTTGAAAGGAAAATAATTTTCTGCACATGATCCCATGGTGTTGAATTTCTTGTGTCAGCACCATTTGAAAACTAAATGCCAGCTAGATGTAAACCACATGTTCAGAAAGATGTGTGTTAGAACCTCTGTAAATTGCCACCCAAGGGACTATAACAAACTGGTGAGCATGTGGTCAACATAAGGTACTAGGCCTACCGAATTCATGTGGTGCATGTCTGGTCTATGAAACTTAAGGTCAATTTAAGGAGATGGTCCACGTAGAGAGGTGGTCAGCTACGGAGGATCTACTTTATGTTGAGTGTTTATGTGCATACAGGCAATTCTATCTTAGTTTGAGCCGCTATAACAAAAATACCATAGATTTGGTGACTTAAAAGACAAGCATTTATTTCTCACAAGTCTGGAGGCTGGGAAGTCATATTGCAGTGCCAGCATGATTGGGTTCTGGTGATGGGTTGCAGTTTGCAGACCTTCTTGTATCCTCACATGGTGGGAAGCAAAGAGAAGCCAGCTCTCTCGTCTCTCTTCTCATTGGGGCAATCATTCCATTTATGAGGGTTCTGCCTCATGACCTAACTACCTCCCCAGAGCTTCACTTCCTAACACTGACTTCAGGGTTTCAAGAAATGAATTTTGGGGACACAAAAATTCAGTCTCTACCAGCTTCCTTTCCTCTTTGCTAGGCCAACTTATGCTTCTTAGATAGAACTGTCTTGGTCACCTCTCCATCCCAAGAGATCTCTGGGTGTGTATTCTGTGCTGCACATCCTGAAAGCTAAGCATGGCATCCTAGACTCAGATTTCATCCCGCACTTGAACCAGATTCACATGCAGAGGCCTTCATTGAAGGTAGGATACATGACATGTTGATGCAGAGAGGGAAGAACTATCCTACCTGGCAAGAGAGTCAGGCTGTTGAAACACACATGCCAACAGAGTCCCTTGTCCAATTTAAGATATGATAATAGGTGTCAGGACACTAATACTTCCTGCCAGCACATGTTTCATTCAGGAACTCATGGAAGGAAGTGCCAGCTAGAACTGGAAAGGCTGCAGGCTGAGTCTGTCATCACCTGGAATCAACAACAGCTGACATTCCAAGGAGCCACAGAGGGCTGAGGAATCAGATGGAAAGCAATCCTGTAGCCACCAGCTACAGAGGAAAGAGCCAGGAATTTTCCTCTTTCCTCCTCTCATTCACTCATTAAACACAAAATACACACGTAAAAATAAGATAGGGAGTACCTACTATGCAGATAGCTCTGATAACCACCACATTGGACAGAAATGCTTAGTCCTCATGCTCCAAAAAGAGATGCCTACCTTCACAAACAACTCTGGTCCACGAGATAAAGTCATAAAATTAATAAAACAACAGATATAAGCAGAAAAGAGTATTTACACAAGAAAGAACTCATTTGCAACCACTGGACCTCTATCTTTAAGAATGACAGTTAATGACAATTAAACCTGGAAGAAAGGGCAGAACAGACAGAGGAAGAGATGGGAACTAAGGCGTGTGGGAAGCACAGGGATATTCTAGCAGTGGTTGTGGTCAAGTAAAGTTAGAATCTGGCAGAGAGTTTAAGGAAGCCAGTGCAACCTGGTTTGGGCCAATTCATGGACAGTGAAGGAAAAGGTAAGGCGTGTTGAATGCCAAAGGCAAAATGCATCTTTCCCTACACTATGTTGAGGAATATGGCCTGGGAGACCCCAGAAAGTCTTCTAGGTTGCCTGTGACAAAGTGGCACAGCCTCAGCTGTCACTAGAGGTCCAGACACAAGCTTAACTGCACCCATTCCCTGCCTGTCACCAGCCACACTGGTGCTTCTGGATTATGTGCGCTCCTGCCCCAGGGCTGGATGCCAAGTGAAGCTCAGAGGGCTCCAAGGTTTCAGCTGGGCGAGTCAAGGCTCTTCCCCCAGCCAGAGACGGGGCTCTTGGTGGAGGGGGAGGGAAGGAGGAACTCCCTCGGTGCGTCCGCCTGCTGCTGATTTTCACTGCTGGGCAGCTGAACCCCATTGAGCACGTTTCTCTCCTCTCCCCCCCTCTGCCCAGGCCACTGTGGTAAACGCTGGGATGAGGTGCCCCCTTGCCGAGTGGCAGCAGCTGTGGCCCTCTCATCCGCAAGGTAATGAGGATTCATTTCCGTTTTATCACTTCTGTCACGTCGCGTTTTTCCCTCCGTGTTATCTCATTAAATCCTATCCCTTTATGTCCCCGCTCCCCCCAGGTCCTCTGAGCCCTCTCTCTTAACCCTGTCTCTCTGTGCTCAGCATCCTTCCCCTGGCCGTTTTCTCCTGCCGTGGTATATTAATGGGAAAGAAAAACTTATTTGAAACAATTTATAAGGTGACTCAGCAATCTGTGTTCTGCTAACCACTGGGCTGGGCTGGGGCCAGAAGCAGCCCCGGGTATCCTGCTGCAGAGCCTCCAGGTACTGTCAGGCTACTCAACTGCTTTCCAGAATCTGTCCTGTTCCCAAGAGCCAAGGGAGAGGCAGGAGGCTCAGGATTCTACTACACTGGGACCAGGAATAGGGGACCACTCGGGCAATCCCCAGGTGGTCTGGGAAGGCAAGCAGAGAGCAGGGACTGAGTGGGCGATATTATGTGGGGTGAACTTGTCATATTTTCTTGTCTGTCCGTGTGTGCAGGACAGATTGGCTCCTGGATGTGCTGTGTTATTTATTGTAAGACTTGGGATTCCTACTTGGCCTTGGAACCTGACTTCTTTGAACTCATTTTCTTGCGATTTTTTGAGCGTTGCCTCCAAATTTGTGCTGAGAGATAGAAAAGTCCAGGTGGGGGTTGTTGAGGGAGGAAACTTTCCATGTGTAGATGTTAATAAGTGTCATATATTTAAGAGCACTTTCCTTGGAGAGAGAGAAAGAATGAGGGAAGGAAAACCACAGGGAGTGAGGATGTTAAAGGAGAGAGTCTTAAAGTTGGTGTGTACAACTAAGGATCAGTCACAGTGGCAGGTGGGTAATGCTTGGTGGCCCAGAGATCCTGGCTCAGGTCTGCCCAAACCTGTAGAGGCCTAGGCAGTGATAGAAGTAGCCCCCATCTCAATTAGCTTAATCAAAGGGACACTTACTTCCATTCATTTACTTGTATTAATTAGACAGAATCTTTAACATTTTTGTTAATTCTTAGAACATGGTGACATTTTTTAAACATAACCCCCTCCTCTAAAAAATATTCTCCTAATTTTCTTTTTTTTTTTTTTTTTTTGTAGAGACAGAGTCTCACTTTATGGCCCTCGGTAGAGTGCAGTGGCATCACACGGCTCACAGCAACCTCCAACTCCTGGGCTTAAGTGATTCTCTTGCTTCAGCCTCCCAAGTAGCTGGGACTACAGGTGCCATCACAACGCCCAGCTATTTTTGGTTGCAGTTTGGCCGGAGCCGGGTTTGAACCCGCCACCCTCGGTGTATGGGGCCGGCGCCTTACCGACTGAGCCACAGGCGCTGCCCTTATTCTCCTAATTTTCAAACGAAGGATAAGATAACTGGGTGAAAATATTCTCTCTGGCCTGCTAGATTTTCAAAATAAATCTTCAAGGTTGTCTTTGCTTTCAAATTTCTGTGTTTCCTCACTTGACGAAATAGACAGTATGTTTTTTTACCTTTCAAAAGACAGTTGGTCCCAAAGGGCAGTGTTTGAGTTTAGGATATTTTAGCAGACATGATTTTTCAGCAAGGCTTACCTTGTGCAACATAAACCTTGTTAATCTTTTTGTATCCCTAGTATGGATGAGACCAGATTGCACAAAACCCTGGGGGTCAGTTTGGACGCTGTGGGATGGGGCATCTGCATTTTACCAGGTATCAGAACCATGAGTTTGCACCTTCCGGAACCCAAACTCGTAGGGAGCTGCTGAAACTGCCTGGCTTACTGCCCCTTCATCCACCTGACCCATCTTAGTTGTCTTTTCCAATGAAATTCCATTTGCTTATGTGCTGAGAATCATGTGAACTCTGGACCAGAAATATGAGGAGAACCCAGCCTTGCAGGCCTCAACTCAGATCTTAGCCCCTTTGTACCTAAAGCTCTTAATGGGCTGTGTCTTGCCCCTGCCCCTGGCTGTAGTGGCTAGCTCATATTCCCACTCCTCTTTGGCTGCCTGACCAGATCCTGAACCTGGCCGTCTGCCCTGACAGACTTGCTTTCCTATTGCCCCACTTCCCAGTTCTTCAGCCTTAGCACATGCCTCATCAGTCTTCCATCATCCCCTGACCAGCTTTATGGAACTTTTCACCTTCCAGTAGAATGGAGACTTTGGCTACTTTTAGCTCTCTTTTCCCAGTCTGCCAAAATAAATATGGGCTGAATGAACAAACATATGATTGAGCGAATGCCCCTCCTCTGATGGTCCCCTCACCTGAGCCTCATGTCCAATTCCAGATGTGGCTCTAGGGCCTGGGAACCGTGCCCATCCAGAGAGAGTTAGACCCTGGATGACTGCTGAGTCCACTCCCTCCATGTGGCGAGGACCCTGCAACTTTGCTCATCTGGGTTTTATGTATCTTGGAAGCCAGAGTTTCCAAATGCAGCCTTGGAGAAATGAAAAACCACTTCGGTTAAGTTTTTTTTTTTCTTTTTGGTTGGCAGCAAGACCTCCTGCTCCCTGAGTCCCAGGAAAGGATGGATTTAGTGTTTCTTAACTCCATCAATCTGGTCTCATTCTTCTTGAATCACCAAACCCCGATTCAGATGTATTTTGTGAAAGAACTAAAGGCTGCTGCTCTGGTTCCTTAGCCACTTTGAGAAAGACACCCGGGGACCCCTTTGGCAGGCTGGAGATCATAGAAGAAGACATGGACTCCTGAAAGAGAGTTTGGGAGGTTGAGAAGGAGGACGTTATTGACATCCTACAGCTCTGGGTTTCAATCCTGGTTTTACCATCTTTTAAGTATTTGAGATTTGGGGTCAGTTGCCAAATCTTTTTGAATATACAGTTTTTTCATCCAATGTTATGATGCTAATTCTTTGTCTCTAACCTTATTGAGTAAAATTAAATGGCCTGGGAGACGGAAGGGTGTCTAGAATAATGTGTGGTATTCAATATAGATCCCATTCAAGATGGGACCTCTCTGAGTTATCTTTAGTTCTCCAAGGACATGAACACGTGAAAACTCTCTGTGATCTAAAATTTCAGATTTTGAGATTTCAGATTTTTCTCTCAATTCCTTAAAACACATATGTCAGAGCCATGGAATCCAGTTTCCTTCACATTCACTGCCCTCTTGGCTCTGGCATCTTCATCTTCTGCCATTTTGATTGCCATATAACTCTTCAGTGAAGAAAGTTTATTTAAAAAAAAAAATCCCAATGCATCTGACAAGTTCAATTTTATTGCTTGCAAAGCTCCAAGAAACTTGGCTTAAGGGAAGAGTTAATGTATACTTCAAGATATGCTAGCCCCTGACCTCAAAAATACCCAGTAGTGGCCTGTGTTTATCATTAAGCTCCCCCGTATTTGGCCTTTAGGATAAAATGTTTACCACCAAAAAAAAAAAAGAAAAAAGCCTGATCCTAAATTGCATACATTGGAATATATAATGGCACCATATATATATATCAAATATAGGATTCCAGTTCCTACTGCCAAATTCCCCGATATACTGCAAATTTTCACAATTTCTCCATTCCCAGAGATGATCCCACCTACTGGAGAGCTCACAGTTGGGCCAGGGTACATTAAATTAGATCTCACGACGATTCTGGTGAGATGTCGCATCCAATAACTTACCACTGTCACTTTGAGAACAGATGAGGTGGGCTCTGGCTGTGCCAAGCAACTTGCCAGGATCACTCATCTGGCTCATTCCCTGCATGTTGGAGGTTAGGACTCTTATCCTAAACCTTGGGTACCACCCAAATCCCATCTTTTTTGACTTTGGGGTCTGTTATTCCTATTCGTGTGACTTCTCTTGGTGTTTATATCACATTTTCTTAACTTGTTCTTCTGGAAATTTCACTTAACCCCATATGCTTCTCACTTCACCTTAACTTGCATAAAATCCTTGACTTGTTTTTTGCTACCAATATCTCCTTTCTCAAATATGCTCTTCTTTGCCTTCAAAGTCAATAGAAAGTATATTTTATAATTGAGGAGGTCATATGTGTTTTCAGCTGACTGGGAAATCATCCACAGTTTTCCCAGCACTGGAGACATGGACACACAAGTTGAATGAGTAATTACACAGTGAAAACACCTAGTTATTTATATATATATATACTCATTCTAAAATATTTTATTTATTTTTTATTAAGTCATTTGTACATAAATCATAAATACATTTATGCCATTATGGGATTCAATGTGTTGATTATTTGTACAAATTGGAGTGCTTACATCCTACTAGTCAACATAACCTTCACCTCATTTACCCAATTACAGCATTAAGACATTTGTGTTCCACACCTGATACATCCAACTTGTACTTGCAATATGCCCCATCGGTTAGCACGCAGTACTTATACACCTAGTATTTTTATTATAATTTTTACTCAACTCAATTGCTGGGATGGTAGAATAAATGCTAAGCTCAAACCTTCTCACAGGAAACCAGCTACAACATGTTTTATCACTAAGACAGTGATTCAACAGTTTTAAATATTTTTTATTGATACAAATTCTTGTATATATTTATGAGTTATAGTGGAATAGTGGAATGTTTTAATACCTTTATATATGTGTGATGAACAAATCAGGGAAATTATCATTTTAAACGGTTACTATTTATTCTTTTATTAGGTGCATTCAAAATCCTCTTTTCTAGGTATTCAAAAATGTATAGTAAAAAAATGTATAGTAAATTTTGTTAACTCTCATAACCCTACTGTATTATGGAACAATAGGAGATATTTTATTTACATATGTGTGTATACACATACATAAACATACATGTGTATATACATATGTGTATGTAAAATAGCTTTCATTTTGTATCCATTAACCAACCTCCTCTGCCCTCACTTTGGTCCTCAAATTTTAGCATGTCTCACAATCACTTGTTAGGCTTTTAAATCACAGATTGCAGGGCTGCAGCCCCAGAGTTTCTTATTCAGTAAGGCTGGAGTGAGGCTTGAGAATCTGCTTTTCTAACAAATTCCCTGGGAATACTGGTGATGCTTATCCTGAGACTGGTCTTGGTAACTACTGCTCTAAAATACGTCTACACATAAAAGGTGTCAGTCTGGAAAACACTTCATCTGTTTTATGATCCTATTATGTCCTTTGGCTTCTAGGGTCTTACAAATCATGGATCATTTGGCTGCTGTAGAACCCACCATTATAATGCAAGGCCTGAAGACCCAGTCCCAGGCCTTTACCTCAAGCTTGGGCAACTTTTCTTCTCATGTACTTAAAGTTGAAAGGTTGAGAAAGCAGATATACCAGGACCTTGAGAATGGAACACAAATAAGAAAAAAGGAAAAGAAGGAGGAGGAAAAAAAGAAAGCCAATATCTAGATGGCAATTATATCACAGATTTGCTTCCCCCCACCTTCCCTTAAAAATCAATATGACCAAAATATTAGGACATCCTAAAGATGATATCCTCAGAAATCTCCCAGCTATGGTAGAAGGTACTGTGTCTCTGGTATAAGAGAACAGATCAGGTAAAAATTCCTGCTTCTGCCCAGTTCACTTCCATAGCCGCAAGGCCAGTGGGCCAAGAGGTAGTCCCAGGTGTGCACTTGCTCTGACTGGCACCCAACCTCAGATATCTGATGTCTGTGCAGGCAAACAGGAACCCCAGAGGGCACAGCCACACCATGTTATCATCCCCCACACAGAGTTTCCATTACCTTATCACTATCACTTGGTGTGAAGGTCATGGAGACTATGCTGGGGAGTAGGCAAGAGGGCATATGTCAGAACAGAGTCAAGAACAGAAGAGCAGGGGTAAGTTTGTCACCTTACCTTGCAAAAGAGCAGGTACAGATGGTTTCAAATTATGCTGTCTTATGCAAGTAAAGTGTGTTAGATTAGTGCCTACAAGACTTTGGTAGTTTAGTCAGGTGATAAACACATCTATCTGTACCTCTGCAAGCACTTTCAGGGAATCCCTAGATTGATGGTAAAAAAAAAAAAAGGAAAGAAAGAAGGAAAAAAATCAAAAGGAATAAGTGCACATTGTTGATTTGAGAACTCCAGACCTAAGAAGAGCAAATGAAATGAAATGAAATTTAAGTAAAGACTCTGTAGCATTACAGGGGCATTATAGGGTAAAATGTGGAAAATTATATTTATGGAAAGAATTTACAAGTGAATGGGAGAGGATTTTTAATATAGTGCATTTATTGGTGCTCTCCAAAAGCCCAAAATTAATGAATTCTATAATAGAAGTATGTAGATGGATTTGGTTGAAATACAATCTACAATAAAAAAGTTTACAGGAAGGCTTTAAATATTAAGTGAAAAATTTTAAAAATGTAATTAAAAGGGCAGAACTTGTATAAGAACTGGAAAGATTAAAATTAACATAGCAGAAAATTAAATAAGTAACACAGAAGATAAACTAGAGATCTAAGAATGAAGGAGGAAATAAAACATTACAAAGATATAAGAGAAAATAAACAAGATTATAGGACTAAACAGGATGCATATTTGTTTTTATTTAATTTATTTTTTCCAGTGGAAACTAAATAAGTTCCAAAAGTTGGGGACTGTTTATGTGTTGTTCCTTGTTGTTTCTCTAGCATTTATGAGTCACTTTGTTTAAAGGATTGCTAAGAATGAAAGAAAATAAATACTTGTGTAATAATAAATGACATCCTCAGGAAGGATTCAGAACAATCAAGCAAAAATAATCATTCAAAACCTAGCAAAGGAAAACATTCTTAAACAGAAAAAGGAGCCACTCTTTCATAATCCAAAATTACTAAAAAATGATATAAGAACATTTAAAGCATTAATATGAATTTTTATAAATATGAAGCAGGGAAATAAAATTATTTAAAGAAAAAACTAGCACCTGACGTTTTGTTTATAGAATTGTCAGCTGATAATAAATATCTACTAAATGTTAAGAGATGAATTGTTGCTACCCAATAATTCTGTTCCAACCTAACACTTTATTTTAATGCATAATTGCAAGGACCATTTATTTTTACATATGTAAAGGTCTAGTTTATCCATTAAAAAAATTGCTCTTAGACCTACATCAGCCAGCAGTGAGATGAATCAGAAATTACAAACTCAGTGGTTTCTTGATTACATTTCATTTTTTATAAGATTTTTTTCTAAATTACCAATTTCCATTATTATTTATATGAATTTCTTAATCAAATTTCTGAGTGTTTTGTCAATCTTCTGCACTTTTTTTGCAGTTTTTGGCCAGGACTGGGTTTGAACCCGCCACCTCCGGCCTATGGGGCCGGCGCCCTACTCCTTTGAGCCACAGGCGCCACCCTCTTCTGCATATTTTTTAAAAACTTTAAAAAATATAATAAGGACCCTTTAATTAGGTTTTAAAGGTGTGCTTGGTGGCCCTGGGCCATTCTAGGCTCCTATCCTGGTATTTCCATGACCAGAAAGGAGAGGCTTGATGTTTGAAGAGCAAAGAGAAATCATAAAATCTTCTTCTCTGTTTCTTATTATTGTCTTTTTTTTTTTTAGCCTTAAGATTTGTATTTATTTTTTTTTCTTTTTTTTTTTTATTAAATCATAACTGTATACATTGATATGATCATGGGGCATCATACACTCGCTTCATAGACCATTTGACACATTTTTATCACAATGGTTAACATAGCCTTTCCGGCGAGAAATTCCTTAAACAGCTCCCAGATTATTCTGATTAGCATCTCAGTGAAGGAAAACAGACATAAGCCCAATAAAAATTCATTAGCAGACCTGACTTCAGTCTAAGACCTATGTGTGGGCCCCTTTCCCTCTTGGTGGCCGCTATGGTCCACCAGGAGAGGGGTTCATCTGCTTCCCACTGAGTATATTGGGTCTCTCCTTTCTCTCAATGTCATGGGTAATTCTGTGTAGTCTGTTATTCATAGATAAATCACTGTATTACCATTCTTTGTAACAATATTGTCTTTTATTTATTATTTATTTTTTGTTTCAGATGAATTTGAGGGTATGAAGAATTATTACAGTGTTTACATTTGTTAGGTAGAGTCCCTCTTAGAATTGTGTCCCACCCCAAGAGGTGTGCCATGCACCTTAATATTGTGCCTCTTATGTGGAAGCACACCCATTATCCTCCCTCCTCCCCTCTCCCCACTCCCTCATTCACCTGCCCCTGACCTTGAATTGATTTGAGGTTTTCTTTTATGTGAGCGTGTATAAGATCGTCTACTGCCTTCATATTAGAATTGAGTACATTGGATATTTGGTTTTCCATTCTTGTGATACTTTACTAAAAAGAATGTGTTTCAACTCCATCCAGGTTAACATGAAGGATGTAACATCTTCATCTTTCTAATAGCTGAATAGTATTCCATGGTATACATGTACTACAGTTTGCTAATTCATTCCTGGGTTGGTGGGCATTTAGGTTGTTTCCACATTTGGGCGATTGTAAATTGAGCTGTGATAAACATTCTAGCACAAATGTCCTTATGACAAAATGATTTTTTTTTTCTTCTGGGTAGATGCCAGATAGCGGTATTGTAGGATCAAATGGAATTCTGGTCTAATTTGAATCTTTGAGGATTCTCCATACTTTCTCCCAAAGAGATTGTATTAGTTTGCAGTCCCACCAATAGTGTAAAACTGTTCCCTTCTCTCCACATCCACACCAGTATCTGCCGCTTTAAGACTATGATGTGGCCTATTCTCACTGGGGCTAGGTGATACCTCAGGGTGGTTTTGATTTGCATTTCTCTGGTGATCAGGGATGATGAGCATTTTTTCAAATGTTTGTTAGCCATTCTTCTGTCTTCCTCAGAGAAGGTTCTATTCATATCTCTTGTTCAGTGGTAGATGGGATTGTTTCCTCTTTTTTTGTTTATTAATTTGAGTTCTCTGTATATTTAGTTATCAACCCTTTGTCAGATTCATACCATGCAAATATATTTTCCAAATTTAAAAGTTATCTTTTTGCTTTCCTTGCTGTGTCCTTAGCCGTGCAGAAGGTTTTCAGCTTAATTATCTCATTTGTTAATTTTTGTTGTTGTCGCGATTGACTTGGAAGTCTGTGTCATAAAGATCTTTCTTCAGTCTGACATCATCAAGAGTTTTTCCCATACTTTCTTCTCATATTTTTATCATTTCATGCCTTATATTTCAGTCTTTTATCCACTTTGAGTCAATTTTTGTCGGTGAAAGATAGGGGTCCAGTTTCAGTCTTTTGTATGTGGTTACCTAGTTCTCCTAGCATGATTTGTTGAATAAGGATTCTTTTCTCTACTGTATGCTTTCATTTGGTTTATCAAAGATCAGATGGCAACTAGAGATTGATTTTATCTCTTGGTTTTCTATTCTGTTCCATATGTCTACATCCCTATTTTTGTGCCAATACCATGCTGTCTTCAACACTGTGGACTTGTAATGTAACCTGAAGTCTGGTAGAGTGATACCTCTGGCTTTATTGTATTACTAAGAATAGCCTTGGCTTTATGGGTTTTTTTTTTCTTGTTCCATACAAAATGAAGTACTGTTTTTTTCCAGTTCTTCAAAATATGATGTTGGTATTTTAATGGGCATTGCACTGAATCTGTAGATTGCTTTGAATAGAATAGACATTTTAACAATGTTGATTCTTCCCAGCCAAGAGCATGGTATGTTCTTCCATTTGTTATTGTCTTCTGCTATTTCTGTTCTTAGGGTTTCATAATTCTCTTTGTAAAGATCCTTCAGCCCCCTTTTTTAGGTATATTCCTAGGTATTTCACTTTGTTTGAAGCTGCTGTGAGGGGGACTGGGTCCTTTATTTGCTTCTCAACTTGGTTATTATTGGCCTATACAAAGGCTGTTGATTTGTGGACATTGATTTTATACCCTGAGACATTACTGTATTTCCTGATCACTTCCAAGAGTTTTTGTGATTTTATAAGATGATTTTATCATCATCAAAGAGCAGGAGTTTGACCTCCTTTGCACCCATTTGGATGCCTTTTCTTTCCTTCTCTTGCCTGATTGCATTGGCTAGAACTTCCAGCACTATGTTGAATAATAGCGGCAATAGTGGACATCTTTGGTTCTAGTTCTGAGTAGAGTAAAAAGAATAGAGTAAAAATCTTTCCATTTTACTTTATTCAGTATCACATTAGCTGTGGGTTTGTCATAGATGGCTCCAATCAGCTTAAGAAATGTGCCAAGTAAGCCTATTTTCTTAAATGTTCTTGTTAGAAAAGGATGCTGAATTTTATAAAATGCTTTTTTTGCATCTATTGAGAGGATTGGTGTTTGTTTTTGCTTCTATTGATATGGTGAATTATATTTATGGATTTGCATATATTAAACCAGCCTTGCATCCCTAAGATAAATCCTACTTCATCATGATAAATACTTTTTTAAATGTATAGCTGCTATCTATTAGCTAAGATTTTGTTGAGTATTTTTGAGTTGATATTCATTAGTGAAATTGGTCTAAAATTCTCCTTTTTAGTTGGGTCCTTTCTTGGTTTTGGAATCAGGGTGATGTTTGTTTCATAGAACGTGTTGGAAGGGTTCCTTCATTCTCTATATTTTGGAATAAGTTTTGCAGTATAGATACAAGCTCATCTTTGAAAGTTTGATACAATTCTGGTATGAAGCCACCTGGTCCAGGGCTTTTTTGTTGGAAGCTTTTTTATTGTTTCTTCAATCTCAGTGCTTGATACTGGTCTGTTCAAGAGATCATTTTCTTCCTGGTTAAGTCTGGTGTGATTCCAGATATCAGCCCATTTCCTCCACATTGTGAAATTTCTGGGCATAGAATTTTTTGTAGTAGTAGTCATCAGAAATAATCTCTTTTATCTTTCTGGTATCAGTTGTTATTTCCCCATTTTATTTCTACTTGAGGTTATTAAATATTTTATTTTGTTTTATTAAATCATGGCTGTGCACATTAATGCAATAGTGAGCTACAATGTGCTGGTTTTAAATACAATTTGAAATATTTTCATCAAACTGGTTAACATAGCCTTCACTGCATTTTCTTAGTTATTGTGTTAAGACATTTATATTCTATGTTTAGTAAATTTCACGTGTACCCTTGTAAGATGCACCATAGGTGTAGTCCCATTGATTACCCTCATTTCACCCATCCTTTTCACTCTCCTTCCTATCCCCTTTCCCCATATTCTTGGGCTATAATTGAATTATAGCTTTCATATTTTACTTTTCTGTTTCTAGTTAATCTGGCCAATGATTTATCAATTTTATTTCTGTTTTTGAAGAATCAACCTTATGTTTCATTGATTTTCTAAATGATTCTTTTGTTTTCAATTTTATTTATTCTGGTTTAATTTTGGTTATTTCTTTTCTTCTTGCTTCGGTTTAGGATTGGATTGCTCTTCCTGTTTCATTTCCTTAAGGTGACTCATTAGATTGTTGATGTACTCTTTTTCTGTTTTAAAGGAATCTAATGTGATAGATTTCCCTCTTAGGACTGCTTGTGCAGTGTTCCATAGGTTTTGGTAGCTTGTATCTTCATTGTTCTTATGTTCAAGGAAGTTAATGGTTTCCTTCTTTATCTCTTCCTTGACCCAACTGTCATTCAGCATAAGGTTATTTAGTTTCCACACCCTTGTGTGGATGAAAAAGAAAATTTTTTTTCAGTTGGGACTATCTTCAGTCTTAACAAGTCTACCTCTGACAATTTTTGATATTCTACCTAAAAAATTCCCTCACAATTTTAAATGGTTTCAAAGGATGCAACTTCCGATTTTATTTCAAAGAAACCTTATATACCAAAGGCAATACTTAGTAATAAAAACAAAGCCAGGGTATCACCCTACCAGACTTTTGGCTATACTACAAGGCCATAGTGAGCAAAACAGCATGGTATTGGCACAAAAATAGAGATTTTGACATTTGGAACTGAATAGAAAACCATGAGATGAAACTAACTTCTTAAAGCCACCTCATCTTTGATAAACCAAACAAGAACATACACTGGGGGAAAGAATCCCTATTCAATAAATGGTGTTGTGAGAACTGGATAACCACATGGGTTGAATATTTTTGTTGGAGTTGAGTTCCACCATTATTGCTTTGTGGTCTAAAATGATATAAAAGTATAATTTCAATTCTTTAAATTTTGTTGAGGTTTGATTTGTGTGCTAGGATTTGGTCTATTTTGGAGAATGTTCCATGGGCTGACAAGAAGAATGTATATTCCTTAGCTTTGGGATGATGTGTTATGGATATGTCTATTAAACACAGTTGTTCCAGGGTGATGTTTAAGTCCCTTGTATCTTCATTTAGTTTCTCTTTAGAGCATCTAGCCAGCTCTGTAAGAAGGGTGTTAAAGTCCCCGGCTATTATGGTGTTAACGGGTATCATATAGCTCAGACCAATGAATGTTTGTTTCATAAAACTGGGAGCATTTAAGTTGGGTGCATAAATATTTAGAATTGAAATTTCCTCTTGTTATATTTTCCTTTGGACAGTATGAAGTGTCCATCTTTGTCTTTTTTGACTTTTGTTGGTTTAAATCCACTTGTATCTGAAATAAGATTGTGACACCTCCTTTCTTCTGATTTCAATTTGCCTGAAATATTGTTTTCCATCCCTTCACCCTGAGTCTTAATTTGTCCTTTGAGGCTAGGTGTGTTTCCTATAGGAAGCTTATGAATGGTTTGTGCTTTCTAATCCAATCAACCAGCCTGTGCCTCTTCAGTGGATAATTAAAGTCATTAACATTTATTGAGAAAATTGATAAGTGCAGTGGAGTTCTAGTCATCTTATTTTGTGAAAGTCTTTTGCTTAGTTTTATCATTTGCATCACTATGGAAGCTAGCTTTTATTCTTTAGTTTCTGGGGGTTTACTTTACCAGTGATTCATTGCGGTGGTCAGTATGGAGAATAGGTCTAAGTATTGCCTGTAGAGCTAGTTCTGTTGTGGCAATTTTCCTCAATGTTTGCACATCAGTAAAATATTTGATTTCTCCATCAATTTTAAAACTTAGATTAGCAGGATATAGAAATCTGAACTAAAAATTGTTTTGTTTAAGAAGGTTAAAGTTGAAAAGTTTGACTTGAAAAGTTTCAGCTGAGAAATCCACAGTCACCCTGTTGGATCTGCTCCTGTAGGTCAATTGGCACTTACTCTTGGCTGCTTGCAGAATTTTTTTTTTCATCTTGACTTTGGACAGGTTTATGGCAATGTATCTTGGAGAAACTCTGTTTGAGTTGAGACAACCTGAGGTTCAATATCCCCCGGAAAGGAGTAAGTCATAATCTTTGGTGATAGTTAGGAAATTTTCATTTATGATATCCTCCAGTAGGGCTTCCATTCCTCTGGAGCTTTCTTCTTCCCATTCTGGGATACCTATAACTTGGATGTTTGAATGCTTTGTGAAGTCCCATAATTCTCTGAGTGAACATTCTGCTTTCTCTCTTTTCTTTTCTGCCTCTTTAAATGCATGTGTTAGCTCAAGAGCTTTACCCTATAGTGCTGAGAATCTTTCTTCTTCATGGTCTAATTTATTATTGATACTTCCTACTGCATCTTTAAGTTCCCTAATTGACTGCTTCAATTTCTTAAGCTTTGCTATATCCTTTCTATATTCTTTATGTTTTCCATCCCTTATTTGGTTCTGTTTTTAGATTTTCTTTTGGTTATTATCAACTTTCTCAGCAATTTTCTTTATTTTTTTTTATCATCCATATTGAAAATTCTCTTTCCGTCATTTTTTTATCGGTGAATTCCTCTCAGTAGCTACCTCATGATTCCTTGGTGTGTGTATGGGAGTGGGGGTGTTGCTCTGATTTTTCACATTGCCAAGAGTTTTCTGTTGGTTCCTCCTCATGAATGGTTTCTTCTTGTCTGCTCCCTTCCCCTACTTTGTCCTTTCACTTCCTCCTTTTCTTTAAATTACCTTGTCTCTGTGCTTAGGTGTTGAAATGTTCTTTTGGTCCAGGACCAAAAGGAAGATAAGAGTGAAGAGAAAGAAGGGAGGAAAGATAGTAATAGAGAAAAGAAAAAGAAAAGGGGGGTAAAATGAAATATTGACAAAAATAAGAGAATAACATAAAGAGAGAAATAGTAGTAATAGTAGGTGTTCAGGAAGCTTTGACCCACACCACCAATTCCCAGCCTCTTGGGTGCTGGCATAGGTGGGGCCCTTGATGTCAGTATCTCCTTATCAGCCTGAGCAAAATCAAGACCCCACCTCCACCAAGTAGAGAAGAAAAAGAAACAACAGCAGTATGTTGCAATGGGGACCTATCAATAGCATCTTTCCAAAGGCCAAAGCTAGAAGGACCCCTTAGACTTGGGGATCATGGTCATTTTGAGCCAAGCCAATGCTGTGGCACCCCAGCCCATGCCTCAGATTGAGGCTCTGTACTATAAATGCAATAAAGATTGACAAAGAATAAAACAGATCAGCAAAAAGGTAAAATAATAACAATAAAAGTATATAAAGAGTATTGAAAACAAAATTATATAATATGTCTAAATGGGGGTGTGTGTCTTAGTTGTTATTGGAGCAATTTGTGTGAAAAGGATAAGAAAAGTGGAAAAATATTTACAAAAAAAAGAGAAAAGAAGAGAAATTGAATGGGAAATAAAACTAAAAGGGACAGAGAAACTAGCAAAAATGGAGTCTTATATCACTGAAGAAAGTAAAATAGAAAAATAAAAACACAAGAAAATGGAATAAACAAACAAAAACCTTCAGGGAACAAAATTGGGAAAAAAGAATAAATGGTGCAGAAAAACTGTAGCCAAAATGGAGCCCTTACTATTAAAGAAAGAAGCGATGAAAAATTATGAATACCAAAAAAAAAAATAAATAATAATAAAGAATAAAAAATCTAGGGAAAGAAAGAAAAAATATATTGCCATGTTTTGCTTGGACAACAGATGATGTTCTGGGGTATGAGGTGCTATTCACAATGCTGAGTCAGCCGTATAAGATGGGAGCTAGAAGCCACTATCTTGCCAAGGAGACCTGGTCCAGTCCTTGTGATTTCTGCCTTTAATCCTCACAGGGTCGGGAGCCTGAAGCTCTTGTCAGCCTACTTAACAGACATGTCTTGACCTTTCCAAACAGTGTCCTTTGGCCACACAATGGGATTCCTAGGAAAGTGTGTTTCACTCGTCTCCCCATGGTTGGCTGCCTAACTCAGCAGGCATGCCAGAAGTGGCCTGTGGCATTGAATTAGGACCTGTGGGCTGTTCCTCCCAGGCAGCTATCCCACAATGGCTGTACCTGGATAAAAACTCTGTTCTGCCCAGGGCACTGTTCAAGATCCTTTGCTTGTTCAAGCTCTCCCAAGGTAACTCCAGAAATTATGCCCAGTTCCAAAGAAAAAAAGAAAAGAAAGAAAGAAAGCCTACAGGGCAGGCCTTCTGTGTCTGAAAACTGCTGGGAAATCAGCTGGCCTCTGCCAGAATGCAAGAACTCACCTTCTGTGGTAGTTCTTCAATACTTATGACCTCTTCATTGGCTCCTGGAATCTCCTGCTGCCTCCTTGTGACCCCAAAGTAATGTTTCTGGACAGGTCTCCCCAGCCAGAAGTGGCTGAAGACCTTTCTCTCCAAACTCACCATGAGTGGGCTGCAAAAAAGATGTCTCTAGTCTGACATCTTGTTCCATCTTCTCTACATTGTATGCTTTATTTTATTTTTTTATAATTCCTGTAAATCTTAGTTAAATTTTCAGTTCTCTGTTTCTCCAGGACTTAGCTGTGAGAGGGGGCAGAGTGAAGAGAATGAAGGGTAGCTACAGGCTTTTTTGTCTTTCTTCCAGTCTCAGCACTCCTCTCTTGGGACACATATGACTCACACAGGTACATTGCAGTGGGGACCTACCAATAGCATCCTTCCAAACTTAGATGGTACCATGTAAGTTTTTGCCAGAAAATGATTTCAAGTCTGCTTCACTAAAAAAAATGCTTTTTCAAGACATGCTTGTTTATGTTCTTCAAAGCTTATAGCAACTATATCAACCACTACCATCCCTGTACCAGGTTACCCCACCTTTTGGAGAGTCTTGGCTCTCATGCCACTTCCTCAATAATTTGACACTATCACTCAGTGATGTGAGGCCTCTTTCTTCCAGAGGGGTTGAATGTGGATGCTGCTAATAATTGATTCTGCCATTTTTGAACAGGACTGAAATATACTACAGAGTTGGTTCCCCCTTCATTGGAACAGATCTGCCAAATTAAGTGCTTGCCAATCCTGTTCTGGGCACCAGATAGGGCTTGATAAGGGCCAAGACTGCCTGAAAGACCTAGAAGTCCTATTCATTTTCTAGATTTGCCTCCATGTGCTCTGATTTCTTCCTTGCTATATTTTCTGGGGAACAGGGAAGCTGAATCTCTCCTCTCTCTCTTACCCTTCTCCAATCCAGTTTCAACACTGATTTATTTAAATTTGTTTCAGAAAAAATAGAAGGTCATAGAAATTCAAGATATTTTTAATAAAGTCTTTGAAAACAGATTAAACTTGTACAAATATCTTCCAAGAAAGGCAACTACTACATATAGACTAAACATGCCCAGGTAATGTCCAGACACATCAAAGGCAGCATTTCTCTCATATCAACCAGTTATAAAGCCAGCTACCAACACCAGGGGCTTTGATGAAACTGATCTAGACAGATAACTATTTATTTGAGAAATGAGACATATCCCATGTTTACAGAGTATTAGAGCTGAAATGGGAGAATTTATACATTTTAAAGAAAAAAACTATAATCTGTATATGCTAGCAAGATTTTTTCTATAATATACAACCACATACAGGCATAAGTAAAATGCTTTAGGTTTGAAGTATGGCAAAATGCTTTCAAGGTAGTATAAAATAAAAAAGCACGAGTTTGGAAGTTTGAATACTGGCTTATTTTCATACTAGTTGGGTGATCTGGGGCTATTTATCTATTAGGGTTCACATTTTTTACCCTTACAATATACATGAAAATATATATTTTTGGCACATGTCAGATGCCTATTCATGGTAGCTCATGTTCTGACCCAATGAAAATGGAGTCCTAAAGCATGCCAAAGAATATTTGTGATGAATCTTTGGTCCTATTGTTTGCCTTCCAATTCCAGTAGTTACATTTAAGCACAAAACTACACCATAAACTTATGATTAAAAAATCTTATCAATTAAAGAAAAGTATAAAGATAATCTCTGAAAAGAAAGTTTGTGATTTTTCCTCCCCAATTCCCATTCTTTGGCCAAGTCTGTACCTTTTTTGATGGGTATAGGCTACCTGTGCCTACCAAGAACTTCATAGACAATACAAAAGGAAATATGTCTTGTAATGGCACTCTGCTTTTTTTGCTAAGCCAGCATCCATTTTTCCTTCTGTTAATAATAGTTCCCTGGTTTTCTTCAGCGAATCAGTCTTCTCACTTTCGCATTCTGGGTTGTTCATGTGTTGGGGAAGAGTTGGCACATTTGCCAGCTATGGTCAATTAAAGACCAATTCAAGTCCTTTCTGGGTAGATACTGGGATTATGAAATCAAATGAAAGGTCTGTTTTAAGTTCTTTGAGGATTCTCTATACTTCTTCCCAAAGAGACTGTATTGGTTTGCAGTCCCACCAACAGTATTAAAGTATTCCCTTCTCTCCACAGCCAAGCCAGCATCTGCAGCTTTGGGATTTTGTGATGTGGACTAGTCTCACTGAAATTTTATTATAAGGATATATGCACTAGATTATTTATCATAGCTCATTTTATAATCACCAAGATGTGGAATCAACCACATAGAGGCCCATCAACCCAAGAATGGAATAATAAACTGTGGTATATGTATACCATGGAATACTATTCAACCATTTAAAAAGATGGAGACTTTACATCTTTGTATAGAGTTGGAGAACATTCTCTTTAGTAAAGTATCACAAGAATGGAAAATCAAGTATCCAATGTATTCAGTACTAATAGGAAACCAGTAGATGAATTAATACATGCCCACCACAAGAGAAAAATTCAATTTAATTCACATTGTGAGGGAGGGTGAAAGGGGAGGGGGAGAAGGAGAAGGGAGGAGATTGGTGTGCTCTCACCTAATGGGCACAATAAAGGGTACATGGCACACCTCTTGGGTGAGGGACACAACTACAACAGGGACCTTACCTAACAAATGCAAACACTGTTACCTAATTGTTTGTACCCTCATATTAATCTGAAAAAAATATTTTAAAAATAAAAATGATGTACAGTCCCCTGGTGTCTGTTTGTGGATGGACTCAGCAGTTAGTCTAAACCAATGAGATTCAATACAGGACTCTGGTCAGCGTGTTGGGAGCACCGTGGGAACAAAGTGAAGTCTGTCACTGCTAGCAGCCACTTCACCACCAGATGAAGTTGGACTGAAAGTGAAACCACCTCAGAAGAAAAAAGAGAGAGAGAGAGAGAAAGAAGCTATGAAAAAGTAAGAGACAGAGTTTTGAGAGTACAATGTGAGACTTTAGGTTCAGCTGTGTTTGATTTTTGATATTTTATTCTTTTTTGACTAAGTTGTTTTTTTTTTTTTAATCAACTTTCAACTAACAAGAATTGACTGAAATACCAGGTGGATCCAGGTTTCATGTAGCCTGAGGGTTATATAATTTTGAATGTGCTGTCAAAAAAATAGTTCAAAAATATGAAAAGAAAATGAGATGGACAGTGTTTATTGATAATTTGGAAAGAAATAACTAATATAAAAGAATGACAACACAAAAGTTACAAAATTAAAAATAAAAAGCATATGTTTTTTCTTTCATATTTTAGTTATATAATCTTGAATTACCTTGTCATAGGACAACTATTTTTTGTATAATTTTTCTAAAGACAGTGTTTAGATTCACATACCTTCTGGTGGTTGATCAAAATTTATTTTTATTTTTAATTTTTAATAGTTCAGAATTTTTATTTATACATTTAATTTAGACTTCCAAACTATTTCTGATAAGGGCATTATTGTCAAAACATAGATATTATCAATTTTGGGAAAACATCTATCAGGAATCTTTCACATATGAACTATAAGATTTCAAAGAATTTCAAGTTTTCTTGTATGACAACTCATCTCAAATATCTGATGAATTACTGCCACTCACTGTCCATTTTGTCTTAATTATTGTTGATGTCCTAATTATAATAACCTATATGAGTTTTGTATTATCTTTTTTGATGTTAATATTTCAGGTCATATTAACAAAGTTTACCTTTATTTCCAATGTGTTCAAATTATTCTTATTTTTATTAATTGGATTATAAAGCAATCAACTTCCAGACCTACTTTTGATGAGTTTATAGATGTATATGCTATATTATCAGATATGTTCTGGACAAGAGAGAAGTTTTGATTGGAATAGTGTGGAAAAGAGCCTAATCTCAATCACAGCTTTCCATATCTGGTGATTAGAAGAATTTCCCACAGACTAGCTGCTAGTTCCATATATATATCAAACATTGTTTCTCTTCCCTTATCACACACGTTTACTGGTGAGCCCTTTGGGATCCATTGGCCCTACAACTTTCTGCCACAGTACTAATATCAACATAGTGAACGGGAGAGGGCTTCCTAGAAGCTATTCCTATTATGAAGTGGCTAGTAGTTGCTTGACAATAGACTTGAATAGACATAACCAAAAATCACATAAATACAACTCCCTAAACCTGACCTAACTTTAGCTAAATCCCCAAAATGCTGCAGCCATGCCAGTGCCATCCAACAAGAGGAAAAATATTGGGGATAGAGGCATCAGAGTAGTACTCAATGATAGTCTTCCTTAGTTGTAAGAATTGCTTACTTTTGCAAATTTTGAAAAAAAATATATAATCAGATTGAAGGATCACAGGCTCCCTCCTAGGATTTTAGATTGAGCTCATGCAAATGAGCATCCCTGAAGCTTACACCTCATTAACTTCACTATAAAATTACCTCTGCTGATGTAGTATATGATTTAAGGGCTCTCGGCTCTAATTGCATTTGTGTGGCCATTTTGACATGTCAGAACTGAAAAACATGGTTTGCTGGTTAACTGTGAGACCTCAGGAGAAACACTGAGAAATGATGCTTTGAACCTGAAGCATGGCCAGTGTCTGTGATGTCCTAATGGACTGTGTAAACATAAATGCAATCATCTTTGACTTTCATGATGAGATGAAATCCCAGGTCAAATCAAAGACTTCATAACACTACGGCTTTGATAGAAGCCCTCAAAGTCATTTGGGGGAAAGCTAGAGACCTTCCCTGTTTTCCAACTTTAGAAGATTCAGGCTTCTTTGTCTAAATATTCTTGATATCCTTTTATTTTCCTTCCAGACCCTGCTTGTATTCTTAGGGCCTGAGTGACTTACATCTGCCACTCTGAAATTAATGAAAGACCTGGGATCATAGAAGATCAAGCTAATAATTGGGGATTTAAAGGAGCTTTTTCCTAGGTCAGAGTAGGTCACATGCCAAGAAAGATTTATGCTGATTTAACCAGTGAGGAGAAATTGAGGATTAGATTTTCAATTTGAGAAGTCAAACGGAGCCTGGGGAATTTAATCGGCCATTCTCCATGTGCTTCGCTGGTTACCAGCAATCTCTAGATCTATCTTTTTTGTGGAAATATGGAGAGTGAGTGAATCTTGATAATCCTCAATTCACCTAATCAGATTATCATCCTTGTCTGAAGGCAAACTGACAGATGGAAGACAGACCTGTAACTGAAGTGGATTTAGAGTCAGGGCTCCACATCCTCCCACTGACTTGTCTTCCAAATGGCTCTTTGGAGAAGTTAATAAGCACAGAGTTGAAGACCTGCAGGTCGGTATATGGCAGAGCCAGGCATCCAGCTTGGCCTGGTTCTGTGACAGAACCTTTTTAGTGCAATCACCTGTAGTTGAGGCATAGAAATCACCATCTGCCCAAGCCTCACTCTGTTCACTAGGGAAGATTAGAAGATATCACTTTGGGAGTCCCAGATGGATCCTTCAACACTCAGGTGCAAAGCTGCTTCCAGAGAAACTGCAGGGAACATGGAACAGATGGACCCTGGACCAACCAGCACTGTTCCCTGGCTTGAGAATTCTCATCATTTGCCTTGTTTGCTTTGAGCATAAACCAAGTTAGCACAGACTTAAATTAAGTTCACATTTTCTAGCGATGAGACCTTAGGCAAGTTATTTAATCACTACCAGATTAATTTCCTCATCTAAAAAATGGAGGATAAAGTAATCTGTTCTTATTTGTACTATGTATTGTTCTGAGGATTGAGTATGGGAAAGTGGATAAAACTGTCCACTGCTGGGCCTGGCATGGAGTGGCACTCAGAAAAGTCTGAAGCTAACACAGGCACTGGTATTAGAAGGATGACAGGCCTGCTAGCTCTCTGAGCCTGTTTTTGACAAACATCCTATGACCCACTATAATGCTATGTTAGTTAATATTCAATATTTTGTACTTGCAACTCTATCCAGGTAAATGTAAAAGATGTAAAATCTCCAAAGTATCTCAAGAATGGGGGAAAAAGGATCCAATGTACTCAATACTATTATGAAACCAATATATAAACACTTTCACATTCATATGAATGATAAAACACAAATATAGTCTAGCAAGAGGGAGGAGGGAGAAGAGAGAGGAGAGGAGAAAAGGGGGGGCGATTGGTGGGAGGAGGGAGGACATTTGGTGGGATCTCACCTGATGTGCACTGTGCGAGGGTATTTAGCACGCTCCCTCAGGATGGGGGGCTCTCCTACAGCCTGAACTTCACCTTGGGAGTGAGAACAATGTAACCTAAACATTTGTTCCCTCATATTACTTTGAAATAAACAATTGAAAAGAAATAAAATACTGGGCTGTCAAAAAAATATTTTCTACATGCAAAGGATGGGAAGGCAAGGGGTCTGATTCAAAATTTCACTTTGATTCACGTTTATGAGATGGGGCTAAGAAATATCAGAACCTCTCTCAACCCTGGAAATGATGCCACCTTGACCACTGTAGGAGCAGAGCCATTCATAAAGGTGGTGATATAAGGTATCCAGTAGTTTGTTGCTTGGTCAGTTCATTCCATGTATCCATGTCTGTGAGCATAAGTTGCTGTGGAATATCAGTAGAGAAAAAAGGGACAGGCTCTCTGGAATGGTCAAGGAGTACTACAGGATTCTATACAAGGAGCCGTCCCTCCTAGGATGACCCCAAGTATTAAGGTATTTAGTTAGAAAACTCTTCACTTGGAACAAAGTACTCCCGAAAGTGGGTTAAATCTATCCAATCATTTTGTCTTCTTATCTCATTCTTTTAATTGGGATGACACCTTAAGATGTATTTACTGGCGAAAGTCAGTTCTCATTAAAATCTTATGCCTTTGCTGTTCTACCTGAATTTAATTCAGGTCAGTTCCTCTTAACAAATATTTGCTAAGTTCACATTCAATTCCCGACAATGTGCTAAAAAAGAATAGTACAATTAATGGCTAAGAGACTGCCCTCTTACCTGTGGGACTAGCCACTTGATACCAAGTGTGTGACAGATACAGATAATTAATTACAATGCAGCGAGGCAAGTGCTAGAGTAGATGTATTTTAATTATAGCTTACTAGGGATACTTTTAAAATATGGGAATATTTAATGCTTCTCCATGATAGAGTCAGAAAACATGAGGTGATGACATGTTGTTTACTTCAGAATGAGAAGAATTTTGCCTTGGGAGTAGTAGTTGAGTAGTAGCATGAGTTTGGTGATTGGAAAGATATATAGCAAAGGAGAAGAAAATAAACATGTTTCTATGATGGATGGATGAGGACATAGGGGGTTGATAGTTTAAAAAAAAATTAGAAGAATATGTTCCAGCTCCATCCATGTAAACATGAAAGAGGTAAAGTCTCCATCTCTCTTTAAGGCTGCATAATATTCCATGGTATACATGTACCACAATTTGCTAGTCCACTCGTGGGTCGATGGGCACTTGGGCTTCTTCCATAACTTAGCAATTATGAATTGGGCTGCAATAAACATTCTGTCTGATACAGATGTCTTTGTTATATTGTGACTTTTGGTCTTCTGGGTATAAACCTAGTAAAGGAATTATAGGATAGAATAGTAGGTCTATTTTTAGGTCTCTAAGTATTCTCCAAACATCCTTCCAGAAGGAACATATTAGTGTGCATTCCCACCAGCAGTGTAGAAGTGTGCCCTTTTCTCCACATCCATGCCAACATCTCTGGTTTTGGGATTTTGTTATGTGGGCTACTCTTACTGGGGTTAGGTGATATCTCAAAGTAGTTTTGCTTTGCATTTCTCTGATGATTAAGGATGATGAGCTTTTTTTCATGTGTTTTTAGATCATGCCTGTGTCTTCTTTAGAGAAGTTTCTCTTCAAGTCCCTTGCCCACCTGGAGATGGGGTCACGTGTTCTTTTCTTGCTAATATGTTTGAGTTCTCTGTGGATTCTGGTTATTAGACCTTTATCAGAGGTATAAACTGCAAATAATTTCTCCCATTCTGAGGTCTGTCTGCTTGCTTTACTTACTATGTTCTTGGCTGTGCAGAAGCTTTTTAGTTTGATCAGGTCCCAGTAATGTATTTTTGATACTGCTTCAATTGCCTGGGGAGTCCTCCTCATAAAATATTCACCCAGGCCAATTCTTTCAAGAGTTTTCCCTGCACTTTCTTCAAGTATATTTATAGTTTCATGTCTTAAGTTTAAATCTTTTATCCAGTGAGACTATGAGGAAAGGGCCAAGGAAGGGGAAAAGAGGGGGGAGGTTAGGGTGGAGGGAGGGTAATGGGTGGGGCCACACCTACAGTGCAGCTTAGAATGGGTACAGGTGAAACTTACTAAAGGCAGAATAAAAATGTCTACTTACAATAACTAAGAAAATGCCATGAAGGCTACATTGAACAGTTTGATGAGAATATTTCAGATTGTATATGAAACCAGCACATTGTACCCCTTGATTGCACTAATGTACACAGCTATGATTTAACAATAAAAGAATAAATAAATAAAATAAAAATAAAAAATAAAAAATAAATTAGGAGAGGGCAGTGCCTGTGGCTCAAAGGAGTAGGGTGCTGGGCCCATATGCTGGAGGTGGTGGGTTCAAACTTAGCCCTGGCAAAAAAAAAAAAAAAAAAAAAAAATTAGGAGAAATGGAGAGAGAATCTGGTGCTACCCAGAGTGGGGTGCTCGTTGAGTTGCATGTCAGGACAGACATCAGGATGAAAGATGGAGGGCTGGGTGTGAGCTGTACTAATGCAATAATTCAATCCCAGTGTTTGCATTTGACTAGGCAAACCCAGATTTAAATTTCTGGTCCTTTTGACAAATACTAAACACCTTTAAAACTTTGGGGTAACGTTCACCATAGTTTCAAAGAAAATGAAATACCTAGAAATATACCTAACGAAGGAGGTGAAGGACCCCTATAAAGAGGTCCTGGTGACACTCGTGAATACAGTCAGTTCTGCTTTCATGTGACTTACAGTTGCCTACAGATCACTGTGTGTAATTGGCAGATATTTGGTCCCTGGGTCCCTCTCCCCCTGATGTGAATATGCCCTGTTACATGGCAAAAGGGACTTGGCAGACACAATTAAGATTTCTAATTGATTGACTTTAAAGGAAGAAGATTTATATTGGATTTTCTGGGCCTGAAAGCAGAGCTTTTTCCTAGCTGAGAGCAAGAGGGGAAGTCAGGGAGGTACAGGAGAAGGAGCTGGGAAGATACAGCAAGAGGAGAGGTCAGAGAGATTCAAAGTTAAAAGAAGGATGTCAGGTATTGTTACTGGCTTTGAAATAGAGGGGCCCTGAGCCGAGGCATGCAGGTGGAGCCACAGGAAAACAGGGACCACAACCCCGCAGTCACCCAGACGTGAATTCTCCCCATAACCCGAATAAGCCTGGAAGCTCATTCTCCCCCAGTAACCTCCAGATAAAAGCTCAACTTTGCCAATAGCCTGATTTTGGTATTGTGAGACCTCTAAGCAGAGAACTCAGCTGAGCCACTCTGAATGGATGCTGGACTCATAGAAATTGTGAGATAATCATTTTTTATCAATTTGTAACCATCCTTGAGGTTTTTTCTTAACTTTTTTTTAATTAAATCATAACAGTGTACATTTATGGAGTACAATGTACTGATTTTATATACAATTTGGAAGGCTTACATCAAACTGGTTAACATAGCCTTCACCTCACTTACTTAATTTTTGTGTTAAGACATTTATACTCTACTCTTAATAAATTTGACATGTATCCTTGCAGTATGCACCACAGGTGAGATCCCACTGATAATCCTCCCTCCACTCAACCTTCCCCCTCCCCTCTCACCCTCCTCTTTCCTCCTTCATCCTGGGTATAGTTGTATTTATGATAGCAATAGAAAATTGGTATGCTTTGTCATGCAAAAGTGTGCACAGAGAACCACAGGGATTAATGGAAAAACTCTAAAAAACTCGACAGTGACATAAGCAGAGGAATGAAGAAATCTGATAAAAATAGAGCACAGTTTTACACATGGTAAAGAAATAAATAAATACTGCAGTAAGTATGGCACTTTACCTGGAAAAAGACCTGAAGTGCTTGTGCTTGTGGAATGTGAGGAGGGCTGCAGCTCATTCCTAATTGTGAAGGGTGGAAAGAGTATCATCTGGAATTGGACAAAAGGTTTTAACACCAGATTGAATATGTCTGGTTCACAGCACACAGTAAAGTGAGGTTGCCACTACATGGTTAAGGTATGAACCTGGGGGCTTTATTGCTATGTGACTCAGTATCATTTTCTGTGTTCACCTAGTTCAGATGTGAACAAAATCATACTTACACAAACACAAAGTTCAGTTTAAGTTGTTCATTAATATACTGATTATGTCGGACCAAATTCTCACTTTCAAAAACACATTTATCACAAGAATGGAAAAAAAAGTATCCAATGTGCTCAATACTAATATGAAGCCAGTAGATGATCTAATACATGCCCACATAAGAGGAAAAACTCAATTCAATTTAAATTTGGGGGAGGGGGCACAAAGCAACTGAGAGAGAAGAGAAGGGAGGGGGTTTGGTATGCTTCCACTTAATGGGCACCATGTAAGGGTCTATGGAACACCTCTTGGGTTCAGGATACAACTACAAGAGAGATTCTACCTAATAAATGCAAACATTGTTACCTATTGTATGGACCCTTACATTAACCTGAAATTAAAAAAAAAAAAAAAGAAAGTGCTGTCGCAGAATTGAGTCTATCTAGGAATAACGGTAATGGAGAACTGCATAGCTGCCTGGGTGGTAGCTCTTGGCAATCATCTTTATCTTCTTCATAACTGACTAGCTGGACTATTGGGAGTATGAGGAGACAGTACTACTCTGACCAAGATCTTCTGTGGTCACAGGTAACTTGAAGGGTCAGGTGTAGGATAGGCTTCCTCAGAGTCGGCACAACAAGAGAATGTAATCAGTGAGTCTCAGTTTTCCTGATTAAGAACCAAATTATCTTTAGCATCTATACTTCAGCCCTAGGAGTCAGTGTCTCATCTTGCAAGGGTATAAATCTGTCTGTAAATTTCTTTTCTTTTCTTTTTTTTATTGTTGCGGATTCTTAGAAGGTACAAGAAACCAGGATACACTGATTGCATTAGTTAGGTAAAGTCCCTCTTACAATCACATCTTGCCCCCAAAAGGTGTGACACACACCAAGACCCCACCCCTCCTCCTTCCCTCTCTCTGCTCTTCCTTTCCCCCACCTCTCCCTCCTTCTTTCTCTCGCATCTCTCCCCTTCCCCCACCCACACTGTGCCATTAATTGTCATTAATTGTCCTCATATCAAAATTGAGTACATAGGATTCATGGTCCTCCATTCTTGTGATGCTTTACTAAGAATAATGTGTTCCACTTCCATCTAGGTTAATTCAAAGGCTGTAAAGTCTGCATTTTTTTTAATGGCTGAATAGTATTCCCTGGTGTACATATACTACTGCTTGTTAATCCATTCCTGGGTTGGTGGGCATTTAGGCTGTTTCCACATTTTGGTGATTGTAAATTGAGCTGCAATAAACAGTCTAGTGCAAGTGTTCTTATGATAAAAGGATTTTTTTTTTCCTTCTGGGTAGATGCCCAGTAATGGGATTGCAGGATCAAATGTGGGGTCTAGCTTGAGTTCTTTGAGGGTTCTCTATACTACCTTCCAAAAACGCTGTCTAAGTTTGCAGTCCCACCAGCAGTGTAAAAGTGTTCTCTTCTCTCCACATCCACGCCAGCATCTGCAGTTTTGAGATTTTGTAATGTGGGCCATTCTTGCTGGGGTTAGATGATATCTCAGGGTGGTTTTGATTTGCATTTCTTTAATAATTAGGGATGATGAGCACTTTTTCATGTTTGTTAGCCATTCGTCTGTCTTCTTTAGAGAAGGTTCTATTCATATCTCTTGCCCATTGATATATGGGATTGTTGGCTTTTTTCACGAAGATTAATTTGAGTTCTCTATAGATCCTAGTTATCAAGCTTTTGTCTGATTCATAATATGCAAATATCCTTTCGCATTGTGTAGGTTGTCTCTTTATTTTGGTTGTTGTCTCCTTAGCTGTACAGAAGCTTTTCAGTTTAATGAAGTCCCATTTCTTTATTTTTGTTGTTGCAATTGCCATGGCAGTCTTCTTCATGAAGTCTTTCCCCAGGCCAATATCTTCCAGTGTTTTTCCTATTCTTTCTTCGAGGATTTTTATTGTTTCATGCCTTAAATTTAAGTCCTGTATCCATCTGGAATCAATTTTTTTGAGTGGGGAAAGGTGTGGGTCCAGTTTCAGTCTTTTACATGTGGATATCCAGTTCTCTCAGCACCATTTACTGAATAAGGAGTCTTTTCCCCAAGGTATGGTCTTGTTTGCTTTATCAAAGATTAGGTGGTTGTAGGACGTTACTTTCATTTCCTGTTTTCTATTCTATTCCAAATGTCTATGTCTCTATTTTTGTGCCAGTACCATTTGTCTTGACCACTATGGCTTTGTAGTACAGCCTAAAATCTGGTATGCTGATGCCCCTGGATTTGTTTTTAATACTAAGATCTGCCTTAGCTATACGAGCTTTTTTCTGGTTCCATACAAAACGCAGAGTCATTTTTTCCAAGTCTTGAAAGTACAATGTTGGTATTTTAATAGGGATGACATTGAATAGGTAGATTGCTTTGGCAAGTATAGACATTTTAACAATGTTGATTCTTCCCATCCATGAGCGTGGTATGTTCTTCCATTTGTTGATATCCTCTACTATTTCCTTTCCTAGGATTTCATAATTTTCCTTATAGAGTTCCTTCACCTCCTTTGTTAGGTATATTGCTAGGTATTTCATTTTCATTGACGCTATGGTGAAGGGATTTGTGTCCTTAAATAGCCTCTCATCTTGACTGTTATTTCTGTACACAAAGGCTACTGACTTGTGAACATTGATTTTATATCCTGAGACATTACTGTATTCTTTGATGACTTCCAGGAGTCTTGTGGTTGAGTCTTTGGGGTTCTCTAAGTATAAGATCATGTCGTCAGCAAAGAGGGAGAATTTGGCCTCCTCTGCTCCCATTTGGATGGCCTTTATTTCCTTGTCTTGCCTAGTTGTATTGGCTAGAATTTCCAGCACTATGTTGAATAGTAATAGTGACAGAGGACAACCTTGTCTGGTCCCAGTTCTAAGAGGAAAAGCTTTCAGTTTTACTCCATTCAGTAACATATTAGCTGGGGGTTTGTCATAGATAGCTTCAATCAGTTTAAGAAATGTAGCACCTATGCCTATACTCTTCAGTGTGCTAATTAGAAAAGGATGCTGGATTTTATCGAATGCTTTTTCTGCATCTATTGAGACAATCATGTGGTCTTTATTTTTGCTTCTCTTAATACAGTGGATATTTATGCACTTGCATATGTTAAATCAGCTTTGAATCCCTAGGATGAAACCTACTTCATCATGATGTATGACTTTTTGATGATAAGCTGTAATCTATTGGCTAGGATTTTGTTCATAATTTTTGCATCTATATTCATTAGTGAAATTGGTCTGAAATTCTCCTTTTTAGTTCAGTCTTTTCCTGGCTTCGATATCAGGGTGATGTTTGCTTTATAGAACATGTTGGGGAAGATTCCTTCCTCCTCAATTTTTTGGAAAAATTTTTGCAGTATGGGAATAAGCTCTTCCTTGAAGGTTTGATAGAACTCTGGTGTGAAGCCATCTGGACCAGGGCATTTTTTTTGTTGGGAGATTTTTTTTTATTGTTTCTTTGATCTCAGTGCTTAAAATTGGTCTGATCAGGAGTTCTATTTCTTCCTGGTTAATTCTAGGGAGAGGGTGTGATTACAAATATTGATCCATTTCTTCACATTGTCAAATTTCTGGGCATAGAGTTTCTGGTAGTATTCAGAGATGATCTCTTATATCTCTGTGGGATCAGTTGTTATTTCCCCTTTTTCATTTCTGATTGAGGTAACTAGAGATTTTACTTTTCTATTTCTAGTTAGTCTGGCAAAAGGTTTATCTATTTTAATTTTTTTTTTTTCAAAAAACCAACCCTCGTTTCATTAATTTTCTGAATGATTCTTTTGTTTCAATTTCATTGATCTCTGATTCAATTTTGGATATTTCTTTTCTTCTGCTGGGTGTAGGATTAGATTGTTCTTTTTCCAATTCCATAAGATGGCTTGTAAGTTTGTTGATGCATTCTCTTTTGGTTCCTTGAATGTAATCCAGTCAGGCAATCGATGCCTCTTCAGTTGAATTCAAGCCATTAACATTTATTGAGCTAAGTGGTAAATGTGGTAGTGTTCTATTTATCTTATTCTGTGAGAGTCCATTGCTTAGTTTTATCTTTTGCATCATTGTGGAAGTTATGTTCTGTCCTTTAATTTCTGAGCTCTTACTTTGCTGTTGATCCATTATTGTGGTCAGCGTGTATAACAGGTTGAATATTTCCTGCAGAGGTGGTCTTGTTGTGGTGAATTTCCTCAATGTTTGTGCATCAGTAAATGATTTGATTTCCCTGTCAATTTTAAAGCTTAGCTTAGCAGGATATAGAATTCTGGGTTGGAAATTGTTCTGTTTAAGTAGATTAAATGTAGATGACCATTGTCTTCTTGCTTGAAAAGTTTCTGCAGTCACCCTGATGGATTTGACCCTGTAAGTCTGCAGTCACCCTGATGGATTTTCCCCCATAGGTCAACTGGTACTTACTCCTGGTAGCTTGAAGAATCTTTTCTTTTGTCTTGACTTTGGACAGGTTCATCACAATGTGTCTTGGAGAAGCTCTGTTAGAGTTGAAGCAACCTGGGATCCAATATCCCTCTGAAAGGAGCGTGTCAGAATATTTGGTGATATTTGGGAAATTTTCATTTATAATATTCTTTAGTATGGCTTCCATTCCCCTGGGGGGATACCTATAACTCTTCTTCCCCTTCTGGGATACCTATAACTCATATGTTTGAACACTTCATGAAGTCCTATAATTATGTTAGTGAACATTTTGCTTTCTCTCTCTTCTTTTCTGCCTCTTTAACTGTCTGAGTTATATTAAGAGCTTTGTCCTCTGCCTCTGAGATTCTTTCTTCTGTATGGTCTAATCTGTTGTTGAAACTTTCTATTGCATCTTTAAATTCCCTAATCAACTGCTTCAGTTCCTTGATCTCTGCTATATCCTTTCTATATTCTTCATATGGTTCATCTCTTATTTGATTCTGTTTTTGGATTTCCTTTTGGTTATTTTCCACTTTATCAGCAATTTCCTTCATTGTTTCCATCATTTCCTTCATTGTTTTCATCATCTGTATTCTAAATTCCCTTTCCATCATTTCTAACATTTCTTTGTAGGTGGAATCCTCTGCAGTAGCTACTTCATGGTCCCTTTGGGGTGGGGGGTGTTGCTCTGGACTGGTTTTTCATGTTGCCAGGAGTTCTCTGCTGATTCTTCCTCATGAGTGTTT
Source organism: Nycticebus coucang (assembly GCF_027406575.1). Lineage (NCBI taxonomy): Eukaryota > Metazoa > Chordata > Mammalia > Primates > Lorisidae > Nycticebus > Nycticebus coucang. The sequence goes on along the minus strand of NC_069781.1, from coordinate 120,832,416 downwards.
TCTTTTATCTGTTTTCTTGCCCTAATTTTTCTTTTACTTCCTCTTGCTCTTTAAGTTACCGTGCCTCTGGACTAGGATCTCGATGAGTCCCAGTGTGCAAAAACCAGTATCACTCCATGCCCTTGGGGGCCAAGACTGTAAGGCATCTCAGTCCCCACCTTTAGGCTGCTCAGTCACTCAATTACTCACCCAAGGTCTCCCGCCTGATCCTTGCTCTGTGACCTTGATGGCAGAGCTTACCAGGGCAGTTCTCCCACAATGGCTCCGCGTGGCCCACAGCTGAACACTATTAGCTCCAGCTCAGCAACTCAGCCTAGGGCCCTAGACAATGCTTAAAGGCCCTCTTGCCCAAGTTCTCCCAAGGTAGTCCAACTGAGTGCTAAGTCCAAAAAAAAAAAAAAAAAACAGCTCATAGATAAGGCCTTTTCAGTTTGCAATCTCACTGCTGCTATACTTACAGCTACGAGCAGGATTAGACAGAACGAACACACATAGCTACTTGCCAGTTCCCTCCTGCTTTTGTCCTCCTCATGGGGTCCAGAAGTCTCTTGCTGACTCCCTGTGTCCCCAAATGGATGTTTCTGAGCAGACCCCACCAGCCAGAGATGCCTGGAGTCTTCTCTCCCCAGTGTCACTCTGCCCAGTTGCAAGGAAGCTATTCCTTGGCCGCCATCTTGCTCTTCCCCCCCACCTTTGTAAATTTCTTAAACAGAGTTTTGCTCTGGTGTGTTTGTAGCCCTCAAACAATTAGAATTTCTCTTGGATTGTTTTTCTTCAGGATCATTGTTGCAGAGTCAGAAGGAAGCTTGACTTTGAGAAACAGCTAGTTTGTTGTTCCGTGGCCAGGGGCAACTTCAAAGAGTGAAAAATAACCCAAGAATTTACTTCAGTAAGGTATATACACACTAAATCAATGCAAAAATTGCCAGCACAGAACTTTCTTTTCTCATAACCTCATAATCTTTCTGATTTGCCAAATTCCTGTGACTTTAGTCCAACCTCTTCTTGAGGTGACTTAAAACCCAGTAGGTTAGGGTGCTTCATCCCAGATCAAAGGGTGATTTAGTGCCAAAGAGAGGGTAAGAACTCAGTTTCTCTGACATCTTTCAGTGTGCAGCAACCATATACAATTTATAAACTTTATGAAATTTAAAAAACTTTTGCACAGGAGTTTGTTTGCTTCTAGTTCTTCTCCAGAGCAGCCAAAGGAAAGCATGGAAGTCTCATACTCTTTCCATGAGAATGTCTTTTTTTTTAGACAGAGTCTCACTTTGTCACCCTGGGGTTGAGTGGGATGGCATCATAGCTCATAGCAACCTTAAACTCCTGGGTTCAAGCGATCCTCTTGCCTCAGCCTCCCTCGTAGCTGGGACTATAGGCACTTGCCATGATGCCTAGCTAGTGTTTCTATTTTTAGTAGAGATGTGTCATCTAGTGGCATGACAGAGTGACCTCACTAGACCCAGCATGAGGAGGAAGAGTTGACCTGAGTGGAAAGGTGGGAAATGAAGAAATGAAGCCAGAAAGACAGGGAAAGCAACACAAAGAAAGATAGGAGCCGAGGGAGTAAGGCTGGTGTTGGGAGGGCTGAGGCAGCTGATGACCCTTGTCACTGATCCATGGAAACAGCTTTATTTACACAGTATCTTAACATGATACATAAATCTTAACACATGGAGTAGAGATCAACCTTAAAGAGGAAAAACTGTGCTGGCCAATAACAAGGAAAGTATGCATGGGCTATGTGACTTTTGGCAGGTGAGAACAATGTTGTTAAGGAAGGAGAAGTGGTTGGGGGTTGCTCCCTGAGCATTTCTCAGGGTGTGGGGGTCCTGCCAGCTACAGACCACACCCCACAGAGATAAGCTTCTTTGCTCAGGCTGTTCTCTAACTCCTGAGTTCAAGTGACCTTTCCACCTCAGCCTCCCGAAGCACTAGGATTACAGGCATGAGTCAGTGTGCTGGGCCAAGAGAAAGTCTTATTTTTAATTAATATCATTGTTTTTTCAATCTTTCATTATTTCCTTCTCTATTTCTGTCTGAAATGTACAAGAAGCTAGATGGACCCTAATAAGTAACTGACACAACAGAGGCAAAGAGAATGAGGAATAAGACAAAAAGAGAAACAAGGAAATCAGCATTTTGTTATTTAAATTTAACTTATTTACAACTCTATCACCTCCTAATTGATATTAAATTTTCCCCTCTGGGAAATTTTCTCTGTAATACTTCCTTTCCTTTTACTGCTATGGTGTTTCCAAGCATTGGACTCCTAAGTCATGAAGATTATAAACTCATTGTTTATTTATTTATTTTTCTAAGTGAGTAGAGAGGGCACTTGGGTTGCTTCTACATCTTGGCAATTGTGAACTGAGCTGCTATAAACATTCTGGTGCAAATATCCTTGTGGTAAAATAATTTTTTTTTTCCTTCTGGGTATAGATACTGAGTAATGGGATTGTGGGATCAAATGGAAGGTCAACTTTTAGTTCTTTGAGAATTCTCCATACGTCTTTCCATAGAGATTGTATTAGTTTGAAATCCCACCAGCAGTGGGTAAGTGTTCCCTCCTCTCCACATCCACGCCAGCATCTGCAGTCTCCAAATTTTGTGATGTGGGCTGTTCTCACTCGGGTTAGATGGTATCTCAGAGTGGTTGTGATTTGCATTTCTCTGATGATTAGGGACGATGAGCATTTTTTCATATTTGTTCCCCATTCATCTTATCTTCAGAGAAGTTTCTGTTCAAGTCTGTAGATTCTAATTATCAATGCTTTATTAGATCCATAGCATGCAAGTATCTTCTCCCATTTTGAAGGCTGTCAAACCTTCAACTGTTAGCTGAAGGTTGTGGTACCCTTAGTTGTGCAGAAGCTTTTTAGCTCAATCATGTACCATTTATATATTTTTGGTATTGCTGCAATTGCCTAGATGATCTTCTTCATAAAATCTTTTCCTGGGCTAATTTTGTTAAGAGTTTTCCCCATACTTTCTTATAGAATTTTTATTTTTTTTAAAGCTTAAATTTAAATATTTTTCCAGCAAAAGTCAATTTTTGTCAATGGTGAGAGGTTCAGGTCCAGTTTCAGTCTTCTACATGTGACTAACCAGTTCTCCCAGCACCATTTATTAAATAGGGATTCTTTTCACTAGTACATGCTTTCATTTGGTTATCAAAGATCAGATGGCTGCACGTGGCCATAGGTATAGGGTCTCTATTCTATCATCTGGCTATAGGTTCTCTATTCTATCATCTTTTTTATTTACCTGGATGGAATTAAAACACCTTATTCTTAGTAAGGTATCACAAGAATGGAAAAGCAAGTATCCAATGTACTCAATACTAATATGATACCAATATCTAAATGATTACATGCCCACATGAAAGAAAAACACAAGTATATTTTATGGAGGGGGAGGAAAGAGGAGAGAAAGAGGAAAGGGGAGGAGGGAGGATGATTGAGGGGATCTCACCTAATGTGCATAACATGAAGGTGTTCAGCAGACCCCTGGGTGAAGGGCTCAACTTCAACTTGAACTTTACCTTAGAATTGAAAACAATGTAACTGGAACATTTGTACCCTCATGTTAATCTGAAATTAAAAGAAGAAAAAGTGAGTACAAAGGTGTAAAAAAGACATTCAAGAGGCTGCACCATTCTCCTCTGTTTGGAAACTCAATCCTTGGTCCTGTGCTATCTCTGCCATAAAACGGATCAAGTGTCCTTAAAGTTTCAAGTCCCTTCCAGAAGATGTGCCCTCATCTTTCATCATCAAAACCTAAGTGGTTTCCATGGCAACCTCCTCCTCAAACCCATCAATTTTTCCAGCAAAACCATTTCATTCTGTCCCAGGAACCACATTAGAGTTTAAAAAATAATAAGAAGAAAACTCTTGAAAATGAAGTTAGAAAAATATCAACAGGCATGGGCGGTGCCTGTGGCTCAAGGAGTAGGGCGCCGGTCCCATATGCCGGAGGTGGCAGGTTCAAACCTAGCCCTGGCCAAAAACCACAAAAAAAAAAAAAAAAGAAAAATATCAACAGGCAAAAATAAAATAAATGTAATCCCAACAATACTCTGAGCATAGTAAGACCAAGAGAAGAAAACTTTCCCAGGTGATATTGGGTGCAGGATGTTAATGAAGATTTGACATAAAAAATAACATCATAAAGAGGTCAGAAGAATGGAAGCAGGGAAAAGCTAGCTGCAGAGAGCAAATACTGTACAATGGTTTGGGGATAGCCAGCTTCTTATCCTTACTTCTCTTTTCTTCTTTGATAAGCACCACAGTCACTGGCATTGAAATAGAATTAAACCAAAGCTGCAAATGAGGTTGCTGCTAGGAAAAGCTATCTCTTAAAGAGTTTAGAGTGGAGCTGGGAGCAGTGCCAGGTACTTGTGAAGCAATTTTGGAAGGTTCTGCTGGAAAGCCCGGAGTCCCTGTCCTTCCATCACTCACATCTCTTTATCACAACTGGCATATAGGGGTCTCAGGATCTTATGGTCCAAGTCAGGATTTGAAGCAGCTTGGGCAATATCCATCTGCCTTACTCCACACAGTTAAATTTATGTCACTATCTTAAATTGAGGCAATGTCAATGATATTAAATGCCCACTATTTCTCTATAGCCTTGGCTAAGAAAAGATTCATTGTTCATTTTCTGAATCCCATTTCTAATTTAGTCAGTATCCTACCATTTCCTAATAATAGCTTTGCATTGTATTTGTGGTAGGCATTCTCACTATACTATATAAACTCTTTGGAGGCAAGGAAAGTGGTTCTCTTGTGTCCTAAAACATAGAGTGTAACAGAGAATTGTGTGGATTATTAGGGACCGGAGTTTGTGTGATCTGTGCACATGTCTGGGAAGGTTCTGGTGTTCAGATGAAATTCTCACCTGTCTTTAGTCAATCCAGCAGTCCATGGTTAGGCAGAGCAGCAAAGAAACATGGACATAGGTTCTTTGATTTCTACCAGATACATGATTCCTTTGCTTCGAACCCAGGACATGGTAAAGAAAAACAATCAGTTTCCTACAGAGAAAATTTTCTTACTGTGACATTGCCAGGGGGAAAAAAAATGTTTTCATATCCAAATAACGGGTTTCCTTAAAGAAATAGAAAAATAGGGCGGCGCCTGTGGCTCAGTGAGTAGGGCGCCGGCCCCATATGCCGAGGGTGGCGGGTTCAAACCCAGCTCCGGCCAAACTGCAACAAAAAAAATAGCCGGGCGTTGTGGCGGGCGCCTGTAGTCCCAGCTGCTCGGGAGACTGAAGCAAGAGAATCATGCTGTGAGCGTGTGATGCCACGGCACTCTACCCGAGGGTGGTACAGTGAGACTCTGTCTCTACAAAAAAAAAAAAAAGAAAGAAAAGAAAAAGAAATAGAAAAATAAAAGTCTCCCTAAAAGAGAAATGAAATAAATAATGGGCTGTGAGAGAAATAAATGGAATTTTCAGGATGTAACAGGGAGCACATGTTGAAAATTTTGATAAAGTATCCCCAGGGTGGAATCAGTCAGGTCAGATTAAATTATGCTGTAGTAACAAACAACTCCAAAATGTATGACTTAAAACTATGACATTTGTTTCCTGTCATGCTATATAACCATTGTGTATTGATTGGGGACTCTGCTCAGTATCACTCTAACTCAAGACAATGGTTGACAACATTGACAATTTTGGAATGTTGTGGGTACAATGAAAAGAAAGCTCTGGAAGTTTCCACACTGGCAAAGGGCATGCGTCAGGTCTGAAGAGTCACTCTTCCCCTTTCCAATAGTTTACTGGCCAGAACTAATCACAGGATTCCATATGATCACAAGAACTCCAAGAAGAGCATTATCCTTCCCTTGTGCCTGGCAGATAGAGAGCTGGGAATGATTACAACATTTAAGGGGAAACCTTAAAGGACATTACAAATTGACGGGTATTTTTGGTTAGATTTTTTTTTTTCAGAATTAGCAGCTGTTAAATGAAAAAAAAAAAACAGGTAAATAACATAATTGGTGTGTATCTTCATCTGGCCATTTTTGAAAACAGTGTACCCCAATCCTTGAAGCACATGAGGAAGCTGGGAATTTATCACTCACTCTTCATTCATTTTTCAAAAGATATTCACTGATTTCTGTGCTAAGTCCTATATAAATCATTGCTGTCAAAAAAAGTGTATAAGAAAGTTCACCAGCTCATGATTCCCCCTGACCTATGATTATCCCATGATTATAAGTGGCCCTGTATTTTCAAATGGAAGCTGTTTATTAGGTGTTAATTCTGCCCTTGGTTAATAGAATTCATAACTGTACCTCCTAAGATGTGATCATCTGGGCTACTGTACCCTCTTTATTCCAGCTAGTTTCTCTCATTTTGACACCTGGTCCCTAATACTAGTTTGTTCTCTTTTATCACTGTGGGACTTGGTCTATATGTACTTGAGTCCATTTTCACCTGATTCCAATGTCTGGCTCATATTACTCCCTGAGGCAGCTTATCACTCATAGCCAGAGGAACCATTCTTGCTACTTTCTCATTGATGTTTTTTTTAACAAGGATCTAGCTTCTGAACTTTTTCCAAATTCAAGCATAGGACCTAAATCCTGATTTATCTATTATATCAAATGTTCAGGGACCATAATTATGGCAACTGTTTGTGTCTCAGCAATATACATGAGAGCTAGAAATAGAATGCTAACAATTAAATTTTTCAGATGTTAAACTTCTGTTTCTTGATCAGAAGTAGTCCTGTAGGAAAAGCAGAATAATATCACTCCCAGATGTAACAAATGAATCTTGACGAATTCAACCCGCATTGAAATGAAATCCAACTCATTCCCTGATATTCTTTAGGGAGTACAATTGAGGCACAGTTTGTTAAATGAATTTAATAGAGACAGCAAGTTGCCTATTGCAGATCTATTACTTCTGTCCACTTTAAAAACAGAGCCTCATATTTGAGGTGGCAGCAATGACCCTAGATAAATGGCCAGATTTTTCCAACCAGTGACTTTCAGGCAGGAGTATCCAGGTGACTAAGTTCTGGCCTGGGGTATTTTAGCCAAAACTATCAGGATCCCACCCCAATTCCCTGAACTCATCAATATGCTTCAATAGCTAAAGACCCACACAGCTGTGCCCACAACACTTGTCCTCAACACTTTGGTAGGTCATTGCTGGCATATGACAAACTAGAAGTGCAGTTAAGACAGTCAGGACAACTCAAATTAATGCTCCCTGAAATCGCTATGCAAATACACAGGTTTCCCACCCCTTGGATGAGATAATTTAAAGTTGTATATTTTACACCATTGCCTAGAATTTATTTGCTAATTATCCCTCAACTGTTCTCTTTGATTGCTGGCTGAATAGTAAACCATCTTTTGGCTACTTTGTGTGTGTGTGTTTTAATATAATTTTGCAGTTCCCTGTGGATGTTCCCTACAACTCCCAAATAATCTACTTAAATAGGAACTTAAAACTCCTGTGTTAGAATCTGATTCTGGGATAAACTGGGCTAAGACAGAAGTGCAGAGACGTTAGAAAATATGTAGCAATGCTCATTAAGACAAAGGGGCCCCATCTTCATCACCCTGCTCTGTTATGCCCAGATCACAAAGTCCCCAAAGACCACCAGGGAGCTGATTCCAATGCAAAAGCAAAAGAGCCATTTTATTGCAAGCTCGAGCTTGGGCTCCTGGGGTCTCCACCACAACAGATCCAAGCCAGGAGCCCTGAGCTCTGTCACAGGGCTATTATATAGTTTAGCACAGCAAAGTGGGCCTATACATTTTAAAAAAGGGACTGCTTCTGGATTGGCTGCCACTGGTCCTGCCATATGGCCCACTCCAGAAGGCAGTTTCTGATTGGAGGCCAATGACTCAAGCTGGAAAACCAACGACTCACGGTGACTCATCAGTTTTGAACAAAATGGCTGACAGAATGCAAAATGGCTGAGCTCTCAAAATGGCGTCAGTCTGTTTCTCTCACTCTAAACCATCTTCCCTAGAACACAGATGTAATACCTGGAGCTCTGCAGTCATGTTGAGCTATGTGGATGAAGGACACATTTACATAAGGAAAGAGCCAAGAAGTGGAAGGACCCCAGAGCCCCAGCAACATGGAGCCTCCATACTGAGTCTTGACTTCCCAACTTTGGGATATAAAATGGAATCAAACATCTAACTTCAAATCACAATTATTTATTTCTAAAAGTAACCTGCACTTATACATGTAGAAAAAAGCAGAGGAAAAAAAAACAAACACCTTTCTTCTTTGAAATGTATTTGAGAAGTCATTTATGAGTTTGAAACTAATTACTAGAGTGTAAAAGAATGGTAAGGATGGTTCATCATGGGGGACTGTGATCACTTAGGCCAAGGCTTCATAAATTATAAAAATCTCAAAGGAACCCTTATCCCTGGAAAAGAGCTCAGCACCCCCATCTGCCCAGCCCACCTGGATTCCAACCCTGCCTAGGCCAAAGGCACCTGCTTCTCTTCCATGTAGAAGGAGATGGTCTAGGTCCTGCCTCCCTGTGGAATCCTCCATTCTGGCTCACTTTTAACTATTCTGTCTTATCTCTGCTCAGGCCTTAGCATGAAAATTGGATAGTATTAGAAAAAGATATGGCACAAACATTTCTACTTTTTCTTCATGTATCTTCAGTGCTGGGCCTGTTTTTACACTGCTAGTTTTTCAGGATAGGCCTCTTGGGATGAAGTTCCAAGTTTCATCTGCACTGAAAGCCAATTGTAGGAGAGCAGCTAATGAGAAGCATGCTGCCTAGAGCGAGGAATGAGAATGTGAGCATTCATGCACACATCCTCCAGTCCTCTGCACGGGCAGGTGAGAGAGAACTGCTGTCCTAATAAATCACCTGCTTATGCACCTCTGGAGGATACCACCACCGGAAAGCCTGTGGGCCACTTTTCCACTGGACCTCACTAGATTATCTCCCCCACCTCTTTCTTTCAGAGTCCTGGACACAAAAGCAGAACAAGACAATCACAAGACCTGGTGAGGGAAAGGGCGTTATTTCAGCTCCAGCCTTACCAGAGCTACAGGCCAGATGTTCTTGCTGAAATAATGGACCATAACACAATCTGTCTCAAAACTTTCATTGTGACCCACGCATGTGAGTTCTGAGGCTAGGTTGTATTAATAGAAGACCCGTGTCTTTGATGCATGTATCTCTCCCTCTCTGTTTCTATGTGTATTTGTGTGTGTATGTGTGTCTTTTTCATCATTTGTTTTGGAAGAAGCCGGCTGCTATGCTATGAGCTGCTCCAGGGAGAAGCCTAAGCCAACGTCCAGAGAGAAACTCAGGCCTCTTGGCCACAGCCACATGAGCGACCTTGGGAGAAGTCCCTCAGGGCAGGCAAGCACCCAGAGGAGGTAGCCCCCACCTCTTTACTACAACTCAGGAGTGACCTTGAGCTAGACCCACCCAACCCAGCTGAGGTGCTCTAGGAGTCTTAACACTTGGAAACTGTGTGAGATAATTCATGACTGTTGTTTTAAGCCACTACATTTTAGGATAATTTATTACACAGCAATACATAACTAATATACTCCATCATTCAAAAAATATTTATGTATTCAGTGTCTCTACCCATCTGAAGAATTATATAGTTAGTTGAATAATTATTAGGGCTCAAAGAGTCTTGCTTTCAAAGAGGATTGTATTAAACTTCTTTAAATTTGTTACACAAAACATTTTTCTGGTTTCTGACCTTCCCATGTTTCCAGCTGTCTTTCACCTGGGAACATTTTCTTTCTCTACCCTATTCCCTTTTTGCTGGACAGCTCCAAACTCTCCATTGCTTAAAGTTAATTTCTTCCTTAGACATTTGTCCTGATCCCTACATTCCAATGGGGCACCCTCTGGAATAAACCTTCATAGCACATCCTTTACCAAATTTTCTTGTTTAACTGTCATCTTTCCTGCTAGTTTGTAAGCACATGACTGTGTGGGTCCTGTGATATATCCCTGGAGCACATTATAACATTATGCAAGGTAGCAACTGGTACACACACACGGAGAGAGAGGGGTCAATTCACAAATGGAATGGATATTTTATGTATGGTCATAAATTAACAGAGGTGCGCCTAAGCTTGTACAGCCCTTGGCACTAAGCTTGGGAAGAGAAGCTATTTCTTATGCAGGTTTCTTGCCTCTCTGATTCATACCATCCAAAGACAGTGGCGATGTTAAACAGTTTGGCAGATAAGGGAGCAGTTTAGTGCCCTTATGGTGATATGGAGAAAGACATTGTCAAGAACAAAACTTTTGACTATGAAAGCAATAAAAGATGGTTTGGGAACAGGGGATTCAACCTTATAGAAAACAGACAAGCCATTGATGGCACCTGGTTTGGTTTGATTTTATTTTAAAGGGGTAAGAGTTTCATAGGCATGGAAATCTGGAAAAAGTCATTAACTCCAGGATGGCTTTTGGCATTGAATTTTTTTTTTCTTTTGAGCATTTCAGCACAAAAGGCAGTAGCTTTGCCCAAGAAGTCCCAGTTGACTGTTAGGAATACCTGTCCGTGACCCTAGAGCTGCACTAGAGTTTATGTAGCCACATAAAAATGATCTTAGCGGATTAGCAGATTTTCTTCCCTATCTCTGTTTTATTCTCCCTTAAGAACCAAAATAAGTGTGTCATTTTCAAGCAGTTTGTCCAGAAAGAGAAACTTCCATCCATGTGCTGGGCATTTAACATTGTAAGGGGTTTCGTGTAGTCCATGGTGGTGGTGACTAAGCACAAGGCTTATTTGTATCCATTACGGCTTCACCCTGACTTGGAGACGGAGTTGACTTTGGGTTGTATTTTTTCTCTATGCTGTGCAAGGAAAAGAGAGACAGGACCATATCTCAGTGCTGAAGTCAGCTCTGAGTTATGCTAATTACCATCCTGGAGTCGCTGGTTAAGAAAAACACATATTGTCAAGCTGGGGCTTTGAAAGAGAAAACAATGAATATTTCTTTGCCCCTCTCCTCTTTTTGCCTCAACTAATTGGTCCATTTCTCTGCTACAATCTCTGGGAAGATGGATTTGTTTTCTCTCTACTTTATATAATAGACTGAAATCTGTTTTTCTTCTATGTCCACCAGAGCCAGCTCCTTGCTAATTGTGCCTCTAAATGAGTGGGTAGTTAAACCATTGTGTTGGGAAGGAAGTTTGTTTGTGTTTGTTTTTGTCGTGGTGGTTCTTGAAGCATATTGTGGAGGCCTTTTTTTCCCTCCCCTCCCCCTTTCTTTCCCTTAGGAAATGAAGCAGTGTTTAGAACCTTTCACATTTCAATTAAACGCTTTCAAAATGAAAAGCAAAAATATTTCAAACCTCGGCATTTAAAGTCCATATGGTCTCTATTCATAGGCAACAATTAACGCACAACTGCCAACAGCTTTGTGGAACAGATGCGCATGCCCAGCTTCCAAGGATGGCTGGCAGCTGACCTCAGATTTAAGGCATCAACACTAGAAAGGTGATGTCAGAACAGGAGCTAAAAGTTGAAAGTACTTAAGTGTTCTGGGGCATTAGGGCAGGTAGAGTTGTGTGGGGAAAATACCCCCAACAACCAACATGTGCTGACTTAATTCCTGTAATTGTGTGTTTTGACTTTCTGGGAACAGAGTAATCATGAATGCAAAAAGTTAAAAATGTGATGCAGTCACCCCTTAGAGTGGCCATGTGTAACACAGTGGACCCTAGTTTTCTGTGGGGTTTGGAGGTCCAGGTGAGACTCTTGCAGGCTTGAGGGAAGAAGAGGTGGCAGACTCATGCATTATTCCTGGAAAAATGTGGGTGTGGGAGAAGCCCGGCCCCTGAGAGAAGACATGCCAGCTACTGCTGTGGTTCCTCACCACCATCATGGCCGGGCTCTCCTGCCGTCCAGTGAGCTGCAGATCCACACTGGGATGGACAAACACTTGAAAGAACTGACTAGTTTAGTGGCAGAGGGTGAGGGAGAGAAAACAAAAAAGGAAAAAGAAGACAGCTTAGAAGGTAGAATTAAGGGAACACTTTAGTTTTGCGATTATTTTATAGATCTTAACAGACTTTGCTTGCTATGGAGTAAAGAGATTGGCAGTCCCATGTGTCTGGTACAAAGGGGACTCGTGATTAATGACCCCACAGTGGCAGAAGTTCCAAACAGGAGATTCTTTAAACACAGCAATCACCCCTCTAAATCAGGTACCACCTCCTTCCAAGCCTCGTGAGACCATATTAAATTTTATTTACTATTTCTTGCATGTATTTTTTAATTAATCATGAAAAAATAACTTACGTACTCTTTTTTCTCCCCTGGTTATTGCCATTGAGACTTTAAACAAATTATAATGCATTGATTTGGAAGTTATTTGTGCTTTGGTACCTGTATGAATATTAACAGGAGGTCTATATGGTTTCAAGTCCTCTGTAAAATATGAAGAAAAGTGATCTTTGTATTCAGTATAAAGCAGTTTTGTTAAATATATGTGTGCATTTAAAAATGGTGACTCTTCAAATAAAATCAGGCTTCTATAAAGGAGAAAAGAAGTTAGTTCTTATTTTTTCTAACAGTAATGATGTTCAATAGTAGCTCTAACTCCAAGCTAATCCATTCAATGTAACATATAACATAGGAGTGAAAATAGCCAGCTATATAGCCTCTGAAAATTCAGCCAGATCTAAGCTGATCTGGGATGCTGGGAACAATATGTGTCATGGTCAAGGTGTACACTCCGAAGGAGGCACATCACGTATATGATCTTCACCATAAATAAATGACGGTTCACTATGTGCCAGGCATTGCTTAAGGAGATGAGTATGTTGTAAGCATGAAGGATCCTCCCTCGCCACCCTGCATTCACTGAAACACGGAGTTACTCTTCAGTGTGTCAATGTCTCAGATGCAGGAAGGCGTGACGCAGAAGGTTGACCCCATCTCATATGGCTTTGGTGGGATGATGGTGGGATTTCTCACTGAGTGGAGCCCTGAGAATGAGCAGGCACCATGGACAAGTAAATGACGAGGAGAAGACGCTTCCCTTGAAGGTTTGTCTCTTGTTGATCAGACGTTTCAGTAAGGACTGTGCCTCACCTGTTATGTAACGAGGAGCCCATCACAGGCATGGCCTGAGAGCTGTTTTCCCGCAGTTGTGTAGACATTATTATGCTTAACATGACCCCTCATCACGTCCTTACAACTGTGAAAGAGAAAATGGGATGTAGATTTATTTCTTCTCAATCCTGCACCATAGAACAACATCCCTAATCGTGCCCCTTGTAGGTGCAGCAGTATAAGAAGGAAGTCAGCTAACACAGGGACCCGCATGTAAAGCATCCTTGCTCAGTCCTCCCTGGTGGACCCCGGATTGACTGCAATGTGTGGAAAGTAGCCCTGCTTGTCAGTAGCTGCTTCTTGGTCTAAACTTTGGACTTCATTATGGATTTCCAGGTGTTCACACCTGCTTTTGCCCTTAGATAATGTTTTCACTGTGCCTGTATTCCCTGGCCCACAGGTGCAGCTGGTGTCTCTGTTTTATCCCACACCCTCTCCTAGGTCAGCCACATGGTGGGCCCCTGTATTATTTTTCCATAGATAATAAACTTAATAAACTACCACAAGTTAGTCACTTAAAACAACACTCATTTGTCATGTCACAATTTAATATGTTAGCAGTCTAAAAGAAGACTCACTGGGCTAACATCAAGGTGTTAGCAGGGCTGTGCTCCTCACCCCAGGCTCTCAGGACAAATCTACTTCCAAACTCAGTCAGGTTGGTGGCAGAGTTTAGTTCCATGTGGTTGTGGAGCTAAGGTCTGTTTCCTTGGTAGCTGTTGGCTGAGGGTCGTTCTCAGCTTCCAGAGTCTGCCTGATTCCCTGGTTTACGGCCCCCTCCATCTCCTAAGCCAGCAATGTCTGACCAAATCCTCCTGGTGCAGGGCACTCACCCATCTCCCTGTTTGCCTTCTGTCTGCAGCCGAAGGAGCATTTCTGCTTTCAAGGGTCCATGCGATTAGATTGAACTCGCCCAGATAATCCGGGATAATCTTCCCATTTCAAGGTCAGTAACCTTCATTATATCTGTAGCAAACTCTTTAATTTGTAAAGTAACTTATTTACAAGATCAAAGGATAAGGGTAGGGACATCTTTGAGAGGCATTATTATGCTTAACAAAACCCCTAATTGTGGAAGGCTGACAGTTGGGACATCCAAGATCCTATGTCCTGCTGGCATTGCTAAAATAGAGGTACAAAATGGGTATGACTTTTTCTCTGGTAATATTTTAAGTTTGCAACATGCTTTGGCAAACCCTTCTGAAGATGAGCAAGATATGTTTGAAAAGCAGCTAGCCTGGAGCCTGGCACAGAATCAGTGCTCAGAACGCATTAATTTTCTCTCCCCATTCTTGCACTTGGCACTCCCAGAGAGAGCACCATGGTGTGACTTTGAAATTATAAAACTGATCCTGCAAGCTGCATTCACAAATCAGACTCACGATTATTATAGTTTGAAGCAGACAGACGTCTACAACAAATTTAAGCTGAGCATTAAGATTCTACCAATCCTATTAATTACTGGGCTTGGTGAAAACCCATATATTGGCCCTGTAGGATAATAAAATGCGAGAAGTGCCTCAAGGCCAGAGAGGGCAAGAAAGGCCCAGGTTAATTGGCTTCTTGCCAAATAATACCTCTTGTTTCGAAGTCCCCTAGAAATCAGGTATATTAGGGGAATAAAAAGTCTCTTTCTTCCCCCATTCCAAATACATGTATACTCATGTGAGCTTGAAACAACCTTTCGTTCCTTTTGGCCTCTCTAAGTCCTACCTATCATTAACTTAAAGCCTACATTTTGAAAAAATGAGCACATACACATACACACCCAGCCCTTTCTGTGCTCAATTCCACAACGATCGCCTTTTCTGTAAAAGCTTCTTTCCTATAAACCAGGTGTCCTCAAACTGCGGCCCATGGGCCACATGAAGCGGTGTGATTGTATTTGTTCCCGTTTTGTTTTTTTTTTTACTTCAAAATAAGATATGTGCAGTGTGCATAGGAATTTGTTCATAGTTTTGTTTTGTTTTTTTTAAACTATAGTCCGGCCCTCCAACCGTCTGAGGGACTGTGAATTGGCCCCCTGTTTAAAAAGTTTGAGGACGCCTGCTATAAACCCTCTTCTCCATGGTTCATGCTTTGCTTTTCTTCCTCCTTAATATGCCAGTATCCAGCACACAATGTGTGCACAGTGAATTTCAGATGAGTGGGTGAGATGTCATGGTTTATCACTGACATTTTATGCCTGCATTCTTCTAGCCTCTTAATTATATTATAAAATTATAAATGTAAAATGTAATTATTTGAATTTCTCTTTTATCTTAAACAGCTTGGGTAAAATTAATATCAGCCCCACGTGCTGCCATTCTTTTATTCAAATGGCAGACACCGTTCTTGATTCTCAGTCCTACTATGTTAGACAGATTCGGAGCCCTCTGCAGCACTCTGATCAAAGAAAATTGACAATGCGATCAAAATTATCTGCCCAACCATACCTGGTGTAACACCTAACATGTTTACAAGTGTGGAGAACATCTGGCAAGATGAATGAGTAAACCATCCTAAGAAGACATCTGACTAAATGTAACGTAGTATGACGTCCTGGATGGGATTCTGGAGCGAAAAGAAAGACGTTAGGCAAAAACTAAGGAAATCCAAATAAACCATAGACTTTAGGTGACAACTTACCATGATAACAATGATAAATGTACTGTAGCCAGGTGTTACTAGTAAGGGAGACTCAGTCTGGGTACATAGGAACAATTCCCTAAGTCTAAAGCTCCTCAAAAATTAAAAAAATCTTATTTAAAAAATTAAAAGAAAAGATTTTCTGGAAAAAAAAAACAAACGTGAATTACTGTAGATCTAGAAGCCTTTATTCAATATTGTGACTAGAAAATAAAAAGCAAACTGAAATTTTTAGTAAGTTTTCATTTTGTTAATTGCCTGCGAGTAGTTTCTGAAGCTTCTTATTTTTTTAACGTGAAAACAAAAGATAAAACAAAATTGAAAGTTGACTTTTTAAAAGGATATTGAAGTATATTCATGATGGAAAAGAGTTTGATTAGGCAGTGATAGTCTAAGATTAAAGTTGCACGGTGACAATACCACATTCCTGTAGTTGTACCCTTTTCTTTATGCTCTGCTGTCAGCTGCATTTTTCAGTATGTGAAAGCTGATAATTCATAAATAGCTAATCTTGCAATGGGTAAGTGTGAAACTGCATCCTAGGTACTTTTACTCCGTTATTCTTTGTCCAGTGACTCTAGAGCACCGACGTGTTGGGTCCGCTTGTTGCTGGGAAACCTTGTTAATAACTCAGGTACAACTATTCAGTTAGCCCAAGTGACCTGAATTTCTTTTAAATTTTTATGTTGTTTAATTCAGATTGATATGAAGGTACGAATGATTCTGTTACATTGTTTGTGTTTCTAAGGTAAAGGTCAAGTTGTAGCTGAGGCAGTTGAGCCCTTCATCCTAGGGGCGTGCAGTACACCCTCGCAGGGTGTCCGTCGGGTGAGCGTTTACCAATCCCCCTCCCTCCTCTGCTGTCCTCCTCCCTCCCCCCACTCGATATACTTGTATTATTCTCTCATATGGCCATGTAGTTGTTTTTCCATTAGACTCATATTAGTATTCAGTACACTGGATACTTGCATTTCCATTCTTGTGATACTTCACTAAGAAGAATGCTTCAACTCCATCCAGGTAAATACAAAAGATATATAGTTACCATCTTTTTTATAGCTGAATAATACTCCATGGTATACATATACCACAGTTTATTATTCCATTAATGGGTTGGGTTGCTTCCATGTCTTGGTAATTGTGAATTGAGCTGTAATAAATATTCTAATGCAAACGTCCTTGTGATAAAATGATTTATTTTCTTCTGGGTAGATTCCTAGTAACAGAATTGAGGGATCAAAGGCAATGTCTATATTTAGCTGTCTGAGAATTCTCTATACTTCTTTTCATAAAGGCTGTAGTTTTTTGCAATCCCACCAACAGTGTAAAAGTATTTCCTTCTCTCTACATCCAAGCCAATATTTGCAGCTTTGAGATTTTGTGATGTGGACTATTCTCATTGGGGTTAGGCGATATCTCAGGGTGATTTTGATTTGCATTTCTTTGCTAATTAGGGATAATGAGCATTTTTTCATGTGTTTCTCAGCCATTCACCTGTGTTCTTCAGAGAAGATTCTGTTCATGTCTCTTGCCCATTGATAGATGGGATTGTTTGCCATCCTTTTTTGTTGATTAATTTGAATTCTCTGTAGATTCTATCACCCTTTGTCAATTCATAATATGCATATTATGCATATTGCAAATATTTTTTCCCATTCCAAAGATTGTTTGCTTTGAGTATTGTATCCTTAAATTTTAAATATAGAGAACAAAATGAACTCAAACCATAAAATTTATGAGACATAAAACTTACAAAGAAAACCAACGTATTTTTTAAATGTTATTTAAAAAGCAAAATGAAACTAACTTCTCTAATGTTACAACCAAAGTCATCTATGTGTTGGATCTATTAAGAAGGATGAATGTAAGAAAGGGACAGAAAAAGGCATCGCCCTGTTCATTAACCCCCCTAAAGATAACGCTTCTGTCTTTCATTTTCTGGTCAGCATCTTTGAACATGGAGATTCTAGACACAGCCTCTCAAAAGGCCCGTGGGATTAAATTACACACAGGCTTATGGAAGGCGTCTTCACAGGCAGGTGTTATAAAGTTTTGGTGGATAAAGGCCAAATCTTTGAGAAAAGACTGTTCTTGCATTAGTCAGGGTCTGACTGGAAATGCCTGAAAGCTCATGAGGAAAGTGGTCCTCTTCATCTCGTGACATACTAGAAGCTTGGACAGTTCACAAAAGACTCTGATAAGCATTTAGCCATCTGGGTTGAGGTCCAAGCCAGACTTCTGAAGTGCTTGAGGTACATCCATTTATATTCAATGTATTATAAACAAACATGGATTAAAAACATACACAAAACTGGTGTAAGAAGATGTCCCTATTTGGCACCGGTTGTCCGTCACTAGTCAGTCAGTGGGGAGGGGTCTTTCTTTGAATAAACACAAACTGTGCATTTGGTCCATCCATCAAGCTCAAACCAGGCATGTAAAGTGATTCTCATTCTTCCTATATCAGGAAGGAAAAGAGCACCAAGTATTGTTGGCTAGGCACTCCACCTTGCGTGGGGATGTTGGTGAAAACTTGATTCTCGCTCTTTCATAGTGCATCTGCAACAAAAGGCATGCCTGGGATTGAATCTGGGTTTGACCTTCTCTCTCATCCATGGGAGAGTTTTGTCTTATGTCATTAACATCATCATTCTTAAAACATAGCCACAAATCCCACACCCAACATCCCAACATTATCTATCCAGAGAGAAAACCACAGTGTTTTTTCAGTAGTCATAACAGAATACTAAGCAGAGATTTGGGGCTCCCCTAGGCTACCAGGACAGGGAGAGAGGTATTGGCCTCCAGCCTACAAATACATGAATAAATAGCATCGCACATGGGAACAGAGCTGTTCTCTGGAACTGACCACTGATTCATCTAAGCGTGACTACCATTGTCACTCAGAAAGAAAATGGAGTTCCTTTCTTCTCTTTTCCTTCAGACATGATCTGTATCTGACACCTGTGATTTCCCATGTTTTAATTTTTCTAAGCTGCTTCTCGCTAGCAAAAATGTTAATCCTTTTGAAAAGAAAATTTCAGCTTTATTCTTCCCAGCAGCTCAAGTGGGTAGTCATACAACATCTTGTGAGCAGAACAGCTCAGTTCCAGTACCTCCACCCACGCTCCATTTTGACCTCCAGGGTTCATGATGGTACCACGTGGTGCAGGAAAGGGAGGGAGAGGCAGGTGAGGGGATGACAGAGAGGTAGGGAGATCAGGGTTCTGTATTTTTCTTTTGAGGAACAAAAAGGGGAAATAATAAGAAAAGAACACTTAACATAGAATAGTGTGCATATATTTATACCTCTATGTGAAGCTCTGGAGGTACAGAAATGAATAAAGTGTCATGAATATCATCCAGGGATTCACAGTCTAGTGAAAGGACAAAGGCATATGCAAACCAATGAACTCCACCTGCTTCTTAAAGTGCCGTGAGATGCCAGAGAAAGACCTTCGCTTTACTGAGGGCCTCAGGACAGCTTTCATGGAAGAGAACACCTGAGCCAGTAGAAGGGGTTGGGAAAGACTAGCCAAAATAAGGAAAGGCAAAGCACAGAAAGACAAATACTACATCTCTTGTGCTCTCACTCATATGTGGGCACTAAAATAAAGTGGGTTTCCTGGAGATAGAGAGTAGAATGGTGTTAACAGAGCCTGGGGAGGGATCTAGAGAAGGAAAATGAAGAAGCATTGGTTGATGGGTGCAAAGAATACAGTTAGGAGTAAGTTCTGGTGTCCAACAGTACAGTAGGGAAATTACAGTTAGCAAGAATTTATTGTGAATGTCCAAATAGCTAGAAGAGAGTAATTGTAATGTTCCCAACACAAAGGAAAGATAAATGTTTGAGGTGATGGATTTACCAATTACCCTGATTTGATCATTGCACATTGTATCCATGTATCAAAATATCACATGCACCCCCAAAATACGTACAACTGTGATATATCCATCAAAGCTGTTTTTAAAGAACAAAGAAAGGTAAAGTTTACAGCACAGGAGTATGTATCAAGGCATAAAGGATTAAATGAAGGGGAACTATTAATAGCTTGCTGGACTAGATTGACTGACACAGACATAGGTTTTGTTTCGGAATCTATTACCAAAAATGATTGCATCAAATGATTGCTTTGTGGGTAGGTGGAGAAGAGACTGGGAAATTAGACAGCATTCTAGCTTGAAATATTAGTGTTTCTTCCACCCTTTACTCAGACACTGGTCCAACCTTGGTATAGGCATTTCTATTCATGGCTTTTTCCAGAATTTTCTGGGAAACTGGTTTAGAATCGTGATTCTCAGAGTCTATTTAATTATAATTGAGGATCCAGGAATATGCGATTTTTTGTGAATTCTCCCATGATATTCTTGTGCACCTAAAAATTGAAGAACCATTGCCTACAATACTATTTGTCTTAAGTCACTGAATGCAGAAGCTTCTGTCCATCTTTGAGCCTTCATTGGGTTGGACTCAAGTGGCCAGCTGCTTGGTGGAGCCCCTTTAAACATAGTTGGGATGGATAGGTGAGAACTCCTGAGATAACTCTCGTCACTCAGTATTGGAAGGGGAGTCCTAGGAAAGGGATCTGACTTACTGAGTGTCTGGGGTGTGCTAGGAAGGAGTAGACTTGCAATACAAAATCAAGGGAGGAAAAAGAGGTGTTCATAAGAGGACAATATTCAAAAGCGTAATCATCTTATGACATCACATTTCATAGTTTATCAAAATGTTCTTACACTTCTTGCCTCCTTTATACCTCCTAGTACCAGTAGCCCAATTCCATGGCCATCACCATCCCTGTTGGACACATGAAGATATTAAGAACTGGACTTTTAAAATGATTTATCTGTGTCCTCCCCATCCCACAAAGGAAGCGATTGATGTGGAGAAAAGGGAACACTTCTGCACTGCTGGTGGAAATGCAAGTGATTTCCCATGTTTTAATTTTTTGGAAAGAAATATGGAGAATACTCAGGGATCTAAAAGTAGACCTGCCATTTGATCCTGCAATTCCTCTACTACGTGTATATCCAAAAGGCCAAAAATTCACTTTATAACAAAGATATTTGTACCAGATTGTTCATTGCAGTTCAATTCATAATAGCCAAGCCATGGAACAAGCCTAAGTGCCCATCGACCCATGAATGGATTAATAAATTGTGGTATATGTATACCATGGAATACTATGCATCCTTAAAAAAGATGGAGACTTTATCTCTTTTACGTTTACATGGATGGAGCTGGAACATATCCTTCTTAGTAAAGTATCTCAATAATGGAAGAAAAAATATCCCATGTACTCAGTAATAATATGAAACCAATTTATAATCACTCACACTTTCATATGAAGAATAGATCACATCTATGGCCCAAGATGAAGGAGGGAGGAGGGGGGATGGGAAAGGAGGGGGCAGGTCAGATTGAGGGAGGGTGAATGATGTGGTGCATAATGCAAGGGTACATATCAGATCTATTAGTATAGAGTATAAATGTTTTAATACAGTAAGTAAATGAGATGACGTATATATTAACCAGTGTGATTTAAGCATTCCTAATTCTATATGAAATCAGAATATTGTACCCCATAAATGCATTAATGTATCCATGATCTATGTGTTCATGATTTAATAAAAAAACAAAAAGGAAGCAATTGCTAGTGTCAGAATGTGCATGAGAATCCAGATTTTATTTATTGTTTTCCTTCAAATTCTGTCTATTCTCTATGTCATCAGTGGCCCATTTTCTTATTTTATCAATTGATTTGTATTTATAATTGACACATAATAATTCCTTACATTTGCAGAGTGCACTATGATGTTTTAGTGCATGCATACATTGTATCATGATTAAATCAGCATGACTGCTGTATGAATTGCTTTATTTTTTTATTTTTATTTTTTTTGTAGAGACAGAGTCTCACTGTACCGCCCTTGGGGCTTACGCGATTCTCTTGCCTCAGGCTCCCGAGCAGCTGGGACTACAGGCGCCCGCCACAACACCCGGCTATTTTTTTTTTGTTGTTGTTGCAGTTTGGCTGGGGCTGGGCCCGAACCCACCACCCTCGGCATATGGGGCCGGCACCCTACTCACTGAGCCACAGGCGCCACCATTCCTTTGCGGTGATAACGTTAGAAATCTTGTAGCTATTCTGAAATATACACTACGTTGTTATTTGCTATAGTCACTGTTGTTGGTGATAGAACATCAGGACGTATTCTTCCTGTTTAGGTGTAACTTTGTACCCATTGACCCCTTTCTCCCCATCTTCCCCAGTCTCTGGTAACCACTATTCTGCTCTCTACTTCCACCATGTTGGTAATTTTAGATTCCATGTATGAGTGAGATGGTGTGGTCTTTGCCTTTCTGTCTGTGCCTGGCTTACTTCACTTAACGTAATGTTCTCTAGGTTCATCCATATTGCTGAAAATGACTTGATTTTATTCTGTATTGTGGCTAAGTAATATCCCAGTGTGTATCCATACCACATCTTCATCCACTGGTCTCTAGATAGACACTGAGGTTGAGTCCACACCTTGGCTGTTGTGAAGAGCGCTGCAGTAAAGATGGCAGTGCAGAAAACTTTTCAACATCCTTACTTCATCTCATTTGGATGTATATGTAGTAATGGGGTTACTTGGATCATATGGAGTTCTACTTTTGATTTTTCAAGGAACTTCTATACTCTTTTCTATAATGGCTATCTTAATTTACACGTCTATAGATGGCACATAAAAGTTCTTTTTTTTTCCTCTACATCCTTGACAATGTTGCTTTTTTTTGTATTTTTGATAATAGTCAACCTAACTGGGGTGAGGTGATATCTCATGGTGGTTTGATTTGCATTTCCCTCATGATTAGTGGTGTTGAGTATTTTTTTTTTTAATCTATCTGCTGGATTAATGGCCAATTTTCAACAGTTAATTTTCACTTTCCTCATTTTTCTTTTCCTAAAACTAGCTCTAACCATCTCAATTTGAAGATGTTTGCTCTTTTCATATTTCCATAATAATGATAATAATGATGATCATTACTTTTTCAGTAAAAGCTACCATTCCTTGAGTGATTGAAATTGCTAGTATAAGACATCTTAAAATGTACTATCTAATTTAATTCTCACAATAACCTTCTTTTGTGCGTAATATCCCTATCTTAAAGAAAGAGAAACAGTAGCTCAGAGTCCAAGTAACTTGTCCTGGGTTACTGTAAAGAAGCAGAGCTGCAGGCAGTGCCTGTGGCTCAAAGGGGTAGGGCACCAGCCCCATATACGGGAGATGGCGGGTTCAAACCCAGCCCCAGCCAAAAAAAAAAAAAAAAAGAAGAAGAAGCAGAGCTGCCATTGGAAAGTAGGTCCTCCTGACTCAATGGCCAATGTCCATAGCCATGAAGATATTTCCCCCTTTTCCTTGGAAATTATGCCAATGCATAGGTTATATGCAGGGACACAAATACTTTTCTTTCAGTTTGGGCTGTAAAATATGAAATATGTTGTTAATAAGAAGGGAGCAGTGTGAGATATAAAGTGGGAATAAATTGCAAGCTGGTAGCTGCCTATAATAGTATTGCAAATAAAGATCTGCTCCCACCAATGCAAGAATTTTTATGATGCCCAGGAATGTGGGATGGAGACAACCTTGTCATTGGCTAAGGGATGATCTGTACAGAGAACCGAGTAGTAAATCCCTTCCTGGGTGCTGGTGCATAACCCCAGTGTGAAACTTCTCCAGCAGTACCCGTATCCTTGTTCACACATCATAAACAGGGTCCTTTTCTTTTTAAATTGACTGTCTGGGATTTTGTGATATAGGCTAGTCTCACTGGAGTCAGATGATATCTCAAAGTAGTTTTGATTTACATTTCTCTGATGATTAAAGATGATGAGCATTTTTTCATATGTCTGAAGGCCATGCGCCTGTCTTCTTCAGAGAAGTTTCTCTTCAAGTCCCTTGCCCAGCCTGCGATGGGATCCCTTGTTCTTTTCTTTCTAATGCGTTTGAGTTCTCTGTGGATTCTGGTTATTAAACCTTTGTCGGAGACATAACCTGCAAATATCTTCTCCCATTCTGAGGGCTGTTTGCTTGCTTTACTGACTGTGTTCTTGGCTGTGCAGAAGCTTTTTAGTTTGATCAAGTCCCAATAGTGTATTTTTGAAGCAGCTTCAATTGCCCAGGGGGTCCTTCTCATAAAAAACTCGCCCAACCCAATTTCTTCAAGGGTTTTCCCTACACTCTCTTTAATGTACTCACCCTTATTATGAAACTAATGTAGGACCTTCACATGAAAGCTATATCCCAGTTATAACCTAAGAATAGGGAGAAAGAGGAAAGGGAGGGAAGGGATGGGGGAGGGAGGGGGGAGGGAGGGGGAAGGAGGGGGATTGATGGGATTACACCTGCAGTGCATCTTACAAGGGTATATGTGAATCCTAGTAAATGTGGAATGTAAAGGTCTTAGCAAAATAACTAAGAAAATGCTACAAAAGCTATGTTAACTAATGTGATGAAAATGTGTCAAACGATCTATGAACCAAGTGTATGGTGCCCCACGATCATACTAATGTGCACAGCTATGGTTTAATAAAAAAAAAAAAAGGTGAGGCAAAATAAAAAAAAAATAAATAAATTGACTGTCTGCTAATCTTGCACAGAGAATAGGCAGGAAAGAGAGTGACAGCTATGCCAACTGGCTGGGGACTGGCTCGTCTCTCTTGAATGCTACACTGGATAGATTGAATGAGGAGAAGATTAAAGACAATTCAGACTTCATATCATTTATTCATTCTGATTTCATCAGGAGAGAGCTTAGGTACAGCTGCAACTGGGGGTGTAGCCTGGGGTGAGGAGGTGGCAGACACTGGGCCAGGTGAGGGCTGGAGTTGATTAGACAATCAGTGCAGTGCAAAGAGACCACCAGTTGCTTTCTCTGAAGCTGCACCTGTGATTTATCCAATCTTGACTTTGGACCCCAAAAATATCTTTCCAGGGTGCTGGGTTATTTCTGAATTATCTCTACTAGCACCTTCATGTAACATCTGAGTATATTTTGCGTTCTTTTAATCATAGTTAACAAGAAACATCAGAGACAGTCAGAACTGGAGATGATACTATAATTCAGCTGCTCCAATATCTCCCTCCCTTCCTTCCTTCCTTCCTTCCTTCCTTCCTTCCTTCCTTCCTTCCTTCCTTCCTTCCTTCCTTCCTTCCTTCCTCCTTCCCTCCCTCCCTCCCTTTCTTTCTCCCTTCTTTCCTTTCACCACCATTCCCTCCTTCCTCCCTCCCTCCGCTCCTCTCCTTCTTTCTTTCTTTTCCTTATTCTTTCCTTTCTATTTCCTTTTTCTTTGTTTTTTCTTTCCTTCTTCTTCTTCGTTTTTTTTTTTTTTTGTGCACAAATGAAGAATCTAGTTGATATACATCAATCCATTAGCAATAGAGATTATATGCGCATTTCTTGCTTCATATTCTTTGAGACTGAGTGGACAAGTCATTCAGTTCACTGTTCCTTCTTTTGGTACTAAAATCTATTTTTAACCACGTTTCCCTTGAATTTTGAGTATTTACTCACAGGACAGGCAAGATGAAAACAACGGTAACCATTGTCTTTGAAGCAATCATTACAATCCACAGTCCAGGAAGAGTGGAAATATGGCCTAAAAGATCAAGGGCTTCTATTCACCAGAGTTACAATCACTCCTTCCTGAGCTGCTGTTGTTATTTAACAATCATCATTAACACTCTGGGGGAATATTTGGTTGCCTGGAAACAGAAGCTTATCACCAAATTCATTAATATTCAGCCAGTAAGGCTTTTATGAGCCTTTTTACATGAATGTTCTTCTTTGATCCTAATTAACAGGTAAATATCATCAAAAGAAGTATTTTTGCTTCAAAAGAAGAAGAACTTATGGGGCTGAGTTTGAGTTTCTAGTTTTCTCTTTCTATTCCTGACTTCCCTGTTATACGGTTCCCTTTTCTTGGACTCTTATGCTGACTTAGAAACCAAATGACATAAGGTGTGTTCTTGAGAAGGAAAAGTGATTCAGGCCAATGTTCCTTAATTTGGGGTAGAGGTTGGGCTTACCTCTACCGAGGTTAGACTGAATTGTTAACATTTAGTTTGATTTTGTAGAAGCAGACCTAAAATTCGGTCCAGAAATGAAGGTAGATCTTGCAACTCAGAATTAAATTTGCAAACGCATGTGCTTCTATGAGAATGGTTAAGGTAAGAGATGCATTAGGTAGCACCCTATGGGAGGAGAGGGTGCTGACAGTTCTTACACAGTTGGTTTCATGGTTTAAAGCCATTGTAGTTCTTTGTCCATTTTAACCAAAAGATATTCTTTAATGGTGTCATTGCATTGGATTCCTCCAAATGTTATAATGACATCCTAAACCCCAGTATGCATGAATGTGATATTATTTAGAAATATGGTCTTTGCAGAGGTATTCGATTTGAGATGAGGTCAGTAGAGTGGGTCCTAGTCCAGTGTAATGGGTTCTCTATAAGAAAAGAGGAGACAACAAGATAGAAACACAGGAGGGGACACTGTGTGCCGAGGAGGCAAGATTTAGACTGATGCAGCTACAAGCCCAGAGATGATGAGGATCGCCAACAACAGCAGAGGCTAAGAGAGTCATGGAACAGATTCTCCCCTCGGGCCATCAGAGACCTCTGTCCTGCCAACACCTGATCTCAGACCTCCAACCAACTTCCAGAACCATGAGAGAGTACATTTCTGTTTGCTTGGGGTTTTTTTGAACACTCAGTTTGTGATAGTTTGTTATGGCAACCCTAAGAAACTAATACGGGTGGAAAAATCACCACATGTGTCAAATGGTTTAAATATTTGCTTTATTCAAAAACACTGAAATTACAACATTTTATAGAAGAGTCAAAATAACAAGGATCTATCACTAAATTTTCTATATAAAATGCAGGAAAAAAGAACAGAGGTACTGCCAAATCTGACAAGAAAGGATTGTTTCTGATAAATTTGATCACAAAGACTGCACTAAATTTTTATCCCAAGAGGCATATTAAAGAGGATTGAGTTTTTGTAAACATGATCTATAGGAAATAAAATCAACTAGAAAGTTGGAAAGAAATAAAAAGTACTTAGCTAGGATACATTTTTTCTTTTGATTTTGCATTGATTTATCTCGAGATTTTTGGTTGGAGACATCCCATTAATTCATTAATTCACTCAGTATTTAAAAATCCACTCATAAACCATTTCTTAAGAATACATATATGATGTTTTATATATGCTTTGTTCTTATTTGTCCTCTTAACCTGTGCTTTCACCAATTAGAATTATCAGCATCTAGGGTGACGCCTGTGGCTCAAGGAGTAGGGCGCCAGTCCCATATGCCAGAGGTGGCGGGTTCAAACCCAACCCTGGCCAAAAACCACACACACACACACAAAAAAGAATTATCAGCATCTAGCTGATACCTGTAGTATCACAGTAGTCAAGTGTTAGCATCTCTAGAGCAGTGATTGCAACCCATGTCCCGCAGCACACTGCTGTGGCCATGAGCGGATCTCAGGTGTGTCATGAAAACTTTTACAGCTCATTAATTAAGTTATTTTAACTCTGAAGAAGTTCAGGGTAGCAACTGTGGCTCAAAGGAGTAGGGCGCCAACCCTATATACCAGAGGTGGTGTGTTCAAACCTGGCCCTGGGCAAAAACTGCAAAAAAAGAAAAAAAAAAAAAGAAGAAGTTTAAAGCACAGTAAATATATTCTTTTTAAAATTTTTTTTTGGGGGGGTGGGGGGGAATCAACATAATTTAAGTGTGCCATGGAAGTTTAACTACAAGCTCAAGTGTGCCATGAGGTAAAAAAAAAAAAAGTTGAAAAACATTGCTTTAGAGACACTATGTCAGTTGCAAGGATTTTAGTTTTAAAACAAAATGGCTCACTCATTCAAATAATATAGTTCTATTATGGTAACATTAAATGGAGTCTAGTATCCTGAAAGAATATAATTTTGAAGTGAAATTAGAAAGGCCTCACAACTTATAGCTTGTCTTATTGATTTAACTTGAAATTTGGAGCTTTGGGGATCTATTATGATAAAGGCATGAATTCTTGACATGCCCTAATGAGAAACCTTATAATAATGGAGGCTATAAATTATTGACTCAATATTTTTAGTGCTAAAGAATTTTAGAAACTTTAAAAACAACTCTGTAAAATAATTAGACAAAAGTCAGATATCAGATGGTTGAAATAAGATACTGCAACAATAGAAATGTAAGTAGGAAGTTATGTCATTGATAAAATTTCTGGCAATTTATCAGGAAGAGATAATCATACATATTCAGTGCTGCTCAAATTTTTCTTTCTTTTTTGTTTTTTTAAAGAAACATGAACAAATTAATTTTGCAGGTTTTGAGGATGTAATCTTAGGATGTCTGCAAGAACTGAGTTTCTTTCAAATTTTATTAATTTCAATATCAATGAAAATACATTCTATTGTGTGTTATGTCACTTCTATTATAAAAATAACTCTAATTTATTTCTATGGAGCAGCTGAATTAATTATTGAGCAAGAAAAGTGAGTGGACATTATTAGTGCTACCCGTATCAGGTTCTCCTCCCTTTTGAGGGTAGTAAAAAAGTTGTATTTCACTTCCTAGTCCCCTAAGTAATCAGGGCCAGGTGACTGTTAGACTCTTAGAGATTAACAGAAATAATGTGTATCATTCCTACATCCCATAATGAAAATCCCCTTCACAACCTTCCACCACATCTTCCCCTTTGGTGGTGAGTGTGGAAGTGGCACACGCAGGTAATGAAACCACACAAAAAAGGTCACTGAGCAGGAGGTGAGTGGATAGACTGGGAAGAACCCCAGACAAAGCAAAATTTGGGTGCATTTAAGAAAGAAAATACCATAAGCTACCGAGATCTTGAGTTGGTGTGTCAGTGCAGAAGCATAGACTGACTAATAAAATACCCTAATGTATAACGCTTGTGTTTTCACCTGCTCCAATCCTTGTCACAACGGCAAAGCTTTGGAGAAAGTGGCCACAACTGCACAGCTAACAGCACATCTGCTGACAGGCGCAGGCCAGTACCTTCCTGTGGTCCACTCAGAACGTGAGCAGCTTCGCATCAGAGTATTACTGGTTTGTCATTTTGCCCCCCAGCCCTGTCCTGATCCCCTTTCACCATCATAGTCCTTCTCTCCTCCATTGTACCAATGTTCTGAATAAATTTATCTGAAGTGTCCGGAATGGTTGATAGGAGCCTGAGTGATGTGATGGGAAGCATTCTAGCTCTTAGCCTATTAAAGGCAACTTTGTGGGGGCCTGGAGGATCTTCAGTCTGGGGCGCCGTGTGACAAGTGGACCACTATATGACAAAGGGCCAGATTGAAGGCAGAAGCTGAAGAACCAAGGTGAAGAAAAACTAGCACAAGTCACCTTGATCCTAATCTGTCAGGGTGCTTGTTTTTAGTTTGTTTTTTTTTTCTAAAGTCGGTGTAATTACAAAATTCTATTTGTGTAGTTAATAAAGGGAAACCATTTTGAGAGCTATGTCTGAAGCATGCTATGGAATCAAATAAGCCTAGATTTGAATGCTAGCTGGGGCACACACAAGCTACTGAATGTCACCAAGACACACTAAAATGTCTGTAAAATGGAGATAATAATGTTACCATTGTATGAAAGTGTATTTATTATATTGCATTCATGATCATTATAGTGTACCAGTGACCAGTATCAAGTGAGAGGAATAATAACTGTTCCCATCTCTGCTACTCTGCTAACTGCTCCCATTTCTTGAGTGCTGGTAGTTCCATTCCTGGACTGGTGCTTCCACATAGGGGATGTTGTACAATCCGTGACCTGTGAAGCAGGGCTCATCTTTATATGCATTTCACAGATGCACAACCAGAGGCTGAGAAGGTTAAATAACTTGTTCAAGTCATTGAACTAGTAAGTTTGAAGCCAATGCTCTAACTTCTGCAATCTGACTTCCAACTCAACACCTTAATCACCATAAGACACCACCAGCCTCATTGTCTCAAAACTGTGACTCAGTGGTTAGGGTGCCAGCCATAGACACCCAGGCTGGCAGGTTCAAACCCCGCCTGGGCCAACTAACCAGCAATGACAACTGCAACAAAAAAATAGCCGTGCATTGTGATGGGCACCTGTAGCCCTAGCCACTTGGGAGGCTGAGGCAGGAGAATCACTTAAGCCCAAGAGTTTGAGGTTGCCGTGAGTTGTGATGCCATGGCACTCTACCAAGAGCAACATAGTGAGACTCTGTCTCAAAAAACAAACAACAACAACAAAAAAAACTGCCTAATACAGTGCACAGCACATGTTAGATGCAATTACCTCTATTAACAACTGCAAGGATCACTTGGACTGAGGGCAGCTCACCACACTCAACAAAGATCACAGCTTGGACAAGGATACCAGTTTTGGCTTGGCCTTCACACACTGGGCTAGCATGGCAGCTATAGCCTAGCATGGCAATGCTGTTGAGCTTTGATGTCCCTGTCCCAGGGGGAGGGGGAGGAGGTTCACACCTCCCTTTCTGCATACACGCAAAAAATAACCCAGAAGGATTCAGAAGACAGGAGGCTGGTTACTTTAGGAGGTTAGACAGTACCCCTTCTCCCCCCTTCCTTACTATAAGCCAAGTTCATTAGTTGGAATAATGATTAAAATAACTAAATGCCAAAGCTGAATTACAGAAATGACCTGATCCAGTAAGAAAAACTGGGACCCTAAGGCGCAAAGTATAATTTCCTAATACTTCTCCTCAGATCATTTGAAGTGACCTCCTCTTTGAGTCTTGCCTGAAAATCCTGCCTCCTCGAAGCATTTTGTGATATGATGGATGGAGAAAGCCGTATAAAAATAAATGGGATGGCACTTCCTCCTATTATCTATGATTCCTTGATCTTCCAACAGAGTTTTTAATAAACATTTGAATTATTTACAGTAATCTACAGAGGCATTTTAATAGTGCATATGGTAGAGGGAAGAGAGTGAAAAATGTCTTTGTTTTACTCTGACGGGGCCGATGAACCATGACGCAAATGATTGCTGGCCTCGTTCGTAATTATTCATGGTAAAGATCTTCATTCAGTGGCAGAAATTTTCTGGCTCTGGGTCTTAGCAATTACGAGAGCACAAGAGTTATTTGCCACAATCTCACCAGAGGACAAACTGTACTGTACATAGGGTTGGGGGGATGAACTTCAGTGAGACAAATGCAGATGCTGCCAAGTGTCACTGCCTGTTAAATAACTTTCG
This sequence comes from Nycticebus coucang, assembly GCF_027406575.1. Lineage (NCBI taxonomy): Eukaryota > Metazoa > Chordata > Mammalia > Primates > Lorisidae > Nycticebus > Nycticebus coucang. The sequence goes on along the minus strand of NC_069781.1, from coordinate 120,801,404 downwards.
GTGGGTTCCGGAGGGAGGGATAAGCATTGAGCTTTTGCTTTTTCCCACCCACAGAGAGATTATGGTGCAGCCAGTCTGATTTCATCACTGATGTTTGTGCTCAATTATATTGAAACGAGTGTATTCAGCTGCTCTTGGGCATTTTATATTCTTTGTGCATGCAAATTAGAGTCAAGTGTAGTTGAGGTCACTGGAGATTGCTGGATGGAGCCAGGTGCCTTTAAGACAACACATATTAGACGCTCAAATGTAAATATTCAAGCCTTGGCTAATATATGGTCCTACTTACTTTGTTCTTCAACCAGCCTCCATTCTGGTACATTTACTTTCTGCCTTTTTTTTTTTTTTACTTTTATCTTTCATTCTCAGCTCTATGTCTTCGCTCTTAATGAATCATTTTCCTTTTCTCTAGGTTGATTTTCTATGTTTTCTAAAAATCTGAGGACTCTCTCCATTCTACATCCTTCTACTAAAGCCTTCAGCTTCAGCCTCTTAGAAGCAATTGGCCACCAACCACCACTGGCAGAGGCAATTCCTAAGATGGAAAAATCAGTGGCTTTCTACTACTGGATACTTTAGAATCACCTGAGATTTTTAAGAAAACAGGTGTGAAGATTCTCACCCATACTAATGGAATTAGAATTTCTAGAGCTGAAGTCTAGAAATAGGTACTTTTTTTTTTTTTTTTTTGAGACAGTCTTACTATGTCATCCTGAGTAGAGTGCTGGGGCGTCACAGCTCACAGCAACCTCAAGCTCTTGGACTCAAGTGATTCTCTTGCCTTAGCCTCCTACGTAGCTGGGACCATAGGCGCCCGCCACAATGCCTGCCTTTTTTTTTGGTTGCAGTTGCCATAGGTTTATGTGGCTGGCACCCTACTCACTGAGGTATAGGTGCTGAGCCAAAAATAGGTATTTTTTTAAAGAGTTTCAGAATGATTTTGATATTCCACTGGGGATGAACACTGGGTCTAGATAATCTAGGTCTCACCCCCAATTAGGAAAGAAAATATTCACCAGCTGCAGTTGATCTAGGTATAAACAATGGGACATATTAAAAGTTGAGTTTGGTTAAAAATGATTGATCAAGCATTGCCCAGGTTTTGAGTCTCCCCAGAAGCCAGCCCTGACCCTGGTGCAGTTAAGTTATGCTGGTCAGCATGTCTTCTTTGTTCTTAAGTCACCTTGGTTGAGGTTTCTGCTGCCTCAGAATTCTCCTTGAATGTTAGGGGTGGGGATGTAAGGGAAGGTGTGGAGGTGAGAGTTAGTACGACATGTGTGTGAGCGTGAGCGCATGTGTGTATGTGAGGGACTGTGTGCATGTGAGAGACTGTCTGAATAAGCAGCACCCGGATGAAAAGGCATTGAAATCATCCCATATTTGAGGTATTTTAATATATGATGATTCTTTCATGAAATTTCCATAATTTTGTGACCAACTTAATAAAATAGAGCATTTGTTTTATCTTTAGGTGGATACTGTGTGTGTAAGGTGGGGGAGGAAGAAAGAAGTTAGGACGAGAGAGAGAGAGAAAATACAAGGAAGCCCCTTTTTTTTGCTCTCAGAGTGCTCTTTATCTCAAACATAGATTACAATATAAAAACCTGTTGTGATAGGCTGAAGCATTTGAAATAAAAGTTTCTCAGCATTCAAATGTGCTGTTAAAGGTTCCCACCAGAGAGGAACAAAGATGTTGAAGGAAGCTTACTCGAGGAATTGCAGCCGTGGGCATGGCCGTAGAAGACATGTTTGAGTGGTACTGAAAGGCCAAGTATACAGAAATAAGGAGCAGATTTATAGGTTGTCAATTGCAAGGTTACACACATACACACAGGGAAGGAACTCTGTGGAAACCAGAATGAAACTCAGAGGTCTTGGGTTGCCCTGGGAACTTGGGGTTTTTTTTTTTTTTTGGTTGCATTTCAGCTGGGGCCGGGTTTGAACCCGCCACCCTCGGTATGTGGGGCCGGCGCCCTACCGACTGAGCCACAGGCGCCGCCCCAAGGGAACTTGGGTTTTGAAGCTCATGGCTTAAACTGACAATGTTGTTTCTTATTCTTCACAGAAAAAAAAAAAATACAATTAGGACAGCTTCTCAGGATTTTTATTAACATATGTAGGCTATTTCTATGATTTCATCAGTGTTTTGAATTTTCCTTTATAATGAATGTGTGTTTTCACATGAGCAGAAATGTGTTTACTTATTTACTTTCCTAATCTACCTCCTACTGTAAATAGTACCCCGCTGTACTTTCTGCACATTTTAAGTAATATAGCATGTCACGTCTCACCAGAGCAGCATAAATGAAACAATGTAAGTACTAAAGAAACAAAATTCATTTTAAATTAAAAAAAATGCATTCAGAACCTTACTATATGCAAAGCACCAGACAAGGAATAAAACATAAAATGTACAATATATCTATTCCTTCCTGAAGGCTTAGGGGACACCTCTTATATTATAGTCTCTCTGTTGAATGTTAATACATGATTTAATTTAATCCTTATAACAAACCAATGAGGAAGGTGCATAAGTCATTATATACAAATAAGAAACGTCGAGGTATCATTTTGCAGACTTAAACATTTTCAATTACGTTAAATTCTGACGAGGACCTATGATGTGCTAAACACGTTATGCATTATACGTACACTCTCAATTAATTGTGTACAATTCCCTATTAGGATTACCCTTTATTGATGAAGCAAATGGGGCTCAGCTGGAATAAATAACTTTGCAGTCATAGAATAACCTTTAAATCCAGGTCTGTCTGACTCCCACTCTTTTTTAATTTCAATCAGTTGGGAATTAGAACTGGGAATCAGGGTAGGAAAAGTGGGGAAAAGGAAAATAAAAGAAATAAGACATATGCTGAGATAAGAAGTTAGACATTCACATTGTACTGCATACTTCTGAGTAGTAGCTCTGGGTATTTTTCTGAAATCACCTAAGAAGCTGCTCTAAGGGTTACATAAGACTCTTAGTTTCTGGCCAGGAGCAGTGGCTTGCGCCTATAATCCCAGCAATCTGGGATGCCAAGGCCGGCGGATCGCCTGAGCTCATAGTTTTGAGACCAGCTTGAGCTAGAGAGAGACTCCGTCTCTAAAATATAGCTGGGCATTGTGGTAGGCACCTGTAGTCCCAGCTACTTGGGAGGCCAAGGCAAGAGAATCACTTGAGCCCAAGAGTCTGAGGTTGCTATGAGCTGTGACACCACAGCACTCTACCACAGGCAACCAAGGGAGACTCTGTCTCAAAAGAAAAAAGACGGTTAGTTCCAAGTAAGTGAAACTGAAACTGAAAGCAAGTAAAAATAAAGAGAAATTGATGCCAAATATTCGCAAACAATGAAAGTAAGAGAGGAGTAATTAATGTGGAATAAGAAAGCATATACAATTTTTATTTTTAAATTTCTTTTATAGTTTGGGATTCATTGAGTACAAAAGAATTAGATTATGGTTATTGCATTTGTTAGATAAAGTCCCTCTTATAATTGTGTCCTGTCCCCAAGATGTGTGCCATACACCTTGACCTCCCCATCCCTCTCCCTCCTCCCCGCTCCCCACTCCCTCAACCCCCTACCCTACTCCTTATATTAGCTCATTTACTGCCTTCATATTGAGTATATTGGATTCTTGCTTCTCTGTTATTGTGATGCTTTACTAAGAAGAATGTGTTCCACCTCCATCCAGGTTAGTACAAATAATGTAAAGTCTCCATCTTTTTAATGGAGACTTTAATTAAATAATATTCCATGGCACACATATACCACAGCTTGTTAATCCATTCCTGGGTTGGTGGGCATTTAGGTTGTTTCTACATTTTAGCAATTGTAAATTGAGTTGCGATTAACAGTCTAGTGCAAATGTCCCAATGACAAAAGGATTTTTTTTTTCTTCTGGGTAGATGTCTAGTAATGAGATTGCAGGATCAAATGGGAGGTCTAATTTGAGTTCTTTGAGGGTTTTCCATATCCAGCTTTTAAAATAAAAGAGAAACACTGCTTTAAAATGTGGTGGGTATTAGGCGGGGCACGGTGGCTCTCGCCTGTAATCCTAGCACTCTGGGAGGCTGAAGTGGGTAGATTACCTGAGCTCACAAGTTCGAGACCAGCCTGAGCAAGAGTGAGACCCCCATCTCTAAAAAAAAAAAAAAAATAGCTGGGCTTTGTGGCAGGCACCTGTAGTCCCAGCTACTTGGGAGGCTGAGGCAAAAGGATTGCTCAAGCCCAAGAGTTTGAGGTTGCTGTGGGCTATGATGCCACAGCACTCTACCAAGGGTGGCAAAGTGAGACTGTCACAAAAAAAAAAAAAGAAGAAAAAGAAAAACATGGTAAGTGTGAATGCAAATCAATCTTAGTCCTTAGTTCTTTACATTCATATTTTGGCACTGACCAAGTATAGTAAGATCTGGCTTGACAACCCTTATTTACCAGACTTGTACTTGGGTGGGAAAAAACAATCTGATTCTAATCAATAAAATCATCTTTCAGAGGATAATTATTTCCCCCATCATAAAGCTATTCTACCAGCAAATCCTGCCAGTTCTACCTTTAAAACATAACCAAAAACCAGCACTTACCAATACCTCCACCACCACATCCCTGGTCAAACCACACCATATCACACATGGATAATATTGATACTCTTCTAAGTGGTTTTGCTGTTTCCACATTTGCTCAGCTAGACACAATTTCTAACATAGCAACCAAGGTAACCTTTTCAAAATTTAAATGATATAGTGTTCTGACGTACCAATACTTTTCCATTTTACAACAAATAAAGAAACAATCTTTGTGATGATCTACCAGGTTGCTCAAAATCTAAACCCTCATTCCTTTTGTGACCTCTTTATTAGCAACTCCTACCCACTCACTCGGGTCCAGTCATCTGGTCATCTAACTGTACAAGAGCACTGATATCCTTCTAGCACCTCAAGACCTTTTCACTGACTATTCTTTGGGCCAGGAGCACTCCTTCCCATATAACCAATGCTAGAGTTTTTGTCCTCGTTTGAAAGATGAATTTAAATTACATCCTCTCCTAAAAAAAGCTTATAAAATGAAATAGGCTCAGTGCCTAGCTAATGATTAATGATTTGTTTTTGAATGAAAATGGCATGCCCCACAAAAGTAGAGGTCTTTCAAATTCCGCTCCAAACTTGGTCCCTCCAACACCAGGCAGGCACCAGAAAATAACCTGGAAATTAGAAGCTGAGATTAATCGATATCTTCTATCCCACAGATTTGGGCTCAAGAAGAAGACCTCATAGCCTCAAAAAAACCTTAAGAAGCATAGGAAAACACGTGTTAATTTTGCTTGAAAAGATCCTTAGCTGACTAATTTTAAATGGAAGCTCCAGAATGTGGAGTCATTATATGCAAATAACAAGCTCTACTACACTCAGTTACTGTATTCAATAACGAGAGAAATTTGTGTTACAGAAAAGCAGAGCGATATATGAAGAAAAGTTCATGGAGGTCTAAGCCCTTAACGAACCAGTTAAAACCAGCCTACATGTAAAATTTAAATGATAATATCTACCTTCAAGTAATAAATGTCTGTTAGGCCTACCACCTTCAAGGCTCTGTGGCATCACCATTGCTCCTATAAACTAAAGAGGACAAGATCTTGACCTTAAGGAGTTTATAGAGCAGCGTAGGAACACATGGAACTCTTAAATGTAATTAATAGGGTGGGAAGTTCTATTCCTGCCTAAAGCTACAAAAAGCTACAAAAAGCTTTAGGCAGGAAAAAAATCATGAGGACAAATTTAATTTAAATTAAAGGTTTAGGGGAAATTTCATGAGGTGACATCTTTTCATGGGAGCTTTGAAGGACAAATTGAATTTCAGTAAGTAGGCATGGAGAGGAGACGGGAAAGGCTTTGTTCATGTAGTTATTTATTTATTCATCGCACATACACACAAATACTTCCTGAGAACATTTTATGTTTCCATGACATGTTTCAGATGCAGGAGAGGTGTTTCTCATTCAGAAGGAAGAGGATCTATTGAGATGAGCGAGCATGAGGAAATTTAGTGAAGAGAAATCAGCTGAAGAATTGGGAAGATGAAAGGTAAAAGTGGTTAGCTGATAAAATCAGAGGGGTAGAGTGGGAACCAGAGGAAAGGGAAATGCTGTCTTATTTCTGAAAGTGTATGATTATATTGAAAAGCTCTAGAAAATCGTCAGATATTATTACTATAATCAATAGTCTTGAAATGTGTTCAGACGTTTTGAATCTATGCAACAGCCAAGTTTTTTGAGTAGGGAAATAGCATCCTCAATACTCTTCTTGGGTGGAAAAGAAATGCTAATATACCCCAAAGAGCACTGAGATGATGGGGTCCCTCAAATACAAATCCCACAAATGCTTCCATGAAAGAGTTTGTTTGTTGTCTGCTTCAGGGTAGTCTTAACCCATTTAGACTGAAAGTTGTTTGGGAAGCCTAAGGCAGCATCTTTGGTTATCAGGCAACTTGCTTTAAAGAGATTTTCTCAAAAACTATTACATGTCTTCTCATGTCCCAAATACAATTGTCTTTGGACTTGTGTTCTGAATTTTTAAGGCAGTTGTTTGAAACTGATTGATAAACTGATGATCCTTAGCCATTCCTTTTTAAAAAGCTCTGAGTCTTCAACCATTTTTTCTTTGCTAGGTTCATCTTAGAGACTTTAACTTTTCCATTTGCTCAGTGCAGCATGCCTCATATTGCCAACCTATACAACAAGCTGTTGTGATTCAATATACTCTGACTTGTCTCAGAGACACAGTGACGACCAGCATTGGTGTATTTAAATGTGTATAGTCAGTTTATGGGGATTACAGTAACGGCAAGTGAGACAATACCACCTGCCCTGACAATGTTCACTGTTATTTCCCACCTGCCCGTCTCTCTTTAAATCTGGGGTAATGGCCAAGATTAAAAACTTAACTGCCTAACCTGCACGAGGGGCCTGGGAATACAGAGTTCTCTATGACCAATTCAATTACAATTTAAATTTAGTACCCTTATTTGGACAGAGTTTCCCACCCTCACAGAGTAACTTCAATAAACTCCTATATGGCCATAAGTAGGAATTTCCAGGTATGTTATGGCTTGAAATTTACCAGACAATATACCTTCCTCAGAGGTGAAAAACTGGTATCCAATTTGTCTCCTTGATCTTCCTGTCATATAATTTTATTGCCTTCCAAACTCATTATTTTCTAGATGGGTTTGTGACATATATGTAAACTCAGAACAGACCCTGGCTAGGGTGCCTGACCAAAGAGATGGCCAGGGCAATGCCCCCCTGAATACATGGAGAGTTCATGGATACCTACAAAGATGAGCATTGACATCATTCTGCTAAAAAATAAATAAATAAATAAAATAAAGCAATAGAGAAATTTAAAAGGTAGGCTACAGGACAAGAATGAAAAGAAGATAAGAAATCGGTGATTCAGACAAAAACCAAAAGTTATCCCTTTCTTCTTGCTCAGGTCTGTGGATTGATGATTTATGTGTGAATTGAAGGATTCACTCTTGTCTAAGGCAGATGAGCACACAGTCAAGGTAATTGCAGAGTTGGCCAAGCCACAGAGGATTCTCAAAAGGATGGCAGCAGAAAATATACCTCAAAATATTAAATTCCCTGAGGCACAGTCTTTTTCTCCCTTCATTTCTCTACATTGATATCTCCCAAATGTATGTTTTCAGATTCAACCTCTTCCCTGAACTGCAGACTAATTTATTCAATTACTTACACACTTCTGTGTATTACCTACTTATGAAACCAAACATGTTCAAAATGTTCCTTTGAACGCCTTCTAAAATCCATTCCTCCCAAGATTTCTTCATCTAATTAAATGACATCAGACCTTTCCCTGTTGCTAAGTACAGAAAATCTAGGCATCTTTATTGATTGCTCATCTTTCTACTGTCTCTCATGCAATCTGTTTAGTAAGTCCTGTCACTGCTTTGTGAAGAGCTACATTATCTTTCAATGTTACCTTCTAGAACAGTGTTTTTCAACCTTTTTTTATCTTGAACCTGTAGTGAAACCTCCATGGCACACTTAAATTATGTTGATCAAAAAAAAAAAAAAAGTAAAAACAAGAATATACTTACTGTGTTTTGAACTTCTTTCAGAACTCATTCAACTAATGATCTTTAAAAATGTTCATGGCACACCTAAGATCCTCTCACAGCTCAACAGTTGCAAATCACTGCTCTGGACCATTCCAACTAAGATGATCTCCACCTCATCACTCCCTTTCATATACTGACCCCGCTACATTATTTTTCCTTAGCACTCACACCACCTGAAATGATATTATCTGTTTACTTATTTAATACCAGTGGCTCTCAAAAGAAAATAATTTCTAGGTGAGGGCAAAACTTCGTTAGTTTCACTGCTGTTTCTTTAAAACTTATATAGTAACCAAAGTATAATAGGTGTTGAATACATACTTAATAAATAACAACACAACTCATGGCCCTTGGGGTAGAAGAAGATAGCTGCCAACTTTCTAGCCTTGGTGTGCGATGAATGCATTAAACTATTTTGAATTTAGTTGCCAGGGAGCTTTTATTTCTATACATCATCTTACCAGTTCAATACTTACCGTGCATAGTTTCTTATTTAGTTTTTTTTTTTTCTCTTTTTAATGAGTACAGATGAATGGCCTCTGTGCTTCTTGTTTTGTATGGTGATCACTCCCCTGAGTGCTGGAATAGAAAATGAAATCCAAAGACAATTTCTCTTAAAATAAAGGCTCAAGGGATAGTGAAAAATGCACTAAAGCTGGAGTCACATGTTCATTGAGTGTTAGAATAGATGTTCCTTAGAGAAATCTTCAACCCTCTGCAGGAATTCCTACTCCTGAATTAGGGATCAGGACATCCCTATAAAGGTTTAAGCATTGAGTAATCTAAATAAGATTCAGAATTTAATTAAACTCCTGTGGTGTATGTACTCTAAGGGATCTTACTAAAATATGAGCTAACATAAATATCTTTTGCTTATTTTTTAAAATTCCAAATAAGAAGAAAAATATAAAATGCACCAATGCTAGAAAGTAATTGAGAAAGTATCTGAAACTGGCATTCCCTCTTTAAAAAAAAAAGAGAGAGAGAGAGAGACAAATTATATCTACTTCCACTCAATTATGATGAGGATTAAATTGGACAGAGTAGGCAAGTAGGTTTAAAGAGCTGTGACGTGCTAGAGAAATATAACGACTATCCAGACTAGAGAGTTGTTCACGGGGAGGGGGCTTGTTAACTGCAGGAAGACTCCAGTCTCAGGTACATTGCTTAGCCCAGCTGCACCCCTTTTATTTGACTCTAGCAGAGGCCAGGTGTGGCACTGCAGAGCGAGCATACCTAGAAGGCAGGAGATTGGGACCTTGGTCCCAACTCACACACTTAGTTTGTTGAGTTTCCCGAGGTCTTTTGCATTATTTCTCTAACCACAGTTTGTCTATGAAAACAGGAGTCTAAAAGTAACAGTTACCTCTGCCAGCTTTAAATTCATGGCTTTTTTTTTTTTATTGTTTGGGATTCATGGAGGGTACAAAGTATTAGGTCACACGGATTGCATTTGTTAGATCAAGTCCCTCTTATGATTGTGTCCAGCACTCAAGAGGTGTGCCTCGTGAAGCACCACAAGAATGGAGAAGCAAGAATCCAATGTACTCAGTTCTAATATGAAGGAAATGTAAATTCATGTCTTTTTTTATATTCCTTAGTGCAATCATAGTTTTGTAAAACCTGTGAACCTAAGTAGACATTACACCCACTCCATGTGTCTCTTTCTGGGAAAGTAAATTAAAGGGATGCCTTTAGAATAAGGTACATTCCAGTAGACTGAGAAGTGGTCTATACTAGGCATTCCAGCAAGAGCTGGCCTCGAGTGACCAGCTGTGCCAGACAATGAGAGAGAGACCACGGCCCAGCCCAGCACTTTCCCTTGACACAGAAACTGGACATCAAAGGTGGAACAGTACAATTAGCCTATGGCACTGCTTTACTCCAACTTTATAGCAGCTTTAAACAATCTTTTGCCTTATGAAATGGGTGTCACTCTTTTGTTGTTGTTTCTGGTTTCCTTGCTGTTTTTTGGTTTTAGTAAACCAATGGTATAAAATGCAAAGGGCCCAGTAAGGCAATGCTAAGGTGCTCTGTCATTTTCCACATTTCTATTGTTCTTCCATACCCACTTCTTTTATCTGCTAAGGAAAAGCTCTTCCTGGTCCTCACTTCAGCAGCACATTTACTAAAATTGGAATGATACAGAGAAGATTAGCATGGCTCCTGCACAAGGATGACACGCAAATTCATGAAGCGTTCCGTATTTTCCTGCTCTAATGCTAAAAAAAAAAAAAGGAAAAGTTCTTCCTGTTACAAATACTGAATTAATAGAAGATTCTTTTCTTAGGAAGATAAAGGTTTGCTTCCAACCCCCAAACCCCAAAAGACAGTGACAGGAGAACTATGAGCTTTTGCTTCATATTCGCAGTGGCGGATCCTGTCGAGAACAAAGTTACTCAACTTTCAACTTAAGGTGCATGGAATTCATCATAAAATGTGTGTTTTTAGTTTGTGAAGACTGATACAGTCTTATAGACTGACTTATCTTAACATCAACCTATGTTAATACTGACCATTATTTATTTTTGTTCTACTATAAATTCAGGGTGGTGTACTTTAGCATATAAAAAAGAGATAGTAGAATGCTGAGGGTAACTAAAACCTAAAATCAGAAAAAGAATAAAAGGAAGTGAGGGGAGGAGGAAGAGAAGGAGGAATAGTCAGCCCCACTATGACAGCATAGAGGTTAAAAGAGTATTCTGAGATCCAACAGCCTGGGGCAGAATTCCACTTTATTACTCATGGCACTAGGCAACATGAGGAGTTAAGTTCTGAAGGTGTAAAATTGAAACAAAAACTAAATCTTTACAAAGGTTGTGTATTTTCCTCCATGGAATACGCAGCACATATCTAGGCAAAAATTAAAATAATATTTATTATTGAATGCCTATTATAGTCTGTGTACCATGAAATATGCTGTATATAGAGGATTGCTTTTAATCTTTACAAGGACTTCACAAATCAAGTATTCCTATCTAATTTAAGATAAGGGGGCTAATAATCACAAAGAGATTAAGTCACAGGCCCAAGTTAATGTGTTAGAAAATTTAGAGATGTGATTTAAAATATGACACATCTGGGTCTCAAATCTGTGTTGTCAATTCTTGTCCCATATTGCTAGGCTGTGCCATGAAAACATCAATGAGTTCAGGTGGGCTGATTCATGGTGCCATAGCTAAGTTTCTTGAGCAGGCTCACATCTTATCCAATTTTTATAGTAGCTCTTAATAAATATTTATTGATAGTTTCAATGGAAAATCATTCATCTGTGCTATACACAGAGGCACCTAATAAATTAATGACCTAGTGTTTGATATTTTATTATTTACAAAGTACTGTCAAATCAATTCTTTTAAAGAAAAACTGACATCATGCCCCTATTTATACAAGAAAAAGAAGATGAAATAGATGAAATGACATATCCACCCTTACTCAGTTTAATCTTAAAGAACCAAGGCTTATATATGGCCCTTCTGATATGCATTTAAATTAGCCCCAAGAAATGGAAACATAAATTTTCTTTAATAAAATGAGATGACTTCAGTGAATTATTACAGAGACAAATTCTGGTCTTAAAAAACCCTTAGTATAAAAATAAATATAAGAAAAAAAGGCTAAAAAATCTAGAAACTTATTTTAGGCAGAACACTTTCTTCCCTACAAGAGTATAAAATTTAAATCTATATCGAAGAACATTCTGGAAACTTACACTTAGGTATTTAAAAGAAGTAGATGTTTATCATGGTTTTCATTGTAGAAATGTGTGTTGTCAGAGGGACTGATTGGGTTATATCTCAGAGAATACAGTAGTCATCCGATTTTCAATTTCTGTGAATAGGAGTCAGAAAAACCAGCCCACGGCATAGAAAATGCTAAGAATATTCACATTAGTAGCACTGCCATTCAAGGATTCCAAATCTGTTAAGAAACAAACCAAAAGAATCTGTATTGTAATTGATAAATTTGTTTCCCATAGGGAAATGGGTTTGCCATTAAGAAATTCCTTCACTTGTACACTGGGGTTGAACAAATATATAAATGTATTATGAATGATGGGATTCTGGAGTTTTGCCATTAGTGAAAATAAGTTATCAGTGAGAGGGGTAATACTACCATAAATTCTGGCATTGCTTTGGGATCAGAACTGTCAGTATAAACTTATATTTATATAGAGACAGATGGATAGACAGGTGAATGGATGCAGAAATGAATAGAGGTAAAAGGCATCTGTGCATATCCATGTATCTAATTCTGTCTGCTTAGAAGGCCCTGAAAGGGTGACACCCCAGTACCAATGTGCATCCATCATGCCCAGATTTTGGTAATTAAATACCATTCTACAAAAAGAATGAGGGCTCCTTGGAGAATTGGCATCTTCAGTCCTAGGACAGAAAAAACTAAAAATTCGCCCAGACCATATTGTGGTGTCAGAAAGTAAGAAAGTAATAAAATGCAAACAAACAAACAAACAAAAAGCAAGGATAAAATACATCAAAATGAAATAGAAGTCAGCTTTAAAGAACTTGGAATGATGGGACAATCTGAGGGGAAAAAAATAAATAACAGTAGCATTGCATTAGAAGCTAAAAAATTAGGTAAACATTTATGAGTCTGTAGTGTCTAAGTAAATAATACAATTAATAAATGAGTGAGGAGGTGGTGCCCATAGCTCAGTGGGTAGGACGCTGGCCACATACATCCAGGCTGGCAGGTTTGAACCTGGCCTGGGCCAGCTAAAACAAGAATGACAACTGCAACAAAAAAAATAGTTTGGAATTATGGTGGGAGCCTGTAGTACCAGCTACTTGGGAGGCTGAGGAAAGAGAATCACTTAAGCCCAAGAGTTTGAGGTTGCTGTGAGCTGTGATGCTATGGCACTCTACCGAGGGCAACATAGTGACAGTCTGCCTGAAAAAATAAATAAACAAAATAAATAAGGAAAATGGACAGATCTTCCTTACAAGAGAAATACAACTAATGTATTTACAAGAAATGGACAGATCTTCCTTACAAGAGAAACACAAATAATCGGGCGGCGCCTGTGGCTCAGTGAGTAGGGTGCCAGCCCCATGTGCCAAGGGTGGCGGGTTCAAACCCGGCCCCAGCCAAACTGAAACAAAAAAATAGCCAGGCGTTGTGGCGGGCGCCTGTAGTCCCAGCTGCTCTGGAGGCTGAGGCAAGAGAATCGCGTAAGCCCAAGAGTTAGAGGTTGCTGTGAGCCGTGTGATGCCACAGCACTCTACACGAGGGCGGTAGAGTGAGACTCTGTCTCTACAAAAAAAAAAAAAAAGAAATACAAATAATGGAAAAGGTGGAGCAAGATGGCAGCCGAGTAACAGCTTCCTTGCATCTGGGCACCATGAGTCTGGGGAGATAGGACTCCACGCATCTCTGGCTGGTGGGATCTGCCTATCATCACCCCTGTGAGGATACAGGGAGTCAGCGAGAGACTTCTGGACCCCAAGAGGAGGACTAAAACCATGGAAAAACGGCAAGTGGTCACGTGTGTTCAATCCATCTAAACCCGCCCGCAACTGTAAGTTCAGTAGCAGCGAGACTGCAAACCAGAAAGGCCTTAACTGTGAACTGTTTTGGTGTCTTTGGACTTGGCACTCAGTTGAACTGCCTTGGGGAGAGCCTGAGCGGGAGTGCGGAGAACTTTGGCCATTGTCTAGGACCCCAATCTGAGCCGCTGAGCCAGACGGAGCTAATAGTGTTTGGCTGTGGGTCACAGGGAGCCATTGCAAGCGATCTACCCCGGCAAGCTCCGCCCTCAGGGTTGCAGAGCTAGAATCGGGTGGGAGCTGGTAACCCAGCGACCAAGTAGCCTAAGGGTGGGGTCTGAGCCACCTTGCAGCCCTAACGCGCAGGGGCAGAGTGAGACCGGTTTTGGCACACTGGGTAAGTGGATAGCCACTTCCGCAGTGATTCCAGCGACAAGCACTTTCCTGGGAAACCTTCTGCTCAGCAAGTTTACAAGTTCAAAGTGCCTTTTAAGTGGGCCAAAGAGAGATTTAGGGTGTCTACCTGCTGGGGTTTGAGAAATCAGCAGCCTCCAGTTGTATCAGAACAGTGATTGACATCTCATACCCCAGAAGAACACATGTTGCTCAGACAATATTCAATAACATATACATACTGCTTTGTTTTTGGTTGTGTTTTCTTTGGTATTTTTATTATTTTTTTTTTGGTTTGGTTGTTTTTTTTTTGTTTATTTTGATGTTGTTGATGTTGTTTTGTTTTTTAATTTCAACCTTTTCCATACAGATCCTTTTTCTTTCGCAATTTTTCTAGTTTAATTATAATTTCCCATTGCTGCCTTTTTCAATAACTAGAACTTCATTTTTGCTAGTGTTTCTACCACGATTATTTGGTTTTTCACCCAATTTTATCCCATAAAGTTTTCTGTTTGCTTGCTTTGCTTTGATTTATAGCATTTTTGTCATTCCTCTCTACTTGGTGGAGGTGGGGTACTGTGGATGATCAGGTTAGCAAAGAGCTGCTGACCTCAAGAGAACCACCTAACTGGGCACCCGCAAAGGTGGGTCTTTTTTAAGGTGTGTCAAAGTACCCTACTGTACACCTATATTGCTCTGTCATCCTCTTTCTGTGCCTCTATTCTTTTTGTCAATTATCCTTTTGCTCACCCCCTCTCCTTTCTCTATTTTTCTTTTTTTTCTATCACTTGGTCTTCCTTTCTTTCATCCCTTTTTTGCTCTTCAACCTTCTCACCCTTCTGGTCCTGTAACCCTTAGTCCACAGGCACAAGAACTTAAAGAGCAAGAGGAAGTGAAAGGAAAATTAGGGCAAGGAAACAGATAAAAGAAATCATTCACGAGGAAGAATCAGCAGAAAACTCCAGGCAACATGAAGAACCAGTCCAGAACAACCCCGCCAAGGGACCATGAGGTAGCTACTGCAGAGGATTCCACCTATAAAGAAATGTAAGGAATGACAGAAAGGGAATTTAGAATACACATGTTGAAAACAATGAAAGAAATGATGGAAACAATGAAGGAAACTGCTAATAAAGTGGAAAAGAACCAAAAGGAAATCAAAAAACACAATCAGATAAGAGATGAACGATATGAAGAATATAAAAAGGATGTAGCAGAGGTGAACGAACTGAAACAGTCAATTAGGGAACTTAAAGACGCAATGGAAAGTATCAGCAACAAGTTAGACAATGCAGAAGAAAGAATTTCAGAGGTAGAAGACAAAGTTTATGAGATAACTCAGATAGTAAAAGAGGCAGAAAAGAAGAGAGAGAAAGCAGAACGTTCAATGTCAGAATTATGGGACTTTATGAAGCGTTCCAACATATGAGTTATAGGAATCCCAGAAGGGGAAGAAGAATGCCCCAGAGGAATGGAAGCCATACTAGAGAATATTATAAAAGAAAATTTCCCAAATATCACCAAAGATTCTGGCACACTGCTTTCAGAGGGCTATCGGACCCCAGGTCGCATCAACTCTAACCAAGCTTCTCCAAGACACATTTTGATGAACCTGTCCAAAGTCAAGACAAAAGAAAAGATTCTGCAAGCTGCCAGGAGTAAGCGCCAGTTGACCTACAGGGGCAAATCCATCAGAGTGACCGCAGACTTCTCTAATGAAACTTTCCAAACAAGAAGACAATGGTCATCTACTTTTAATCTACTTAAACAGAACAATTTCCAGCCCAGAATTCTGTACCCTGCTAAGCTAAGCTTCAAAATTGACGGAGAAATCAAATCATTTACGGATAAACAAACATTGAGGAAATTCGCCACAAGACCAGCTCTACAGATAATACTTCAACCTGTTCTGCACACTGACCACCACAATGGATCATCAGCAAAGTAAGAACTCAGAAATTAAAGGACAGAACCAAACCTTCACACTGATGCAAAAGATAAAACTAAGCAATGGACTCTCACAAAATAAGACGAATAGAATACTACCACACTATCAATTATCCCAATAAATGTTAATGGCTTGAATTCCCAACTGAAGTGACATAGATTGGCTGACTGGATTAAAAAACACAAGCCATTCATTTGCTCTCTCCAAGAAACACACCTGGCTTCAAAAGACAAATTATAGCTTCGAGTCAAGGGTTGGAAGACAATTTTTCAGGCAAATGGAATTCAGAAGAAAAAAGGAGTTGCAATCTTATTTTCAGATACATGTGGATTTAAAGCAACTAAAGTCAAAAAAGACAAAGATGGTCACTTTATATTGGTCAAGGGAAAAATACAACAGGAAGACATTTCAATTCTAAATATCTATGCACCCAATTTAAATGCTCCCAGATTCTTGAAACAGACCATACTCAGTCTGAGCAATATGATATCTGATAATACCATAATAACAGGGGACTTTAACACTCCTCTTACAGAGCTGGACGGATACTCTAAACAGAAATTAAACAAAGATATAAGAGATTTAAATGAGACCCTGGAACAACTGTGCTTGATAGATGCATATAGAACACTCCACCCCAAACTTAAAGAATATACATTCTTCTCATCACCCCATGGAACATTCTCCAAAATTGATCTTATCCTGGGAAACAAAACAAATATCAACAAAATCAAAAGAATTGAAATTTTACCTTGTATCTTCTCAGACCATAAGGCACTAAAGGTGGAACTCAACTCTAACAAAAATGCTCGACCCACCCAAAGGCATGGAAATTAAACAATCTTCTGTTGAATAACAGATGGATGCAGGAAGAAAAAAACAGGAAATCATTAACTTCCTTGAGCATAACAACAATGAAGACACAAGCTACCAAAACCTGTGGGATACTGCAAAAGCAGTTTTGAGAGGAAAATTCATCGCTTTAGATGCCTACATTCGAAAAACAGAAAGAGAGCACATCAACAATCTCACAAGAGATCTTATGGAATTGGAAAAAGAAGAACAATCTAAGCCTAAACTCAGTAAAAGAAAAGAAATATCCAAAATCAAATCAGAGCTCAATGAAATTGAAAACAAAAGAATCATTCAGAAAATTAATGAAACAAGGAGTTGGTTTTTTGAAAAAATAAATAAAATAGATAAACCATTGGCCAGACTAAGGAGGAATAGAAAAGTAAAATCTCTAGTAACCTGAATCAGAAATGATAAAGGGGAAATAACAACTGATCCCACAGAGATACAAGAGATCATCTCTGAATAGTACCAGAAACTCTGCGCCCAGAAATTTGACAATGTGAAGGAAATGGATCAATATTTGGAATCATACCCTCTCCCTAGACTCAGCCAGGAAAAATAGAGTTCCTGAACAGACCAATTTCAAGCACTGAGATCAAAGAAACAATAAAAAATCTTCCAACCAAAAAATGCCCTGGTCCAGAAGGCTTCACTCCAGAATTCTATCAAACCTTCAAGGAAGAGCTTATTCCTGTACTGCAGAAATTATTCCAAAAAATTGAGGAAGAAGGAATCTTCTCCAACACATTCTATGAAGCAAGCACCACCGTGATGCGAAAACCAGGAAAAGACCCAAACAAAAAGGAGAATTTCAGACCAATCTCACTCATGAACATAGACGCAAAAATTCTCAACAAAATCCTAGCCAATAGATTACAGCTTATCATCAAAAAAGTCATTCATCACCATCAAGTAGGCTTCATCCCAGGGATGCAAGGCTGGTTTAACATACGCAAGTCCATAAACATTATCCACCATATTAACAGAGGCAAAAATAAAGATCACATGATCCTCTCAATAGATGCAGAAAAAGCATTTGATAAAATCCAGCATCCTTTTCTAATTAGAACACTGAAGAGTATAGGCATAGGTGGCACATTTCTAAAACTGATTGAAGCTATCTATGACAAACCCACAGCCAGTATTTTACTGAATGGAGTAAAACTGAAAGCTTTTCCTCTTAGAACTGGAACCAGACAAGGTTGTCCTCCGTCACTATTACTATTCAACATAGTGCTGGAAGTTCTAGCCAATACAATTAGGCAAGACAAGGAAATAAAGGGCCTACAAATGGGAGCAGAGGAGGTCAAACTCTCCCTTTTTGCTGACGACATGATCTTATACTTAGAGAACCCCAAAGACTCAACCACAAGACTCCTAGAAGTCATCAAAAAATACAGTAATGTTTCAGGATATAAAATCAATGTCCACAAGTCAGTAGCCTTTGTATACACCAATAACAGTCAAGATGAGAAGCTAATTAAGGACACAACTCCCTTCACCATAGTTTCAAGAAAATGAAATACCTAGGAATATACCTAACGAAGGAGGTGAAGGACCTCTATAAAGAAAACTATGAAATCCTCAGAAAGGAAATAGCAGAGGATATTAACAAATGGAAGAACATACCATGCTCATGGATGGGAAGAATCAACATTGTTAAAATGTCTATACTTCCCAAAGCTATCTACCTATTCAATGCCATTCCTATCAAAATACCAACATCGTACTTTCAAGATTTGGAAAAAATGATTCTGCGTTTTGTATGGAACCGGAAAAAACCCCATATAGCTAAGGCAGTTCTTAGTAATAAAAATAAAGCTGGGGGCATCAGCATACCAGATTTTAGTCTGTACTACAAAGCCATAGTGGTCAAGACAGCATGGTACTGGCACAAAAACAGAGACATAGACACTTGGAATCGAATTGAAAACCAAGAAATGAAACTAACATCTTACAACCACCTAATCTTCGATAAACCAAACAAGAACATACCTTGGGGGAAAGACTCCCTATTTAATAAATGGTGTTGGGAGAACTGGATGTCTACATGTAAAAGTCTGAAACTGGACCCACACCTTTCCCCACTCACAAAAATTGATTCAAGATGGATAAAGGACTTAAATTTAAGGCATGAAACAATAAAAATCCTCAAAGAAAGAATAGGAAAAACACTGGAAGATGTTGGCCTTTGGAAAGACTTCATGAAGAAGACTGCCACTGCAATTGCAACAACAACAAAAATAAACAAATGGGACTTCATCAAACTGAAAAGCTTCTGTACAGCTAAGGAGACAATAACCAAAGCAAAGAGACAACCTACACAATGGGAAAGGATATTTGCATATTTTCAATCAGACAAAAGCTTGATAACTAGGATCTATAGAGAACTCAAATTAATCCACATGAAAAAAGCCAACAATCCCTTATATCAATGGGCAAGAGACATGAATAGAACTTTCTCTAAAGACGACAGACAAATGGCTAACAAACACATGAAAAAATGTTCATCATTTTTTGATTTGAGAAATGCAAATCAAAACTACCCTGAGATATCATCTAACCCCAGTGAGAATGGCCCACATCACAAAATCTCAAAACTGCAGATGCTGGCGTGGATGTGGAGAGAAGGGAACACTTTTACACTGCTGGTGGGACTGCAAACTAGTACAACCTTTCTGGAAGGAAGTATGGAGAAACCTCAAAGCACTCAAGCTAGACCTCCCATTTGATCCTGCAATCCCATTACTGGGCATCTACCCAGAAGGAAAAAAATCCTTTTATCATAAGGACACTTGTACTAGACCGTTTATTGCAGCTCAATTTACAATCGCCAAAATGTGGAAACAGCCTAAATGCCCACCAACCCAAGAATGGATTAACAAGCTGTGGTATATGTACACCATGGAATACTATTCAGCCATTAAAAAAAATGGAGACTTTACATCCTTCGTATTAACCTGGATGGAAGTGGAAGACATTATTCTTAGTAAAGCATCACAAGAATGGCGAAGCATGAATCCTATGTACTCAATTTTTATATGAGGACAATTAATGACAATTAAGGTTATGAGTTGGGGAAAGCAGAAAGGGGAACGGAGGGAGGGGGGTGGGGCCTTGGTGTGTGTCACACTTTATAGGAGCAAGACATGATTGCAAGAGGGACTTTACGTAACAATTGCAATCAGTGTAACCTGGCTTATTGTACCCTTAATGAATCCCCAACAATAAAAAATAAATAAATAAATAAAATTTAAAAAAAAATTAAAAGCAAATTCTTGACACAGGGAAGGTCTTTCTCAGTAGCACACATGGTGTGTAGGGATGAACACAACTTCATGAGTTGTCGTGGAGGGTCAGAAATTCCATCCCACGAACGCTGGCACATCCGCTTAGTCCCAGGTGCTACCTGGGCTCTGGGAAACTGCTGGTCCTGGGCAGGACTTGGCTCTGTCCCTGTACTCTGTGCAGACCCCTGAGGCTGTTGATCTGAGTGTCCTGGGCGCCTCCTTGGCCAGGGTCTGAGTAGAGACGCAGGGCTGGTGTGAGTCCAGAGCTGCTTCCCCACTGTGGCCTGGAGTCCAGCTGATCCCTGGTGCTGTTCCAACAGCCTGTTATTTAAAACATATTATTTAATTCTCTCTAAATTCAGGGTTTATTCAGAGAAGATTCAGTGTGAAGTGAAGCCCTCCTTGAACCTATGGTACCTTAGTGCTCAGTCGCCACATCTGGCAACAGTTTCTGAAGATTGTGGTCGCAACATCAGATGCTCCTCCTTTGGCGGCACTGCTGTGCCTGTCTGGGTTAGGTTATGTGTGGGGTTTCTCTTGAGGCCATTTGCATGAGTACTGGTAGAAAAGTTTGCTTTAATATTTACAGGGTCTTAGCTCCATGAGACCAACAGAATAATTAAGCTGCCTTTAATTAAAGCCTCAAGTTTTCAATTTTAAGTAAATTGTTAAGAATTTTTTGTGAAACAGTTGAATCTTAGTTAATAAGGATGAGATTTTATTGCCCAAAACATGTAAATTTGTTGCATAAATTTGCCAAGATAAGCAGTAAATATAGATTGCAATAAGTTCTTTTTTTGAAACTCTTTCATATATTGAACTTACCTGGTTAGTTTTAGCCAGACAGTGGACAGTGTTGAATTTGAATACTCTCTATATTTTTCTTCTAGATTGTCAATTCTCTTTGGTTTAAATAATAATAAAAATTTATTTCACCTAAAAAAAAAAAAGAAATACAAATAATGAATACAAAACACCCGAGTAATAAAGCAAAGTATTCCCCTCAAAGAACCATAGTATCTTTATAATTACCTTTTTGGATATGTGGGAGAAACCACATTAACTGAAGAATCAATCATATCACCAATAACAAACCATGTCAATTTCAGATGTCCCCTGATATGATGTGCTGTGAAATGTACCTCTGTGGTATTCCTCCCTAAAATCCATATTCTTAATTTAATGATGAGAAAAGATCAGCGAAGCCCAAATCAAGGGATTCTATGAAATACCTGACTAGTACTCTTGAGAAGTGTCAGGGTCTTGATAGGCAAGAAAATACAGATAAACCATCACAGATTTGTGGAGACTAAAGAGACATGTTAATTAAATGCAATGTGGGATACTGTGAGGAAAAACAAATATTAGTGGAAAAACTGTTGAAATCTGAATAAAGTCTGTGAGTTTAGTTAGTAACCTTAATCTCTTCATTTTCATCTTTATACCATGGTTATATAAGATGCTTTCATTAGGGAAAGCTGCATGAAGGTTATATGAAAACTCTGTACTACTCTTAAAACTATTCTGTAAGACTATTCAAAATGTGTTTCAAAACTCAGGCAAAAAAGTAACAGACATTTTGAATCTTCCCCTGCACATGAGGACACAGAATTTTGGGAACCCTAGAATGAGACAAAGGGAGAGCCACTAAGAGGAAAACCCAGTAGATTTTCTGTAATATTTTATACTTAATTTCAAGTTGTCATCTATAAATTTGTTGTAATGAAAATCAGCTATCGTGTGCAGGGCTTTTACAATCAACACCTCTGGAAGAGATGGGAAAGAAAGAAAATTGGTCATAGAAAGCTACTGAACAATGACACTGATTCAGTAAAGACTCCGGCTGATCTATAGGACTCTCTGCAGCTAGAAGGCACTTCGGGTTGTCTCAAGTTGGGACAAGTGTAATGGGCCTTTATATCCCTGCTTCATTAGCCATTTGGCACAGTTTTCTCCTTAGGTAAGGCAAATTTCTTCAGCTGAGACCATCCTCAGGGATGACATCACCCTATGGCAGCACTCTCATCAGCTGGGGGAGTAGGTCTCATTCTTGAAAGGAGGTTGGGGTGACCATCACAGCAGCCACCTCATTAGTCACTGCCACTCATGATAATGAGCATGATTCACAACAAATGTGTGTGTTTGTAGGCGTGCAAAAAAAACGTGTTGTGTTTTTGTTTTAATGAATAAAACCCTCTATCACACGCTTAGAGTCAAGCAGCATAGCCCAAAGGAAGCAGATGTTTCAGATGAGATGGAGAAAGGGAAAACTGACATATTAAAGAATAGGGAAACTCGTTCTCCTTAGAATTTGCAAACATACTGAAAGGGAGATAAAGCAAAGACAAAGCAGGAGACAGAGAAAGACTTAGAGAAAAAGAACATGAAGGCAAAGGGCTTTCTTAGCTGGAGAAGCTAAAAAAGATTAACACCAGGCAGTCTTCAGCACTGTAACATATTCTTCTTAGAAAAGTATCTCAAGAATGTAAGAAAAAGTATCTAACGTACTCAACCCTACTATGAAACTAATATAGAGCTTTCATATGAAAGCTATAACCCAATTATAACCTAAGAATATGGGGAAGGGGGGAAAGGAAGGGAGGGGAGGGGGGAGGATGGGCAGAGGGGGAATAATTGGTGGGACCACACCTACGGTGCATCTTACAATGGTACATATGAAACTTACTAAATGTAAAATATAAATGATGGCTATGTTAATCATTATGATGAAAATATGTCAAATGGTATATAAAACCAGTGTTTGGTGCCCCATGATTGCATTAATATTCACAGTTATGATTTAATAATAAAAAATAATAAATAAATAAAAAAGAATACTCAGGCAGTGGAATATGCCTGAGGGTCTGGTTTAGGAATCTAAGCATTGGGTACAGTTTGTGCAGTTCTCAGGAAACCACACCCAATTCCTAGTAGAGGTGATTCAAGACTTTATCCTTCTGACTATTCAAAAGTAACCCACTTGAGTTTGGAGTATTGGGTTTCCTCCTTCAACTACAGCATTGAAAGCCATAGTTATGGATGCTCTGAAGAGCCATTAAGAATTCCTTTCTCTAAGGCTGCATAATATTCCATGGTATACATGTACCACAGTTTGCTAGTCCATTCATGGGTTGATGGACACTTGGGCTTCTTCCATGACTTAGCAATTGTGAATTGGGCTGCAATAAACATTCTGGTATAGATGTCTTTGTTATATCGTGATTTTTGGTCTTCTGGGTATATACCTGGTAAAGGAATTATAGGATCAAATCGGGAATATTATGCAGCCTTAAAGAAAGATGGAGACTTTACCTCTTTCATGTTTACATGGATGGAGCTGGAACATATTCTTCTTAGCAAAGTATCTCAAGAATGGAAGAAAAAGTATCCAATGTACTCAGCCCTACTATGAAGCTAATTTATAGCTTTTGTATGAAGGCTATAACCCAACTATGGCACAAGAATATGGGGAAAGGGCCAAGGGAGGGGAGGGGAGGGGGGAGGTTGGGGTGGAGGGAGGGTAATGGGTTGGGGCCACACCTACGGTGCATCTTAGAATGGGTACAGGCAAAACTTACTAAATGCAGAATACAAATGTCTACATACAATAACTAAGAAAATGCCACGAAGGCTACGTTGAACAGTTTGATGAGAATATTTCAGATTGTATATGAAACCAGCATATTGTACCCCTTGATTGTGCAAATGTACACAGGTATGATTTAATAATAAAAATAAATAAATAAAAGAATCCCTTTCTCAATTTTGTGTCCTTCCAAAGGAAGACGATAAGAATGAGTCTGTCTGTGTGTCAGAATTTTGCTCACTTACTGCCCATTTGTCAGAGAAATTGCAAGCATGTTTGAAAAAAGAATGGAGAGCACATCATGGTGGTGGGATTATGAGTGATCTCATAGCCACCCAAGTATTTTTCTGCAGATCACAGATTGTTTTTATTGGAACTAAAGGAGAATGTAAATAAGTAATTTGTATTATGTGAGGAAGAGACCCATAAACCTTCATAACTTCATAACTCTAGGAAGAGGTGATAGGTTATTAAAGAGTAATGAATTGGTGAAAGATCACGGAATTGCAATGATTTACCTTATTCAGTACTTCTTTGCTCTGTAATATGATAACATGCAAATAATATGACTAGTAATTGAACTAATAACATAATACAATATGGTCCAATATTTCTAAAATTCATTAAAATGACTTTGAAGAGAGTAAAAGGTATCATTGCTTTATTACTGTTGGACAAAATAGAAAGGTCTGAATAAAGGTCTGTGGTTGAGGAAGTGAGGTAATTTTGTTCCAGTTAAGAAGGTTTATATAATCCTAATGTAGTCTAATCTAACACACATTGCACTTGAAATTTGAAATTTATTTTCAAGGCTAGCATTCCTCACAGGGTGCAAATCAACACACTGAGATGCAGAGAGAAATTGTTGGGCTTTCTATTTAGAATGCCAAGCTAAAACCAAAAAGCTAAAATATAAGAAAATAAATTTCCCTTATATTACTATGCATATTGTCACCAGATCTACTATTTGGGTCTTATGCAAGAAGGTCCCAAGTCTCATCTGGTATGCAGGAGCCCTATGAGGGCTCAAGACCAGGGATGACAGCTCTGCCCTTTCTCATTTGCTTGCTTTCAGAACCTTGCTACATGCTTTGGTTTCTGTAAGCCAGGTTGAGCAGATTTATGTATTAAATTATCTGGTTTTAATTAAACTATCATAAAATGGACAAGCAGTTTTAAAATATTTTTTTCCAAGAACTGCAGACTGAAGATAATACAAGGAAATACAATATAATGGAAATACAAGGGAGCAACTCAAAAACAGCAAAGCTGACACTTCCCATTGGCCTTGTGGTAGCTTTTCATCAGCCACATGATGAAGCCAAAAATAAAGGCAATGCAATCGTCCTGACAAGGCATCATCTAAAAACACTTGAAGTCATCAAGAAGGTTCTTAAAATACTTATACCTACTATCATGAAGAATGAACTCTTTCCTAAATGTATATTTTGTCATAAGCAATCAGCTAATAATAGTTATCCTATTATTCAGCATGATTAGAAACACATACTCAGGGCAGCGCCTGTGGCTCAAAGGAGTAGGGCATTGGCCCCATATGCTGGAGGTGGTGGGTTCAAACCCAGCCCCAGCCAAAAACTGCAAACAAACAAACAAACAAAAAAACAAAAAAACACATATTCAAATATTTATTTCCTATTATTCCCATGCTTTTTACATGGTATATTATTGTGCAGTGCAGTAATTTGCTAAGATTAATATGGTAATTCATGGATATGATTCATAAATACTAATATAAAAACATATAAACGTTTCAGGAATCCATTTCTGATAATGTTTAATGACTGAATGCTTGAAAAAAAAAAAACCTGAAAAACCACTGTTTCAATGCAATGTTTTCAAACAGAAGAATGATCTTAAAATCTAGTTTTAGAAAGGTTAACTAACTGGATTATGTTATGGAATGTGCATTGGAGAAAAAAATAAAACCAAAGTTAACATCTAGGATGCTATTTTGATGTGGGAGACAAGAATCAAAGTAGATCTAAGAGAATTAAGTACACTTCTCTCTAGTTTCTGCACAGCAAAATAGTCCCCAATAGAAGTATTTGTCTGGGCTATATGGGAAGGGAGGGAGATGGCTTGATAGAGGGAGGTTTAAGAGTGGGACCACACCTATGGAGCATATTGCAAGGGTACAGTCAAATTTATCAAGTATTGAACACAAATGTCTTTTCTCTTTTTTAATTTTCTTTTTTTTTTTTATTAAATCATAGCTGTGTACATTGATATGATCATGGGGCATCGTTCACTAGCTTCACAGACCATTTACCAAGTTTCACATATACCCTTGTAAGATGCACCACTGGTGTAATCCCACCAATCCCCTTCCCTCTACCCACCTCCCCCCTCCCTCCCATCCCGTTCCCCCTTCCCCCTATTCTTAGGTTATAACTGGGTTATAGCTTTCATGTGAAAACCCTAAATTAGTCTCATAGTAGGGCTGAGTACATTGGGTACTTTTTCTTCCATTCTTGAGATACTTTACTAAGAAGAATATGTTCCAGCTCCATCCATGTAAACATGAAAGAGGTAAAGTCTCCATCTTTCTTTAAGGCTGCACAATATTCCATGGTGTACATATACCACAATTTATTAATCCATTCGTGGATTGATGGGCACCTGGGCTTCTTCCATGACTTAGCAATTATGAATTGGGCTGCAATAAACATTCTGGTACAAATATCTTTGTTATGATGTGATTTTTGGTCTTCTGGGTATATGCCCAGTAGAGGGATTACAGGATTGAATGGCAGATCTATTTTTAGATCTCTAGGTGTTCTCCATATCTCTTTTCAAAAGGAATGTATTAATTTGCATTCCCACCAGCAGTGCAAAAGTGTTCCCTTTTCTCCACATCCGCGCCAACATCTCTGGTCTTGGGATTTTGTGATACAGGCTAGTCTCACTGGAGTTAGATGGTATCTCAAAGTAGTTTTGATTTGCATTTCTCTGATTATTAAAGATGATGAGCATTTTTTCATATGACTGAAGGCCGCACGCCTGTCTTCTTCAGAGAAGTTTCTCTTCAAATCCCTTGCCCAGCCTGCGATGGGATCCCTTGTTCTATTCTTGCTAATGCATTTGAGTTCTCTGTGGATTCTGGTTATTAAACCTTTGTCGGAGACATAACCTGCAAATATCTTCTCCCATTCTGAGGGCTGTTTGCTTGCTTTACTTACTGTGTTCTTGGCTGTGCAGAAGCTTTTTAGTTTGATCAAGTCCCAGTAGTGTATTTTTGAAGCTGCTTCAATTGCCCGGGTGGTCCTCCTCATAAAATACTCGCCCATCCCGATTTCTTCAAGGGTTTTCCCTGCACTCTCCTCTAGTATTTTTTATAGTTTCATGTCTTAAGTTTAAATCTTTGATCCAGTGAGAGTCTATCTTAGTTAATGGTGAAAGGTGTGGGTCCACTTTCAGTCTTTTACAGGTTGCCAGCCAGTTCACCCAGCACCATTTGTTAAATAGGGAATCTTTTCCCCACTGAATGTTTTTAATTGGCTTGTCAAAGATGAAATAACGGTAAGTAACTGGATTCATCTCTTGATTCTCTATTCTATTCCAGACATCTACCTCTCTGTTTTTGTGCCAATACCATGCTGTTTTGATCACTATTGATTTGTAGTATAGTCTGAGGTCTGGTAGCGTAATTCCTCCTGCTTTGTTTTTATTTCTGAGTAATGTCTTGGCTATTCGAGGTTTTTTCTGATTCCATATAAAATGAAGTATTGTTTTTTCCAGATTTTTAAAGTATGACAGTGGAGCTTTAATAGGGATTGCATTGAAATTATATATTGCTTTGGGTAGTATAGACATTTTAACTATGTTGATTCTTCCCAGCCATGAGCATGGTATGTTTTTCCATTTGTTAATATTCTCAGCTATTTCTTTTCTTAGAGTTTCATAGTTCTCTTTATATAGATCTTTCACATCCTTTGTTAGATAAATTCCCAAATATTTCATCTTCTTTGGCACTACTGTGAATGGGATAGAGTCCTTAACTGTTTTTTCAACTTGACTGTTGTTGGTATATATAAAGGCTACCGATTTATGAAGGTTGATTTTGTAACCTGAGATGCTGCTGTATTCTTTGATCACTTCTAAGAGTTTTGTAGTAGAGTCCCTAGTGTTTTCCAGATATACTATCATATCATTAGCGAAGAGTGAAAGTTTGATCTCTTCTGACCCTATATGGAAACCCTTGATTGCCTTTTCTTCCCTAATTGCAGTGGCTAAAACTTCCATTACAATGTTATAAAGCAATGGAGACAATGGGCAGCCTTGTCTGGTTCCTGATCTGAGTGGAAATGATTCCAATTTAACTCCATTCAATATGATATTGGCTGTGGGTTTGCTGTAGATGGTCTCTATCAGTTTAAGAAATGTCCCTTCTATACCGAATTTCTTAAGTGTTCTCATCATGAAGGGATGCTGGATATTATCAAAAGCTTTTTCTGCATCGATTGAGAGAATCATATGGTCTTTGTTTTTTAATTTGTTTATGTGCTGAATTACATTTATAGATTTACGTATATTGAACCAGCCTTGAGACCCTGGGATAAAACCAACTTGGTCATGGTGTATAATTTGTTTGATGTGTTGCTGGATTCTGTTTGTTAGGATCTTGTTGAATATTTTTGCATCTATATTCATTAGTGATATCGGTCTATAATTTTCTTTTCTTGTTGGGTCTTTCCCTGGTTTGGGGATCAGGGTGATGTTTGCTTCATAGAACGTGTTGGGTAGTCTTCCTTCTTTTTCTACCGTTTGGAACAGGTTAAGTAATATAGGTACTAATTCCTCTTTAAAGGTTTGGTAGAATTCAGATGTGAAACCATCTGGTCCCAGGCTTTTCTTTCTAGGGAGGTTTTGTATGGTTGATGCTATTTCCGAACTTGATATGGGCCTGTTCAACATTTCCACTTGATTCTGGCTAAGTCTTGGGAGGTGATGTGCTTCCAAGTATCTGTCAATTTCCTTCAGATTTTCATATTTCTGAGAATACAGTTTCTTGTAAAATTCATTAAGGATTTTTTGGATTTCTGAGGAGTATGTTGTTATTTCGTCTTTGTTGTTTCTGATTGATGAGATTAGAGATTTTACTCTTTTTTTCCTGATTAGGTTGGCCAAAGGTTTATCTATTTTATTGACCTTTTCAAAAAACCAGCTTTTTGATTTATTGATCTGTTGTATTATTCTTTTGTTTTCAATTTCATTTAATTCTGCTCTAATTTTGGTTATTTCTTTTCTTCTACTGGGTTTGGGGTTGGAATATTCTTCCTTTTCCAGTTGCTTGAGATGTCCCATTAAGTTGTTAACTTCTTCTCTTTCCGTTCTCTTGAGGAAGGCTTGCAGTGCTATAAATTTCCCTCTCAGAACTGCCTTTGCGGTGTCCCTGAGGTTCTGATAGTTCATGTCTTCATTGTTGTTTTGTTCCAAAAAATTGGCGATTTCTTTCTTAATCTCATCTCTGACCCAGCTATCATTCAGCATAAGGTTATTTAACTTCTGTGTTTTTGTATGCGTATGCAGATTCCTGTTGTTACTCAGCTCAAGTTTTATTCCATGGTGGTCCGAGAAGATGCATGGAATAATTTCTATTCCTTTAAATTTACTGAGGTTAGACTTGTGACCTAAGATGTGATCGATTTTGGAGTAAGTTCCATGGGCTGATGAGAAGTATGTGTATTCAGTTTTGTTGGGATGAAATGTTTTGTAGATGTCTGCTAAATCCAAATGTTGGATGGTTAGGTTTAAATCTAAGATTTCATTGCTCAGCTTCTTGTTGGAGGATCTATCCAACACTGCCAAAGGAGTGTTGAAATCTCCGACATTTATGGAGCTGGAGAAAATCAAGTTGCTCATGTCTGTTAGAGTTTCTCTTATAAATTGAGGTGCATTCTGGTTGGGTGCATAGATATTAATAATTGAGATCTCATCATAGTGAGTATTACCCTTAACAAATATGAAGTGACCATTCTTGTCCTTCTTTACTTTTGTTGGTTTAAAGCCTATTGTATCTGCAAATAAAATTGCAACACCTGCTTTTTTCTGATTACCATTTGCCTGAAATATGGACGACCATCCTTTCACCCTGAGTCTGTATTTGTCTTTTAGGTTAAGATGTGACTCTTGTATGCAACAGATATCTGGCCTGAGTTTTTGTATCCAGTCAGCTAACCTATGACTCTTTAGAGGACAGTTTAAGCCGTTCACATTAATGGAGAATATTGATAAGTCTGGTGAAGTTTTGGGTATCGAGTTTTTCAAAAGTCCAGTGGGCATTCTTAATCCTTTCGCCAGTGTGGAAATTGGAGTTTGATCCGAAGTTTCTGAATGAGTTTACTTTTGTGGTATAGGATTGGGTTGGTCATTACGGAGGATAGGTCAGAGAATATCCTGAAGAGCTGGTTTGGTTATGGCAAATTTCTTCAACATATGAATGTCATTAAAGTATTTAATTTCTCCATCATAAATGAAACTCAGTTTAGCTGGATACAAGATCCGGGGTTGAAAGTTATTTTGCTTTAGGAGATTAAAAGTCGGTGACCACCCTCTTATGGCTTGAAAAGTTTCAGCAGAGAGATCTGCAGTCATTCTAATATTCTTCCCTTTGAAGGTAATGGTTTTCTTTCTCCTGGTAGCTTTGAGGATTTTCTCCTTCATATTAACTTTAGTGAAGTTAATTATGATATGCCTTGGGGATGTCTTATTGGGGTTGAGTCGTGTTGGAGTTCTGAAGCTGTCCACTATCTGAATTTCAGAATCTCTAGGCATGTCTGGAAAATTCTCTTTCATAATTTCATGCAGAAGGGCCTCTGTGCCCAGCGAGGCCACTTCATGTGTTTCTGGAACTCCTATGATTCGGATATTCGCCTTCTTTGAATTATCCCAGAGCTCTGTGAGAGACTGATCTGCTTTTGCTCTCCATTTCTCTTCCTCTTTGAGAGTTTGGGAGTGTTCAAAGGCTTTATCTTTGATGTCAGAAATCCTTTCTTCTGCTTGCTCCATTCTGTTATTGAGGGATTCTACCGTATTTTTCATATCTTTGAGGGCTGCAAATTCTTGCTTCAGTGTGTCTAAGTCTTTGGTGGTTGTGCCTTTAAATTTGTTAAATTCTTGAGACAGCTTTTGAATTTCTCCTCGAATTCCTAATTCTGCTTTGTTAATCTTGTCTGCAATCCAAATTCTGAATTCGATTTCTGACATCTCAGCCAGTTGTTTATGAATGGGATCTTCAATTGCATCTGCCATATCTTTCCTTGGGGGGGGGGGTTGATCTATTCTGGTTATTCATGTTACCAGAGTTTTTCCGCTGATTCTGCCCCATGGTTGTTTTACTCCCTCTGATTTTTACCCCTGGGGCTTCATCGAGGGCCCATACAGTGTTGTGGCCTGAGAAACTGGGGCCCTATCTGGTGTGGTGGGGCTAAATGGTTCTGCCTTGTTTTCAGCTGGTTTCTGTTCCACCCTAGTGAAACAGATACTTTGGATTGAAGTCTCAGCTGTGGAGAAATATCAGCAATTAAGTCACCCCGACCCCACTGGCAAACAATTGGAAAAGAAAAATCAAACCTTCCTACCACCGTGCACCTAGGGCACCACCTGATTTGTCCTCAGGTGATTGGTTCAGTTCAAAAATGTCCAAATCAATTGTCTCAGTCTGCACCTGTCTCGGGTGAGAGAGTTTAAGAGGTCTCTGGGAACTGGATCACAGGGGTCTGGTGACTACTCTGGTGTGGCTTGCTCCAGTGCTGTGTGGTGTCAGGAGAAGCCACCCAGCCTATAAATCAGTCTGGAAAGGTTGCTGCCTCTTTCCCCACCTGGCACTACTTCACACCCAGTCACTGATAGCCCTGCAGTTGGCTGACCCAGTTGCCTATAGTGAATTGGTACTCCAGGAGTTTGTACCTGCCTGAATCACAAGGAAGTCTGCCAGGCCTCTGCGCTCTGCCTCTCTCCAGCAGGAGGAGGTGAGGCCTGACAACCTCGGGCGCTAGATGATGGTTGAGGGGTTTTCACTCAGGTCCAGTCTCGCCCCTGATTAATGTTACTGACAGAACAGAACAGAACAACTCTGTGTTTCCCCTGCAGAAGAGAAGCTGAATTGAGTTCCAAATCAGCTTGTCTTTGCTCTTGTATTGTGTATAGGCTGACGATCCCCTGAGGGCCAGGTGCGTCTTAGGTTTAGTAAAGCGGACCTCTGGGTCAGCCCCGTCCTGGGAGTATCCCTGGTTTGCAAGTTGGAGTTGCCTCAGGCAAACTCAGAGTCTCTGGTTGCCCAGGGAGACAGGGGGTGTGGCTTCAGAATATTCTGTAGTGAACTGTATTGCTAGCAAAAGAGGGCTGCTGCCTTATGGCTCAGGCAACCGTTTCTCCGGTGTAGCTCCCCTCCGGCCAACTGTCCCCTCTCCACTCCCGTATCCCAGAGTCTGCACCGACCGGCTGCAGCCCAGCACTGTCTACGCCCCTTGAGAAATTCCCCAAGAGTCTGGACCCCTGGGGGACAGGCCTCCAGACCTTGGAGCGAGAGCAGAGGGGAACACGGGGAGCGCTGGAAGCCTGGGGTTGCAGGCAGAAAACACACACAGCTTTACACAGTTTTATGCCTGGCCGTATTGTCACCAAAAGATGGCTGTCGCACTGTGCCTCAGGGAACTGCCACTCTGGTGCAGTCCCCTCTCCGCCGACCAACCGGGACTGGCCTCCAGACCCCAGTGTGAGTGAAGGGGAGTGCTGGGAACTCAGAATTCCAGGTAGAGACTATATACAGTTTATACAGTTTTATGCCTGGCAGGAGGACGCCATGGCACCCTATTAGGGGAGGTAGGTCCAGTTTTTAGAGGGTCTCTCCCATGGAGTGTAGTGGGAGGACCTTTGAACTCTGCCCGGTTGTTTGTGGGGCACTCTGAGCCCTTCTCATGGGGGAGGGGACTCCCGTCCACATGGTGATGGATTTTGTACCTTTTGTTTGTATCCTTGTGGTCACAGCTCGCCTCAGCGGGGTTGACGTGCATTCTACAACCTTCTCTCTTAGTGCAGCTCAAATCCACCAGGTTACTTGCTGAATTTTTGTCCTTTAACTCTCCTTCTGAACGGGAGCCTCTGTGGAAAGCTGGCTTCAGTCAGCCATCTTGTCTCCTCCCCCACACAAATGTCTTAACACTGTGATTAAGTAAATGAGGTGAAAGCTATGTTAATTAGTAGGATGTAAGCATTCCAATTTGTACAAATAATCAACCCTATGAATCCCACAAAGGCATAAATGTATTTATGATCTATGTATTTATGACTTAATAATAAAAAACGGAAGTATTTGTCTGCAGGGAATTTGTTTTAAGAAATAATCTCAAGAATGGAAGAAAAAGTATCCAATGTACTCAGCCCTACTATGAAACTAATTTTCGGATTTCATATGAAAACTATAACCCAGTTATAACCTAAGAATATGGGGAATGGGGAGAGGGGGGAGAGATGGGTGGAGGGAGGGGAATGGAGAGAGGGGGGAGGATGGGTTGAGGGAGGGTGATAGGTGGGATTACACCTGTGGTGCATCTTACAAGGGTACATGTGAAACTTAGTAAATGTAGAATATAATTGTCTTAACACAATAACTAAGAAAATGCCAGGAAGACTATATTAACCAGTGTGATGAAAATGTGTCAAACTGTTTATAAAACCAATGTATGGTGCCCCATGATCACATTAATATACACAGCTATGATTCAATATTAATAAAAAAAGTCAAAAAAAAAGAAATAATATAACCCAGAGGAATTTTTTTGTCATTAATTGTCTCTGTTTTAATAGTGGTAAATTTTATCCCTCTGTGATAATTTCATCATGCCTATAGAAATCTGTTTTGATTGATTTCTGTTATGGTTTATGGAGATGTGTGTGTGTTTTCTGCCAAGTTAGTAAAGTTTTTCACCATCAATTTTGAAATTCATTTTCCTTCCCTTTACCCTACTGCTGTCCCTCTGAGACTTTCATTATGTGTATGCTGACCCATGTGATGGTCTAACTCTAATTATAATAAGGTAAAAAAAAAAAAAACAAGAACAAGAGGGAAAAAATGCCTCTTACCAAAATGCCCCACCATTCCTCCCCTTTGGCTGTTTTGAACTAAAATGTAGGAGGGAAAAGAGAAAATTTCCCCTCCCCTGGTAAGAAGATGAAATAAATATGAAAGAGTTTCTGTCTGTTCTTTCCTCAACTGGATTTAAATTTGGAAGGATTTATAAGGCCAACATTCTGTGTTTCTCCTACTGGGGAAAGGAATCACCTGAAGATCTGGTGAAAATGCAAATTCTCATTCAGAAAGTCTGAATGTGATAAAATGCAACCCCTAAAATAGAAAATTATAAATATTAAAAATACATAGAAATAGAGGTCACATGCTATCTTCTTCCTACAGCTTTGCCCATAGGGTCATATTTTGTAGCCTCGGGGCATTCACCCCATTCTGGAGGCTGTGGGCTTGGAAGATGAATATTAGCTCTTGGTTTTTTTGATGAAATGTGGGTGGTCACTCCAGATGTCTTAGTTATATAAGCCAGATGGTAAAGCTTTCAAAATAGGAATGGATTGGGTTTAGTATATATTTCTAAAATATCATTTTCTGTAAAGTTAATGCTTTTAGGAAATAGCATTACTTATCATTATTACTAGCCATTGATAAACAGGTATAAATTAAAATAAATACTAATTTTCAAGTAAATATTAATGACTGAGAACAAATCAAATGGTTTTATAGCTAAGCTGAATGGATGTAAAACAATTTTCTAAATAGTAACATTTTTCATATCCTTTGGCTATGTTTCACATACATTCTGGATAATCAAGTGTCTCAGTTTGTGTACATGATGGACAATGGCTCTAAACTATGTGCAAGAGATCCATCAAACAAGAATTATCCACCTTCCCAAACTCCCAAAATGGCTCACGAGAGACATGGAGAAAATAAAGTCAAGTGTCTTTCTCAGGATAATTAGAAAATTACATAGTAGCTATTTTGTACCCCTCAAACAAGCAAAGGTTTCTTGATAACTATCTCTGTGCTTTCAATTCACCAGCTTTACTGAATTAGTACAAAAGCTAAGGTAGTTCTCAAAATCTAGCGTGCGGAAGAACTTCCTATAGAGTTCGATTAAAACATAGATTTTTGGGGCCTTACAGAGGTCCTTAATCATACATCTGAATCAAGAGAAAGGAAAACTAGACATCCTAGAAACAGACTTGTAAATATATGGAAAAATGTAATAGAAATAACATTTTTAATCAATAGGGAAATAATAGAATATTCAATAAATACTATTAGAACAACTGGTTTTCGAAGTGAATAAAAAGTATAGGGGGGGTGCTTAGTTTCAGCAGGAAATAAATGGCACATACATATTAGAATACTTGAGGAAGGTTTAATAAAGGGATTATTTACAGTGATGAAGGCAGGGCATAGTGAAATCACAGAGGGTTTAACATTCCAGAACTAGAAACAGCAGAGCTGTTACCACACCTATAACTCAAGAAGAGCAAGGGTTGCCAGAATCTGAAAGCAGAGCTGTTGCGTAAAGAGAGCATCTCTGATATTAGATATTACTTCTAACCAAGAGAGACAGCTAGCCAGAGGCAACACTTGAAGGAAGAAATTGGGATGTCAACAGATATCCAAATATTGCTCTCCTCCCTTTCTCCAATTTCCTTTGGTTTCTCATTGCCTGAAGCAAACTAGAAACCAGAGATCAAGGAGCCCCTTTGTTGCACACCTGGTAGATGAGTATTGCTGTGCAAAGAGCAGGGTACAGAAAGGAAGAGAAAGGATAGAGGAACAAAAATGAGCTATCCAGCAAGGATTGCGAATGCACATCATATGTAAAATCCCTCCAAAGGGTGTCAAGGTTTTTCTCCTTAATTCTGATATTCCTAAAGTGACCACTATTGATTTATACTAATATAATATAACATACCTATTCTTAAGAGAATTTTATTGTTCAGGGACAAGTTTTCTCACCTCATGCTAAAATAAAGGCACTATTCTATAGTTCTGGTTCTTACCAAGATGCTAAACTAGCACAATCTTTAGTCATCTCCCCTAAGAAACAACTCCAAAGGAAGTAGAGGAAAAGAAAGCAAGATACACCCCAAACTGTAAAAGCCTCTGAGGTGCACACCTGTTTGTGGGGTGCAGAGCTTTCATTGGAGGATACAAAACAAAGATTTTCCTCAGCTATTCTTGACCATTGCTTTGAGACCAACTAATGGTTCTCAAAGTCTGGCTCACCTTATAGGAATTCCTGAAGAAGAGGATGTTCCAAAAGGCACAGAAGTTCTACTCCAAAAGATAATTGAGGCGAACTTCCCAAACATGGCAAGAGATACTGAAGTTCAGATAGCAGACACTTTCAGAACCCCAGCACAACTCAATCCAAATAAAACATCTCCTAGACCAGTGGGTTGCAACCCACAGGAA
Source organism: Nycticebus coucang (assembly GCF_027406575.1). Taxonomy (NCBI): domain Eukaryota; kingdom Metazoa; phylum Chordata; class Mammalia; order Primates; family Lorisidae; genus Nycticebus; species Nycticebus coucang. The sequence continues at coordinate 120,765,200 of NC_069781.1, read as the reverse complement.
CTGTATTAAAGGGTCATGGCATTAAGACAGTTGAGAACCACTGTCCCAGACACACTGTAATTAACTTCACCAATGTTAAAATGAAGGAGAAAATCCTGCAAGCAGCCAGACGTAAGAAAATCGTAACCTACAAGAGGAAGAATATTAGAATGACTGCAGATCTCTCTGCTGAAACCTTTCAAACCAGAAGAGGGTGGTCATAAACTTTCAATCTCCTAAAACAAAATAACTTTCAGCCCAGGATCCTGTATCCAGCTAAACTTAATTTCATTTCTGATGGAGAAGTCAAATTCATTAGTGACATACACACGTTGAAGAAATTTGCCATAACTAAACCAGCTCTCCAGGATATTCTCAGACCCATCCTCCATAATGACCAGCACAATGCTCTACAACCAAGGTAAACTCACTTAGAAATTTTTGATCAAAACCCAATTTCCACAGTGGCAAAGGACTAAAAACGTCCACTGGTCTTTTGAAAAACTTGACACCCAAAATCTTACTAGGCTTATTAATACTTTCACTTAACGCAAGTGGATTAAATTATCCCCTGAAGAGGCACAGGTTGGCTGATTGGATATAAAAACTCAGGCCAGATAACTGCTACATACAAGAATCTCACCTTACCTTAAAGGATAAATATAGACTCAGGGTGAAGGGATGGACACCTGTAATCCAGGCAAACGGAAATCAGGAAAAAGCAGGGGTGGCAATTTTATTCGCAGATACATTAGGTTTTAAACCAAAAAAAGTAAGGAAAGACAAGGATGGTTACTTCAAAGTCTGGTTCAAGGCCAGCAGCACCAGTATTATCTAGGAACTTGTGAAGTATTCAAATGTTTGACCACTATCCCATATAAACTGAGTCAGAAACTGATGAGATGGAGCCCAGAAATCTGTTACAAGACCTCCAGGGGTTGATACTTACTGAAGTTTGAAAACCACTGGAATAAAACAATGCCTGCATCACAGTAGGGTTGTTAGATTTAGCAAATAAAAATACAGCATACCCAGTAAAAACTGAATTTCAGATAAAGAGCAAATAATAATTTTTAGTGTAAGCATGTTACTGATGAAGTTCAAGTCTAACTGGGTGTGCTGAATTTATTTGGATGACCCTAATCTATATTTGTAATTACTCTAGTCTTCCAGAGTAAACTCAAGACAGCTCAGAAGCACAAGCACGGTGCTGGGAGAACAAGTAGTAATAATTTAGTACTATAGTGTTCACAACAGGTAGCAATAAACATCACCCAGAGAGCTGGTAAGAAATGCAGATTCTCAGCTTCAACTCAGAACAACTAAATGAGAAACTCTGGGGATGTGGCCAAGGACTCTAAGGTTCAACAAGGCCTCCAGGTGGCTCTTACAGACCCTGAGGTTCATACTAACTAATCTCAGTCAACAAATCCCTCTCATAACTACATTAATCCTCTCATCCAAAGTTTGGATACAGCCCAAATGCTCACAGGCAAAAGGGTGTCTAGAATGTGGTATATGCACACAGTGACATGCTACAGGGCGGTCAGGATGAGTAACTACAGAGATAGATGTGCAACAACAGGAAAGAAATTAAGCAATATAGTATCAAGAATAATGAAGTTCTGGAAGAATTATAGGAAGCATGGTACTCATCTTTATAAAATTAAAAATAAATATAAAACATGTAATATAATATTATTTAGAATTCCTACATGTAAAACAAATGTGTAAAAAGGTGACGTCACTGTCTGTCTCAGAAACTACGGCTGCAGGGAGGAGCTGGGGAGATGTGCAGCTCAGGGAGCTTTTCTTCATTGTGCACAAGTGAGGGCTCTGTCCTTTGGGGGAGAAAGTGTTCCCGCCCTTTGCAGGTGCCTGGAGTCACCTGGAAGAGCTCTGCCTCTTCTTTTTCTTGCTGCAGTGGGAAAGTCCTAAACAGGATGTCAAATGACATCCCGCAATCCCATTACTAAGTATCTACCCAGAAGAAAAATAAAAATCATTTTACCATAAGGACATTTGCACTAGAATGTTTATTGCAGCTCAATTTATAATCGCCAAGAAATGGAAACAACCCAGTGCCCATCAGCTCACAAATGGATAAATACACTGTGGTATATGTATACCATTCAGCCATAAAGGAAAATGGAGACTTTACATCTTTTGTATTTACCTGGATGGATTTGGAGAACATCCTCTTAAGTATCACAAGATTGGAAAAACAGCACACAAAGTTCTCAATACTAATATGAAACTAGTAGATGAACAACTACATACTCTCACAAGGAAAAAAAAAAAAAACAAAGTAGAGGTGGGCAGCGCCTGTGGCTCAAAGGAGAAGGGTTATGCCCCCATATGCCGTAGGTGAGGGTTCAAACCCAGCCCTGGCCAAAAACTGCAAAAAAATAAAAATAAAAAAATTCAAGTGGAGGGGAGGAGGAAGAAGGGAGAAGGGAGTGGGAAGGAGTTTGGAAAGCTCTCACCTAATGGGTGCAAAGCAAGGTCTTTCACCTCCTGGGTGAAAGACTCAACTACAGGTTGGACATCTACCTCACAAATGCAAACAATGTAACCTGATCTTTTGTTACATATAGTAATCTGAAATTAAATGAATGAATGAATGAATAAATAAATAAAATTCCACATTTGGGTTCTATGCCAAAGACTGGTCAGAACATGCTATCTCAGATTCCTTTAATTTCAATTAATAGCATTGCCCTTGCCTACAACCCACCTCTGCTGGCTCTGACTTCAGGTTCTCAATAACCAAATTTTGTACTATCTACACATTCTTTTTCTTTTCTTTCCCCCCCCCTTGGTATATCTTATTTTTATTTTATTTTATATTTTTATTAAGTCATATATACATAGATCATAAATACATTTATGCCTTTGTGAGTTTCAATGTGTTGATTATTTTTACAAATTGGAGGGCTTACATCCTACTAATTAACATAGGGTTAATGGTGGGACCATATCTACATGTTCTTAAATGTTGTAGTTTGCTGATTGATAGCTTCCCAGATTACTAATGCTGCTGTGCATTTGGGAACTTTTTTTTTTTTGTCACTTCATTGAGATTTAGGGAGGGAGGAGGTATGAATTCCTATATTCATTCAGGCATCTTAAACCAGAAGCTCTCAGAAATTCATTTAGCATGAGGGCAGGGAGCTAGGGTTGGTTTGGTCTCCTTAGAAAGAGAAAATGTTGATGATTTAGAAAGATATGTTCTAGTGGTTTGAGTCTAAGATTGTTAAATTATTTACCAGATTCAGGATGAACTACCAGAACTGAATAAAATAAACAGACTGAATCTAAAAGAAAATTGGGTTGCCAACAAGTGAGGCTTTAAATATAGCAAGTCTCCAACCCTCAGACCACTGCAACTTTCAGACACATGAATCACACACACGTGGTGAGTATGTCGAGCTGCTGAAATGAGAACAAGCTGAATCTTCAGTAATCTGGTAGAATGCCTTTCCTTCTCTACTCCTGTGTTTCTCCCATTGGAAATGGTCACGTACATTCTCCAGGGATGGTATGAAATTTTCATTCAATTTTGTTCGCAAAGACAATTTAACCTACTGAAATGATAGATCCACTAGAGAAGTACATATAATTTTTTTCTTTTTTTAATATTAGCCCTTCAAGAAATCTTCTGTTGAAAACAGTGAAAAGGGCAGTTTGATTAGATTACATACACAACATGCACTAAAGTTTTACACAGATTTCAGAAAATAAAACAGTGAGAAACCCTGAGATAATAATACTATAATCTGTCCACTGGGCCCTCTAAGATTTATCTTTGGTGTTATCCAAGATTTCCCACAGATGAATTTGACCCTTCCCTTTATCTTTTCGTTATTCACTCACCTTCTTTGCTTGCACTCTGGTTTTCTGTCACATTTAAAATCTAGATACTATCCTATCTATGAATTTCTCAGTCCTGATTATGGCTTGCAATCACCTGATACCATGTCCATTGCCCCATCATTACAGTTTAATCACATTGCCTTTGGTTTCTGAAACATGTGAAGATATTTACACTTGTGTATTTCTTCTCTCTGCCTGGAGTATGCACAGTTTTCCACTTTTCCTCCTTTCCTGAACAGCAACTGTTAATGCTTTACATCTCAGCTTAAATGCCACTTGTTTCAAGAAGGCTTTTGCTGATCTCCCTATATAACCCCCTACCTAGCAGCTTGAAGTTTTTCTTCAGATCACTTATCAGTATTGCAATTGAACCCTTGTGCTATATTTTCTTTGGTTTTTGTTTAAGGTATCTCCAATACTACATTAGGATTTATATAGCACTATATACCTTATATGTGTACAACATATAAATGCATGGTGTTTAAAACTTAGTAAGTTTCTAATACATATTTACTGAGTTCCACAAATCAAAGGCAGATTTTGAGATAAATTAGGGTTAAAGTATACATTTGAGTAATAACCAAGTTCTTATTCACTTGATTACATATGCTATACATCCAAAATGCTAAATAATTGTCAGTTTTTTATTACTGTCTATGTGGTTAACAGGTCCTTCATATAGCCATAGTCTTTTACTTCTGGTATGATCTAGTTTACTATTGATTCTACAGAAGAATTCAGACTTTTACTATCCAAAAAAATTGGAGATCTTAATGTGTTCTCTGGCCTCAGTATCTTAGTTATAAAACCTGGCTGAGCCAGGGTTTCTTCATTTGAAGGAGGAGGATAACATTTCCATCATAGTGAATCACGGTGATTGAACGAGACCACTTAAACATAGCACTCTATCCGTCCGAGAGCACATAGACATTCACAGATGCTAGTTCCTTTTGCTCACTATTATAGTTGTGTATGAGTTTAGACCATGCTTGAGGGCACACTGTCTACACAAGACCACTCTCATTTCTGTCACTGACTGTAAGTTGTGGGTGGTGGGCCCCCAAATCAACCTCAGGTTTGATAAGATGAGAACAGGACTCACAGAACTCACTAAGAGTGTTATACTTGTGGTCATGTATAATTTCATAAAGAAAGAAGGCATATTAAAATCAGGCAAAACAGCAGTGTCCAGGAGGGAGTTGATGCAGAGCTTACGGTCCAGACTATGGAGTCAGAGCAAGGTTAACTTCCTGGCTACAGTGTGTGACAATAGGCATGGAGTTTTGCTGCCTGAGCCCCACCTGATACACACCTGAGCCATAGTGTCCAGAGTTTTTACTGGGGTCCCATCACATGATTGATTGATTAATTGTTCACATGGTTGACCTCTGTTTCCAAGTTGGGTGGAATGGTAAGATCCTGAACCCCTTCCTGGATAATCCTAAGACCCTCAGCTGAAATCACACTGTTAGATTACCCAATGTGGTCCAAGGCCCCCAGACAAACAGACACTCCTGTCAGGCACGCCACTGTAACCGCTGAGAGACTACTTTCCAAAAGTAGTCTCTAAGGCAGAGGCCAGCCCAGTTGCGGGGAAAGATCAAATTCTTTACTACAGGTATTCACCTATAGTAAATATAGTAAATATAGGTGAATACATGAACTCTCAGTTTTCACATCTGCTTCCTCATCAATTCAGAGTTCCAACTTAACTTCCTTGTAAAATTAATTTCTCTCAGTCCCTTTGCCTTGGAATTTGACACACAATTGTGTCTGAGCTGAATGTGAGCATGTTTATTTGTATCAGTCTGTTGAAGATGCTCCAACAAATGACCATAATAAGGGTAGATTATAAACAATAGAAATTCCCTTCTCACAGTTATAAAAATGAGAAGTCCTGGCTCAGATCCTGTAGCACAATGGTTACAGTGTCAGTCACATACACTGAGGCTGGCAGGTTCAAACCTGACCCTGGGCCTGCTAAACAACAGTGACAACTGCAACAAAAAAATATCTGGCACTGTGGCAGGCACCTGTAGTCCCAGCTACTTGGAAGGCTGAGGCAAGAGAATCACTTAGGCCCAAGAGTTTAAGGTTGCTGTGAGTTGTGGCGCTATGGCACTCTACCGGTGGTGACATAGTGAGACTCTGTCTCCAAAATAAAAGAGAGAGAGAGAGAGAAGTCCAAAATCAAGATGCTAGCAGATCTGATGTTTGGTGAAGCTTGCTTTTCACATACGAGGCCAGAAAAGTAAGTTTGTGAACTCATCCTAGAAAAAGTGCTACAGACCTCCTTGCTGAATATCGCTATGGTCACCTTTACAGTTTTCCCCTTGGGAAGCTGCGCACTAACACCAGCACCTAGTCCACCCTACAAAACATTTTTTCTAGAATGAATAATTTGAAGGGGAGTGATCAAAAACAAATAAATCACTTGCTTGCTTTATGTACTGTGTTCTTGGAGATTTGAATAGAAACTTCTCACAATAAGACAGACACATGAAAAAATGCTCATCATCCTTAATCATCAGAGAAATGCAAATCAAAACCACTTTGAGATATCATCTAACTCCAGTAAGATTATCCCACATCACAAAAACCCAAACTACAGATGTTGGTGTGGATGTGGAGAAAAGGGAACACTTCTGCACTGCTGGTGGGAATGCAAACTGTATGTTCCTTTTGGAAAGAAGTTTGGAAACCCCACAGGGATCTAAAAATAGACCTGCCATTCGATCCTGCAATTCCTCTACTAGGTATATATCCAGAAGACCAAAAATCACTTTATAACAAAGATATTTGCACCAGAATGTTCATTGCATCCTAATTCATAATTGCTAACTTGTGGAAGAAGTCCAAGTGCCTTTCAACCCAAGAATGGAGTAATAAATGTGGTATATGTACACCATGGAATATTATGCAGCCTTAAAAAAGATTGAGTCTTTACCTCTTTTATGTTTACATGGATGGAGCTGGAAAATATTCTTCTTAGTAAAGTATCTCAAGAATGGAAGAAAAAGTATCCAATGTACTCAGCCCTACTATGAAACCAATGTATAAGCACCTACACTTCCATATGACAGCTATAACCCAACTAAAGCCCAAGGTGAAGGGGAAAGAAGAAGGGGAGGAGAGGAGAGGGAAGAGGATGAAGGGACAGTAATGGGTTGGTCCACACCTATGGTGCATTTTATAAGGGTACACATCAAATCTACTAAGTGCAGAATATTAATGTCTTAACACAATAATTAAAGTGTGGTGGGGCAGCGCCTGTGGCTCAAGGAGTAGGGCGCTGGCCCCATATACTGGGAGTGCTGGATTCAAGCCCGGCCCCAGCCAAAACTGAAAAAAAAAAAAAAAAAGTGTGGTGAAGGTTATGTTAACCAGTTTGATGTATTTCAAATTGTATATAAAACCAGCACATTGCACCCCATCAATACATTAGTGTACACAGCTATGACTGAATAAAAAAAAATCAATTACATTAAACTAAGTAAAAATGGCAGCTCCTAATTGCTCATGATACACTCTACAGATTCTGTAACATGGTACACCCTGTGTTTTAATGTATCTTTCCTGATTCTTCTCCAGCGACTGTATGCATTTTATTCTATGTTCCTTCAACTAGCCTGGCCATACGTTTCCAAAAAATATGTTTGCTTCCTGACCTGTATGCATGTCATCATGTTATTCTATCTTCCTTGAAAACTTTCTGTTCCTACCTATCTATCCTCTTTCACTGGGATGTCTATCGCAGCCTTCTTTGAAAGTTATTAATGCCACTAAGTAAGAAAGTTTCTTCTTTTGTGCATTGCTTTTTTTAACATGTAGGATTTAGCTCTTATAGCTATTTCCACTTAAGTCTCCCCTCCCCAAACTGTATAGACCTTCATAGTAAAGACCAAAGTTTTAGATATATTTTTACTTCCAATACTTAGCACAGTTAAAACAAGCAATGAATGAGCTAGAATGATGTCTTTTATACACGTATATATTTTTTTCTGACTGTTAAAACTTGCAATAAATAAAAAGTATTAATTTATATGTAAAAATTTATACATATTAGGTAGATAAAAATAGATACAGACACACACTCAAGACTTTAAGCTTCTTAAAGGAAGGCCAAATTATCTTTTTTATTAGTTTTATAGCTTTTTCGGTGTTTTTTAATTGAGTCATAAACACATAGATCATGTATACATTAATGCATTAATGGGGTACAATGTGCTGATTTTAAATACAATTTGGAATGCTTACATCAAACTAGTTAATACAGGCTTTACCTCATTTACTTAATTATTGTAGAAGACATTTATACTCTATACTTAATAGAATTGACATGTGTCCTTGTAATATGAACCATAGGACTGGCCCCATCATTTACCCTCCTTCCAGTTAGTCTCCCTCACCATCCTGCCATCTCCCACCTCCTCCCTCCTTCATTCTGGGCTATAGTTGTATTTATCTTTCATATGAAAGTGTGGGTAATTATAAATTGGTTTCATAATAGTACTGAGTACATTGGCTATTTTTTCTTCCATTCTTGAGATACTTTACTAAGAAGAATATTTTCCAGCTCCATCCATGTAAACATAAAAGAGGTAAAGTCTCCACCTTTTTTAAGGCTGCATAATATTCCATGGTGTACATATACTACAATTTGTTAATCCATTCATGCGTTCATGGCAATTATGAATTGAGCTGCAATTAACAATCTGGTGCAAATATCTTTCTTGTGAGGTGATTTTTGGTCTTTTGGATATACACCTTGTAGAGGAATTGCAGTGTCGAATGACAGGTCTACTTTATATGCCTGAGTGTTCTCCAAACTTCTTTCCAAAAGGAACATATTAGTTTGCATTCCCACCACCAATGCAGAAGTGTTCCCTTTTCTCCACATCCACACCAACATCTGTAGTTTTGGGATTTTGTGATGTGGGCCAAATTTATAGGAGTTAGATGATATTTCAAAGTGGTTTTGATTTGCATTTCTCTGATGATTAAAGATGATGAGCATTTTTCTATGTCCCTGTAGGCCATGCGCCTATATTCTTCAGAGAAAATTCTGTTCAAGTCTCTTGCACACAATGAAATGGGATCACTTGTTAATTTCTTATTGATAAGTTTGAGTTCTGTGTGGATTCTGGTTATCAAACCTTTGTCAAAAACAGTGTCTTTTTATCCTTGGCCTGAGTTTTTGTATCCAGTCAGCCAACCTGTGTGTCTTTAGAGGACAGTTTAAGCCATTCACATTAATGGACTATATTAATAAGTCTGGTAAAATTTTGGGTATCGAGTTTTTTGAAAGTCCAGTGGACATTTTTAATACTTTCACCACCGTGGAAGTTGGAGTTTGATCAAAAGTTTCTGAGTGAGTTTACTTTTGTGGTAAAGGATTGGACTGGCCATTATGGAGGATAGGTCTAAGAATATCCTGAAGAGCTGGTTTGGTTATGGCAAATTTCTTCAACATATGAATGTCATTAAAGTATTTAATTTCTCCATCATAAATGAAACTCAGTTTAACTGGATACAGGATCCGGAGTTGAAAGTTATTTTGTTTTAGGAGATTAAAAGTCAATGACCACCCTCTTCTGACTTGAAAAGTTTCAGCAGAGAGATCTGCAGTCATTCTAATATTCTTCCCTCTGTAGGTAATGGATTCCTCACGTCTGGCTGCTTTCAGAATTTTCTCCTTCATATTAACTTTAGTGAAGTTAATTCTGATATGCTTGGGGGATATCTTATTTGGATTGAGTCCTGCTGGGGTTCTGAAACTGTCTGCTATCTGGATTTCAAAATCTCTTGGCATGTCTGGAAAATTCTCTTTCATAATTTCATGGAGAAGGGCCTCTGTGCCTTGTGATGCCACTTCGTCACTTTCAGGGATTCCAATGAGGCGGATATTAGCCTTCTTTGAATTATCCCAGAGCTCTCTGAGAGAATGATCCATTTTTGCTCTCCATTTCTCTTCCTCTTTGAGAGTCTGGGAGCATTCAAAAGCTTTGCCTTCAAGTCAGAAATCCTTTCTTCTGCTTGGTCCACTCTGTTACTGAGAGATTCTACTGTATTTTTCAGATATTTGAGGGCTACAAATTCTTGCTTCAGAGTTTCAAAAATCTTTGGTGGTTTTGTCTTTAAATTCGTTAAATTCTTGAGACAACTTTTGAATTTCTCCTCGAATTTCTAATTCCGACTTTTGAATTGCTCCTCAAATTTCTAATTCCAAATTTTCCTCCATTTTATTAATCTTGTTTGGAATCCAAATTCTGAATTCAATTTCTGACATCTCAGCCAGCTGTTTATGAATGGCATCTTCAGTTACATCTGCCATATCTTTCCTTGGGGGTGGTGGTGGTTGATCTATTCTGGTTATTCATGTTACCAGAGTTTTTCCGCTTATTCCACCCCATGATTATTTTACACATTTGACTTTTCCCCTGGAGCTTTGTCAAGGACCTGTATAGTGCTACGGCCTGAGAAACTGGGGACCTGTTTGGTGTGGTGGGGCTAAGTGGCTCTGTCTTGTTTTCAGCTGTTCTCTGTCTGACCCTATGAAACAGTTACTCTGGGTTGAAGTCTCAGCTGTGGAGATATACCAGCAATTAAGTCACCCCGCCCCCCACAGGTAACAATTGGAAAAGGAAAATCAAACCTTTTTACAACCACACACCCAGGGCACTACTTGGATAGTCCTCAGGCAATTGGCTCAGTTCAAAAGGTCCAAATCAATTGTCTCAGTCAGCACCTGTCTCAGGTGGGAGAGTTTAAAAGGTCTCTGGCAACTATACCACAGGAGTCTGCTGACAACTCAAATATGACTTGCTCCAGTGCTCCATGAAGTCAGGAGGACCCACCCAGCAAATATATTAGTCTGGGAAGGTTGATGCCTCCTTCCCCACCTTGCACGTCTGTCACACCAGTCACTGATAACCCCACAGGGCTGTGACTCTGTTGCCTCTAATGAGCATATACTCCAGGGGTTTGCACCTGCCTGAATCACAAGGAGATCTATGTCTGCTCAGCCAGGCCATTGTTCTCTGCCTCTATCCAGCAAGGGGAGGTGAAGCCTGACAACCTCAGTTGGCTGGGGCTGTTCACTCAGGTCCAGCCCTGCCCCTGATTGATGTTACTAACAGAACAGAACAATTTTGTGGGAATTTGTTTCTGTCCCTGCTAAATTCTCCTGCAGAAGAGAAGCTGTTTTGAGTTCCCAGAACCTGTGCCTCAGGCCCTGTCTGTGCTGCTGCACGGTCTCAGCTGTAGTTTGTATTCACAGCACAGTTATCTATCAGATCCAGCCTCTGCCTGCCCTCCTTTGTTGAAGCTGATGGTCCCCTGGGGGCTGGGTGCATCTTAGGCTCAGTAAAGTGGTCCTCTGGGTCAGCCTTGCCCTGGGAATCTCCTGGCTCTGTGTGTGCATTTTCTAGCCCCCATGCTCCACCCAGGCTGGTACTGCCTCAGATAAACCCTTTACTCACGGGGCCTGCATTTTCATCCCAGATTTGTTCCACGGTGGTTGCCACCTGAGAAGATGCCCAGCCTCTTCTGGTTGCCCAGAGAGACAGGGGGTGTGACTCCAGAATATCCAGGGGTGAGCCCTATTATTGCCAAAAATGGCTGCCACTCTGTGCCTCAGGGTACCGCTGCTCCGGCGTGGTTCCCTCTCAGCCGACTGTCCTCTCCTCACTCCTGTGCCACAGAATCAGCACTGAGCAGCTGTAGTCCATGCCCTGTCCACACCCCTCGAGAAATCACCCAAGAATCTGGACTCCTGGGGGACAGGCCTCCAGACCTCAGAGTGAGAGTGGAGGGGAGTGCTGGGAGCTCAGAATTTCAGGTAGAGAATATATACAGTTTTATACAGTTTTATGTCTGGCAGGAGAGCGCCATGGCACCCTAAGGGGAGGTAGGTACAGTTTTTAGAGGGTCTCTCCCGTGGAGTATAGTGGGAGGACTTTTGAACTCTGCTCATTTATTTATGGGGTACTCCAAGCCATTCTAATGGGGGAGGGGACTCCAGTCCACTTGGTGATAGATTTTATACCTTTTGTTTGTATCCTTGGGGTCGCAGCTCACCTCAGCAGAGTTGATGTACGTTCTTCAACCTTCTCTCTTGATGCAGCTCTAATGCACCAGGTTACTTGCTAAATTTCTGTCCTTTAACTCTCCTTCTCGACAGAAGCCTCCGTGGAAAGCTGGCTTCAGTCAGCCATCTTGTCTCCACCCCCCAGAAGATCACATTTTAAAAAAATTTTCTGGTGTTCCCCCAAATGTCACTAATTACTTTGATTTAATTACCTTAAAATCTCTAATGGCACTTTATCTGCTCAGATAAACTAACTCATGTTCAAATGTAATAAATAGTCAGATATTCTTTACTGCCTCTTATAAGAAAAGATTATTTTATACAAGCTGAAAACTATCATTTAATTATCTCTTCTATGTTTCTTAGATTGTAAAAAAGTTGAACTCAAGTTTATCATTTCAACCAGATCAGTATACCTTGAAATTTATTTATTTTCTCTCCAATGGGATCAGATAATTTCTTTAATGTGTTCCCTCAGCTCATTCCACATTTTATTGAGAATCCTGCTATTTCTTTGTTTGGACTACTCCATATTCTTTCCCCTCCTGTTTCTCGGTGGGTAGGTAGACTTTTGCCACTAAGAAGTCTTCACTTTCACTGTGCTCTCTCTTCTCTCTTTCTGTTACTGATTTCCACTTGACCTGCAGGCAAAGGAGCAGTCTTCATAAATTCATGTTTGATGTTCCTTGAGAACCTCATCCTTTATAGGCCTTGTTAAAGAGGGTATTTCGGATGCTGATAGGTTATTCAAAACTCTACCCATTTGTGTAAAGTGAGCAACACAGAGGTATTTATTGTGATTTACACAGGGCCCACAGAGAAACTGTGCATCTCCTGCTCTGAGTAGTCCCTCTACTCAGTGAGACTTTCCTTGCTACCATACTCAGTGTATCACAAGAATCAGCCACCTTGGCTCAGTATGTTTTGTATACAAATCATCAACACATCAAGGAACAAGCTTTTAAACAAATGTGACTCCAGAGCTAGTATATTGTAAAATCTTAACTGGTTTTATAAAAGGCAAATTAGGGGTCCTGCCTTGTTTTTCAAATCTGTATTGATTTTATGTCTTGAAGCAAAATAAAATCAGTTCCCAAACACAGTTAGAGTTGGGTTCTGTCGTTTTTCTTGCTCTGTTTATTTCAAGTAAAAGGGAAGGCAGCTGAATAGGACATAGGTTTAATATCAAGTGATCAAGACAAGCCACTCTTTTTTGGGGGGTAGAGACAGAGTCTCACTGTACCACCCTTGGGTAGAGTGCCATGACATCACACGGCTCATAGCAACCTCTAACTCTTGGGCTTACAAGATTCTCTTGCCTCAGCCTCCTGAGCAGCTGGGACTACAGGCACCCACCACAATGCCCAGCTATTTTTTTGTTGCAGTTTGGCCGGGGCTGGGTTTGAACCCACCACCCTCAGCATATGGAGCTGGCACCCTACTCACTGAGACACAGGTGCCACCCAAGACAAACCACTCTTATTTGTCATCCAAGAATATCTACATCAGTCTGCATATTCAAGATGTTAATGTGGACCCCCCCCACTCCATCTCCAGCATTCAACCATAAGCATGTTCCTAGATCCCATTCAGCAGTTTCTAGCAATACTGAAGACAACCCACTTCAATAACAGTATTGTTACTTCATGCATTCCCGATAGCCTCAAGCTATAAAGAAATAAACTAAATTCCAAGCCAAGAAATCCAAAATTAAATAATCCACACTGATCTTATGTGCAGTCTGGAGAAACGGTGGGGAAACTGTGGACTTAAAGACACATGTGACCTTCTAGGTCCTGAAGTGTGGGCTTTTGACTGAATCCAAATTTTACAGAACAAATCTTTTTATTTTTATTAATACATTTTGTTTGTCTTTTACATTTTTACTTCTTTTTTTTAATGAATGTATCTAAAATACCAAAGAATAAAAAAAGTTTCAAGGAAATAATCCTACCATAAGAGCTAAATTGACTGCTGCTACCCTATTTAGTTTTAATTTCCCTGGCCTCATGCACCACTACTGCACAAGGCTGATCAGAGAGAATTTATGGGGGTTGAGTAGACCAGTCTGTTATCGGCTTTTTTTTTTTTTTTTTGAGACAAAGTCTTACTCTGTTGTGCCAGGCTAGAGTGCCATGGCAACAGCCTCACTCATAGTAATCTCAGTTTCTTGGTTCAAGATATCCTTTTGCCTCGGTCTCTCCAGTAGCTGGGACTATACAGGTATGCACCACTATGCCCAGCTAATTTTTCTATTTTGTGTAAAGATGGGGTCTTGCTCTTTATCAGACTGGTCTCCAACTCCTGAGTTCAAGAAATCCACCTGTCTTGGTCTCCCAGAGTGCTAGGATTACAGGTGTGAGCCACCACACCAAGCCTATGTTATCAGCCTTTGATAAGGATGCACTGTGTTTCTTCTATGTGTAATGGAATTTGAATAGTTGCATAGCTCAACAGTATGTTTTAATCCTATCTGTGTAACAATTCACAAATCAAAGAAGACCAGGAGAACACTGGTCTTCTTAAAAAGAACACTGACTTTCTTAAAAAGAATTGAGATTGCAAAATTATCTTGTTTCTGCTGAAGATAAGATTATTGGCTTGCGGGCGGCGCCTGTGGCTCAGTGAGCAGGGCACTGGCCCCATATACCAAGGGTGGCGGGTTTAAACCCAGCCCTGGCCAAACTGCAACAAAAAAATAGCCAGGCGTTGTGGCGGGCGCCTATAGTCCCAGCTACTTGGGAGGCTGAGGCAGGAGAATCGCCTAAGCCCAGGAGTTGGAGGCTGCTGTGAGCTGTGTGATGCCACGGCACTCTATCGAGGGCAAGAAAGTGAAACTCTGTCTTTACAAAAAAAAAAAAAAAAAGATTATTGGCTTGCTTTGTGATACTGCAATATCAACATTAAAGAAATTCAATGCTTGTCACCATTATAACATTCATTAAGTATCGCAATTATTTTAAATTAGAGGGAGAGGTGAGAAAGATTGTATTGCAGAAATTAAAAGATGAAAAACAGAAGCTTATGTGCTTGGGAAAAAGAAAAGTCATTCAGTGATGTAGAAACTGTGAAAGAATGCATTGTCAAGGTCGGAGGATGCTGACGCCCTGAGAATGTTTCGGGGTATAAACAACTGCCTCTTGCAAGGAGAACCATAACTGATTAGCAACATGAAGTAGCCTTCAGCCTACCAGAACAATTTCATGTAATACTTTAAAAAGAGGATATGTGTTAATGGATTGCTTTGGATGAATAAACGATACTACTGACTTACTGCAGCTTCTATTCATCATTTGGGTCATAACAGATTTTCTTTGCTAGGAAGAGTTACTTGCCTTGGGCCCTCCTGTGAACAGAGAACGTGGAATAGATAACTTCAACAACTTTCCAAATGAAGGCCATGAAGTTGGACTGAATTTGGTAAATTTAGTGAGTGTACATACAGCTGGTGCACCTTCCATGGCAGGAAAACATGAAAGGTTTATTGCACAAATGACAAAAAAAAAAAAAAAAAGCATTAACAAATCCAGATGCTCTCATTTCTTTTCACTGTATCTTACATCATCAACATTTCTGTGATAAAGCTACTGTTTTAAGTGAAACTTAGCAACAAGTTATAAGTATTGTTAACTGTAATCGTGCAAATGCAACTCTGTATCCTCAGTTACATAGTGTGCTAAAGTTGAGGATGAGCTATTCAAGGTGAATTTGCCATATTACTTAGAATAATTGCATTGGCTATCACAGGGACAGGTGTTAAGAAAATTTTATCTCTGTGAAAATAGATAGTTAAATTTGATGGAGAACAGAATCATTAATGTGAGTTATTAAAAGAATATTTCTACAGGAATGCAGCATATTTCTATTTGATATGCCAAATCAAAATGACTCAAATATTTCTTTGCAAGGTAAAATTAAGTTTATATATGATATGCTGCAGAAATCAGATCATTTTGAAAAGAAGCTATGTCTTTTTAAAATATTTCTTCAAAAAGAAATTTTGAATGAACATTTTCCCCAGTTAGCAAAGGTCATTGATGAACGGGATTTGAAGAATATTCAGCTGTTATAGACCTGGTAATTGAAGAATGCCATGAAAGGTTCACAGACTTTGAGAATCATGACATCACACTCAACTTAGCATTGCAGCCTCCCTGGTTGACACCACCAAGGAACTCAGCTGACAGTAGAAGACGTTCTGAAGTCATTGTTTGATGCCAAGGAAGAACCAATTGAAATACATAAAAATGCAGTACAATGCCCAGGCATTCAGCAACCTGTCTGAAAAATGCTTTCTTGCTTTTCAATCACTTATTGCTGTGAATCTACATTCTCCTACCTACCCACAGCAAGACAGTCACCGGTGACTGATACCCGAGGACCTCTACACTGCAATCAAATATTCAAGTGCTTCCTAACCAAACACACACACACACACACACAGCAAAGTCATCAAAAGGTGATTTCACTTAAAATTAACAAATAGTTTTCATTATTTGAAATTATTAAGTACATAGTAGTACTTTTTTTTTTTTTTGTAGAGACAGAGTCTCACTTTATGGCCCTCGGTAGAGTGCCGTGGCCTCACACAGCTCACAGCAACCTCCAACTCCTGGGCTTCAGTGATTCTCCTGCCTCAGCCACCCAAGTAGCTGGGACTACAGGTGCCCACCACAAAGCCTGGCTATTTTTTGGTTGCAGTTTGGCCGGGGCCGGGTTTGAACCTGCCACCCTCGGTACATGGGGCCGGCGCCTTACCGACTGAGCCACAGGTGCCGCCCCCATAGTAGTTAATTTTTTTTTACAAAATAATGTACAGATTAAAGTATATCTAACTGAAGTTTCTTGATGGCAGCCTTCTTTGACTATGGCTAAATTAACACAGCCTTCCAATATGAAACATCTTCCCACCCCTAGTCTAGAGTGGGTTTTCCCTCCACAAAACCTAGGAGGATTGAAGACGGACCTGGGTCTGTACAAAGAAAATAACCCTAGGAAAAAAATTGACTTTGTAAAGAAAATTTTACAATTCTGGCAAACCAGATACATTCAAAGAACTTATAAATCTCTGAGGACAAATGCTCCAACTATTAAAATGAGAAGAACATTTATTAAACTTAAGCTCTCATTGTTGATTTGCTTCTTCACCTCCCTGTGCATGGAAAACATTAACAAGGCAGCCAAATGTTTTGCAGGAGGCCTCAAAAGGAAAATTTAAGGGGTTTTCACTGATAACACAGTTGGATTTTAAAGGCCTTTGGACATATAATTAGGCTCCATCTTTGATGACATCTTACCATGTTCTTTTTGAATGTGTAATCACTTAAGTAGTTTAAATATTTTTCATTTCTTGCCTAGGATGTTGTCCAAAGAATCAGTAAAAGACAACCAGCAAGGTGTTGTCGTATAATCGCTCGCCCGGTTATTGGTCCAAGATTCAAGATTTGAAGAAATCTGATGTTTAAAGTTAGTTGAGCTTAGAGAACAAGAACAAATAGAATATATTAAAGGAACCAAAACCTTCAGAAAGACATGAATACAATTAAATTGCAAAACTTCTCTCATTCCCTTTCTTTAAGTGGAACAAGTCTCTTGGCTTCATTCTAATTGAATGATCTTTGATGAGTGAATTGTATGATATACAACAATATCCCTTCTACCAAACTCAGAAAAGTAAGCAGCAGATGTATAACAGAAATAATACCACAATTATTTCTTTTTCTTTTAGAAACCATGTATATTTATAACTATAGCAAAGCACACACAGGGAAATTCAGACGCATAGATTTATTTCTCATAAAAGTTCTTTCATGTGTAATTCAGTGTGAAAGCCATTTCTGTGAAACCCAGTTAATATTAACCTTAACTCAATACTATTTTGAGCTAAAGGTAAGAGAGAAGATATGGTCTTGGGAGCCTACGTTTTTTTTTTTTTTAATTGTATAAGACAAACAATGGGCAGATCCTCTTTGAGATCAATGACTCCAGTAAACCTAACTACCCCAACTCTCTCACTCTAAACTTAAAAAGACTTTGGTAACTGGAAGACTATATGATTAAATGGATGAGAAGATTTATGGTGATAAGACTGCTTCATTGCTTCCAGTTTCCCCCTTCAGTCACCTGTTTGTTACCTGCAGAGAAGAGTAGACAGACCTCTAAGCCCCATTTCAAACGGCTGGGAGATTCTTTCATAGAGATTGATAGCTGTGGTGTAAGGGCAGGGAAAGATATTTCAGGTCTTAATGAACTTGTACTTGCTAGGAAGATGTGAAATGTCCTTGACGTTCTAGGGACACAGCTGCCATAAGCCAGTTCAGCTGACAGTGTCCCATTTCTTTTCACATCATCACCCAGACCTCCTGTTGAAGATGGAACCATCTTTGGTTTCCAGGCATCATTCCCCATCTAAGATTGACGCTATTTTTACTAAAATGAAAATTAATGTTGATTGAAACTACTTGTTTTACTGCTTCTCCTTATGCTACTTACATTTTGTCTCTGTTTGTCACTGTTATTTTATCTTTGGTTCATGAATGTTTTCTCATGCTGTTAACAAGGAAGCTCCTCATCACAACACAATTCCTAGTCACATGCCGCCTTTGTCCTTGCATTCCTTTAATCCAATTGTTCCTTATCTCACAAGTGTAAATTTACTTATCACTTGTGCTAGAATAACAAATATATCACACAAGCCAAAACTTAATTAGCTTTCTTTAATGAAGTTATGTGATGTTTAATAAAAAATTCTGCCAGGGCCCATGTAAGTTGGCATAACTCTCAGCGGTTCTCAACCTGTGGGTTGCGACCCATTTTTTATGTTATAATTATGTAACATAAAACAATGAAATTACATCGCGGAGTGAGGAAGGTTGAGAACCGCTGCTTTAGACCCATGAGGTGATCTATACATTTTGGCTCAGAACAGCATTTCTGGAAATTTATCCTAAAGAAATAATTCAGCAGATGTGAAAACAAATAAACACTGTGTGTTTATAAGGTAACCATTGTTAATTATTTCAAAACTGTTTAAAACTATCCAAATGTCCACCCACAGGAGAATATCTAAATAGATGTTATACCTTTAAATAGGACAGTTAAGCAGATATTTAAACGTATAATTATAAAGGCAATACAGGAAACCAAAACAGTGTGTAATTTAGTGTTCATTTGAAAAGCATTATATAAAATAATATGCTGTGTGTTATAATGACATTAATTATATAACATAAAACAGTGCAGGTTAAGAGTAGGTAGTCAGGCAGATTAGGAAATAAATGCTGTGCTAAATGATGTTGTCAGTGGTATTTTTTCCTTTAGAAACCTATATTCTTATCTTCATCTCATGTTTATCTGTTTGATTTGAACTTTACTCATATTTTTAAAATCACAAACTATGTTAATTTTCTACATTGTGTATCCACCAGTGCCACTGGCTCAAGGGGGTAAATGTTGATTGAAATGAAATTTAAAAATTTATTTTAAAAAAATCACAAAAATTATAAGTGTAGAAGAAATTTAAATAGTTTCAGGGGTCCTCAAACTTCGGCCCGTGGGCCACATGAGGCGGTGTGATTGTATTTGTTCCCATTTTGTTTTTTTACTTCAAAATAAGATATGTGCAGTGTGCATAGGAATTTGTTCATAGTTTTTTTTTAAAACTATAGTCCAGCCCTCCAACGGTCTGAGGGACAGTGAACTGGCCCCCTGTTTAAAACTTTGAGGACCCCTGAAGTACCATTTGAATGATGCTTTTAGAAGTTTATTGCGTCTGTAATACTGACAATTACTAAAGCTTAAATGTGCCCTAAGGCTTTTGGTTTACCTGTCTGTAAGTATGCATATATGCACATATACTGTTGTACATAAATCATTTGAGAGTAAGTTAAGACACTTTGCCTGTGTAGGAAAATACTTCAGTGTGTATATTTCTTTTTTTTTTTTTTTGTAGAGACAGAGTCTCACTGTACCGCCCTCGGGTAGAGTGCCGTGGCGTCACACGGCTCACAGCAACCTCTAACTCTTGGGCTTACGCGATTCTCTTGCCTCAGCCTCCAGAGCAGCTGGGACTACAGGCGCCCGCCACAACGCCCGGCTATTTTTTGGTTGCAGTTTGGCCGGGGCTGGGTTTGAACCCGCCACCCTCGGCATATGGGGCTGGCGCCCTACTCACTGAGCCACAGGCGCCGCCCCAGTGTGTATATTTCTAGGGGAAAAAAAAAACATTCTGTTATATAACCACAATACAATGATCAAAGTCTGAAAAATTGGCACTATCATTATCACCTAATCTATAATTTGTATTTAAATTCCACGAAATGACCCAAAGTTTTTTATATCTAGGTTTTATTTCCTGGTATTCAAGATCTAATTTAGGAGCAGGCAGTGCATTTAGTGAAAGTGCCCTTCCCTTGGGGTGTGTGATCCGTTGTCATACTAAATTCAAGTGTTTTAGAAGAAATACCATAGAAATAAGGAAGTAACTTTCTACATTTCTTTTCTATTTATTTATTTTTTTTATTGTTGGGGATTCATTGAGGGTACAATAAGCCAGGTTACGCTGATTGCATTTGTTAGGTAAAGTCCCTCTTGCAATCATGTCTTGCTCCCAGAAGGTGTGGCACACACCAAGGCCCCACCCCCCTCCGTCCTTCCCTCTCTCTGCTTTTCCTTCCCTCCGCCATGACCTTAATTGTCATTAATTGTCCTCATATCAAAATTGAGTACATAGGATTCATGCTTCTCCATTCTTATGATGCTTTACTAAGAATAATGTCTTCCACTTCCATCCAGGTTAATACAAAGGATGTAAAGTCTCCATTTTTTTTAATAGCTGAATAGTATTCCATGGTATACATATACCACAGCTTGTTAATCCATTTCTGGGTTGGTGGGCATTTAGGCTGTTTCCACATTTTGGCGATTGTAAATTAGCTGCAATAAACAGTCTAGTACAAGTGTCCTTATGATAAAAGGATTTTTTTCCTTCTGGGTAGATGCCCAGTAATGAGATTGCAGGATCAAATGGGAGGTCTAGCTTGAGTGCTTTGAGGTTTCTCCATTGTCCTTAAATTGTTAATCATATGTACTTGTACCCATAAAATAATTAAGCCACTGGAGTTAAATCACAAAATTTTTCCTAAGATTAACTCTGGCAAGAGAACATCAGGGCAAAATTGAGCTTCTGAAAGGATGAGCGTGAAGATCAGAGTCCTGAGATCAGTAGTTGTGACACATCTTTCCACCAAATGGTGATTTGGATGGGTGTAATTTCCAGATGTGTGTTTACAAACCACATTCCTTTGGCCCAGAGAGCGATAATGAAAGGCACAATATTTTAAATATAGGCTTGGACCAGAAATCACAGCCCATCTCAAGATCACTGCCACTCGCCTCTGGCTGGTGAGCCGCTTGCCCTTAGCTCATCAGCCTTTCCGGACTAACCCAGCCAGAGGCTGGCTGCTGGGCCAGGACATCAGCAAACAAAGCTTTGCTGGATATTCACCTGCAGCACTGCCACCACCAGGAGTGCCACCAGAGATGACAAAGTCACAGTTTGTTGCTCAAACCTGAAGAGGGGCTCCCGTCCCAGCAATTGCAAAGTGTATCATTGAGTTATAGGCTGAGAAAATGTGATCTGGATGCCATGGAGAATAGATGAAGGGAAAACCCCAGGACCTCACGTTTTTCAGACTCTTGTGATCACAATGACACTCGTGATAACCCCTTTGTTATCTGCAGACACTTCTTCTGCCACCTGGGGCTACCTGATGTGTTTATTTCCTTTCCTCTGCTTTATGCCACAGCAAATCTCTAAAGCAAGTAATGCTTGAAGAGCTATGGGCTGGACAGATGTTTAGAAAGGAGAATTTATTCAATCTTCCAGAACCACTGTTGACTTTTCTGCCCATGCCTCTGTTTATTTATTCCATTTACAATTTGTGTTTGTTCAACAGAAGCAGCACACAGTTATCCTCACACATTCACACGTGTGGCACCTAACCTGACTACTTCTAAGCTTTGGAGCTATGATTTTTATAAAATCCTAAGTAACCAATTCTCTCTTTTCAGCTGTTTCTTGCCACCATGATGCTTTAAGCCCTCTTATATTCCAGCTGAACATCCCTGAACAGGAACAAGCCGTGGGGATGCACCCAATGCCGACCCTCTGAGAATCTTAAAGATGAGGAAGGGCAGACACGGGGAAAACCTAAGGTATAGAAAAGCCACCTGGTGGACAGAGCGGATGGACTCTGCTCCCAGGACAAAGAAAGGGAGTTAGGCTATAAAACGATGTCACAAGACTTCTGGGTAAATGTGTATCAGATCTTCACCAAAGAATTTGACAGATGGGTAAGAGAACTAAAGGGCAGCCTGGGTAAGGAAAAAAACAAAACAAAACAAAACTTGGGACATTGTCAAACCATCCCAAAACTGAATGGTTTTAAAGAATAATTAAGTATTTCTTACCAGATGTGAGCTGACTGGAGAGTTCTGCTGACCTGAGCTGGTTCAGAGGGCTTACAGACACATCTGTGGTCAGTTGCTGGTCGACTTGGTGGCTTGGCTGACCTGTAATAGTTACTGATATGGGAGCCTTAGCTGGAAGAGCTTGGCTGACTTGACTTTTCTCCCTGGGTCTCATCCTGCCATAGGCTGGCCCACACAAAGCCTCATACAAAGGCCGAGAGACAATAGGGGGAATGAAGGCATACAATGTCCCTTGAATTCTGGGCCCTGAACTGTCGCATCATCACTTCCTTCCTTTCTTTCTTTCTTTCTTTTTTTTTTTTTAGAGATAGAGTCTCATTTTATTGCCCTTGATAGAGTGCCATGGCATTACAGCTCACAGCAACCTCCAGCTCTTGGGCTCAGGAAATTCTCTTGCCTCAGCCTCCTGAGTAGCTGGGACCACAGGCGCCCACCACAATGCCCTGCCATTTTTTTTTTTGTTGTTGTTGCAGTTTGGCCAGGGCCGGATTTGAACCGCCACCCTCAGTATATGGGGCTGGCGCCCTACTCACTGAGCCACAGGTGCAGCCCACATCATCACTTTCATTGCCTTCTGTTGAGCCAGCCAAGTTGCAGGAAAACCCAGATTTAGGGAAGAGCTGCAAAGTCATGTTGCAAAGGGCATAGATTCAGAAATACAATTAGGGTCATACGTACAATTGGTCTGCCATAGAAATGTTTAGGAAAGAGCTAAAGGCCAGGCTTGTGTAAACACTGTGACTGCAGGTGAAGGGTAGTGACTTGTAATTAAAGGCATAACTAGGCTGAATGCATCTTCAACGGGCTGCCAATGTGAGCACAGAAGTGATAGGATCAGGAACTTTAAGCTGGAAACACTGTGCAGAATTAAAGTAGGAAGGAAATAAGGTGGAGAGCCCATTTATGAGGCTACTGGAGGTCAACAGAGGTGGAGAGCCCAGTTATGAGGTTACTGGAGGTCAGCAGAGGGAATTAACATAAATTGAATCCATGGTTTCCATGACAGGTTAAAGAGAGGCCCACCTTTGGGTCACTTTGTGGTGGTGTCTCAGTTCCCACCAATGACAGAATCATGGGATTCTCAGTGGTTGAGGAAGGTGGGCACAATATGCCAGAAACACACTTCACAGAGGAGGGAGGGGCCCAGGGGATTAAACTGTCTGGGATAACATGACATGAGAAACATCAGAACAGAGGAAAACTCATGGGGGTTTTCAGCAGCTAAAACAAGGAAGACAAGAAACTTTCACAAGAATGGACCTAAGAAATGATCCAAGAACAATTACCAGAAGACTTAGAACAAAAATGATAATTCCTTCTTTAGGCTGTGCTTCTGAATTCTAGTCCATTTTCCTTTCTACGACATTATTCTGAATTACAGTGCCCACTTCTTATGTTGGGGCCCTTTATGAATTTAGTGGCTCTTGGAAAAAAAGTAAAAGTGACAATTTCTCTATCCCTGGCCCATCCATGCCTCTCAAATGGCACTTCCACTATTATAGACCCAATTCCCACTACATAATGAAATAATTTCTACTACATGGTAACCTTCTAAGTAAATAAAAATCACTCATTTCCTATTTACAACAACTGATTGCAGAACATATATTTGTTCACCCAATGAACAGGTGAATTTCTTAGCTCTCCTTCCAAGTTTGATCTTTTCCTAAATAAAAAATATTCCAATGGGGAAAATCAAGGAAAAATTATTAGTGAATAAGTCTGGTGAGGAGACCAGTGACCCGGCCAGAGGATGCCTTGAGGGTGCTTCAAACCCTACTTGGCTGTTACCACAATGTACTTCAGTCCTTTAAGTCATCCATATAAACATATACTTTGAGGGAAAAGTGTGCTTAACAAGCAAACAGGACTTGGAGCACAACATGTCATCCTTGTTCATGACTGATTTCTCTCCTTAATCCCTCTATGGAAACTCTCAAATTGCCGCCAGCTGGAGTCTCAATGATTGGCTTCAATCCATACTAATATATATGTATGTATGTGGACAGATGGATAGATAGTGGATAGAAGATTAAACAGAAAGACAGATAGACTGATGAGGTAGATAGATAGATGGATGGATACATAATTTTGCCCAAGCTGTTATTGAAGAGACAGATACTGCCTACCCCTTGACCACCCATCTCCCTGCACTTCCTATCCAGTCACAGCATTGGGCCCTTTGCTGTGATCTGTCTGGCTCCTTCACTTCCCATGTGCTGTACCCCTGCCTGTAATATTTTATAATCTTGCTTGGTCATGGTTTTCTGCAGGGCTGGTGTTGTCTTCTTATGGTGTGTCCCCACCAGCCCTCCTGGGATCATGTGCTCTATTGACTGAGATTCTTGCCCTCTCACCTTGAAGTTGCTCACGGTATAAAACCATAAAAAGCACTTCTATTGACTAATTGAACATATGAAACTAGGAAGTCAGCAGATTTGACATCAAGGCTGAATGTACAGCTCATTTCCTGATGGAAAGTAGCTTAGCACAGAAAAAAGAACACAATCTTAGGAATCAGAAGACCTGGCTTTAACCTCCAGTTTTACCACTTTCTGTTTACATGTCCTTAGGCAAGTCATTTAATCCTTTAGAGCCAGTTTCTTTTTCTGTAAATTGATGGACAGTAATAACTGCCTTATGAGGCTGCTGTGAAAATTAAATAAAATGAAGTCTGCAAAGTATAGAGCAAAACGTCTGCTACCTTTTGGTTATACAGCAAATGAATGTTTCTTTACTCTTAATAATGTGAATGTCTTTCTTCACTGAATGTAAAATACAGAAGAAAACGTTGCAGGTGGTTGGGGTACTCTTGAAAGCAGGATGCTTTCCAAATATTTCCCAATAAGTTATAGCTTCTAGTGTGTAGAGGTCTTCACCATTGACAGACAAGAATAACATTTCACTTTGTGTTCAACTGCTTATTGCAGCATAAAAATGACTCTAAAATTTAGTGATTTAAAACAATACTATCATTCGCTTTGCTCACACATCTGTAATGTGGGTCAAGATCATCAAGTACATTTCGACTCTGCTCTACCCAGCATCAAATGGAGTGCCCAAAGTCTGGGTGGCAGTGGTTGCCGGTTTTGGCTGGGACTTCACATGGCCTTCCCACACGGTCTCTTCTTCACAGAATGTGGCTGGATTCCAAGGGCAAGTGTTCTAGAAGAAACAGGTGGAAGTTACATCATCTCTATAATTCAGCTTCAGAAACCTTTTAGCGTCATTGTTACCATACTTATGGTTTCACTGAGGTTTAAGGTTAGGCAATATGGACTGCATGTCTCAATCGTCACCCTGTTAGAAAAACACATGCCAGGGGAGAGATGGCAGCATCTGTCTTCTGAAAATACAACCTGCCACCTTCTGGGAAGGAATTGGACTCTGGGAAAAAGCCTCAACTCTGCTGCTTTTCAGACTCACCTTGTGCTTTGTGAAACAAATGTATTGGATGGAATGTGTGACAGATAATTGGTTTTTTTTTTTTTTTTCCCTAGTGTGGGGGAAAGAGTTCAAAAATTGATGATATATTTATTCAATCAAAACCAAAATATATTTCTGTTTATTTGATTAGAAATGTAACACATTTTCTTCTTAAAGAAAGGAAGGAAGAGGAAGGAAGGAAAATGTAAATCTCTTAAGTGGAATGATGCTGCATGTAGCCCTGAAAGATGATTTTTAAAAGTCTTTCCATGTCATAGTGGTTCATTTTGTGTATGCATTAGAATTTATTGAACCAATATGCCAGTGATGTAATACCTGCATTGTTTGCAAATCTTTACTACTATAAAAATACAAGACAATGGATTTTCTAGTTAAACATATTCTAGCACACTTACCTTAATATTTTCTTAAGCCTTAAATTAAAATTTTCATGAATTTTAAATTAGATTCTTTTTTAAAGGAAAGTTTAAGTTTTCTGGCCCAATGACTTCCTAAAAGAATACCCTGGTAACACCCTGAACTCCTAATTATTTTAAAGTCTCATTTCAACCAGGCTTGGTTAAAATAACAACTTGTATTTTGTTGCTATATATCTGTTCATAAATTTGTATGAATACGGCTATATAAAAATCAATTTGCATATGGATGTCAGGCATGATACCCATGTTTTATGTGAGTTATTTTATTTAATTCTCCAAAAAAATGTATAAAGCAGGTATTAGAAACTAGTGTGCTGGTTCATACCTGTAATCCCAGTGACTCGGGAAGATAAGGAGGGGGAGGGGGGCAGCTTGAGCCCAGGGATTTGAGGGAACCGTGTCCTGTAACCATGTTTTGCTGCACAACTGCCAAGGAAACACGGCAAGACCAGTCTCTAAAAAAAAAAAAAAAAAGAAAAAGAAAGAAAGCATTATTAATATCCTTATTTTACTGATAATAAAACCGGATCAGAGACATTAACTCTGAGTTTGATTCTGTCAACTGTGTTTCAGCCTGACCCTCTTTCCATTCTATGACGCTGTATTTCTTCAAAGAGGATGTGATATACCAGGCAGAAACTAAATGAAATAACATAATTATGCAAAAAACAGTCTTTCACGTGAATCCTATTACTTTCCCAAATTTTCCCAGTGGCTTTAAAAAAATTATTAATCAGTGGTAGACTCTCCGCGTCTGCCCTATTTCATACTCAGTGTAAAGGAGACAGAAGCCAAGTCTGTCTGACTCAGGCTGCCTTGGCCTTGTTTTCACTGACTCCTACTTTCAACCTGCAGCTCTTCTTTGTCTCTTTGTTTCCACCACTGGTTCTCTTCTTCCTGCTCACTCTCAGCAAGACAACCTTCTCTTTGCCTTTTTATTCCTCTAACATTTGCCCTGGGAGAGCTCATCCATTCTCACAGCTTTAAATATCACTTCACTTCTATGCTAACGACTCCTAAATTTACATTTCCAGCCCCATCTTCAATCAAGGCGAACCCTCATTAATCACTGAGTCTGAGTTCCCTGTCTCCGGCTGCCTACTGGACATAGTCAGCAGGGAATATCTTGCTGTTACCATACCCTTAAAACCAAATATATCATCTACTCACCAAAACTGAATCATAAACACTCTTTAGGGTCAATGACACCATTCTTCCATTTCTCGGGTGGCTCCTGCTGTCTCTACCTTAATTCCGGAAATATATCATAAACTTGATATTTCCTCTGTTATTTTGTATTGTTACACAAAGCTAGAGGGAAAATATTTAATGCCTGCTTAATAGTGTTTGTAGAATCTTCAGCTGAACTTAAGGATAAATACTGTTCAGCTTCTCTTCCTGCTAGGATCATGATGACAATAATAATGGCTAATATTTATCAACCACTCTACATGAATGAGGTAGTGTATCTAGCACTTTTCATGTATTAAATTGTTTAATCTTCACACCTCTATGAGATAGCCTCCTACTAACGCCCCTTTGCACACTGGACATCTAATGCCGGATCACAATGGAAAGATTTCATTTCATCACCTGGGCTCTGCTCACATATTGAGTCCATTCAGTTTTCCTTTAGCTTTCTCAGGAAAGCTGGGGACACAATAAGTACTCATCCTGTCACCCGGTTTAGCTTCCTGCTCTCTTCCATACCTTCCATTTCCTCTTCTGGTCATTACCAACACGGACTCCCCAACCTCTCAGTCTCATTCTTCTGAACAGTTGCCAGCCAGGACACTTGCTCGCTTTCCTTTTCAACTGCCACTATCCTGATGCTGGCCTTTGTCCTTTAGCCTGGCCACCCTGTTCTCCTGGCTGGACCTGGTAGTCCCCTTGTGTTTTAGGCCGCTCTATGCACTATTTATCAGACAAGTTCTCCATGCACAACTTGTCACTGAGGGTCTGCTGGGACGTGACAAATGGCCTCATGTGTTCCCTTTCAGATTATCATGGTGCTGGTCATGGAAGTTTACTCCCCTTCTACTTTTTATTTTATTTTTTTTATCTTAGGCATTTAAAAATCTATACACATGATAAAGTTTTATAGTTCTCTCTTTCTACCTATATTTTCTTTAAAGATGAGTGCATGTAAAAACTGGTTAAATAGTTGATTATGCCAATGTCAGTTTCCTGGTTTTGATAATAACATACTACAACTTTGCAAGATGTTATCATTGAGGGAAGCTAGTTAAAGGCTATGTGAGAACTTATTGTGCTGTTTCAGCCACTTATTAAAAGTCTTATTTATTTCAAAAAATAAAATTTGAAATTACCAGAAGACATTTTTATAGAAGGATACATTCCAAGCTGTTATCATTGACATGAACTACAAGGAAAAAAAGAGAAAGACTTTTTCTTTTCACCCTCCATACTTCTTTATTGTTTGAATTATTTACTAAATAAATATATTAATGTATAAGTTGTATGTAAATCAATTTAAAAACTTTAAAAAAACTAACAGTTGGGCGGCGCCTGTGGCTCAGTGAGTGGGGCGCAGGCCCCATATGCCGAGGGTGGCGGGTTCGGACCCAGCCCCGGCCAAACTGCAACAACAACAACAAAAAAAAATAGCCGGGCGTTGTGGCAGGCGCCTGTAGTCCCAGCTGCTCGGGAGGCTGAGGCAAGAGAATCGCGTAAGCCCAACAGTTAGAGGTTGCTGTGAGCTGTGTGACGCCACGGCACTCTACCGAGGGTGGTACAGTGAGACTCTGTCTCTAATAAAAAAAAAACAAAAACTAACAGTTGTTTTTAGCATAAATATAAATATATTTATGTCTGGTTTTCAAAGACCTAATTATTCATCTATTTATGGCAATCCAAGATGATTTTATATTACTTACAAGTAAGATCACCTTAAAATTCCATCCGTATGTCTTTTCCATCCTGTCTTTCTGTATTCTCTCTGCTGGCAGCCGGTGGGTTTGGCCACACCATTTAGGCACCTAACTTCCAAATATGTCACCGCCTGTGCTTCTTACTTCACGCAGCTCTGCTCCACTCCTGAATTCCAAGGGCTGGGGGAGTTTTGCCGGTACCTCAAACTTAAGTTTGTTAAAAATTTGAGCTCTTCTTCCAAGAAGGCTCTCGCCTCCCTCAAAGCTGTGTGTATTTGTTAATGACACCATCATCCTCAGAATCACTCAGACTCTAATCATGTTAAGAGTCATATTTTACGCTTTCTTCTTCCTTTTTCTTCCAACCTGTTAACATCATGTCCCCTTTACTCACACTCAGGTGTCCTATCACAGCATTCAATGGTGTATGAAATCTGACTCGCAATATTTTCCTGTGTCTCTCATTAACTCAACATCATACTTGCTCCATTTTCGTGAAAGTAAAACATTCACAGTTTTTATAATGAGTCTCTTTTTCACCTCCCTGGAGCAAATAAGTAGGTGATGGTGTTCTGGAGGGAAGTAGTTCTTTCTTATCTTTATATCATTTATCTGGGATTATACCATGCTGAATAGGCACTCAAGAACTGTTTGTTGAGGTGAACTTACTTTCCTAATCAGATTGTAGTGGTTTGAAAATAAACACTTTTGCACAAAAAAAAGTTGGACACACAGTAGGTGCTAAATAAATGTTCATTAATTGATTAAAAATGGCTTGCCTGGGTTCCATTATTCAGACAAAATGAAATATGGAAAAATAAACTGCTATCTAAGGCTGGGATCTCCTAGAAATGAGTGGAGATGGATGATTCCATTGAGTTATATAAGATGAGTATCTGCCCTGCCATCCATAGGGAAGAGTAAATTATATTTCTAAAATAGCTTCAGGGTTGATAATGTAAGATGTTATTAGTAACAGAAGTAAGGAATCATTTTTAATGTAGTCTGCGACCTTTATCTTGATGTACTGGAATGAGAGATTTATACATCAGAATGGGATGAATTGTTCATTTTCATCAAGGATTTGAAAACAAAGGGCAGAAGCTCAAGTTGGGAACATTCAGGTTTGACTAAGAACCAACTGTGAAATATACTACAATTTCCCAGGCCCTGTGCACGGTCCTTTGAAACCGAATCAGCCCAGAGGGAGACGGTAGTTAGGAACAAGAAAGCTACTCTTTACACATAAACATGTTAAGTCCTAATCATCAATAATTTAAGAGGAAATAAAGGGAATTAAAAAACCACTTATGTCAGTTTAATGCTATTTGGGGAAATATATGGTTTTTTAAAAAGTTTGTTTCAATGCATCAGGGCCTTTTTCTAACACATCCCTCATTGAATTTAATAGAGGTTAGACAGATTTAACCAATCTCAAACCAGATTTATTAAATATTATGTAGATTTTATAAACTCACTAGAGAGTCAATACTAGTTATTATATAATTAGCAAATCTTCCCTCATGCTTGTTAGCACTCTCTGTAATTTAACAAGGAGTTACGTTTAACCAACACTAAGATGTAATATTTAGAGTTTTATTAGAAAAAATAAACAATTCAAAGATGTATTCAATACACTTAAGACCTAATAAATGTTGTCTCAACTCAGGGAAATAAATATGGAATAAACATAGCCCTAATTTCTAGCTCTGAGATAAGTGTTCAATTTACCAATCTTTTTTCATGTATTTAAGAAACAGACTATTAAATCAAGTGCAATGCTCATTAAGGATTATATCAATTTAAGGAATTCATCTCAGTTATGATTTATTCACTTTAATGCCCCATTGATTAAATGTTCTTCACATTTTAAAAGTCCACTTCAGGCTTAATAGGTATCTGGTCCATTTAGAACAGCATTCAGGACACGTGAAAGCCAACCAGCATGGAAGTGATTTATACACGGTGCTTGCTGTATGGACGCCACAAGTAGGAAGATGTTGAGAAAGTGTACTTAAAATACTTAAAAGCATTGCAAAAGGGAACTACTGCAATTCTATAAGCTTCACAAATACCTCTGAGTGGAACAGAGTGGAGCAGATGGCATAACCTGGGGGAGCGAGTGGTAGGCAACTCTTGGGAGTAATTCTAGAAATATGACTTTT
This sequence comes from Nycticebus coucang, assembly GCF_027406575.1. Classification (NCBI taxonomy): domain Eukaryota; kingdom Metazoa; phylum Chordata; class Mammalia; order Primates; family Lorisidae; genus Nycticebus; species Nycticebus coucang. The sequence continues at coordinate 120,733,843 of NC_069781.1, read as the reverse complement.
TGATGGAGCTGCTTAGTGGCTATAACCATTATCTCAGGAGTTCTCATGATGTGTTTTCCCCTTCCATGTGGGATGTCCCTAAGGTCAGGGCTATGGTTAGGGTCCTTAAGACAACTATATAGAATTAGAGTTTTGTAATATGGAGTTGATTTTTCCTTGGTTGAATTCCATAGTGAGGTAATACCGTTATTCTGGGAATTAATTCTTGCTTGGTTTCAATACTTTTGGTGTGATTCAATAGATAATGGATGGATCTATAAAGTAGATTATATTTTGGAACAATACTTTTGATACTGAATCCAAACTGTGAGGATATATTTATGGACAGAAGACAGTGTGGTGTTTTCTACTTAATTTTTAAATCAAAAGTCCCTGGATACCACAGTGGACTTAGTTTATTAATCTATAATATGGAGACACAGAACATTTATTTGGGGTTACTTATAATAGGTAAAAGAAATTATGTTCAGCTTATAGAAGCTGCTAAATAAATGGAAGCAAGTGTAATATTGTTTTCGTGTTAAAAGGGCATTTAAAAAGCTTATTCCTGAACTCATAAGTGAGTTAGTTTAAACCTAAAACAATATTATACCTGCTCCCATTTATTTAGCAACTTCTATAAACTGAACACAATTTCTTTTACCTATTATAAGTACCCCCAAATAAGTTTTCTGTATCTCCATATTACAGATTAATAAACTAAGGTTTAGAAATTAAATAAGGTGCCCCAATTTAAATAGCTAGTAGTAGCACAAATGAGATTTGAAATCAAAATTATCTCATTGCAGTGTCTATGTCTTATTTTACTAGTCTATACTGCTTCTTTGTACTATCAGGACACTCAAATTTAATTAAAACCATAAACTGAGTGGCTATCATTTTTGCTGTCATGGTGTTGAGTAGCAAAGACATGGAGATAAAAACACAGGTCTGTTTTCAAGTAAATCACTCTCTGGTTGAGGAGACAGTCAAAACAAGAAAAAATGAGCATGCCATAAGATGAATATTTTTTTTTTTTTTTTGTGGTTTTTGGCCGGGCTGGGTTTGAACCCGCCACCTCCGGCATATGGGACCGGCGCCCTACTCCTTGAGCCACAGGCGCCGCCTAAGACGAATATTTTAATAGAGCAATTTATTGTGCTGTAAGACACCCCAAAAGAGGCATTCACCGACATCATGTGGGAAAAATCAAGGAAGATGTCTACTACTATTAAGTGGAGTTTTGAGTAGTACTAAAAAGAATAAAAAGGAGATTTGGGGTGGAAGAAACTCTGTGCAAGGGCATGGTGATGGGTCCTGTACAAGAAGTCATCCATGTCTCAGAAAATGTAAGAAACACTAGCAATACCATTTCCTAATACTTTAGAGGAAGTACACAAGTGCCAAGTAAAATGAATGAAGTAAAGTAGTTTTTCACCAAACAGTGCTGGAACAAATAACCAATATAACTTTTTATCTCTAATTCACTCCAGACACAAAAATTAACTTGAGATGGTACCAAATCTAAAATGTGAAAGTTAGAACCATAATGCTTCTGATAGGAAAGTGATGAGAGTGTCTTCACAAATTTGTGTTAGGCACAATTTTTTTTTAGACAGAATACAAAAATAAAAAAAAAATCACTGATCATAAAGAAAAAATATGATGGATAGGACTTTCTCAAAATTAAAACTATACTCTCATCATAAAACACCAGGCCAGGCTGGGTGGTACATGCCTGTAGTCCTCACACTCTTGGAGGTCAAGATGGGTGGATTGTTTGAGCTTAGGAGTTTGAGACCAGCCTGAGGAAGAGCAAAATCCCATTTCTACTAAAAATAGAAAAACTAGCCAGGCATCACCACAGGCCCCGGTAGACCCAGGTACTCGGGAGGCTGAGTCAAGAGGATTGCTTGATTTCAGAAGTATGAGGTTCTTTGAGGTAAGCCAAGGCCAAGACATTCTAGCCCATGTGACAGAATAGGGCTGTGTCTCAAATAAAAAGCACCAAAAGTGCCATTAACAAAATAAGTTGGCAAATCACAGACAAGAGAAGATTTGCAATGTAAAATAATGGACAAAAATTACTTTAGAATATGAAATGAATTTCTATAAAGGAGTAACAAAAAGACAAATAATCCAAAAATTGGCAAGACTTAAACACATTTATTACTAAAAAATGCATAAATGGTCAACAGGCTCATGATTAAGACATTCACTTTGTTATCAGGGAAATACCAATTTAAATCACAATAAAAAATCATTAAATATCTTCTGGCATGATTTAAATAAAAAAGACTGATAATAGCAAATGTGGAAAAAATGAGGTAAACCAAACTCTTATATATTGCTGGTAGAGTCCACTTTCAAAAACTCTGGCATTTTAAAAAATAAATTTAAACATGGGTATAGCCTATCATTAAATTTATCAAAGAAACTTTATAGCTGCCGGAGAATGGGGACTGAAGACCCCATTCTTGGCAAAGGAAAGCATCCTCCCCAAAAGAGGAAAACTGAAAATGAGTGAGTGAGTCAGAACAAAGTAAAGTCAGCTAGTTTACATTTAAGCTAGCCATTGCTAGTACGTTTCTTACCTTTTCTGAAATTCTAGCCTGTTGGAGATACTGCTTACAAACACCCTGCTGGGTCTGTGAGCTCTCTGAGGAGAGTAATGGCCATAGAAGAGATTATGGCAAGTTCTAGAAAAGATACATCTTCTAGGATATTTCCTGCCCATTAAACAGGCAAAACAGATAACCATTGTGGAGATTTGCATTTGCCTGGGGCAGAGACCAAGGGAGTAGCTCCAGCTCTGAGATATGGGCAGAAGAGCTTAAATCCCTTATGGCAGAGGAAAATCCTCTGTGGTGGTGATGGGAGGAAAATGCATCCCTCCCACCCATCCCTCAGAGGAGATTAACACTGGTGGTGTTTTACTCCACAGAGAACTAGCAGAGCTTAACGCCTCCCTAGAAATCTGTGTGTGTGACCTCAAGCAGGAGGCTCTCCCAATACAAGGCTCAGATTTTAGATCTCTGAAGGCTGCCCTTAAGGTTAATAATAATAACAATAGGAGCTGATATGATGGATCTGAGAAACTGCTGACATCTTTGTTCCCTCCCTCATCTTACCCTCTGGGCAAATAGACTTCAATAAAATCAGAGTGGAGCAAACACTCTTGGCCATTGGCTGAATCCCACAATGGGCAATGGACCCCTGAGCTCCCACTTTTAGTTCTACTCTGTGCCTCTTGTCTTTCTTTACTGTGGCTTCTAACTCTGTATTTCTTCAGTCAATGGCTGCCAGTGTCCACAGGTCTCAGTGGATGCTGCTCTCAGGGCAGAACCCTGACAATAGCAGCCTTATAATAGCCCCTGAAAAGAGCCTTCAAGAGGTGTATGAATAAACAAATTGTGGTATATTTCATACAATGAAGTCCTCAACAACAAAAATGAATAGATGAATGATGTATACAATATAAATAAACCTCAAAAATATGATGCCAAGCAAAAGAAATTAGACTCTAAAGCAGGCGTCCTCAAACTGCGGCCCGCGGGCCACATGAAGTGGTGTGAATTGTATTTATTCCCATTTTGTTTTTTACTTCAAAATAAGATATGTGCAGTGTGCATAGGAATTTTTTTATAGTTTTGTGTTTTTTTTAAACTATAGTCTGGCCCTCCAACTGGGCCAATTCACTGGCCCCTGTTTAAAAAGTTTGAGGATGCCTGCTCTAAAGGATACATTCCCACAAAAGGCAGTTTCCTCTGTGTGGTTTGGGATGGCATTGATTGGAAAAATTCATGAAAAAACTTTCTAGGAAGGCAGAATTATTTCATATTTATTTGAGGGTAGCAGTAACCTAAGTGTATCCAAGAGTCAAAACTTGTTAAACTTAAAATCTTAAAATATACGTATTTTTGAAAATCATACCTCATTAAAAAGAGAAAGGTTTTCTTTTTTTTTTTTTTTTTTTTGTGGAGACAGAGTCTCACTGTACCGCCCTCGGGTAGAGTGCCGTGGCGTCACACGGCTCACAGCAACCTCTAACTCTTGGGCTTACGCGATTCTCTTACCTCAGCCTCCAGAGCAGCTGGGACTACAGGCGCCCGCCACAATGCCTGGCTATTTTTTGTTGTTGTTGTTGCAGTTTGGGGCCGGGGCTGGGTTTGAACCTGCCACCCTCGGCATGTGGGGCCAGCGCCCTACTCACTGAGCCACAGGCGCCGCCCAAGAGAAAGGTTTTCAGAAGGCGCGAAACCCTTTTTAAATATTCCTACTCAGCTGCAGTGAACAATTCAGAATGAAAAGGGAAGCCACTGGTGATGCCTGTGGCTCAGTGGGTAGGACGCCAGCCCCATATTCTGAGGGTGGCAGGTTCAAACCCAGCCCCAGCCAAATTGCGCCAAAATAATAGCCGGGCATAGTGGCAGGCGCCTGTAGTCCCAGCTTCAGGAGGCTGAGGCTAGAGAATTGCCTAGCCCCAGGAGTTGCAGGTTGCTGTGAGCTGTGTGATGCCATGGCACTCTACCGAGGGTGATAAAGTGAGACTCTGTCTCTACAAAAAAAAAAAAAAAAAAAGAAAAGAAAAGAAAGAAAGAAAGAAAAGGGAAGCCACACTTAATTTCTTCATACTAGAAGAGCATCATACCAACATGCTTTCAAATTGGAATGTAACATGTGCTATGCCTCGCTTGGTATTTTAGTCATTGAATGGTGAAGTCACGCATTTTCCTCTCCTGAAAATAATGGTTAGAAGTTGGAGATCACCATCCTTTGAAGTGAGAAAAACAGATGAAGATTGAGAAGGCAAGCATTTAAACCCCAGGTCAGCAATGGTACACGTGACTTTGGGCAAGTCTGTGAACCATCTGGGGCTCGGTTTTCCAATGTAGATCATGTGTATTGGGAGCAGTGCTAGGGAGAATTGTAATACCCTAGAATGAATGAGTATTTTGTGATGCAATATAATGACAGAGGGGCATACAAAGAAGAAAGTTTGATCATTTGAAGGGAAAGAAACCATCCTCTTTTAATTCCGAAATTCATTCTGGTCAAATTGCATTCTCATGATACTCTGAAATAAGTAATCTGGAATTAAATTCTCTAGTGAGGGCTGAATGTATGGAGCAAAGATGCTAGAGGCTGAACTTTCAAAAGAGGTCTTCCAGAGGAAAAGACAAGAGAGGAAAATTTTCTCTGAAAACCATAAATAGGCTGGGTGCAGTGGCTCACACCGTAATCCTAGCATTCTGGGAGGCTGAGGCAGGTGGATTGCTTGAGCTCAAGAGCTGGAGAGCAGCCCAAGCAAGAGTGATACCCCATCTCTGCCATAAACTGAAAAACTAGCTGGGCATAGTTGTGCATGCCTGTCGTCCCAGCTACTTAGGAGGCTGAGGCAAGAGGATTGCTCAAGCCCAAGAGTTTGAGGTTGCTGTGAGCTATGATAATGCCATAGCACTCTACCCAGGGCAACAGAGTGTGACTCTGTCGGAGAGAGAGAGGGAGAGGAGAGGATGAGGGGAGGGGAAAGAAAGAGAGAATAAGAAAAAGGAGAAAGAAAAATATAAATAAAAAAATAAAAATCATGAATAACATTCATAAATATATGAATTAGAGTCAAACTGACAGATTTGAAATACCCATGTGCTTATTTAGTATGGCACGTGCTATGGATGAGTGATACACACACACTTCCTAAATATGAGCTCCATTTCTGTAGTTTTATGTTAGGAGTGCTTGAAAATTAGGGCCAGGACAAAACCAGCTAAGCCCACTAGACATTCACAGTGTGTTGGCACAATAGGTCATGCGTGCAGGGGCAATTTCCTGAGAATAAGGGAGAGGGATACTGTGTTGAAGTATTAATCAGTGTGATTTGAATTGCATGCTGTTTGTAGTATTTTCCTGAATCCTCATCATGAATGTGACTGGTATGTATCTATTAAATGATGGATTTTGGCACTTTGCCTTTGCACAAGTCATTTTAAGAAGCTATGAGCATAGGCCGCCTTTTACTTTGGAGGCATTCTCTGTCAGGAAGCTGAACACATTATTTTGGATGATGTATCATTAGTCTACTGGACCAAAAGTTTTTACTATTCTTTATTATGTACTGAAGAAAGTCTTTCAAGGTTATCTGGAGTCTAACTCGGAGTCTGAGTGTCTGTCACAAGTTTATTTGTTTCAGAGTAGTCAATGAACTTCCATGTTCAAATACTCCTAAGGAAAGTATAATACAAACATCTATGTGTGTGATGTTTCACACATACCTTGTATTTAGACCTGTAATTAGGATCCCCCAATAATTTCTCAGATAATATGGCAGGTACTATTACATATATTTGACAGTTAAAGAAACTGAGGCTGAGAGGTTTGATAATTTAACCTGGAAACATAGGTCTATGGGCATGATAGGAACTTGACCTTGGTCTTGTGATGTAGATAAAGGACTTTTCACAGCCCTAATTGGCCTTTCCCACTTGTGCTTTATTTCTGGACTCTGATACCTTTTGCTATAAAAGCCACAGAGCTTATCTTTCACATGAAAAGTAACAATGACTCTCGTCCTTGGTTCCAAGCTTCTAACCTTTAGCAGGATAGAAAAAGGGACTTCAGGATTTAAGACAAATAGACCTGGAAGGGAAGCAGACTTAATACAAATAAGCCTAGTTATTCCTAGCTAATGCTCTTTTAAAATAGATCAGCCAAAGGGATTTCTGGGGGGAAAAAGGAGAAACCATCACTCAAAGGAGATAATAATCTTAATTGAAATCAGAAAACCTTCAAATCTCTTTGTGTATAAATGTGTCTGCTATAATAGTGAACATTTAGAATCCTTCTGGGATTTTTAGAATTCTGGACAGTGTTTTATCATTCTGGTTTTTTTTTTTTTTTTTAATTGCAGGTGGAGAGGGCAGAAGAAGTTCAGGGAAATCAGACTCTCTGAACTCCCCTCTGCTTCCTGAAAGTTCTTTCCATAATGCCTCACTGGGCTGTCTAGAACCAAGGATCCTGAAGGATCACAATGATTTGTTATTCAAAAGGGAACAAGAAAATAAAGGTTGTTAATTGGGTATGTTATTAAAGAAATAAGGTGTAGTTATAGGTGTCTATGGATTACATTCAAGGGTGGAAATGAAGTTAGTTAAAATTCTGCAGCTAAAAAAAATACTGTTATGAAACCGATTTACAATCACTCACACTTTCATATGAAGAATAGACCACAACGATGGCCCAAGATGAAGGAAGGAGGCGGGGATAGGAGGGCAGGGGGGAGGTCAGATGGAGGGAGGGTGAATGGTGGGATCAGACCTATGGTGCATAATGCAAGGGTACATGTCAGATCTATTAGTATAGAGTATAAATGTCTTAACACAATAATTAAGTAAACGAGATGAGGTATATATTAACCACTGTGATGTAAATGCTCCTAATTCTATACGAAATCAGCACATTGTACTCCATAAATCCATTAATGTATACATGATCTATGTGTTTATGATTTAATAATAAAAAAATAAAAACAGTAAAGATAGAGATAGTCAGAGATAGAGAGTTTGGAGCAGAAATGATTTTGCTGTGATTCAGCTCGCAGTGTCCTTTGAGGAAACCATTACATTATACAAAAATAATGGTGAATTTCTGTGATATTGTTGATGCCAGACTAAAGGAGTCATCCCCCTGTCACCCAAGCCAATAAACGCAGAAGTGGATGACAGATCAAAAGTTTAGCTTTTATTTACAGAACAGCCAGCAAATCTGAAGAACAGCGAGGATACCTCCTCAAAGAACTATTCTGTCTGCCTCTTTCCCTTTGCTACTTTTATATTCTCACAGTAAGCATTAGCAATGTCATTACTCATTACAGTGTATGTCAAATAGATTCTCCCTCATAGGTCACAAAGTTACACAATACCTTCCTATCTTTTCTTTTATATCAAATTAATGTGAGGGCACAAATGTTTAGGTTATATTGTTTTCATTTCAAAGGTAAAATTCAAGTTGTAGTTGAGACCTCACCCGGGCGTGCTGTATACCCTTAGACTGTGCACATTAGGTGAGATCCCGCCAATCATCCTCCCTCCTCCCAATGTCTTCCTATCTTGAAGTGGTTATGTCTTCAAAGCACTTTTACTCTAGACTAAATGTATAGTCATCCAGCACTTCACTGAGTGCACAGAGTGCCCTGGGTCCTGGACTGCTACCATGGAGTCCCGTTCCCCAACTTATTTATGACAGTCGGCCTTGGACGTGAATGAACAACCTCAGTGTCAGTATGTAGGCTCCTCAGGCCTTGTTAGGGCTTGATCAGCAGAGCCCAGCATGAAATGGCCATTCAGGTTAATAGTGGCTGGAAACATTGTGATAGAATAAGAAATAGGTACTTGATCGCTGTCGTTGGTTTCTGGCGCAAAGCTCCAAAACCCTTGGAATTTCCTGATAGGGGTGAAAGGAGAATTTTTTCCTTTTTTGTTTATTCATAACAAGCTTCATTCAAACACACCTAAATTATTCTGATGAGGTGACCCTTGCTCCATGGGACTGGATGCCTGAGGGCCCTGACCATGGGGATTGGAGGGCTGATCTTCCAGCCCCACTGCTGATCTGTAGGGAGAGGAAGAGGGAGTGAAAAATCAAGTTCAATCACCAATAACCAATGATTTAATCAATAATTCCTAAGTGATGACGACTCCATAAAAGCCCTAACCAAAGAGCTCCAAGGGCTTCTGGGCTGGTGGGCACAGGGAGGTGCTGAGAGGAAGTTATCTCCAGCTGAGTTCTCTTTGCCTGTTGCGCAGTGAAGAGCCAAAGCACTGGACAGCAGAGGTACAGCGGAATTTAACAGTGTTAGCCCAACGCAGAGAGGGGAGAAATGCTGCAAATCCTTCTCCCTGAGAAGCTCTAAGGTTTCATAAGAAGAATTTGGCAGGCAAAGGGTTAAGGAATTGGCATTGCCAATTGGTTTGGTCCAGGATGAAAACACAAGGATGTAGAGTCTGTATTCTTAGGCTCAGTGGTTCCTGGGAGGAGGCCATGGGACCTATTGAGTCAGTCTGAGCACTGAGCTGGGGCCTCTGTGCACCCAGGGTAAGGCAGGGTCTGGGAAGCACCTCAGAAGCCTTAGGTTTCACAATAGAGGTGTTATCCATACAAGCGATTAAGGGAACTTATAAATCTTATGACCAAACTTCTAAGCAATAAGCAATTATAGGGAAGCAGGCCAAGAGGCAGAAGCTGGTTAGTTCTTAACTATAGCTATACTTTGAAAAACTTGAATCTCTAGCAAGTTTTAACCCCTTGGTTTCAGTTGATAACACCCATCTGGAATGGTTTCCAGGTCTGCTCATGGAAGCTCCATGCAGCCTGTCTTTTTTTTTTTTTGTAGAGACAGAGTCTCACTTTATCACCCTTGGTAGAGTGCCACGGCGTCACACAGCTCACAGCAACCTCCAACTCCTGGGCCTAAGCGATTCTCCTGCCTCAGACTCCCAAGTAGCTGGGACAACAGGCACCCACCACAACGCCTGGCTATTGTTTTGGTGCAGTTTGGCCGGAGTCGGATTTGAACCCACCACCCTTGGCATGTGGGGCCGGTGTCCTACTCACTGAGCCACAGGCACCGCCCCATGTGACCTGTCTTGAAGCGTGTATCTTTTTTATTTGGCCATTCCTGAGTGGTATCCTTTATAATAAACTGGCAAGCATAAGTAAATATATCCCTAAGTTTTGTGAGCTATTCTAATAAATGATCAAACCCAAGAAGGGAGTCATGGGAATTCCTGATTTATAGACACCGAGTAAGCAGTATGAGAGGTCCAGACTTAATGACTGAAATCTGAAGGAGAGGGGCAGTCATGCGGGATTGAGCCCTTAACCTGTGGGGTCTGTACCAACTATGGGCAGTTAATGTCAGAAATGAATTAATTGTCCAGCAGGCTCTGGAAAATTAATTGGTGTGGGAAAACTGCTCGATGTTTGGTGTTGCGGTATTCTGTGTGAGTGTAGAGAGAAAAAACTTTCTTTCCTTTTTGTTTTATTAAATAGAACCAGTCCATGAAGTCCCCCACTCTCTTCTGTTCTCAAGAATCTTATGTTTAAAAAAAAAAGGTATCTCCAGGCCCAAACCAAGTTAAGGCAAGTTGTTGATACAATTCCCCAGGCCCAGGTATGGAAGGCAGACACGGTCCAGATGAGGGACTTTCCTCCATCAGCATATCCCTGATAGTTCACTTTAAAATCACTGGCATTAGTCTTAACCTCTTACTAAGAAGGAGGTAAGATGTGTGCTCTTCAAAATAGACAAAACAACAACAGAAAGGCACTTCTTTTTGTTGTTGTTGTTGTTTGTTTGTTTGTTATGAAACAGACTTTCATTCTGTCACCCAGGCAAGAGTGCCATAGAATCATCATAGATCACAGCAACCTCAAACTCCTGGGTTCAAGTGATCTTCCAGCCTCAGTCTTCCAAGTAGCTGGGACTACAGGTGTCCACTACAATGCCTGGCTAGTTTATCTTTTTCTTTTCTTTTTTATTTTTTTAAGAGACAGAGTCTTATTTTGTCACCCTCGGCAAAGTGCTGTGGCATCACAGCTCACAGAAACCAGTTCTTGGGCTTAAGTGATTCTCTTGCCTCAGCCTCCTGAGTAGCTGGGACTACAGGTGCCTGCCACAACACCTGGCTATTTTTTTGTTGCATTTTTGCTGGGGCCAGTTTTGAACCCACCACCCTTGGTATATGGGGCCGCGGCCCTACTCACTGAGCCACAGGCACCGCCCCTGGCTAGTTTTTCTATTTTTAGTGGAGACAGAGTCTCACTCTTTCTTAGGCTGGTCTTGAACCCTTGAGCTCAAGCAATCCACCCATGTTAAACTCTCAAAATACTAGGACTACAGGTGTAGTGGCTCTAAGAATTTTTAATGACCCATGTGTGTCTAAATGTATATGTGGGAAACAGTCAAGGGCCCCACTGAAGCTTTAGGGCTGTCTGTAGATTGCCAAAATCATCCTTCCTCCATTTCCTAAGAGACCTTCCGTGCAGAGTCTAGAATGGCTCTGTTTATAGAGTCAGGCATTACGTTAGGGCATACAGAGAGTGAGACAAAATCATCTTCCCTTCCAAAGCTGTGCTAATAAACAGGTGCAGGGAGAGAACGCAACACGTTCTTCCAAGCAGTCTCTTTGATGTGCTCAAACTGTCCGCCCTTTCTGTATTTGTTTATGGTGTGCTAACTGTAACTTTGCTTGTTTCTCCCCAGATGTTTGGACATCCATTAATTAGCACATCCTCTACAACATATTTGTGGATGCTTTTCACCAAGTGAAAGGAAAGGCTGGATTCCAGCTGGAAAGAAACTGTAATTAAGAAACACACATACACACACTCTGAGACTGCCTTCAGGACAGCTTCCGAGGGAGACAGGAGGCCGAGAGAAAAACACGAGGATGGAGGAGGCAAGATCCAATGGGCTTACACCAGGTAAACATTTTTAAGCTCAGTATCATCAACGAACATTCAGCTAGCACATGCGTCCAGGGTCGAATTAATTCAGGGAAAAAAAAAACCTTGTCAGAGTGAAAAAGAGAGGTGTTTATTTATTTTCTAATGTGAAATTAAGCAAAGTAGGACTCTTCAAAATCCATTATTTTCCTTGATCTCCCTTTTACCACTTTAGTGCTGGTTGAGGAGCCATCAGGATAACGAGAAAATTCAGTGCAAACAGGGCAATGTTTATTTTTAACCAATTGAACACACTATTTGGCTGAGAGTTTGTTAAGCTGCCTCAATTTCCATACTGTGAAAAATCTGTCTTAAAAGAGTAGAAGGTGACAGGCACATTTGGCTGCCTTTCCGTCTCCCACTCCTCCCTCTTTGCCACGTTTCCTGGAGAACCGGCCCCCACGGTGGTCCCATTCCTTCCTGTTAGACATGATATCATCCACTCCTTCATGAAACAAGGCTGCCCACCTCTCTTGGCTCCCGAATATTATTTAAAATTTACCTTTGTCAGATTTTGCTTACCTCCTTAAAGCCTATCTTAAAAACAATTTTTTTTTAATCACTTTAAAATCACTCCCTTCCTCTGGCACACAGCACTGCCCTTTTTAAGGACAAAGATACAATAGCATGCAAAAGACCAGCCACCAGTACCAGGGAACTCTCTCATCCAGACCAGGAATATGCCTCTCTGGAAAAATAATAATCTCACCCCCAAATACCAGCAACTCATTTTTAATTTTTAGCTGGTCAATTCATATTTAGCCAAAGGCATAATGCGAGATTATGGTTAGCAAACATGACTTCAGTTTTCACAGGAATTATTCACAATTATTTTAACATTTTACCTCTGGTTGTATTTCTTAGAAGGAAGCATGCCAAATGCCCATTGAATCTTTTTTTTTGAGACAGAGTCTTACTTTGTCACCCTGGTAGAGTGTACCACTGTCATAGCTCACGCAACCTCAAACTCTTGGGCTTTAGCGATCCTCTTGCCTCAGCCTTGCTGGGAGAATGGAGACCCAAGACCCCATTCTTGACAAAGGAAAGCACCCCCAGAAAAGGAGGAATACTAAAAAGTAAGTTGAGTGAGTCAGAACAAAGAAAAGTCAGCTAGTTTACATTTAAGCTAGCCATTGCTAGCAAGCTTCTTGCCTTATCTGAAATTCTAGCCTGTTGGATTCAGCTTACAAACACCTGTCTGTGAGCACTCTGAGGGGAGGAATGGCCATAGAAGAGATTATGGCAGGTCCTAGAAAAGATACATCTTCTAGGGCGGTTCCCGCCCATTAAACAGGTAAAGGAGATACCCATTGTGGAGATTTGCATTTGGCTGGGGGAGAGACCAAGGGAGTAGCTGGAGCTCAGAGATATGGGCAGAGAACTTGTATCCCTTATCACAGAGGAAAATCCTCTGTGATGGTGATGGGAGGAAAATGCCTCCCTCCCACCCATCCCTCAGAGAAGAGGCTTAACGCTGGTGGTGTTTACAGAGAACTAGCAGAGCTTAACACCTCCCTAGAAATCTGTGTGTGTGACTTCAATCAGAAGGCTCTCCCAATACAAGGCTCAGATTTCAGATTTCTGAAGGCTGCCCTTAAGGTTAATAATTGTAACAATAGGAGCTGATATGATCAATCCGAGAAACTGCTGCCATCTTTGTTTCCTCCACCATCTTACCGTCTGGGCAAATAGACTTCAATAAAATCAGAGTGGAGCAAACATTCTGGGCCATTGGCCAAATTCCGCGATAAGCAATGGACCCCTGAGCTCCCACTTTTAGTTCTACTCTATGTCTCTTGTCTTTCTTCTTCTTCTTTTTTTTTTTTTTTCCCGTTGCAGTTTTTGGTCGGGGCCAGGTTTGAACCTGCCACCCCTGGTATGTGGAGCCAGCACCCTACTCCTTGAGCCACAGGTGCCACCCTGTCTCTTGTCTTTCTTTACCATAGCTTCTAACTCTATATTTCTTCAGTCAATCACTGCCAGTTTCCAAAGGTCTCAGCGGACGCTGCTCTTGGGCAGGACCCCAACAAGCCTCCAGAGTAGCTGGGACTACAGGCACCTGCCACAACGCCCAGTGATTTTTAGAGATGGTGTCTTGCTCTTCCTCAGGCTGGTCTTGAACTCCTGAGCTCAGGTAATCCACCTGTCTTGACCTCCCAGAGTGCTAGGATTATAGGCATGAGCCACCATGCTGGGCCTTAATAAAACCTGTTTTGTACTGAGGATCCACAAAAGACTTGCTATAAAGCAAATAAAAGAGAAAAAGTGTGTCAGTGACTATTTGCAAGTGACACAGGAATGCAAAGGGGGAATATGGTATATTCCTAAGTACAGTAGAACCTCTGTGAGTTGACCACCTGAGGGACAGTAACACATGGGTCAACATATGGAGGTAGTCAGCATAAAGAACTAGGCCTGCAGCACCACAACATAATTTTGTGCATGTCCGGTTTATGATAATCAGGTCAACTTAAGGAGGTGGTCACTGTAGGGTGCTGGTCAACAATACAAGGTCTCCTGCATGTGCTTTCATCTGAATCCTCACGAGCCTCCTGTGCATTTGGCATTATTGTTTCCACGGACAGATGAGGAAGCTGACACACAGATTAAGTGACTTCCTCAAAGTCAAAGACCCAGATGCAATATTTGCAGATCTATTAGCACTGGTTAATTGCCTGATCTTAGGAATCTAAAAATGCTGGGTCAAGTCTTGGCTTGGCTTGGTCCCTGAAAGAGGAAAGGAAGAGACAGAAGACTTGGAAATCAGGCTGAGATGAGAGCTCTAGGCACAGCCTGGCATCCCCACGGCAGGGCCCAGTGTGGGTGGATTCACGCAGACGGAAGAGACATGAAGATGTGGGACTTCAGAGGACCAGCCAGACCTCAGGTTCAGGTTCAGAGTCCACGCAGAGGAAAGAGTAATTATTCAGAGACCAAACTACATAAGCTTTAGCCCCAGAATTTATTTGAAGTATATGAGTCACTTGTCCTCATTGCTGTGGTGGTAGAGTAAGTGTTAAAGCAAGAGGCCAAGCTTGGAACCTGGTAAGACTGTAATATAAAACTGGGCACAACTGTTAACGCCACCGAGTCGGTCTTTTTTGCAGACTTCACATACATACTCATATTAACACATCCATGTACAGACACGCCTTGTAAAGTTAGCATGATTGTCCCCATGTTACCTACAAGGAAGCAGAACTGAACAAGTGTGTAACTTGCTAGGTCACATACCTCGGAAGGGGCACAACTGGAATTTGAATCTAGATATGACTGACTTCGAACCCTAGCCTGATGCCATGCTATGAATTAGAGGCTGCAGTCAACCAGCTCTAGGTTCACTCGAAGCACCTGTCAGGAGTCAGAAGGGCCCACAGGTACACAAAGGAGATAAGCAGAAAAACAGAAATCCCAATAGCCAAGGAGTGTGAAAATACACTCACACTTACTAATCACCAGGAAAATAAAACTGAGGCACTAAGGAGACTTCATTTCTCACCTACACAATTGATGAAAATGTAAAAGGTTTGATAATATCAAGTGTTGGTACGAGTGTGGGAACGTGGATAATCTTCTACACTCCTAACAGGAGTATCAGTTTGCACAGCAGCTTTGGAGGGCAATCTGGCAATATCTATTATAATTTAAAATATAAATAATCTTAATTCATCAATCCCACTTGTTGTCATGTACCAGAGAAATATTGTTACAAAGATGTACACATGGGATTATGTAGGGAGATACTTAACATAAATATGTTGGCTGTAGCCTTGCAATTACAGAACAAAAACAAAAACTCTCAAAAATAATCAAGATGTACAAATATAGGAAATATGTAAATTAAAATTGTAGTTGTGCCACTGTGCCTGGGAAAAAGGAAGGGGATGGGGGTTATGATGTATGGCACACCTCTTGGGGACAGGACACAGTTATAACAGGGCCTTTATCTAACAAATGGAATCAGTGTAACTTAATTCTTTGTACCCTCAATGAATCCCAAACAATAAAAAATAATAAAAAAACATAGCTCAGGTGGGGCCTTGGTGTGTGACACACCTTCTGGGGGCAAGACATGATTGCAAGAGGGACTTTACCTAACAAATGCAATCAGTGTAACCTGGCTTATTGTACCCTCAATGAATCCCCAACAATAAAAAAAAAAAAAAAACATAGCCCACACCAACAATAAAGCATAAATAAATAAAATCGTAGTTGAGTATATGACTGCAATTTAAAAATGAGTTAGATTAATGTATAATGGTATGAGAGAATCTCTCAAATGTATTGTTAACATCTAAAAAACTCAAGTTCCATATGACACGGCAATGGTGGATACATGTCACGATACACTTGGCCTAACTCACTAGTAACCTATGGACTTTGGTGTTCATGCTGTGTCCATGTAGGATCTGTTCATTGTAATAATGCACCCCTTTGGTGGGGGATGCTGTTAATGGGGGAGGCCGTGCATGTGTGGGCTGAGGGGTGGGGTGGAAATGGGAAATCTCAGAATTTTTCTTTCACTTGTGCCATGAACCTAGACCTGCTCTATTAAAAAATCAGCTCTAGAACAATGACTGTGTTTCCATAGCTAAACACAAAAACTATGTGTGTAGAATTCCATGCTTGTACCTATGAATATATATATGCATACATATGTATACACCAAACTGAATATAAAGGCTCATCTCAGAGGGGATTTGAGTTCTAGTAAGTGGACAAGGGGAAATTTCCTTTAGTAGATAAAGCAAGGTTAACTTTTCTTAAATTATTTAATAAGAACATATGTTCATGTCTTGTGTGTGTAATTTATAAAATAAAAAAAACACCCTGACCTGGGCAAAAGGCTCTCTTGGTATCAGGTTGGACATTCAACTGTGACAGCATTATACTCCTTTCTGTTGCCCTGGTGGCAATAGTGGCAGCAGGAGGGTGGTAATCTTGATCCCCAGGACACACCAAAGTTACACTGAGAGAGTGGCTTGATATCAGCAGAAAAGAATCCTTATTTGCTTTGTAGTGAACCACATCCTAGGACCTGAAAAACCAGGCAAAAGAGGGCCAAGCAGATGGCCTCAGCTTGGTCTCCTTGTGAAAGGCATTTCAGGGCTGAGATTGAGAGAGAGTGTGGGGAGCAAGGGGAGCCCAGAGGTCTCCCAGTTCCTTGCTAAGATACTCTTCTGCTCTGATTCCTGTTGGTGCCCACAGTGGGGAGAACCTGCAGGCTGGCTCCTCGTTGGTTCCTGAAGAATGAAGGGACAGACTGAAGGACACCTGGACAGTCCTCACAAACAACCAGGAGGAGAGCGCTGTCACTGGTGGAGGGGACAAGGGAGGGAAAACATCTGCTTTGTCTTTGCACCAAGAGGTAAAATCTCCCGAGGAGAAGACCATCTGTAGAAATGGGCATCAGTGAAATCAGAAACAGATCCATAGAGCAGAAAAGGTAAACACATGCACAAACACAAACGCGATGGTGAATTCCACCCCATGATGATTCTGAAGTGGGGAGTCCCCAAGCCAGAGTCATCCGTGCCTCAAAAGCTCCATGCAGACAGATGTGCCGGCTGTATCTAGCCATGGAGCACGAACCAACACCCCTCATCATCCTTTCATAGACAAAGCCAATTACCTTAAAATGATGGGAAATGATTAGTCATGTTAATTAAAAATAATTTTCATTCTCACTCCTAAAAAGGTCAGACTGTCAGCTGTGTAGAAAATTGAGCCTTCATGCATTTGTGTTTGATTTCATATTCAAAGCCTAATTAGTCACAATTCCGTGTTAAAAGTGGTAATTTTTTTGGATAATGTAGTTGTTTTTGATCGCGTTGCCTTCATTATCATGGCAGCATTACCCTTAACACTGCCGCAGGGTGGTGTTTTTCCCTCTCCCAAGCTAATGAAATAATGAGTTGGTGTACCCTCAAGCGCTGTTGATCAAATCCAGGAAAATCACAGTGGATGAAAGAGACAACTGCTCACACGTCTGCATCGCATGTTTTTCATGTTAAAAACAAACTGACAGGGTCAGAGCCATCTATGCTCAATCCAGGCTCTGTCACTGTTAAAACCATGTGTGACTCACTTTCCCTCCCAGATCCTAAGATTTCCCAATTTTAAAAGAAGGATAATAACACCTATCTCCTGGGTTGTCAGGAAAAAACAAACAAGTGTCAAATGCCTTGCATGGTGCCTGGCCTTTGAGAGGTTGTCGACAAGCATCGGTGAAGAGAAGGCTTCTTATGTGATAACCAATCTATTTCCTCTCAGCTAATGTAGGGCCCAAATAACAGTATCAGAAATAACCTACCCTGGCTTGGTGCCCATAGCACAGTGGTTACAGCACCAGCCACATATACGGAGGCTGCCATGTTTGAATCCAGCCTGGGCCAGCTAAACAACAATGGCAACAGCAACAAAAAAAATAGCCATGTGAAAACCCTAAATTAGTTTCACAGTAGGGCTAATGAAAGCTACAACCCAGTTACAACCTAAGAATAGGGGGAAGGGGGAAAGGGAGGGGAGGGAGGGGGGAGGTGGGTAGAGGGAAGGGGACTGGTGGGATTACACCAGCGGTGCATCTTACAAGGGTATATGTGAAACTTGGTGAAGGGTCTGTGAAGCTAGTGAATGATGTCCCATGAATATATCAATGTTCACAGCTATGATTTAATAAAATAAATAAATAAATAAATAAAAATAAATAAAATTTGAGTGGAAAACAAAAAAAAAGAAAAAAAAATAGCCAGGCGTTGTGGCAGGCGCCTGTAGTCCCAGCTACTCGGGAGGCTGGGGCAAGAGAATCACTTAAGCCCAAGAGTCTGAGGTTGCTGTGAGTTGTTACTCCACGGCACCCTACCAAGAGCAAACACAATGGGACCCTGTCTCAAAAAAAGAAAAAAAAAAAGAAAGAAAGAAAGAAAAGAAATAACCTATCCTCAGAAAGCTGGTGACATCTGTCATCTTAGAGAAATGACTTGTCCAAAGTGACATGAGGAATGAATGGTAAAAGTGGGCCCCATAGCCTAACCGTTTGGACTAACTATTTGGAGGGCTGTTAGCACTCTCCACAGTGCACAGGCCCTCTGCGGAGTGTTGGCTGCTGGGAGTAGCAAACCATAGATTAAAGGCACAATTCCTTTTAGCCTCCACTCGTGTTTTCTCTCTTCTTTTCAGGGATCTGAAGATAAAACTCTTTGTTAAACAAGGGCTTGAAACAAAGGCCTCATCTCCAATACCCACTCACGAAAACACTGGAATAATCTGTGAGGCAAATTTTGGAATTTTGGAGGGCTTACTTTTATTACCTTTCAACTCTGAATTTTTCCCATCGGGATCTGAGAAGACAGAAGAAATGAACTGAATTCTGCGTCTCATGTAAATGTGTCCTGGTCACGCTTGATGTGTACTGATGTGATTATCCTATGCAAGGGAATGTGTTGTCACTTAAAGCAAACTTAAGAAGCAAAATAAACGCGAACAAAAGAACACAATTTTGATTCAATACCAAAGACAGCATGTCTTAATAGTGCCTGTCAACTGGGAAAGTCCATTCAATAATGCCAGTCAGAGGAGAAACCACTTAGGAAAGCGGCAGCCTGGTGGATTAAAAAGGCTTTTTGTCAAATATAAAGGTCACTGAGGCAGTAAACGCCTTAAAGGGAAAGACAATGCATTTCATGCATGAGAAGCTCGGCCTCACGCGAGGCACGTTGACCATACAAATGGATAATCCTGTCTAAGTGGAAATGGACTCAGAGACATCATTTGGGGACTTAATGGCATAAAAAAAAGCCATCAGCAGAGAGAACGGGCAAGTTCATGACTGACTCAGATGTCACCCACAGACAAGTGTCCTTGGTAGTCTCTGAAAGTAAAGTACAAGTTTCTAGATGACCTTGTCCCAAGCTCTGACCGTGCATTGTACAGGTGAAAGGCCCACAGGCCAGAAGCTTGCCTGTGTCACACAGAATACTCCGTCCCTTCTCTTTCATAAGGAGAAAGGGCAGTTCTGGGACAAGTCCTCCTGCAGGATGGGCTCCTCTGCTCCTCTGGGCTTGACCTCTTTAGTGGAGTAAAACTGAGCAGCTGGAGGGTGCTCCTGCCAACCCACAACCACCCTGAGTGTGCTGTGCAGGCCAGCACCATTATCTTTCAGGGAACTTGATTGTGTGTTTCAATGTACTCTCCCAATACACTCAGTGCCCAGTACCCTCAAAACAGTGCTCCAAGTCATCCAAGCCCACTGTGCATGGTGATCGTACAGGTTAAATAAGGCAACAGGGCACTAGAAGGGTATTCTACCAACTTCCAAATTGCTGACACAGGGTCTCAAGGCCTGATTTGCCTCCCCTGTTCTATCATAATAGAATTATTATAGGCCTGTAGCTTTGTAATGTTCCCTACTCAGATTGGTACACTCCAATGCTCAGCCAAATTACCTGCTTCCAACTGGGCCATATATTTTGGCCCTGCTCCCATTTGTACCTTCTCTGGGCCTGCCCACTTCTCTAGTGGCACCACTGAATTGGCTTGAGTCCAAGCTGTTATAAAGGGGTCTTTCCAGGCTGTCTGGTATGGTTGTGCAACTTGTATGCTGTTAGGGATGGTGGTGAACTATTTCAATTCCTCAACTGTTATTTTTGGATAAGAATATCAAATCATCTAGATTAAAGCAGATGTATTTGCCATTCCCAAGTCATGAGCAGATTTGTCATTGCTGGGGCACCTGAGGCTGGAACATAGGAAATAGTTACAATACTTGTCAGGGTTCTCTGGTTGTAAGCAACAGTGACAATCTCTGGTTATAATTTATGGCATAAGAAATTTACTGGATTGAAAACCTTGGTGAACCAGACAAAAAAGGGGACAGAATGAGGCAGGAAACAAGGCAGGTCTAGGGTCAAGATAAGAGTTACTTGGTAAGTCTTGAAAGAGGGCCATTCTCTCTAACTGTGATTGTGCAACTCGGTGAGAGCATCTCCTTAGCCTGGCTTGGGTCACATGCATATTCCTTGTCTAGGATTGGGCAGAGAGCCCTGCTTCGCTGTGCTACCAAAACCAAGGGAGGAAAAGAGGGAGGGAGGGAGAGAGAGAAAAAGAATTCTCCAAAGAGATAAGAGTGTGCTGTTTCCAAACCAAACAGGTGGAGGCCGAGCAGCTAAAAGCAGCAAGAGCACGCAGTACTTAGTAAGCATGTGGCACCTGCGTGGTGTGTAAGGGTCAGTGAGGAGACAAAAGCAATGCATGGTCTCTGACTCTGCAAAATAAAACAGAAACATGTGCAAGTGTCTACTTCCACATCTGTCTTAATTTCATAAAAAGTTAAAAAAAGGGCAGATTAAATCATTTTCAAACATTGACATTGGAAGGATGTAATTAGTAGGAAACTACTTTTGTCAGACCTCCCGAGTCTATGGTTATAAAATTTTAACCTCCAGAATTTGTGGTCTGAAAAAAGTGACTTTCAAACTCTCTTCTCTGCAGACCTTCCATGGGAAGAGAGGAGTAACAACTACTTTAAACCGAGGGGTGCTTTCAGCCACTTGTCACATCCCACTTTGGGATGATGTCAGATGAACATAACATTTTCTGGCAAAACAAATTTATGAACCTCCGCTCTTCAAGTTCAGAATTAAGGGGACTCTGAGACAGAAAGCCCCACAGAGAAAGGGACTTAGGGAGAAGTGTGTTTGATTTAAGGGAGGTTAGCCAAGGAGAGTGCTTTAGAAAGGGGAGGGGACCTGTGCGAAGGAGCAGAGGTGGGCACAGGCATGAATTGCTGTGGAATAGTGAGAGCGCTGGCCTGACTGCCAGGCCAGCAGAACTCCATCCTCTTGCATCTGAAAACACGAGTGGCAATAGCATCTTTCTGAGGGGCTTGTTTTGAGGATTAAATGGGATTATGTTAGTGATGCTCTTAGTGTGGAAGCATGGAAAACAGCCCTTTAAAGAAAGCATTCAGAAAATGCCAGCTACTCCTTGATTATCTTAAACAAAGGATGAAAGTATGGCTTGGGGAAATGCTGTACCAATAGCTCCCACAGGGCAGATGAGACAGAGGCAGGCCCTGCTGATACCGTGAAGGTATTCATGCCACAGGCATGTGGGATAAGGCAGTGAGAGGCAAAATGATCAGGACTTGATGACAAGATGGCATGTCAGGGTCTAACTTCAAGATTGTAACAAAAAAATTAAAAATTTAAAACAAACTATATTTAAGCTGAGTGCAGTGGCTCACACCTATAATCCTGGCATTCTGGGAGGCCAAGCAGGTAGATCCCCTGAGATCGAGAGTTTGAGAACAGCCTGAGCAAAAGCAAGATCCTGTCTCTATGAAAAATAGAAAAATTAGCTGGGGGTTGGGGCAGGCACCGTAGTCCAGCTACTGGGGAGGCTGAGGCAGGAGGATCACTTGAACCCAGGAGTTTGATGTTGCTGTGAGCTAGGCTGACGTCATGGCACTCTAACCAGGGCAACAGATACTCTGTCTAAAAAAAAAAAAAATTAAATCTGGGGAAACCATATTGAAGGAAATCTGTTGCATGTCTGATGGAAATTCTGCAAAGCCAATAGGAGACTCGAAACAAGCCCAATTTTAGTGACAAACAGGTAGCAACTATCACCCCTGTCCGGGGGGGAAAGGAGAAGATGTGCTCTAAAGCCCTGCAGCTGGGAGCACTGAGCAGGGGGCTTCTTGGGAGAATATGGAAGCCCCCAGGAGCTGTAGTAGAAGTGGCTGCTACTGAACGTACTTTGTTAGGTAGAGAGCAGGGGCCACCATACCCTGGCTCCCTGCTTCTCCACTCCAGTCTCCCAAGGTGTCATGCCTTGATGACAAGTAGGAGGAATCGTGTCGTCCGTGGAGATGGGTGGCTGAAGGGAGCCTTGGAGCCTCATTTGCATTCAGTCTCTCCCAAGGAAAGTCCCTTGTTGAGGGGACTTCCTGTGATGCTCTTTCCCGGATGCTATGAGGGGTGGGGGGATGGGATTTAACTCTGCACGGATTTCTATGGAGCTCTGTGCATGTGTGTACGCATTTGGGTCTTACTGCCTGCTTTGGTTGGCCCTGCTGCCTTTAGATACCTTAATGTCGCTGATTCACCTACTGCCAGGTGAATCCAGCCTCTGTCTTAACCCCAGACCTAGTCAAGCACTCAGAGGTGAGCTTGCCTCACAGTGACCCCTGAGCTCCAAGCTACCTCATTGATTCCAGGAGGAAATCTGAGTGAATTTCAGGGCGGAAAAGGCAGGAAGAGGAAGTGATCAGAATAACGAATAACGAATAAATTTAAGGGAATTTTTAAATTTTAAAAAAGTTTTAAAACTAATTCTTTAGAGGTTAAGTCAGGACAGCTAATTAATATCACTTAGTTTTATTCTGTAATCACGCTAACAAGTAATTGTATTAAATTTGGCTGTTGATTAATCATGTTACAACTTCATGGCCATAACTAGAAACTTGTTGTCCTCAGCTGAGTATTAAGAGCTGGCATCAGGAACAGCCTGGTGTGCGTCATTTCTCAGGTATGATGTATTTTTGCCAGCCACATGACTTTTACGGCCCTGGGTGAATCATACATTTGTGGTCATATATTTTGGGATCATATTTCCTAACCTTGAAGAAATACTGGCAGAGGAGCATTATTTCCTTTACTTTTGTAGCTGAAGTTCATGAAGCAAAGGGCATGAACCAAAATAATAATTTATGAATAATATAGAAGGAATAGAGAAAAAGTGTGTGGATACCAGATTCATATTTGGATACTTATGTGTTCCTTTGTGGATAGACAAGGGCAATCTGGGATGAGGGTATCATTTCAACCTAAGAACTAGTTTTTCATCCCAAGGGTAAAGGCCGTGTGTTTCTTTGGCTCTGGGGTTGAGCTAAACAATGTCGAATGTTCCTTTTAGCTATCTGAGCACCTACAAATTATGATTGAGTGTCTGGCCTCAAGCTGGCCCGGCTCCATATTAATAATGAGGAAATTCTTCTCAACCTTCTCCAAACCACAGGTCTCAAAATTAGGCTACAGGTCTTTTCAAGAATGAATCCATCTTGAAGACACTTACGTGCATATGTTTATGTGGATGTGGTGGTAGATACGATTATACACATTCTTTAAAAATATAAAATAGCTTCAGCAATAACCTTAAATTTGCTGGGTCTACTTTAATCAAAATCAGAAAACAGAATGGTCCAGAGAAGGGAAGCAAACTCACCCTCACTGCTAGTGGATGAAGGTCATCTTCCAAGTCACCCAGTGCTATAACGATGCTCAAATGGGTCACTTTCCTGCTGTGCCAGGTGCTTTCCGTCAAGCCTCTCCTAGCCCGGTTAGTGAGACATTCTCCCAGTTGCTTTAACAACAACCAGACGCCCCTCCATTTCTATCTACTCAACAGCAACAAAACAACACAACAACAAGAAAACAATTTGCAACTGCATTAAGGAAGCAAAACAAAGCCAAGCCCTGGTAGACAATACATGGACCAGAAACAGCTCAATATTTCATCCTCATGTTCTGTCTATTTGAAGAGTTTCATGAGAATCTTGTTTATAATCCCTTTGAAAATAAAGTACCCCCAAATAAAAGCTGCTTGGTCTTTTCAAGCTAACTGTCCTTTGTTCGTGGCACATTAAGGGAGCAATTTTTAAATAATGGCTTAATTTTTTTTTTTTCTTTGTGAAGGATGCTTTCTGCAATCAAAAGCGGGTTCTTTATTTTCTAGCCTGGCACTCATATTCATTAGGACTAGTTGCATCCAAGTTGTAGAGGCTTATTTGTTCAGCTGGAAATGGGACATTAACATTTTAAGAGGATGGTGCATAAGCTTTTAGAGATAATATTCTTCCTGCCCTATTCTTCTGATGCTCGCTTGGAAAATGCAAAAATGCAACAAAGTTTTTTTTCCCTAAGAAATGATGAGTTTATAATAAACAGTTTATCACAAAGGGTGTGATTTTTTGCAACCCTCCATTATTTAAAAAAAATAATAAACCAAAATTTGAGTTACAAATGAAAAGTTTGCAAACATGAGGGATGCCCAGAACTAATCACCCAGGAAGTTCAGATAAACAATAAATAAATATCTCTGTGTGTGAATGTCTACCCCAATGTATCAGTGGCCCTGCACTGTCTTAGCAGGCTGGTAAAGTGGGATGGCTGAGTCCTACCCTCTCTCACTTTCTTCTTTCTTTTTTTGTTATTATTTCCTTCTTCCTCAAGGGTTCCCGCCCACAGTCCTCCCCTCCTTCCTGCATCATTCCTCTCTCTCGCT
Source organism: Nycticebus coucang (assembly GCF_027406575.1). Classification (NCBI taxonomy): domain Eukaryota; kingdom Metazoa; phylum Chordata; class Mammalia; order Primates; family Lorisidae; genus Nycticebus; species Nycticebus coucang. The sequence continues at coordinate 120,709,078 of NC_069781.1, read as the reverse complement.
CTGCAAACAGACAAGCTCCAGGATTGCAGGGTAATCGTCCCTTTCCCCAATCCAAACTATCACCCTTCTCCTCCTCTTTATAATAGCCAGACTTCCCCAGCTGTTTTCACGCATGTTGCCTCCCATCCTTCCTTTCCCATACTTTTCAACCCACTCTTGACTTCAGTTCCTACTACTCCATAAAATCTCTTGACCAAGCTCATCCGGTTGCTCTGTTTTGACAAATCTTCAACGTTGGTGAGAGGGACAAGAAACCCTCTTCTCTGGAACAGAAAACAAAGGACAATGCTCATTACTTGCCTTGGCTGCCATCCATATCCCCTTGCTCTCAACACCTACAACACAGCAGTCAGGATCTACATTCACTCATGTGTTTTGTAAAACAGAAGGAGAAAATTGCCAGAGTTTATTTTGTTGCAGTTTCCATAGGAAACCGCATCTTTCAGTTTAAAGTCACCTTTGGGCCTGTGCCCTATTGGAATCCTAGTGGTTACTTTTTGAGTATGACAAGGCAAAAACAATACCATCAATTTATTTCTTCCTGGATTCCCAGTCTTTTACTCCTATTTCATGTACTGAAAAAAATAGACATTCAAAGCCAATTTTATCGTTGAAAACAACTTTGATCCTTCACTTCTTACCCCTGAAGACGAGGCTCCTCTGAAGGCTATTCTGAGAATGAATTCTGGTCACTTATCATAAGCAGGTTGCTCCGTTTCTTTGCTAATTTTATGGATTTAAGTTAATTTATTAATGACACAGATGGGGACGTGGGTGTTTGAAGGGACTTTGCAGATATCAATGGGGAATAAACTAATTCATCACTCTTAGCAAGGAACCATCTGAGGACTTAATTGGGACTTGTCTTTAGAACTCAGAGCTGTTGTTTCACCGGGGCATGTTTTCAAGGTCTCCTAATTGTCCCCTAGGGAATGTATTCTCTGTCACTTTTGTTTCTTTGCAGCCTATCAGTGTTCTCCATCAGTTCTCCTGCAGCTCAACAGCAAGGCCTGTGTGATGTTCCCACTTGTCCTCTACCTGCCATCCACCAGGTACTTCTTTCTACCCTGCGGGGCCCTGGGAAGTACAGAGTCAAACTAACGTGAACAGTCAACACAGGCATCGCAACCTCCTTGGGATCAGCGACATGCTACCCTTGGAAGGAATCAATAAGGAGTTAATAAGGAGGACCACCAAAGGACGACAGGTATTGCCATCTCTCCCAAAACCAGAGTAGGAGGAGGCCAGAGTCTCCCTTTCACATATGAGTCATATGTGAAAACCTGAAGCCTGGCATTCCATGGCAAGAGGAGTTGTTATTTTCCTGTGGCCGCTGCCCAAGAGGCTTTTAGGCTGGTGCCTGGTACTACAGATAGCTGTTTCTGATGGATTGCCAGTGGCACATCTCCTCTCTAACGGCCCCTTGATGCAACCCAGCCAGCTGTGAAGTCTATTTAACCACAGTGTGAAAACTTTCAGCCTCCAAACCACCAGCAGGTAGGTCAATGGGTGCCTGGCTTCATCCGTCAACGCAGCTTTGCATGAATTGATTCGGAGTCCACTAGTGGACGTCAATGGGAGTTTGTGTGCAGGTGACCCCAACCTCCCCAGCTCCACTGTCTGAGGGGCTTCCTGCTCCCTGAGTAACTCCATGGTTCCCTACCAGTGACCAAGACTGACCAGAGTGCTTACAGACTAATTCTATGCCCTCCACCCCTCCTGCCGTCCATCCACAGATCTGGAAGGAGTCACAGCACATGTAAATACCTAGCCCCAACATTCACCATCGCCTACCTTGAGGTAGGGATTAATTTCACGTTGCCCTTCCTCCTGTTTATGTTACAGGAAACTCCTGAATTACAGGCCATCTTCACCCTTCTTGCTGCAATTCTCATAAAGGCGCTGTGTGTCCCCTCCTCGACTCCTTGCTTCTGCCCTGCTTCTGAAACCTTCACGACCATCCACTAGAATTCCTAGCTCAGTGGCAGTTGAGCCTACTATACTCTCAAAATTCTCTCCAAATTTCTCCTTCAGCTTCGCACTGTAGCTAAAATCTGGGTCTCCTCCAAGAGCCACTTTCTCTGTAGCTTTCTCAAGTGATGGCTGTGAGTCTCCATGATCCTCTGACCTCTGGGCCTGGCCAAGGACAGGGCATCTTTCTTGGTCTTCTTTGCCCACTCAGAGTTTTCTCCCTCCATTCCCTTCTTTTTGCCCTAAAGCCTCCAGCTGTGAGTCTCTTGGCATTGGATTAATCAAACACCACACCTTGTTTCCATCATCTCAGACTCCCATTGTTTCTACCTTAATTTTTTTCCTTCCAGGCTGTGTGCTCCTTTCCAGAAGTCTTATTCTTTGACGACTTCTCCACCCATGTAGTGACCTTTCCATCATGAGGCGTTTCCTTCTTGGTCTTTTCTCCCATTGATTTTGTCCTTCACCCTGCCTCAGCCCCCACTTCCACACTCTTCATTCTTCTGTATGCCCCACGCTCCCACCACAACTCCCTTTATTTCCAGATGATTATTTCAGGCAGCCTGACTCAGATAAGTCTTGAATTTTACACTGTCTCGCTTCCCTCCTTCCTCATTTAAATTGCACTGTCTTTCATTAAAATCATGCCTCATGTGGACCCTTCAGTCCCTTCCTCATCTTTGCCTTCATCACACACAAGTTGAAAAACCAGGATCCTAGTTGAGTCCAACTCGGCCTACTTCGTGCTGTATCCTGACTATAGAACACGGCTGCAGGAAGGCACAAAAACACAGCAGCCTATGTCATTTTAAATGTGGAGTCACCAGCTTCAAGTGGGATCTTGCTAATGTCCAGTGATGTGATGCCAAAGCCCGGGTCCTCTCACTCGCTCTCTCACCTCCCAGGAGAACTTTTTCAGACTTTTCTCCTTTTCTTCATGACTCTAACATCTTTCCCCCATCTTTTACTCTCAGTTTATATCCTTGATGGAGACAATCACACAATTAAGAGAACCTCCTCCCTGTCAAGTTTGCCATCTTCAGCACCTGTGCTCGGCCTCCCTAAAGCAGCAAAATTCTTTGAAGGGGTTGCTGACACTCATTTTCCCTGGTCCCTCGCTCCAATTATCTGCTAAAGAAGCATCTCAGCTTCAGCGAGGCACATGCCTCTGCCACTCCTCCAAAACTGTGTTTGGCAAGGTTGCCATTATTCAATTCAAGGGACAACTCTGGCTTAATTTTGCTTGACTTGACAGGAGCATTTAGGATAGTTGATTCATTCCCTTCTAATTCAATTCCCCCATTCCTATTTCACTTTGCTTCCAGGATACTACACTTTCTTGATTTTTCCCCTCATTAGTTGTTCAGCAGCCTATTCTTTTCTGCAATCTCTTCATTTAGGGGTGCTCCAGGTCTCCATTCTTGCTCCTCCCCCATATCTATTCTCACTGCCTTGGTACAGCCAGCCTTAGATGCCATCTGTATGTCAATGGCCTCAATGTTTATACTTGCAGTGTCAGCCTCTCTCTTGGACTCCAAACTCCTGTGGTCTCCACTGAGATTTTCAACACAAACCTCAAACCTAACAGGTGTTCCCCATCTTCCTCCACCCTAAACCTGTTGCACCCCGATCTCCTCATCTTAGTTATGCTCCTTTAGGCCAAAATCCTTGCAGCCCTCTGATTCTTCCTTTTCATCCATGTCCATGTTATCAGTCAAACACATAAGCATTGTGGCTCTTCCCATCTCAAGCCTCCCAAAGTGTTGTGATTATGGGTGTGAGCTACCACACCTGGCTGGTTTACATGTATCACTCACTTAAACTTCACAGCAGCCTCAGAGAGTGTACCCTAACATTACTCCCCTTTTTTAGGTTCAGAGAAATAGAGAGAGCAATGGTCAGTATAGGGCAAAGCTGGGGAAGGGGTGAACCAGGCAATTTATTTCCAAACCTTCCAAACCAGGCAACTCCTTGATAAAGAACAGTGATTCTATCTCCAAGTTTTCTCACTTGGAAACTTTTGCAATAATGAAACCTTGAGTTTTCAATTTTTAAGTCCAATTGTTATACAGGCTCTTCGACTTAGTAATTAGCAGTAATAATAGTAATAACATCTTGTCCTGTGCTGAAAAATCTGACACTCACTAAAGCAGCAAATCTAAATAATTGATATTAATTACATGAGGTTTTTAGAAATAATCTGCCTGAAACAACTCTGAAATGAGAGGATTAAAAGGCAGAGATAATTCTCTGCAGCTACTGAAAAGGCTCTCTGCAGAGGCGAGACCAACACCAGCCCATCTGGCTCCGCATCTGCCTGGACCCATCCCCAGTTGCTCAGTATTCATTCTGTAACCAGGAGAATCACTCAGACCACTCACTGGTCAGTGAACAGATCTCTCATTGTGTTTCCAGAAATTCGTCCCTTCCCAAGCTAAACAGTTCTGCTTTCTCCTCCTCTAGCTGATATTAATTTTACGACTAAAGAAATACAGACATGTATTTCTGGTTGGAATGACTTTCCTATGACTGCCATGAAAACACCACAGTCTAGGAGGCTTAAAACAATAGGAATGAATTTTCTTACAATTTGGGGGACCTCTCACGATGTATGATGATTGTGTGTTTGCTATGTTTTATTTTATTTCTTCTGAGGCCCTTTTCCTTGGCTGGTGACTGGCTGTCTTCTTTCTGTGTCTTCTCATGGCCTTTCCTTCACAGAGTCTTATCTGTTCTTCTCATAAGGACACCAAAATTCTCATAAGGACCCACTCTAATGGCCTCATTAATTACATGTCTAAAGACCCTATCTCCAAACAAAATCAAATGCTGAGGTACTGGGGGTTAGGGCTTCAATGTAGGAATTTGGGGTGGGGTGCAATTCAGCCCTCACATTGCTAGATATCACTGTCTTGAAGCTGATCTTGTTCTGTCACCTCCACCTCCAGAGACACCTCCAGTATCCCCTCCCCGTCCAGGGACATTCTTTAGCAAGGCAATGGGAGAGTCTGAGCCTATGGGCAATTACTGTTCAGCCATCCTAATTTCTGTTTCCACAAAGATTGAAGCATTAGGCTACAGATATCCCCATTCATAGTCTGCGTGTGACTTTTAGGAAGGAAGAAGGAGGAAAGAAGACACATTAACTGAGCACCTATTCAGCCTAGGAGCAATGCAAGAATATCTTTTATGTACTGTAGCTCATTTAAAACTCTCAAGAACCAGCTGGGCGTGGTCACTCATACCTGTAATCCCACCACTCTGGGAAGCCAAGGTGGGAAAATCTCTTGAGATCAGGAGTTGGAGACCAACCTGAGCAAGGGCAAGTCCCATCTCTACTAAAAACAGAAAAATTATCCGAGTGTTGCAGCGGGTGCCTGTACTCCTAGCTACTCCAGAGGCTGAGGCAGAAGGGTCCCTTAAGCCCAGGAGTGTGAGGTTGCTGGAAGCTAGGCTGATGCCATGGCAAATTAACCTGGACAACAAAATGAGACTCTGTCTCAAAAACAAACAAGCAGATAATAGAACTCTCAACAACCTTATGAGATGGGTACCATCTGAGTTTTAAGATTTAAAAAAGATGGGTCTCAAAGAGTTTAGCAATCTGGTCAAAAAGTCAAACAATTAATAACAAACTACACGTTTAAATTCAAGGCTAGAAGAGAAAGAGAAAAAGAGAGAGAAAGGAAGAAGTAAATAAATGTGGGGTGATGGCATGGGAGTGAGATAGAGAGAGAAACTCAATTACATTAAAAACCAATAGGACCACTAATCACAGCAGAAAAATTTAAATTCATATTTCTCCCCAAATAAACAATTACATAACAAAATAAAAGAAAGCAGCATGGCGTACAATCTATGGCCACCTATTCACTTCACCATGATATCTTCCAGCCTCCCCTGACACCCATCATGCAGGCCCCAGAACACTGTGCATGTCACAACAGTAGGCCTAAAACTTCAATGCAGCCACATGAGAGGAAAGGTGGGCTTCCCATTCTCCTGGTTCCAGGTGGAGTACTTGTATTTTTCCATCTCTAATTATCAACACTTTGGACTAATTAATTCTGCTTGAAGATAAAAGTTCCATAAGAACCATGTGGGAGGCAGGGACAGGGAGAAGTGAAATAGCAAATGTCAAGGATTCTCAAGGACTGGGGTGACTGCATGAGAAGTTCCATGTCTGATCTCACTGCTCTGCTAGCCTTTGACAGAGAAGATTGGGAGGAGAGACAGCTCATCATACCTACCAGTGGGCATGAAGATTATGGATCAGGTAATTCTTAGGAATTTTGAGAAGTGTCTATGTCTGTAGACTGATTTGAGGATTCACTGGGTGTAAACACATCCTGACTGGGAAACACTGACCTTGCTGGTCCTCAGGTTTCCTGATTAATTTCAGGGTGACTTGTGCCCTGTATCCTAATGGATCCAGTTCCTCCAACAGCCTCAGGATTGTACCTGCTGATCACACAGGATCACGTGGATAGGAGGTAGGTACATGAAGATAAAAGGCAGATTAATGAACAGTTTTAGCAATTCCTAGGAGTGAAGGTTAGTTAAATATCTTTTCCTAATGTTAAGTTGAGCTCATGTTAAGGGTCAACATTAAAAGGCCCCAGAGGTTTTATAAATAAAGCAGACTGACCAAAGATTGGATTATAATAGGACACAGATGTGGGTCCTGGAGGCCGCCTATAAAGACAGACACCCATTCCAGAGAATAGCACCTGACCTCCTCACTACCTCTCCAAGAAAATAGAAAAGAAAGAACTCAACCTTCTTGAGGACCATGTCCCAAACTAGACCTTGGCTGCTCTGGCTCTATTCCTTATGTCTTTTTTAAGTGAGGAGGAAGATGATAGAGAACAGCATTTTGAAGTCATAATCTCTGAGAACACAAGCTGGGACACACTTTGGCTTGCCCTAAATTGAATGCAGTTTTATACATGGACATAAAAATAGACATTTTTGGAGCCTTCTCCAGATAATTACTTGGTAACCCCCCTTTTGGATTCTAGCCGATCTATTATAATGCTGCTATGAACTTTATTTTGTACTACACCAGGGAGGGGGAGGGAAAAAGACTGAGAAGTTAGAGTATTCAGATATTACATGTTATAAAGGGGTCATAAAAATCAGTGTAAAATTTAATGCATAAGGGCTGTGGGCACCCAACCATTCAAGTTAGGAGATAAGGCAGATGGGAAAGTAGGGTCGAGCTTCCAGAAAGTAGTATAGTATATTTTCTCTAACTTTACTAACACATGTACAATAGTACTCCTCCTTGCCAACCCATCTGTGAGTTAAACATGTTTTGAGCCATGTTTTGGAACCAATTTCTTATTTGGAGAAAATAGCCATCATCATAATAAAGTAAAAATAGCACTTATTGAACTTGTTCAATGTGGTAGGCACTGTGCCAGACAGTTATATTATCAGTAAATTCTCATAACAGTCCTGAATGTTTTTATTGTTCCATTGCATAAATGAGACTTGATAGATGTTAAGATCCAAGCCCATGTCACACATTGAATTCATGGCTATTTACCTCCAAAAGCCTCTATCTTCCACAACTATGTATCCAGAGGTCATTTTCACATACAGAGCCTATTGTGGGCACTTCACACACAACATTTATTGATTTAATGAATCCTATGCAAAGGAATCACGGTTTCTTCTTTGAAACCCTCAAGCAGAACTCAGAATTTTAGCTTTTTAATCAGCTTCAAAGGGTTTCCCCTTGGTTAATGTGCAACCATTAACTTCAAGATGTAGGCTGCTACTCATTGGAGGGCCATGAACTGGTCCTCAAATTAATACAGTATTATTAATAAACTCAAATTAATTACAGTAGCACCTCTGGAAGTTGACCACCCAAAGGACTATATTAAACTGTGCCAGTCAACACACAGAAGTGGTCAACATAAGGAAGTAGCCCTACTCTACATTGAGGACACGTGATGCACATGGTGCCTCTGTAAAAGAGGTCAATTTAAAGAGGTGGTCATGTAGGGAAGTGGTCAACTGTGGATCTTCAACTGTACTTTGTGAAACTCATGAATTCTTAATGATATAATGAAGTAGTACCAACTGACAGTGCGGACTCTAAAGCAGTGATTTCAACTAGTGTGACGTGACAGGATCTTAGGAATGCCATGAAAATTTTTAAATATTATTAATTCAATTATTTTTGAAAGAAGCTTATAGCACAGTAAATCTATTCTTTTTTTAACTTTTTTTTTGATAAACATAATTTAAGTGTGTTACAGAAGTTCAACTATAGGCTCAAGTGTGCCGTGAGATTAAGAAAAGTTTGAAAAACACTGCTCAAAAGCTATTGTCTAGCTTGAAAGACTCATTTTACCATTTCCTGGAAACATATGGACTCACCAAAATTGGCACACAAATTTTTATGGCAACATTATTCCGAAAAGCCAAAAAAAGGAAACACCCCAAATATCAATGAACTGATGAGCAGAGAAATATATGTATAGGAATACAATGCATAGCATGTGACCAGAACAAAAAATACAGTCCTGATCCAGGGCTACAACACAAATAAACCTTGAAAACATTGCATGAAATGAAAGAAGCAGGTCAAAAAATGCCACATATTATATGATTCTATTTGTGTGAAATAACTGGACTAGGCAAATCCATAGAAATAGAATTATTGGAACGAAGGCTACCTAGGGCTTTAGGCAAGAGGCCTGCTGAATGGTATAGGGTTTCTTTTTTGGGGTGATGAAATACTCTCAAAATTAACTCTGGTGGTAGTTACGAGATCTGTGAATATACTAAGAAACACTGAATTGTAAAAAGTAAATAAATAAATTGAATATTGTGGCTTCAAAGAAAGTAACAGAACAAAATGATACAAACTAAGTTACATCATCATGAAAGAGGGTCATAAGATATTAGTGGGATAGTGGTAGAGAAGTAGAAGAAAATAATATCAAAATTAATAGCCTGAGAAACAGGTGCAGTTCAGCTCATGTTTCAAATTAGAAATCAATACAGTCCTTAAATCTTTATAGAGAAATAAATCCTACCAGAATCCTTTTCTTCTGGGTAATATGGTGTGGTGACACCTACGGGTAAAATAAATGCCTTGTCACACACAGCGTTAACACCTAGGATTATACACTAACAGTCTACCCAAATAAAAAAAAAAATAAGAAAAATATATGCAGGGCAATTGAGTTATTGTCCTTGTAAAACTCTGAAATAATTCTCTTGCTTGATATGTTTCAAATCTAAAAGATAGGTCCTGTGAATTCTGCATCAGTAACAGTTCTCCATCTGCCTGTTCTAACCACCACCAACATCTTATTATCCCACGCGTGCGTGCTTGGCATTGCTGTCCAAATACCCCTGCTTCGTGCCATTTACTTCTTTCCAATATATTCAATGTGATGCTGTCAATTAATTTTAAAACATGGATTTTATCATTAATTTAACTATCCAAAAATATTCAGACTGTCACTGATTCTAAAAAAAAAAAATTAAAGTTTTTTATTTCAGTACTCAAAGATAATCTTTACCATATACCAGACTATTTACCAAAAATTACCTTCTAATTCTCCTGCTTAAGCATTCTTTCCCAATGAGTCGTCTTCTGTTTTCATTTATCTTTTCCACACGCCTCTCTGTCAGCATATACAAAGCCTACCAACCTTTAACAATTCATTTGCTTCTTGTTTTGTCACTTAATGCAAATATAAAACTTTACATTACTTAAAACTTGAAGCATTCTCTGACTCTTCCAGGCTACCATGATTTCTGGCTTAACTGCTTCTTTGTCATTCCTTAGGTATTTATCATATCCCTTTTTGTATACCCAACTAGATTTTAGTCATTTCCATAGTATCAGTCAGTAACTTAAGATTTTTGGAAACGTTTCTATAGATATAGTCAGTGCTCAATAAAAACAGTTTATGAATAAATCAAGAGAAGTGTCATCAACCGAGTAGAATCATGGAGTTGAAGAAGAACAAAAAATGTTGAGAGGAAGACCTTATAGATCATTTAGCCTGATCATGTTATAACATAATTGGGGAAACTGAGTTCTAAATATGGAAAGAGGTAGGTAGAAGATCCAACATTTGTTCAATGGAAGACCCAAGACTAGACTCTAGTTTTCTTTTTTTTTTTTTTGTAGAGACAGAGTCTCACTGTACCGCCCTCGGGTAGAGCGCCATGGCGTCACACGGCTCACAGCAACCTCTAACTCTTGGGCTTACGCGATTCTCTTGCCTCAGCCTCCCGAGTAGTAGACTCTAGTTTTCTAATTACTACTCTTTACTCCTCCCCACCACGCCCAACACCCACTGAGAACATGTTGCCTAAATCTCAGTGCTTTTTTTAATGTAATATCATCCTAGAAATGAATGAATTTTCCAAGCTTGTTCTCAGGTGGGCATGTGGTGATGGAAGAGGGGCAGGCCATCCTATATCTATTCTGAAGCCTTGCAAAGAGGCTCAGGGAAATAGGAAGCTGGTGTCTGGTCTGGTCTATTGCAATAGTAGTTATCCAAGAACAAAAAGTAGACACATTGAATACAATGCACTCTTGGACTCATACCACAACTCCAAATTCAGATACCCTTCTTTCCCTGGGGAGAAATCTAGGCTTACTGCTACTCAGGGCATCTTCTTAGTGGGAGAAGAAATAGTTGATACTTAGCACCATATTACAAATGGAGGGACAGCAGGATGCATGATTTAGATGAGTAACTACATGAGCCACTGTCTCTTGTCATTACTGTGTTTACCCATTACAATGGCATTTTAATTCTGAATCTACTTTCAACTAACTGTATGTTCTTTATTGTCTATATTAAGCTCTCTGAATCTTGGCTTTCCCAGACAAAAGTGCTGGGAAATAATAATGAGGCTTCTCATTCTAAAATTTCATGGTTTGGATATCTACCATGTATACAACAGTACAGAGGTTATGAGTTTGTGAAGACCTTTCACAGTATCTCAGGCCATCCTTACTACCTGTGATCAGGAAGTACAGGTACCATTAAACCAATTTTATAGATAAGGTTAAGGAGAAGTGAAGACCATAGGCCAATTACTAGCAGAACTAGAACCCAGGTCTTCAAGACCAGGAGTCAGTAAATAATAGCCTAAAGGCCAAATCTGGTGTGCCACATATATTTGTAAATAAAGTTTTATTGGAACACAGACACACTCATTGTATTATCTATTATCTATGGCTGTTTCCTGCACGTGGTAAAGCAACAGAGTTGAGTAAGTTTAACAAAGATTTGACCCAGAAAGCCAGAAATGTTAAGTTTTTGGTCCCTTACCAAAAAAAAAAATATATAGATAGATAGATAATATATTATAAATATGTATATTATATGTATTATGTTATATATTACAAATATTATATATATATAACGTATCAACCTCTGTTCTAGCATATAGGTTTGTGATTTTCCATCATAATATCTAACTTCTAGTTCAGCAAGACCACTCTAATTCTTCTTGACATCATTGTAATTAGACATTTACCCCTGTTCTGTGGCCCCTATCTCCCAAGACTGGGTTAGAAAATCACTTGCAGAATGGGCTGCAAGAATTAAATTCATCTAATTCAGAAATCAGCATATACCTTATACATTTCTATTTTTAAATACAGTGGTGGAAAAATCAAAGAAGAAAAAAAAGGAAGTGTTGAATCACTTACACACCTGCAAGAGAAAAGAGCAGGGCTGCAATACAAATGCACTGGTGTCATTAGAATCACGGGGCCGTTAAGCACTAGCAGCGGTAAAACACATAAAGCCACAGTCACCAGCCTAAAGCCTTTCAACTGCAGCAAAGCACACAGCTTAAAAACAGAAGTGAGCCCTAGAAAAACTGCCGAAATCTCTGAGGTGTGATTGAGCTCTCAGATGTAAGCATTGAGCAAGGATGTTTACTCGGTGTCACAAACTCCACAGTCGCAGAAATATTCAGTAACTGAGTATTACGGGGCTTTCTGATTCGGTGCACACATATGTGTGTGATATTTCAATTGTTACAACTTCATTGCTTTTGTAACTGTTTTTAATTACTCATGAGACCATTTCTCAGTACGGGCTGAGCATATGGGCACTTTGCATTTTTAAAATCCTACTTTTGGAGTTATCCATGGGCTGAAAGAAAACTAGCTTTTTTTTCTTCTGCAAGTGTAAGCAAGGTATTTTGAAAGCCTTCACACTAGCAACCCTAAGGGAAGCAGCCTACGTGGTCCCCACTGGGTCACTTCCATGAGAGCTCTCCCCTGGAGAAGTTCACGCACAATGGTATGTGTGTTTCTGTTTGCAGAAGCTATTCAGCCATTCATTGGACAAAGATTTATTGAAAAAAAAATCACTGGCATTGTGGACCCAACTCTGGATGAGGAGAAGAAAATAAATGGAAAAAGATCCTTGATTGATAATATCTGTTCACTATGAGGTAATCATTGACTCATTCATTCATTTTGCAACTGTTTATAAGGACAATTGGCATGCTGAGAACTGTGCCAATCTCTGCAAATACTGATAGAATAGTTTATGTATATATTTTCTGCTTTTATTGAGCTTAAATAATTTTATAATGTATGTAAGAATTGACAAGTCATATAACCAAAAAAGGACTCGTACCTAGAACATATAAAGAACCCTTGTAACTGAATTTTTAAAATAAGATAGAAACGTCAATATAAGTTTCTATTCTGAAAAGTTTACAAATGTGCAAAAGATGTGTACAAACATTTCACAGAAGAGAATAGATAATCACTTCATCATTGATTATGAGAATTGCAAACTATAATATGATACCACTAAATATCTATTTGAAAAGGGCTAGGATTAAAAACCCAGAAAATACTAAGTGTTAACAAGGATGTGGCATAACTGAAACTCTTCCTTATTGCTGCTGGTGGGATTGTTGATTGATAAAAACCCCTTGGAAAACTGTTTTGCACTGTCAACCGAAGGAGAACATACCCCATGACTTTGTATTTTCTATCCTAGGAAATACATTCAATTTATTCCTATGTTCACCAAAAAATACAAACTAGAATTCTCAGAGCAGCACTGTCTGCAATAGCACCAATATGAAAACTCTCCACATGATCTTCAACAATAGAATGGAATAAATACACTGTGGAATATTCTCCCAGTGGGATTTTTTTTTTTTTTTTTTGAGACAGAGTCTCACCTCGTCACCCTGGGTAGAGTGCAGTGGCACCACAGCTCTCAGCAACCTCAAACTCCTAGGCTCAAGGGATCCTCTTGCCTCAGAGGCAAAATAGCCGGTACTATACGCACCCACCACAACAACTGGCTGATTTTTTTATTTTTATTTTTAGTAGAGATAGGGGTCTCACTCTTGCTCAGGGTGGCCTCAAACTCCTGAGCTCAGGCACTCCACCTGCCTCGGCTTCCCAGAATGCTAGAATTATAGCCATGAGCCACTGGGCCTGGCTCACCCAATGGGATATTATATAGCAAAGAGTAAATGATCTCCAACTTCATGTAGTAATATCAGTGATTCTCACAAACATAACATTGAATCATGGATAGATAATAGACAGAAAGATAATAGGTAAGAAAGTAAAGATGGTTAGCTTAGTGATTCGATTTATTTAAGATGCCCATCGATCCATGAATGGATTAATAAATTGTGGTATATGTACACCGTGGAATATTATGCAACCTTAAAAAAGATGGAGACTTTACCTCTTTCATGTTTACATGGATGGAGCTGGAACATATTCTTCTTAGTAAAGTATCTCAAGAATGGAAGAAAAAGTACCCAATGTACTTAGCCCTACTATGAGGCTAATTTATGGCTTTCATATGAAAGCTATAACCCAGTTATAACCTAAGAATAGGGGGAATGGGGAGAGGCAGGGGAGGGGAGAATGGGCAGAGGGAGGGTGATTGGTGGGATTACACCTGCAGTGCATCTTACAAGGCTACATGTGAAACTTAGTAAATGTAGAATATAAATGTCTTAACAAAATACTAAGAAAATGCCAGGAAGGCTATATTAAACAGTGTGATGAAAATGTGTCAAACGGTCTATAAAGCCAGTGTATGTGCCCCATGATCGCATTAATGTACACAGCTATGATTTAATTAAAAAACATAAAATAAGATAAGATAAAATATAAAACTAATCTGTGGTTTTGGAAGTCAAGATGGTGGTTACTCTTGGAGTGGGCATAACGAAGTTGTAACCAAAGTGAGGGATGAGGGGTTTCTAAGGTCTGCTAGCACTTTCTTTCTTCTTTGGTGTTCCAGTCACCTGGGTGCGTTCAGCTTAGGAAAACCTATTGAGCTGTACATGTATGATTTATTTTGTTACAAGTGCATATAAGGAAATCCACAATACAGAGTTAAAGTCCAAAGTGAGTTTATGGGATGAAGCCATCCTTTTCCTACAGGGAATAGTTTCCAGAGGTTGCCTTGGTTCTAAGCTCTGGAGAATGGAGATGGTTTCTTATGGTTTTGTTTTTTTTTTTTTGCCTTTAATTATGTATTTCTTTCTTTTTATTGCTAAATCATAGCTGTGTACATTAGTGCAATCAAAGAGTACAATGTGCTGGTTTCATATAAAACCTGAAATATTCTCATCAAACTGTTCAACGTAGCCTTCATGGCATTTTCTTAGTTATTGTATGTAGACATTTGTATTCTGCCTTTAGTAAATTTCACCTGTACCCATTCTAAGATCCACGGTAGGTGTGGTTCCACCCATTATCCTCCCTCCACCCTAACCTCCCCCCTCCCTTCCCCTTCCTTGGCCCTTTCCCCATAGTCTTGTGCTATAGTTGGCTTATAGCCTTCATGTGAAAGCTATAATTTAGTTTCATAGTAGGGCTGAGTACATTGGATACTTTTTCTTCCATTCCTGAAATAGTTTGCTAAGAAGAATATGTTCCAGCTCCATCCAGGTACACATGAAAGAGGTAAAGTCTCCATCTTTCTTTAAGGCTGCATAATGTTCCATGGTATACATGTACCACAATTTGCTAGTCCATTCGTGGGTCGATGGGCACTTGGGCTTCTTCCATAACTTAGCAATTATGAATTGGGCTGCAATAAACATTCTGGTACAGATGTCTTTGTTATATTGTGATTTTTGGTCTTCTGGGTATAAACCAAGTGAAGGAATTATAAGATTGAATAGCAGGTCTATTTTTAGGTCTCTAAGTATTCTCCATACATCCTTCCAGAAGGAACATATTAGTGTGCATTCCCACCAGCAGTTTAGAAGTGTGCCCTTTTCTCCACATCCACGCCAACATCTCTGGTTTTGGGATTTTGTTACTGGGGTTAGGTGATATCTCAAAGTAGTTTTGATTTGCATTTCTCTGATGATTAAGGGTGATGAGCTTTTTTTCATGTGTCTATAGATCATGCATCTGTCTTCTTTAGAGAAGTTTCTCTTCCAGTCCCTTGCCCACCCTGAGATGGGATCACGTGTTCTTTTCTTGTTAATACGTTTGAGTTCTCTGTGGATTCTGGATATTAGACCTTTATCGGAGGTATAACTGCAAATATTTTCTCCCATTCTGAGGGCTGTCTGCATGCTTTACTTAATATGTTCTTCGCTGTGCAGAAGCTTTTTAGTTTGATCAGGTCCCAGTAGTGTATTGTTGATACTGATTTAATTGCCTGGGGAGTCCTCATCAGAAAATATTCACGCGGGCCAATTCCTTTAAGAGTTTTCCCTGCACTTTCTTCAAGTATTTTTATAGTTTCATGTCTTAAGTTTAAATCTTTTATCCAGTGACAGTCTATCTTAGTTTATGGTGAAAGGTGTGGGTCCAGCTTCAATCTTCTACAGGTTGCCAGCCAGTTCACCCAGCACCATTTGTTAAATAGGGAATCTTTTCCCCACTGGATGTTTTTAATGGGTTTGTCAAAGATCAAATAACCATAAGTAGCTGGATTCATCTCTTGGTTCTCTATTCTGTTCCAGACATCTACTTCTCTGTTTGTGTGCCAATACCATGCTGTTTTGATCACTATCGATTTATAGTACAGTCTCCGGTCTGGTAGCATGATTCCTCTTGCTGTGTTTTTATTACTGAGTAATGTTTTGGATATTCGAGGTTTTTTCTGATTCCATATAAAATGAAGTATTATTCTTTCAAGATCTTTAAAATATGACAATGGAGCTTTAATAGGAATTGCATTAAAATTATATATTGCTTTGGGTAGTACAGACATTTTAACAATGTTGATTCTTCCCAGCCATGAGCACGGTATGTTTTTCCATTTGTTAACATCTTCAACTATTTTTTTTCTTAAACTTTCATAGTTCTCTTTGTAGAGATCTTTCACATTCTTTGTTAGGTATACTCTTAAATATTTCATCTTCTTTGGCACTACTGTGAAAGGAATAGAGTCCTTGACTGTTTTTACTGCTTGGCTATTGTTGGTATATATAAAGGCTACTGGTTTATGAATGTTGATTTTGTAGCCTGAGACATTGCTGTATTCCTTGATCACTTCTAAAAGTTTTGTAGTAGAATCCCTAGTTTTTTCCAGATATACAATCATATCATCTGCGAAGAATGAAAGTTTGATCTCTTCTGACCCTATGTGGATACCCTTGATCGCCTCTTCTTCCCTAATTGCAATGGCTAAAACTTTCATTACAATGTTAAAGAGTAATGGAGACAATGAGCACCTTGCCTGGTTCCTGATCTAAGTGGAAATGATTTCAATTTAACTCCATTCAATATGATATTGGCTGTTGGTTTGCTGTAGATGGCCTCAATTAGTTTAAGAAATGTCCCTTCTATACCAATTTTCGTAAGTGTTCTGATCATGAAGGGATGCTGGATATTATCAAATGCTTTTTCTGCATCAATTGAAAGAATCATATGGTCCTTATTTTTTAGTTTATGTGCTGAATTACATTTATAGATTTACGTATATTGAACCAGCCTTGAGACCCTGGGATAAATCCCACTTGGTCGTGGTGTATAATTTTTTTGAGGTGGTGTTGTATTCTGTTTGTTAGGATCTAGTTGAGTATTTTAGCATCAATATTTATTAGTGATTTCGGTCTGTAATTTTCTTTTCTTGTTGGGTCTTTCCCTGGTTTGGGGATCAAGGTGATGTTTGCTTTTTAGAATGTGTTGGGTAATATTCCTTCTTTTTCTATATTTTGGAAGAGGTTTAGTAATATAGGTACTAGTTCTTCTTTAAAGGTTTGGTAAAATTCTGATGTAAAGCCATCTGGTCCTGGGATTTTCTTTTTAGGGAGATTTTGTGTAGTTGATGCTATTTCAGAACTTCATATAGGTCTGTTCAACATTTTCACTTCATTCTGGCTGTCTTGGTAGGTGGCATACTTCCAGGTATTGGTCAATTTCTTTCAGATTTTCATATTTCTGAGAGTAGAGTTTCTTGTAGTATCTGTTAAGCATTTTTTGAATTTCTGACGGGTCTGTTGTTATTTCATCGTTACCATTTCTGATTGATGAAATTAGAGATTTTACTCTTTTTTTCCTGGTTAGGTTGGCCAAACGTTTATCTATTTTATTGATATTTTTAAAAAAACCAAGTTTTGGACTTATTGAACTGTTGTATAATTCTTTTGTTTTCATTTTTATTTAATTCTGCTCTGATTTTGGTTATTTCTTTTCTTCTGCTGGGTTTGGAGTTGGAGTGTTCTTCCTTCTCCAGTTGCTTGAGATGTCCCATTAAGTTATTAACTTCCTCTCTTTCCGTTTTCTTGAGGAAGGCTTGCAGTGCTATAAATTTCTCTCTTAGGACTGCCTTTGCAGTATCCCAGAGGTTCTGGTAATTTGTGTCTTCTTTGCCATTTTGTTCCAAAAATTTGGTGATTTCCTTCTTAATCTCATCTATAACCCATCTATCCTTCAGCATAAGGTTGTTTAGCTTCCATGTTTTTGTATGGGTATGCAGGTTCCTGTTGTTATTGAGTTCAACTTTTATTCCATGATGGTCTGAGAAGATGCAAGGAATAATTTCTATTTTTTAAATTTGCTGAGGTTAGATTTGCGGCCTAGGATGTGGTTGATTTTGGAGTATGTTCTGTGGGCTGATAAGAAGAATGTGTATTCAGTTTTGTTGGGATGAAATTTTCTATAGATGTCTGTTAATTCCAGATGTTGAATGGTTAAGTTTAAATCTAAAATTTCTTTGCTTAGCTTCATTTTGGAGGATCTATCCAGCACTGCTAAAGTGGTGTTAAAATCTCCAACTACTGTGGAACTGGAGGAAATCAAGTTGCTCACATCTGTTAGAGTTTGTCTTATAAATTGAGGTGCATTCTGGTTGGGTGCATAAATATTAATAATTGAAATCTCATTGTATTGAGTATTACCTTTAACAAATATGAAGTGTCCATCCTTATCCTTCCTTATTTCGGTTGGTTTAAAGTGTATTGCATCTGCAAATAGGATTGCAATGCCTGCTTTTTTCTGCTTTCCATTTGCCTGGAGTATAGATGACCATCCCTTCACCTTGAGTCTATATTTGTCTTTTAATGGAAGATGCTATTCTTGTATGCAATAGATATCTGGCTTGAGTTTTTGTATCCAGTCAGCCAACCTGTGCCTCTTTAGAGGATAATTTAAATCATTCACATTAATTGAGAATATTGATAAGCCTTTCATGAGTCCGGTGGACATTTTTAATCCTTTTGTGACTGTGGAAGTTGGATTTTGATCAAAATTTTCTGGGTGGGTTTACTTTTGTGGTGAAGGATTATGCTGGTCTTTATGGAGGCTAGGTCTGAGAATATCCTGGAGAGCTGGTTTAGTTATGGCAAATTTCTTCAACATGTGAATGTCGTTAAAGTATTTGATTTCTCCATCATAAATGAAACTCAGTTTAGCTGGGTACAGGATCCTGGGTTGAAAGTTATTTTGTTTTAGGAGATTAAAAGTCGATGACCATTGTCTTCTAGCTTAAAAGTTTTCAGCAGAGAGATCTGCAGTTATTCTAATATTCTTGTCCTTGTGGGTGATGGTTTTCTTTCATCTGGCTGCTTTCAGAATTTTCTCCTTCATATTAACTTTAGTGAAATTGATTATGATGTGTCTGGGGGATGTCTTATTTGGGTTGAGTTGTGCTGGAGTTCTGAAACTGTCTGCTATCTGAATTTCAGAATCTCTTGGCATGTCTGGAAAGTTCTTCTTCATAATCTCATGGAGAAGAGACTCTGTGCCTTGTGAAGCCACTTCATTGCTTTTGGGGATCCTTATAAGATGAATATTATTTTTCTTCAAATTATCCCAGAGGTCTCTGAGAGAGTGATCTATTTTTGCCCTCCATTTATCTTCCTCTTTGAGAGTTTGGGAGCGTTCAAAAGCTTTGTCTTCAATGTCAGAAACCGTTTCTTCTGCTTGCTCCATTCTGCTACTGAGGGATTCTACTGTGTTTCTCAGATCTTTGAGGTCAGCAACTTCTTGTCCGAATGTGTCAAAATCTTTCGTCATTTGGTCTTTGAATTCGTTGAATTCTTGAGATATCTTTTGGGTTACTGCTTAGAATTCTAATTCGATCTTATTTGCTATCCAGATTCTAAATTTGATTTCTGACATCTCAGCTATTTGTGCATGGGATCTTGTGCTGTGTCTGCCCCATTGATCCTTGGGGGAGTTGATCTATTCTGATTATTCATATTGCCAGAGTTTTTCTGTTGATTTCACCTCATGATTGTTTTTCACCGTTGCCTCTGGATGTCCTCAGAGTTGGGGAGGTGTCTCTTCAAGATTAGACTCCAGCGGGATCACTCTGTTGTTGCTGGATCTTTGTAGGGAGTGACCCTATGTAGTTCCTCTGGGGCTGCCCCAGCCAGGGAGTTCTGGTTGTGGAAGCAGCTCCAGAGTGTGACACACCCGGATCCAGCAACAGGGCGGGAGGTGGTGCTCATGGTTCTGGGAGTGCCTGGTGCCCAGTGACTTTGGCACAGAGACCCCAAGGCTACAGCAGTCTCTGGCCAGGAGAAGGGCTCTGCACAAAGGCAGGGAGGGCTCCAGAGGGCATGTGGCTACCAGAGGAGCGGGCCAGTGTGGAGGCTGGGAAGATACGGGAGGGAGGATGCAGGGTTGCGTGGCTCCCGCAGTTTCTGTCAGGGCATGCAGAGGCCTGGTGCATGTGAGTCGCGGGTCTGGGGTCATGGCACAGCTCTTATGGAGGTCCAGGCAGCACCAAGCCCAGGAGTTTGAGGTTGCTATGAGCTGTGATGCCATGGAGCTCTACCCATGGCAACAGCCCAAGGCTCCAGTATGCCCAAACCATTCTCACTCTGCCCCTGAGGGTTAAGGCTGTAAGGTAGCTCAGTCCCCACCTTTAGGCTGGTCAGTCACTAGATTACTAGCTCCCGCCTGATTCTTGCTCTGCGACCCTGAGGGTGGAGCTTGCCGGGGCAGTTGTCTCACAATGGCTCCCTGCGGCCCACAGCCGAACACTATTAGCTCCATCCAGCTCAGCGGCTCAGTCTGGGGCCCTAGACAATGCCCAAAGTTCTCCGCACTCCTGCTGAAGCTCTCCCCAAGGCAGTTCAACTGAGTGCCAAGTCGAAAAACACTGAAACAGTTCACAGGTAAGGCCTTTCCAGTTTGCAGTCTCACTGCTGTTTGTACTTATGGCTGCTGGTGGAATTAGGTCAATCCAACACCTGCAACCACTTGCCAGTTTTCCACTGTTTTTGTCCTCCTCTTGGGATCCAGAAGTCCCTTGCTGACTCCCTGTATTCTCAAAGGGATGATTATAGGCAGATCCCACAAGCCAGAGATTCCTAGAGTCTTATCTCCCCAGATTCACCATGCCCAGTTGCAGGGAAGCTGTTATTCAGCTGCCATCTTGCTTCACCAACTCTCTTCTACTATTATGGAGGCTGAGAAGTTGAAGTTTGAGGGGCTTTACCTGGTAGGAACTTTTTTCCTGGTTGGGGCTGTGTAGAGTCAGTCTAAAGTGGCAGAGGCATGGCTTGCATGGAGGTTGAGCATGGAATGGAGATGGTTTTGACCCACAGAAAAGGGCTAATACCTTTCCTGTTAAGCCAAGTGTTCTTTATAGAAGAGTGAGCATAGGAAAATAGGGAGCATTCAGTGGAATATGAGATCTGTGGGTGAAGGATTAGTAAAGCTAGACAGGTGGGCCTGAGCCAGAACGTGGGCCTCCTTGATGGAGCTACTTGGCTTTGAGACATGGGCACGGGCAGTGGGGAGCCATGGAAGGGTGCAAGTCAGGGAAGAGATAACCAGAGCTGTGTTCAGGGAAGATGAACCTCACAGTTGCATCACAGAATGAATTGGAAATTGAAGAAACTGGGAAAAGAAGGACCAATTTGGATATAATTGCAATGATCTGGGTGATACTGTAATTAGGCCTAAATTAGGGGGGTTCTATGAGTGGGAATGAGATAGGCATGTAAAAGGCATTATAGGAGCCAAAGCAACTCATTGAGTTTTTTGTTGTTGTTGAGGGAGAGGGAAGAGTCAAAGGAGGCCATTCTAGGCAATTAGAAGGTAAATCATGCCTCTAACAGAAATAGGTAAATTAGGGTCTCTTCCTCCAGGTAAGGGCTGAGCAACAAAATGGAGACAGCGTGAATTCCTGACAATTGTAGAATATTCCACTAGCCCAGATAATCTCTTTGGATCCCTGTGTGGCAGAGAAATACAGTCGTGTTTATGTCACTGTTAGTTTGCATCTCTCTCTGTTGCAAAATTGATGTCTTTTCTTTTTTTTTTTTTTTTTTTGTGGTTTTGGGCCGGGGCTGGGTTTGAACCCACCACCTCCGGCATATGGGACCGGCGCCCTACTCCTTGAGCCACAGGCGCCGCCCATCAAAATTGATATCTTAAATAATTCAGATCCCAAGCTTGTAGCTTTGATCCCTGAGCTATTTATATTATATTAAACTATAATTTTCTAAGCAATAATTAGGTACACTATACTAGGCACCAGTGACAAAACAATTCATTAATGCTAAGCATACTCCCCAAACACCTGTGACCATTCCTGAAAATGTGTGGAAGTGTTTCAAACAGGGTTTACCTATACCATAATGTACACTTCAAAGTAGCTAGAAGAGGGGACTTGAAATGCTTCTAACATATGGAAATGATAATAAATACTCAAGGTGATGGATAAACTAACCCTGACTTGATCACTGCATATTTTATGCATGTAACAAATATTCCCACGTATATGTGAAATATTTAGTAGCAACAAAAAAAATTGCCATTCATGAGGCACCTTCAAACCCTGAGTTTATATATACATCCCAAGAACATTATAAATGAGGTCCTATTTTTATCCTTACAGATGAGGAAAATGAGCCACCAAGAAGTTAGAAAAACATCCCTCGAGGTGATATTGCTAATGGCTAGGATTTTCTGTCTCCAAAGTCCACTCTTAGTGACCGAATGGTACAGTCTCATAGAAAGAGGAAGAAGATAAATCAATTTGAATCTGTCTTGACCATTGACAAACAGAATTAGAAGCCTAGTCAAGAAAAGATCAAAGATTCCTCCTTCATGAAATGCAGGCTTTTACTCGGATTTCTTATGATAAAAAGTGACAGTTCCCAAAACCTCCTTCTTGCCTTACTATTGACAAACTGATTGAAGCAAGGAGAAAAGGATGGAGAGAAAAGGCAGAGCAGGATGTGACAGAGAGCATGTCCACCTGGCAGTCAAAGTTACGCCCTCGTGGGGTTGATGAACTAATTCAGAAGCCAGCTCGCCTTTGTGGGAATATCAGATGCTTTGGGGATAAGAGTACAACTCATGAAAGAGAGAAACTTGAAGTCGTTTCTATGAAAACAAACCTGAATGACATATTAAAGAAAACCATCATAATAATAAATTTTCCCGTTTCAAACAAGATGTCTTCTTTTTTCTTTCTTTCTTTTTTTTTGTTTTTTTTTGTTTTTTTGAGACAGTGTCTCAAGATGTCGTCCTGGGTAGAGTGCCATGGCCTCATAGCTCACAGCAACCTCCAATCTCCAGCTTGGGCTCAAGCCATCCTCTTGCCTCAGTTTTTCTATTTTTAGTAGAGACAGAGTCTCGCTTTTGCTCAGGCTAGTCTCGAACTCGTGAGCTCAAGCAATCCTCCAACCTCGGCCTCCCAGAGTGCTAGGATTACAAGCATGAGCCACCACGCCCGGCCTAAGATGTTTTCTTATTCTATGTATCTGATGTTTTCTTATTCTATGTACCTATTAGACTGCAGATAGTGGCTGGGTAGCTCACATTTGTAATGCTGACACTCTGGGAGGCTGAGGCAGGAGGATCCCTTGAGCAGAGTTTGAGACCAGCCTAAGCAAGAGCGAGAGCCTGTCCCCACTTGAAAATAGAAAAAGTAGCCAGATGTCATGGCAGGTACTTGTAGTCTCAGCTACTCAGGAGGCTGAGGCAGGAGGATCACTTGAGCACAGGAGTGTGAGGTTGCTATGAGCTAAGCTGATGCCATGGCACTAGGGTCTGGGGCAACAGAGTGATATTCTGTCTCAAAAACAAAATGAACAGCTGATATTTTTGTTCACAAGCATGTCATGGCTGGGGTGAAAGAGAGTTTTCATAGTGTGACTGTGTATTAAAAGTTCTGTATGGCTTCTTTGGTATTTGGTCCTCATTCAAGTGGAAGCACGGAAGCAGTTGACCTTCTCACCTGATCACAGAGTGAACTATGCAGGGTGGACGGACCTGCAGTTGATCTGGACCTGTGCCAGTCGGTAAAGTCAGGGATGACTTTGCTGCAGAAACTGCACAGGAAAACAGAGAGCTAAGGGAGAGGCTTCCCAGGAGACCAAAAAGAACAATTAGAAGGTGACGTAAGTATTATACAAGTACAAAACACTTAAGATTTGCAATTGGCTTGTGATCGGGATTAAGCTAAAGCAAGTAGAAATGAAAGAGGCCTCCTGGAGTCTTCTTTTCTCTCTCCCTTTCTCCTTCTCCACCCTGCAAAGCCATTCAGTAAGTTTAAAACCTCAGAAGTCTCCTGGCCGATGAGAACTTCCTGGAGAAAACCTTCTGAGCCCCGCAAAGGGTCCTGTCCCTTTCTTTTCTGTCAGCAAAGTGAAATACAAAGACAACAGGGACTCCATATAATCGGAAGCCTTTTATTCAGCTGTATAGAAATTTAAAATAATTTTCCACGTTATTCAGTGAAGCACTGGTACTCATTTTTCTTGAAAAAAATAATGAAGCTGATTTGGGCATTTTGCCCATTGACAAGAAATATAACTCCAAGTTCTTATTGTATTCATGGAAAACCCAATTCAAATTATAGCATGTTTTCCTCCAATATAATTTGCCACAAATGTCTGTGTATCAGTGTCTAAATAATATCTGTAATCTAAACTAGGAAACTATATATACAAATCAATAGAAGGGATATGTAATTACATAGGACTTATTTTATGTGCTATTTTTAGAAACTTGAGAAATGACCAGAGAAGGTGGTACAGAGCTAAGCTCCACCGATGTGAATAAAGACAACACACTGAAACCTTCCGTCCCACCACCCAGTGATTTACAACTGCAGCAGCCACAGAACATGGTCTGTGTGCACACACGACGTGACACCCATCACCCAGGCAAATCACCACCCACACAATTTGGAAGACAGGGTAGGGTTAAGTGTTATGAGAGCTGGGATATGAGTGGCGGTTGATTATTATAAAAATAATGTGGTATTCTATTTATAGAGTGCCTCCCTCCTGCTGAGCTCATGATACAGCCATATCTTAGTGTGAATTCTATTAATATGTTTGGTTCAAAGTCATCTTTCATGCCCAGATCATTACCAACATTCACTCTCACATAGCCCCTGAGTGGGGTTACCTAAAATTAATCCTGTTTCAGCAGCAGAGACACTGGCTATGAAATGCTGTGGTCATGCAATGCCAGTAGTCATCAGGGGAATAAAAATTAGATCCTAGTTTTGCATTACAGCACAACCCTACAACGTTCTCATAGCACACCTGGAACAAGTAATGTGGTGGCCCCACAGCTCTTACACTCGGATACTAATGACTATGTCTGTCAGCAGAAAACCAGAGCCACCTACTCTCCCCATTACCTGCTTCTGGTGAGGTACCAACAAGACGCAGAGGCAGGGAGGTAGGCGGCCTTTGCACTCTAGCTGGGCAGGTTTCTGAGCCTCTCTGAGCCAAGGTTTACTCCATCTGAAAGTAACCATAGAAATTCTTACTTCACAGATCCTTGAGATGATTGGAGTAGGTGACCTTTATTCAGTACAGTGCTTACTGAATGAATGAGAGAGAGAGAGAAAGAGACAGACTTTGAACAATGAGAAATATTTGAACTCTTTTCTTGCACTTTAGAAAAAAATTAATTTAACCATAGAGAGAGAGAGCAGTAAATGGGAGGTTTTCTGTTACTATCACAATTCAAGTTTTCAAGGAAAATTTTTCAAATTCACATTATTTTCCTTCATTAGTTTGTCCCCTGCATCAAAAAACACATTTTCTAAATAAAAACAAAAACAAAAAACCAAAAACCCAGAACATAAATAACTCAGAATTTGGTGTTATGGGGAACCTCCCTTTTTTGCAGACTCATCAGAAGTCCAACCCCAAATGTACCCTCAGCTCAGTTCGACGCAGTCCCTCACACCTCTGAAAGTTGACATACACTGCCCCCTTTCCTGAAATGCCCTTCCTTTCCACATTACTAGAACAACTTGAACTAGTCCCTTCTCACTCAGGACTGCCTGAGGCAGAGGACTGAAAGCTGAAGGGGAAGAGAATAGTTACTGTGCTGCTTTTTTGTTATGGAAACCAAAGATCACAGAGAAGTTAATCTTAGAAGGAAGCAAATGAGAAAAAAGATTTAGAGGAGGTGAAGAACAAGCACAGACCAAAGAGAGAGAAAGTAGTTTTCCAGTGACTGGCTGGAGGCCTGGGGGATGAGCAAATAGTGGGCTGCCTGCCTTTTTCCCAGGAGGTGGCATGGGAAAAGTGGTACTCCAACTTCTGCAAAGCATTAATAGGAAAATGGAGCCTCTCCTACTGGCCCAGGCTGCAAGCACATCACCAGTAATGATCAGTGCCACCTGAAGACCAGAAACACGTTCTGTACAGTTCTTTCATATATAGGAGGGAACCTAAGCCAAGTCCTGGGGTAAGGAGAGGAAGCCTCTTTAGAATTCCTTTAGAAGCCAGAAGGAAGAGGCTAAACGCCAGATTCAATTTGGTCTTAAAATCTGATTACTTATATTTGAGGTGAGATTTTATACTTCTGAAAATGTTGTTTCTCTAGTGCACCCTCCGTAGTAAATATTCACTTAATAAGTAAATTGGGGATTCATTTTTGTATGGTGATTCCACTAACTTTCTCGGGGGCCTACGTCAGAGCACGCTGTATAAATGTTCACAGGAGTCACACCTGCAAATGACACTAATAGGTTTAATCCAAGGAGGAGGGCTCAAGTAGAGACACTCTTGGCCAACTTCAAATAGGTCGATCCCTGGATAAAGGTCTCCTATAGTCTAAGCCAGAATCCTTGTTTTGTACCCCTCTCTACACCCCACCATTTACCAACTCTAACTCCTTCATGAAACCTAATTATACCTTCCTCCCTTCCTCTCCCCCTCAGCGATGAAGAACCACTTTGTTAGGGTAAGGGTTATGAAGGGGATGGTCCCAGCAAGAGTGACACTGGGGAAGAACAGGTGCCTTAAAATAACTCCTTGCCTTCAGCCCCAAAGTGATGGTTTTAAAGCCATGAACCACCTACTTTACCAAATCTGTCCCTGCTCTCCCTTCTATGTATTTGGAACATTGCTGGGAAAATTAAGAGCAATGCTTCAAAAGAGTGCAAGATCTGTGCACTCTTCAAGCACAAGCTACAATTATGTTGAGTATTAATAATGCACTTGTTAAAGTCATTTATATTCCTCCTCTCATTTTTTTATTCTTTTTGCCTTCCTGTTATTACGTGCATGATTCTTTTTTTAAGGCTAGACATTATATTATAAAAAATGAGATGCAACAGAAAAGAGTCTTTATGCAAATGCGAAGGGACGCAGAAGAGTAAATGAAAACAATTTATAATACCTAAAATTCTAAATCAGCTGGTGTTTAATAAAAAAGCAAAGTTTAGACAAATGTTCCCTATAAATCACTTTTGATTTTATTTAGCATTGTTTTTCTTCACAACACAAGAACTTGTTAGTTAAGCTAGGCTAGTGACTTTGTAAAGAGCTGACAGTGACTCCCTGGTATGCTACATGTGTCTTCGTTGCTGACATTTTACTTTTTTTTTTTCCTCTGGTTTTAAATTGATTCAACAAACCTACACAGGATTTTATGCATGCATGTGTGTGAGTTGTGTGTATGCACAGAAAATTAATTTTTTATGTAAACTAAATCTGTATTTATATTCTTGTAGAATAAGTCCAGGTAACAGCTTACTTACCCAGTGTCTGAGGTCCAAGTCTTCAGACAGTCCTGATTCTTTTATTTATCTCACACTCATAGCTTGTCCATCAACAAATACAATAAATGCCTTCTAAAATATAACGCGAATGCAACCGTTTCTCATCACTACCACTATGCTAAGGCAGAAAGGTGTCAGACCTAGGCTATAATGGAAAAATACCAGTTAACTCCTGGCAAATTTCTGGACTGCAAGCTTTCAAAAAAAAAAAAATGAAATAAGTCTAGTTCACTCCCAAGATAAATGAGAAAGTAGTAATTGATTTCTTGCTTCTAGTTCACTCCTAGTTTCTTGCCTGGCTAACTCCATGGGAAACAAACAGGAAGGCTGCAACTGTCCCTGGACTGACCTTTAAACAATACCAGATGCGGAAAGTACTGAAACTAAGATGTATAGGGGGAAAATATTGAAACAAAGATGTATGACGTATGACTAACAACAAAATTCTGCTTCTGTACAATGCTTGCTTGCTACCCCACCTAGATGCACCCATACAGCCTGCATGCCAACCAGGATGCAGACCAAGCCTTAAAAACCTGACCCCTTAAGCCCTTGGGCCTGCTCTCAGAAATCCCATGTTGGGACACTGAGGCAGTTGCCGGCAGGCTCTTCAATAAAAGGACTCCTCTTTAAATTTAACTTGTTTGGCGGTGTGGTCTTTGTGGAACTCCAGGACATAACACTACCACCTGTTCCACCTGGCCCCAGTCAGAAACATCTCACTGATAGACTATTACACAATGGTCTCTGTCCATTCCCTTTTGTTCTTTTTCTGTTGAAACCCCATGAGGCAGACTGAGTCATATGTGTATGCACATAAAACACATACCAGAGATTTTTTTTTCTTGTTTCTTATTGAGCACCTAATTTAAGGGCCAGATATTATATTATGAAAAACGCGTCGCAACAGAAAAACGTCTAGAACCCAGGCAGCAGCAAAGAGTGTCAATCGCACCTAATGGCAAAACAGTCAGACGAGCTAAAAGTTATACCTTGGTCAGAACACCTCAGATGGCAGAGATCACAGGGCATCAAGCAAACTGAAATCCATGGAAGAATATCTCTCTACTTCCCCATCTAGAGAGAGGTGCACAAGCAAAGGAGGAAGAAGGGCTCGCCCTGGGAGCGGGAAGAAGAAATGAGTTAAAATGTAAATGTATTGCTAATGGCCAAGCACGAGCTAACGAACGTGGGGTTTTTTTTTCTATTTATTTATTTATTTATTTATTTATTTTTATTAAACCATAGCTGTGTACATTAGTATGATCGTGGGGCACCATATACTTGGTTCATAGATCGTTTGACACATTTTCATCACATTAGTTAACATAGCTTTTGTAGCATTTTCTTAGTTATTTTGCTAAGACCTTTACATTCCACATTTACTAGGATTCACATATACCCTTGTAAGATGCACCACAGGTTATACCCCCGGGAGCTACAGACATAGGAAAAGTTTGCATCTGGAGAAACTGGAGAAAACATTCCCAAATTGTACTGACCTAGAGTAGACGATAAGGGGATAGGCTCATGCCTCTGCTCAGACTTTCCCATCATAAGGGCCAAGAAGCATTGAGCCAGAGAGGGAAGAAGAATAGCACTGAAATCCCTGAATATAACTAGACCCAACGTTAGTGGGGAAAATATGACAGGGAAAAAACAGTTTGGAAGGGCATCAAACTATTCCAAGAATCATGTGCTAATACTAATCATGTGCTAATACTAACCGAGGTTTCCTACTACTGGGGAAGGGGCAGGAAACTCTCTGCCTCATGAGATGACCATGCATACAAGGCAGAATTTGCTACGTGACATAGAGAAAAAGGAAAGAAATGATTAGAAAATATATCCCTGCACTCCAGGCACATAGAGCCTGCCTGACTGAGAAAGGACTAAATAAAGATAGACCCCTTTCAATTCATAATGTCAGTCTAGTATGCCAAGGCGAAAAGAAAAAATGGCATGTATTTGCAGGAGGGTAAACAGCATCTAACCCTCTGCAGCACAGGTGTGCAGCTCTGGCTGAAAGCTCAGAGTGGAGAACAGGTACTGAGAAAAAAGTTCTGGCATTTCAGCTTCCGTTATAAGAAGAAAGCATTAGTAGAGGAATTTGCAGCCTGTGATGCCCTGAAAGTGATCATAACAACAAAAAACAAACCTCGTTAAACTACTAAAAAGACAACACTATACCAAAGAGGCATGCCCATTTCTAGGAAGAAATTCTATTTATTTCAGTCTCTCTTATTCTGCATGAGATGTCTGTTACTCAATGATGGGGTACCGAAATAGTCAAAGGAAAATCTATTTTAAGAGACAAAGAAATCAGCACAATCAGACTTAAAGATTATACAGGTGCTGGAACTATCAGGCAGGGTCTTAAAATGTCTATGATTAGTATGTCAAAGGATCTAGAGTAAAACATACACATTATGCATGAACAGATGGGAAATTTCAGCATAGAGATGGAAATTATAGAAATAAGTCAAATGGAAATGCTAAAAATAATAATCCTTAAAAGAAAAAACCCTATAATGTCAGAGATAAATTAGTTGAGTGGGTTCATCAGTAGACTAACATCAGCCAAGAAGAAATTCAATGAATTTGAGGATAAATCAATGGAAATTGTTCAATCAAAAACACAAAGAAGAAAATATGTGAGAGCTCCAAGAGTTGCATAAAATAGCAATTCATCTAAAATACGTATACTTGTATTCCCAGAAACAGGAAAGAGAGTGCTAAACAAATATATCGACAAAGAATTTTACAAAAATAATGAAGGATATAAAAAGTACAAACCCAAAATATACAGAAAATCCCCAATCAGAAAAAAAATACACAAATAAACATCAAGAAATATTCAAATTGTTGAAAACCAAAAATAAAGAGGAAATCTCGAAGGAAAACAATGAAAAACAACACGTTAAATACAGAGGAACAAACATAAGATTATGGAAAATTTCTCAGTAGTAATGCTACAAGCTAGGAGAAAAATGTAGAAACATCTTTAAATCTCTGGTAGACAAAGCGTTCCACAACTTAAAATGAAATAAATACCATCTTAGAATACAGATTAAGACACTGAAAGACTTTACTCCTGGCCAGTCTATGCTATAGCACCTACTAAAGGCAAATGTTATTCAGAAGAGAGAAGATACCAGATGGAAACTTGATCTGCACTAAAATATAAGGAAGTGTGGGATACTCAAAATAAAGGTCAACATAATGAAATAAATTTTTTAGTTGTAATGGCTCTAAAACATAATGTTTGATAACAATATCAAAATAACAGGGAGGAAAGAATTGGAAGGATATTGTTGAAAGGTTCTTCCACCTTAGGTGAGGTGATATAATATTATTTGAAGGTAGATTATGATAAGTTAATAATGTTTACTGTAAACTTTATAGATAACATTAATGAAAAAAAAGTATGGCTATAGAGCAATAACAGACATAACATGGTTTCAACAAACTGCCAAATGGTCTTTATTTTTTATTTTTATATTTTGAAATACACAAGTATTTTAGTTATAATGATTTAAACCCTAAATTGTAGTTTCTGATTTACTTGACCCCCAGAACATATCAGATTTAATTACCATTGTATAATAATGGTAAATAATTATATCATGTACAGACTTCACTGCCACATCTTCAGTCTGCAAATTACTGTGAAGAAAATAATAGATGTGCGTCATGATCAGTGACCAATCAGACCACTTCTTTCAAAATCCATTACAGCTTAGTCACTGCACATCTATTATTTAATTTTTTTTTTTTTTTTTTTTGGTAGAGACAGAGTCTCACTTTATGGCCCTCGGTAGAGTGCCATGGCGTCACACAGCTCACAGCAACCTCCAGCTCTTGGGCTTCCGCGATTCTCTTGCCTCAGCCTCCTGAGCAGCTGGGACTACAGGCACCCGCCACAACGCCCGGCTATTTTTTTGTTGCAGTTTGGCCGGGGCTGGGTTTGAACCCGCCACCCTCGGCATATGGGGCCGGCGCCCTACTCACTGAGCCACAGGCGCCGCCCTATTATTCAATTTTTCAACAGGTAACAAAGTATATAGTTTAGCTGCCTCCTTATAACTTAGTAATAAGTCCAAATGACATTTTACCAAAAAAAAGCGATTGAAACAGAGAATTGGCTGACAAAGATGAAAATACAGCCAACAAATAAAAAGTGATAATGCTGTAAGTAAACTTCAAATTGAACATAAATGAAGTTATGGGGAAAAGTAGCTGACCAACCTCCTGAATACTGTCATCATACAAGAGGCACAGCTCGAGGAACTTAGGACAAATTTGCTCACATAAATGAGAAAGAGGACTACGAGGAAAAGACGAAAATGTCCCAGAAGAAGTGGTGCTGGCAAAAACTTCACATTAAAAAGACATTCACAAAGATATTTTCTAACATTGAAAGCATAAAGGACAAACTGTTGAAAGCTGATCCACACTTACAAGAGTATGACATTTTACCAAGACACAGAAAAGATATTTGCTTCATAGTGTAAGTTATTCTATGTCAAGTATATCTTCACTGTTAAAACTACTCATGATAAATATTTTTTAAAAAAACAACAAACACTTGATTTTCAATAGTTTTAAAGTTTTAAATTATAATACACTAAAGAAATAGTAGTTTCTCTTGGTTTTTATTTTTCTATTCATTTATAACAGTAAGAGAGTTTCTTATGTGTTGAGAAAAATATTTAAAGGTCATAGAACAACTATAGGTCATCGCATTGATTTTTAGGTTTGTTTTGCATGGTTTCAGTTTCCATGGTCATTTCTGTTGTACTGTACTAATGTGTTAAGCAGGGGCTGCTTGTTATCAATTCATCTCAAATCAGGCAGAAAGTAAGCAAAAAATGAAGAAATACGTGGAAGAAATCATTAAAATAACCAAGTGATACATTTTAAACTAACCATATCAATAATAAATATAAGAACTCTAAGCATTTCAAATAAAGGACAGATATCAATGAAAAAAACAGATAACTAGCCATTTTGGACTAAAACAGGAAGGCCTAAGTAGAAACTTCTTAAAAGAACAACACTGTAAATATAAAGTGTATGTAGAGTAAGAAAAAACATATGCCATGAAAACACTCATCAAAGGGAAGCTGGAGTGGGTGCACAGGATCAGAAAAAGAAGATTTCAGAACAAAAAATATTACCAAAGATAAAAAGAGACATTATATACTGAGAAAGGAGTAGATTAATCTATAAATACATAAAATATATATAACGATATATATTTCAGGATATATAACGCAAAAGCTAATAGCTTGCAAGTTCAAAAATACTCTCTCAGCAATACACACAGCATGTAAACAAAATATTAGTACAGCTATAGAAGACCTAAATGACAGAACCACCCAATGTTCACAAAGTGACATTTCTAGAACATTCCATCAAACACTTATTGTTTTAAAGTATGTACCAAATATACAAACTATTTTTGAGCACACATGAATTATTCACAAAAATAAATTGTGCTTTGTGCCATAAAACAAACCTCAACAAATTCAAACTAATTTAAATCATACATGCTATGTAATCTGATTATAAAGAATTTAACTATAAACTATAGTTAATTATTTACTAGTTATATCTAGTAACCCCCTCTAGCATTTTTTTTTTTTATATTAAACACACATTTCTAAATAACCCAGGTGACAGGGAGGCTCATGGAGTTTTCACCTCCCAGGTCCTCAGAGTTCCTTTCACTTTTTCTTTGGCCAGTATAACAACTGTACCCTTGGTGACCTCCTTTTCAGGTGACTCTCCCAGATATTCATTGAGCTTCTAAGATCTGGATGTCCACATCTCCACCAAGATCATGGTTTCCTTAATTTTTCCCTCAGATAGGTGTGCCAGGCCTTTTGTTTTCTTTTCTTCTTCCTCAAGGATGCCTATAATACTCATGTTTGGCCATTTTACATAATCCCATAGTTCCAATAAATTACATTAGTTCCTCTTATTCGTCTTTGTTTTGGTTAATTCAAGAGAGTTACATTCGAGCTAAGAAATGCCTTCTTCTGCTTTGTCTAGCCTATTCTTAAAACTTGCCATTGGGTTTGTATTTTTCTAAATAAGTTTTTTTTTTATTTCCAGCAGATTTATTTACTTACTTATTTATTTTAGTATATCCTCTTCTTTAGTAAGTTTTTCACTCATTTCCTGAATAACTTTTCTTGTTTCTTTGAATTGATTTTCCATTTTCTCTTGGATTTCATTGAGCTTCCTTATAATCCATGTGTGAAATTCTTTCTCTGTCATTTCAGTATTTTCATTTTGATTAGGACTCATTGCTGGAGAGCTGGTATGATCCTTTAGAAGATGTCCTATCACTCCAATTTTTCATATTTCCAAATTTCTTGTGCTGAATCTTTATCATCTGGACCAGCTGTCACTTCTAGGTTTGAATTTTCTCTTTCTTTGTCGAGAAAAGTGTCCCTCTCCAGTATGCCCCTGTAGCATATATTGGGTAAGGACTTTTGGTTTTGCTTGTGAGTACATTACAGAGGGTAGACCCATTCAATCAGCAATCCCAGTAACGAGTATCTACCTAAATGGGAAGGAATCATTTTATGGAAAGGACATGCACCTTCATGTTTATTGCAGCACAACTGACAATTGTGAAAGTATAGAATCAACTAGATGCTCATCAACCGATGAGTACATAAGAAAATGTGATACACACATGCACACACACACCCCAAGTATAACCCAGCCATAAAGAAGAATTAAATAATGTCTTTTGCTGCAATTTGTTTTATTTTTTAATTTGTTTTTTATTTCAAATTAAAATGAAGGTACAAAATTTTAGGTTACATTTTTCTCACTTCCAGGGCAAACTTCCATTTGTAAAAGAGCCCCTCACCCAGGGGGTGTCTTACACATTCTCACAATGTGCACATTGAGATCCCGCCTCATGCCCTCCCTCCTTCTACCAATCATCCCCCCCTTCCTACACCTTTCCGACCATCTCCTCCCCTGCCCATGTACTAGACAATATTTGTGTTTTATTGTTCACGTGAGCATGTAATTCTTTATATATTGGTTTCCTATTATATGGAGTACGTTGGATATATGTTTTTCCATTCTTGTGATACTTTACTAAGAAGAATGTATTTCAACTTCATCCAGCTAAATGTAAAAGATGTAAAGTTTCCATCTTTTTAATGGCTGAATAATATTCCATGGTATACATATACCACAGTTTGTTGATCCATTCATGGGCTGATGGGCACTTAGGTTGCTTCTAAGACTTGGCAGTTATAAATTGAGCTGCAATAAACATTCAGGTGTAAATGTCTTTGTGGTAAAATAATTTTTGTTCTTCTAGATACTGAATAATGGGATTGCAGGATCAAATGGAAGGTCAACTTTTAGATCTTTGAGGATTCTCCATACTTTTCTCCAAAAAGGCTTTTATTAGTTTGCAATCCCACCAGCAATATGTGAGAAGTGTTTCCTTCTCTCCACATCCATGCCAGCATCTGGTGTTTTGAGACTTTGTGATGTTGGCTAATCTTGCTGGGGTTAGGTGATATCTTAGAGTTGTTTTGATTTGCATTTCTCTGATGATTAAAGACAATGAGCATTTTTTCATTTGTGTGTAGGCCATTCATCTGTCATCCTCAGAGAAGTTTCTGTTCAAATCTCTTGCCCACTTATAGAGGGTGTTGTTTGCTCTTTTCTTATTGTTTAATTTGAGTTCTTTGTAGAACTCTAGTTATCAAGCCTTTGTCAGATTCATAGCATGCAAAAATCTCCCATTCTGAAGGCTATTGGCTTTGTTTGTGGTACACTGAGCTGTGCAAAAAGTTTTAGCTTGATAAAATCCCAGTTACTTATTTTTGGTGTCACTGCAATTGCCGGGGGTGGGGGGGTGGTCTTCTTCATTGTTAAAATGTCCATGCCACCCGAAGCAATCTATAGATTTAATGAAATCCCCATCAAAGTACCAATGTCATACTTTAAATTCATATGGAACCAGGAAAAAACCTGAATGGCAAATACCATTCCTAGAATAAAAACAAATCTGGAGGCATCACGTTGCCAGATTTCAGGTTATATGATAAGTCTAGAGTAATCAAAACAGCATAGTACTGGCACAAAAATAGAGACATAGATCTATGGAATAGGATAGAGAATCTAGAGATAAACCCAGCTACATATTGTCATTTGACCTTTGATAAGCCTGATAAAAACACACACTGTGGAAAAGAATCCTTATTTAACAAATGGTGCTGGCAGAACTGGTTATCCACATGTTGAAGACTGAAACTGGACCCACACCTCTCACCACTGACAAAAATTGATTTGCGTTGGATAAAAGATTTAAATTTAAGACATAAAACAATAAAAATTCTAGAAGAGAGTGTGGGGAAAGCACTTGAAGATATTGGCCCGAGAAAAAACTTTTATTGCAATTTGGATGGAAGTAGAGACCATTATCCTAAGTGAAGTATCTCAGGAATGGAAAAACAAATGCTACATATTCTAACTTATAAGTGAGAGCTAAATGATGGGTATATATGGTCATAAAGTGGTTGATGGACCTGGTAAACTAAGAAGGAGATAGGGGTGAGGGATAAAAATCTACCTACCAGGTAAAATGGGCACTGTTACAATAAGCACCCTTACTTCTCAGTTGTACAATTCCTCCATGTAAGCAAAACACACTGTATAGCATAAATCTATTGAAATAAAAAATCATCAAAAAAATTTTAAAAAGAAGTTACATAGTATCTTAGAAAATATGTTGAATCAAACAAAAATGAAAACAAAAAGTATTAAAATTTGTGTGAGGTGTCCAAATCAGTGCTTAAAGAAAAATGTACAGAATTATGGATTATATTAGAAAAGAGTAGCAGGTTCAAATCCATAATCTAAACTTTTATTTTATGAAACTAAATTAAAAAGAAAAACAAATTATGCCTACAGCCAGCAGGATGAAAGGAAATAATGATAATGTCATAAATAAATTGTAAAGGAGAAAACAATAGAAAGAGCTATCAAAACAAAAGCTAGTGTTTTGAAAAGGGCACTAAAGTTGGTTCTTTTACAGCCAGGTAGTCAACAATCTATAGTTTATAAACAAATTAAGCACAGGGTCCATTTTTGTAAATAAAGATTTGTTAGAACACAGTTGCACCCATTTATTTATACATTTTCTGTATCTGCTTTCCACTACAACAAGAGAGCAATATTCCTCATAACCACAGGACAAAAATCCTCAACAAAATATTAGAAAATTAATTAAATTAATTAAGTCCAACAAGATATAGATAGTTATATATTGTGAATGATGCAGTTTATTCTGGGAATAGAAGTTGTGTTCAATATAGAAAATCAGTCAGTGTAATTTCAGTACGTTAATAGGCTAAAGAAGAAGAGACATACAATCATCTCAATAAATGAAGGAAAACCTTTGACAAAATTTGAGATTAATTCATGATAAATACTCTGAGCAAACTCAAATGGAAGTGAACTTCTCAGGTGGACAAAGTTCATCTATAAAAAACCTACAGCAAATACCACACTTAATGATGAAAGATGGATGGTTTTCTCTCTGGACTGAGAAGGCTAACTTTCCTGTTGTTCTCAATCCTATTTAACATCATACTGAATGTCGTATCTAATAAAGGTGGGGTTTAGGGTAGAAGAATGTATACAGATTAAACAAGAAGAAATAAAACTATCTCTATTTACAGACTAATAATCATATAGGTAGAAAATGCAAAAGAATCTCCAAATAAGAATCTCCAGACTAATATGTGAATTCAACAAGGTTACAGGATGGAAGGTCAGTAATAAAAATTAATTCTATTGGGTGACGCCTGTGGCTCAAAGAAATAGGGCGCCAGAGGTGGCAGGTTCAAACCCGGCCCCAGCCAAAAACTGCAAATAAATAAATAAATAAATAAAAATTAAAAAAATTGATTCTGGGTGGCGCCTGTGGCTCAAGGAGTAGGGTGCTGACCCCATATACCGAGGGTGGCGGGTTCAAAC
Organism: Nycticebus coucang; assembly: GCF_027406575.1. Classification (NCBI taxonomy): domain Eukaryota; kingdom Metazoa; phylum Chordata; class Mammalia; order Primates; family Lorisidae; genus Nycticebus; species Nycticebus coucang. Next base: position 120,671,621 of record NC_069781.1, on the reverse strand, counting down.
CCAGCCCCAGCTGAACTGCAACCAAAAAATAGCCGGGCATTGTGGCAGGCGCCTGTAGTCCCGGCTGCTCGGGAGGCTGAGGCAGGAGAATCACGGAAGCCCAAGAGCTGGAGGTCGCTGTGAGTTGTGTGACATCATGGCACTCTACTGAAGGCAGTAATTTGAGACTACAAAAAAAGTGAGTCTCTACAAAAAAAAAAAATAATAATTAATTCCATTTCTATATGCTAGCAATAAATAATTAGAAGTTAATTTTTAATGCATGAAATATTTGGGTATAAATCTAAAAAAAAAGTATAATAATCATTATGCCAAAAATTGCAAAACAGCGATATACTGTGTTCATGGATAGAAAGACTTGATATTGTTAAAAGGTCAATTATTCCAAAACTGATACATAGATTCAAGTAATTTTCAAATCAAAATTCTAGTAAGATACTTTGTTGAAATTTACAAGTTTACTTTTTAAAATTTACATGGAAAGATAAAAGCAACTATGATAAAATAAGTTGCCAAAAATAATTACAAAGAAAAGAAATGGCTCATACATGCAATCCTAGCTCTCTGGGAGGCCTAGGGAGGTGGATTGCTTAAGCTCAGGAGTTCCAGACCTGCCTGAGCCAGAACCAGACCCTGTCTCTAAAAATAGCTGGGCATTGTGATGGATGTCTATACTCCCGGCATCTCAAGAGGCCAAGGCAAGAGGATTGCTCAGTCCCAAGAATTTGAGGTTACTGTGAGCTATGATGCCACAGCACTCTACTGGGACAACAAAGTAAGACTCTCTCTCAAAAAAACAACAACAAAAAACACCTACTGTAAAGCTTCAGTAATCAAGACAGCATAGTCTTAGTACAAGAATAGACACAATAGACCAATGGAACAGAATAGAGTCCAGAAAAACACACCCAAACAAATTTAGTTAACTGAGTTTGGCAACAATGCAAAAGCAAATCAATGAAGAAAGGATAGTCTTTCAACAAATGATGCTGGAACAATTAGACATCCACAGGCAAAAGGAAGGAAGGAAGAATGAAAGGAGGGAAGAAAGGAAGGAGGAAGGGAGAAAAAATAAAAATGACTCAACCCTAAAACTATATAAAGCTTCTATTAGAGAACATTGAAGGAAACTTTGTAACCTTAGATTATAGAAAGATTTCTTAGATATCACATTCAAATTGGGATCTATAACAGAAAAGATTTGTAAGATGGACTTCATCAAAACTATACCTATCTGTTCTTCAATAGACAAAGTTAAGAAAATAAAAAAAGCCACAGATTGTGAGAAAATACACACTTGGAAAATAAATACTTGATAATAGACATATGTCCAGGATATTAAAGAACTCCCCAAATGTAATAATAAAAAAAGAAAAAGCATTAGTTTTAAAAGTGAGTCAAATATATACTTAGCTGGCAGGGGAGATACCATGATCACGAAGGTGATTTTCCCAGGGCGAGGCTTATCCATTGCACTCCGGATGTGCTGACCCCTGCGATTTCCCCAAATGTGGGAAACTCGACTGCATAATTTGTGTTAGTGGGGGACTGCGTTCGCGCTTTCCCCTGTTTTTAAAAAAAAACAAAAAAACAAAAAAAAGTGAGTCAAATATTTGAATAGACTCATAACTGAAAGCAATATATGGAGAGGATGGCAAATCCATGTAAAGATTTTTAACACTATCATTATGTATTGGGAAAATGCAAGTTAAACCTAAAATGATATAGCACTGCAGACTTATTAGAAAGAATTTTTTTTTTTTTAAATTTTAAGTGCAGTAGAAAGACACTGGGGCATGTAAAACAGGGAGACCATAAGTGCTTATTTAGAGAGACCATCACAGAGGTTGCTGTGCAAAGGGAGGTGACGAGAGAAGCAAAAGACCATAGCAGTTGCTTTCAACCTGGAGAAAATGGTGGTGCCTTAGACTAAGCCAGAGTAGAAGCTTAGGGAAGAGTGTCTGTATTTTGCACTTAGGCTGGGCTTGCCACTGGAAGACTTAACTTGACTGGATACATAGTGAGACAGACAGAAAAGAACCGGGGTAAAAAGTAAATAATTTATCTGATATTCCTTTGAATGTAGTGCTGGTATCATGGGTATTTGCCTATATCCAAAGTCATCAAATTGTACATATTATGTACGTATAATTCATTGTATGCCAATTAAACCTCAATAAATTTTTTTTGTTTTTATTTCTTTTAAATATCTCAGATTAATAGTGAAGGCACAAATGATTAGGTTACATTGTATGCATTTGTTAGGTAAAGTTCAAGTTGTAGTTGAACCCTTCACCCAGGGGATGTGCTATATATCCTTACATTGTGCCCATTAGGTAAGAGCTTACCAATCCCCTCACCTCCTTCCCTCTCCCCTTTTCCTCCTTTCCTCTCCCTCCCACTTGAATTTAATTGTGTTTTCCTTGCATGTGAGCATGTCATTGTTTATCTATTGGTTTCATATTAGTATTGAGTGCCATAAATCTGTTTTTTTAAAGAACAGAAAGAAGCAAGGGTGGACTCCTAGGTTTTCAGCCTCATCAGCCAGATTGTTTGTGGTGCTATTTTTCTAAAATGAGAAATAATGGGCCAGAGAAAGATTGGAGAAGAAAAAAATCAATACTTTGAAAGAATTGTAATATCAACATCCGACATCCTTAAACACTCCAAGTATACCTACCAGAAAAAAATATAAAAAATAAAAAAGTGGAGCTGAAGAAAAATTATTTTAGCCCATAATATATGTTTGGCTTTTATCTTGTTACTCTAAATATCAGAACAAAAATGATACACAGATTATGTAGTTACCATTAAATCATGAAATTGACAAACCGATTGAGATCTACTATATGCTCAGTGCTGGGCTGGTATCATGACAGACACGAAAATTATAAACTCCAATTCATGCTCTTAAGTAGCTATGACCTAATTAAAGGGATGACTGAGAAATTTATGAGTAGTAATACAGCACTGAAAAGTAAAACTGATAAATAATACATTTATTTAATACATCAACCATGCCCTGTGGCTGTGTCTGATGAGGGGCAAAAACAGAGCTGGCTGCAGAGGACAGGGTGATGCTTGTGTGCTACAGCAGTCCTGGAAGGTCTGCTCAAGGCTTGATAGGGTGACTTAATCTTAACACAAAGTCATACAGAGGCCATTCCACATGAGAAGACATCAGCCACAACAAAGTGCAGGACTTTCTCCAGTCTCAGGGGAAAGTTCATCATTTTCTTCGAGAAAAAGAGATGTGAGTAGAAAGAACCAATCTGAGATTTTTTAAATCGGCAAAGATCCCCTGGCCTAAGCAATGGTGGTGTAGAAATTTTTCCTTCCATAGATATTGTCATGAAAAGTGCAAAAATGAATATCGTCCTATACAGGCATTCTACATTCCTCTAAGCATTATGGGCAAAGATGAGAACCCACTGTAGCCTTTAATCCTCTGATTTCTGAAGTCTACAAAGAATATTCAGGATGAATAACTAGCATCATGTTAACAGACCATACCCTTTGTGCTGAGATAACGTTTTCACTAGACCTTTTCCTGGATAAACAACTTTTGGCCCGTCATCCTGGGTAGACAAAGATCAAAGTCCTATCAACCATGCGTTTCTTTTCATATAAAAATATTTTGGTTTTCACTATTATTAAGCTATACAGAAGTGATTTTTTTTAAATTCTCCCACAGCCAATGGAAAAGGCTTTTTAGAATAGAAGTGCCTGTTTTCAAACAATAGCCTGCTGAGTTTGTCTAGCCTTAAATAGACACCCATGTGAGCTCCTTCTAATAAAAGGTGATGCAGGGTCCCAATGCACTAGCTTCCCCTGGGAGGGTCATTAAGGTCTATGCTTTCCAAAGTCAAATGAAACTAAACTGAAGGACAGAGCTCAGTCTATTTGGAGAAAGGACACCAAGTCTCAGGTTGAGTTTTACTTACCACATTGATGATGTGGTGGTGAATTGATTTTGAAGTGAATAAGCAAATGGTTGCATGTGCAAGAATTCAAAACAGCAGCAATCAGGGCGTATAATTGTGTCTAAGACTCCTTCTCAGTGGGGGAGCTCTACTCATCTCCGATGTGAGCCAGCAGTTATTCCCCCTGTCAAAATCCAGTATAGGATCAGTATGTCATGCCATATCAGCACAGCTGATTTCACAAGGGAAAGATGATATAAAAGAGATTAAGGAAAAGGGGAAGAGAAGAGGAGAGAGGGAGAGATAGATTGAAAGCATGCTTATGTAAGAAAGTGATGAACATGGACAATTACAAAACCATGTAAGACAAAAGAAAAGTCATGACTTGGAAGAAAGATGGCAGATGGCAACCAAAGCATTTGAGAAACAGTTGCTGAAGGAATTTCAAGCAGGACCTTCTGGAATATTGATCGTAGAAGCCTTGTATGAGAAGGGACACTATGAAAGGGGCATTAAGGGAGAACCCGGCCTGCTGAACCTGGAAGTCTGGATGGCTCCTGAGAAGGTGGGTGTGAGGTAACCTGGGTAACCAATGACCAATAGAAAGAGACCATCAGTGACCAATAGAAGAAGGGCACCAGGAGACGCAGAGAGGTAGCATGTTACCCATTCCCACCTGAACTGTAATCTCTTCAGAGATGCCTTGCCTGAAAGACTTGCAACCAATTTCAAAGGGAGGAGTGGCTCCTGTGGCTCAGTCGGTAAGGCGCCGGACCCATATACCGAGGGTGGGTGGTTCAAACCTGGCCCCAGGCCAAACTGCAACAAAAAATAGCCGGGCGTCGTGGCGAGCACCTGTGGTCCCAGCTTCTCAGGAGGCTGAGGCAAGTGAATCACCTAAGCCCAAGAGCTGGAGGTTGCTGTGAGCTGTGACGCCACAGCACTCTACCAGGGTGATAAAGTGAGACTCTGTCTCTGAAAAACAAACAAACCAATTTCGAAGGGACAAAGCATTCATTCCCCTGCATTTTTGGTCTCTGTCTCTCATCTTTTCTCCTTCTTAAGAGGGTCCCATTTCCACCACACTTTGGAAGTGCTCTAAACTTTTTCTTTGCTCCTCCTAAATAAAACCTCTCTTTGTTACCCTGAAAGTTGTGCTTTCTATGCACACGGCCTGTGCCACTCCAGTTTTATTTCCCTTTCCATTCATTTTCACTTCCAGTTACTGCCGGTTGAACTTTCTAAAGCTCAGCCAAGTAATCGAACCAGCTCAACTGAGCTCAGGAAACTGGACCCCCCCATCACTGTACATAGGCTACCAGAATGTTCTCGGACCATTGCATACAAGCTACCAGCACACAGCCTAAAGAAACTGAAGGTAATTCTTAATGAGGGTTGATTTGAAGGTGAATATCAGAGTTCTGCCCTGTCAGTTCTAAAGTTGTCCAAAAGTGCTCCCTCCTGATGACACTCACAGGATCCTCTGCCAGGAGTGCCCGCACCCCCCAGGATGCACACACAGGGCCGATCTCGTGACACGTTTCCCATTTCCACCTAAATTGTAATCTCTTCAGAGATGCCTTGCCTGACTAGCCAACGGGAAGCAGCATCCTCTGTCCTGTTCTGTATCAACAGCACCAATGACAGAAATTGCCTATTTCAAACCCAGGCAGTTGAATATAGGAAATTGATTTCAAGTGTTAGAAATACTGAGGCAAGAAACAAAATGAAGTCATTTAGTAACTAAGTTATTAGTAACTGTGAGAAGCAGCTGCCACCCAAAGGACTTGGAAGACAAGTGAGGGACTAGGTGGCATCAGAAGCCAAGATCTCATGAAAGAGGTCTCGTCCATCACAACAGTCTGTGCTGAAGTCTGGGGGGGGGGGGACACAGACTGGTGGAACATGGGACAGGACAGGACTTAACAGTGAGGTTGTATAATGCTTATATTTTTAAATTTTCTATATATTATGAGGCTTTGGTATTTTAAAACCCCATTTTGGCCGTGAGAGGCTGTCCATACCTGGGCTCCTAATTCTTGCTATAATATGCAAACTAACCATCTATAGCCACCCTCTACTATCTGGGCCCTACAGTCCAGGAGGAAAAATTTTTCTGCCTTAATTACCCCAGAGCCAGGAACCACCCCATACTACACAGCTTGCCTATATTACTCAAAGTAGCCAGTCCTCAGGGGTTCTGCCTGCCCTGTCCTGTCCTGTCCTAGAATTTCCTCTCACTTCAGCTTTCTGCCTCCTGACCACTCCATGTCTTCCCCACGTGGCCCTGTGTGGCAAGCAGTACCTTCTGTCTCTAGCCCCTGTGAGTAAAATAAACTTTCTTCCTCTATCTCTTATGGTGGCTGCACCTGACTGACCATCACATAAAAGAACACAGCGCAGGTAACAGGAATGGGTGATGGATACTGGAATCTATATCTGCTGCTGAGAGGGACTGTAAGATTGGTCATCCTCCTGTCTCTGAACTCCTGGCAGAGGCCAGGCACTGTGGCTCACACCTATAGTCCCAGTACTCTACTAAAAATAGAAAAAGTAGCCAGGCTTGGTGATGGGGACCTGTAATCTCAGCTACTGGGGAGGTGAGTCAAGAGGATCCCTTGAGTCTAGGAGTTGAGTTTGCAGTGAGCTAGGCTTACACCACAGCACACTACCCAGAGTGTAACTCTGTCCTGGAAAAATAAAAACAAAAACTTAAAAAATGAAGTCCTGGTGGAGCCCACAGGAAGCCTAACATAAAAAGAGGCAGGAAATGTAGTCTGCCTGGTGCCAGCATTCCCCCCACACCCCACACTTAGGATGTAACAGAACATAGACAGGCTCTAAGGGGGACAGATGACAAACCGGAAAATGACCAAGCCATTATTGATTTTGTCACCTTTACATGTCTCACTCTCTGAAATTATTCATTTATTTGTGTACTTACCTGTTTCCCACCTCCTCCCCATAGGACAAAAGAGTATGAGGTCAAAGATGCTGATAGTATCGTTGACTACTGTATTCAAGGGCTCATATAGGGCCCCAAGTAAGTCGGTGTTCACTAAGTACCTGTTCAGTACGTAAATGAAGGAAACAAAAAAATGTACAGTCCATTGAGTAAAAAGACTACCTGTTTAACTTACTCTGCATGAAAGTGTTTCATCCACTGTACTGGTTTGGCTATTCCTACTAATGTTTTTATTTACAAATTTCTAATAGATGGTAGAAAGGAAAGAAGGAAGGAGACATAGAGAAGGAAAGAAGAGAGAAGAAAGGAGGGAAGGAGGCAGAAAAAAATATTTCAGACATTGTTGCCTATCATTGTGAACATGAACTGATGAAAGAGTAAGATTTTGGGGTCCAAAGGGAGCAGATAAGCTTAACCAGTTTGTGCCTGTGGTTGAAATTTTTGAATTTTTTGCATGACTTATTGACAAGCTCCAAGCACACGAGTATCTACAGCAGTGACGACCTTTGTGCATGCCATGTTAACATGCACTCTCAGGAGGCATGTGTGTAAAATTAGACCTTGATGATGACTTTGAGCAGCAGAAATAAATAACTCCCACATCACTGCCATTCCAATAATGGAACATGAGGCATAAGTAACTTACTGTCCTCTTCTGAATTTTTGCTGATGAGTTCCCTTCCCAACAGATGTCTTCCTCTAATAGTCAAGCCACTTCCCTGTCTCTCTAGGCTGACTTTCCATTAAACTTTGCAGCCTTCTTAAACGTCCTGGCCTCTTCCCAAAGACCCTCACCCAGTCTTTCTTTGTACATGGTGGGTTTTCTGTTTGAAGCATCCCATTTCTCTTCTCCAGTAGGCAAACACTTAGAAATGTCATGAGGTCAACAAGTCTTTTCCAGGCCTCCTCCCCACCCTTTCAGCACTTCTCTGGAGTTGTTTTTCATCTAGCCATTATAACCTCATGGGATGATTATTAGTTTACCTCTGGGATTCTCCCACCAGAATGTGAGCACCCGGTGCAAGAAAGCTTATGTTTGCACTTAGCATTGTGCCTACCACAAAAGAAACAGTATGGGTCATTATGAAACTTTGGAGATACACAAAAATCAATAAGCGTAAAATCCAGGTGCATGGAAACAAATGAAGCCCTCCCAGCAACAGAGATACAAGCGAGCTGAAATGCGCATAGGTAACTCAGAAAGTACACTGTTGACTGTGTTTTTTGGAAGTGAAATAAGTGACCATAACACAATCTGTCTCAATACTTTGATAGTGACCCACATATATAAAAGTGAAGGAGAATGGCAGTGAAAGGGAAGGAACAAGAGATGATTTATTGCTGTATAAAAAGACAAAAGACACACAATCTCCCTTTCTGAATGTGTTCATAATTAACTCAGCCCTCTGTAATCCAAAGAACATCAAACGACCTCTTCTGAAAGTTGAAATTTCTTTCCACAAATAAACTAAATGTTCGTATTCTATTCCCTTAAACAAAAAAAATAACCATATTAAATGTTTTACTAGACAAATACTGGGGTATATTGCAATCCCCTGTCTCTTGAATACACTGGTGCATTCTAATAGTTTTTTGGAAGTTTGCTACCACATGGCAGCTAGATCCTTCCTCTTTTCCATGTCAGACCTTACAGAATGTCTTCCCCACCCAACCACATGAGGAGACTCTGGCTCTGCTGCCCATAGGGAAGTTCTTAAAGAGGGTGTTAGGTTGTCTTCACCTACAAAAGAAAGTATGTGCTACTATTGTATAAAGGAATGGGTGTAAGGCACCACCCAGTCTGTCTCTTCTTGCCAATGCAGTGTTTATAAGTCTGGCCTCTTTCCATGTTCTTAGTCTATGGTTCAACCACTCAGAGAATTGGTCATTGTACAACAAGTTTTCAATTTTCACCCAAGGAAAATGCACGAGAGTGAAGATCTAAAATGCTTGAGATTTAACTTTCCTATCCGATTTCAGATGCAGGAGTTCACTTTTACCTATCTTTACTCTTCTGATTGCCAAAAATCCTTAAAGATTTTAGTTTGGGAGTCTGAGATTACATTTGCACGTTCATTCAGTACCCTGGGATGGAATTTATATGGATTGAGGATTTAAACTTATTTAAACAGATAAGCACCCACTTCTTACTTCCACATCTGTCTTGAGTAGTCATTGCATTTCACATGTATTTTTCTTCGGCTCTTATCTGCTTAAAAGGGAGTTTAGTTGCTAAAGAACTCCACAGAAATGCAAGCTAGAAATGCTTCTCTTCCTTCCAGCACCTGTTAAAATTACACCAGCACCCAGGGAATGGGCTTTAGCCTCTTGCTACAAACAAAGCTTTAGAGGTCCTTTGTGTTGTTTAATATCTTTGCATGTTTCAATTCACTCTAAATTTTTGTCTTTGTGAAATAATAACTAGGGATCTATGTTTTTGCTCATGTATATAATTTTTTCCCCTTGGTTATGGGCTATTCTTGCAAAATTTGTTTTTATAGAAATCTGTGCTTATGAGAAAATGAAATCTGCATCAAAAATTATATAGGAAGACTCACACAGAAATTTTTTTAAATAAAATAATTAAGTAAATGATATGGTAGCAGATACATGTATCTGATATACATTGCAATATCAAGAAGGTGTGAGGGGCACATCTCACGATCGATTTTTTCCCATCATTGTCTTTTCTACATTTATTTCCTTCACTGTGCTGAGTTTCTTGGGTCAGGGCCATCCTTTAACGAATGAGGCAGTTCACCCAACCAGATGCAGTGGGCTTTGAAAACTCCATTTGTCTTTTCAGAGAGAGACCATATATACCAGAACATTTATATATAATGTTCAGAGATCATATATATCAGAACATTTCAACAAACTTTCAAACACCAACTACATACAGGCTAAGAAATTTAGAGAGGCAATTTTCTCACATTTCCTAATTAACTTTCTTTAATATAAAGAACAGATTAAGCTCTTTTTGAAATTTTCTTTCTTATCCTTTCCTGGTTTAAAATCCTTCAGGGGCTTCCCAGAACTGACAAAATAAAATCTTCCCTCTTTATCATTCACCCTTTCAGAAAACACACATTTTTCAGGCCTCCTAATAGAAAAAATTCCCAATTTAAGCTTTAGTCTTCAGCTCCCATTGTCGCTTCCCATTTCCATGGCTTTGGGCAGGCTGTGCTCTGTTGCCAGACTGCCCTTGACCCTTCTTACTTCTTAATAAACATCTCTTCATTCCTAAAGACAAAATTGGATCTCACCTCCTCTGGGAAGACTTTTTTCTTTTCTTCCAAAGTTAATTTTCTCTTCTCCTATCACATTGTTTCTCAGTATTTATTATGGTACTTAAAACAATCCATTTTTCCTCCTCATCAAAAAAATAAGAAATGCCTTGCTCATTGCTCATTTTCAGTGTATGTGGTTCATCAAGGAGTTTTATGGTGTCAGTGATTCCATCCACTTACAGGCAGGCACACAGATGGAATTATCTCTTAAATTCTACATTTACTCTCTTGAATTTGATTATGGTTTCCAGCAAAAGAAAAGATATAGTTCTGTATTGTAATATATGTTTTGATTGTTGTCATCTTGTTTCCCCCACCAGGATGCAGACTGCTTGAGGCTTAGGCATGGTCTTGTCTGTCTTTTTTACTCCAGCTTCATCTCCCAGTTCTCTCTCCACTCTAGCCATTGCTCTTATCTACCTTCTCCTTCTGTCATTCTCTTCACTATTTTTCACATCTGAAACTTCCCTTCTATTCCACCCTTCTTTGGCTAATTTATATCTGAGGTCTCCTAATGCAATCTAATATAACCTAGCCTGGCTGTCCTTCCCCCAGCTCCTCCCCCCAGCTCCACCCTCCAGCTCCTCTCCTATCCTGTGCTGACCTGCATCTGAATTTCCACCACACTAAACATGAGTCACTATGAAAGTTTTGAGACAGACAGTGTTAGGGTTATCTCAGTTCCAAGGAGCATAGATGGCAAAGGCCTTTCTGATTCACTGGCGCCAAGTTTTGCTCAGCTCATCGGTATTGCTGGGGGGCGGGGGGGCTTCATTTGTTTCTGTCTGCCTGGATTTGTTTCTGTTCATTTGGATTTTACGTTCTTGATTTTTGTGTATCTCCGAACTTTGGTAATGACTCATGTATTGCCCTTTCTTACTGATCTTGGCCCCTCGTGTTTGTAAGCAGTTGGAGAATAAGGGCTGGGTTTTCATCATCTCTGCAGTCCCAGAACTTAATACTAGACCTTGTACACGTAAGCCTTCATGAGGCTTACTACTAGGAGTGGTTGATAGGGTCTGATTCGCTTCCAATTGTCTTGTTCCATCTCCAGGGCTGGTTCTTGATAAGCTGTGGTAGGGAGACTGGCCTTGACAATCCAGCCTTCTCTTGTACCTCTGGACAAGACAGAGTTCTTTGAGCAAGTCTCCACCGATATGGAAGAGCCATTCTAGGCTGAAATTCTGTCCATCTGAACATATTACTCTGTGGTGTCTGTTGGACCTCACCAAGGAACATTATTTATCTTAGATCTCCTTCCACTGAGTAACCAGAAATGAAAAGAGATTTTCTTAGAATTCTTTGTTCTCTCTGCGGCTAGTTCTAAGTTTCCAAGTTTTCAGTTTTCCTAACTCTAGCATCACCAATCACCAATATGCCCTTTCTGGATCCATGGTGCTTCCTCCCATGGACTCATAGTAGAGGCCTTCCCACTTCTCTGAGGCCTTTCTATTCTCAGAAAATAGTAAACTCCAGAGTATCCACATTTAAATGTGCTCTGGTACCTGTGGCCACAGCCAGATTGAGGCTACGCAGGCTAATTTTGAGAAAGGCTTTTGTTTTGCAGTAAAGCATTAGTTATCAAATAATTATGAAGGGATTACTCACCTTAAGTGATAAGTAATCAGTGATAATAAGAAAGGCTACTCAATCTAGCACTCTTAGTACTTCATCAAAAGGGTAATCGTGGAATATCACAGCTGCTGAAATTAAAGACTGACAACTTCTGTTCTTGGTTAGAATGTATCCTTCATACCTCCCCTTTCCCTTTACATCTCCTTAAGGCCTGGAGATCCCATTGTTCAGACCTAACCCCGCAGCTTTTCTGACTCTGAATCAATAGTTTTCAAATACCCTGTAATAATAAACCTGTTTTATTCAGGTAAATCTATAGCAGATTCTCAATATATATTTGAAAATACTCTTGTGTTCAGTATTGTATTTAAACCTCACATTACCACAAGTACTATCTAAATGGTAAACTAATGAGAATAAGAAAAACTTGAAGAAACTAAAATGTTTGACAGGTGAGTCTGTTTTTGTTTTCTTCTTTGGTTTTATTTTGGTGGGGGGTGCCCATAAGGCATAGCATTTAATTTACCTCTGCATTTTGTTGTAGTTGAATAGTACCTAGATAATCTTGATTCTCAGAGATAAATTGTTAAACATAGTAACAGTTGGCTTCTGTATTTTTAAACTGCTTTTCCTGTTTTTAAACTGTATTTGGATATTTTGTTTCGCAGTGAATCCCGTACCATATCACTCAAAGATTCCAAGATGCATTATAAGTGCTCATAACATAATGTTGCCAGTGTGGGATATGTGATTGTGTTTGCTTATATTAGTTTCCAGGACTGGACACACAAATGCCCACATGTAGAAGGAAAAAAAGGATGAATCTATGACTCCTATACAAAACGACCAGCTGTATATCCAGAAGCAAGAAAATATTAAATTTAATATCTGCAGAAAATGAATTGCATTGCCAACATAATTGAAGCATAGTTGTGCTCTAATATGTTGACATTTGATATATCACATATTTGAGTTTGTTTTTAATTTTAACTTGATTTTTAATATTTTTCTAACATAGATAACATATCCAGGTATATATTTATAGAAATAACAAGTATTAATAAAATTCCCGTATCTAGAGTACATTGTTTGAAGACCATTCTACAAATCGATTTCCTTTGTTTTCATCACCGCCATGCAGCAGACAAATGCATTTCCATGTCTAGTCCTGACCTGTTCTGTCCTTCAGTCCTGTTGAGATTAAATCTGATATCTGGTGAATACCTTGTGTAAAAATGTATAAAACTTCCTCATCCTTCCCTTAAAACAAACTCCCCACCTATTTTGACAGGGTTTGGCACCTCTTTCTGCCTTATCTTTTGTAATACTTATTCTCTGGAACATAAATTTTGGCAATTAATTAACTTCTGCCATGTAGGTTCTATAAGTAATTTAAGTTTGTAAATTTTATCTCTGAAACAATTTATGAAACTTGAGGGCAGAGATTAGAGCCCATTCTTCTCATATTCCCCTGGCCACAGTTGCAACGCTAAGTTCAGAGGAGCCATTCAGTGCATGCTGGGAATTAAAATTGGATAAAATATGATTTTAAAGTTGATCCATGATCCTTATTCCCAATATGCACAGCTTAGAGTTTTTAATATGAAACATACTCTAATAACAATAGCAGCTTGTCACAGAAATCTCTTCTTACTCAGCTCATAGTATTTCCCGGGCTTTTTCATATTTTCCTTCAAAAGATATCACCAAGATTACGGAAAATCACAACCTCCTGATATACCTGGGCTAAAAAAAAATCCAATAGTCGCTACCTCATACTGATTTACAATCTTTGTGATAGGAAAAGCCCTTCATTCCGCATTGCTACTACTGGAAATGAGATAATAGATGAAGATCCATTGTAATGCAAAAAGAGTAATATTTCCAGATATCCATCCCTCTCATGAAGTCTCTGTAGGGTTGCAGCGGGCATTTGGTGATACCCAAACTCCTTCCAAGGCAAATGGGAAAAGGGCATCCTCAAGAGTCCAGGATTAATAGCTTGGCTCCAGATGCTTCAATGACTTTACGAATATGCCCTTGAGCAAAGCACTTAGCACTGGGCAAGCACTCTGTGGGTTCTGCTTCTGATGGTGTTGTGATATGAAGGCTAAAATAAATCGTGCCACATTTTGACGAATATGCAGTAGTTGTAAGCAGAAAACCCAAAATAAGCAATCTTCTGAAAGAATCTCTCAAGGCTAGGTGAAAAACAAAAGTGAATAAAAGTTATTAACTACTATGTTATTTTATTTATTTATTTATTTATTTATTTTTGAGACAGAGCCTCAAGCTATCACCCTGGGTAGAGTGCTCTGTCGTTACAACTCACAGCAACCTCCAACTCCTGGGCTTAAGTGATTCTCTTGCCTCAGCCTCCCGAGTAGCTGGATACAGGCACCCGCCACAATGCCTGGCTATTTTTTGGTTGTAGTTATTATCAATGTTGTTTGGCCTGCCTGGGCTGGATTCAAACTTGCCAGCTCTGGTGTATGTGTTTGGTGCTTTAGCCACTTGAGCTACAGGCACCGAGCCTGTGTTCTTATTGTGTATGAGGTTATTGCCCATATACTTCAAGTTAACACACAAACACACATCCTATAATTGAGGTTAATCAGTGCCCATTTTTCTGTAAGTGAAAGTTACCTCCCACAGAAGATACTGTTATTTCTTTTTTTTAAATTTCATATTAATGTGAGAGTGCAAACACTTAGGGTACAATGTTTGCATTTTTTCTGTCCCCCACCCGGGAAATGTGCCAGATACCCTCACATTGTGCCCATTCACTGGGAGCACCCCCTAGTCCTCTCCTTTCTCCCCGCTCACCGATTCCTCCTTTCCCCTCCCCCCAACTTGAACTGAATTGAGTTTTTCTCCTATGTGGGTGTGTATTCCATTCATGGGTGTGTTATTGAGTGGCAGAGCGGCAAATGACCCTCATCTATGCAACTTCAAAACACGCTTCCTCCAGCTTTGTGTACACTCCCTACTGTTGTAGGGGGGGAAAATATCCCTGTACCTTTCTAAATTTTCAGCTGGGCTTTGTAACAATAGATAGAGTAACAAGAGAAACCCTGAAGTTCATTGACATACATATTTCATATGTACATGAGCAAAAACTTAGGGAAAGCGTAACTGTCAGAGAGATGGTTTGGAACTTTGGCTTACTATAGCATCATCAACAAAGAACAAATACTTGTTTTAGAAAAGTGACAAGATAAAGGAAAAGGAGCTTGAGTCTTTAGGGATGGCTAATTGTGGGAAGGTAAATATATGAGGAACTAACGGTAGATAAAGGCCAGTTAGTAAAGTTTGTTATGTAAATACCTCTAGCTATCTCCAGGCTCATAAAAGTTTAAAGTCATCTTCATCCTTCTTGTTGGAGAGGGGAGGAGGGACACCTTTGTAAATTTACGCCCTGCTTTTAGGCAAATGAGGAGAAGGCCGGGAAGTTTCCTTAGATCAGCTTCTTTTCAATTGCCTTCAGCTGAAGATAGTCTTTAGGTCAACATGGCATATTTGGGGATAGACACCCTTACCTATAGAAGACTCTATTTGTTGTTTTTTTCCTTTTATTAAGTCATATACACATAGATCATGTATACATTTATGCATTTGTGGGGTACAATGTGTTTATATTTTTATACAATTTGGAATGGTTACATCAAACCAATTAACATAGCTTTCACCTCATTTACTTAATTATTGTGTTAAGACATTTATGTTCTATACTTGGAAGGCAGCTATACTAACCACTATACCACCAACACGTGTTCTATACTTGGTAGATTTGACTTGTACCCTTACAATATGCTTAATAGGTCTGGTCCCAATGGCAGGTCTACTTTTAGATCCCTGAGTGTTCTCCAAACTTCTTTCCAAAAGGAACGTATTAGCTTGCATTCCCACTAGCAGTGCAGAAGTGTTCCCTTTTCTCCACATCCACACCAACATCTGTAGTTTTGGGATTTGTTTATGTGGGCTATTCTTACTGTAGATGATATCTCAAAGTGGTTTTGATTTGCATTTCTCTGATGATTAAAGATAATGAGCATTTTTCCATGTGTCTGTAGACCATGCTCATGTCTTCTTCAGAGAAGCTTCTATTCAAGTCTCTTGCCTACAATGGAATGGGATAGAAGACTATTTGTAAAGAAGTTCTAACTTCCAAACAGACTGAAGGGTTAAGTCTATCCCAAGTGCTAAACTTTGCTGGTCAAAGGTGCTTTGGATCTATCATATGCAAGAGGAAATAGTTTGCTGGTTGAGACCAAATCTTTTCAGGATGGGGAAAAATGTAAACTGTTTTACTCATCTACTTTCCAGATGGATAGCTGGCGCCCAGAGAATACTAGTCATAAAAGCTTCATCTAATTTTTAAAAGTTTGAACTTTTAAAAGAAGTCTTTGATTTTCTGTGTGAAGAATAGGGGAAAAAAACTAGTGCTAGTTTATAGACATGGGCACTCAAGAGGTGATGGAGGACCAGAGTGATACAGGATTTCCCCATTCAGGACTAAACAGGGACCCTCCATCTCCTAGGCCTGGGCAATTTCATGTAAGCCTATAGGCCTCTTCTGAAGTGGAAGCCCTGTCACTTTTCTAGGAGCTGGAGGGACTACATTCATTCATTTGTTAATACACTCATTAACATTGAAAAGGTTTCTTCTATGTACCAACTCCCACCAAAAGTAATTCTCAAGATCTTTTTTTTTTTTTATTGTTGGGGATTCATTGAGGGTACAATAAGCCAGGTTACACTGATTGCATTTGTTAGGTAAAGTCCCTCTTGCAATCATGTCTTGCCGCAGAAAGTGTGGCACACACCAAGGCCCCACCCCACTCCCTCCTTCCCTCTTTCTGCTTTTCCTCCCCCCACCCATGACCTTAATTGTTATTAATTTTCCTCATATCAAAATTGAGTACATAGATTCATGCTTCTCCATTCTTGTGATGCTTTACTAAGAATAATGTCTTCCACTTCTATCCAGGTTAATACGAAGGATGTAAAGTCTCCATTTTTTTTAATAGCTGAATAGTATTCCATGGTATACATATACCACAGCTTGTTAATCCATTCCTGGGTTGGTGGGCATTTAGGCTGTTTCCACATTTTGGTGATTGTAAACAGTCTAGTACAAGTGTCCTTGTGATAAAAGGATTTTTTTCCTTCTGGGTAGATGCCCAGTAATGGGATTGCAGGATCAAATGGGAGGTCTAGCTTGAGCGCTTTGAGGTTTCTCCATACTTCCTTCCAGAAAGGTTGTACTAGTTTGCAGTCCCACCAGCAGTGTAAAAGTGTTCCCTACTCTCCACATCCACGCCAGCATCTGCAGTCAGTTCTCAAGATCTTATACCCCCAGACAAAAGGCCCATGGGGAGACTTCCCATTTGGGTCTTTCCCCCTGCCAGAAGCTCTGGTGCTTTTTATTTCTTCTGTATTTCTTTCTATCTAGTAAATCCTATCTTACCACTGATCTGTGGTCCCTGGGTTCGTTCTTCAAATCCCAAGACCAAGGGCCCATTGCAGAAAGAAATTCCGTCAATAAGAGGAAGGCTATTTGCTTACTCTCACACAGTTGCTATAGCTTTATTAATTGTTTGCTTTTCCTTACAAATTGGCCATGTATTTGGTATTTTGAAATGCTGTCTCTTTTATTCTTCTGCTATTTCATTTCATATGCATTTTAATGAATGTGTTTAACTTGACTCTTGCCTCCTAATGGGAATTAATCCCACAGGGTGAGTGCTTTATTGTATAGGGAAAATAATAGAGTAAAATTGCTAAGTGAAAAGTTAAGCCAGTCCTGTTTTAGGCTATTTGGCAAGAACTGACTCACTAAAGAAGAACCTTCTAGGTTACCTGGCATCAGGTAACACTGCACAAGGTCTCAGGGGGGAGTCTTCGCTAGAGGAAAAGGATAAGAAAAAGGTGTGAATTGTGTATTTTGGATGATTTCATGAGATTAAAAAAAAATTTTAGGTGGTTAAAGCCTATATAGTAATGCAATGTCAGTAGTCAGCTTAGAAAATTGAGATCAAGTTTCAATGTATGCCCTGATGTGGATCTAGGGATGGCAGATAATACAAACCCTTCTTTTAGATGGATAAATATTCTCCTCTGTGGTCCTAGACACCTGAGTGAAGTAGAATGTTACAGTGTAGGGAACCAACTTCAGAAGATAAAGAATTATAAACATGTTGGCAGAGCAAGATGGCAGATGACAGGTAGCCTGCACATTGCCACTCTCACAGAGAGGCTGGAAAATGGTAAACCAATACCCACCTTGGGATTGATGTCCCCAATGAGAGCAGCACTGAAAATCACAGAGAGAAGAGAAGAGAAGATGGAAGTGGAAGGAGCTTTTCAGCTTGACCAGAGGTCATTAGGAAAGGCTCTGTACTCAAGGGAAAGGGATGGAAGAGGGAATCCCAGACTCCATGCTTCCCCGAGGACACAGCAACCAGAGCTCCAGGAGGGCCCCTCCACCATGGCAGGCCTCCAGGCCGATGCAGAGACCTGACGAGAGGCTGTGTAGCTGTGTAGCTGCAGCTTGTGAGCCCTGCATACTGTGACTGGTGCCATTGCAACATTCCAACCCTGGAATACAACTTTTGCTCAGGGGTCATCTGTGATGTTCTTGTAGACTGCACGTTCAGAATGGCATCACTCGAAGATGGAGGAAAGTCATCTGACACATATTGAACTTTGCTTGGGGCAAGACATCAACTTTTTCTATTTAAGCCACCAAGGTTTTGGGATTTGTCTGTGGCAACAAGGAGCATTAGCTTACCTCGATTAATGCTAAATTACTGGAGCCTTTGGATACTCTGAAGTTAGAAGTGGAAAAGATAGCATGAATATTGCTTTTCTGCCATCATTGATTCAGAAGGAATGATGAAGATGAGATATTAGGAAGAATAAACAGACTCTAACAGTTCTGAGATGTAAAAATGATTTACCAATGGCCAACGCTGGACTGTCTTCTTTTAGAAACAATTAGAAAGAAAGATAGAGAAATCTATTAATAATAATACGACATTGCACAGTGCTGAACACATACAAAGTATTTTCTCATAGTGGTTTAAATGAAGCTCTGCCAGGGGCCTAGAGGTGACCAGATTATATCATGAGTTCTTTTTCTTTTTTTACCTGCCTCTGCCTCATAATTCTGGAATAAAAACATGTACCATCTACAGCTCTCCAGGATTTCACCAACAGGAGACTTCTTTCCAACCTATCTTTGATAGGAAGAACATACCATGCTCATGGCTGGGAAGAATCAACATTGTTAAAATGTCTATACTTCCCAGAGCAATTTACTGATTCAATGCCATCCCTATTAAAATACCAACATCTTACTTTCAAGATTTGGAAAAAATGATTTTGTGTTTTCTATGGAACCAGAAGAAACCACGTATAGTTAAGGCAGTTTTTAGTAATAAAAACAAAGCTGGGGGTATCACCATACCAGATTTTAGGCTGTATTACAAGGCCACAGTGGTCAAGACAGCATGATACTGGCACAAAAATAGAGACATAGACATTTGGAATTGAATAGAAAACCAGGATATGAAACCAACAACTTACAGCCACCTAATCTTTGTTAAAGCAAACAAGAGCATCCACTGGGGGAAAGACTCCCTATTCAATAAATGGTGCTGGGAGAATAGGAAATCCACGTGTAAAAGACTGAAACTGGACCCGCACCTTTCTCCACACACAAAAATTGATTCAAGATAGATAAAAGACTTAAATTTAAGGCATGAAATGATAAAAATCCTCAAAGAAAGAATAGGAAAAACACTAGAAGATATTGGCCTGGGGAAGACTTTTATGAGGAAGACTGCCATGGCGATAGCAACAACAGCAATAATAAACAAATGGGATTTAATTAAACTGAAAAGCTTCTGTACAGCCAAGGAGACAACAACCAAAGCAAATCGACAACCTATACAATGGGAAAGGATATTTGCATATTTTGAATCAGACAAAAGCTTAATAACCAGGACTTATAAAGAACTTCAATTAATCCACAAGAAAAAAACCAACAATCCCATACATCAATGGGGAAGAGAGATGAATAGAATCTTCTCTAAAAATGACAGACGAATGCCTAGCAAACACATGAAAAAATGCTCATCATCCCTAATTATTAGAGAAATGCAAATTAAAACCACCCTGAGATATCATCTAACCCCAGCGAGAATGGCCTATATCACAAAATCTCAAAACTGCAGATGCTGGCGCGGATGCGGAGAGAAAGGAACACTTTTACACTGCTGGTGGGACTGCAAACTAATACAGTTTGTATGGTATAGAGAAACCTCAAAGAATTCAACCTAGACCTCTCGTTTGATCCTGCAATCCCGTTACTGGGCATCTATCCAGAAGGAAAAAAAACTTTTATTATAAGGACACTTGTACTAGGCTGTTTATCCCAGCCCAATTTACAATCGCTAAAATGTGGAAACAGCCTAAATGTCCTTCAACCCAGGAATGGATTGGTAAACTGTGGTATATGTATGCCATGGAATATTATTCAGCTATTTTTTAAAAATGGAGATTTTGCAGCATTTATACTAACCTGGATGGAGGTGGTACACATTATTCTTAGTGAAACATCACAGAAATGGAGAAGTATGAATCCTATGTATTCAACTTTGATATGAGGACAATTAATGACAATTAATGACATGGTGGGGCATGGGGGAAGGAGAGACCAGACAGAGAAGGAGGGAGGGGATGACAGAAAGGAAAAGAAGAAAAGAAAAAAAAAAAAAAGAAAAGAAAATAGTGACTAATTTTCACATAAATTGGATTTAATTTTGACCAAAGTACATTATTTAAACATTAATTTTTATTTCAACTTGTTAATATGTTGTTTGGGATATTGCATCCTCATTTATAAGTGAAATATGTTTATAATTTCCCCTTTATAATAATATATTTTCTCCAATTTTAATATCAGGTGTATCCAGATGAAGTAGAACGATTTTGAAGTATTTCTTCTTTTTCTATTGCCTATAAGATTTGGCATGATCAGTTCTTCAAAATTATCTTTCACTTTTATTTATAAATATTAGTTGTCTATTTCTTGAGACTTTGGAAAAAAATAAAAAGAAGAAGTTAACTGATGACTCTATACTGAACTTCAGAGTCAAAGCATTCTATCATAGACATACTCTTATTTGAAAATGTGAATGTACCTTTCTTTGCGTTATTATTATTATTGCTTGATATTTCGATGCAGCAATCGTCTGATTTCTTTTCTGAGTGTATTTATTTTCATTCGTTCTTTGTGAGGTTTTCGTTTCTAGTCCTTATCTTAAACATTGCTATTGTTATTAAATTTTAAGTCATTTTAATTCTGTGGAGGCAAAAAGTGGAAACCTAATAAACACATGTATATGTAAAAAAACAAAAATTAATTTAAAAAAAGCAACATCTAAACTTCAAAATGACCCACACATACCAAAGAAAACCTAGTAAATGGCCTTGTTTTATTTCATAGTATTTTGTGTCTGCCCCTCAGGCAAACAATTCATCATTACAACCTCACAAGTGAATCCTAGGACTCACACATTGCTACAAGTCCTGTCTTTCAGCATGCCCAGAACGAACCATTATACTTTAACGTGGTGTGAAATAATCCCAGTGAAGCCAATTGACCTAGGGTACCTAGATAATATTAGATACACAAAAATCACTTAGTGCAGTGGAAAGATCTGTGTAAAACAATAGAGATCTGTGTAAAAACAAACTGTGAGTCATTGATCTATTATATTACAGTCGCTTTGAAAATAACTGGATTTCATTTTTGCCCTTTAATTTTTCCATGTTAATCACATTCTGTCAAGACCAGGGCACACATATTATGCATAAAAAGGTCAAGAATACCCTTGTGTGCTCCCTGACCCAACGCAGAGATACATCCCAGACGCTGGCACACATGCATATAAAATTGCCCACACACAAACATCTGTGAATTGGACCAGCCAGAAAAATATAGTTTGATGTGACGTGAGTTGCTAAGACAAATGTACAATCCAAGGCATGAAAAAAAGGGCTCAGGGCAACACTTGTGGCTCAAAGGAGTAGGGCGCCGGAATGCCCATATGCCAGAAGTTCAAGCCCAGTCCTGGCCAAAAAACTGCAAAAAAAAGGGGGGGGGGGCATCATTAGCAATACATTTATTTTAGCTATCATGTCAGTTAAATTAAACTCTAGATCTGAATAAAAGTGGGGTCTCTCTGAATAAAAGGGGGGCATCATTAGCAATACATTTATTTTAGCTATCATGTCAGTTAAATTAAACTCTAGATCTGAATAAAATTGGGACTTTTGGACCAATTTCTGGTCAATCTTATTGGGTAGGAGAAAACATTTTCACTACTCTTATCACTAGACTTTTGCCTAATCATAAATGTTGTTTCTATGCTTATGGGAGTTGGTGACATTCAGGGGCTAATTCTTTTTTAGGGCTTATTGGTCATTATCTTTAGCCAATGGAACACTGGGGTTTTTGACCCCTAGAATTTTGTACTCTCATTCAGGGCATACTAATGAGATTTCTCTTGGAGAAAAATAATAGCACTTACCCTCTCTAAAGGATCTAACACTAAGATTTTAACATGACATGGGGTCAGGGTTCATCTGTAACCCAGAAGTAAATCACATAATTTAAGATGTCCTTCTCCCCTAGTACGTTTTGTGCTCAGACACATCCCATTTCTAATTTCCAAACTTATGGTGATAGCTTCTTGACCCACTGGTTGAGATGAGATTAACAGATAAAAAATAAAGTAGGCTTTGAAATTGCCCATCTAAGGCTTGAGCTACTTGGGTAAGCACTGTCCTTTCTGCCCCTTGCTTGGCTTCATGTATCTGTGCTTCTCCGGCATCTGTCACCCACGTGCAGATTCGCTCACCTGCTCTGGACTTTTGCCTTCTTGTATAACGTGGTGTGGTACTTTTATAAATTCCAAGGAAAGTGGTTTGGGGATGTCAATCTCATTGGAAAAGAAGAGTCAGAGATTTGTGTGAAGAATCAGATAAAATGGTCAATATAAGCAGCTGTTTATTAAGGGTCCTATAACACACATATCATAAAATTGAAAAATCCTTTAGATCTTTTTGGGGAAAGTGGATTTCTGGTGATTGTATGACATATACAATATATTGAAGATGGGCAATGCATGTCTGCAATGTGTATCTGATAATTGCAATGATAGAAAATTAAACTGTTATATAGACAGGCTCCTTCCAAGTCTCCTAGTATGAGGTATCAGGGATAATTCCATGAAATCAAGGAGCTGGAAAGATTTAGAAAGGACAAGATGATTTTGATCAAATATATGAACACTTCTCATAGAGAAGGAAGATTTGAAGTGCAACGAGAAGAATGAACAGAGATAATAGGCTTATTTTGTCTCAATACAAAGAAAGAAATTTCTATCAATTAAAACTGTCCTCTAAAGAAATAAGCAGGAAGAGCAGAGAGAGGAAAGTGGGGAAGGGGAGGAGGTCTTGATGTGTGACACACCTTTTGGGGGCAAGACACGAGTTTACCCAACAAATGCAATCAGCGTAACCTGGTTTCTTGTACCCTCAATGAATCCCCAACAATAAAAAATAAAATAAAATAAGCTACCATGGGAGGCAGTGAGCTTCTTGTCACTGGAGATGTTCAAGGCAACACCAACTGTCAATTTTAGGGAGAGTTATGCATAATGATAAAAGACTTTGGTACCAGCTTTTAAAAAATATTGCTCTGAATCTTTATTAAATAAGTTCAGTGATATTTTATTCATTGGAAACTCTTTCTATTTCCTCTCCCTCTGCCTCATTTCTTTCACAGTCCTGAAACATCCTCTCCACGCTGCTTTACGATGTCTGTTCTTCCTCTCCCCTTCCCCCATGGGGAGCAAGAAACTCTTTCTTATCACTTCATGTAAATTTCATTCAATTAAATTTAGTTCCATGAGCATTGGCTGAGCTCTTCTTATATTTAAGTTCTGTGATAGGTATAATAAAGGGCGTGCAGATGAGTAACATGGAGGCCTGGGCTTCAGAAATTTGTGAGATTCTAACAAAAGTGAGAAGACAAGTCTCAAAAGAGCTTTTCCCTAAGGCAGAGATAACCTTTGCTACTAAAAAGTCAGTGGAGAACACATTCACCATAATTGCTTCAGGTAGGAGTTAGCATCTTAGAGGGTCCTTAAAGGTTATGGAAGATGGATTTCAATATTCAAAGACAGAGCAAGATGGGCATTTCTGACATAGTTAATGGCTTGAATATAGACACAGAAACAAAGGGTGTAGGACCAGCTGACAGCACATTTGTGAGGGCAGATGCCATTGGTATGACGAGACAAGAAAAGTAGGTTCAGAACTTCAAATGGAGAACTTGGAAGTTCAAGGAAAGAAAATTTTATTATAACTCAAGAAGCAATTGCAGAGCATTTAAGGTTTAACAGAAAAATAGTATACTAAGAGTTGTTCTTACAGGGAAATTAACATGCTCATTTTATTTAGGATGGATTGGTGTGGAAAAAGTCAAAAGTGGAAGAATCAATGAATTGATAGTTTGAGAAACAGCAAGGGTTCAAAGAGAGGAGTATCTGTAGCAGGGTGAACGTGGTATAGAATCCCGGTTAGTCATTACTTTTGATCATACATTTATAGTCACTGGAGAGAAATTCAGAAAACATAAGAAAATACAAAGACAAAAGTTAAAATGGCCAGTAAATCCACAAATCAGCAATTGATATTAACATTTTCATGTACATCTATTCTGACTTTTATGGTTTTATGTATACTTTGCCTTACAAATCTGGATAATAGCAGCCATATCATTTTACTCACTGCTATAATACATCAAAGTTATTTTTCCATGTGAGAATATTTACTTTTATGTACCATGCTAATGATTGTAGAGTGTCCTACACCTACATGTTATTATAGTTACTGAACCACTTCCCTGCTGGGGGTCTTAGATGGTTTTTATTTTTTCCATATTATAACAGGGTCCCATGTCCCTTTTTCAATCATTGTCTAATTACTTCCCTAAATAAATTCATAAAAGTGCAATAGGTCAGAGATCACCACTGGGTTGTTCTCAGTAGATGTTCCCTGCTTTTCTTTTAGTTTTTGATCCTTGTAGTTTTGCTGAGCAAACGAATGCCTACATGAAAGTGCTATTTTTTCAGTCACGTTTTCAGTCAGAGCTCTGGGCTTTGAGACAGAAGTAGAAGTGTGTGACTTCTCAAAAGTGTCATTTAAAGGTAAAGTCTTCTTCGGTCCTCCTTGGACAGAATGCTGATGGGATGATGGGACTTGGAGGAGCCACTGAGGACATGAGAAGGACCCATTCAAGCAAAATGATGGAAGATTCCTGGGCCTATGGCACATGTTATGAACTGATCCTTCCACCCTAGGCCACCTGAGACAAGGAGAAATACACTTTTATCTTGCTCGAGTCACTTTAGAAGTTGGTTTTCTATCACACACAGCTGAACTAATCCTAACTAAAACAATGACTTTGAAAGTTCACACATGTTTAAGGCTTTCTATACACATCGCCAAATTTGAGTCCGGGGAGGCTGTGCTGATGAATATTCCCACAAGTAACATATAAATTAGAGCACCATTCTCCGTTTATCCTGGGGAGCACTAGATGTCATAATTCTCTGCCAATTTGGTAGTTGATAAATGGTCTCTCTTTGTTTTAATTTACATTCCCAGCCTCATTCTTGTGAATCTTCCTCCCGTCCCCTTTTGATCCCCCTGACATAACCCTCTCTTTGACTAGAAATTTTGAAACATCATCTATTTTAAAAACATAGCCCTGATGATTAACCAGTTGGCTTTGTTGTTCTTTTTAATATCCATCTACCTTCCGTCCCAGAAAGCAGGGCTTCTGATTCCAAGACAGTGCACCAGGGCTCTTCCTTGGCCCTTCACTGGTGCTTTTCTTTCTTTGATTACTAGACCTGCACCAATACAGTATGCTTGACTGTGTCATTAACCTGCTAAGGCTATTTCACAGTTGCAAGAGGAATATTAGGGGACAAGCATCCAGCAAATTGGTCAAATCACAAGTGTGCAGAGGGTTTCGACACTTATGTTCACATTTATTTCTCTTTCCTACCTATTTTTGCTTCTGCCTGCCTACCTGGCTAATCTCAAACATCTTTTTTCCTGTACTACTCTCTGTCATTTGAGGAAGAAAATTCTTTACTAACTGGGTTAAGTATTTCCTTCAGTGTTTGGTCAAAACTGTTTTCCTTGCATCCAAAGGAAGAAACATTATTCTAGAACCGTCTTAGACTGTCTCTGTGGTAACCTCCTTTATCCTCCTACAAGGATCAGATTCCTTCAAAACATCTGCTTAAAAGACAACAGCAAAACAATAATGACATCTGTAAGAACCAATGATAATTAGGAAGAGAAAGCAGAAGTCTAAACCCAAACTTTAAAGTCTGCATGATGTGTTTTAATCATTTTGTCTCACTTTTTTTTTTAAGCCTAATCTAGCCTTTCCCCAGTATCTATTCTCATCACCTCTGCTTTCCTCCACAGCACTGTGTTGGAGACCCCATCCTTCCAGACTCTCTCTACTGCCCACCTAAAGGACCATTTCTAAATGTGCGCCTGCACACTGACCACCTCTCCCCATTACCTCCAGTGCTACAAGTTTTAACTTCCAGAAATTCCAATTGGGGTTTGAATACCATGTCCCTGACCACCATGGACTTCTTCCAGTTGTGAGTTTAATGAAGGGATAGTAAAAATCAGTGGTATGTGCTGTTTACTCTCTTTCTCATTTAGGAACCAGGCCCCTTGAGAATTCCTATTCCATCATCTCGCCTGCTGACTTCAGGTGTTGCTCATGAGTCAGTCCTGAAACTTACATTCCACCATTCATTATTTATCTCAGAGTCCTTATTTGCAATACTTTAACCACTTCTTAATATAAAATTTGAGTGATCTACAATGCATTATGCACTTTTTATGTATTATTTGTTTTAATTCTCAAGATAACCTTATGAGGTGAGTGTGATTATTAGCCCCGTTTCAAAGGTAAAAACACTAAGTCTCAATCACTCAGTATGAAACAAATTTTAAACCCTGATAGGCTAAAATGGTTTGCGTCCCATCAGTGATACTCTTTTGCCTCTTCCTAAATTCCTCTAGCTATTTTTTCCCTCTTAGCCTATTATTCTTCATTTTCACATTGCTCGTTGTGTCTCTGACATCTCTGCCTGAAGGTCTTTCTGCATCTGCATATCATCTTGAATTAGACTGAACTCTTGACTTGGCAGGACCTGTAAGTTTAATAGTAATAAAGTGGTTACACAACAGACTATTCATTTTGGCTGTCTCTTCCCTTAAGGCTGGGAAGGCGAAATGGAATTATAAATAGTATCAGTTGTGATGAAAGTCAAACAGCAGCCAGGTTCTCCCAGTCTGCTTTTCTGATGGCAATAGCTAATGATAAGTCAGGGTTAACAATGTATCGGACTTTGTAGTGAGCTGTATGCACTGACTCACTTGGTCCTCATGTCACCCCTAAGAGGAAGGCACTGTTACTACCTCCATTTTACAAATAAGAAAACTGAGGTTAGAAGACTTCCAGTAAATGGACCACTTCATACAATGAACACCTCCCGGATTTATTTTTCAAATCCGTGTCTTCAGAAATTTAGAACCTTCTTTCTTAAGCACTGTAGTACAATTCTTTGTTTTAAAAAATAATATTGCTGGTAGCATTTGAAAATAGCAGAAACCCATGGAAGAAGTAATAACCTATCCCCAAATTCAATCATTTTTTCATTCATATTATTCAATACATGACCACGTGCGTATCCAATTTTACCTATTTACATTAAGTGACATTATGGATAGAATTACATTTTTCTACATTTTCTATTAATGTCTTATTAAGCATTAAACTCTGGCAATAAATTTGAAAACCCGAACAAAATAGACATGCTCTTAGCAATGTATCAATTACCAAAACTGACCCAATAATAAGTGGAAAATTTGAATAGGGTAATTTTCATGGATGGGCTAACAAAAAGCTCTAGGATTAGGTGGGTTTGCAGCTGAGTTCATCCAATCTCTAAATAATAGGTAATTCCACTGTTAGTTAAACCTGCCATAGACAAAAAGATGGATATTTATCTCATTCGTGTACAATTTAATACCAAAACAGAATAGAGATGCTAGAGAAAAGAAAATATTGTACAATTTCAGTTCTAGTGGAATATTAGAAACTTGATCCTGCGAAGTTAGTAAAAGGAATAATACATTATAACTGAGCAAAGTTTATTCCAGGAAAAACCAGGGCAGCTAATATCAAGAAATCTATCCACATAATACATTATATCAATAAAATAAAGCACAATAAAACATGTATAAGTAAATCAATGCTAAATTGACATAACATTAAATTTAGCATTTCTTTAAATAAAATCTTAAGTAGAAAAATGAAGAGAGGAACAAATAAAACATAATAAAACTACCAAACATAGCATAAAATATTATCCTAAATGTGAAATATTTAACATTGAAATTAAAAAGTCAGTCACCATTATAATTTAACTTTAACTTTAAAGTTCTAGCAAATGAAAAAAAACTCAAGTGCATGGTAATAGAAAAGAAGAGCTACAACTGTTTTATGATTGTCACATTTCTTGCTCAAAACTCTTAAAGGCTGAAAAAATAAAATAAAAAATAAAATTCCTAATAGGATTTATAAGTTATAAATAATCACCTGTACATAGACATGAGAATAAAACATTCTAGTCACAATGGAAAATATAAATTATAAAAGACTTAGAAATAAATATACAGAAATAGCATTGAACATAAAGCATAAAGTTATATAATCTTTTGGAAGATACAAAAGAATATCTAGGCAAATGGAAAGACATACCATTCCTTTAGATGGAAGGCTTACGATCACAAAATAGGAAATATTTCTAAATTAATAAACATAGTAGTTAAAGCCCAAGAGAGTCCTTTTTATGATTATGTAAAATTGCTTTTACATTTTACTTGGAAAAAAATATTAGATAATAGCTCTCCCCAAATTTAACAACAATAAAAAATAAAAAATAAAAATAGAAAGGCACTGGCCATGCCAGGATGCAGACTATTCTAAAACCATTACAATCAAATCAATATGTCATTGGTCAGAAGAGACAATAAGATCAAGAAAAACAGAAAATCCAGAAATGCATCCTGGTTCATAAGAAAGTTTTATTCACTTGGAAAAGCAGACTTCACATTTTAATAAATGGTGTTGAAGCATTGGCTACCCAACTGGAATAAAATAAAATTATAACTGAATTTCACACAATGTATGAAAATATTTTATAAATAGAGTAAAGGTTTAAATAAAAAAATTAAGTAATGATACATTTATAGACTATCTCAAAAACAATACCTACCATCTAAGGGTGGGGAAAAAAATCTTTTGATCCAGACTAGAAACTCCAAAGCTATAAAAGAAAGGATACATTTGACTATTGTCTCAGTCCATTAAATTCCTTAAACTGGATGATTTATAAACAACATAAATTTATTGATCACAGTTCTGGAGGCTGGGAAGTCCAAGATCAAGGTGCCTGCTGAGGGCTTGAGGGCTCATTCCTCATGCACACCTTCTTGCTGCTTGATAGAAGGGGAGTCCAAGCTCCTGGAGGACTCTTTTACAAGGGCACTAATTCCATTCATGAGGGTTCCACCATCATGACCTAGTTATCTCCCAAACGTTCCATCTCTTAATACCTACACATTCAGGATTAGCTTCTGACATATAAATTTTAGAAGTATACAAGCATTTGAGCCCTACAACAGGGTAAAAATCGATCACTTTGAATGACAAATGGTATCATAAAGTTAAAGACAAATATTACACTTGGGGAAGAAAAAAGCTAAGACCCCCTATAAATGGTACAAAACAGTTAAACAATCCATTGATTTTTATTCATAAAATTTTAATAAAACAGCAAAACTCCAAAGCCCATAAGCATGTGAAAAGATGTGCAAACTCATTGGCAGCCAAGAAAACTCAAATTTAAGCAATGAGTTCACTTTATAAGGAGAAGACAAAAAATAACATCAAAGATAACCATCGCTGGGGGCAATGTAGGAAAAAGATAGACATGGAAAACTCTGTAAACCAGGTAACACATACAGGTAAATGGTTATTACACAATCAACTATGTGATTGTTGAAGCATCTAAAGATCCTATGGATTAGAGATTTTACAGTTGAACTTCATTTATATATATATTATTTGAGGTAGAAAAGGGGCATAAAAGTGAGCAAATGACCTATTATTTTAAAAAGAGCAAGGCAAACACTCGTATATGTATGTGCTTATCACATTATAATCATAAAGAAATCTCTGAAGACATTCCCACTAAGTTATTTACAAACATCATGGAAGTAGATGAGGCAGGAGAATTTATTGGCTGAAGAAAGAGAATAAGTGAAAAGAGATTTTAAAAACAGCACTAAAAATATTATGTATGCTAATTTCATGTTTGTGTTGTTGGTAAAAACTACATCTGTGGATATGTGTCTAAACATGTATTTTTCAATATTAAAAAATGTTAAATAATCAATGCTTTCCTAAATTTATGTATTGTCTTATTTCATTTTTCTCCTTTTAGATTTCTTCCCCCAAAAAGGTGGAGAATATTCATAGCTCTGTGTATTATTCTTTTTTATTCTTCTCTATCAACTACATTGTTACTTATGTAAAAGTGGAAGAAAATAAAAACTATTTTTTACACACAGATTATCATCATTTACATTATGAAGTTGTGGATTTCCTTGGGCCATGTTAATTTCAAGCTGGTCCTGTTCCAAGAGCCAGAAATCTTTTCTACTAGAATCTCAGGTCTTTTCCTCAGTTTCCAGAGGAGGCTGTATGATGTATATGGATGAGTAATAATAACAGTTAAATATCAGAAGCAAAACTCAGAATCTGCCAATGCGTAGACTCAGCAGCTCTTCTAAAAATGAAGGTGAGCAAACGCGCTTCCTTGTGTACCACAGGTACCGACTGTCACAGCCTCTAGTGGCCCCTATGGCCCTGGACTCAATTGCCGCAGAAAGGAACCAGGCTTGACGCGGATTAGAAGTACAAGCTTGCAGGAGGCAGGCTAACCTTGCTTACAGGATAGCCCCGAGCAACCTCTGCAGTAGCCTTTTATTGACACAGCACAAGACAGGTGAGGGGAGTATTAGATAATGATTGCGTGCCTAAGGATCACCAGGGGCTCGGGCTCTTTCTCCTCAAGGAGCATCTGCGGACGAATCGCCCCAGGGTCCATCCCAAAGCTGCAAATCATCTTGCTCAGAGGTCCTCTGGCTCTTGGCGACCTCTACAACCGGCGACTGGGCTAAGCCCGTTACTTACATCAATTCATTGCAGCCTCAGGATGACTCAGTCAGGTAAGCATGTTTTTAGTCTGCATTTATGGATGTGCTACAGAGAAGTTATGAAATCCTGCCCTGGATCACAGGAGTTATATGTTGTAGAACTGAGCTTCAAACTGCCTTCAAAGTATATGGTCACCTGACCACTCACCCAGGCTGCCACTCCATTTAAGGAAAGAATAAAACGGGAGACAATGAAAGTTCACATGAAGATTGGTTTAAAATGCTGTGGCTTGCCTCAGCCCCTCAATGTCCGGCAGCTATGTCCCCTGAAGAGCTAACCTGAACACCTATGACAAAGGTGCACATTTTACTTACCTGAGAAGATGCTTCCAAATGATGACAAATTTGCTTTGTTTGGGGGAATGGATACTTTCTACAATTTTTATTTATTTTTGACACCCATGCACGCATCCAATGCAACTTTTATGGTTTTCCTTTTAACCCCATATTTGTTGTAAAACTTATTTTATCTGTGGCAGTTTTGACAGCTGTGGTGTTTCTTTATTTTGTAATTTTTTTTTATTATTTCAGATTAATATGAGAATACAAATGTTTAGGTTACATAGTTTTTGTTTGTAAAGTTGAAGTTGTAGTTGAGACCTTGATCCAGGGGAGTGTGCTGAATACCCTTACATTGTGCACATTAGGTGAGAATTCGCCAATCGTCTCTCTCCTCCCCTTTCCCTTTTTCCTGCTCTCTCCTACCCTTCACTGAAATATACTTGTGTTTTTCTGTCCTGGGGGCTTGTGGTTTGACTGCGGATTAGTGCGCTGAGATTTCTCCAGAGTTAACACATTAGCACTGGTAGGAAAGGAAATGATTTGTGTGGCTGGTGACAAGCTGTGAGGGGCTCCAGGGAAGGGTGCTGGGAACTTAAGGAAGAATGGGAGGTAAGCAACCCCCTTCTGGCCATACTGTGCCCTGGGCCCAGCACTGAAATAGAACTTACCATTCTCCTGGGAAAAAAATCCTTGTAGTCTTCACCCACAACCCTAGGAATAGCCCTCTGAGCTTATTCTCATTTACACAAAATGAAACTAAGTTCACTGAGCACTTGAGAAGGGACATAGGATAGTTTTGTTTGTTTGTTTGTTTGTTTGTTTGTTTGTTTTAATAATACCTAGCACCCAGCTCTTTACTTTTTTGATAATACCTAGCACCCAGCACTTTACTTTTAAAAAATCACCCCTCCAATTTGCCTGTTCTTTCTCAATTTCCTCTCTTACCTGTTGCCAGAGACCTCCTCTGTCTGGGTACCTTCTTTCACTAGGCAGCCTTCAGCTTCTTCCATCCTTTGGAAACTTCTCATCTTCACCTCTCATATTTCAGCAGCTCTGAGGAGGAAAAAAGTCATTACACAAAGGTTGGTTTTGAGCTCCAACAAAACGAAAGATCCCTACACTATCTGATTCCATTCTCCTTAGAAAATGGCAGAGCAAAATCTAATTTTTCTCTGCCACAAAATGACTTTTCATTCTTGTCACATATTTTTATATCTAACAAGTATTCATTTATATGTGCTCAAGTGATTGAAAAGTAAACTCTGTGTCTGGAATGCCTCTTAAAAAGTCCCATGTTTTGCAAAGTGAAATTATCTCAAAGATAGGCTTTAAGTGTGCCAGGGTCCTCATCGTGTCTAGTCCCGATTGCTACCCAGAAAATGTGTCTGAAAGAAATGACTCAGATTTGGCTCCATGAAGCTAATCATCATACAGGTTTTAGTTTCTTTTTATTCTTGGAAAAATGGACCTATTCTCAAAAAAAAAGTTCCAAATATATTTTAAGTAGTACTTAAACATTATTGGATTAAATGTACAGCCTCAGGTAAAAGTCTTGACGCACACAACACTCTTTAGAATGTATAGATAGATTCCTTTGTGTTTTTTATTTTTTTTATTTTATTTTTTAAGATCTTTTTTATCGTGGTGAAATACATACAATGTAAAATTTATCATATTACCCATTTTTAAGTGTACAATTCAATGGTATTAGACATCCATTATGTTGTGCAATCATTACCACCACTCATATTTCTCTTTTTAGCTTATTAAACTGAAACTCTATTCCCATTAAACATTGGTTCCCCATTTCCCTCTCTCCCTATCTCCTGGAACCCAACCTTCTATCTTTTATCTCTGTGATTTTGACTATGTGTAGTAGTGGCTTGTTTGAGTGGTATCATACAGTATTTGTGTTTTCGTGATGATTATTTCACTTAGCATAATGGTACTCCAGGGTAATCCATGTTGTAGCACATGTCAGAATTTACTTTCTTTTTAAGGCTAAGTACTATTCCATTGTATATGTACCACATTTTATCAGTCAGTGGACAAGGAGGGTGGCTTTAACTGTTAATAATGCTGCTACACACATGGGTTTACAAATATCTGTTTGCAATTCTACTTTCTTTTTTTTTTTTTTTGCCTTTGTTGTGTTTTGGGTTTTTTTTTTTATTAAATCATAGCTGTGTACATTGATATGATCATGGGGCATCATACACTCGATTCATAGACCATTTGACACATTTTCATCACAATGGTTAACATAGTCTTCCTGGCATTATCTCAGTTACTGTGCCAAAACATTTACCTTTGTGTTTTTTCATAGCATAATCACTCCTTCTAAATTGTGTTCAGCTGTCCTATGACACATATTCTCTATAGACAGGAAGATTAAAGAAGTAAAATATATGGCTTTTTGCTGTTAAGAATTTATAAGGAAACAGAACATATAGTATAAAATGTATGCATAAGTACTCCCAGAAACAAACAAACAAAAAAAAAATCATAAAAAATTTCACGACCAGTTAAGAGGTCTGCATACATGCTAATTGCTGCCCGCTCTAGGTGTCCCATCAAGAGAGGCAAGCTTGTCTGTGTGAATAAGGGAAGTGTGAATGAATGAGAGTTTTTGGTTCTGAGGTAAAACAAATCTTGATCTCACAGGTTCAAATTCTCGAGGCTCATGAATATGACACATTAATATTCATTAAGTGGAACGCATTATCATTTTAGAAGGAGATTACTGGGGACTCACTATTTTCATTCTATCACATTTTCCAATTAGGAGTCCCACTTTTGCAAATAATCAGCTCCCTGTTGCCAAGGGCTTTTCAGCAGCTTTCTGGCAAGGGGTTTGGAGCTCAGTTCAGCATCCATTTAAGAAACAGGAAAAAAACTGAAGTACAATTACCTTTTTTAATGACAGGTTAATCTGGGTGTGGTGAACCTGATCAGAGAAGAGTCAAACCCTAAAGGGAGGAGACTCTAACTCCTGTTAGGGATAGGAACTCAAACAATAAAGTTTGAGGAGTCCACAGTTTTCTTGGTTGCCTGCAGTTGCCCAGAAGTAAGTGCAGCCTGTAAAAGATCGTGGAACTGTCACTGGGCAAATAGAGGCCATGTAAGGGGAAACACTAGTGGAACGAAGTGAACCAGGAGGGTGTTGATAACCACCCAGAAGAATAACAGCAAAGCAGGGCTTGAAAAATGAACATTTCAGTTCTAAAAGTTATATGTGTCTGTTATACTTTACATTATTAATGATTTAACCTGAAGAAATATTAGCCAAAGGTTGGTTTGCTTTTGGAATATATAAAATAAGTTTGATATATTCATGTTTAGTAATCATTCATCTCTAATCCAAGCAGAATTTCTAAATCAAGTCATTGAATTTCTAGTTAAATTATATATGCATTAATTTAATATGGGGATATCATTGAGATCAATTTTCTAGGACCTCAGTTGTTCTCTCCTTGTGCATTTATGAAGAATTGCATATACATGGCAATACTCTCTCTCTCTCTCTCTCTCTCTATATATATATATATGTATATGAGTATTTTTTTTATAATAGCTAACCAGTTCTCAGTTCTCTTTCCCAAAAGCAGCTATTTTAGCCTTTTGGTTCTCTTTCTAGAAATAGGCTATGCACATACAAGCACAGATGGGCCACATGTTTCTGCATATATATAAGGAGCACATGCTAAGCATTTATTGTCACAATTTTACTAAAAATCTATCCTGGACATGACTCTTAATCGACATCTATAATTTTTTATTGCTGTTCGTGTGTGTGTGTGTCACTGGGTGGGCCCAAACAAAACATAATTTAATTCACTGAAGGAGAAATAGCCTTACCAAAATAATCCAAAAATATTTGTTGCTAAACAAATAAACAGGTAAGTAACAATAACAAGTCTAAAAGGGGTTGCAAGCCAAGATATAGACTTCCCATAATGTATGACCTAATATGTCCAGTTTTCAGTAAAAATTGTGGAACATACAAAGAAATTCAAAAGTCTGACCCATACACAGAAAAAAATAATAATAAGTGGGAAAACAGGAGCAGAGTGGGTAGATGTCACATCTGTTAGGCAAAGGCTTCAAAGTAGCTGTTACTAATAAGGTCAAAGAACTAAAGGATGAAAGAAGTAAATGATTAAAGAAGTAAAGGAAGGGCTACTGACAATGTCTCTTCAAGTAAAGAATATCAATAAAGAGAAATTATTTTTTAAAAAGAACTAAATGGGAATTCTGGAATTAAAAAGCATGTTAACTAAAATGAAAAATTCACTATGGAGGATCAAAAGTACATTTGAGATTTTGGGATCAAGATGGCAGCAGAGTAACAGCTTCCCTGCAACTGGGCATGGTGAGTCTGGGGAGATAAGACTCTCTGGCTGGTGGGATCTGCCTATAATCATCCCTTTGAGGATACAGGGAGTCAGCAAGGGACTTCTGGACCCCAAGAGGAGGACAAAAACAGTGGAAAACTGGCAAGTGGATGCATGTGTTCAATTGACCTAATCCCAACAGCAGCCATAAGTACAAGCAGCAGTAAGACTGCAAACCAGAAAGGCCTTACCTGTGAACTGTTTCGGTGTTTTTGGACTTGGCACTCAGTTGAACTGCCTTGGGGAGAGCTTGAGCAGGAGTGCGGAGAACTTTGGGCATTGTCGAGGGCCCCAGACTGAGCCGCTGAGCCAGCTGGAGATAATAGAGTTCGGCTATGGGCAGCAGGGAGCCATTGTGAGAGAACTGCCCCAGCAAGCTCCACCCTCAGGGTCACAGAGCAAGGATCAGATGGGAGCTAGTAACCTAGTGACTGAGCAGCATAAAGGCAGGGACTGAACTGCCTTAAAGCCTTAACACTCAGGGGCAGGGTGAGACCATTTTGGCACACTGGAGGCTCAAGCTGTTGCCCTGGGTAGAATGCCATGGCGTCACAGCTCATAGCAACCTCAAACTCCTGGGCTTGGCCCCACCAAGACCTCCAGAAGAGCTGTGCTGTGACCCCCAACGCACGAAAGCCGGGCCTCTGCATGCCCTGACCAGGAACTGCAGGAGCCGCACGACCCTGCATTCTCCCTCCTGTACCCTCCCTGCCTCCACACTGGTCCGTTTGTCCGGCCAGGGACTTGAGCAGCCACGTGCCCTATGGAGCCCTCCCTGCCTCTATGCAGAGCCCTTCTACTGGACAGAGACTGCTATAGCCTTGGGCTCTGTGTGCCAAAGTCACTGGGCACCAGGCACTCCCAGTACTGTGTGCACCACCTACCGCCCTGTTGCTGGATCCAGGTGTGTCACACTCTGGAGCTGCTTCCACAACCAAAACTCCCTGGCTGGGGCAGCCCCAGAGAAACTACACAGGGTCACTCCCTACAAAGATCCAGCAATAATACTGTGATCCTGCTAGGGTCTAATCTCAGAGAGACACCTCCCAAACTCTGAGGATGGCCAGAGGCAATGGTGAAAAACAATCATGAGGCGAAATAAACAGAAGAACTCTGGCAATATGAATAATCAAAGTAGATCAACTCCCCCAAGGATCAATGGGGCAGACACAGCACAAGATCTCATGCACAACCAAATAGCTGAGATGTCAGAAATTGAATTCAGAATCTGGATAGCAAATAAGATTGAATGAGAATTCCAAGCAGTAAACCAAAAGATAGCTCAAGAATTCAACGAATTCAAAGATAGCTCAAGAATTCAATGAATTCATTGGACACACCTGGATCCAATTCAAATGACCAAAGATTTTGACACATTGAGACAAGAAGTTGCCAACCTCAAAGATCTGAGAAACATAGTAGAATCCTTCAGTAATACAATGGAGCAAGCAGAAGAAAGGATTTCTGACATTGAAGACAAAGCTTTTGAACGCTCCCAAACTCTCAAAGAGGAAGAGAAATGGAGGGAAAAAATAGATCACTCTCTCAGAGAGCTCTGGGATAATTCAAAGAAAACCAATATTCATCTTATAGGAATCCTCAAAAGTGACAAAGTGGCTTCACAAGGCACAGAGTCTCTTCTCCATGAGATTATGAAGGAGAACTTACCAGACATGCCAAGAGATTCTGAAATTCAGATAGCAGACAGTTTCAGAACTCCGGCATGATTCAACCCGAATAAGATATCCCACAGACACATCATAATCAATTTCACTACAGTTAATATAAGGAGAAAATTCTGAAAGCAGCCAGACGAAAGAAAACCTTCACCTACAAGGGCAAGAATATTAGAATAACTGCAGATCTCTGTGCTGAAACCTTTCAAGCTGGAAGAGGATGGTCATTGGCTTTTAATCTCCTAAAACAAAATAATTTTCAACCTAGGATGCTGTACCCAGCTAAACTGAACTTTATTTATGATGGAGAAATTAAATACTTCAATGACATTCACATGTTGAAGAAATTTGCCATAACTAAACAAGCTCTCCAGGATATTCTCAGACCTATCCTCCATAAAGACCAGCGTAATCCTCCACCACAAAAGTAAACCTACCCAGAAAATTTTGATCAAATTCCAACTTCCACAATCACAAAAGGATTAAAAATGTCCACCGGACTCACAAAAGGCTTATCAATATTCTCAATTAATGTGAATGGTTTATATTGTTCTCTAAAGAGGCAATATAAACTGACTGGATACAAAAACTCAAGCCAGATATCTGCTGCATACAAGAATCACATCTTACATTAAAACACAAACATAGATACAAGGTGAAGGGATGGTCATCTATACTCCAGGCAAATGGAAAGCAGAAAAAAGCAGGCGTTGCAATTCTATTTGCAGATGCAATATGCTTTAAACCAACCGAAATAAGGAAGGATAAGGATGGACACTTCATATTTGTTAAAGATAATACTCAATATGATGAGATTTCAATTATTAATATTTATGCACCCAACCAGAATGCACCTCAATTTATAAGAGAAACTCTAACAGACATGAATAACTTGATTTCCTCCAGTTCCATAGTAGTTGCAGATTTTAACACCCCTTTAGCAGTGCTGGATAGATCCTCCAAAAAGAAGCTAAGCAAAGAAATTTTATATTTAAAATTAACCATTCAACATCTGGACTTAACAGACATCTACAAAACATTTCATCCCAACAAAACTGAATACACATTCTTCTCATTAGCCCACGGAACATACTCCAAAATCAACTACATCCTAGGCTACAAATCTAACCTCAGCAAATTTTAAAAAATAGAAATTATTCCTTGCATCTTCTCAGACAATCATGGAATAAAAGTTGAACTCAATAACAACAGGAACCTGCATACCCATACAAAAACATGGAAGCTAAACAACCTTATGCTGAAGGATAGATGGGTTATAGATGAGATTAAGGAGGAAATCACCAAATTTTTGGAACAAAACAACAATCAAGACATGAAATACCAGAACCTCTGGGATACTACAAAGGCAGTCCTAAGAGAGAAATTTATAGCACTGCAAGCCTTCCTCAAGAAAATGGAAAGAGAGGAAATTAATAACTTAATGGGACATCTCAAGCAACTGGAGAAGGAAAAACACTCCAACCCCAAACCCAGCAGAAGAAAAGAAATAACCAAAATCAGAGCAGAATTAAATGAAATTGAAAACAAAAGAATTACAAAACAGATCAATAAATCCAAAAGTTGTTTTCTTGAAAAGATCAATAAAATAGATAAAACTTTGGCCAACCCAACCAGGAAAAAAAGAGTAAAATCTCTAATTTCATCAATCAGAAATGGTAAAGATGAAATAACAACAGACCCCTCAGAAATTCAAAAAATCCTTAATGAATACTACAAGAAACTCTACTCTCAGAAATACGAAAATCTGAAAGAAATCGACCAATACCTGGAAGTACGCCAAGTACCAAGACTTAGCCAGAATGAAGTGGAAATGTTGAACAGGCCTATATCAAGTTCTGGAATAGCATCAACTATATAAAATCTCTTTAAAAAGAAAAGCCAAGGACCACATAGCTTTATGCCAGAACTCTACCAAAACTTTAAAGAAGAACTAGTACCTATACTACTAAACCTCTTCCAAAATATAGAAAAAGAAGGAATATTACCCAACACATTCTACAAAGCAAACATCACCTTGATCCCCAAAGCAGGAAAAGACCCAACAAGAAAAGAAAATTACATACCAATATCACTAATGAATATTGATGCTAAAATACTCAACAAGATCCTAACAAACAGAATCCAACAACACATCAAAAAAATTATACACCATGACCAAGTGGGATTTATCCCAGGGTCTCAAAGTTGGTTCAATATACATAAATCTATAAATGTAATTCAGCACATAAACAAACAAAAAAAATAAGGACCATATGATTCTTTCAATTGATGCAGAAAAAGCTTTTGATAATATCCAGCATCCCTTCATGATCAGAACACTTAAGAAAATTGGTATAGAAGGGACATTTCTTAAACTAATAGAGGCCATCTACAGCAAACCAACAGCCAATAATATATTGAATGGAGTTAAATTGAAATCATTTCCACTTAGATCAGGAAACAGGCAAAGTTGCCTATTATCTCCATTGCTCATTAACATTGTAATGAAAGTTTTAGCCATTGCAATTAGGGAAGAAAAGGTGAGCAAGGGTACCTACATAGCGTCAGAAGAGATCAAACTTGCACTCTTCAAAGATGATATGATCATCTTTGGAAAACACTAGGGATTCTACTACAAAACTTTTAGAAGTGATCAAGGAATACAGCAATGGTTCAGGCTACAAAATCAACACCCATAAATCTGTAGCCTTTATATATATCAACAATAACTAAGCCGAAAAAACAGTCAAGGACTCTATTCCTTTCACAGTAGTGCCAAAGAAGATGAAATATTTGGGAGCATAGCTAACAAAGGATGTGAAAGATCTCTACAAAGACAACTATGAAACTTTAAGAAAAGAAATAGCTGAAGATGTTAACAAATGGAAAAACATACCATGCTCATGGTTGGGAAGAATCAACATTGTTAAAATGTCTATACTACCCAAAGCAATATATAATTTTAATGCAATTCCTATTAAAGCTCCATTGTCATATTTTAAAGATCTTGAAAAAACAATACTTCGTTTGATATGGAATCAGAAAAAAACACAAATAGACAAAATATTACTCAGCAATGAAAACACAGCAGGAAAAATCATGCTACCAGACCTGAGACTGTACTTTAAATCGATAGTGATCAAAACAGCATGGTATTGGCACAAAAAACAGAGAAGTAGATATCTGGAACAGAATAGAGAACCAAGAGATGAATCCAGCTACTTACCGTTATTTGATCTTTGACAAGCCAGTTAAAAACATCCAGTGGGGAAAAGATTCCTTATTTAAAAAATAGTGCTGAGTGAACTGACTGGTAACCTGTGGAAGAATGAAACTGGACCCACACCATTCACCATTAAATAAGATAAACTCTCACTGGATAAAAGATTTAAACTTAAGACATGAAACTATAAAAATACTTGAAGAAAGTACAGGGAAAACTCTTGAAGGAATCGGCCTGGGTGAATATTTTATGAGGAGGACTCCACAGGCAATTGAAGCAGTATCAAAAATACACTACTGGGACCTGATCAAACTAAAAAGCTTCTGTATGCTCGGGAGGCTGAGGCAAGAGAATCGCGGAAGCCCAAGAGTTAGAGGTTGCTGTGAGCCATGTGACGCCATGGCACTCTACCGAGGGCGGTACAGTGAGACTCTGTCTCTACCAAAAAAAAAAGCTTCTGTATAGCCAAGAACATAGTAAGTAAAACAAGCAGATAGCCCTCAGAATGGGAGAAAATATTTGCAGGTTATACCTCCAATAAAGGTCTAATAACCAGAATCCACAGAGAACTCAAACGTATTAGCAAGAAAAGAACACGTGACCCCATCTCAGGGTGGGCAAGGGACTTGAAGAGAAACTTCTCTAAAGAAGACAGAGGCACGATCTACAAACACATGAAAAAAAGCTCATCATCCTTAATCATCAGAGAAATGCAAATCAAAACTACCTTGAGATATCACCTAACCCCAGTAAGAGTAGCCCACATAACAAAATCCCAAAACCAGAGATGTTTGCGTGGATGTGGAGAGAAAGGCACACTTCTACACTGCTGGTGGGAATGCACACTAACACGTTCCTTCTGGAAGAATGTTTGGAGAATACTTAGGGACCTAAAAATAGACCTGCCATTCGATCGCATAATTCCTTTACTAAGTTTATACCCAAAAGACCAAAAATAACAATATAATAAAGACATCTGTACCTGAATGTTTATTGCAGTCCAATTCATAATTACTAAGTCATGGAAGAAGCCCAAGTGCCCATCAACCCACGAATGCACTAGCAAATTGTGGTACATGTATACCGTGGAATATTATGCAGCCTTAAAGAGAGATGGAGACTTTACCTATTTCACGTTTACATGGATGGAGCTGGAACATATTCTTCTTAGCAAAGTATCTCAGGAATGGAAGCAAAAGTATCCAATGTACTCAGCCCTACTATGAAGCTAATCTATAGCTTTCACATGAAGACTATAAGCCAACTATAGCACAAGACTATGAGGAAAGGCCAAGGAAGGTGAATGGAGGAGGGAGGTTAGGGTGGAGGGAGGGTAATGGGGCCACAACTACGGTAGATTCCACCTATAAAGAAATGTTAGGAATGACAGAAAGGGAATTCAGAATACACATGATGAAAACAATGAAAGAAATGATGGAAACAATGAACGAAACTGCTAATAAAGTGGAAAATAACCAAAAGGAAATCCAAAAACAGAATCAAATAAGAGATGAACGATATGAAGAATATAGAAAGGATATAGCAAAGCTGAAGGAACTGAAGCAGTCAATTAGGGAACTTAAAGATGCAATGGAAAGTATCAGCAACTGGTTACACCATGCAGAAGAAAGAATTTCAGAGGTAGAGGACAAAGTTCTTGAGATAACTCAGATAGTAAAAGAGGTAGAAAAAAAGAGAGAGAAAGCACAATGTTGACTGTCAGAATTATGAGACTTTATGAAGAGTTCCAACATATGAGTTACAGGAATCCCAGAAGGGGAAGAAGAATGCCCCAGAGGAATGGAAGCCATACTAGAGAATATTATAAATGAAAAATTTCCAAATATTACCAAAGATTCTGACACACTGCTTTCTGAGGGAAATCGGACCCCAGGTCACCTCAACTCTAACTGAGCTTCTCCGTGACACATTGTGATGAACCTGTTTAAAGTCAAGACAAAAGAAAAGATTCTGCAAGCTGCCAGGAGTAAGCACCAGTTGACCTACAGGGGCAAATCCATCAGGGTGACTACAGACTTCTCTAATGAAACTTTCCAAGCAAGAACAAGATGGCCATCTACCTTTAATCTACTTAAAGAGAACAATTTCCAGCCCAGAATTCTGTACCCTGCTAAGCTAAGCTTTAAAATTGACAGAGAAAGCAAATAATTTATGGATAAACAAACATTGAAGAAATTTGTCACAACAAGACCAGCTCTACAGAAAATATTTCAACCTGTCCTACACACTGACCATCACATGGATCAGCAGCAAAGTAAGAACTCAGAAATTAAAGGACAGAACTTAACTTCTTTTGCACTGATGCAAAAGATAAAACTAAGCAATAGACTCTCACAAATTAAGATGAATAGAATACTACCACACTTATCAATTATCTCAATAAATGTTAATGGCTTGAATTCCCCACTGAAGAGACATAGATTGGCTGACTGAATTAAAAAACACAAACCATCCGTTTGCTGTCTGCAAGAAACACACCTGGCTTCAAAAGACAAATTAAAACTCCGAGTCAAGGGTTGGAAGACAATTTTTCAGGCAAATGGAATTCAGAAGAAAAGAGGAGTTGCAATCTTATTTTCAGATACATGTGGATTTAAAGCAACTAAAATCATAAAAGACAAAGATGGTCATTTTATATTGGTCAAGGGAAAAATAAAACAAGAAGACGTTTCAAATCTAAATATTTATGCACTCAACTTAAATGCTCCCAGATTCTCGAAACCGACCTTACTCAGTCTGAGCAATATGATATCTGATAATAGCATAATAACAGGGGAATTTAACACTCCTGTTACAGAGCTGGACAGATCCTCTAAAGAGAAATTAAACAAAGATACAAGAGATTTAAATGACACCCTAGAACAACTGTGCTTGATAGACACATATAGAACACTCCATCCCAAAGATAAAGAATATACATTCTTCTCAACACTACATGGAACAGTCTCCAAAATTGATCATTTCCTGGGACACAAAACAAATGTCAACAGAATAAAAAGAATTGAAATTTTACCTTGTATCTTCTCAGACCATAGGGCACTAAAGGTGGAACTGAACTCTAACAAAAAATGTTCGACCCCACACAAAGGCATGGAAACTAAACAACCTTCTGTTGAATACCAGATGGGTGCAGAAAGAAATAGAACAGGAAATCATTAATTTTCTTGAGCAAAACAACAATGAAAACATAAGCTACCAAAACCTGTGGGATACTGCAAAAGCAGTTTTGAGAGGAAAATGTATCGCGTTAGATGCCTACATTCAAAAAATAGAAAAAGAGCGCATCAACAAACTCACAAGCCATCTTATGGAATTGGAAAAAATCAAATCAGACATCAATGAAATTGAAAAAAAAAAAAGAATCATTCAGAAAATTAATGAAACAAGGAGTTGGTTTTTTTTAAAAAATAAATAAAATAGAGAAACCTTTGGCCAGACTAACATGAAATAGAAAAGTAAAATCTCTAGTAACCTCAATCAGAAATGATAAAGGGGAAATAACAACTGATCCCACGGAGATACAAGAGATTATCTGTGAATACAACCAGAAACTCTATGCCCAGAAATTTGACAATGTGAAGGAAATGGATCAATATTTGGAATCACACCCTCTCCCTAGACTTAGCCAGGAAGAAATAGAGCTCCTGAACAGACCAATTTCAAGCACAGAGATTAAAGAAACAATCAAAAAGCTTCCAACCAAAAAACGTCCTGGTCCAGATGACTTCACACCAGAATTTTATCAATCCATCAAGGAAGAGCTTATTCCTGTATTGCAGCAATTATTCCAACAAATTGAGGAAGAAGGAATCTTCCCCCAACACACTCTATGAAGCAAACATCACCCTGATACCAAAACCAGGAACAGACCCAAACAAAAAGTAGAGTTTCAGACCAATCTTGCTCATGAATATAGATGCAAAAATTCTCAACAAAATGCTAGCCAATATATTATAATGTATCATCAAAAACGTCATACATCATGATCAAGTAGGTTTCATCCCAGGGATGCAATGCTGGTTTAACATATGCAAGTCCATAAACGTTATCCACCATATTAACAGGGGCAAAAATAAAGATCATATG
The DNA here is from genome assembly GCF_027406575.1 of Nycticebus coucang. Lineage (NCBI taxonomy): Eukaryota > Metazoa > Chordata > Mammalia > Primates > Lorisidae > Nycticebus > Nycticebus coucang. The sequence continues at coordinate 120,626,722 of NC_069781.1, read as the reverse complement.
ATCCTCTCAATAGATGCAGAAAAATCATTGGTAAAATCCAGCATCCTTTCTAATTAGAACACTGAAGAGTACAGGCATAGGTGGCACATTTCTAAAACTGATTGAAGCTATCTATGACAAACCCACAGCTAATATTTTACTGAATGGAGTAAAACTCAAAGCTTTTCCTCTTAGAACTGGAACCAGACAAGGTTGCCCTCTGCCGCCTTTACTATTCAACATAGTGCTGGAAGTTCTAGCCAATACAATTAGGCAAGACAAGGAAATAAAGGGAATCCAAATGGGAGCAGAGGAGGTCAAACTCTCCCTCTTTGCTGACGACATGATCTTATACTTAGAGAACCCCAAAGACTCAACCACAAGACTCCTAGAACTCATCAAAAAATACAGTAATGTTTCAGGATATAAAATCAGTGTCCACAAGTCAGTAGCCTTTGTATATGCCATTAACAGTGAAGAGGAGAAGCTAATTAAGGACACAACTTCCTTCACCATAGTTACAAAGAAAATGAAATACCTAGGAATATACCTAATAAAGGAGGTGAAGGAGCTCTATAAAGAAAATTATGAAATCCTCAGAAAGGAAATAGCAGAGGATATTAACAAATGGAAGAACATACTATGCTCATGGATGGGAAGAATCAACATTGTTAAAATGTCTATACTTCCCAAAGCAATCTACCTATTCAATGCCATTCATATTAAAATACCAACATCGTACTATCAAGATTTGGAAAAAACGATTCTGCATTTTGTATGGAACCAGAAAAAAACCCATATAGCTAAGGCAGTTCTTAGTAATAAAAATAAAGCTGGGGGCATCAGCATATCAGATTTTAGTCTGTACTACAAAGCCATAGTGGTCAAGACAGCATGATACTGGCACAAAAATAGAAACATAGACACTTGGAATTCAATAGAAAACCAAGAAATGAAACTGACATCTTGCAATCACCTAATCTTCGATAAACCAAACAAGAACATACCTTGGGGGAAAGACTCCCTATTCAATAAATGGTGTTGGGAGAACTGGATATCCACATGTAAAAGACTGAAACGGGACCCACACCTTTCCCCACTCACAAAAATTGATTCCAGATGGATAAAGGAATTAAATTTAAGGCATGAAACAATAAAAATCCTCAAAGAAAGCATAGGAAAAACACTGGAAGATATTGGCCTGGGGAAAGACTTCATGAAGAAGACTGCCATGGCAATTGAAAAACCAAAAAAAGAACAAATGGGACTTCATTAAACTGAAAAGCTTCTGTATAGCTAAGGAGACAACAACCAAAGCAAAGAGACAACCTACACAATGGGAAAGGATATTTTCATATTTTGAATCAGACAAAAGCTTGATAACTAGGATCTATAGAGAACTCAAATTAATCCACATGAAAAAAGCCAACAATCCCATATATCAATGGGCAAGAGACATGAATAGAACTTTCTCTAAAGAAGACAGATGAATGGCTAACAAACATATGAAAAAAGGTTCATCATCCATATCTATTAGAGAAATGCAAATCAAAACAACCCTGAGATACCATCTAACCCCAGCGAGAATGGCCCACATCACAAAATCTCAAAACTGCAGATGCTGGCATGGATTTGGAGAGAAGGAAACACTTTTACACTTCTGGTGGGACTGCAAACTAGTACAACCTTTCTGGAAGGAAGTATGGAGAAACCTCAAAACACTCAAGCTAGACCTCCCATTTGATCCTGCAATCCCATTACTGGGCATCTACCCAGAAGGAAAAAAGTCCTTTTATCATAAGGACACTTGTACTAGACTGTTTATTACAGCTCAATTTACAATGGCCAAAATGTGGAAACAGCCTAAATGCCCACCAACCCAGGAATGGATTAACAAGCTGTGGTATATGTATACCATGGAATACTATTCAGCTATTTAAAAAAAATGGAGACTTTATATCCTTCATATTAACCTGGATGGAAGTGGAAGACATTATTCTTAGTAAAGCATCACAAGAATGGAGAAGCATGTATCCTATGTACTCAATTTTGATATGAGGAAAATTAACAATAATTAAGGTCATGGGGGGGGAAGGAAAAGCAGAGAGAGGGAAGGAGCGAGGGGGGTGGGGCCTTCGTGTGTGCCACACATTCTGGGGGCAAGACATGATTGCAAGAGGGACTTTACCTAACAAATGCAATCAGTGTAACATGGCTTATTGTACCCTCAATGAATCCCCAACAATAAAAAAAATAATAATAAATAAAACTAAATAAACAAATAAGGAAACAACCTTATGGAAATAACAAGTATTATAAGAGAATACTATGAATAATTTGTATGTGAACAAATTAGATAACCTAGATGGAATAGACCAAATACTAGAAAGACTAAAACCATCCTAGGAAGAAACATAAAGTCTAAATAGGCATATAAAAAAGAGAATGAATGAATAATCAGAAGCCATCTACAAAGAAAAGCCTTGGTCCAGGTGGTTATCTGGTGAATTCTACCAAATATTTTTAAATAATTTATATCAATTCTTTATAAACTTTTTCTAAAAGAGAAAAGAAGAGAACATATCCCAGCTGTATCTGAAGTCAGCATTAAACTGATACCAAAATCAGACAAAAATGCCACAGGAAAAACTACAAACCAATATAACTTACAAATATTAATCTTCAAGATAATGCTAGTGAACTGAATCCAGCAACATATGAAAATGATTTGACGCCATTATTAAATGCAAGTTATCTCAGAAATTCAAAGTTGACTTAATACACAGAAATCAATTAATATAGTGCACCACAGAAATAGGATAAAATATAAAAAATATGTGATTATCTCCACAGATATAGAGAACGAATTTGTTAAAATACAACTGCCTTCCATGGTTAAATGCTCAATGAACTAGAATGGAAGGAAACTTCTTCAGCCTGAGGAAGTGTATCTATTAAAACTCATAACAGGGCGGCGCCTGTGGCTCAGTGAGTAGGGCACCAGCCCCATATGCTGAGGGTGGTGGGTTCAAACCCAGCCCCGGCCAAACTGCAACAACAAAAAAATAGCCAGGCATTGTGGCGGGCACCTGTAGTCCCAGCTGCTTGGGAGGCTGAGGCAAGAGAATCACATAAACCCAAGAGTTGGAGGTTGCTGTGAGCCGTGTGATGCCACGGCACTCTACTGAGGGCAGTAAAGTGAGACTCTGTCTCTACAAAAAAAAAAAAAAAAAAAAAAACTCATAACAGGCATAGGTGGCAAAAGAGTTAGTTCTTTCCCTCTAAGGTTAGGAACAAGACAAGGATGCTCTTTCTTACTATTTCTACCCAAACTTTTGCTAAAAGTTCTAGCCAGACAAAGGAAGGAACAAGATGAAAACTACAGAATTGTGACTCTCTGAAAGATGCAGTCAAATCGAGCAGTCGTCCTAATTTCTATGCATCTCTCCCCTCTGAGACATATTCTAATCTCAGGAACCATGCACTCAAAATGGCAGCCATCTTTGGTAGCACTTATGTCTGTGAACAGACTTTTTCCAGAATGAAACATCTGAAATCTCCAACCAGATCTAAACTAACTGATGCACACTTGCATCACTTGTTACAACTAGCAGTGACAAATATGGAGCTGAACATTGACCCATCTCATTAGCCAAAAGCAGGCCCATAGTTCCTATTGAAATACTGGTAAGTTTGTTGATTTAACTTTACTTGTTCTTCATTTTAAATATTGTATTTGTTCCCATTTTGTTTTTTTACTTCAAAATAAGATATGTGCAGTGTGCATAGGAAAAAAAATAGACATCCAAATTAAAAAGGAAGAAATAACATCACCTCTACTCACAGCTGACATAATTATTTTACATATGTATATATATATATGTATATATAAATAAAAACCCAAGGACTCCACTGAAATCTATTAGAACTAATAAAGGAGTTCAACACGATTTCATGAGATAATGTCAACAAACTGAAATCAACTGGTTTTCCATACATTATCAGTGAAAAAAATCCTAAAATTAAATTATAAAAATAAACCCGGCTGTGGTGGCTCATACTTGTATCTTAGCACTGTGAGAAGCCAAGGTGAGTGGATCACTGCAGCTCACAAATTCCAGATCAGCCTGAGCAAGAGCTAGACCCCTTCTCTAAAACTAGGTGACATTGTGGTGGGCGCCTGAAGTCCCAGCTAGTCAGGAGGCTGAGGCAAGAGGATCACTTGAGCCCAAGATTTTGAGATTGCTGTGAGCTATGATGACATGGCACTCTACCAAGGGGGACAAAGTAAGACTCTGTCTCCAAAAAAAAAAAAAAAATATATATATATATATATTAAGAAATAATTTCATCTACAATAGCATCAAAAATAATCGATTACTTTGGAACAAATTTAATAAAAAGAAGTGTAGTACATATATTCTGATAAGCACAAAACATCAAAGAAATTTGAAAGATCTAAAAAAATAGAATAACATGAATGTTCATGGAGCAGAAGATTTAATATCATCAATACAGCAATATTCTGCAATTTTACCTGCATATTGAACACAATTTCTAAAAGAATTCCAATGGGCTTATATGTGGATATTTACAAACTGACTCTCAATTCATGCGGAAACCCAAGGCCTCAAATTAGCCCAAACAATTTTGGCAAGGGAGAAAACATTTGGAGGACTCATATTTTCTGATTTCAAAATTTACTACAAAGTTTAACAGTAATCATAAGAATGTAATTCTGGCCTAAAGCAATGGAATAGGCAAGAATTTAGAAATAACCCCCAATTATCTATAGTTGATTTATTTTCTTTGTTTTTTTATTTTTTTGTTGTTTTTTGGCCAGGGCTGGGTTTGAACCCACCACCTCCGGCATATGGGGCTGGCGCCCTACTCCTTTGAGCCAGAGGCACGGGGAATGTTCAGTAAATGGTGCTGGGCCAAGTGGATATATACATAAAAAAGAATAACTTTGTACCCCTACCTCACATTGTATACAAAAGTTAGCTCAAAATGAATCAAAGACTACATATAAAAGCTAAAGCTATAGAACTTGGGAAGAAAGCAAGGGGTAGATTCTCATGACCTTTGCTTGGCAATGAACTGTTCGATGTAATGCCAATGGACATGCAAAAATAGAAAAAGTAGGTGAATTGCAATTCTTCAATTAAAACGAAAATTAGTTCATAAATACCATCGAGGAACTGGAGACCATTACACTCAGTGCTTCAAGAATAGAAACACAAAGGCCACATATTCTCTCTAATAACTTGGAACTAGTCCGTGGGCACACATGGGCACAGAAAGAAGTAAAAACTATTGAAAATCAAGAAGGGGACATGCAGGGAAGAGGTTAAAAACCTGCATAACAGGAGCGCTATTTGGGTGAGGGGCACACTTATTGCCCTGACTAAAGCTACCTATGTAACAAAAACATTTGTACCTCCCTAGTATTTTGAAATAAGAAAAATCTTAAAACAAACAAATAAAAAATAAAAACACCATCAAGTACGTGAAAAATAATCCACAGAATGGGATAATGTTATTTTCAAATCAAATCATATATCTGATAAGAGACTGGCACATAGAATACATAAAAAACTCTTGAAACTAAATTATAAAAAGACAAATAGGCTGGCTGTGGTGGCTCACACCTGTAATCCTAGGACTTTGGGGGGCCAAAGCGGGAGGATCACTTAAGGCCAGGAGTTCAAGACCAGCCTGAACAAGAGGAAGACTATGTCTCTACAAAAAAATAGAAAATTAGCTGGGAGTGGTGGTGGTTTCCTGCAGCCCCAGCTACTCAGTAAGCTGAAGCAGGAGGATCACTTGAGCCCAGGAGTTTTAGGTTGTGGTGGCCTAGGAAGACACCACTGCACCCTAGCAGGGGCAACATAGTAATACTCTTGTCAAAAAAAAAGACAAACCAATTAAAAGTTGGACAAAAGATCTCCATAGACATTTCTCTGAAGGAAATATGCAAATGACCAATGACTACATGAAAAGATAATCAGCTTCATTAATCATCTGGGATATGCAAATCAATACCACAATGAGATCCCACTTCATAGCCACTAGGCCGGCTATAATCAAAACGGAAAATAATAACAAGTGTTGGCTTTTGGTGGTAAAAAAATGTAAAATTGTCTATCCATTTTGGAAAAGAGTCTGAATGTACTCAAAAAGGTAAACATAGGTTTCCTTTTGACCCAGCAATTCCACTCTTGGTGGAAATTAAAATATATGTCTACATAAAAATTTGCACAAGAATGTTCCTATCAGTATTATTCATAATAACCAAAAGATGGAAACCACCTGCATGTCCATCAATTGATAAGTGGATAAACAAAATTGGTATATTCATACAATTGAATATTGTTCAGCTATGAAAACGAACAGAGTCCTGATCAATACTAAAACACAGACGAACCTTAAAAATATTATTCTAAGTTAAATAAGTCAGTCACAAAGACAACACATTATTTGAGACCATTTATATAAAATGATCAAAATAAGCAAATACATAGAGACAAATTGGCCTCCTAGGACTGGGGCAGGTAAGGAAGGAAGAGATGTATGGAGAGTGTCTACTAATGGGTGTAGAGATTCTTTTGGGAGGGCTAAAATGTTCCTAAAATTCATTGTGGTGATGATTTCATAATTCTGTGACTATACTAAACATTGGATTATATATTCAAATGGGCAAATTTTATGGTTAATGAATTATATCCCAATTAATCTGCATGTGTGTGTATATATACAAATATAAATTAATTCTTCTCCTCCAAAGTTGTTTTTTTCCTTTGATCTTTACTTGAATTTCTAAGGGAGACATGAAATTATCAATTCATTAGGAGAAAAGAATGTTGTTGCTTTCACCTAGTCATGGAAATAATCATAGTCCTTATCAAAAGATGTAAAATATTTAAGATCTTTTTCCTGTTGCTTTTTAATTCCAACTTTGTGGATAAAGTTCACATTTGTAAATAAGACATCCCCCTCCCCCTTTTTTTTTGTCAGTTATACCATGTATAAATACTAATCAGCCTGGGGATGAAATTCTAAATTAGGTGGGTGATTATTTATTTAAGGTGGAGCCTAAGTGAATACAACACAAAGAAAGAATTACAACTATTTACACAGCATCTTATCAAAGTTTCATTGGATAATTAGAAGTTTGCCTACATCACTGTGGGGACAGTTGATTAATGGAGTCACAGAAAATTAGAAGTGGGAGAAGCCCTAGAGATCAACTAGTCTAAATGATTAATTTTAGAAAATGAGGATACTGAAACTCAGAAAGGGGAAATGTTCTGCTCAAGGTCATGTGCACAAAGGTAGGCCATGTTTTCAGACTTATATTTCTTTCTAAGCTAGTTATATAGCTATAAATAATAAAAGTTCCAAATTATGTTGATTGAAAACAATGCTTTTAGAAAAGATAAATACAGCCTATTTAATACTAATTGGGGAAAGGATATAAAAATTTCACCTTTAGTGTTACTTGTATAGTGATACAAACTTACACAGACGGATGAGATTGAGGATTTTTTTTTTAATTTATTCTAGGTTGATATGAGGGTACATATGATTAGGTTATATTATTTGCATTTTTAAGGTAAAATCCAAAGTCTGAGTTGCAGTTGAGTCCATCCGAGGGGAGAAAGAGATTGAGGTTTTTAAGATTCTCATGTCCTGGTATATGGTAAGGGGGCATGTGTTCAGAGTGTACCATTTTTCCAATTCTGAATAGATCCTTACTCAGGTCTCCAAAAACACCCATTGCCTATCCTGTACTTTATTTCTCAAGCCTGGAAGATCACATTAAAGATAAGGGCTGTCCCTGGAAACTAAGGCTGCGTCTAGACAGACCTTTCCAGAGAGAAATAAATTGTATATAAAAGAATTGTATATATGCTTGTCATAAGAACAGTAGACTTGGGATTTGAGAATACACTGAGGTTTATATTATCACTGTGGCTCAATGTATCATCTGTCACTTTCCAGAGGAAGACAGGCATCAAGGGGGTGACAGATTAAGGGCCTGGTGAAAGCCCTCCAGCTGACCCGCATCATTACCCTCAGCCCCCACACAGCCATCTATCAATGTTCTGACGCAGGCACCTTGGAGCCTCTGGAGTGGCTTTCTCAGACCCCCTTCCCTTGGTCCTTCTAGAGTAAGTCATGTTAAAGTCTTCATAATCTCAACAGAGAAGCAGAGAGGCTATTTACAAGTCATCCTGATCCACTGCAAAAATTCAGGAGATTTAATAATGAGGGGAAATGAAAGGAAAAGATCTTCTCTTTTTAATATGTAGTCAGCATGTATTTATCAAGAGCTTACTAAACTTTACTAAACTCAAAAGGCCCTACTATGTACTAAATCTTCATCTAGATATTTTCCACGGGCCTGTTCTATCTTATCACCTTTTAATATTGTATCTTCCTCCTAATTGGTATTCCCCAGGGCAGTTTACCTTTTAGAACAGAGATGGCAGACATGTCCAATTTTCCTGTTGGTGTTGATAAGTTAATCATGCCCTCTTGGGTTACCAGGTGGAAGAGCACTGGGACTCATTCTGCTCATTGGAAAGTAGTGCCATGATTGATTTGTTGGCCAGCAGACAAAAGCTTCAGAACTAGTACTGCGATATGGAGAAATGTTAGAGGGACAACAGCGACAACTGCAGACACTCACGGAGCTTTTCAAGCTCTCAGAAACGTACCAGTGACTATGTCATTGTAAATCTCATATCTGAAAAGGATTCTCAAATAAGACTAAACTTTAACGTCATGCATCTGAGGCATGAAAATAACAACTCATGAGTCTTTTTTGGTCAGAGGTCATGAGTTCACATTCCATTTCTTTTTTTTTTTTTTTTTTTTGAGACAAAGCCTCAAGCTATAGCCCTGGGTAGAGTGCCATGGCATCACAGCTCACAGCAACCTCCAACTCCTGGGCTCAAGTGATTCTCCCACCTCAGCCTCCCAAGTCGCTGGAACTACAGGTGCCCACCACAATGCCCAGCTATTTTTTTGGTTGCAGCCATCATTGTTGTTTGGCAGCGTGGGCTGGATTCGAACCTGCCAGCTCAGGTGTATGTGGCTGGCGCCTTAGCTGCTTGAGCCACAGGCGCAGAGCCTCACATTCCATTTCTTTCTTTCTTTTTTTTTTAATTGTTAAATCATAGCTGTGTACATTAGTGCAATCAAGGGGTACAATTTGCTGGTTTCATATACAATCTGAAATATTCTCATCAAACTGTTCAATGTAACTGTTCAATTATCTTAGTCATTGTATGAAGACACTCGCATTCTGCCTTTAGTAAGTTTCGCCTGTACCCATTCTAAGATGCACCGTAGGTGTGGCCCCACCCATTACCCTCCCTTCCCCTTCCTTGGCCCTTTCCTCATAGTCTTGTGCTATAGTTGGGTTATAGCCTTCATGTGAAAGCTATAATTTAGCTTCATAGTAGGGCTGAGTACACTGGATACTTTTTCTTCCATTCCTGAGATACTTTGCTAAGAAGAATATGTTCCACTCTGCCTGCTCTTACCGATTTGCTAACCCCGCCTGTTCCTATTGCCTTTCCACTACTTACATCGGGCAAAGGCCTATATCTGCCTTTGTCTAACAGCTGTCTTATGTCTCCACCTTGGTATACAAGCAACTACATACTGCTGGGCACAATTCATCAATTAAACAAGTAGGCATTTATATGTGTGTGTGTATATATATTACATATTATATATATAATATACATATTGTGTGTATACATATACACACACATAAATACATGTGTATATGTGTAATCATGTATATACACATATATAATATATGTGTAATTATATATATATATATAATTTTTCTTTTGTTTTGAGATAGAATCTCACTCCGTCACCCTGGGTAGAGTGCCCTGGCATCAACATATCTCACCACAACCTCAAACTCTTGGGCTTAAGCAATCCTCTTGCCTCCGCCTTCCAAGTACCTGGAACTATAGAGCATGCACCACCATACCCTAGCTGATTTTTTCTACTTATAGTAGATACAGGATCTTTCTCTTAATCAGGCTGATTTTTGAACTCTAGAGCTCAAACAATCCACCCTCCTTGCCCTCCAGAACGCTAGGATTATAGGTATGAGCTATCATGCCTGGCCAGATAGGCATTTATAGGTGCATGGTTGCCAATAACAGCTGGGATGTGTCAACTTGCTCTTCCATTCTCTATAAAATGATTTTGAGGCCCCCCACTTTCCAATATTTTTTCTCTCTCACTCAATAATAGGTATAAATTTCATTTTATTGAGAGAGAAAAATCTCCATTGGAAGAGACATTTAACTTCTTAAGTCAATCCCTGTATCAACACCTGCTTTTCCTCCTTAATTTCTGTGACAAAAAGAAGAGCTAAAATCAACAAAATCTAGCTGTGCTCTGAATCCTGTAAAATCAATAACCTGGAGATCTTATTCTTTTAGTTATTCTTTGTTTTCTTCTCAGTGCCCTATTACTGATAATTCTCATTAACCATAAAACATGCTTTAATCTCTGTCATTCTATAAACAAAAGCAAAGCAAAAAGAAAGCCTTCTCTTGACATTCATCTCCTCACCGTCACATTGCTACTTACTTTCTCCTCTCCTTTATACAATTCTTATTAGAAGAATTGTCTGTACTTGTTTCCTACATTTCTTCCTCCTACACTCACTTCTGAAGAGTTGTATTTTAGTTCTTACCCTCACATTTCCACCGATACCGCCTTCAGCTAGACCATTGATGACTCATACAGAGGTAAAGACTCATGCTTGCAGTCTTGAGTATGTTTAATTCACAAGGGCAATGCATAATTTTTATAGCTTTCCTCTATAGAAATATTACTTTTCCCTCCTCTTCGATGGTGCAAGATTTTATTGATTTTCTTTTTACTGCTCTGAGCATACCTATTGTATTGCCTTTTGGAGATCCTTTTTCTCCTTCAGTCTTGAAAGGTTAGTTTTCTTTGATATCTTAGTCCTGCTCATCCAAGCAGCAAATACCAAGACAAGATTAAACAGGCAAAAAAAAAAAATGTATTAGGAGAGAAGGCTATAAAAGAAGTGAAGGAGAGAGCCAGGGGACATGAATCTCTATCTGGCACTGAGTAATGGACAGAGGAAAGAAAGAAAGGAAGGGGGTGACTCTGGATTGGAGGTATTGATTTGGTGTTCTAGTTGGATGATAATTTATTCCTTTATCATGTTTTATTTTAATTTAATTTATTTACTCATACATGAAGAAGGTTTCAAAATTTTTAAAGTGCTAAAGTATATATACTAAAAATTGAGGGCTAAAGTGGTGGCTCATGTCTATGAGCCTAAGACTCTAGGAGGCCGAGGCAGGTGCATTTTTTTGCTTGAGCTCAGGAGTTTGAGACAAGCCTGAATAAAGAGTGAGATCCAATTTCCTCTAAAAATGGAAAAACTAGTTGGGCTTTGTGGTGGGTATCAGTTGCCCCAGGTACTCAGGTGGCTGAGGCAAAAGAATCATTGAGCCCAAGAATTTGAGATTGCTATGAGCTATGACAGCCTTCCACTCAATCTCAGGTGACAAAGTGAGACAAAAAATAAAATAAAATAATACAATACAACACAACATAATACAATTGGATCACCCTTGAACTCCTGTCACCCACTTCTCTCAGAGACAACCACTGCTACCAGATCTCAGTGCAACTTTCTAGACTAGGGAGTAGCATATTCATGTTTTACAATTCTAGGCACAGTCTGGAAAGGCCATCCAGGAGTCCTCAAGTCAAGACTGCTTTCCCATCAAGCAGTGTTATGTCTGCCATAGTATCCCTGGGGCTGCCAGTCATTGGCTGGGAGCAGTCCAGGGAAAAAGTGGCTTCTCTGTAAATGAAGCCATGGATTTTAGAGCACAAGAGCTGGGACTCTCCACTGCCAACACTCAGGGATCTGAGAGGTGCATTTCCATAGCCACCACTCACCACGATCACACTGAGATGATCACACTGAGAATGATATGCAGACCATTCATGTAGGATGACAATTTATGGAGTGTTTTACTGAGTGGCTACTTTAGTTTGAGTAGTCATTTAAATTAAAATCTGGAGAAGCAAGTCACATAAAAGCTGAGGAAGAGTATTTCTATTGTGAAACTGTAAAGCAAGAAGGAGCTTGATATAGCAAGGAAAGAGAAAGAATGTGAGTTTGGATAGATCACAGTGAGCAAACGAGAAAGGAGTGCAGGACAGCCAGGGGGAGAGGCAGGCACCAGGTGTAAAGGTTTTATAAACTAAGCTGAAAGTGTGGATTTTATTCTGAATATCATATGAGAAGCAAATCAAGAATTATAATAAGGAAGGAGATATAGCTGGGATTAACGTTTTTAAAAGACCACTTAATATTAGAAACAATATAAATATCCACAACTAAAGGACTAGTCCATCCATACAATAGAACACTATACAACAGGTAAGAAAGATAAGAAGGCTCTATATGCCCTGATATAAAATTATCATCCGTGTGGGAGACCTGTGGGGCTCACAGATTTCCCCACACTCAAGGAGATATTATACAAGAAATGAACACCAGAAAAGGAGGATAATGTGGGTCCATGTTATAGTCTCTCTGTCTTAGATAAAGTCAAATTGCACATTTGGATTTTAGCTCTTTTCCTCCCCTTCTTTTTGCTGCGACCCCTTCTTCCCATTTGTATGCCCTCTACCTATACCATATCTCATCATTCTGCTCAGGTGATCCTTTGTGAGAACCTGGTTTGTATCAGCTCATGTTTTTCTTCAGCTAGATATAGACAGGTAGATAGATGTTAGATACATGTAATATGTATTTGTGTGTGTTTATGTATATTTTTAATTTTAAAAAATGAGATCATATTATACCCACCTCTTATACCAGGCTTTTCTGGCACAGCACTACATCGTGGAAATATATACATTGCATAAAGTTCTACAATGTTCACAATAACCAAATTTCCTGCTTTTTGGCACAATAAACAGTGATGAAATAAATATCCTTGTACACGTCTCTTTGCCTACTGATGCATTTGTTTCTCTGGGATAGGTTCCCACAGTGAGATGCCTGGGTCAAAGAATATTTTTTAACTTAATAGGTAGTACCAGCTTGTTTTCCAAGAAGCTATAATCGTGAACATTTCCACCAGCAATATATTAGAGCATCCCTTTCTCCTGTAACCCCGCCAGCAATAGGTGTATTGCTCTGTTCAATGCTTGCCAGTCTGATGGGCATAAAGGGATATTTCATTACTTTAATTTGCATTCACTGACGATTGGCAAGGTTGAGTATCTGAATGTTTTTTGGCCATTTAGAATTGCCTTTTTGTGCATTGCTTCTTTGCTAATCTTTCTACTGGGATGTTTGAAAGGGTTCTTTATATTAAATGGGTATTAACTCATATAATTTACATTAAATTTTTTTCCCAGATACATCATTGTCTATTTCCTTTTTTTAATGGAATCTTTTTACATACAATGGTTTTAAAGTTTTGTATGGTCCATATACATGTTTTTGTTTTATGCTGACCTTAAATAGTACAGAAATGTCTTAAATATTCCTTTTCTAATGTTTATTATCTTATTATTTTTTGACTTAATCTTTATCTCTTCTAGCATTTTGTGTTTTGGGTAAGACACAGATTATCTGTATTTTCTTCTGAAGCTATCTAGTTATGCCAGTTCCATTTATAAACAATTTATGTCATTTCTTTTTCTTTTCTTTTTTTTTTTTTTTTTTTTTGCAGTTTTGGCTGGGGCTGGGTTTGAACCCACCACCTCTGGCATATGGGGCCAGTGCCCTACTCCTTTGAGCCACAGGCGCCACCTGTCATTTCTTACTGTTGAAATATTACTCTCATTAAAATATTACTGTCATTGTATGATTAAATTCTCATATATACTTAGATATTATTCTGGATTTTCTAATCTGTTTCATTAATCTATATGTCTATTTATATGCCAATATTATGATGAACTAACTGGTTTGAATGGATATTTTGAATAATATTTAATGTAGGGAAAGTTCTCCCTTTCTATTCTTCTTTTTCATGCTTTTATTGGTAATTATTATTCAAAATTAAATTCAAAATAATCCTATGATAATTGTATCCAATTTCAAAAAAAGGTATATTGGGATTAAAATTGGTATTATATTAAATTTCAAAATAATTGGCATTGTAATAAAATTTATTAAACATTGTATGTCTTTTTATTTGTTCAGATCTTGAGTTATATTATGCAATATAATTTTATGAAAATTTTATTTATAAAGGGACATATTTTTTCTGGTTATACTTATTCATAAGATTATGTAATTTTTTTTTTTTGGTCATTACTTATATCATTTTTGGTCTACTTCAATTTTCAGGTGTTTGCTTATTACCATATCAGTGAAAAGCTTTTCTCTTTTTGACTTTATAACATCTGAAACCACTTTACCAAATTTTCCTATCATTTAAGGGCAAACTTTGGTTTTAGTTTTGTTTTAACTGGTCTCTTAATCTTTCTAAATATCAAATAATTTTGTTATCTAAAATACGCAAGTCTATCATTTTAATTTCCTTATACTTATTATAATTTCTTTTTCATTGTATTTTGAAACTTCCAAAATTGTTATTGGCTAACTGTGCGCATCCTTACCTAGCCCATGATTTACATTGACATAATTTCAGTGATTTGTAGTTGAAAATAATATTTACTGTTGACTATCGGTAAATTTAATCAATATATTTTTATTCCTATTTTGCTTTATAGAATATGACTGATGACTTTTATCACATGCTTTTCTAGAAAAAAATGCTACTTCATGTATGGAAGTATTTTTATATTGTACCTTCATAAAACCTATTAGTTTATATTTTATTTAGCCTTTTTGCATGTATGTTTACAAATAGTCTTGATTTGTGCTATCTGATATTCATTTACTTTTAAAATAGCTTTATTAAGATACAAGCTACAGACTATAAAATTCACCCATTGTAGGTATTCAATTCAATGACTTTTAGTAAATTGACAGTTATAAAACCTTCAGCACAATCCAGTCTTAAAACATTTCTATTACCTGGAAAAGATCTTTTCTGCCCTTGTGCAGCCTATTTTTGTTCCCACCCCCAATCCCAGGCAACCATCAATTTGTTTTGTGTATCTATAGAAACAGAACATTTTATATAAATAAATCATACAATAGTGGTCTGCATCTTACTTCTTTTACTTGATACAATGTTTGTGAGGTTATGCCTTTTATGGCCTGTACCACTATTTCATTCCTTTTTACTGCTGAGTTTATATTCTCTCTAAAATGCACCTCCTTGAACTTTAGAATTAAAATTCAGAAACTTTTTAAAACTATTTAGGAACCTTTTTAACCTTTGTAATATTTTTGGTGATGTGTAGTAGTTTTATAATGTTGGGAATTTCTTTTTTCCCTAAAGATGAGACAGAATTTTGCTATGAACCCATTAGCGACTTTTTTAGTGTGAAAATTGTTATTTAATTCTTTTTTGTAATAATTTGACCAATATAAGTTTTTGCTTTATTTGAGATCAATTTTAATAATATATTTTAGTAGCAAATAATTCATTTTTTCTAGGATTTCAAATCTTAGTCACGTGTTCACTTATTCTTTAAATCTTTTCTTTACCAGAGAGGTTGTACTCATTTTCTCATCATTAAATTTGAATTGTATGTCTTAGTTTTCTTCTCCTAGCTATTTTATTTTCTATAACCTTTTCAGCTCTCCCTTTTATTTCACTCGTTTCTTCCTGGTCTCCTTTGTTTTGGTCATTATTTTTCTGCGGATGTGCTTTTGCTAAAATAATGAGATGAGTAATATCTTCTCATTTAGTTTTTAATCATCTTTGTAAATTCATCAACATATAAATTACACACAATGCCAAGTTTTATGCTATTTGTTAAACATCCTTTACATCGTTTACGGTTTTAATTTCTCTGATTCAAGGAATCTCTCGTAGTCTGTTTCTCAATTTCTAAGTGAGTGAGATTGTCACAAGCATAAAGGTTCTTGCTAATGTTGCAGAAGGGAATTTTAGGATGGGAACGCGACCGGTTGATAGCTGCAAGTTTAATAAGTGAAAGCCGACAGAGTAAGGAAAGGCTTGTGCAGAAGCCAGAACCCTCTCTTCTCAGAAGCCGGTTAGAAAAAAGCAACCAGAACCATTGCTGTTTGTATTTGTTGAAGTCAAAGAAAGCTGAATGGTCAGTGCTCATTCCATTCTGATTTATAGTTCCCCTGTTTTTCCCCATTGTGGGGTCAAAACCACAGTGTTAGTTTGTTACAATTGTGAGGTCCGGGAAAGGTCACTTTGTACCTGTGCAACCCTGGAAAATGAAGGGCGCTTTTCTTCTGAGGTCTGTTCCTTCAAGGGCTGTGTGTTCCAGCCAGTTGACCCACTTTCTGCGCCTGCCTCTCTTGCTCACACCTAACTGACTACATCCTCCAGCAAGATTATTCTGATCATTTTTTTAATGTTACATTTAATTTTATAGATTTTTAATTAGAGCATGTGGCTATCATCTGTTCTTTGTATCCTGTTCAAATAAATTTATGTACATGTTTTTATGGACTTATAAAAATGCATTTTATTTATTTTAGACTGTATGTGAGTCTGCCTTTAAATAAAATCTTAATCGTATTTATACATTCTTTTATATCCTTATTTTTATCTACTAGATTTAATTTCAAACTAAGTATAGTGAAATATTCCACTTTGCTGGATGCTTATCAAATTCTTCTGCACAGTCTAATAAATTTAAATATGTAACAGGTTATTTAGTGTATACAGGTTTAGGATAGAAGTATCTTTAACTATTATTATTATTTTATGTCCCTTTGGTGTTTTTAATCTTAAATTTGTTCCACCTTGATTAAATTGGTTTTGCCACTTGTTAGTTTTGTTCTCATTTGTTTAGTATCTCTTTTTATCTCTTATTTCTTCACATTAAAAATACCTTAAATGGGTCTATTTTTAATAAATTGAATATTTACCTAATTTTTAACCCTATCAATTTCTTGCTTCTAATACAAGAATTTAATTCATTCCACAATCCATATATGAGTATAATTTTATTCCTTTCATCTTTATATCTGTTATTACCTAATGCCTTTAGGGTTTTCTCTTTTCTAGTTTTTTCTTTATCAGTTTTCTGAAGTTGGTATTTACTCCATTTCTTCACTTTCTAATTTAGAAGTTTCTGGTATACTTTTTGTATTGGGCCTGACCACTTTACCTTTGCAGTGTCTCACAATCAGATCCCATCTACTTAACTAATATGATTCCATCTTTTTCCCATAGCAAATATTCTGTTAACTAATCCTATTCCTTGACCCTTCTGTGAGATCAAGTCATAGAATACTCTCATACTTACTTTCTTCTTTCTTACTATTCTTTAGCCCCCAGCCAGATGATATCTTTAGAATCTTTCTTTTCCCCTCTCTCTCCCAACTACCACCCAAGTCTGGTTGCACAGAGCTAATTAAGTATATTCAGATATAAGCTATTATAATTTTCCTCGCAGATGCTGCTTCTATTTTAATAAACCCTATTAGTGTTCTATTTCATGTTACCAGGGAGCCCGTCATGATTCATTTAGATTTATGTGTGCAAACCAGGGTTCATTGCTTACCACATGTTCCTCTCCCCCTCCATTTGCCTACCTTGAGATCTCTATTGTGAAGGATGGCTGCGTTGGAGTTACTTCTTCCTCAACATGTTCTTCAGGTGGAGTAAGCAAGTATCCCACTCTCTGAATCCTGGGGTCTCACAACCAGATTTCTTTTATTTCTGACAGACTAAAGATATAATAATAATGTGACCAGGAATAGGATGGTTCAGTCTCAGCCCTTTCTCTCCGCAATGCTATTCTCTCCCAATGCTATTCCCTTTCTCTCTTCAATGCTATTCCACCATAATCCAGCTTCCAGCCTTGCAGACAGTAAGACCACTGATTGTCTGATTATATTTCCTTTCTTGGTGTTGTTACGCACTAAATTGTATCCTACTCAATATTAATATGTTGAGGCCCTAATCTCAGTGTGATGCATTTAAAGTTAGAGCCTTTAAGGAAGTCATCGAGATTAGATGAGGACTAATGGGTGGTGGTTATAATTAAACAGGACTGATAAGAAAAGGAAAAGATGTCAAACATCTCTCTCTCTCTGTGCTTTCGCACCAAGAGGAAGGTTGTGTGAGCAAACGATGAGCATGCAGCTACTTGCAAGCCAGGAAGAGGGGCGTCATGAGAAACTAACCCTGCTGACACCTTCATCTTGAACTTCTAGCCACCAGAACTGTGAGAAAGTAAGTTTCTATAGTTCAAGCCCCCCATTCCTCACCCCCTCCCTCGTGTTCCATTCTGGTAGAGCAGTCACAGAAGAGTAATGCAAGCAGCCTTTCCTTTTCACCTAAAAGTTTGTAAGACTGTCTCTTTAGCACAGGAGCTCTAGAATTTTCTCAGGATGAGTGTGAGTCATGTGTCTCTTTTCTCATCACTTCTGACTAAAAACGTGTGTCATTTTAATTTGCAGATGCATCCCCTACTCACAAGCA
Organism: Nycticebus coucang; assembly: GCF_027406575.1. Taxonomy (NCBI): domain Eukaryota; kingdom Metazoa; phylum Chordata; class Mammalia; order Primates; family Lorisidae; genus Nycticebus; species Nycticebus coucang. The sequence continues at coordinate 120,608,144 of NC_069781.1, read as the reverse complement.
TCAGGGAAATTTTCTCATGTCCACTTATTACCTCTTTTGTATTTTTCCTTTTTATCCTGAAATTCTGTTATTTTCACTTTTGGTCTCTGAGATTTCTTCTCCAAATCTCTTATCTGTGAACTGGTGCTTTCCATCTCTGTGAGATTTGCAATGTTTCTTATACCTGGTGTTCCATTACTGGTGATGAATTTGGGTCTCAGTGGTGACTATCTGACTATCCCCTCAATCAGTTTATTTATTGCTTTTTGTTTGTTGGTTGGTTTACTTCAGATCATGGCATAGTACATCTAGGCATGTGTTCTGAATATTGTACTAGAATTATTTTTTTAGTATTTGTTTTATTCAATAAATCCAAACATCAGACAATTTTCTTTCTCCATTAAAGAGACAATTGATGTAATAATATTTCTATATTCTTGACTCAAAATAATTTATGGTATAACTATTGAGGTCCAGGAAATCTATAGATAGGCATAGAGTAATTAGTAAGAAAACTAACCTAATCATTACCCTCTCTGAGCTTAAATTCTAATAGTGTCAGGGGTCCTCAAACTGCGGCCCGCGGGCCACATGAGGCGGTGTGATTGTATTCATTTCTGTTTTGTTTTGTTACTTCAAAATAAGATATGTGCAGTGTGCATAGGAATTTGTTCATGTCTTTTTTTTTAAACTATAGTCTGGCCCTCCAATGGTCTGAGGGACAGAGAACTGGCCCCATGTTTAAAAATTTTGAGGAGACACTTCAGCCCTTTCAATAGACTGGAATCCACACTTCCATCCCAGGGAGTGGACACACTCCAGTCGACTTTGCCTACTGATCTGTCCGGGCCTCTTAGAAGAAGGCACCTGGACAAACTGTTGCTATTGGGCAGCTCACACTGTGGCCATTATTTGCTCTGATGAAGCACCTTTGGACACCTTTGGGGCCCTAAAAATCAAGTCATTCCAGAGTGATTATGATCAGAACCACTTGCTTTACATGTAAAAAGAGAAACAGAGAAAACGGTGCTTACAAATTGGAGAGGAAGTGGCACCACATGGTCAGGGGGAGGAGACAAGATGGCTGACTGAAGCCAGCTTTCCACAGAGGGTCCCGTTCAGAAGGAGAGTAAAAGGACAAAAATTAAGCAAGTAACCTGGTGGATTTGAGCTGCACTAAGAGAAAAGGTTGTAGAACACACGTCAACCCTGCTGAGGCAAGCTGCGACCACAAGGATACAAACAAAAGGGTGGAACAGAAACCAGCTGAAAACAAGGCAGAACCATTTAGCCCCACCACACCAGACAGGGCCCTAGTTTCTCAGGCCACAACACTGTACGGGCCCTCGACAAAGCCCCAGAGGAAAAAATCAGAGGGAATAAAACAACCATGGGGCGGAATCAGCAGAAAAACTCTGGTAACATGAATAACCAGAATAGATCAACCACCCCAAGGAAAGATATGGCAGATGCAATTGAAGATTCCATTCATAAACAACTGGCTGAGATGTCAGAAATTGAATTCAGAATTTGGATTGCAGACAAGATTAACAAAGTGGAATTAGGAATTCGAGGAGAAATTCAAAAGTTGTCTCAAGAATTTAACGAATTTAAAGACAAAACCACCAAAGACTTAGACACACTGAAGCAAGAATTTGCAGCCCTTAAAGATATGAAAAATACAGCAGAATCCCTCAGTAACAGAATGGAGCAAGCAGAAGAAAGGATTTCTGACATCGAAGATAAAGCCGTTGAATGCTCCCAAACTCTCAAAGAGGAAGAGAAATGGAGAGCAAAAATGGATCACTCTTTCAGAGAGCTCTGGGATAATTCAAAGAAGGCAAATATCCGAATCATAGGAGTTCCAGAAACAGATGAAGTGGCCTCGCTGGGCACAGAGGCCCTTCTGCATGAAATTATGAAAGAGAATTTTCCAGACATGCCTAGAGATTCTGAAATTCAGATAGCGGACAGCTTCAGAACTCCAACATGACTCAACCCCAATAAGACATCCCCCAGGCATATCATAATTAACTTCACTAAAGTTAATATGAAGGAGAAAATCCTCAAAGCTGCCAGGAGAAAGAAAACCATTACCTTCAAAGGGAAGAATATTAGAATGACTGCAGATCTCTCTGCTGAAACTTTTCAAGCCAGAAGAGGATGGTCACCGACTTTTAATCTCCTAAAGCAAAATAACTTTCAACCCCAGGTCTTATATCCAGCTAAATTGAGTTTCATTTATGATGGAGAAATTAAATACTTTAATGACATTCATATATTGAAGAAATTTGCCATAACCAAACCAGCTCTTCAGGATATTCTCAGACCTATCCTCCATAATGACCAACCCAATCCTATACCACAAAAATAAACTCACTCAGAAACTTCGGATCAAACTCCAATTTCCACACTGGCGAAAGGATTAAGAATGCCCACTGGACTTTTGAAAAACTCGATACCCAAAACTTCACCAGACTTATCAATACTCTCCATTAATGTGAACGACTTAAACTGTCACTAAAGAGGCATAGGTTAGCTGACGGGATACAAAAACTCAGGCCAGATATCTGTTGCATACAAGAGTCACATCTTAACCTAAAAGACAAATACAGACTCAGGGTGAAAGGGTGGTCGTCCATATTTCAGGCAAATGGTAATCAGAAAAAAGCAGGTGTTGCAATTTTATTTGCAGATACAATAGGCTTTAAACCAACAAAAGTAAGGAAGGACAAGAACGGTCACTTCATATTTGTTAAGGGTAATACTCACTATGATGAGATCTCAATTATTAATATCTATGCACCCAACCAGAATGCACCTCAATTTATAAGAGAAACTCTAACAGACATGAACGACTTGATTTCCTCCAGCTCCATAATCGTTGGAGATTTCAACACTCCTTTGGCAGTGTTGGATCCATCCTCCAACAAGAAGCTGAGCAAAGAAATCTTAGATTTAAACCTAACCATCCAACATTTGGATTTAGCAGACATCTACAGAACATTTCATCCCAACAAAACTGAATACACATACTTCTCATCAGCCCATGGAACTTATTCCAAAATCAATCACATTTTAGGTCACAAGTCTAACCTCAGTAAATTTAAAGGAATAGAAATTATTCCATGCATCTTCTCAGACCACCATGGAATAAAACTTGAGCTGAGTAACAACAGAAATCTGCATACTCATACAAAAACATGGAAGTTAAATAACCTTATGCTGAATGATAGCTGGGTCAGAGATGAGATTAAGAAAGAAATCGCCAATTTTTTGGAACAAAACAACAATGAAGACACAAACTATCAGAACTTCTGGGACACCGCAAAGGCAGTTCTAAGAGGGAAATTTATAGCACTGCAAGCCTTCCTCAAGAGAACGGAAAGAGAGGAAGTTAACAACTTAATGGGACATCTCAAGCAACTGGAAAAGGAAGAACATTCCAACCCCAAACCCAGTAGAAGAAAAGAAATAACCAAAATTAGAGCAGAATTAAATGAAATTGAAAACAAAAGAATAATACAACAGATCAATAAATCAAAAAGCTGGTTTTTCGAAAAGGTCAATAAAATAGATAAACCTTTGGCCAACCTAATCAGGAAAAAAAGAGTAAAATCTCTAATCTCATCAATCAGAAACAACAAAGATGAAATAACAACAGACTCCTCAGAAATCCAAAAAATCCTTAATGAATATTACAAGAAACTTTATTCTCAGAAATATGAAAATCTGAAGGAAATTGACCAATACTTGGAAGCACATCACCTTCCAAGACTTAGCCAGAATCAAGTGGAAATGTTGAACAGGCCCATATCAAGTTGGGAAATAGCATCAACCATACAAAACCTCCCTAAAAAGAAAAGCCCGGGACCAGATGGTTTCACGTCTGAATTCTACCAAACCTTTAAAGAGGAATTAGTACCTATATTACTTAACCTGTTCCAAAAGGTAGAAAAAGAAGGAAGACTACCCAACACGTTCTATGAAACAAATATCACCCTGATCCCCAAACCAGGGAAAGACCCAACAAGAAAAGAAAAGTATAGACCGATATCACTAAGGAATATAGATGCAAAAATATTCAACAAGATCCTAACAAACAGAATCCAGCAACACATCAAACAAATTATACATTATAACCAAGTCAGTTTTATCCCAGGGTCTCAAGGCTGGTTCAATATACATAAATCTATAAATGTAATCCAGCACATAAACAAATTAAAAAACAAAGACCATATGATTTTCTCAATCGATGCAGAAAAAGCTTTTGATAATATCCAGCATCCCTTCATGATCAGAACACTTAAGAAAATCGGTATAGAAGGGACATTTCTTAAACTGATAGAGACCATCTACAGCAAACCCACAGCCAATATCATATTGAATGGAGTTAAATTGGAATCATTTCCACTCAGATCAGGAACCAGACAAGGCTGCCCATTGTCTCCATTGCTTTTTAACATTGTAATGGAAGTTTTAGCCACTGCAATTAGGGAAGAAAAGGTGATCAAGGGTATCCATATAGGGTCAGAAGAGATCAAACTTTCACTCTTTGCGGATGATATGATAGTATATCTGGAAAACACTAGGGACTCTACTACAAAACTCCTAGAAGTGATCAAGGAATACAGCAGAGTCTCAGGTTACAAAATCAACATTTATAAATCGGTAGCCTTTATATAAACCAACAACAGTCAAGTTGAAAAAACAGTTAAGGACTCTATCCCATTAACAGTAGTGCCAAAGAAGATGAAATATTTGGGAATTTATCTAACAAAGGACGTGAAAGATCTCTATAAAGAGAACTATGAAACTCTAAGAAAAGAAATAGCTGAAAATATTAACAAATGGAAAAATATACCATGCTCATGGCTGGGAAGAATCAACATAGTTAAAATGTCTATACTACCCAAAGCAATATATAATTTCAATGCAATCCGTATTAAAGCTCCACTGTCATACTTTAAAGATCTGGAAAAAACAATACTTCGTTTTATATGGAATCAGAAAAAACCTCGAATAGCCAAGACATTACTCAGAAATAAAAACAAAGCAGGAGGAATTACGCTACCAGACCTCAGACTATACTACAAATCAATAGTGATCAAAACAGCATGGTATTGGCACAAAAACAGAGAGGTAGATGTCTGGAATAGAATAGAGAATCAAGAGATGAATCAGCTACTTACCGTTATTTAATCTTTGAGAAGCCAATAAAAACATTCAGTGGGGAAAAGATTCCCTATTTAACAAATGGTGCTGGGTGAACTGGCTGGCAACCTGTAAAAGACTGAAACTGGACCCACACTTTTCACCATTAACTAAGATAGACTCTCACTGGATCAAAGATTTAAACTTAAGACATGAAACTATAAAAATACTAGAGGAGAGTGCAGGAAAAACCCTTGAAGAAATTGGGATGGGCGAGTATTTTATGAGGAGGACCCCCCAGGCAATTGAAGCAGCTTCAAAAATACACTACTGGGACTTGATCAAACTAAAAAGCTTCTGCACAGCCAAGAACACAGTAAGTAAAGCAAGCAAACAGCCCTCAGAATGGGAGAAGATATTTGCAGGTTATGTCTCCGACAAAGGTTTAATAACCAGAATCCACAGAGAACTAAACGCATTAGCAAGACTAGAACAAGGGATCCCATCACAGGCTGGGCAAGGGATTTGAAGAGAAACTTCTCTGAAGAAGACAGGCGTGCGGCCTTCAGACATATGAAAAAATGCTCATCATCTTTAATCATCAGAGAAATGCAAATCAAAACTACTTTGAGATACCATCTAACTCCAGTGAGACTAGCCTATATCACAAAATCCCAAGACCAGAGATGTTGGCGTGGATATGGAGAAAAGGGAACACTTTTGCACTGCTGGTGGGAATGCAAATTAATACATTCCTTTTGAAAAGAGATATGGAGAACACTTAGAGATCTAAAAATAGATCTGCCATTCAATCCTGTAATTCCTCTACTGGGCATATACCCAGAAGACCAAAAATCGCAACATAACAAAGATATTTGTACCAGAATGTTTATTGCAGCCCAATTCATAATTGTTAAGTCATGGAAGAAGCCCAAGTGCCCATCGATCCACGAATGGATTAATAAATTGTGGTATATGTACACCATGGAATATTATGCAGCCTTAAAGAAAGATGGAGACTTTACCTCTTTCATGTTTACATGGATGGAGCTGGAACATATTCTTCTTAGTAAAGTATCTCAAGAATGGAAGAGAAAGTACCCAATGTACTCAGCCCTACTATGAGACTAATTCAGGGTTTTCACATGAAAGCTATAACCCAGTTACAACCTAAGAATAGGGGGAAGGGGGAAAGGGAGGGGAGGGGGGAAGTGGGTAGAGGGAAGAGGATTGGTAGGATTACACCAGCGGTGCATCTTACAAGGTTATATGTGAAACTTGGTAAACGGTCTGTGAAGCTAGTGAATGATGCCCCATGATCATATCAATGTACACAGCTATGATTTAATAAAAAAAATAAATAAAATTTGTTGAACAAACGAAAAAAAATAAAAATAATAAAAAAATATAAAAAGTTTGAGGACCCCTGGCGCCCCATACAAGCTCATACATGATTATCTGAAAACAAATTTTAAGGTATGTTATAAAAGAAAATAAAAGAGCACCAAAAAAGAAAATAAAGGATGGGTGATGATGTAGTAATTACTGTAAACAATATGATTGCCAACGCTTCCCTAGAAGTCAAATTTAAGCAGAGAATGGTGGATGAGTAAGGCAGTCTAAGATGTAAGTGTTCTGGATCAAAGACATACTTCAAGTGTTTTATTTTTATTTTTTTTATTTTTTTTATTTTTTACTTCTAGTGTTTTAAAAGATTACAGATAATATAATAAACAACAAAGAAGCAGTAGCTTTTATTCGTTTTATGATCTACTTTTTTTCCAGCTCTAAAATTCTGTGGAGTGATCCACATGTCTCTTTCATAACTTAGACCCACTCAAGGGTCATAAGAAACTGTGAGCACAAATAATTGTGCCCTAACTTGAAGGGAGTGGAAGTTTAATTTCTATAGTTCAAGTTGCGAAGAGTAGACTAAATTCTCCCAGTCAGATACCTGATGGTTTATTGATGGCAGCTCTGCCATAGAACTGTATGTATACCTTTTAAAAACCTCAAAAATGGAATTGAGATGTACTTTTGTGGGCTATTCACATAACCTAACATCAACATAAGTTGACTACTTGACAGAGATTCAGAGAGATCTTAGCATCAGAAGGAACATTAGTGGGCAACTCATTCAATCATAGAACAAAGCATCACTACTCACTGTGTGACTTCATTGTGACATACTTTAACTTGCTGTTTCTTACACCATTCCACCTAAGCATCTTCTAAGGTAATTAATAATCATTGATCATGAACTTAGTGACCTGTGTACATGTTTCATGTCTCTCACTAAGCTGAGGTATGTTTCAGTCAAGGGCTATGTGGTGAAGCAATCAGTATTTGATTTCCGGTTAAGTACAGAAGAGTGAATAAATAATTCTGTAGTTGAATGGATGGAAGAGTAAATGAACCAGTAAATTAATTAGTGAGTACATCAGCTACCTTCCTGGTTTTCCCTTTCCATTTCCCCTCACTAGGTTTAAAAGTAAAGAAAAAAATTAATGCCAATCATGTAAATAAGTATCACAAGAGTTGCTTATGTTTCCCAGCAAGATGTCATTGTAATATCACTGATATCATTTCTAATCACCTGACTATTAAATAATTAGTTTAGCTAGGTCAATCTGATTAAAGAGTTGCACAAACAATGAAACATTATACATACATGTATATATAATCTATATGAAGATTGTTATTTATTTTATATGTGAAGTATGTATATTTGTTGTAAATTATATAATTATTTTCTGGAATTTATAGTTCATTGATCCATCTTAAACAACTAGTTAATGGAAGAAACAGTGTAGGGGACTCTTCCCAGTGTCACTGGAGAAAGGACTATTGAAGACCCACTGCCTATTTTCCTTTCCCCCACCCCTCCGACACCCGAGTACCCTCTAATCCCAGCACGGTCTCTCCTAAGGCATGTTTGTCAGTGCATTTACAGAGGTTACAGAGGTTCTAATTAATTCTTTGTAATTGCAGAGTGTTTTCTGCGCCTTGTTTCTACCACTGCCCCAGCCTTGGAAACAAGACGTCCCACCTCTGGAGGCTAGCCTGGTAAAAGCCTATTAATAAATAATTAAGTCAGGAGTCTCCTGCAGTGGTGAGTCGTGACTGGAGAGTTCATGGAAGCCGTCTCCATGGCAACTCATCAACAGGAACTGAAGTGCTCTACTTCTCTTTTTGTATGTGTGGAAAGAGTGTAGGCAAAGGCATAGATGGAAAACACGTTGGGGTGGGTATTTTTGTATTTATTTATTTCTAGTTTTGAAAAAGAAAAATTGCCATTGAATTCAGAATTCAAGAAAGGGCATGTTTATGGCAAAGGGAATATGATCTGCAGCCGTATGCAAAATGCCTAGGAACACCTCTCTCCCTCATCCCGAGCTCATCTGCTCTCTGCCAGATCTGCTTCTGCCTCCCCACCCAGCCCCACCACATGGGTGATCCTCTGACACCAAGTCCTTACCAGGTGCCTCTGCTCACGATGCCGCTGGCTCATGCTAATAGTTCTTCACTCCCTTCTCTGATCCTCCCCTGTGCCCTCGCTCTGCAGTGCAAACTAATTTTATGCAGTATGGAAAGAACATGGGTTCCGGAGTAAGGCGGGTCAGAGCTCCATCCCCGGTCTCTTCTTTCTCCTCATTGGCTATGTCGCTCAGGAAAGTGACTGGCCTTCCTCTCCACCTGTTTCCTTCACCATGAGATGGAAATGACCATCTTCTTGCAGGATTGCAGTGAAGTTTAAAGGTGGCAGCATAAAAGTAGGGGTTAAGAGCATAGATATTTCATCAGATGGTCTAGATTTGAATATTCTCTTTTACTCACTGTCTCTTATAGGGCAAGCTACTTCATTTCTCCAAGTCTCAGTTACTTGTCTGAAAAGCTGATAAAACAATCATAGATACATTTATTAGAAATACTCATTAACAGGCTGTATGGAACAGGCTTTGACAAAATGTGAGCACTTAATATATAAGTTACAATTATTAGAGGGTGTGGCATTATAGTAGGAGTGTGGTTAATAAAGCTGAGTTATTTTGTGAGACAACAGTAACTTGACGTGATGGTCTAGCAATGCTTCCTGATTGAGTGGGCCCAGGGGCACAAACACAACAGAGTGGGAGTCGCTGAACCCTGGTGGCCTTGCCTGGATTGTCACTTGATTCTGTTTCAGATCAAATCTTTGACTTTCCAGGCCAGCGCTGATCCCAGACCTCTCCTTTGCAGAATCATAGCCCAGGCAAACATTGTCCCAGCACTGAGGCCATTTGTTCTGGATAGTCTCCATTTTCCTCCCTCCTGTTCTGTGTCCTAGGATGCTGACACTTGCAGACTGCATCTCTCAGGCTTGTATGAGACCCATAAGTAGGACACCAGGAGAGCTACACAATTACATAACAGGAGCGAGAAGCACCAGGTCTAGAAGCTGGGGGATTTGCTCGGTCCTCCATCAGCCAATAATGAATAGAAAACCGCAGCATTCCAATAAATAACCAACAACTGGGGACTTAGAGCCTTTGATCCTAGTGGATCACTCCCCAAGTAAAGAATCTTGAGCTGACGCCAGAGAGGGAAGGGTAAAGAACGGCTGGTGGAAAAGGCAAGCTATGGTCATTAACTTAGGTCTGTGACCAAGTACAGGGGAGATCACTGAAGAAACCATGCACATTTTACATGATTTTCTTCACCTTTTCCTTCTGCCTTAAATAAAGAACCACATGCCAATTTAAATTCCAGATAGATGTGCGACTGAATTGACATCACCTGTGACAATGTGGTAGCTAATGGGACTGTTTTTCTCCTCTCTTTGGGGGATGAATGTTTCTTTACGGGATGAAAAGCAAGAAAAGATGCTAAGTGGGGAAAAAAAAAAAAAAAGGTAGAGCATGCTGGTTCTCCCCCATTCATTCCAGTTCCCACTTCTGCAGATCCCAGGGCTCTTCTTCCCTCTGCTCTGCTTTGTGCCCCTGGAAGCTGATTCTTGCATCCCCCATGTGCCAGCTTCAGGTTAGGTTTGGCCAAGGGGAGTCACCAGCAAGACAGGGTGAAAGCGATAAGGGCTGTCCCTGCTCTACTCCTGATGGAGCCCAGTGTCTGTGGCAGGTCTGTCTCCTTCCACGACTCCAGCCTTTGTCAGCTATGCTATGTCTTGGGGTACCTTGCCATCTCTATCTGCTCTCTCAACCCGGACAATTTCTCTGTGTGTGGTCCGGCCAGTGAAATCTTCCAGCTGAACCAAATTCTGCTTCCTGCCAAGGCTGTAACTGATGTGAAACCTACTCCTGGTGCTCACACGTCAGCACCTTACCCACAAAGGTCTGCTAATATGGAAGGATGTTTGGGAATTATAGGTTTTTTAAGATTATCTAAAAGGAGGTCAGCCAGAGCCTGGACATAATTCAGGGTGAACATGACTCTCATTGGCTACTAATATGTGTAGATAAGCCTTTTTCATCTTTCAGTGTCACCAATCCCAATCATGTTAAAAAAAAAAAAATCCAGCATAGCCAGAAACGTTCATCTCTGCTAAGAATAATACAAATTTTATTCTCTAGATTGACTTGACACCTGTGGTTACAACCACAGATAATGGTGAGTTGTGCCCTCAGAAGGAGACGCCAAGATAAGTCTGAAGTAAGAAATAATTGCCTATGGATTTTGAAAAGTTTCTGAGCCATGAGTACTGGAAATAATGTCTCAAGATCCACTGGAATATTGGCTCCACAGAACTGCTCTGTTCCTTCCTGGATCAACCCAGAAAGACTCATCACAGGCAAGATCCCCATGGGCTGTTTTCTCTTACTCTTTCTTTGGGAGATGGTTTTTACAGCCCCAGTTAATTTTCTATTCTTCCCTCTAGACATCAGTTTCATCTTATTTGTGCCATATTAGTGCCTACAAATCCTAGAGGAGAGAGGACAAATCTAAAATAAAAAATAAATAAACACAAGAAGATCCCTTTTTTTTTTCCCTTTCATTCTCCAAGAACATTTCACTTCCTGCTTTAGGAGCCAACTTCTCATCTCTTCTTGCCATCTGGACATTTTAGTTTATCACTTTGGTCTTGGAAACATATCAAGTCCCTGTGTTCTCTGCTGGGCTGAGTTTTAACCCCAGCAGTTCGTTTCTTTATTCCTTGTGTCTGCCGTCCTATCTAATGCATTCTCCCACCTTGGCATTATCTGTGATTTCTGAGCTCTTCTATCGACTTTCCATCCTTGTTAGCCACTGCATATTTTATAAACAGCTTGACTGAAGGGCTTCACTTTAAGTAATGTGGTTTACCCCACACGAATGCTTAGAAGAAGCAGATGAAATTTTAGTTCTCTGAAATGCCATGGATGTAAATCAGATAAGTTGTCTCACTGACTCTGGGAACATCCAGGGATCTCATTGCCTGAGCTGCTGAAGCATTCACATTAGCTTTCAGTTGACACCTAGACATGGTTGAGACCAGGCATTCATCACCGCTAACTGCACTGCAAATACAGCAGGTTGGAAATCTTGACAGGGAGATTGGACTCTGCTTTCTAGGAAAGCAAATTCCAGGCACCCAGAACCTTTGTCCATTACCCTCCCCCCTCTCCAGAAAGGTTTCTGCATGTGAGTATGAGGTATCCAAAGGCTCTTTTTTCTTCTGCCATACTCCTGTAAAGAAGCAAGACCACGTACCTATGAGATTCTCTCTTGGACTATATCTAATTTTTTTTTTTTTTTTTTTTTTTGTAGAGACAGAGTCTCACTGTACCGCCCTCGGGTAGAGTGCCGTGGCGTCACACGGCTCACAGCAACCTCTAACTCTCGGGCTTACGCGATTCTCTTGCCTCAGCCCCCCGAGCAGCTGGGACTACAGGCGCCCGCCACAACGCCCGGCTATTTTTTGGTTGCAGTTTGGCCGGGGCTGGGTTTGAACCCGCCACCCTCGGCATATGGGGCCGGCGCCCTACTCACTGAGCCACAGGCGCTGCCCTGGACTATATCTAATTTTAAGAAAGGAATTTCACACTATCCACTTTTTTTTATTTCTAAAGTGTATTGATCCTACTTCAAAGAGAAGTAGGCATTATGGTAGTTTTGTGATTAGAATGCCCATACAAATATTTGCATACTAATGTTTATAACAGCTTTATTTATAATGCCTCTCAAATTGGAAACATCCATGTATCCATCAACAGGTGAATGGATAAGCAAATTGTGGTTATATCCATATAATAAAATAATACTCAATAATAACGAAGATTTAAAAACCTATGTATACAATATGGATGAATCCTAAAGTAATATGCTAAGTGAGAGACTCGAGATAGGGAAGGGTCCATACTATATGACTTCATTTATATAAAATTATAGAAAAGGCAAATGTATCTATGGAATTAGAAAGCAGATTAGTGGTAACCTGGGAATGGGCTGGTAGAAGAAAGGACAGAAAGGCAGGAACAAACTTTTGGAATTGATAGATACATATTCCTTATCACAAATGTGATAGTTCAGCTCACTGCCTGTGGCTCAAGTGGCTAAGGTGCCAGCCACATACACCTCAGCTGGCAGATTCGAATCCAACCTGGGCGCACCAAACAACAATGACGGCTGCAACCAAAAAATTGCCAGGCATTGTGGTGGGCACCTGTAGTCCCAGCTACTTGGGAGGACAGAGCCTCAAGCTGTCACCCTGGGTAGAGTGCCATGGCATCACAGCTCACAGAACCTCCAACTCCTGGGCTCAAGCAATTCTCCTGCCTCCGCCTCCCAAGTAACTGGGACTACAGGTACCCACCACAATGCCTGGCTATTTTTTGGTTGCAGCCATCATTGTTGTTTGGCAGGCCCGGGCTGGATTCAAACCCACCAGCTCAGGTGTATGTGGCTGGCGCCTTGGCCACTTGAGCTACAGATGCCGAGCCAAATTCAGTTTATTGATGTCAGTTACACATCAATAAAAATTAAGAAAAAACGCAGAGAAAGGAACTCTTATATGTTGTTGGTGGGACTGCAAACTAGTACTATTTCTATGGAGAATTGTATGGCAATACGTCAAAGAAATTAAAGAAGACCTACCAGTTGATCCCAGAACCCACTGCTGGGCATATACTCACAGGAAAAAAGATCATTTTATAAAAGATCATTTTATACCTGCACTTGAATATTTACAGCAGCACAATTCTCAATCACAATGATATGGAAATCACCCAAGTGCCCACCAGTACTTGAATGGATTAATAAAATGTGATATATGCAGACCATGGTACTATTCAGCCATAAAACTGATGAATTAGTATCTTTTGTGGCAACCTGGATGAAACTGGAAACCATTCTCCTAAGCAAAAGATCATACGAATAGAGAAACAAACATTTGCACTCAATAGCTAATTGGAACTAATCTATCAACACTGAAGGAAGTGGAAGTGAAAGTAAATCTCAATGAAAGTCAAGCTGGGGGAAGGAAGAGGAAAGAATGGGTACCCACCCGTGCATGCTACCTGGGTGACAAGCACACCCAGAACTTTGACTCAATTTTTACAAAAACAAAATATGTAACCAAAACATATGTAACACCCTTAATATTCTGAAATTAAGAACAAAACAATAAAACCCAGAGTTCTGAAGTCAAACTTCCAGGTTCAAATCTTGTCTGACACTTCTGAATTGTGTGATGCTGGCATTTACCCAACTTCTTAATCTCTATTTCCTCAGCTGTGAAAGGGGAATAATAGTAACCTAATTAAGAGGCTTTTTGTGAGTGTTGAATTTGCTGATCACAGGAAGCACTTGAAAGGATGTCTCACATAGCAGTCATTATTTTCATGTTGAAGTATCTGGCACAGTGTCTGACTGTTTAGTATGCCATCTCCTTTAACCCCCAAGCAATCAAGTGACACGCCCAGGCTTTTCACACAAAGCCTAAGACCTCTCATGGTGTATGGTGAATGACGACGCCATAATTGCTTTCCTGGCTCATCTGAGTGCAAATCCTTTTCCTTGTCTCTCCAATAAGCCACAACTCCAGCCCATGGCCTGGAAGGATTCTTGTAATGGACTCACTACATCTCAGGAAAATGCTGACGTACAAGGGAGTTGCTGATGATTCTGCTTAGTGTTCCCTGATATGGGGACTGTGAATGTCTGGGTGGTGCTGGCCAAAGGATGCCCTGGCCTTGGTACCCTGTACCTTCCTCCAAGCTCCCTGCAGGTGGACTGAGGTAAGTGGATGCTATGCCTAAGATTGTCATGCCTTCAAATAGGTCTTTCTTTGATACATAAGCACACAGGTGAGTAGAATTAACCTGAGGCAGGAATCTGCCAGAAGTAGGGAGCATGGAGACCAGATCAGGGGTATTTTACACACAACTATCTGCAGAACATCAACCTCGCCCTCTGCATTTGTCTGTCCCAGACCTGCTCGCAGGAGGAGGTAACATGATTAGAGTGGAAAGAGCACTGGACAAAGAAGGAGGGCAGTTAGAGACAGGTTCACATCCTGTCCCTTTTTATGCTCCCAACCCTGGACAAGTCATTCCATTGCTCTGAGTCTCAGAATTTTCTGTAAAACAGCGATAATAACCCTGCTTTGATGGGCACTTTCTAGCTTCATGCAGTAGGTTTGCATGCTTTGTCATTTCTGTTTCTTCTAACAAGGTAAGTCTCACTGTGTTAGGGGATGGAAATGGAAGTTCGGGGAGGTTAAATGTTTGTCTTTTAAAGGTAGTTAGTGGTGAAGCATCAATTAAAACCCAGCACACAAGGCCACCTACCTTACAGAACTGATGGGAGAATCAAGAAAAACATCAAATACAGAGAACACTTTGTCAGTTGCAAATCACTGTTTGATAGAAAGATTTGGGGAATCACTGAGATACATCACAGAGACCACTGGCTTTGGAGTTGAGCTTCTCAACTTCTGGTTCCAGATCTGTCGCCAGATAGCTGGGTGCTTTTGAACAACTTGTTTAGCTTCTGTGGAGTTCAGCTTCCTTATTCGTAGAATAAAATGATTTTCCGCTAGGTGATTATTGATGCCTAATGATTAAAGAATCAGACTATTTTCTTATGGTCGCTCTATCCACCCAGTTCAGTAGATCCCCTTCTAGAAGGGAGTTATAAAAGGTGGATAGACACTCAGAGAAA
Source organism: Nycticebus coucang (assembly GCF_027406575.1). NCBI lineage: Eukaryota > Metazoa > Chordata > Mammalia > Primates > Lorisidae > Nycticebus > Nycticebus coucang. The sequence continues at coordinate 120,592,877 of NC_069781.1, read as the reverse complement.
GGATCTCAGAAGACATTAAGCCTATGTAATAATTCATAAAGCCTCAGGACTTCATTTTCTCTTACTCAAGCTGAATAACCATAAGGACCTTGAACATTCTTCACAAGTCTTACTTTTGAGAGCTTTAATCATTCCCATTGCTTTGTGATAGACCTTCTGGAACTTCTTGAAGTATGCTATTTTTGTAAAAATGGAACAGGCTGAGGATAATGCTTTGCCCATCCCAAGTTTAGACTCTGGGGACTGTCTGCAAAACTTTAGGAAGATGGTCTGAGATGACAATCCAATTAATATGATTACTGTAAAGGGACAGACCAAAAATTCAAACCAGACTTTTCCTAAGTTATTTAATTTGCCCATTTATCTATGCCTCCGAAATAATTTAGATGGTTTGCTAATTAGGTCCATTTTCAGAGTTCTTCATCCCTGGGGTTGAGAAAAGGAAAGGATCCGTCACTTCAGGGATTTACTTGAAGGTATCTCAATACTTGTAGAATAGCACCATTTAAGTATTATCAGGGAACCGATGTCTACTACAGCCCAGAGTACACACCAGTCCACCACCTCACTTTGTCAGGAAAGTTTTATGGGAACATACTGTGTTGTGGATATTGTCTATAGTAACTTTTGCACTATGAAGGCAGAATTGATTAGTTGCAACAGAGACCATCTGGCCTACAAGCCTATGATATTTACAAACTGGCCCTTTACAGGAGAACTTGCCAACCCAGTCCTAAAGGATTAGGGAAATGATTCTGGTGGCCAGCTTTAGCACAAACACTAAAGGTTTAAAGAGTTGCCAAAATGCAGATGGCTTCTTTCTTATTCCTTTACTTAGTCTAGGACACATTTTTTAAGACAAGTCAGGAGAAAGTGAACTCCAGATGTATAACTAAATACCTTGAACCCAGCCAAAATAATTGATCACCGGAGATTCCTACAATACTGCTCTGTATTTGCCAAGTGTGTTTGCCTCCAGGGTCATTAAATTCTCATCAAAACTCTATCAAATAGATATCAAATAACAAGAAGATATTTTTAATTTTATTCACTTTTTTGCAAATGAGATTAAGTGAGGATCAGAGACATTAACATTGAATGGGGACATTTTTACACCAAAGGGTTTTAACTTACTGTTTATTGTTTCATTCAACCCTCAAAACAACATTATATGGCAAGAATTCTTGTGCCCATTATTAGGCAGATGAAGAAACTGAGAATTTAAATAAATCAAGGTGAGTTGCTGAAAGCAATTGAAAACAATTATACCGAACTACTCACATCGAGGTTGCAGGGCAGTGGGTAGAACGCGTCAAGTGCGAGTGAAGGGACTGCCCACCGAGCCAAAGTGCTGAGGTGTAGGCTGGCGCGGTGGCTCACGCTTGCAGTCCTAGCGCTCTGGGAGGTCGAGAAGGGCGGATCGCTTAAACTCAGGAGTTTGAGACCAGACTGAGCAAGAGTGAGACTTCCGTCTCCACGAAAAATAGAAAAAAGTAGTCAGGCGTCCTGGCAGGCGCCTGTAGTCCTTACTGCTTGGGAGGCTGAGGCAAGAGGCAAACTCTTGAGCACTAGAGTTTGAGGTTGCTGTGAACTATGACACCAGGGCGCTCTGCTGAGGGCGACTGAGCAAGACTCCGTCTAAAAACAAAGTGAAGTGTGTTGCTGTGGCAGCCAAGGACCGCACGGGAGTAAAGGATAACGAGGCTGAAGAGGGCGTGGTCCTGAAGTATTGCCTGAAAATGAGGCTCTGGCTCCTAGAGAAACAAGTCTCAAAGGAGCTTATAAAAAATTAGAGACTCCTCAAAGACGTATGGGATATGAGGCTTCTGTTTGTTGTCTATGTATAGAAGATAGCTGGAAAAATAAACTACAAACTAAGGGTTGCCTCTGGTGGAAGAATTGGACGACAATTTATCTGACACTACACCATCCTGTTTTGAATGCTTTACCATATATCTCTTATTTGTGAGTGAACGGGAAATCTTGCTTCAGGAAGTTCATGGAGAAGGTATATGTTTGCAGTATAATTACTACTAGTAGAATTGCTGGATCAAAGATCCACAGGCACGAGAACTTAAAGAGCAAGAGGAAGTGAAAGGAAAATTAGGGCAAGGAAACAGATAAAAGAAATCACCCATGAGGAAGAATCAGCAGAAAACTCCAGGCAACATGAAGAATCAGTCCAGAACAACCGCGCCAAGGGACCATGAGGTAGCTACTGCAGAGGATTCCACCTATACAGAAATGTTAGGAATGACAGAAAGGGAACTTAGAATACACATGTTGAAAACAATGAAAGAAATGATGGAAAAAATGAAGGAAACTGCTAATAAAGTGGAAAATAACCAAAAGGAAATCCAAAAACAGAATCAAATCAGAGATGAACGATAAGAAGAATATAAAAAGGATATAACAGAGCTGAAGGAACTGAAACAGTCAATCAGGGAACTTAAAGATGCAATGGAAAGTATCAGCAACAGGTTAGACCATGCAGAAGAAAGAATTTCAGAGGTAGAAGACAAAGTTTTTGAGATAACTCCGATAGTAAAAGAGGCAGAAAAGAAGAGAGAGAAAGCAGAACATTCACTGTCAGAATTATGGGACTTTATGAAGCGTTCCAACATACGAGTTATAGGAATTCCAGAAGGGGAAGAAGAATGCCCCAGGGGAATGGAAGCCATACTAGAGAATATTATAAAAGAAAATTTCCCAAATATCACCAAAGATTCTGACACACTGCTTTCAGAGGGTTATCGGACCCCAGGTCGCCTCAACTCTAACCGAGCTTCTCCAAGACACATTGTGATGAACCTGTCCAAAGTCAAGACAAAAGAAAAGATTCTGCAAGCTGCCAGGAGTAAGCGCCAGTTGACCTACAGGGGCAAATCCATCAGATTGACCGCAGACTTCTCTAATGAAACTTTCCAAGCAAGAAGACAATGGTCATCTACCTTTAATCTACTTAAACAGAGCAATTTCCAGCCCAGAATTCTGTACCCTGCTAAGCTAAGCTTCAAAATTGACGGAGAAATCAAATCATTTACAGATATACAAACATTGAGGAAATTCGCCACAACAAGACCAGTTCTACAGGAAATACTTCAACCAGTTCTGCACACTGACCACCACAATGGATCAATAGCAAAGTAAGAACTCAGAAATTAAAGGAAAGAACCAAACCTCCACACTGATGCAAAAGATAAAACTAAGCAATGGACTCTCACAAAATAAGACGAATAGAATACTACCACACTTATCAATTATCTCAATAAATGTTAACGGCTTGAATTCCCCACTGAAGAGACATAGATTGGTTGACTGGATTAAAAAACACAAGCCATCCATTTGCTGTCTGCAAGAAACACACCTGGCTTCAAAAGACAAATTAAAGCTCCGAGTCAAGGGTTGGAAGACAATTTTTCAGGCAAATGGAATTCAGAAGAAAAGAGGAGTTGCAATCTTATTTTCAGATACATGTGGATTAAAAGCAACTAAAGTCAAAAAAGACAAAGATGGTCACTTTATATTGGTCAAGGGTAAAATACAACAAGAAGACATTTCAATTCTAAATATCTATGCACCCAATTTAAATGCTCCCAGATTCTTGAAACAGACCTTACTCAGTCTGAGCAATATGATATCTGATAATACCGTAATAACAGGGGACCGTAACACTCATCTTACAGAGCTGGACAGATCCTCTAAACAGAAATTAAACAAGGATATAAGAGACTTAAATGAGACCCTAGAACAACTGTGCTTGATAGACGCATATAGAACACTCCATCCCAAAGATAAAGAATATACATTCTTCTCATCACCCCATGGAACATTCTCCAAAATTGATCATATCCTGGGACACAAAACAAATATCAACAGAATCAAAAGAATTGAAATTTTACCTTGTATCTTCTCAGACCATAAGGCACTAAAGGTGGAACTCAACTCTAACAAAAATGCTCGACCCCACCCAAAGGCATGGAAATTAAACAATCTTCTGTTGAATAACAGATGGGTGAAGGAAGAAATAAAACAGGAAATCATTAACTTCCTTGAGCATAACAACAATGAAGACACAAGATACCAAAACCTGTGGGATACTGCAAAAGAAGTTTTGAGAGGAAAATTCATCGCTTTAGATGCCTACATTCGAAAAACAGAAAGAGAGCACATCAACAATCTCACAAGAGATCTTATGGAATTGGAAAAAGAAGAACAATCTAAGCCTAAACTCAGTAGAAAAAAGAAATGTCCAAAATCAAATCAGAGATCAATGAAATTGAAAACAAAAGAATCATTCAGAAAATTAATGAAACAAGGAGTTGGTTTTTTGAAAAAATAAATAAAATAGATAAAGCATTGGACAGACTAACGAGGAATAGAAAAGTAAAATCTCTAGTAACCTCAATCAGAAATGATAAAGGGGAAATAACAACTGATCCCACAGAGATACAAGAGATCATCTCTGAATACTACCAGAAACTCTACGCCCAGAAATTTGACAATGTGAAAGAAATGGATCAATATTTGGAATCACACCCTCTCCCTAGACTCAGCCAGGAAGAAATAGAGTTCCTGAACATACCAATTTCAAGCACTGAGATCAAAGAAACAATAAAAAATCTTCCAACCAAAAAATGCCCTGGTCCAGATGGCTTCACTCCAGAATTCTATCAAACCTTCAAGGAAGAGCTTATTCCTGTACTGCAGAAATTATTCCAAAAAATTGAGGAAGAAGGAATCTTCCCCAACACATTCTATGAAGCAAACATCACCCTGATACCAAAACCAGGAAAAGACCCAAACAAAAAGGAGAATTTCAGACCAATCTCACTCATGAACATAGACGCAAAAATTCTCAACAAAATCCTAGCCAATAGATTACAGCTTATCATCAAAAAAGTCATTCATCATGATCAAGTAGGCTTCATCCCAGGGATGCAAGGCTGGTTTAACATACGCAAGTCTATAAACGTTATCCACCATATTAACAGAGGCAAAAATAAAGATCACATGATCCTCTCAATAGATGCAGAAAAAGCATTTGATAAAATCCAGCATCCTTTTCTAATTAGAACACTGAAGAGTATAGGCATAGGTGGCATATTTCTAAAACTGATTGAAGCTATCTATGACAAACCCACAGCCAATATTTTACTGAATGGAGTAAAACTGAAAGCTTTTCCTCTTAGAACTGGAACCTGACAAGGTTGTCCTCTGTCACCTTTACTATTCAACGTAGTGCTGGAAGTTCTAGCCAATACAATTAGGCAAGACAAGGAAATAAAGGGAATCCAAATGGGAGCACAGGAGGTCAAACTCTCCCTCTTTGCTGACGACATGATCTTATACTTAGAGAACCCCAAAGACTCAACCACAAGACTCCTAGAACTCATCAAAAAATACAGTAATGTTTCATGATATAAAACCAATGTCCACAAGTCAGTAGCCTTTGTGTACACCAATAACAGTCAAGATGAGAAGCTAATTAAGGACACAACTCCCTTCACCATAGTCTCAAAGAAAATGAAATACCTAGGAATATACCTAACGAAGGAGGTGAAGGACCTCTATAAAGAAAACTATGAAATCCTCAGAAAGGAAATAGCAGAGGATATTAACAAATGGAAGAACATACCATGCTCATGGATGGGAAGAATCAACATTGTTAAAATGTCTATACTTCCCAAAGCAATCTACCTATTCAATGCCATTCCTATCAAAATACCAACATCGTACTTTCAAGATTTGGAAAAAATGATTCTGCGTTTTGTATGGAACCAGAAAAAACCCCGTATAGCTAAGGCAGTTCTCTGTAACAAAAATAAAGTTGGGGGCATCAGCATACCAGATTTTAGTCTGTACTACAAAGCCATAGTGCTCAAACAGCATGGTACTGGCACAAAAACAGAGACACAGACACTTGGAATCGAATTGAAAACCAAGAAATGAAACTAACATTTTACAACCACCTAATCTTTGATAAACCAAACAAGAACATACCTTGGGGGAAAGACTCCCTATTCAATAAATGGTGTTGGGAGAACTGGATGTCTACATGTAAAACACTGAAACTGGACCCACACCTTACCCCACTCACAAAAATTGATTCAAGATGGATAAAGGACTTAAACTTAAGGCATGAAACAATAAAAATCCTCCAAGAAAGCATAGGAAAAACACTGGAAGATATTGGCCTGGGGAAAGACTTCATGAAGAAGACTGCCATGGCAATTGCAACAACAACAAAAATAAACAAATGGGACTTCATCAAACTGAAAAGCTTCTGTACAGCTAAGGAGACAATAACCAAAGCAAAGAGACAACCTACACAATGGGAAAGGATATTTGCATATTTTCGATCAGACAAAAGCTTGATAACTAGGATCTATAGAGAACTCACATTAATCCACATGAAGAAAGCCAACAATCCCTTATATCAATGGGCAAGAGACATGAATAGAACTTTCTCTAAAGACGACAGACAAATAGCTAACAAACACATGAAAAAATGTTCATCATCTCTATATATTAGAGAAATGCAAATCAAAACAACCCTGAGATATCATCTAACCCCAGTGAGAATGGCCCACATCACAAAATCTCAAAACTGCAGATGCTGGCGTGGATGTGGAGAGAAGAGAACACTTTTACACTGCTGGTGGGACTGCAAACTAGTACAACCTTTCTGGAAGGAAGTATGGAGAAACCTCAAAGCACTCAAGCTAGACCTCCCATTTGATCCTGCAATCCCATTACTGGGCATCTACCCAGAAGGAAAGAAATCCTTTTATCATAAGGACACTTGTACTAGACTGTTTATTGCAGCTCAATTTACAATCGCCAAAATGTGGAAACAGCCTAAATGCCCACCAACCCAGGAATGGATTAACAAGCTGTGGTATATGTATACCATGGAATACTATTCGGTCATTAAAAAAAATGGAGACTTTACATCCTTCGTATTAACCTGGATGGACGTGGAAGACATTATTCTTAGTAAAGCATCACAAGAATGGAGAAGCATGAATCCTATGTACTCAATTTTGATATGAGGACAATTAATGACAATTATGGTTATGGGGGGGAAACAGAAAGAGTGAAGGAGGGAGGGGGGTGGGGCCTTAGTGTGTGTCACACTTTATGGGGGCAAGATATGATTGCAAGAGGGACTTTACCTAACAATTGCAATCAGTGTAACCTGGCTTATTGTACCCTCAATGAATCCCCAACAATAAAAAAAAAAAAAATGCAAAAAAAAAAAAAAAAAGAAAAAGAAAACATTTATACCATGTCAGCAAGCTGAGCATTGATTTTTTTCTTTTTAAATTTTTTGGAAATGGACTCTCATGATGTTGCCCCAGCTGGTGTGGAGTGTATATTCACAGGCACAGTCACGGTGCACTACAGCCTCAAACTCCTGCCAACCCCATTGCTAGGTATCTATCCAGAAGGAAAAAAAAAGTATTTTAACGTAAGAATATTTGCACTTGAATGTTTATAGCACCTCAGTTTAACAATTGGATATAAGTGGAAACAAGGGCCCATCAACCCACAAATGGATTAATAAACTGTGGTATATGTATACCAGGGAATACTATTCAGCCGTAAAAAGATGGAGATTTTGTATCTTTTATAATTAACTGGATGGATTTGGAGAACATTCTCCTAAGTAAAGTACCTCAAAAATGGAAAAGCAAGCATTTCATATACTCAGTACTAGCCTGAAAACAGTAGACCGACTACTACAGGCCCGCATGAGAGAAAAATGCTTCAAATTCAAGAAGAAGAGTGGGGTGAGGAATCTCAGTAGGTTCCCACAATGTAGGGGTATGTGGCACACTTGTGGGTGAAGGGCTCAACTGCAACTCAGACTTCAGACTATACCTTACAAAGGTGAGTAATGTAACCTAACTATACGTACCCTCATATTAATTAACCTGCAAAAAATAAATAGATAGATAAATAAATAAATAAATAAAATCAAAAAACAAATCTCCTGTCCTCAAGCAGTCCCTCCACCTCAGCCTCCTGCCATTCCTGGCCAGGCCTTGTTTGTTTGATGGTTTATATTGATTGCATACCAAAAGACCTGAGATACTTAGTTCTCCCTTCATGCTACAGAATTTAAGGGAGAACAAGAATGCAAATGGCATTTGGAGTCACACCTGACACATTGTTGAGTGCCTCTCAGGTGCCCTTTTGGAGAACCAGGGTGGGTGCTGGACTGAAATCACAAGAACTGATATTTGGTAGTGCTCAAAATCATATTCCAAGGGCTCACAGTCCCCACTTGCCTGCTGCCAAACTCCTTCGTGTGGCTGGGGGACGTAACACTGTACCTCCAGAATTGCAGGGAGAGGGGAATGGCAGTGCTGTGGGCAGGCAGCTGATAATGGCCTGCAAGCCCCTGCAGAAGACAGCCTCAGTGTCACTGGGCAATTTACCCATGTAGGCAATCACCTTCACAGCCAGTAAACATGGGCAGTAGGCACTGTTGTGTTCTCAGGAGAAGCCGCTACCCTGTGGGTCTCTCTTTCACACTCATCTTGAGGAGAAATTGGTCAGCAAGAGAATCCCTCATCCTTAAGGTCAGAGTCATGCAACTGGCGAAAAGTAAGGCTAATAATAGAATGGAAGCATTTTTAACATCGTGACAAATGTGATCCAGCCAAAGGGCTAAGCGAGTGTGGATAAAGCCTGACGCCAAAATGGACCTATGGAGTAGCAGAAGAGAACAGACGCAGAAAGTCATCCCATGTCTTGAAAATGGTGCAAAACGGACAGGACTACATCAAAGCTCATTATGACATTTTCAGGATAGGATAGGTTTTGAAGAGTATTATGAGAAGCACCAGGAAACTGAACACCATAAGGAAAAACAAATGCAAGGTTTTGACTATTTTAGCGACTTCTTTTAATACACTTGATAAGGTAGAACTTTAATCCTTATCCATGGGCATTGCCAAACCCTGATAGGAACCCCTGATGGAATGAAGATGAAGCAGGCTGATGAAGGTGAATTCTGACCCTAAAGAGACAGATGCCCTTTGTCCATAAGATAAGAGGAAGCATGATGTTGAAGTTCTACAAGTGATTATGAAAAGCTATAATGGGAGTGAGATATTGCTAAGATGAATTCACCATATCAGAATCATCAACTCCAGTTATCTTAATCTGAGTTTAAAAAAAAATCTTTTGCTGAAGCATTATCAGTGGCACAGCTTTTAGCCTTAGGGGATGCATAAAGAATGATGCTCTGTGCCCCCCCCCTTGGGGGAAGAAAACAAGTGTGGCCTTTCCATCTCCATTTTCCTAAAAATGCCCTACTTCTTGTTTCAGGATCTCTGAATATTTTTCTAATGGCTTATTTCTCCAAGAATGCATTATTTGCATTTTTCCAAACTATTTTTCTTCCTCCTATTTCTTTACCATGTTTCTATACCTTTCACGTTCACCCTGGTAACTAAATCAGGATCCTTGTCAAATTTAATTAATACACTGTGTGCTGCTTCTTCCACATCATTAGAAAAGATGCTGAATAAGACAGGGTCCATGTCGTCATCTTTCCAAGAGGCTGTCGTTTCTAGTAACTTCCCTTTGCATGCAGCCAGCCAGCTCTCAGCTGCTGCAATTGCTCACCTCCAAGACAATTTCAATGCCCTGATGGGCTATCATTTTATGAAGTGCTCTTTGCAATGTGTTAATAAAGTCAAGGCCAGGGACATTCACTGTATTCTATTTGTCCTTTCATTTTCTAATTAAAGCCAATAATGAAGTTGAAATTTGTCTGGCAAGACTTCCTTCATTATTAGTGTGACAATTAGGTTTCTATTTCTTGTTCTTCTCATTTAGATGTTTATACACACACACACACACACACTTCTTATGATATAATGAGGACATTTTCTAATTTGCTGTTAAGAAAATTAAGTTCACCTCTGAGCCTACTAATTATAGACCATATTCTAGTAGAATCATCTTAGAGTCCAGTGACTAATGTCTTACTTCTGTAATTCCAAGGGCTGTCAAAGCAGGCCTGGGACTCTTTGTCAGAGATTGCCTCCAGGTTTTATGGCACTGGTGTAGGAGTAGAGATTCCTGCCGATACAACCCCAGTTGCTAAGAACAATCCCAAGTCCACTATAGAAAGCTGAGGTTTAAACAAAAGAGTAAAAAATCCATCTTTAAAATCCAGTAACCAGAAACAAAATCAAAGAAGGCTTTACAGAAGCAAAATGGTGATTGGAAACAGAATCCATATAAGAGGCCAAGAGGTGCTGAGTAGAGATACTGAAATTATTTCCATAAGCACTGGATCAGAATGTGAAACTATTTTGAGAGATTCTGATTTAACTTATGAATAGCTGGACCTTGCTAAAGAAATTAAAGGGCATGTAGAGATCACCAATCATTACCATTATTTTCACCAACCCAGCAGGCAAATATTTTTATATAGAATGTGAGAATTTAGAACAAGACAGGCTCTTAAGATAATCAATATCACCTTTGCATTCCAATTCTCCCTCATGCCATATACTTCATTCTGCATTCATAATGACCAGCTTCCCGATGAAGAGCATGACTCTGGGGAATGTTCAGAGAACCATGGCACAACCAAAGGACAGAAGGGTGGAGCACATCATGCAAGTAGAATGTGAAGTTGAGACTTGAAGAAGTGAATAAGGATTACAGGAACAAGACCCTGCTGAATGTGTGAATAGATTTAGATGGCATCTTAAGGACAACTGGGGATCACTGAGGGCTTTCGGGCAAGGTAACAGCATGATCCTCTCTGCCATTTAGAGACAGGAGCCTGCAGGCAAACTGCACTCTGAGCTGGCAGTCAGAATACCCAAGAGTAAGCTGTTTATAGAAGTTCTGGTAAAAAATCAAATGTGTCCTGACCTGAGTGATGGTAAGTAAAAACATGGTCTCTTTCAAAAGTGTTAGACGGCACCTTAGACGTGGAGGATGAGATTAGAGGGACGATCAGGGCTGGTGCTGCCATTCACTAGTAGGGAGTGCCTGAGAAAAGAGGATTTGGAGCAAAAATTAATACATTGGTTAATACATATAATAATCACATTTATGAAGGCTTATCTCTTCTCTCTGGTCATTTACGTAAAGGTTTCCAAATATTAATCTCATGGGATTTTCACACTGATCCTAGGAGGTAGGGGGAAAAAAATCTGAAGACACACGGTTGGTCAAACAGGGAGCCAGATGCAAAACCAGGCAGTTTGATTCCAGGGCAGAGACCTAGTTGAGTCTACAATATGTCCAAGTGCAGATGGGAATCTCAGGAGAGAGGTTTAGACTAGCTCTTTAAAGTGGGCAGTTCTCAATAGTTACAGTCCCAACAGATTCATTCAAGGAAAGCAGATATTTTGTTTCTGCACTTTAACCTATATTTATTTAAACCCACTATGTGGCAAGCATAATGCTATAGGCATAGGAAAGAGCATTTTCTCCAATCTCTGCATCACCATGGCCCCTTCCTCCTGCCACAGTGAATAACAGAGACAACTGGGAAGACACATGATGATTTTTCCTCTGAGCCTTGAAACATACTCATCTTTCCTTAATCTTGGATGCAAAAGCAGCATTTGAAAAATTCAGATGCTTAGACCCCATTTAAGACCTACAGCGTATTAAATCACTAGAGTTTGTTGCAGTTGCTGCTGTTTTTAGTTTAAGAAGTACCATTTAAAGTGCATAGCTACAGTTGAGAGTCCCTGTTTCATAGAATCAAAACATCTCTTGCAGGTGCTAAAGAGAGAGAGTCAAACCCCAGGATTTGAAGGATCCCTGGAAGAAATAGAGCCATCACTATTTAACATGGTTTACATTCCAGGCACTGAATGAAATACTTTGCATATCCTAATTAATCTCACCTTGGACAAGAAAGTATTTTTAATTATCAGCATTTTATTAATGGGGAAATAGAGTCACAACAAGATGAAAATGTGTCCCCAGGGAGATATCATGGCAGATCCAGTGTATCTTCACTTCTCTACCACAGCACTTCTAGACAGGTGTGTGCTCCTGCACTCATGCCAGCCCAAAAGCCATTTTATTATCATCGAAATGCCTTTCAGTCTAAGGCAAATTGGTACTACATTAGAAGTAAGAGGAACAGAGACACTGAGGCTGAACATAAGGACAGACCAATATTATAGTAGTCAGCTGAGAAAAATACAAGAAAGTTCACCCTGAAGTGCCTCACATGGAGTCTCAGTGATGGCTATGCCTAATTACCCTTGTTGATGAGATTTAGAACCCTAAGGAAGAGGCTACCTCTAATCTGAAACAAACAAACAAACAGCCAAATTGTAGCTTCCATGAGCAAGCGAAAACTCTACAAGGTGCAATCTCAGAGAGCAAAGCAGAGAGCTGAGTTTCTGAGGGACATAGGAAAGTATGGAGTTCTGGACTAGAAGAACTTGAGGCAGCATCAGTGCACAGGGATTGGTTGAACTTTAGCTGCAGAAGCTTGGGTACTTCCCTGAGTTTGGCTCTGATTGGCTGACTTTCAGAAAGCTGGTCAGGGAGTGAAAGTGTTCCCATTTGGCTGATTTCAGGGCTGCATGGTTGATGCTGATTGGCTAGCCTCCAGCAGGTGGATTTCTTGAGCTATTTGTCACTGATCAATGAAGCATGTTGAACACTAGTTCTTGCAAAGTTGTGGAATCAGTGCAACTGTCCATCAATTCATGAGTGGATTAACAAAATGTGGTATGTGTTCGAGGTCTGACAATTATGTTTGGAAACTTGCCACCCGGTGCTTATGTTGGCAGCACTGTACAAACAAGAGGTAAGGTTTCATAACCTCAGTATATCAGTGTCTTAAAGCTGTGTTCAGTGTTGGCATGTGGCAGTGTCTTGCTAACTGGCATTCATTGTTGTTGTGTGTTTTTGTGTGCCTTACGATGACAGCTCTGACAGTCATTCTAGAAATAGTTTCAAAATTTCTCTGAAGAGTGGACTAGATGCTGGCTACAGTACATAGCTTCCCAAGGGTAGTACTTTGAAGATGATCATAGTGACATTCAACAATGAGAGAGACTAACATTAAGCTAAAGGTATGTAGCACTTTTTCTAGGATGAGTTTGCAAACTTAATTGTCAGACCTTATTTATATACCATGAAGTACTACTCAGCCACTTAGAAGGATGAATTAATGCCTTTTTCAGCAACTTGGAAATAATTAGAAACCATTATCCAAAATTAAATATCTCAGGAATGGAAAAACAACACATGCACTCTCTAATGAAATGGGACTAACTGATATGCACACAAGTGCACAAGGGGGAATAAAAGTCCTTAGAAATTAAGCAGGAGGAGGGGACATGAAGGGAGGGGCAAAACCCCATCTAACAGGTACATTGAAGACTACTGGGGCGATAGGTACATTTATAGCCCTGACTCAAGCCATGTAACAAAAACATTTGTACCCCCTTAATTATTTGAAATAAATAAATAAATAAATATAACCATTTCTTATAGTTACTCTCACCTTTGTCACATACTAAACTTTTACTAAGAGGATATAAACAGACCAACTTACTTTTTTTCTCCTCCCTCCCTCACTTTTTCCTGAATATTACAGGGGTACACATGTTTTGGTTACATAATTCACTTTTGTACATTTCAAGTCAAAGTTATAAGTGTGCCCTTCATGCAGAATGTGTGTTTTGTCCCCATTAGGTGTGAATTAACCCAACTCCTCCTCCCCTCTCCCACCAATTTGATTTCCGTGCAGTTATACTTCCGTATGCGCATGTAAGTGTTGGTCTACTAGTTCCATTTTAGTGTCAAGTACATATGGTGTTTGTTTTCCCATTTTTCCATTCCTGCTATATTCCACTTAGAAGAATGGTCTCCAGTTTCATCCAGGTTTTTACAAAACATTTTTGTTTTGTTTATGGATGAGTAGTACTCCATGGTACACATATGCCCACATTTTATTAACCAACTGTATGGTATGGGCACTTGGGTTGTTGTGAATTGTGCACTATAAACATTCAAGTGAAGTGTATTTTTTTATAAAATGTCTTTTTTTCCCCCTTAGGGTAAATACCAAGCAGTGGGATAGCAGCATCAAATGGTAGGTCTACTTTTAGTTCTTTGAGTTATCTCCACACTATTTTCCATCGTTTGGACAAGCTTGCATCCCACCAACAGTGTATGAATGTTCCTTTCTCTCCACATCCATGTCAGCAATTGTTGTTTGGGGACTTTTTGGTAAGAGCCATTCTTATTTGAGCTAGGTGATATCTCATTGTGGTTTGGGATATAAACTTTTACTCTCAGGAGTCAATTAGAACTTGCTGTTCTAAGACCCTCTGGTTAGGAGGTATTGTGAGGCATTTGGACCTTTTATCGATGTTTCCCAGGATGGGGCTATAAGTAAGAAAATATTGGTAGATGGATGTCAAGTATGCACAAATAATCATCGCTACTGAGTATTTCCCAAAGAGAATTATTAAGCTATGCAACTTATTGTTGTAGTTGAGTATTTGTTAAAAACTAAAGAAAACAAATAAAAATTCCATTGGAATATACTTGAGTCTTTGAAGTTTTACTCTCTATTCGTATTTATTTTCTTTAAACACTTAAGGCTCTTTACTGTTGCTGTGCTTAGCTGTTCCAGTAAAGTGGTCTGTTTTGGTTATAAAAGATTATTAAGTAAGAAAGCCTGCTAATGTGTGCCAGTTAGAATGCCTAGGGCGGAAGCCAGCTGTGTGGACTATGAAGTCATAACCAAATCTCTATTAGTCACCTGAGGGCTGCCTGCACTAAATTACCTAGGTGGAATTAAAAATTCTCCTGAGTATGCTACTGTTGTCACTAAGCTAAAGCTCCATTACAACTGTAACATCACGGCATCCTACTCCGGCCAGGAAGCTTCTCACATTCCCTTGCTCCCTGTTCCCCTCAAATAAGAGGATAACCACTTATGAGTGATATCGATTTTCTAGATTGTGGGTAGTAAAGACAAATTTCCCTGGTGTACCTTTGGTTTGGGCCACTTGTACGCAGTACTTAAACAACTGGTTTATTCTTTTAATTCAGTGAAAAACACATATCAGACCTGCTGGCATAGAATCGTGAGCATCACATAAACTGTTTATTTCTTTTGCATTTTATTTTATTTTTAACTTTTCAGCTGGCTGCTTCTGTGTTAGTGAAAAGACAAAAACATTTATTCTTCACTTGTTCTGATCAAACTACAGTTTCTGAGACTCTCAGACCAACTCCAGCAATCTAACCATTTTTTTTTTTTTTTCAGTCAATTATTTCTGTCAAGAGGCCAGCCAGGTGCTAAACTATCAGATAACCATTCACCAGATGGCCTTGGGTGTTTGAGTGAAAATATCACCACGTGTTCTGAACAAGCCATTTGCAATGTGATGATACCTCCACATGGCTCTCTCCCTCAGTTTCTCCTTGTGTAGAACTGGGGCATGAATCTAAGTCACTTGCATAAATTGATTTATAAAAAGTGCATGTCTTAGTGTCTTTGGGGGCTGCTATGACAAAAATAGTATAGCTCGGATAATTTACAAACAACATAAATTTATTACTTACAGTTCTGGGAAGTACAAGAATAAGGCGCTAGCAGATTCTGTGTCTGGTGAGGATGCTCTCTCTGCTTCGAAGATGGCGCCTTTCATGGGTTTCCTCAAGTGGAAGAAAGGGCAAGTACGGTTGCTGAAGCCTCTTTTATAAGGCATTAGTCCCTTTCATGAGGGCTAATCCCATAACCTAATCACCCCTTGCCTGTTAATACTATCCCACTGGGGATTAGGTTTCAACATATACATTTGAGAGAGACACAAGCATTTAACCCATAGCAGCTCTTTACAAATTTAATGAATAAAGAAACTGCACACACTGTAAAGATTCCAAACAGCCCCCCAAGTTGTCTTTATGCATCCTAATCTTCTTGATGAAAAGTCCTCCTCTCTGTGGTGAGCTCTTCCCCTGATGCTCTTGATCTCTGCTATTCTAACTTCCTCTGACTCCCTTGTCCCTCTATTAGGCTCTGTATTTCTTTGTTTTTTGTTGTCTCTTTCCCCGTACCTCATTCTTCTCTGCCTACAATTGTTCACAAAACTCCCATCTTTGCCATCCTCCTCTCTCCTCCTCTCCCTCCCTTTGTTATTATCTCCTAGTCACACTCCACACACCTGGTTCCTGCAGCCATCACCCTCCTGGATCCCATCAGCAACGTTTCAAGCCCCAAATCCATAGACACTTGGCGGGCTGCAACTTTCAAGACTTCATGTTAGTATTTGGCTCCGCTCTGCACTCCATCCTTCTCTTCTCTTAGCCTCTTAACATTCCCTTTGGTTTTTCTTCTTGCCACTCTTCCTCTCCCCTCTCAAGCCCTTCTGGTTCCTCTACTGGAATTAAACATATACATTCTAGTACTTACTGCTCAAAAGTCTTCTCTTCTCATTTCCTGACTTTTCCACCCTGTGGCTTGAAGTGAGCCTTAGCACTGATGATTAACAAATTTGTGGCTCCCATCTAACCTTCTTCTTGAGCAATAGATCCACATACCCACCTGGCTGCTGGACACTTGGATGTGTATCCAGAAAGCTCAATGATCTTAAAATATGTAAACTCAAACCTAGATTCCTACCTGTCGTCCAAAATTGAGTTCTCTCACTCTATTTTCTCCTTTTAATAATGCCACCAAGATTCATCTAGTCACCAGGTTAGAAATGTTATAGGTATATAATGTCTTCCTCAGGCTTAAATCCCAAAGTCACATTTGTCACCACATCCAGTGACTTTTTCTCAGAAATGCCCTCTCTTTTTTGACAGCTACCACCTTGGTTCAGGCATCTCACCACCATGGACTCCAGTTGTTAATATTAGGAGACCCTAACCTTGGGTATCCCCTCTCAGTCCCACCACAGTGAGTTAAAACTTGTCATTGTCCTGCTTAAAATTCTTCACTGCCTTCTCATTCCCAACTATAGGAGGTTATAAGCTATTTTTAGCAGTGTGACCTTTTTCTTCAAATATATTCTTACGTAGAACTCCATTGTGTGGAGCAGATATACTCCATGCTGCTCTGGATTAAGTGGACCTGGAGGGACTAGGAGCCTCCCCTGCTCACCACTCTCTCGCTTCCAGGCGGTGCCCTGGGAGGCACTTCCATAATGAAGGACTGATTGAAAAACATTGACAGAATAAAATCCAAATGACATGAATTAACATATTAGGAGATTGAGGTGGAATGACTGCTACTACTATTATCACTATCATTGTTATCTTAGCACCTGCCACTAAAATTTTGCTTGCAGAGGACACTGGCTCTGAGAAAATGGAGAAATAGCTTTCCACCCAGGGCTTAGAACAATAGGTCCTGGGTGAGAAGTTATGCTCACCCAGGCTTAGACCTTAGTTGTTGCCATGTTTTCAGAGGGGAGGATGCATATCACCCACCTAAAAAATGGGGAAGGGTTTCTATGTCTCTTCGACAAGGGAAAGGGCAGAGGAGAAAAGAGAGGCCAGGTAAGAGTGAAAGAGAAGAGAGAAGTCAGAGAATATAAAGGTGATATAGTGTGGGAAAAATATTTTTAATAATAAAATCCTGGTGGCAATGTCTGAAAAAGGAGCTGAGAGAATAATGGTATCCAAGATAATGTTTTTAAAAATTGGGGGATTTTTTTGGCTCAGTGCCTGTAGGTCAGCGGCTTTGGTGCCAGCCACATACACCAGGACTAGCAGGTTTGAACTCAGCTGGGGCCTGCTAAACAACAATGACAACTACAACAAAAAATAGCTGGCATTGTGGTGGGCTCCTGCAGTCCCGGCTACTTAGGAGGCTAAGGCAAGAGAATTGCTTAAGTCCAAGATTTTGATGTTGCTGTGAACTGTGATGCCATAGCACTCTACTGAGGGCAACATCATGAGATTCTGTATCAAAAGAAAAAAAAGTGTTTCTGTTGATTTCTCATTTTATTCCAATGTGGTCTGTTGAAGATACATAGTATAATTTCTATTTTTTGTAATTTGATGACACATGTTTTGTGGCTAAAGAGGTGATCAGTCTTGAATGATGTTTTGTGTGCTGATAAGAAGAATGCATATTCAATCGTTATGTGAGTAGAATGTTCATAAATGCCTGTTAGGTCCTCTCTCTGATTCCCATTTAAATCATTTTTATGTATTTCCTGCTTGAACCATCTGTCCAGTTCTGTCACTGGATTGTTGAATTCTCCGGCTAATATGAGGTTGCTCTTTATTACTTTATTTAGACCTAGTAGGTCTCCCTTTATTAATTTGGGTTCACCTGAGTTAGGTGCATAAATATTTAGAATTCTTATGTCTAGTATGTGTAGAATTCTTATACACCAACAACAGTCAAGCTGAGAGTCAAATCAAAGGCTCAATACCCTTCATACTAGCAACAAAGTAAAAAAAATACTTAGAAGTATATTTAACCAAGGAGGTAAAGACCTTTATGGAAAAAACTAAAAGTTACTGAGGAAGGAAATTGCAGAGGATGTAAACAAATACAAAAATATATCCTGCTCATAATCTGGGGGATCAGCAGAATCAATATTGTCAAAATATCTATTCTACCCAACATGATGTACACATTCAATGTAATCCCCACTAAAATACCAATGCTATTTTTTACAAATGTAGAAAAAAAATCTATGCTTCATATGGAACCAAAAGGAAGCCCAAATAGTCAAAGCAACCTTACGCAAAATGGGCCAATTCAGAGGCATCACTTTACCAGACATCAAGCTATACTGCAAGGCTATAGGAACCAAAACAACATGATAGTGGTACAAGAATACAGACATAGAACAATGGATCAGAACAGATAACCCAGATATGAAACCATCCTCATATTGCCCTCTGATATTTGACAAAGCAGACAATAACATACACAGGGGAAGAGAATCCCTATTCAGTAAATGCAACAAATAGTGCTGGGAAAATTGGATAGTTTATGTAGAAGATTGAAACAGGATCCACACATCTTACCACTCACAAAGAGTAATTTGTGATGGATAACAGACTTAAATCTAATGCATAAACCTGTAAGAATTATAGAAGAAAATCTTGTAAAACCTCTTATGCATTTTGGCCTAGGCAAAGAATTTATTTTAAAAAAGACCTCCAAAGTGATTATAGCAATAAGAAAAATTAACAAATGGCACCTGATTAAATTAAAAGGCTTCTGTACAGCCAAGGCAACGATCAGTAGCAAATAGGCAATCTATAGAATGGTAGAAAATATTTGCATGCTATACATCTGATAAAGGGCCAATAACCAGAATCTACAAAGAACTTAACAAATCAGCAAGAAGGAATCAAACAACCCCATTAAAAAGTGGGCAACAGACATGAACAGAAGGTATTCAAAAGAAGATAGACTAATGGCCAACACACATATGAAAAAAATGCTCAGTGCCTCTAATTATCAAAGAAATGCAAATATGCAAATCAAAACTTCAATGAGATATTACTTAACCCCACCGAGAATAGTTTCTCTCAAAAAATCTCCAAATAGCAGTGGATACAGAGAGAAAGGAACACTTACGCCCTATTGGTGGGAATGCAAACTAGTATAACCTCTGTGGGAAGTTGTATGGAGATACCTCAAAGAATTAAAGGAAGACCTACCATTTAATTCAACAATCCCACTACTGGGTATTTACTCAAAGGAGAAAAAAGTCATTTTATCAAAAAAATACAGACACTTGAATATTTATTGTAACACAATTCACAATTGCAAAGATGAAGAATCAATCTACATGCTTATCAATATATGAATGGATTAATGAAATGTGATATATATGTATATATGTGCGGGTGTGTGTGTGTATATATATATATATATATATATATATATATATATATCATGTGAAGTACTCATCAGCCATTAAAAGAAAAAGGTGAACTAATACCTTTTGTAACAATCTGGATGGAACTGGGGACAATTCTTCTAAATGAATATTGCAAGAATGGGAAAATAATCACCACATGTGCTCACTGTTAAATTGGAACTAATCAATCAAAACCCATGTGCACACTTGTTAGTAAAATCCAAAAGAAAGCAAGCAGGTAGTTGTGGATAGCAGGAAAGGAGTAAATTCAAACCTAACAGGTACAATGTACAATATCCAGGTGACGGGCACACTTATAAATTTGTAATCAAATAAAATGTAATACATAATGAATACATAAAAATGTAATCACAATGTGTAGACCTGTAATATTCTGAAATTAAAAAAAAACTCATTTAGAAGTAGCTCCAGGTAAAACTTAATCATGATGATAGGCTCATTAAAATGGAAGCAAGGAAGTAGAGTCAGAATCTTACAGGTTCTGAAAATTTTTCAAGTAGAAACTCTTCTAGCCCCATGAATTCTGGATGTTGCTTCTTTCTGAGCACCTCCTCTAATTCTCTGCACATTAGCTTTCTCTGCTGTCTAATTACTGTGGTTATAATTAACAATAATTATCAGTCCCAAGTCCCAATGACCTTTTCATGCTCTCGTACTCACAACCCCTGGACTGACTTGTTGTCTGTGCCGTTTAATTCAAATTTGACAGAGGGAGAATGTAATAGTCTTGGTTGAGAGTGGGGTCCACCCCTAAACTGTGGCCAAGAAAATTTGTTCACATTACAAACAAGGTCACTTTGACACTAACATCATTTTGTGGTAGGTAAAGTGAGCAAGAAAGCAATGATCTACGTATGAAATATAATATCCATTACTTCACTTTTTTTGGTCTTTGGCTTAGCTGAATATCTGGTTGTGGATGAAGACTGAGATGTTCCCAGAAGATGGCAGTTTGGCTTTTCTTAGTTTGGTGGTACACAGAAAACCTGGAGACAGAGTCTTCAGCTATAAGTGAAAAGTCTGTTTCATTAATAATAGTAACTTTGGGGGACACAAGGATTTCATAACCAAATCTCAAATATTATGACAGCTTTCCCATTGAGAATTTGTGTCATTGACATCATTCTCTGCAATGCAAGCACATCATCTTTTACATAATAGATGTATTCCGAAAAGATTGTATGTGAATCAAATTCTTATATTAGGGAGATGGTTCTAATCTCAATGTCTTTACCTCTACAATGCAGGAAATAAAATTCTACTTCAAATTCACCAGGAAAGCATTATTTTATTTAAAGAGCCATTCTGTGAATTTTCTCTGTGGTTGGAACACTGGTCCACTGATTGATCTGTTTTGCAAATTTTGATTCTTATCTATGAGGCTTTCTTGAATCCACCTTAGAAATTCAAACCATAGCTTTTTAGAGAGTCTATGTGCCACAAAAACAAAAGTAGTTATAAACCGAAAGTGAAACCCAGAACTTTAAGTTCCATTCAGCAATTTAAGAAAATTGCATTGATTCAGGGATGATGATCAGTGATCCAAAGTAACTGAGTTCTTTTTTCCTCCCCAAGTTCTTTGCATTTTAATAGTCTCTGCCTTTGTAAGTAACAACCAAGTTTCTGTTAAGAACCCATTTCCAATCTCTGTTTAAAAGCTCTGTTCTTTACCTTTGAAGGCATAGAACCCATGAAGGTAAGTAAACAAATTGCAGATGGCATGCCACATTCATTTGGAAAACATGCTGATTACTCAGCAAAATGGCATTCAGCTCCACTAAGAAGCCAAGAGCTGAGCTGCTACATGTATCTAATCCTTAATGCAATCCAATATATACTCACCTGTGGGAGGCCTAGAGAGAACCGGTAATTGTGCCCCAAAATGCAGTTACCAGAAGGGAAGAAACAAGATTTACTCTCTTTCATGAGAAATAGAATCATGAAAAGAGTCTTTCATTATGGACCAAGTATACTTGAAGCATGGTTTATCCTGCCTTGATGCCCATTAGCGGTCCAATCCTCCCCCATTACATACTTGCTGAGTGCAAGATGGCTTTATCATTTGCATCTAGAATAGCATCACGCACCCCTCTCCTAGGCAATCACCAAGCCTGTTGTACCACCACTAAGATAGAGCCACTGTAAATAACAAGACCAATATTCATTTTGTCCAAAGGGTGAGCTTTTCAGAATTCTTTTCTCTGTACAACACATTAAGGAGTTATGGAGATCATAAAAATAATCTGAATGAATGAGAAGTAGGAATTGAGCATCACCAAAGTACTTTAAACTTGAAAAGAGGGGAGTAGACAGTGATGAACACTTTGTTGAATATCTTCACATATTTGCAGATAGAAAGAAAACATCATCCCTGATTTATTAATCAGCAAATGGAGACTCACAATGCCTCCTTACAAGGCAGATTTACAATGCCCATGTCATTCCATGAAGATATTCATCAATCATGCATAATGCTGACACAATTTAATTGACTCAATATCCCCCATTGGTTCACCAGTATTTAGAATACCCAGAGCACTGAGGCTACTCTTCCTGAAGTAGATGGAGGAAATTTCCCTGAGGACAAGACACACAATAACTTTGGAGAATAACTAGATCCTATTCCCTTCAACTCCAGAGTGGAGGCACTTGATGTTATCACAAGCCAGTAGGCACCTGGTCAGATGCCTCCTGCCCTCCTTCCCATCACACTCAGAATAAAAGACAATGATTTCATCAAAAAAATAGCTTTGAAAGATTTCAGCAAAGATGGTGTCTCAGAAGGTGAGGAAATGCTTGTTAGAAGGAAGAACTGATAGGACTTCATGGCATGGATAAAACTCACAAAGACAAACCAGCCAGTATAGAGTAAGATGAAATAAGACACACCCAGGAGAAACACAGTGTGTCTTCTTTTCTTCCAAATATGTGTGACTTTGGAAAAAATCACTTTCCTGCTCCAGGACCTCATCATTCCTACATGGAAAATAATTTTCGTGTGTGTGTGTGTGTGTTTAATTGTTGGAGATTCGTTGAGGGTACAAAGAACCAGATTACATTGATTGCATTTGTTAGGTAAAGTCCCTCTTCCTACTTGGAAAATGTTTTAAGACTCACTATAGACTTACTTCTTCAATTCTTATTCTAGGTTCCGGATCCAGGAGGGAATGAAATCAAAGTAGTTGGTGAGGTTGGGAGGAAATTTTCCACCAACAGCTGCCAATTTGGCAGATTCTAAGAAGGAGGTAAAAACATTTACCACTTGTAAATATAGAAGCACCCACTACCTACCAAAGGAAGACCACTCATAAGCATGTATGTATTATTTAGGTGCTTTTCATTTATTTATATGTGTATATGAATATAATAACTAATTTAGCAGCAGATGATACTGAATTATATTCCCTTAATAAACAACAGACCTCTGAGAAGAACTCAAAATTTGTATTTCTCCACTCCTTGCCTGGCAGGTCTCAGAGGGTCAAGGTTTTGCGTTGCCCTAGCAACAGTTGATAGCATCACTAGCACCTGAAGCCGCCCAGGGGGCTGCAGGCTCTGCAGCACTGTAAGTGGTTATGATGTTATCCCAGTTGCTGGGGAAACGCACAACCTTGCACCAGGCAAGAGGAAAACTGTGGGGTCGATTTCCAACCATTTTGCCTTTAACAGTCTACACTGGCAAATGAATTCATCGCTGCATAAATTCTGTGAATAATTTGGGATCTTAAGTTTTAGTCATGTGCTCCCTTTTTCAAAAGCTCTTTTAAAGTTCACCTTTACTACCCAAAATATAGTGCATCTATAAAAAAAATAAAAACAGGTTTATTATTGCTCTATTTTAAATGAAATTGCCACCGACACTAAAATATGCCAGAGTAACTCTTCCCCAGTGTCTCTGCCCCCCTAACCAAGCCTGCAGATTTCTTTTAGGTCGCTCTCTGCTGTATCTACAGGGAAAAAAAAATAAAAAGAAAATGTCTTAAGATAATATTGGATCTTTAAAAGTAGATTCATAAAAGCAAAGAAGTCCTGCTCACTGTTTGAGTCATCCTTGATTGGCTCTCTTTTAAAATGCATCCTCTGTCGTTCTTATAACCAAGGGCTTTAAAATTCAAATGTTCATGAACACCAGCTTTATTAAAATTAGGGCTTGGGGAAATGGTTTGGAAAAGGGAGAAAAGAATATTACCCAACCATTTAAAAGATGCTAATTAATGAAATTTTAAAGCCCAGAGAGGGCATTTAATATAGCAAGGGTTTCTCTACTAAGGAGGAATGGAACTCATCTAAAAACAAAAACAAAACAAGAAAAAAAATTAAAAACACTGAGGATAAAATAAAATTGAGGTAGATTAACCCAAATCTTCCCCCAGGTACTAGAGGGGCCTAAGGAGTTCTACTATTTTACAAGAATTTTCTGACTGTAGACTGAACACATCAATATTTTGCGGTCCAACAATGTCCCAGCCTGTTAGCCATGAGGAACCTGCCCTGAACGTGCAACAGAAGGTATTTCACTTGCTGGATTTTAACCCAGTGTTTGTTCTCACAGCGATCATATATTTAGCCCTGGTCAAAACAAGAAATGGGCAGAGAGGGGCTACCCAGATGGATGGCTCCATTCTGTGCCATCTCTTTGACCAGAAGGTCGTTCATTTTCAGTCATGACGAGAAGACATTCTCCTGTCTCCATTCTCTGCATCCCTTTCCCCATCCATCCACTGCAGCTTACATTTGAAACTTGCAGCAATATTTCCCTCCCAAGTGTTAAATATCCAGTATCCTTTCAAAGTACCTGTCATTAAGCTTGTATCAGCCTCACTAAAGTTCCCCCACACTCAACAGAGTAAGCTACTTTTTGACTTTAACTTTTTTTTCCTGGCTATTGTGGGAGCCTTGTCCTATGTTCTTTAGGAATTCATTCTCATTCTCTCTCTCTCTCTCTCTCTCTCTCTCTCTCTCTCTCTCTCTCTCTCTCTCTCTCTCTCTCCCCCCCCCCCAATATTGCTGTCAGCCCAAAATTGAAACTCTCCATTGAGTGAAAAATAGATTCCTTGGTACAGAAATAAATAAACAAGACTGGTTCTGCAACAGATAATCATTTTCTAGGGCCTGATAATGATTTCCTAATACTATGATATCAATCAGATGATACATTTGTTGTCTAATGAAAGAGCCGTGGCTGGAGGAGGGATTATTGCAGTAAAGAGGATCCACTGGGTGAAAGATGGAGAAGGGAGGAGAACAGATCAGAGGCTGCCAGTCAATGTCAGGACTCTGAAAATAGGTTTTAGAACAGTCCATATGATAAACCCGTGGTTCTGTAAATACCTGGATGTCCTTCCTCTTGCCCTCCTCCTTCCTAGGACCACAGTCAGAACTTCCATGCTGTAGCTCTGAAAGTCTAACAGAAGCATGAGAAGAAGAAGTGCCTCCAGGTCTTTGGGTACACTGTGATATCTTCTATAATATTCTTCCTCATCTTTCCCACTCATCTGTCCTTTGGCAATAATAATAAAAGAACATTAAAATTAGAAATAGCTAAGGTTACTTTGTGGCAGGCACCTTGCTAAGTGCTTTATATAGCTCATTCATGCTCACTGCAATCCTATGAAGTAAATATTCTATTTCCTGCTTTTAAGATGAGGACTCTGGGTCCTGGAGAGGTTAAATTATTGGCACAAGGGCATGTAGGTTAGGATGGTAGAGAAAGGATTTATTCATTCAAAGCCTATGTTCTTAAAAACCTTAATAGATGCAGTTCATAGGTTACCACTTTTAGGAAGCCCCCTGCCTCAGCTGGAGAAAATGTACCCCCTTCCTCTCCCCAGTATTCAGATATTTTACGTAAGCTTCTTTTAGAGCATTTATCACATGGGTACACAATTAGTTGAACTACTTAAATATTTTCTTCTCCACTGCAATGTTTGCTGCATGGAGTCAGGAGCTATATCTGATACATTTTTGCTGTCTTATCTTTAAAATTACTGGCTGAGATGAGGATACAGCACTTACCTATCAATGAGTGATGGCAGCACCTTAGCCAAGAAGTCTGATTCAGGGAGAGTCCAAGGAGCTGGCTGCAGGCTGACACGCCAACACCCAAATGCTCTGGGTTGATGCTGCTATTGGAATTGGGATTGGGCCAACAAAAGAGCAGAAAGATCTCATTGTTACCATCTTCAAAGCCTGGGAAGGGGTGCTCAGCAAAGGCCAAAGTGTCACAGATCAGAAGGGAGACAAGCACTCCATAGCAGGGTGACCTGCCCTGCACTATGCTGGAGAGGCCTTCTCTAAGCAGGAGAAAAACAAACATTTGAAACTTGAATCCTTTCCTACTTTGTCCTGAAAAGCAAGTGTAAAAGGTGGCAGCTGAAGGCTCTTTGGCAGGCGGAGAGCAGGGCAACCTGGGTCCTCAGGTCAAAGGTTCGTGGGCAGGTGGGCATTGGAGCTCCTGCCTGTGTTCTTTTGTCTGAATGAGGTAGATAAAACTGGCTGCCACTGGGATGATTCCCTGGCTGCTAAAGACCACAGGGTCAGGCCTCTGTTGGTTCAAGGAATACTTATACCCACTTTTCTCTTAGCTGTGTGCTGTCTTTGTCTTTTGCTTTTCCTTGAGAGTGAAAGGGGAAGCCCTGAGCATGTTGTATGACTTTATTTGAAGAGACATATTGCTGACCAAAAGGGTGACCTGACACTTCTAACAGGGCATGGATTATAAAGGTCTTCACAACAAAAAGGAGATTTTGCATCCCTTGCACTGAGAACTCTAGACCTGAGAACCCTTGGCAAAGCTGTGATCCCATCCTTCCATAGCATCACACCAAAGCCAGCTGCTCCGTAGCTGCTTCCTGCAGAGGCTGAATGAGGTCACAGCAAAGTCAAAGAAGGTGAGAGCTCACAAGGCAATTGGAAGTGATCTGGCCCAACTCCCCTATTTCACGAGGCCTAGAGAAAATGTCAGAACTGCATTTCCAGTAACTCAGCCTGTGTATACTTAGAGGACCAGCAAAGAAGTCACCACACAAATAAATGAATGATGAAAGCAAAAAAGGTAAATTCAGCCTTGGTGAATTTGTCCAGAATCTGGTTCTAAGAGGGAACTTAGAAATAGGCTATTTTTATATTCAGGCAAGTTTTGTGTTCAGCTACTTGTGATTGTACATGGAAGGCTGCTGCACAAACAATCTTTTGGCACTTTGGATACCTAAAGGTCTTAATTGGGCTGTGGAGAGTGTTATCACATTCCTGTAGAATTGGATTCAAGCCAGAGAAGCCAGATTGAGGGCAAGTTATTTCTGAAAGGAGATGGCTCTTCAGAGAAGTAAAGCTTTTCAAGATTAAGCATGATGGGCGGGCACTGTCATTCATGCCTATAATCCTAGCACTCAGGGAGGCGGGGGATTGCTTAACCTCAGGAGTTCAAGATCAGCCTGAGCAAGAGTGAGATCCCTTCACTACTAAAAATAGAAAAATTAGCCAGGTGTTGTGGTGGGCACCTGTAGTCCCAGCTACTCAGGAGGCTAAAGCAAGAAGATCCTTTGAACCCAGGAGTCTGAGGTTTCTGTGAGCTATGACACCATGGTACTCTACACAGGGCACAGAGTGAGACTCTGTCTCAACAAAAAAGAAAAGAAAAGAAAAATTATGCATGATGAAAAAACCCTGAGAATAAGCATGTAAGTATGTCTCACAATAACATAGACTCTGAATTCCTGGCTAAAATATCCACTTTGTCACCTACTACCTTAGCAAATCTTAGACCTATCTTATCTCTTGTTCAATATCTGAACATTGTAAAAAAAAAAAAAAGTGTACCTATGCATCTGTTGTGAAATGAAATAATTAAAAAATTATACACAAACTTTAACAAGGCATAAACACGTCAAACTGTATGAACAAAAGGAAACAAGAATAAAAGAGCACTAAGCAGGAATTTATCTTTATTGGATAGTACATATGGTAGATTATTTTTCCCCCAAGGGACTAGAGGAAGATAAACTGCAGAAGTCAGGTGGAATAATGTACTGTAGTCAATGATAGATTTAATCAGGTAGACTTCATTATATTTGTGCATAAGTACAATACAATATAACTACACTGTAATTATCCTATTGGGTAATGGCAGTGGCAATGGAAAGGCTATCACTGTATTTGATAGGTAGAGCAGTCAGGTTTCATCCCTATAAAAATGTGTGAGGAAAAAAGAGTGATGCTGATACACACCAAAGTGTGATTTAGTCACCTGGATGGCCTTCCTCTTAACCACAGGTTTCCTTAGGGGAAGAAGAAGGGATGACGTGTGGATGAACGGAAGGATAGATAAAGAATGTCTTCTGGGACGCTGCCAGCCTAGCTTGCTTGATTTGTGCTTTTAGTAGAAAAGGTTCACATTTTTAAAGTATAAGATTCTCTTTGTGCATTATTGCCTTTATCCTCACCATGAACCTGAGAAGCAGATGTCATCATCTTTTCTAGTAAAGAACCAAAACAACACCCAGCGATGATTCAACGACTTGTCCAAAGTCACATAAGCTGTTGGCAAAGTTAAGGTTTGCATGTCAGTCTGTAGGACTCCAAAGTCTAAAATCTTCCACCAACTCAAGCTTCTTCATAATCCTCTAAAAATGGGTAGAGAGACTTTGCAAATTTAGTCAACATTTTTCATGTTCTGAAATTATTTAGCATGAAAACTAGGCGATTGGGGAAGAAGAGAAAGAAACATTAGAAATAGGATGATTGTATTTCCTGGTTGTCTGGGACAGTCCCTGATTGTACTAATCATCCTGGAAAATTTATTAACAATGTCCACCTTCTGTATAAAATACCCCAGTTTGCTCCCTAAGTAAAAACTATTATTCAAGAGCTAGATGGTTTATAAAGAAGTTAGAGGTTATAGTTTAGTTTGTGGACTGGATGTGTACATGTGTATATGTGTGTGTGTGTGTGTGTATTTATTTAATGTACATATTTTTTTTAGTTGTATCCTTTTCCTAAGTTTTTGAATAGGTAACCTTAAATTTAAATGGGTATATCGGGCCAAAAATGTGGCATCCTAAGAATCTGTCACTTTATGCATGCTTCCAAAGCTCATTATATTCTTATATCTGCTCACACTTTTTCATATAATAGTGGTAAGGGAAAGAAGTAGAATGATTTGAGGTACAACCATAAAAAGGAAGGCAATGAGCTAGATTTTACATTTTACTTCACAATCCCTATTACTAGATTACTCTTCACAATCCCTGTCACTAGATTTCACCCTCAGTTGTGGGCCCAGGTTGATAATGACAATGGCTGTGCATACAGAGGTTGTCTCCCAGGCACTCTGCCCACTACCAAGACTGTCTACTCAACCTGTCTGTGTCTCACCTTCTTCCTGACCATCAGAGTTAATTTTGCACCAAACTTCACTTACATTATTCCACTTTTCTGCCTTTTGAGTTTTCTTGTTGCTTTTATAGTTAAAACTGCAATTTCTTAGCATGAGCTATACAATATTCATGATAGAACAGGAAGATGAGTGCAGAGAGAACCAACCTATAGCCATGGTTTAGGTACAAAGTAAAGGCATGGGTTTGTGCAAGGTTTTTAACTCTCAAGTTCTCAGTTTTCCCATTTCTAAATATGAAGTCAGAATAAATGGATTCTAAGAGGCTTTCTAATTTCCATATACTACTCAGCACTTGTCATATTTCTCCTGGCTTCTCTGATCTAAACAAAACCTGTTGACTCTCTGTTCCACAGAGCACACATTTTTTAAATCCCTACTTGCCTGTAGCAGAGGTCAGGATGGATCACCTAAGCTCAGGAGTTGGAGACCAGCCTGAGCAAAAGCAAGACCCCATTTCTACTAAAAAGTAAAAAATTAGCTGGGTAGCACTCAGTTACTCCAGAGGCTGAGGTAGGAGGATTGCCTACACCCAGGAGTTTGAGGTTGCTGTGAGCTAGGCTCTGTGTGTAGTTATGGTATTCTAGCCTCAGCAACAGAATGAGAATTCATCTCAAAAAAAATGTATATATATACACACACATAAACATAATGTGTATTTTATTATACTATGACTGCAAAAGAAGCAAAAAAATTATCTCCTGTATTTAATTAGATAGACTATGCAATAAGATGGATGCATATGGTACACGAAAGCCCTAAACCAAATGGGAATTATTTCTGTTTTTCCTCACGTATCCCCAAGGACTGTTTAATTTCCTGAGTCCCCCGCCATAAGTCATGCCAGGCACAGGGCATGTGTCAGCAACTAATTTGAGACTCATGGGCAGATTTAACATGATGTGATCATATGTCACAGGTGATATGTCTCTTAAGCATGAAAAGCAACAAAACCACTTATGAGCTTTTACTGAGCACATGTGGCATGCAGCCTGCTGTGTCAATTGCCAGAGATGTCAAGAGGTTCCAAATCAGAGGTGCCTAGTGGAGTCGCTTTTCTCCATCACCCACATGGCAGATGATCCTCAGTTTTCCCCTGAATCCACTTTAGAACTCCCATTGTCCATGCACTTGGCTGCATCTGCAATGTCATCCACACCCCATTATTTGCCTGGTAAATTGCCCACCATTTTTAAATGCCAGTTCCAATACCCTTTCCTCCAGGGTGCCCGTTTCTCAAAGATGGTCTCCTGAGCAGAATTATTTCTTGCTTCTTTCTTTCTTGCACCTTGATCCCTTCTGGTTTTAATTATTTAAGGATTTGTGTGCAAGCTTTATAGGGCTTCTGAACTGAAAGTCCCTGGAAGGAGAATTTATCATCCCACTCATCTCCTGAATAACCCAGTGTTCTGTACAGAATGGGCTGGGAATGGATGTTCATTGAATTAAATAGATCCAAATCTAATCAGGCATGACCAGCAGAGATCAACTGTAGTTATAAACTCCTTCTCTTGGCTTTGCAAGCCCAATACCCGAGCCAGGGTTGATGCAGGCAGGCTTTACTGTGGTGCTTCACCCCTCCAGCAACTAAGGTCTCTTATTAGTCTGCTGCTGTTTCTCATTACGAAGATCAGATATTAGAAATACCCATTAGCCTTCCAAGTTAAAGCTGAAATCAGAAATTTGCTTGGAAGATGAGAAAATAATAATAGTTGTCTCTGAGGGAGAGATAATTAGACCATTCTCACTCTATCCCTCTTGTACCCTGAATATTCCTATATTTTACACTCCACCTTTCCTTGTGTCCTCTTTTTCTCTGTTCCACTCTGTCTTTCCACCTCTTGACCTTTATCTTTCCCTTTTTCCTTCTGTTTCTTGCCTCTGCCTCCCTGTCCTTCATTTCTAGCCTTACTTTCCATTTCTCTGCTCTCCGGCAATACTGAATAAAAGAGAGAAAAACCTGGTCTTTGACCCTTCCTTTTCCTTGAGTCCATCAATTCTCCTAAGACACTTTTTCCTCAGTTATGCTAATATAATAGAGTGGGTTCTAGACTTCTTTTTCATCAATTACACTGAAACTGGGCCTTTGTAATGGTACACCTCAGCTGCTTATCAGACTTGGGTGTTTCCCAAATCCCCATAGCCACACTGACAGGCAGACCATTTTAGGAAAGTTTAATTCCACAGATGGTTAATCTCATTTTTTATGTGTTGAATTTTCCTAGTCTCTCTAACAGAGAGTAATTTATTTCTAAGTTCCAGGAGCACTTTATTCTAACCTCTCATTTACTGATGATAATAATAATACCCATTATTTATCTGGTGCTTATTATGCATCAGTCACCTCGTTAAGTGTTTTGTGTAAGTTCATCAATTTAATTTCCACAGTAACCCTATGACATATGTGGTTTTATTTGCTTCGTTCTTATTTATTTAAATAGATTTTGTTTTATATTTCAGATAAGAAAATGGAGGTTCAGAGAGATTAACAAAATTCCCAGAGGCCTAGGTGTGAACTTGACCCTTAATTTTTCTCTCTGCTATTATCCTTTTGAGCATATTGGGCTGGACAGCACCTGCCTTAAAGGCTAGTCCTACAGCCAAGGCAAGTTCCTTAAGCTTATTCTCAAGAAAACTCCACCCATGCCTAGATGTTTCGCCTCCACCATGGTCCCACACTAAGTAGCCATCATCACACCTCCAAATACATCATGCTCAAGCTATAAGCAGGATTTATACATAAAGGGAGACATGTTTGTGATGGCCACTTCAATTAAACTCCAACTGAGTGATACAGGCAATACATTGAAAGGAAGCACAGAGAATTTTTAGATGATAAAAGTTTGGTGCATTCAATGCCATTGTCAGGTAGGAAATGGAATCCAAGGTAGGCCTTAAAGAAAAAAATATAACCCAGATAGATTGAGAAGAGTTAAAAGAATCCCTCAGATGGGAAAAGTCCTGTGCCAAGTTTTAGAGATAAGAATGCTTCTATCTCCTTTAAGGGTACCATAAGAAATAAGGGGAAAATGTTACTTGAAGAAATGTGACATATAATTATTAAGGTATATGGAATGTCAAGGTAAGAAATCTGGAGTGCAAGACCTATATTCAGAAGGTCATTTGCCACAAATAACATTTTTGCAAGCAGATTTTGCAGGTTAAAATGCAGTAGAAACTTCTATAAGTTGACCACCCAAGGGACTGTAACAAACTGGCATATAGAGGTGGTCAACAAATAATTAGGCCTACTGTACTGATACATACATGTGGTGCATGTTCATTCTAGGAAAATTAGGCCAACTTGAGGTGGTTAGTGAAGGAGGTTGATCAACTATGGAGGTTATACTGAACTATCCTTTGATTATCATAAATTAGAGAACTTCAGACATGATTTATAGTTTGTCTCATGTCACCCAGGGGCCATTCCTATAAGGCTAAAAGCAAGACAAGTGTTTTTCCTTTCTGACTTTGGAAGATGGAGGACTAGAAGCAGCTGGTGAGCACTCTGCTCTCAAGTAAAGAGGTAAATAGCAGACAGACACCTACCTACTAACAGCTCTTCCTGGAAGGAACATTGTGAAATCACAGAGAAGCAATGTGGGATACTCAGTGTGAAAAAGGTGATGGGGTGATACAATTGAAAAGACAGAAGGGATCTGTAGGGAGGCATCGGCATGTGGGGACCATTAGGAGGACACTGTGCTTGGTGCATGCTCCCCCTGCAGGCCCTGTGGCTGAGTTGTGAGGGGGCTCCCTCCACTGCTAGACCTCTATCTGGATGGAGCTGCCTAGAGTCTGTACAGGTCATCACACCAGAGAATGTGCACAGGAAGGATCCGGTGGCAGCTGATCCCAGGTTTCTGCATCTGATGCCATCCTGAGCTCTCAGGTGAATGTCACCAGGACTGCATGGGTCTCAGCTTTGCATTTTTAAATGGGCAGATTTATAGCCTTAAATGACCACATCAAAAAGACAGAAAGATCACAAACTAACAACCTATCATCACATTTCAATAAACTAGAAAAAGAAGAGCAAACCAAACCTAAGAAGAGCAAACCAGCAGAAGAAAACAAATAACAAAGGTTGGAGCAGAATTAAGTGAAATGGAAAACAAAACAAAGTACAAGAAGTCCATGAAACAAAAGTTGTGGCTTTGAAAAGATAAACTAAGTTGATAGACATCTTGCAAGATTAACTGGGACTAGAAGAGAAAGGACTCACATAAATTCAATCAGAGATGAAGAAAGGAGATATTGCAACTGATAGCATGGAAATGCAAAAGACCATTTGTGAACACTACAAAAATCTCTGTGCATATAAACCAGAATACATAGTGGATATGGATAAATTCCTGGAAAAAACACATTCTCTCAACAATCAATCAAGAAGAAAATGGAACTCCTAAACAGACGAATAATGAACAGTTATCTCAAAGTAGTAAAATAAAAATCTCTCAACGAGATATGTTCAGAGTTGAATTCTATGAGATCTACAAAGAAGAACTGGTACCTCTGCTACAGAACATTGAGAATCCTCCCCAACTCGTTCTGTGAAGCCAGTTTCACCTTGATAAGGAAATTAGGAAAGGACATAATAAAAAAAAAACATAGATCAATATCCCTTATGAATATAGTTTCAAAAATCCTTGGTAAAATACTAGCAAACCAAAGTCAACAGCACATCAAAAAAATAAAACAAAAAAAATCTTCCACGAGCAAGTGGGCTTCATCCCAATTTTTTTTTAATGCTTAGCACTGAATATATATAAGTCTCACAAGAGGATGCTAAAGAAGATATTATTAGTATCCCCATTTTATAAATGAAAAGGCTGAGGCTCAAAGATTTTAAAATACATCCCCAAGATCACAGTCCAGAAAGTACTAGAGTCAGGATTTGAACCTACAAATCTACTTGTGTTCTAAACTTCTTTTTTTTTTTCTTTTACTATTTATTTAAATTTATTTGCCTATGTCATGAATTGTTGGTAGTAGCTGTCGTGGGGGAGAATTAATAGCAGTTATACTGATAAGAACTACCAAATGATTTCTCAATGGCATTTCAGTGAATCAGGATAGAAGAATTAGTTGGGGAGAAAAAGGGTCTTTCTACCTAACAATTGCAATCAGTGTAACCTGACCCATTGTACCCTCAATGAATCCCCAACAATAAAAAAAAAAAGTATACCTGTTTTTAGTATATTGTCTCAGCTAATCTCCCTGAGTAATTATAGTTTCTTTCCTTTTTTCTCTTTGTCTGTCCTGCTTTCCTTTCTTTCTTCTTTCCTACACTTTCTGTTCTTCCCTCCCATCCCCTTCCCTTTCTCCTTCCTGCTTCCATTCCCTCCTCCCTTTGCTCCCTCCCTCCCTCCTTTTCTTTTATTTTTTATTTTTTTTATTTTTTTATTGTTGGGGATTCATTGAGGGTACAATAAGCCAGGTTACACTGATTGCAATTGTTAGGTAAAGTCCCTCTTGCAATCATGTCTTGCCCCCAGAAAGTGTGACACACACCAAGGCCCCAACCCCCTCCCTCCTTTTCTGTTTCCCCCCCATAACCCTAATTGTCATTAATTGTCCTCATATCAAGATTGAGTACATAGGATTCATGCTTCTCCATTCTTGTGATGCTTTACTAAGAATAATGTCTTCCACGTCCATCCAGGTTAATACGAAGGATGTAAAGTCTCCATTTTTTTTAATGGCTGAATAGTATTCCATGGTATACATATACCACAGCTTGTTAATCCATTCCTGGGTTGGTGGGCATTTAGGCTGTTTCCACATTTTGGCGATTGTAAATTGAGCTGCAATAAACAGTCTAGTACAAGTGTCCTTATGATAAAAGGATTTTTTTCCTTCTGGGTAGATGCCCAGTAATGGGATTGCAGGATCAAATGGGAGGTCTAGCTTGAGTGCTTTGAGGTTTCTCCATACTTCCTTCCAGAAAGGTTGTACTAGTTTGCAGTCCCACCAGCAGTGTCAAAGTGTTCCCTTCTCTCCACATCCACGCCAGCATCTGCAGTTTTGAGATTTTGTGATGTGGGCCATTCTCACTGGGGTTAGATGATATCTCAGGGTTGTTTTGATTTGCATTTCTCTAATATATAGAGATGATGAACATTTTTTCATGTGTTTGTTAGCCATTTGTCTGTCATCTTTAGAGAAAGTTCTATTCATGTCTCTTGCCCATTGATATAAGGGATTGTTGGCTTTCTTCATGTGGATTAATGTGAGTTCTCTATAGATCCTAGTTATCAAGCTTTTGTCTGATCGAAAATATGCAAATATCCTTTCCCATTGTGTAGGTTGTCTCTTTGCTTTGGTTATTGTCTCCTTAGCTGTACAGAAGCTTTTCAGTTTGATGAAGTCCCATTTGTTTATTTTTGTTGTTGTTGCAATTGCCATGGCAGTCTTCTTCATGAAGTCTTTCCCCAGGCCAATATCTTCCAGTGTTTTTCTTATGCTTTCTTGGAGGATTTTTATTGTTTCATGCCTTAAGTTTAAGTCCTTTATCCATCTTGAATCAATTTTTGTGAGTGGGGAAAGGTGTGGGTCCAGTTTCAGTCTTTTACATGTAGACATCCAGTTCTCCCAACACCATTTATTGAATAGGGAGTCTTTCCCCCAAGGTATGTTCTTGTTTGGTTTATCAAAGATTAGGTGGTTGTAAAATGTTAGTTTCATTTCTTGGTTTTCAATTCGATTCCAAGTGTCTATGTCTCTGTTTTTGTGCCAGTACCATGCTGTCTTGAGCACTATGGCTTTGTAGTACAGACTAAAATCTGGTATGCTGATGGCCCCACCTTTATTTTTGTTACAGAGAACTGCCTTAGCTATACGGGGTTTTTTCCGGTTCTATACAAAACGCAGAATCATTTTTTCCAAATCTTGAAAGTACGATGTTGGTATTTTGATAGGAATGGCATTGAATAGGTAGATTGCTTTGGGAAGTATAGACATTTTAACAATGTTGATTCTTCCCATCCATGAGCATGGTATGTTCTTCCATTTGTTAATATCCTCTGCTATTTCCTTTCTGAGGATTTCATAGTTTTCTTTATAGAGGTCCTTCACCTCCTTCGTTAGGTATATTCCTAGGTATTTCATTTTCTTTGAGTCTATGGTGAAGGGAGTTGTGTCCTTAATTAGCTTCTCATCTTCACTGTTATTGGTGTACACAAAGGCTACTGACTTGTGGACATTGGTTTTATATCCTGAAACATTACTGTATTTTTTGATGACTTCTAAGAGTCTTCTGGTTGAGTCTTTGGGGTTCTCTAAGTATAAGATCGTGTTGTCAGCAAAGAGGGAGAGTTTGACCTCCTCTGCTCCCATTTGGATTCCCTTTATTTCCTTGTCTTGCCTAATTGTATTGGCTAGAACTTCCAGCACTACGTTGAATAGTAAAGGTGACAGAGGACAACCTTGTCTGGTTCCAGTTCTAAGAGGAAAAGCTTTCAGTTTTACTCCATTCAGTAAAATATTGGCTGTGGGTTTGTCATAGATAGCTTCAATCAGTTTTAGAAATGTGCCACCTATGCCTATACTCTTCAGTGTTCTAATTAGAAAAGGATGCTGGATTTTATCAAATGCTTTTTCTGCATCTATTGAGAGGATCATGTGATCTTTATTTTTGCCTCTGTTAATATGGTGGATAACGTTTATGGACTTGCGTATGTTAAACCAGCCTTGCATCCCTGGGATGAAGCCTACTGGATCATGATGAATGACTTTTTTGATGATAAGCTGTAATCTATTGGCTAGAATTTTGTTGAGAATTTTTGCGTCTATGTTCATGAGTGAGATTGGTCTGAAATTCTCCTTTTTGTTTGGGTCTTTTCCTGGTTTTGGTATCAGGGTGATGTTTGCTTCATAGAAGGTGTTGGGGAAGATTCCTTCTTCCTCAATTTTTTAGAATAATTTCTGCAGTACAGGAATAAGCTCTTCCTTGAAGGTTTGATAGAATTCTGGAGTGAAGCCATCTGGACCAGGGCATTTTTTGGTTGGAAGATTTTTTATTGTTTCTTTGATCTCAGTGCTTGAAATTGGTATGTTCAGGAACTCTATTTCTTCCTGGCTGAGTCTAGGGAGAGGGTGTGATTCCAAATATTGATCCATTTCTTTCACATTGTCAAATTTCTGGGCATAGAGTTTCTGGTAGTATTCAGAGATGATCTCTTGTATCTCTGTGGGATCAGTTGTTATCTCCCCTTTATCATTTCTGATTGAGGTTACTAGAGATTTTACTTTTCTATTCCTCATTAGTCTGGCCAATGGTTCATCTATTTTATTTATTTTTTCAAAAAAACCAACTCCTTGTTTCATTAATTTTCTGAATGATTCTTTTGTTTTCAATTTCATTGATCTCTGATTTGATTTTGGATATTTCTTTTCTTCTACTGAGTTTAGGCATAGATTGTTCTTCTTTTTCCAATTCCATAAGATCTCTTGTGAGATTGTTGATGTGCTCTCTTTCTGGTTTTCGAATGTAGGCATCTAAAGCAATGAATTTTCCTCTCAAAACTGCTTTTGCAGTATCCCACAGGTTTTGGTAGCTTGTGTCTTCATTGTTGTTATGCTCAAGGAAGTTAATGATTTCCTATTTTATTTCTTCCTTCACCCATCTGTTATTCAACAGAAGATTGTTTAGTTTCCATGCCTTTGGGTGGGGTTGAGCATTTTTGTTAGAGTTGAGTTCCACCTTTAGTGCCTTATGGTCTGAGAAGATACAAGGTAAAATTTCAATTCTTTTGAATCTGTTGATATTTGTTTTGTGTCCCAGGATATGATCACTTTGGAAGAATGTTCCATGTGGTGATGAGAAGAATGTATATTCTTTATCTTTGGGATGGAGTGTTCTATATGCGTCTATCAAGCACAGTTGTTCTAGGGTCTCATTTAAGTCTCTTATATCCTTGTTTAATTTCTGTTTAGAGGATCTGTCCAGCTCTGTAAAAGGAGTGTTAAGGTCCCCTGTTATTATGCTATTATCAGATATCATATTGCTCAGACTGAGTAAGGTCTGTTTCAAGAATCTGGGAGCATTTAAATTGGGTGCATAGATATTTAGAATTGAAATGTCTTCTTGTTGTATTTTTCCCTTGACCAATATAAAGTGACCATCTTTGTCTTTTTTGACTTTAGTTGCTTTTAATCCACATGTATCTGAAAATAAGATTGCAACTCCTCTTTTCTTCTCAATTCCATTTGCCTGAAAAATTGTCTTCCAACCCTTGACTCGGAGCTTTAATTTGTCTTTTGAAGCCAGGTGTGTTTCTTGCAGACAGCAAATGGACGGCTTGTGTTTTGTAATCCAGTCAACCAATCTATGTCTCTTCAGTGGGGAATTCAAGCCATTAACATTTATTGAGATAATTGATAAGTGTGGTAGTATTCTATTCATCTTATTTTGTGAGATTCCATTGCTTAGTTTTATCTTTTGCATCAGTGTGGAGGTTTGGTTCTGTCCTTTAATTTCTGAGTTCTTACTTTGTTGCTGATCCGTTGTGGTGGTCAGTGTGCAGAACAGGTTGAAGTATTTCCTGTAGAGCTGGTCTTGTTGTGGCAAATTCCCTCAATGTTTGTCTATCCATAAATGATTTGATTTCTCCGTCAATTTTGAAGCTTAGCTTAGCAGGGTACAGAATTCTGGGCTGGAAATTGTTCTGTTTAAGTAGATTAAAGGTAGATGACCATTGTCTTCTTGCTTGGAAAGTTTCATTAGAGAAGTCTGCGGTCACTCTGATGGATTTGCCCCTATAGGTCAATTGGCGCTTACTCCTGGCAGCTTGCAGAATCTTTTCTTTGGTCTTGACTTTGGACAGGTTCATCACAATGTGTCTTGGAGAAGCTCGGTTAGAGTTGAGGTGACCTGGGGTCCGATAGCCCTCTGAAAGCAGTGTGTCAGAATCTTTGGTGATATTTGGGAAATTTTCTTTTATAATATTCTCTAGTATGGCTTCCATTCCTCTGGGGCATTCTTCTTCCCCTTCTGGAATTCCTATAACTCGTATGTTGGAACGCTTCATAAAGTCCCATAATTCTGACAGTGAACGTTCTGCTTTCTCTCTCTTCTTTTCTGCCTCTTTTACTATCTGAGTTATCTCAAAAACTTTGTCTTCTACCTCTGAAATTCTTTCTTCTGCATGGTCTAACCTGTTGCTGATACTTTCCATTGCGTCCTTAAGTTCCCTGATTGACTGTTTCATTTCCTTCAGCTCTGCTATATCCTTTTTATATTCTTCATATCGTTCATCTCTGATTTGATTCTGTTTTTGGATTTCCTTTTGGTTCTTTTCCACTTTATTAGCAGTTTCCTTCATTGTTTCCATCATTTCTTTCATTGTTTTCAACATGTGTATTCTAAATTCCCTTTCCGTCATTCCTAACATTTCTTTATAGGTGGAATCCTCTGCAGTAGCTACCTCATGGTCCCTTGGCAGGGTTGTTCTGGACTGGTTCTTCATGTTGCCTGGAGTTTTCTGCTGATTCTTCCTCATGGGTGATTTCTTTTATCTGTTTCCTTGCCCTAATTTTCCTTTCACTTCCTCTTGCTCTTTAAGTTCTCGTGCCTGTGGAAGTTGCGGGCGGGTTTAGACGGATTGAATACACGCGACCACTTGCCGGTTTTCCACTGTTTTAGTCCTCCTCTTGGGGTCCAGAAGTCTCTTGCTGACTCCCTGTATCCTCTCAGGGGTGATGATAGGCAGATCCCACCAGCCAGAGATGCCTGGAGTCCTATATCCCCAGACTCATGGTGCCCAGATGCAAGGAAGCTGTTACTCGACTGCCATCTTGCTCCGCCTCCCCTCCCTCCTTTTCCTCCCTCCCTCCCTCCCTCCCTCCCTCCCTCCCTCCCTCCCTCCCTCCCTTCCTTCCTTCCTTCCTTCCTTCCTTCCTTCCTTCCTTCCTTCCTTCTGTGTTCTAAACTTCTAAACCACAATACCTACTGTGGAAACCAGGGCAGGTCTAGGGGGCACATGTCCCCAGCAGGGCAAAATATAATCTGACTGCAAAATGCAAACTCTACCCTGCCTGGGGACCTGGCATAAAGCATAACACATGTCTGGGAAAATGAATTCAGAAAAACTCTGTCCCTGGAGAAGGAGCAGTACATTTTTTCACCTGAAAATTCCCTGATTGGAGGTGCCTGTTGCAAACACTTTTTATTTGGTGGATTCAGCTGCAAGCCTGGGCTCTTCAATGCCCAATAGGTCTCGCTGAATGCTTGGCCTAAGATGAAGCAAGCTATAGATTTCCTTTCCTGCCCCTGTCTCCTGGGAACAGCTCTATTCACACAGTAGTATGCTTCATCTTGGCCTGCCTCAGTGTTTTGAATAGGGATGTCAATATCATTGCATGAAGGCTCATGGGTCACTAGGGAATTGGCATTCCCATCTGTAATGAACCCTTTATAGTGAGCAGACCGAATAGCTGGGCTGTGATGTACCAGAAAAGCAAAGCAAAGTAACCTAGAGTAAAATCATTGTTTCCAGGCAGCATGTTTCAAGTGTCTTCCATACACCAATTCTGTGAGATCCTCTATGGAAAAATAAGGTTGTAATTGATTCAGCATGAGTTTTATAAGTTGGGTAAATGCTGCTTACTATTCCCCCATTCTTATATTAGATCTTCACAGTTTACACTAGAATATCCAAGGCTCTGAAAAGTTCTGCAGTGCGGACTTTAATCCAAATTTGGGGGGATAGAACATCTTTCCTCACCTTTGATTTTCACAAGCTCTATTAACAACTCATAGGATTAACATTCTATAAATCACAGTTTGGGGAAAACTGATTTAAAGAACCTACTTTAACTGTCTATTTTTAGACTCTCAAGTAATACCTAGAATCGCACCACTGGGAAAAAGGAAAAGTTTAATTTACAAATCTTTCCTATTCATAAAATTATTAGAACAGCTGGCCCTGACTTCTTATTTTAAACATGTTCTTAAATTGCCTGCAATCCAAGTAGCTACCAGCCCTGATAGCCTTGGAACAAGGAGGATTAAGAATATATCTTAAGCACAGCTCTGGCAACCATCTTTCTTCCTATAAGAAAGTTTCCTCCTGGGTGCCTCTTCACCATGTCCCTTCTTTTCATTCATCTAGTACAAGTCATTTGACTAGGACCATTGCAATATTTACCTAACTGGTCTTTTACCCTCACTGTCACCCTGCTCTAGTCCAAATGGAATTGAAACCACAGACCAATTTGTTTTCCTAAAACACTATGCTGACAAAGATGTATGTGAACAAGGATCGGGTTCTTTTACTGTTCCATCACTGTCTGTTTGTTGGCCTAATGACTATATTGTTTTCCTCATGGTTACAATGGTTACATGGTTATGATGAGGCTGCTGCACCTCCATATTAAAAGAAAAGGTTGTTTCCTCTCTGTTATGCAATCCAGTGTATCTCCTGCAAATTTGTATTTTGAAAACCAAATCTCAAGTACCTCAAAATCGGACCTTATTTGGAGATGAGGTATTTAAATAGGTAATCAAGTTAGAACAAGGATATTAGAGTGGGCCCTGATCCAGCACAGCTGCACAGAAGGAGAATACTGTGTGAACATTAAGATGTTATCTAAAACTAAGAAGAGATCCTTGCAACAAATCTTCCCTTCACAGCCCTCAGAAGGAACCATCCCTATCAACACCCTGATTATAGACTTCTGGTCCCCAGAACTGTAAAAAGAAATTCATTTATGTTGTGTAAGTCAGCCAGCATGTGGTAGTTTGTAACAACAGGCCTAGAAAACTAATATACTCCCTCTTCTTACTACTTTGGAAAATTTATCCAAGAAACATCCTAGACACTTTGTCCTATTGTCTACAATTGAATCTCAAGTCCATGGTTATATCAATTAGAGGAAAGAGAAATATAGAGATGGGCCTGAACAAATCACTACCCGTCTCTGGAATTGCAAAAGAAGTCACCTTTTCCTCAGCATCCGGGAGGTGAACTGTGAAAAGGAAAAAAAGTCAGAGCTACATCAACATGACACAGGGCAGAGAAATGGCTTTTGAAGTGGTGTTTATATCCACCAGGTCTCAGGCCATCTTCAAGACATTGGGACTTCAAAGATACATGAGAAAAGGATTCCTATTCGGAGACTCCTCAGGAAAGGACACTGAGGAAAAATACATAACCAAGGAAGCAGGAGAAAAACTAGGAGGGACGTGTGGTGTGAAAGCCAATGAGGAGAGTTCCCAGAGGGAGGGAGGCTGGCCAGGGCAGCAGGGAAGACAGGTGAGCTGAGACGGAGAGGAAAATGCCGGATTTGGCAAGTAAGGAGTCAATGTGACTTTATTTAGAATAATTTCATCGAAGATGCAATAAGAGCAAAGTGCATCCTTCATTATATGGACGTGTGAATAGGGGAAAAGGAATTTAGGCAGCATCGCTGTGAGTCATTCCTATCTAAAAGTGTCAGGTCACTTGGCAGTAAAGTTGCACAGGAGGGAAGACAAATGTGTAGGAAAGGAACAGGAGTCAGGAAGGCGTTGTTACTGCTGCCACGGCTGCTGCTGAGGGTTCCGAAATGGTAGCTATGCTGCAAGATTTATGGGCTGAAGAAAAGGATTCAGTGGATGAGGGTTATGGAAAATATATTTCAACTCCCATCCCTAAAAAGAAAATGTTTACTGATAATTCTCACCCTTTGGGGCAGGTGCTCCTTTCCCATTCCTCGTGTTTTCTTGGTTGTGAAGGGAGTTCAGTGGGCGCCACAGCCCTGGCCTCCTTTCTCTTCTCTCTTTATTCCATTTCAGCAAGCTCTAGTCCATCATCTGAACAGACATACTTGCTTTACAAGCTCTTCCTTTTCCTCTAGGGAACAAGCTAACCCCTGCAAATCCCTCCTAGTTCCATAGAGACCCCTCATCATGTATAGGAGGAGCTCTGGCTCAAATAGCACAAGACTCAGTGGGTAAATCTCTCAGCTGTTGGTGTCGGCTCATAGGCTGATGTAATTCTCACAGTAAGCTTGGTCTTCTCACGCCCCTTTATGGGCAATGCAGTGACGAGTGCCTTCCATCTACCTTATGCCTTGTCTTGTTTCTCTGTTGTGTCAACAATGAAGTGGGGACAAGAGGTCTTTTGAATGGGCTTTCTCCTCCCTGAGAGGAGATACCTAGCTGCAGAGATTTGACACACCCTATGGATACTTTCTTCTTCAGGTATCAGAGCAACACATCTAATATTGTTTTCCCTATCCCCCGCAAATGGCAAAAGTGTTCTGGAGATTCCATGGTTCATTAAAGACATGACTGCCATATGGACAAGGTTCTTACCCCTGCACTGCCCCTCCTTAGTAGGCCTGAACCACAGTTTACGGTGCTCACAGTGACTGCTATGCATCTAATTAATGATGGCTGAATCAGTAAGCCGAAGAAAATATTACAAAGTCAATCTATTTATCAGGAGACAGTTCCACTTCTATTTACTTCCATATATCTTTTCCAATACTTCAAATTAGAGCAGGGGTTGTTTCAAATAGAGTAATAGGCATTAAATAAAGTTGGCCTACGTAGATAGATGGATCTAGGTGGATAGGTGAGAGATGGAAAAAAAAATACATTAATGGCCTGAGAAGTCCTAAGGAAAAACAGCTGAACTTAAGTGTCTTCAGCTTTTTACTCTTGAAATTGAGAACACATATTTTTGCCAGGAACTCATCTCACTCAATTTGGAGTCTGCTATTTGGGCACTTACAGAATTCACACATATCTCTGCAAGAGCATTCCCAAAATTGCAGTCTCACCTGCACCTCCCTA
Organism: Nycticebus coucang; assembly: GCF_027406575.1. Taxonomy (NCBI): domain Eukaryota; kingdom Metazoa; phylum Chordata; class Mammalia; order Primates; family Lorisidae; genus Nycticebus; species Nycticebus coucang. Next base: position 120,548,815 of record NC_069781.1, on the reverse strand, counting down.
TCCTGGTCACAGCTGGAGATTACACAGCTTCCTAAGACAAATGGTCATGCTAAGAAAATGTAACCATGATGTAATCAAGAGTGTCCAAGTTAGAAGCCCAACACAGTAAGCACATCAGTGTCCCCGTGAGCACCTGTGTCAGTCAGGATTTGTCACAGAAGCAGAATGATTGGGGGATGAGATAGAAGGAGGAGCTGTTATAGGGATTAGATGTGAAGCTATGTGGAAGGTGGTGGAGGAGGGGATGAATCCGGGGCTGAGTCTACGTAAGGTGCAGGTCAGCCCGACCAGCAAATGGAAAGGAAAGCTGAGCGAGCACAGCAGCAAGGACAAACTGAAACTCACAGCGTAAATGGAAGCCCTGGGGAGAAACAGGACCACATGCTCACCAGCATCCGCAACCTGATTCTGAGCGTGACAGGAAGGAGAAGCTGGTGCTCTGTCTTCCGCAGTTGCGGTCACAACAGGCCAAGGACTCAGGACAGCTGAAGGAGGAGATTTAGTGAGAGCTGAGTCGTCAGATCAGCAGCAACACACATAAACTGCCCCCCAGTGCAGTGCCTTCCACCAGCCTTCTGAGAATTAAAAACACATTACCTTACACTCACCTCCATATCTCTCTGGAGACTAATATTATTAACTCGAGGCTGCTAAGGGAAGAGGATTATGGGAAATAATTTCTGTTTCTATTACCATTGCTGCATAACAAATCACTCGAAACTTAGTTGCTTAAAATAAAAACAATTATTTTGCTATATCCCACAAATTTTATGGGTCAGGGATTTGGGAAGCACTTGGCTGGCTGTTTGTGTTCGGGGATCCCTCCTACACTTTCTGTAAAACAGTGGCTGGCTTGGGAAAAGCCAGAAGGTGGAGCCGCTGGGGGCTGGAGTGTCAGGGCCTCCCTGCGAGGTGTCTCCACCTAGTTCTGGGTTCCGCAGGACAGGTGACCTCCTAGCATGGTGGTTGCAGCCTCAAGAGCAAGGCCTTTTACAATCTAGCCTCCAAAATCGTGTGGCGTCTCTTCTACTGTGTTGTATTGTTTTTAGTAGGGGCAGAAGTGTGCCCAGCTTCAAGGAAGGAGGAAGCAGGGTCTGCTTCTTGATGGAGGAGATGTAAGCTCTAGAAGAGCATATGGGATACTTCTTCCTTTCCATATGTGTAACCTCACCCTGAAATCAACTATTGAACTTTTCCACCTGGTTCATTCTACAATAAATCCTGAAGCCAAACAATAACAACAATAAATATCAGGTTATTGCAAATTCAATTGCAATCAGTGTAACCTGGCTTATTGTACCCTCAATGAATCCCCAACAATAAAAAAATAAATAAATAAATAAATAAATAAATAAAAAATATCAGGTTATTGCAAATTCAGCTTATAGTTCTTGACATAATTGGGGTGACCCTTATGCAAGAACATAACCCCCTTTAAAAATATTTTTCCTAACATTCAAACAATGACTTAGGGCTGGAGTCCTCAAACTGTGGCCTGTGGGCCACATGAGGCGGTGTGAATTGTATTTGTTCCCATTTTGTTTTTTACTTCAAAATAAGATATGTGCAGTGTGCACATATTTGTCCAGAGTTTTGTTTTTTGTTTTTTAAAAAAAACTATAGTCTGGCCCTCCAAAGGTCTGAGGGACAGTGAATTGGGCCCCTGTTGGGTCTAGGGGATAAGATTAACGAGAACAACGAAGTACACACTAAAGTTTTACAATTTGAAAAGCAGTTATCATTTTAATGTCTCTGAGCCTTGGTTTTCTCATCTGTGAAATAAAGGCATCCTACTCAAATGACCTGAAGTGATTGTTCACCTATTCATTGGATCTATAATAAATGAAACCATATAGCATACTCTCTACCAGATGCAGAACTGTTAACTATTTCTTACAAATTGACAAATAAAATCAGTTTGTGGAATGATATGGTTGATTGCTTTTTCCTAGATTGGGAGCTTACATGTGAGAAAACCAATATTAAAAAATATAACTCTGCAAAGTAAAGAAATGAATTACACCAGGAGTGGTGGCTCATGCCTATAATTCTAGCACTCTTGGGGCCAAGGCAGGTGGATTGCTTGAGCTCAGGAGTTCCAGACCAGTCTGAGCAAGAGCGAGACCTCATCTCTAAAAATATCCAGACACTGTGGGGGCCAGCCTACTCAGGAGGCTGAGGCAAGAGGATTGCTTGAGCCTAAAAGCCTGAGGTTGCTCTGAGCTATGCCACCACAGCACTCTACCAAGGGCGACAAAGTGAGTCTCTGTCTCAAAAAAAAATAAATAAATAAGGTAAAATAAAATAAAAAGAAAGAAGGAAATATAATTCTGGATTTTCTTCCAGTCTTTTTGATTTTCAGACATGTACTATGCTTTTATCTAAAGCAAAGTAATACATGATTCGAAGATAAACCAATTTCAAAAAATGGAGATTTGGATTAATGAATATTTACTGTTTAAAGATAGAAAAGAAAGCTTCTCTAATTCTCCCACATTTCTCTTCACTGTAACCCTCCAGAATGTTTGCTCATATGGATCAGAAATGAATCTTGGGAAAAATCTAGCAGAGAGCTTTGATTAAACAGTATGTCGGGTAAACAATGCCGAGGCATTTTAATGAGGTCAGATAAAAGGGATGTGCCGAAAAGAAAATATTTAAAAAATCACTTTGAGGCTTTATCCTTAAACCATTTCCTGGAGAACTGGGCTCTATTTCTTCTCATTGTGTCGTTATCCAAAGATTTTAAATCCTTTCACTGATTTTGCTACCACACGAATGAGCCACGGCTTCTCAGGCACATAGATTTTAATTGGTGAATTTCTGAAGTTCATTCTAATGAAATCCACATAAACAGACACCCTGTTTAAAGTCAGCGAAATTCAACTGCTTCATGTAAGTCCAAAACAAAGTTAAGTAATGTGCCTGTAGCTCTTTATGAAGCAATAGGAAAACATTGCTTCTTGTCTATGAAGCCTGTTGATAGAGAGTCAGAGCACTTTCTAAAATCAATGTAACATTTTTGAGATGAAGAAACAAAGATTTGGGAGGTGAAATATATGGGCCAATATCATCCAACCAAATATCAAATGTTGCTGAATCTGATCTTAATATGATTGACTTCAAAATGGCATGGAGCTTATAGGAGAAAGATCCTTGTCTCTATTAGGTGTGGAAAGAAGGACAAAGGAGTCAGAGGGGCCAGGACGGAAGGCAGAACCAGTCAGTATGGTCAATATTTCAGGTGCTAAAATATTGGCATTGCAAATTTAAGAGGTAGAATGTTCTTGAGTTCATATAAAGGTCCAAGGTGGACCTGTCAAATTGGTGACATAATTAGAATGAGGTCAAGGACCTAAGAAAGACAAGGTGAAAGCTGAGTCATTGGCATACATAATAAAATCCCCAGATGAAGACAAAGCACAGTGGAGAGAAAGACTGTAGGTGAGTTTTCCATGTTCACTGAGTTAGGAGACCGAACAAAAGCTAATTAGTTGACTCAGACAATGAGACAATGAACATGGAACAGCCAGAAGCAATGGGTCTCAGAAGACCAGGGCTGTTACCAGGGGATTGGACACATGATAGTTTAGAGTGGGCCTGGGGAAGCTAGAAGTGGGCCACCGTCTTCCCCTGGGATCTCTGGGTTTGGGGGAAATGAGCTGCTATGCTTATGTGGGCCATGGAGAAACAGGCCGTGAAGACAACAGGGTAGAGTGAAGGTACTTGAAAGAGATAAAGATGCAAAGAAAAATTTTTTACCACCAAAGGGAACTCTCAAAAGGCAAAAGAGAAAGGTTTGAGAGGGAAGGTGGCAAGAGAAATTCGGGTTTCAGGAACTGAGGCAGGAAGATAATGTGGGGATGTCACTAGCCCTCAGCCAGAAAAATGAAAGATAAAAAAAACATAGGCACCTCCACAAAAAGAATAGTCTGCTTGAGAAGAATGTCCTGGCAAGTGGAGTCATCATTAACTGTTAAAAATGTATATCCATTGTCTGCACATGCACACTTTTAAACCTCGTTTAATACTTACCAAGGATAAATCCTACCCTGTCATCCAGATTGTGGGCTACTAAAAAAGGATGATGTTGTTTATTAGCATTATTAGCATCGATAAATGTCAAACTTAGAGGAATAAAATCAAACTAAAATTACTTGAGGGCAGCGCCTGTGGGTCAGGGAGTAGGGCACGGGGCCCATATACCGAGGGTGGTGGGTTCAAACGCCGCGGGCCGAAACTGCAAAAATAAAATGAAATAAAATTACTTGAAAATGAAGACTTACTTAAGATTATACCCCCTTCTTTTTCTTTCCTTTCTTTTATTTTCACGTGTTGCTATTTGAAATTAATATTAATGTATTTTTTTTTTTTTAACCTAAGGCTTTTGCAAACTTGTTAATGTGACCCAGCATGTGGATAAATGAAGCTGAAGACATCCTGGGTACAGGAACTCTCCTTCCTGGCTTCAGACCGAAGTCAGTTTCTGCAGTCCCACTCCTAAACCATGGCTTCTGTCAGCCTGTGATGTTCCATCTGCATTTTATCATCCCAGGCCCCTACACCCTGAAAATGCCCCAGAGAGAACTTATAGATGAATCCAGAAAAGTTTTGTCTTCTATTTCCAATAGAGCTTAGAAAACAGGGAAGCAGAACTATTACTAGGCATTCTAGGAAGCTTCCTCCTCCCTTGGAGGGAGCAAATCTGGAAACACTTTAATCCATGTCCAAATATATTGTTCATTCTGACAGCAAGTCCTGTGTCACAGAAGTGACTTCAACATTGGCATTGCTTATTCATTAACATTACGAAAGATAATTAATTATGAACATGTCTTTTAAAAAAGCTGAATATAGTCAGGCAGGTGAATATAGTGAGTACTATTATATTACTTATAATAGTAATATAAATGTTCTACCTTTGTTCTGTAAAACTGTTACATTAGAGCCAACAGTGTTTCCCTTGAAGTTTGCTAATCTATTTCCAGCTATGGCTGAATGATGTTTCTACGCCTTCCAAGGGAAGAGAGTGACTTGAGGAAAGTCCTTCCTTTTTTCCCACCCAAATTTGTAAGTTGCTCTGTTCCTATCACTTTATCTTCAGGGTGTGTCTCTAGCAGGGGTGGTGTCTAAGATTTATGCATATCCCTGGAGCCCTAAGAATCATGCTCTTTTCCATCGACCCAACAAGCATACACAAAAATTAGCTGCTTTATTTGTTTTGTTTTGCATCAAAACACATGAAACATGACCAGGGGGACTTTTGCTCCTATGACGACTGTATCATATGGAATTCTCATTTCCTGGCCAGAGTTAGCCATGTGGCACCAATGTACTGGGGAGAGTCTGAGCACACTTTTCTAAATACAAATATTATTCAGATTTCCCTAATTTATGAAAGCTAGACCACTCATTTCCTACCTAATCCTCTCTAGAGATGTTCCAAGATTTGAAATGAAAGAAATTCTTCTTTCAGATATATGTAATCCACATTAATTGTTTTTGACAGAAGAGGGCGGATGGTTAGATACTGTAGTAGTTAATACTTTAATCGTATCACCCCCGCAAAACACTTAGCTGGCTGCAGCACTCTGCAGAGCAACTATGCCAAGGATTTCTCCTCTTAGAATCAAAATGCAAGCAGCTTATATTTCACAACTGCATTTTAATGTAAATGAACTTATGGCAAGTGAAGGAGAAAAAAATCAGAAGTGAGAAATAGGGTGGGAGAAGCCTGTTTAAAGTCTCTGGGGACAGAAACACCGATCTTGCCATTTAGTAGTTTCCTATAGAATAAAGGTCAAGTTCTTGAGAATGACAATGAAACCTTTGATAAATTAGCCCACCTTTCTTTATATCTGCTCACACTCCCTAGAGCCCAGTCTTATTCCCTCCATTCTCCAAATCCTGGTCTCTCACCACTACCCCTGCCTTTGCTTTTAATAGGATTGACTTAACACAAATGCCTCCAAGTTCATGAATTTTTTTTCTTTCTTCCTCAGCTAGTAATCACCATCTCTCTTTTCTGTAATGTCATAACTCATTCAATTACTTCCGTAGCATTTATACAGTCAGAACCTATAATTTAGAAATTGGTATGCATGTCTTATTTTCCTCAGGGTTATGTCCAGTGGGGGGGGGGAAATCATGCTCAAGAAAAGCAAAAACATAAGAGAAAATGTTAAAGTACTACATAGCACAGGCACATGGAAGATAGACAATCATTTTAAATTAACCAATGCATTAATGAATCAGTAAATACCTGGTTTGACAAATTGTAAGCTGCTCAAAAGAGGAAACCATGTATTCAACATTTTGATGTTCTTTGCCAGATTATATCTCCTATTAAAAAAATCTAGCCAGAAAACTTATTGGTGACAGATCTTAATGAATACGTAAAGCAGGAATTACATTGAACTGGGATGAACATTGGGTGGTTGCAGTCAGTCATACGTGATAGGCAGGCACAATAATGGACCTTAGATTTTTTTCAGCTTTGAGTTCAAGAAGGACGAGAGCTGTCTGGCTTACCTGGGAAAAAGAAGAAAAAAAAAAAAAAAAAGAAGACTCCAACTCTGGTGGACCTAAGATCAAAATCCTCTCTATTAAAACATCTACATTTTAATTCAGCTGTTATTTTATTTCATGAGATATGGAATTATTTTCCCAAGAAAACAAGTGCCAAAGGTTAAAAGAAAGTAAGAAATCACTAATTTTACTTAAACTCTTCATTGATAAAATAAGTGATTACATTGCAGTTAGGAAAATGGAAAATTTTAGCTCATAGGCTAAATTCAGACTGTTTATCTGCAATTTATTTTTATTTCTATCAGTGTTTATAAGGGAATATGACCCATAGGAAAGCAGTTAAATAGAGTAGTAAATGAATCTTCCAAACAAGATGCCCATCTGACTGCCACTAGCATTTATTCAATAGCCACCACTTCTTCAGAGATGGTGGTGTGGCAAAAACCACAATCAAAGCCACAAGACCATGGGTCATGAAGCAAAAGATTTTTCTCAATAAAATTTCTGAAAGGAATACCTCGTTTCTATGAAATGTTCACTGCCTTAGAATCCTACACATACTGTAAAACCAAATCAAATTTGCCAATGAAATCCAAACGAAACTATTAATACAAAAACCAATAACTTTTCAATCAATCAGTACTAATTTAGTGAGATGGGTGGCATTACTTTATTAAAACTAAATTTCTATTTTCAGTGTGAATGCAATGCTGAGGACGACTGTGCACAATCCTTTGAATTGTTTCTGCCATGCCACTGGGCCATACAACCCTTCATGCTCTTGTCATTTTTTCTATAGGAAAACCAACCTTCTCACAGCATTCATTAAATCACTGGCCTTTTGCTTGGCACTAGCCTGTTATTCATGTATTTAGCTAATTCGCGTTGTGGTAGTCTTGGAGAACTCCTGGTGCCAATGTGATTACAAACGCAGCTATAAACTCGCTTGGACAATGAAACGCTGGAAGGTTGGTCAGTTAGTTTTTGGTCATTCAGATGAGATGGCACATGCTTTTGTTAATTCTTCTAAATAATCGTCAAAGTAAGAACATTTAAATTCTTCTCTCCTAGTAACAGTATCAATAATCATTGGACGCCCGGGGGAATATGAATCCATTCTGAGAAACAATGCAAGGTAATGCACTTTTTAGAAAGAATTGCAAAATAAAGAATTTCCCACAACAGGATAAGAGGAAGTGCTTTCCAACAATGCATGAGATTATTTTAGCTAAACATATGAAGGGTGAATCCCTGGGTGGGGGTGGAATGAGGAAAACTAGAGTGGCAAGAAACTTCCAGACTTGCTAGAAATAGTGGGTGGACCAGTTACCAAGCGTGTTCTAAAGAGGACATAGTGAATTAAATGTGCATAGAAAGGTCATTTGCTCCAAAGTATGATTTTAAGTAACCCCTTGAAACCTAAACAGAGTTGATGAATGTGTATTTAAACAATTTTAGTTCCTAGTAATGAAAGTTTTCAGCTTACCTTTTAGAGCATGATGCCAAAGCCCGTGGCTACCACCCAGCCAGGAGAACTGAGCTTTTCTTGCAAATTTGAGTACAAAATCAGAGGTAGTGTATATCTCTGTTCGTGCTCCCATGTAACTTCTTAATCTATAGGAAATTGTGTTTTTCCCTTAGATTACCCTCATTAATTTCAGACATATAGTTTTCAATAAATTAGATTTCTTTGATTTACTATTCCCTTTTCTTCTAATATACTTTAAACACCAGGAGAATAGCAAAGAACCCTCCTAAGTGCTAATGTACTGTATAATTTGACGTGTGCCACCTTTTCTAAACATTACTTTGCACTTTGGTGACCTAACAAGGGTAATTGGTTGGTGAGAGGGCTCTGTTGTCCCAGACCAGATACAAAGCTAAGACATACACAAGTCAAGTACTCTACCTTGAACATGAGATTCAAATATTTATGGGACAGAAATCTCCTTCAGGCTTTACAGGGGGTGATGGTGAGTAGAAAAACTATTCTGCTATGTCAGTGTAATTGACCCGCCATCGCCACCTAAGTCTGTATAAATTTAAACTGGGGAGGAAGGAGGTAATGGGGGAGAAGTGGAGAGCTGTCAGAGACATGACTCATCAACTTGGGAGAATGAACTTGTACATTTCTCTTCCTGCCATGAGCAGAGTGGATGCTTCTTTCAACCACACCAAGAAAAGCACAAGAGTATCGAGGACAACAATTTATAGAGATTAGATGAGTGCTACAGCAGAACGGAATGGCATTGTATTTCCTTATTGGGATATCTACGTATGTACTGCACCTGCTGATTTTGCTCTCAACCCATTTGAGCAGAAGTACAAAAGGAATATAAGAGAGGTGGCAGAAGAAGGGATGTGGGTGCTCAAGGTCTGGCACTTCCCAGTGAGCAGGCCGTGGGAAGGCCAGGTGAGGCAGCTTGACAAGAGCCAGCATGTACCCCAAGAAGGCTGAAGTACAGGGCAAAGGAATACAGCAGCCAAGGCCTATCCTGTCGCGGGACCCCAGGAAAGACACAACAGTAGCAAGGGGGAAACATGGGGTCAGCTTCAGGAGGTGAAGCTGAAGCCAATCTCCCAATTAGGGTATCTTAACAGCAGGGATGTCTCTGAGGTCTGGTGGATAATTCACACATGAATTCCACGAGAGAGCCAGCATTCGGATATCTGCATCATTTGCCAAAGAAGCTGGAAGAGCCCCAGAAGGACTGCCAACGTGATGCTAGTTACGTAAGATCATCTATTTCCTCCCTCACGTTCCCTCTTCCCAAGCTTACAAAAGAGGAGCTGAGACCAGAAGAACCAAGAATGGAGAAAATGTTCTACATGCCAATCACGAACTCTCCCTTGGGCTGAAAATTTCCTATGCTGAAGTCTGGTAGATAGCCGAGAAAGAGGAAACGATAAACATTTAATGAGGGTGTGAGGCTGGGGCTTAAAGCTAGATGAAATTGGGTTAGACTGGATTTTTTAAATGAGAGCAAATGATAGACACCTATGGGATCTGTCATCATTAGGAGATGGAAAAGACAGATTCAACATGAGGACAGTAAGTGGAGAAAAATAGAAACATTTCGTATTGGTATCTCACCACATTTGGACTCCAATGAATTGGTAACCCGGAAAAAGAAATAACAATATTAAATTATGTTTAACTGGGTTAGGGATCAATAAACTCTGTAGTCAAAGGTCTTGGATTTAAATCTTGTTAGTCTTTTATCAGTTGGGTGTCCTGAAACAAATTATATCAAAATGTTCTGTATATTAATTTTTCATCTATAAAACTTGGCTACTATTATCATCTTCACAGAGTCATTCTGGAACTATATACAAATCATTAGTCTGGCAATTCTGTCCTTTCTCTCCAAGTTATCTCTCTTTTTCTTTTAAATGCACATACATATAGCATTTTTGAATATTTAAAATGCTGTAATCAGTTGGCATATAATTTTGCGTTTTGTTAATTCAGTTCATGATTTAGAGTTTTCCATATATTAAAATTGCCACATATTACCATTTTAATATGCTTAAAGGAGCCATCATTTGTGAAACAGTAGGCTTAGCTAGTTCCCTTTTGTGGGGAATTTGGATGGTTTCCAAGATTCTTTTTTTCCTTCTCAATATAAACTGTGATATTGCTGAAATTAAAAAAAAAATTAAAAAGCACTTTAACACTTACCCCCTCCTCATCTCTAAGCTGAAGAAAGGCTTGGGCAGCCACTATTACTTTGGAATGTCATTTCTCAGATGAAATTATTAAGTCTATCAATTGATATTTTCATTGGAATCTCTTGAAAATGCCAATAACCTAGAATATCTGAGCTTCTAATTAAAAATTTAAAAAAATAATAAGCTTCCTCTTACTTAAGCATCTTACCTTCTCTGGAGACCACTGACTGACTTAATTTGGCCTGGCTACGGAAAAATATCGCCAGAGCCCTCACTGGGAATCTACAACACCCTTCCCAATTTAGACTCAAGATTAAATAGCCTGTACTAATTTCATGCCAGTGAATAAAAGAACACACTGATATAGTTCCACGAGCCCCTTTCCCCTACATTTCAGCTTTCTACTCCCCAGTAGGCTAGGACGCAGTGTCCTTATCTGCCCCAAGGCTGTGCTGCTAAAAGCTCTCCCTCCTCCTCCCGTCTGCTTTAATGTTGCTTTTAATCCCAAAGCCCAGTTGCTTCTGGTTCTAATTATCATCATCTCTGCCCATTCAGGTAGCCCAGTGTCATTGTAATAGATGACATACTGCCGTGTTCGCTACAAAAGCCTATCAAGAAAACCCACTATTTTCTATCATGTGAAGGGGATTTGTAGATTCCAATCATCTCCATTCTTTTGCCACTGAAATAAATCCAGGTCTGTTGTAACCGTTTATTTTACATAGAGATATAATTCACATTGCATAAAATTCATCCCTTTAAAGAACACAGCACGGTAGTTCTTAGTCCTGTAACAATGCTATACAAGCATCACTGCCATCTAAACCTGAAACATTTCACCACTCCAAAGAGAAGTTCCATACCCATTAACAGTCACTCCCGTCTGCCCCTCCCCATGGCCCCCTGCCATGTAACCACTATGACTTTACTTTTTGGATTATGCCATTTGCACATTCTGGACTTTCATATGTATCAATCATAAATGAATGAGTTTTTTATGTCTAGTTTCTTGCGCTTAGCAGAATGTTTTCAAGTTCCATTCAAGCTGTAGTAGCATGAGTCATTCCTTTTCACGGCTGAATGAAACACCACTCCATAGAGACACCAGGTCTAGCTTATCCCTTCATCAGCAGATAGACATTTGGGTTGTTTCACCTGTTGGCTTTTATGAATAATGCTGCTGTGAACATTCTGCTGTGAGTAAGTTTTCCCGTGGGCACGTGTTTTCATTTCCCTTGGACGTACACATAGGTCTGGAATCACTGGGTCATGTGGTACACTATATTGAACCTCTGAGAAACTGGCAAAGGGTTTTCCAAAGCAGCTGCATCATTTTACACTGTCACTAGCAACAACTAGAGTTCTGATTTCCCCACCTTCTACCCACACTCATCATGGCCTGCCTTTTCCTTTATAGCTATCCTAGTGGGCATGAAAGAGTATCTAATTGAGATTTTTAACTTCAATTTACCTAATGGCTAACAATATTGAGCAACTTTCCATTTTTGTGTCTTCTTTGGAGAAATTTCTATTGAAATTATCTGCCCTTCTAAAATTTTATTTTTTTTTATTGTTGATATGTGTTTGTATATTTCAGACACTAGACCCTTATCAGTTATATGATTTTCCCACTCAATGGACTTTCTTTTCACTTTCTTGATAATCTCTGTCAAAAACCAAAATGTTGCTTAAACCTCATTTATCTATTTTTTATCTGCTTCCTTGTGCTTTTTGTGTTGTATTTAAGAAATTATTGCCTAATCCACTTATAAAGATATAAGCCTCGGTTTTCTCCTAAGAGTTTCGTATTTTTAGCTTTTTGGTCTTTGATCCATTTTGAGCTAATTTTTGTATATAGACTTAAGTATGGTTCCAAATTCATTGCTTAGCATGTAGATTTTTAGCCATCCCAACACCATTTGTGAAAGACTATTCTTCCCCCTGTTGAAGAATGTCTTCTTGGCACTCTTGTTGAAAATCAATTGAACATAAATGTATGGTTTTATTTCTAGATTCTGAATGATACTCCATTTATATGTGTATATATCTTTATGTCAGATCTATGCCATCTTATTTACTGTAGTTTTGTAGCAAGTTTTGAAACAGGGAAATGGGAGTCCTCCAACTTTATTCTTCTCTTTAAAGATTGCTTTGGATATGCTGGATAACTTGCATTTCCGTATGAATTTACGATCAGATTTTCAATATGCGTAAATAGGGAAGCTGGGGATTTTGATAGGGATTGCATGAAATCAATGACAAATTTGGTGAGTATTGACTTTTCAGCAATACTAGGTCTTCTAATCCATGAACACAAGTGTATTTCTATTTATTTAACTCTTCAGTTTTTTCAATGATTTTTGTGTAATTTTCAGTGTACAAGTCTTGTCCTTGTGTTAAATTTATTCTTAATGATTTTATGATTTTGATGGTTTTTAAAATGGTATCATTTTCTTAATGTGGATTTTGAATGGCTCATTGACAGTGTATAAATACATAATTTATTTTTCTATATTAATCTTGCTACCTTGTTTAAAATATTTATTAGCTGTAATATTGATGATGTGTGAGTATTTACGGGCATTTCCTGGAAATTCAATGTATAATATCATGCAATCTGCAAGCAGAAATCATTTTATTTCTTCATTTCAAATGTAAATGTCTTTTATCTCTTTTTCTTTTTAATAATAGCCTTGGCTAAAATGTTTAATACAATGTTCAAAAGAAGTGGCAGAAGCCCACACCCTATTCTTATTTCTGCAAAGAGGGAATTTTACTCAGAAAAGTGGTCCCTAGAAAAGTACTTTTTTTCCCAGAGTCTCACTCTGTTGCCACAGGCTAGTGTGTTGTGGCATCATAGGTAAATCACTGCAACCTCAAACTCATGGGCTCAAGCGATCCTCTTAACCTCAGCCTCCCAAGTAGCTGGGACTACAGATACCTGCCATGACACCCAGCTAGTTTTTGTACTTTTAGTAGAGACAGGGTTTTTTACTCTTGCTGAAGCTGGTATTGAACTCCTCAGCTCACGCCATACACCTGCCCAAGCCTCTCAGAATGCTAGGGATTACAGATGTCAGCCACTGTGCTTGACATAGAAAAGTACTTTGTATATTAAGTTTTATTTTTTTAAACTTGGTGCTGTAATTCACTTTTCACAAATGTACCTTAGGTATTACAAAGTATTTATTAAGGGTTCTAAATTTCACCAATGATTATTAATATTGATACCAAATAGTCTCTAGTTCTATTAATTCTAGGATTTTATAAATAGCATACCTATTTAATCAATTGTTAACCAAATAATTGGTTTGGTGAGCATAATCAAGTCACAAAGCACAGTTTGAATAGAAAGTTCCTTGGAGAAAGATGAGGTATCAATTATTTCTGAATTCCATTGAGCATGGTGGTTCATGCCTATAATCTTAGCACTTTGAAAGGCCGAGGCCAGTGGATTGCCTGAGTTCAGGGGTTTGAGGCCAGCCTGAGCAAGATTGAGACCCTGAGTCTAAAAAAAAAAAAAAAAGCTTATTATTATTATTGCTCAATAAAAAAAAAATAGCTGGGTCTTGTGGTGGGTGCCTGTAGTTCCAGCTATTTGGGAGGCTGAGGCAAGAGGATTGCTTGAACCCAAGAGTTTGAGGTTACTGTGAACTATGATGCTATGATACTCTACTGAGGGTGACAAAGTGAGACTCTGTCTCAAAAAAAAAAAAATTATTTCTGGATTCCTACGACAAGAACAGAATTCAATAAAAATATGCTATGGAATTCTGCACAGGCTCTGAGAGATGCTTGAGGGCAATCCATATTCCTTCCAAATTCCCTTGCACTTCACAACACTTAGCATAGAAGGAAATCACACAATATACACAAGATGATGATAATGACGAGGAGGAGGTGGCTTTGAATGCAATAACAGAAGCTAATCAAAGTGTTTCTTTCCCTAACAGTGGTCAGGATCCCGGTGATCAGCTGCTGTCACTTAGCAGGGATTGGTGGTCAATACATTTTAAACTAAGTCAGAGTCCTGTTGCTTGTAATTGGATCTCTTTGATTTTTAATGAGTATAATTGTTTCAAGGGTCACTGAAGCTACTTTTCTTCTTCCCCCACTATGTAAGTTTAGCTTGGCAGTGAATGGAGTGGAAAGACAAAGGGTTAACCAAGAAAAGAACACTAGTTAGCCCCAAATTCAAAAGCAGCAGTGTTGGGGAGGAAAGGAGGGAAAAACCTCAGCAGAGACGGTGACTAATAATGGCAAACAATTTATTTGCTTCAAAGCTAGTTGCAAAGGGCAAGTAATTGTTTCAAATAGAAAAGCTGTTGAATTATAATTGGGAGCAATTGAAACTCACCGAAATATTGAATAAAACATTAGATATTTTAACCAACGTTATCTTTATAATTATCTTCAGGAGTTAGCAGCAATGCAGACCCTGAGCTGCGATGAGCCTCCCCCAGACCCCGGTGTCATTGGCAGGCACTTCTGCCAAGTTTTCATTAGCAAGAGCCACGGCTAAGTGGATCCCAGGTCCAGCTGGTCATCTCTGCACGGCACCTCCTGAATGCACTACTGGACAAAACCCAGCACAGATTCTGTTTCCACAGACTGGGTGTTATCAAAGTGACAAAAAAAGTGCTCCAGGCTGGGTGGGTGTCCTCAAATGGTAGCCTTTGAGGGCTGTGAGCAGTATTTCCACAAGGCATTACGATGTCGCTCAGCACAGCACCTCCCTGAGCACAGCCTGGGCAGGGGCTATTAAATGCTATTTTCCAGCTGTCACCCTCACCATGTCTGCTGTCACGTCATTTGTCCAACAGATTCTGGCTTTGTGGCACATTCCCCCCCACTCTTCTTGCCCTGCACCCAAAGACAGGCTTTTCCTGTATTCCATCTGCCTGTGACACCAAACTGACAGCCAGAGTGAGATGAAGGCAGGAGGCTTAGGTGGCTGAGACTAGAAAGTCTGAATCAGGCTGAGCGGGGAGACAGCCACAGATGACAAAGAGATGGCCTTGGTAGCATGCTTTCTGTCTCCTCATTATGCCAGGAGGGTGGGTGGCAGGCCTTGTGCCTTATTACTCTGTCTTAGCATTTCTAGGACCTACCCAAGTGCTGTTTGGTAGATGAGTAATACCTGCTTGTTGAGCGGACCTAATGGAAGAGTCGACACAGGATGGGGCTGTGGGTGACAGGTGGGGTTCAGGAGTCACGAAGGGCTGGGTTCTACTCCTACCTATACCCTTGATGTGACAGTGAGGCAGTCCAGTCTGAATATGCTTGAACAGGAACTTAATTGCTCTACACCTGATTGTTACCATCAGGAAAATGGTAATAACAACAGTCCCCAACCTATCCGTACATTAATGTCAGGAAATCACTGAGCAAAGAGCCTGGCACACAGTGAGACAGTGAGCCATAAACCAGAGCCCAGGAAGAGAACTTCCACCTTACACGGCCACATTAGGTTCCCAAAGGACATGTACAGTTGTCAAAGTGCCTCTTTCATGATACACCTAGCCTTGAGCTGGAGGCATAAGCAACTCAGTCTTGGGTAACAACTTTCTATCTGGGGAGAGCTGCGCTAGTCAGGGGAAAGCATTGAGAGCTCCCTTGCACTTCAGCTTCACATTTAAACGAGAGAAAGGCAGAGAAGCCAGTTTCCAAGCACCCTTCCTGGAAGTTCCCATTGCGGCCTTTGTCCTCTGTACATTACCTCTCCAAAGGCAAGAGGAGGGAGAGCAAAGACAGAGGCAAAGAGGCTTTCTCTCCTAAAGTCTGCTATGGTCTGACTACTCACACACTCCCTCCCTCCCATCCCGCCCAAGGCCTCCTGTTCTCCAGACACCACGTCTCTCCATGAGTCCTTCTCCAGCAGGCCAGCTGTGTGGGAAAGATCTGGCCCTTGTCCTGAAGAGGGACCAAAGGAATTCAGAAAGTGGTGGAGATCTGTTTATAATCCCTTAATTCCTCTAATTAAAAGCCCTCGATCCCATTATCACAGCCTAGTGGTACAATTACTGAGGTCACCATTTTTTTATTTAACCTGTAGAATTTTTCTTACCAGACAAGTGGTAAGAAAACCTCCTAGAGGTTAGTGGGTACACGGGGTTGGGGTAAGGAAAGAGCAGGGGATTTGGCCACAGTCTTACCTTGGAGGCCGCCCAAGCTGAGCAGCTTGAGAGAGAAGACTGGGAGGGAGGGCTGGATCAGATGCTGGCTGACCATAAAAGGCGTGACTCTTACTGGAAAAGGGTAAGGTACTCAGAGGGCAGAGTCGAAGCCAGCATATTGAGACTTGATTAGAGATAGAGCACACGCACAAGAGCTGGCATGGGGTCAGCTCAGATGTGGGCCAGATGTGGTCAGAAGCTTGGTAAGTTTGCAGGCTTATGACTGGTCTCTTAGGCTGTATCTGATGGCCCACCCAAAATGTATGGCCATGGTGGAAAGACAGTTACTAACTTAATCTTACAGGGTGATTCCACAAAGGGAGGCCTGGACACCGCACACCCGGCGAGATTATCCACTGAAAAGAAGCCACGTTAGCAGAAGAGAGAACATCAAGGAAAGTGACAACTGTGATCTCAAAAGGAAAACAGAGCTCCACTCACTCACCAGCATTTTAACAGCTTACAGTGTATGGTAGAAAGTGAAAAATCTTGTCTCCATCTCTCTCTTGTTCACTTATTCTCTTGCTCTCTGTTTCTCCAACAAACAGATTTATGACGTCAGTACAATCAGTAGGGTCCTTTCAGCACAGGTAGCCCTTGTTGTAAGCCTCCTCCTTAGCAAGCGAGGATCATGTGATGCAAAGAAGAATAATATCCTCCCTTCAGCCCCCTCTTCTGCCCTACCTCAGAAAAAATGAGAGTTTTCTGTACAGCAACCAGAGTGTGAGCAGGAGCTCTGGAGTGTGGGGGAATTTCTGTGCTTTGAGCACGCTGAGTAAATCCACATTTCTAGGCACAGAAGATCACAAGGAATTGGAAAGTCCCTTGAATAGGGCCATGTGTGTCTCCCTTAAGGAGAAAAGCATGACGTAGGGAACAGCACCCAGTGTACTGCTGCAAGGCAGGTCAGGCCTGGGAGCATCAATTTATCTTAGTTACAGAAAAGTAAGTGTACACCTTTTATTTATTTTTAAGTAAATTCCAGTGAAAGGCTGACACTCACTTGGACTTGAGAAGAAAGGGTCTCTGATTTACCATTGGAATCAGCTTTGTCCTGTGGGCTCTGCTCTTTTTCCCAAGGCATTAAAACACAAGTTGCAACTCACAGCAGTCACCTGAAGACAATACAAAGGCTAAACCCAGCCTGGGCTTACTCTGGAGGGCTGAAATCAGGCTCCAGGACACGCTCATTTGAAACTGTTTACAATAAAAGATAAATTTAATCAAGTGTGCTTTCTCCCTGAGTCCCTCCTCCAGCTAAAAGGCAGCTATAAGTACTTCTGCAAGAGCACACACCATCCAGATGTGGAGTCCCCTCGTAAGTTGCAATGACTGACTCAGCGCACAGCAGAAAATTAGGAAGAGCTGTGAAGTCGCCCCACATACGGGAAAGAATATTTCATGAAGAGGGATGGGGCACTGGAGGTCAGCACAGAGGGAAGGCTCAAGGTCACTGAGAGCCATTGAGTGTTTTGACTTGATTCCTCTGAGAACTCTGCTACCAAGGCACATCATCTCTGATGACACCCTCTGGGCATTGGTTCATTTTGCTGTTTACCACTCTGTAGTCTTGGAAGACATGGAGTAACCTACGTGCCTGCTGTCTTCAAGGATTTGGAACAGATTCAAGTTGAATAATAATTTTGCCAGAGGTCAGACCAGAATCAATGAGCAAGAGCTTCAGGGAGGAGGACTTGTGCTCCTTTGAAGTGACTTGTCCTACAAAGTGTTAAACCAGGAGCCATATTTGCTTAACAAATGTAGGACATTTTTCTTGGGATCTGGGTATAATAGATATTTATATTACTTTGTCATGTCTAACTCTTATTGAGAACACTGGTTAAGAACACTGGTTGCTAAGGTAAAGGTAGATTAATTCGCATGAAGAGCTCAGAATCTTCTGGTGGTGGGGAAGATCCATTAGCTCACAACTGGCTCCTGAGATCTAAAGCAAAGATCTATTGTAGTGGATTATGTACAGAATGGAATTAAGACTCCAAAAATAGAAACAGAGAGTCTACATTGGTGATCAGGGTTGAAGACAAGGTACTCAAAATGTGTGAGGAGGACCATTGCTAGCCGGTTGTGACTATTGTCCAAAGAGCCAGCTTCCTTCAGGAATCCCCCTCGTTTCCTGTAATCAATGTTTCAACACAGGATCATATCTGAAAAGAAGTGAAATGGCACGCACCCTAGACAAAGGAGTGGTTATTATAAGGACGGTGTAGAAGGGCAGAAGGGAGCTGAGTTCGATAGGAAGACCAGAGATATAAAAAACAACATGCTTCCACAGGTCACATTTGTTATCCTCAAGTCCCGCTATAGGTGTGCCCATCACCCAGTGGTGTTCACTGGATCCATCAGGTAGGTTTTTCCCCTCCTCTTCTCCTCCTTCCACTGCATTTTACTTTCCTCTGTGTACAGTGTGCTCATCAGTTAGTTCCAATTTGACAGTGTGTACAAGTGGCATTTTTTTTCCATTCTTGAGATATTTTGCTTAGGAGAATGGTCTTCAGTTCCATCTGGATTGTTGCAAAAAAGTATTAATTCATCTTTTGTTTTTTAATGGCTATGGGTAGTACTCCCTGGTGTACATATACCACCTTTTATTAATTCACTCACCAAATCTTTGCAGCCCCTTAATATTTTTGAAATAAAAACAAGACAAAAAGAATAGCAGCAGCAGAGTGGGCCCCTATTAGGGAAGCCCTCATTCGGTGGGGGGAGCTGAGAGAGACCCTCCTGCCGGAGGACATGAGGCTTTCGTGAAGGAGAGACGCAAGACTGCTGGGGAACATGATGCACGGGTTAGGAACCAAGATATTTTTAAACCATAAAAATGTTAGAACAACTGTGTCAGATTATAAATGCTAACTCATATCGGGCTCTTTCCAGGACTGGCAACACAGTTTGCAGGACCCAGTGACAAATGAACTCAGATGGCCTCTGATCAAAAATTAAGAATGTCCTGAGAGAGACCAAGTGTAGAGAGCCCTCTGCATGGCTGGCCCTTGTTCAGGTACCGTAAAACTCCCCAAAATGTCCCTAGGAAATAACATCTATTATTATCTCTAATTCAAATGAGGCATGTGCCCGAGGGCTGTCAGCCAACAGATGGTGGACCCAGACTGGTGCCCATGCAATCCTTCCTCCAGAGTGGCACTTCGACCCTAACCTGTGCCTGGTGTCCCCAGTAGAAAGGACCACTTAGCCAAAGACAGCATATATGATATAAGAACAGCAGTGATCCCACCCTTAAGAGAATAATCTTCCTGTCCCTGGAAGCATTGAAAGTGAAGCTGGAAAAGCAGCTTCGAGGTGCTGCATCTGCTGGAGAACGGGAGTCCTGCGTTGACTGGAGGAATGGCTGTACCAGTTCAGACTTCACTGTGCAGGAGAATCACGTGGTGAGAGCAGGGGATCTGAATTTTTAACATTTACAGATTCTGGTTTCCTTAGCCAACAGGTCAGGCTTAGAGGACTAGTCACCTTGATGGAAGGTAATTTTCAATGTCTCTTCCAGTGCTATGTTTTTTTATTTGTGTTAATTCTGTGAAATGGTTGTGTGTTGTGAACACCTCTGTGCTCACGCTCTGCCTCATTTCTTTTTCTCTCTTCTTCTCCCTTTGGTCAGGAGCGTGCAGCACATCCCCACCGCCAATCGGGGACTGCCTCTTCACACTTTTTGACCTTGTGCCTTGTCTCAGTTCGGGCCTGCTGTAACACAACGCCACAGAGTGGACAATTTTGACAAGAAACATCAATGTTGCACAGTCCTGAAGCCTGGGAAGATGAGGGCACTGGCAGGCCCAGTGTCTAGCCAGGGCCCTCTGCTGATTTGCAGAGATCCATCTTCTTCTGTCGTCACATGGCTGAGAGGGCAAGAGAGCTGTCTGGAGTCCTTTTATAATGACGGCACTAATATTATCCACAAAGGATCCACTCTCATTGTGCCCCCATTATCTCCCCTAAACATCAACCCCTAAGATTAGCACATTAAAGGCAATACTGCCTGGAGGCGTAGAGTGACCAAGGAAAGACTTGCAACCAATTTTAGACAGAGAGGGTATTTAGACCCCTGCACGGCCCTTGCATCTCCATCTCTGGCCTTTTCTCCTTCACAAAAGGAACCCAGTTCTAACTCTTTGGAAATGCCCTAAACTTTCTCTTTGTTCTTCTATAAAATCTCTGTTACCCTGACTAAATCTTTAGTCAAGAGTCTAGGTTTCCATATGTGTATTTTCACTTCTCAATCCATAAAATAATGGTCTAGATCATCTCTGTGGTCCCTTCCGGCCCTAGTGCAGTATATATTTAAAAATTACTCTCTGTGAGTAACATTGTTCTAGAAATCTCCACTGGTTCCTCACACCACAGCCCTGATGTCCAGAATAAGATCATATGTCCACAGCTAGAAGACTATAAAGACAGAACCTCCCCTGACAGCACTTTCTGGAGTAGTGGGTTCCAATCTCCCGGGTCCACTGTTCAGGGGGCATCCTTGTCCTAAGCTGATGGCAAGCATTTTTTCAATGGAATTACTCCAGTATATGACACATATGAAGCAATCCTCTACTGTATTTCTGTCTGTCACTTACAAGTTGTGGTATGTTTGATATCTCCTGTTTGATTATGACGATTCTAGATACCATATACATCCTAATTCCTCAGTAAAATGCAAGAATGGTAAGAATTCCATAGCATTTGCAAGCTGGTTAAACTGCCAAACTTTTCTTCACCCCTACCCTACTAGTTTCTATCCTCATTGCTATTGTTTTTTCTTCCTATCTTCATCTTTGGGTGATACAATCTAAAGCACATAGTTACTTAGGTGAGTAGTTTCCAAATGCTACCATTCATAAGAATCTTTCAGGGACGTGGTTCTCAAAGTCTGAACCCTAGATGAGCAACACCAGCAGCAGCCAGGGCCTTTTGCTAAGAATGCAGACTTTCGGGCTCATTCCAGACTTCTGAATCAGAAACTGTGCCACAGTCCAGTGATCTGTGCTTCAACAAGCCTTCCAGGTCATTCTGATACAAGCAAGTTTGGGAACCACTGATTTGGGGAAACTGGCTAAAAAGGCACATAGTCAGGCTCCAGTTGGAGATTCTAGTTCAAGGATCCCCAGTCGGCTCAGGGAGCAGGGCCTGAGAGATTGCCATCTCCTCTGCACTCTAAGTAGAAACACTGAATGTCCTTCATTTAGTGTTCTCCCTGTGACCAGGTCTTTCACAGGACATAAATTCAAACTTTCCTCTTCATAAGAATCGAGGACAGTGGACATTTCAGAGGACATTTCAGGTGGCTGTTTTCTTCCTATCTCTTGGTCTACTTTTTATTCAACACTTACCTGCCAGTTTAGAGTTATCTGTGTACACTCTGTCACCCTTCCCAAGTTGTGGATGCCAGGGGGGAGAGAGATCTCATTTTCATCAGCCTTGCATAGGACTAGTGATAGCCAATGTTTGCTTACAGAGAGGATCAATAACTAGTTGAATTTCCTCCATCCACACATCTGGACATTATTAGTTGACTTCAGGGGACAAGATGATCAAGCGAGCCCTATATTAGCTTTCCCAAGAGTAATCTGACAGTGTGACCTTCACAGCAGCCGTGAAGGCAGCATCTATAAACACAGAGTGGAAAGAAAGAGGGAAGGGAATTAGTTTTGCTGATAATTAAGCTCAGAAAGACATGGGCATCAATTATTCAGTTTCCACAAGCCTTCATTAATATAGGCTTCTCAAGTGCAGACAGAATAATAATTCAAGTGAGGACTGGACTCAAGTAGATCTTTGCATGTTCAGGGAAAGAAAAATAAAGCAGTGGCAGGGGAGTGGTCAGCCAGCAGTGGGAAGTTGGTTAAGAAACCTAAAAGTGGGCGGCGCCTGTGGCTCAGTCAGTAAGGCGCCGGCCCCATATACCGAGGGTGGCGGGTTCAAACCCAGCCCCGGCTGAACTGCAACCAAAAAATAGCTGGGCGTTGTGGCGGGCGCCTGTAGTCCCAGCTACTCGGGAGGCTGAGGCAGGAGAATCGCTTAAGCCCAGGAGTTGGAGGTTGCTGTGAGCTGTGTGAGGCCACAGCACTCTACCGAGGGCCATAAAGTGAGACTCTGTCTCTACAAAAAAAAAAAGAAACCTAAAAGTGAAAACCAGACTGCTGGTCACGCAGGGTCCCTGAAAGGCACCAGCTACAGGGACCTCCCCTAATGCTGTGCTTGTGTTTATGCTTCATATATATGTAAACACAGAAAGCAAAAGGTTTCAGATACTTAAGATCCAGAAATCTATAATTTATATACATTTGCCTTTGGTTCAAATTGCTGCACTTAAAAACAGAATTAACATTTTTCTACTGATTCGTACATTTTTAAAAGACAGCTCAATAAGTGAGGTTTCAGTGTGATTTTAGAACCTGAACTACTTAAGTTCAAGTTCATCTCACTCCTTCATTTGGGGGGTTGTCTACTTAAGTCTGGGTTCTCCTGCAATATTTGGCAAGAAGCACATGTAATTCCCTTCCAAATTGAGTTGGGAAGAGTCTGTGATTCCCTTCCAAATCTGGCTGGGTAGGTGACTATACCTTGGGAGAAATTTATAATGGCTGACAATACCAAGTTTTAGTGGAGACCTGTGAAAACGTCACTCGAACATTCTTATGTATTGGTATAAGCACTGAGAAGGAAAATGTAGCAATACCTGCTCTAATCTAATCCGAAATCTGTGCAGATTGAGACTCTGCAATTCCTCCTCCAGCTGATTACCCAGGAGGAACTTCGCACTTGTGTACCTGAGGGAGATGTGAACGTCAAGGTCACTGGGGCATTGATCAAGCAGTAAACCGCAGCCACAACACTGAAGACCTGGGCAGGGGGATGCCGTGTTCCCGTGAAGGAATCCTCCATAGCTGTTAAAAGAATGGACTTGACCTACATAAGGCAAAAACGGGTAGATCTGGAAAATGTAATGTTTGGAGGAAAAAGCAAGTCAAAGAATAATAGTTAACACGGCCTAAGGACCAGTGAGTAACACCTTTAGAGTGCATTAGAAATAATTGAGTAAACAAGTTAGAAAACACAGGGGATGTTGCTTCTGGATGCAGGTGCTGTATGTAGGAGGTAAAAAGGCTGACATACTGCACATCAGATACAAGATAACGCTGGCTGCTGGGAGAGGATGAGAAGGAAGATGGAAAGGAGAATCCTTCTGCAATGCCTGTAACACTTTGTTAAAAAAAAATTAGGCAAAAAATTAAATGAAATTTACTCTTGTTACCTGGTATAGGAAATAATTCCTCAAACTCGGAATGTGATTCAGGCTTCCTGATTGGAAACAGACTATACGTAGGGAAAGCGCCCTCCATGCAGCCAACTTTTCTAGGCTTACTAGTAAAACTTGAGGTCTGTGGTTGGTGACCCCTTGTAGGACTTCACAGAGTTGATGACAGAGCACATTTGCTTTAGGACATAAGGGATATAGCTGGGGGAGAGGTGAAAATGAGAGCGAATTGGGGTGGAAGGGAGTATTTACTGAATGCCTTGTCTAAAAAATTAATTTATAGGATTTAGGGAAAGAAGGCAATTATGTAATTAGAAAATGCATGCAAATACAACCAAAATGCATTACACACACATACACACACCCTCACGCACACGCACACGCACACATACGCACATGACTTCAAACCTAGCAAATGACACCAAGAAAAAAATTGAAAAGAGCAGAAGCAACTTTTGCTTCTACCTTTTGATCCTGGCTAACTGAAGTATCCCAGAGGAGATCAACCCGAACCACACCAGGCTCCCCAGGTTATCCATGGAACATTTGTATCCAAATGTATCCATGGAACATTTGTATCCAAATGTATCCATGGAACATTTCCTGATTTCCCCCAGCCTCTGCTACAGAAGGCCCCAAACCATGCCCGCAGTTGGGATTATGATCTAATCCGAGGCCTGAATCTTGGGGCTCTCAGCAAGAGAGTCCCCTGGGGAATGCGATCTGTTCAATGGGCAGAGTTCAGAGGTCCTCCTCAGAACTTCTCAAGCAGACTCTTAGGGGGAGGGCTGGGAACTCACTTGCCGGACCAGCTTCCCGTGGACTCCAGTGCACACCAAAGCTGGAACCCTCTGCTGCACACAGCCATCGTGAGCCAATGCTGTCAGGCGGTGCAGCCTCCCAGAGAGGACCTGTGATGTCTTGTTAAAGTCACAGCGTAGGCAGGCTGCAGTCACAGTCTCCACAGTCTCGGGATGAATTAATAATGTGTGACATTTCCTTCATCACTTTCATCATGGAGGAGGACAAACCTGGAGCTGCAGATGTGTCCCCATGGATATCCTTGGATTCTTTCCTTAACCAAACAATACCGGACTGAGCAAGGTTCTGAGGACATAAAAGGAACTCTCAGTCAGGGCCACTGAAAGGTAGAAAATGAAATTCTCACTGTGCATGAAGGCCAGTCAGAGGCCAGGCTGGACGGTGCCATCTGTGCAGGACCAGGAGGGTCTCACCTCCTGTGCCCCTTGCAGCCTCCTGGCATTCTCTGAAAGGTTTTCCCTGCACAGCAGTCCCTCTGTTCTGAGCCCTGGGACTCAAGAAGCTACAAAGCGATAAATCAATTATGAAATGGAAACCTCGATTACAGCCTGTCTGCTTAATTGTTTGACAAGTTAATTAATCTCCCAAGCAACTGGGCTCCGCTTCTCCCTGTAAATTGTGGGGAAATAGCTACGGCAGGTCCCTGAGGTCTTGGCAGTACAGTATCAATGAGGCTCCTCGAAAACTACGAATAATAAGCATTTAGTGGGGTCAGTGCCTCACCATAGGAATGAAGAGGTTTGCTCCAGCTCCTGCCTCAAGGCTGTTTTGTCACCAATTATTTTGGTACTAATTAACTGCAATCTGTATTTGTCTGTATATTTATTTGTTTGTTTTTATTTCCCTTCCAAGAGACATATTCCTTTCCTTTCAAATAAGATTCTGTGATGCAAACAGCCAACGTTGCCAGATTGTAAAACACAATGGTGGTGTTAGTCCCTTCTCTCCCAGGACACGGGATCATTACAGCTGCCACGGTAAATTAGGCTGGACCATCCAGGCGATGGAGATGGATATGTGCTACGGGTCTATCCATCTGGCTGGATTAGGTGGCTACTGTTGTCTCAGCCTTGTGACAATGTCACACTGGCCTGTCTTCTATTGCCTTTAGAAATTCCAAATGAAGAGGAAAATTGAGAAAGTCAGGTGTGCCCTGTAGGACCCAAGACTTCCCTCCATCAGACTCACCCAGAGAGCTTGTCTAAAACAAAAATGACTAAATATTATAGATATGTATGTATACACACATATGTGCGTGATCTGTAAATCTATATCTATGTAGATACAGACACATATGGAGTAATACATCACAACTACTTAGAGTTCACCTTAGGAATACAAGGCCAGATCAATATGCTCAGGCCCATCAATGCAACCCACCATTTGAACAGTCTAAAATAATGTAAGCCACATGATCACATCATTTGATGCAGAAAAAGCAAAACGCTGATGATAAAATTCAATGTTCACTCATGATAAAATCTCTATTAGGAATAGAAGGAAAATTCCTCAACCTAATGAAAAGTATCTCCACAAAACCTAATAACTTTCTGCCCTTAATGGTAAAATATTGAATGCTTTTCTTCTTAAGAAGTAGCAAAAGAAAAGAATTTCCCTCTTGCCTCTTACAAAAATTAAAATCCATATGTTCTCCATACTAAGTTCAAACTTGTACTCACATAAAAGAAAAACTCAATTAAATTCAAGAAAGGGGGAGGGGAGGAGGAGGTTTGGTAAGTTCCCACCTACCTGGTACAATGTACAGGTAAATGGCACACATCCTGGGTGAAGGTCGCAACTACAACTTGGACTTTACCTTACAAACACAAACAAGGTAACCTAATTGTATGTACCCCCATATTAATCTGAAATAAATAAATAAAAATTAAAAAAGAAAAGAATGTCCAAATTCACCCCTTCTCTTCAACATAGTACCGCAATTTATAGCCAATGCAATATAGAAAATAATAAAGTAAAATGCCTACAGGTTGGAAAGGAAGAAATAAAACTGTGCCTATTTGAACATTATGTTATTGTCTATGTAGAAAATGCCAAGAGGTCTCAAAAAGATAATTCTTAGAACTAATAAGTAAGCTTACCAAGGATGTAGGGTCAACAAACAAAAATCAATTATCATTCTATGAGCTAGGTGTGGTGGCTCAGACCTGTAATCCTAGCTCTCAGGGAGACCAAGGTGGGAGATCTCTTGGGCTCAGGAGTTGGAGACCAGCCTGAGCAAAAGTGAGACCCTGTCTCTACTAAAAATAGAAAAATCAGCTGGACGTTATGGTAGCTGCCTGTAGTCCTGGGAGGCTAAGGCTAGATGATCGCCCAAACCTATATTTGAGAATATTATAAGGGTGTGATGATATCACAGCACTCCAATATTATGAGGGTATCATCACAGCTATGATGATATCACAACACTCTACCCAGGGTGACAGAGTAAGACTCTGTCTTAAAGAATTAAATAAATGAATTTTAAAAGTCATGGTTCTATGTACTAGACAATTATTAAAATACATTTGGAAACTAAAGTAAACTCAACAGCAAGCAAGGAGGTAGTGGGGGCAGGAAAGGAGGAGTAAAGTCACACCTTACAGATACAAGGCACACTACCCAGGTGCTGCCTCTTACAACTTTGACTCAAACTGTACAAAAGCAATTTATGTAACCAAAACATTTGTACCCTCATAATAATATTCTGAAACAATAAAAAAAAAAACTTGGAAAAGTAACACAGTTACAAAAAGTAAACATAATCTTGTTATGCAATACTTAAAAAAAGTCAAATAAAACATATACAAGCTCTATATCATGAAAACTACAAAACAATGACAAAAATTTCTACATAAACAGGGAGACGTTTATGTTTATGAAAAATGCTATGTTTATTTATTGGAAGACTCAAACTAGTGAGAATATTAATTCATTGCAAATAAATCTATAGGTTTAATGCAATCTCTGTTAAAATCCTAGCAAGGTATTTTTGTAGTTATAGAAAAGATGATTTTAAAGTTTATGTGGAAGGCAGAGAAACTGTTACAGTAAAACAATTCTGAAAAACAGTGATAAAGTTGGTGAAATCACATCATCCCATTTTAATACTCCCTGTAAAGCCAAAGTAATCGAGGGGGTGCCATATTGGTGAAAGGATAGTCACAAAGTCAAACAGAACATAGGACACAGCGCTAGATACACACAAATGTCACTGATTTATTTTTGGAAAAGGTGCAAAAGCTTGTCAATGGGGGAAATAATAGTTTGTTGTTCTTGTTCTGTGTTTTTCTTTTTTTTAGAAAATGCAATTGTAACAATTAGGCATCAGATGCAAAAAGATTTCTTTTTAATGGACTTCAACTCCATGCTTTAAACGGAGCAAATGACTAAATGCAAAACATAAAAGTATAAAATTTTCAGAGGAAACATCAGAGAAAACCTTCACGACCTGAGGTTAGGCAAAAAGTTCCTAGATGTGACACCCAATGCATGATTCATAAAAGGAAAAGAAAAAGGAAAGTTAGTCTTCATCAACATTTTAAAAACCTTGCTCTGTGAAAGACACTATTAAGAGAATGAGAAGACAGCCACAGGCTGGGAGAAAATATGTTCAAGTCACGTATTAGACAGAGGGCTTGCCTCTAGAATACAGAAGGCCAGTCTAAGTGAAAACTCAGTCTAAGCATATATCTTTTTAAATAGATAAGAGACATAAACAAGGACTTCACCAAAGATTATTTAAAGATGATATAAGAATATGTTCAACATCTTTAACCATTAAGAAAATGCCGGTGAGAAAAAAAAGAAAATGCCGGTGAGGCTGGCATTCTTCCTCTCTTTCTTTGGGATGCCATGCCATTCTGTCTCCTTTTTCCCCATCCCCCCATCTTCTCTTCTTTCACTACCTGCCCTCTGCTCCCTTCTCTCCATCTTTCCCATCTCTTTTCCCCACTCTCTTCCCTTTCTCTACTAGAAAATAAACTTATACTCAAAAAAAGAAAATGCCAATTAAAAACATGATCAAATTCCCCTGCACACCTATTAGAATTGCTAACACAGAAAAATAATACCAAATGTTGATGAGGACAGGGAGCAACTGAAACTCATACTTTGCTAGGGTGAATGGAAAATGGTCCAATCACTCTGAAAATCTGTTTATTGGTAAGTCTAACATGTACACTTACCATATGATTCTAGGGGAAAGAAAGCTTGTATTCAGATGCACAAAATTTTGTCCAAGATGTCTACAGTAGCTTTATTCATAATCATCCAAAATTGGAAACAATCTGAATTTCCTTCAATGAATGAATGTTTAAACAAAATGTAATACACCCACGCAATGGAATACTACTTCACGATAAAAAGGAAAACAACCATTGGTATGTGGATCGCCCTCAAAGACTAAGTGTAAAAAGCCAGTCTTAAAAGGCTATGTGTGTAGACATGGTGTTTAAAAACAGTGGTTTCCAGGGCTGAAGCTGGGGGAATGTGTGAGTACAAAGAGTTTTACCGAAATCTATGTATATGTTACAATTTTTAGAATGTATACAAAAAGCCCATTTCACTATATGGCAATTTACAACTAATTTCTTTTTTAATAAATATATGTAGGAAATAGGAGGCGAAGTAAAAGATGAGTCAAAAAGAGGAAAGAACTATAAGTACAATGTCTTGGGTTTCTTCTTGGCCAATGTTGGAAAACCGATGACTTTGACTCAGTTCTCAGCACCTGACCTGGCACCCGAGTGTGGAAACACAGCTTCTGCTCAACTTCTCACTTTGGAGAGGCACCTTGATCAGGAACTTAAGATCAGCCATGCAAAGACTGGCTTTTGGGCTTCACATAGCTTCTGTTCTGGTGTAATTATTTGTCCCATCCAAAACTCATGTTGAAATTTGGTCCCCAGTGGGAAGGTATTGGGTGGCGGGGTCTTTAAGAGGTCTTGGGTCATGAGGTCTCTGCTGTCATAAATGAGTAAATCCATTCATGGACTAACGGATTAATGGGTTGATGGGCTAATGAATCAATGGTTTATTGGGGAACTGGGGCTGGTGGCTTTCTGAGAAGAGGAAAAATGACTTGAGCTAGCACTCAGAATGCATTTCCCCAGGGCCATCAGCAGAGCGTCCTCACCACCAAGAAGTTTCTCAGCAGATAAGCCCTCTCAACCTTGCACTTCCCACCCTCCAGACTGTAAGAAATAGTTTCTTTTTTTCTTTTTTTCTTTTTTTTTTTTTAAATGAATTACCCTTGGTATTCTGTTAGAAACAACAGAAAATGGACTAAGATGGCTTCCAACCCTCATTGTCCATGGGTCCCCAAGGTTCACCTTACTTATTTTTCTGTCTATAAATTCAATTCTGAATCAAGTTCTAGAGCAGTGGCTATCAGCCCTAGTGGAAAAGTAGAATGGCAGGTGATTTTTAAAAATATCCATTTTCTCTGGGGCATTGTGTCTTGGACTAAGCCATTGGCATCCTTATTTGGTAAGCCTTCCCCATAAATCCTCATGTGAAAACCACTAGGAAACTATAAGGTGATCTAGGTTGCTTCTGCAAGGTTTGTGGCCAATCAACTTCACTGCTCCTCTGAAGTGCTGCTGTAAGTGATGATTCCCTAGTTCGGTTCTAGGCTTGCCTGAGGCAAGGGGCCTGGATCTAGGGACTGCAGGAGGCATGGTTTCACAGTGCTTTATGGGGGTCTGTCGGGGAGGCTCCTCTATGATTTTACCTGTGAAGTACCTAGAAGTTCATTCTGAAGATATGCAGTGGAAAGAAAAGACGTATTTCCAATAACTGAACATTACTTTATGACCTGGTACTCTCCACATGCTTTTATTCACTGCCTCCTTACAACATCCCTATAAGAAAATGGCAAGCATCAAATCAAGCACTTGGCCCAGGGCCCGGCCTACACTTTGCGAGTGAAAGCGATGAGACTAAGATTTGAACAACTAATAGTCTTAATCACTTCTCAATTCTGAATCCAGCAAAAGTAGCTCAGCATTTAGAATTACGTGAATTTGGGGTCATGTTGTCTTTCTATTAATAGCCCTGACTAAGTATATGATTATGGGAAATTAAATTTAATCTCTCAGAGCTTCAGTTTCCTAATCTGAGAAAATGGGGATAATATCTGTCATGTAGAAAAAAAAATAAATGAATGAATTACATGATAGAAATGCCAATCAATAATTGCTTTCCATTCCTCCCTCATCTTCTAAGGTATGATGCTGACTTCCTGAAGGTCGGGACAGTTCATTCTGATGTTTCAAAGTGGAGTGTGATGCTTTGCTACGTTACTCTGTAATCCCCAGGGTTTTACTGTATTATGTTTTTTGCTAGGAGACCAGAATCTCTCTCTTTCTCCTTCTTTTCTTCTCTGATGCTCATTCACAGCTTTTTCCAAAGACACATTTGTTCTTACCTTCAATTTTGTTTTAGACAACATGCACTTCTCTCTGAGCTGTGCCCAGCATGCACATCAGCTCTCTGTCCCCTATGTCCATGCCACATTTGTATTTACATGCAAAGCTTTGCCTTCCCCAAGACCAGTTTTCTACCTCCCACCCACCTCCCTTCCCCAATCAGAGGATGGCCCCAGTTCCCATCTGCACACGGCTTTGTCAAATAGCCTCCTGGAAATCTGTCATCTTCAGTTAGTGGGGATAATGGGATTATTCTATCTGTGTAATAATAACATGTTCAATTTAAAGAAAAAAACTCTGAAACTACTTAAAAGCTGCTGTTTGGCACTGATATATTATGTCAGTAATGAATAATCACTAAAGATATTATTCTGGATGCAGTTACCATGCAGTGATGTGAATAAAATGCTTTAGATGGGAAATTGTATTTCAAGTAAATATATGCACTGGTAGAAATGTATTACCACCCATTAATATGTATTAATTCAGAACCAAATGCCAACTGGGGTTCGCCTACACGGGTTTGAATGGCAGGCAGCGATTTGGAAGTGGGAGGAAATAGGTTTGGATTTGGTCAAATAGACTGAGAAATGATGGTGGGGGCGATGGTTCATGATTCAGAAATGAGCAGATGAGAGGACTATCCCATCAGCAAAGCAGGCATGAGGAGGTCCCACCCACACCTCAGCAGAGACTTCACCTTTGACTCAGGACTGATAGCTATTGATATTTCTGAAGCAGTGGTTCTTTTTCTATCTCCCACGATCTCCAACTTTAAGTATTCTTTTCAAAAGAAAGGAAAAAAGAAGACTAAAGTTTTTGCTAAGGTAAATGCCTCTGCATCTTATTTTACTAACTGCTGCTTTTTTTTTTTTTTTTTTTGAGGTGCACAACAGGGGCAACTGTCATGTTATCATCATCACTATGAGCTTGCCCAAATCTGGAGTCTACAACGATTCCCTCACTCTCATAAGTCTCCAGACTCAAATAGCAAAGGTGACATCCCCTTTTTTTTTTTTTTTTGAGACAGAGTTTCACTTTTTTGCCCTCAGGAGAGTATCATGGTGTCACCACTCACAGCAACCTCAGACTCCTGAGCTCCAGTGATTCTCTTGTTGCAGCCGCCCAAGTAGCTGGGACTACAGGTGCTTGCCACAACACCTGCCTATTTTAGAGATGGGATCTCGCTCTGGCTCAGGCTGGTCTCTAACTCATGAGCTTGGGTGATCCACCCACCTTGGCCTCCCAGAATGCTAGGACATCCCATTCTTAAATGTCATATCCTGGGATCCTTTCATTCTCCTCTATTGAAGGTGACCCACAGAACTCCAAAGATATGGGCGTTTTAAGGTTCAGAGGAAATTTCACAGGCATGCATTTGCCACCTATTTTGAGTGCTTTCATTTTAAAAGGTACAGTTTTAAACCCTCTTTCACTGAAAGGCACCATGCACAAAATACTAATTTGGAGCATGCATAATCAATAAAAAACTAGTATCCAAAATATATAAAGAATAGCCAATAAATCCACATAAAGCAAGATAGGAAACCAAGAGAAAACTGAAAAACCTAGGCAAAGACTCTCATAAAAAGATAAACTCCAAAGGCCAATTAAAAAAATTAAGATTAGAAAATGACAAATAGAGGTGGAGAAAGATGGCAGCCGAGCAACAGCTTCCTTGCATCTGGGCACCGTGAGTCTGGAGAGATAGGACTCCAGGCATCTTTGGTTGGTGGGATCTGCCTATCATCACCCCTGAGAGGATACAGGGAGTCAGCGAGAGACTTCTGGACACGAAGAGGAGGACTAAAACAGTGGAAAACCGTCCACAGGCACGAGAACTTAAAGAGCAAGAGGAAGTGAAAGGAAAATTAGGGCAAGGAAACAGATAAAAGAAATCACTCATGAGGAAGAATCAGCAGAAAACTCCAGGCAACATGAAGAACCAGTCCAGAACAACCCTGCCAAGGGACCCTGAGGTAGCTACTGCAGAGGATTCCACCTATACAGAAATGTTAGGAATGACAGAAAGGGAATTTAGAATACACATGTTGAAAACAATGAAAGAAATGATGGAAACAATGAAGGAAACTGCTAATAAAGTGGAAAATAACCAAAAGGAAATTCAAAAACAGAATCAAATAAGAGATGAACGACATGAAAAATATAAAAAGGACATAGCAGAGCTGAAGGAAATGAAACAGTCAATTAGGGAACTTAAAGATGCAATGGAAAGTATCAGCAACAGATTAGACCATGCAGAAGAAAGAATTTCAGAGGTAGAAGACAAAGTTTTTGAGATAACTCAGATAGTAAAAGAGGCAGAAAAGAAGAGAGAGAAAGCAGAACGTTCACTGTCAGAATTATGGGACTTTATGAAGCGTTCCAACATGCCAGTTATAGGAATTCCAGAAGGGGAAGAAGAATGCCCCAGAGGAATGGAAGCCATACTAGAGAATATTATAAAAGAAAATTTCCCAAATATCACCAAAGATTCTGACACACTGCTTTCAGAGGGATATCGGACCCCAGGTCGCCTCAACTCTAACTGAGCTTCTCCAAGACACATTGTGATGAACCTGTCCAAAGTCAAGACAAAAGAAAAGATTCTGCAAGCTGCCAGGAGTAAGCGCCAGTTGACCTACAGGGGCAAATCCATCAGAGTGACCGCAGACTTCTCTAATGAAACTTTCCAAGCAAGAAGACAATGGTCATCTACCTTTAATCTACTTAAACAGAACAATTTCCAGCCCAGAATTCTGTACCCTGCTAAGCTAAGCTTCAAAATTGACTGAGAAATCAAATCACTTACGGATATTCAAACATTGAGGAAATTTGCCACAACAAGACCAGCTCTACAGGAAATACTTCAACCTGCTCTGCACACTGACCACCACAATGGATCAGCAGCAAAGTAAGAACTCAGAAATTAAAGGACAGAACCTAACCTCCACACTGATGCAACAGATAAAACTAAGCAATGGACTCTCACAAAATAAGACGAATAGAATACTACCACACTTATCAATTATCTCAATAAATGTTAATGGCTTGAATTCCCCACTGAAGAGACATAGATTGGTTGACTAGATTAAAAAACACAAGCCAACCATTTGCTGTCTGCAAGAAACACACCTGGCTTCAAAAGACAAATTAAAGCTCCGAGTCAAGGGTTGGAAGACAATTTTTCAGGCAAATGGAATTCAGAAGAAAAGAGGAGTTGCAATCTTATTTTCAGATACATGTGGATTTAAAGCAACTAAAGTCAAAAAAGACAAAGATGGCCACTTTATATTGGTCAAGGGGAAAATACAACAAGAAGACATTTCAATTCTAAATATTTATGCACCAATTTAAATGCTCCCAGATTCTTGAAACAGACCTTACTCAGTCTGAGCAATATGATAGCTGATAATAACAGGGGACCTTAACACTCCTCTTACAGAGCTGGACAGATCCTCTAAACAGAAATTAAACAAGGATATAAGAGACTTAAAGGAGACCCTAGAATAACTGTGCTTGATAGACGCATATAGAACACTCCACCCCAAAGATAAAGAATATACATCCTTCTCATCACCCCATGGAACATTCTCCAAAATTGATCATATCTTGGGACACAAAACAAATATCAACAGAATCAAAAGAATTGAAATTTTACCTTGTATCTTCTCAGACCATAAGGCACTAAAGGTGGAACTCAACTCTAACAAAAATGCTCAACCCCACCCAAAGGCATGGAAATTAAACAATCTTCTGTTGAATAACAGATGGGTGCAGGAAAACTAAAACAGGAAATCATTAACTTCCTTGAGCATAACAACAATGAAGACACAAGCTACCAAAACCTGTGGGATACTGCAAAAGCAGTTGTGAGAGGAAAATTCATTGCTTTAGATACCTACATTCGAAAAACAGAAAGAGAGCACATCAACAATCTCACAAGAGATCTTATGGAATTGGAAAAAGAAGAACAATCTAAGCCTAAACTCAGTAGAAGAAAAGAGATATCCAAAATTAAATCAGAGATCAATGAAAATGAAAACAAAAGAATCATTCAGGAAATTAATGAAACAAGCAGTTGGTTTTTCGAAAAAATAAATGAAATAGATAAACCATTGGCCAGACTAACGAGGAATAGAAAAGTAAAATCTCTAGTAACCTCAATCAGAAATGATAAAGCGGAAATAACAACTGATCCCACAGAGATACAAGAGATCATCTCTGAATACTACCAGAAACTCTATGCCCAGAAATTTGACAATGTGAAAGAAATGGATCAATATTTGGAATCACACCCTCTCCCTAGACTTAGCCAGGAAGAAATAGAGCTCCTGAACAGACCAATTTCAAGCACTGAGATCAAAGAAACGATAAAAAATCTTCCAACCAAAAAATGCCCTGGTCCAGATGGCTTCACTCCGGAATTCTATCAAACCTTCAAGGAAGAGCTTATTCCTGTACTGCAGAAATTATTCTAAAAAATTGAGGAAGAAGGAATCTTCCCCAACACATTCTATGAAGCAAACATCACCCTGATACCAAAACCAGGAAAAGACCCAAACAAAAAGGAGAATTTCAGACCAATCTCACTCATGAATATAGATGCAAAAATTCTCAACAAAATCCTAGCCAATAGATTACAGCTTACCATCAAAAAAGTCATTCATCATGATCAAGTAGGCTTCATCCCAGGGATGCAAGGCTGGTTTAACATACGCAAGTCTATAAACGTTATCCACCATATTAACAGAGGCAAAAATAAAGATCACATGATCCTCTCAATAGATGCAGAAAAAGCATTTGATAAAATCCAGCATCCTTTTCTAATTAGAACACTGAAGAGTATAGGCATAGGTGGCACATTTCTTTTTTTTTTTTTTTTTTTTTTTTAGATTTGTGTCAAAAGCATTATTTATATTGTTTAGACACAGTGTGAAAACACAATGGGTTATACACAAGCTGGAGCATGTTGCTATTTCACCTGCCACTACATTTTTTTTTTTATTAAATCATAACTGTATACATTGATATGATCATGGGGCATCATACACTCGCTTCATAAACCATCTGACACATTTTTCTCACAGTGGTTAACATAGCCTTTCCGGCGTTATCTCAATTACTGTGCCAAAGCATTTACATTCTACATTTACCAAGTTTCACAAATACCCCTGTAAGATGCACCACAGGTGTGATCCCACCGATCCCTCTCCCTCTACCCACCCACGCCCCTTTCCCACTTCCCCCTATTGTTAAGTTGTAGCTGGGTTATAGCTTTCATGTGAGAGTCCCAAATTAGTTTCATAGTAGGGCTGTGTACATTGGGTACTTTTTCTTCCATTCTTGGGATACTTTACTAAGAAGAATATGTTCCAGCTCCATCCATGTAAACATGAAAGAGGTAAAGTCTCCATCTTTCTTTAAGGCTGCATAGTATTCCATGGTATACATATACCACAATTTATTAATCCATTCGTGGATCAATGGGCACTTGGGCTTTTTCCATGACTTAGCTATTATGAATTGGGCTGCAATAAACATTCTGGTACAAATATCTTTGTTATGTTGTGATTTTTGGTCTTCTGGGTATATGCCCAGCAGAGGAATTACAGGATTGAATGGCACAGCCAATATTT
This sequence comes from Nycticebus coucang, assembly GCF_027406575.1. NCBI lineage: Eukaryota > Metazoa > Chordata > Mammalia > Primates > Lorisidae > Nycticebus > Nycticebus coucang. Next base: position 120,512,271 of record NC_069781.1, on the reverse strand, counting down.
TACTGAATGAAGTAAAACTGAAAGCTTTTCCTCTTAGAACTGGAACCAGACAAGGTTGTCCTCTGTCACCTTTACTATTCAACATAGTGCTGGAAGTTCTAGCCAATACAATTAGGCAAGACAAGGAAATAAAGGGAATCCAAATGGGAGCAGAGGAGGTCAAACTCTCCCTCTTTGCTGACAACATGATCTTATACTTAGAGAACCCCAAAGACTCAACCACAAGACTCCTAGCAGTCATCAAAAAATACAGTAATGTTTCAGGATATAAAATCAATGTCCACAAGTCAGTAGCCTTTGTGTACACCAATAACAGTCAAGATGAGAAGCTAATTAAGGACACAACTCCCTTCACCATAGTTTCAAAGAAAATGAAATACCTAGGAATATACCTAACGGAGGAGGTGAAGGACCTCTATAAAAAAAACTATGAAATCCTCAGAAAGGAAATAGCAGAGGATATTAACAAATGGAAGAACATACCATGCTCATGGATGGGAAGAATCAACATTGTTAAAATGTCTATACTTCCCAAAGCAATCTACCTATTCAATGCCATTCCTATCAAAATACCAACATCGTACTTTCAAGATTTGGAAAAAATGATTCCGCGTTTTGTATGGAACTGGAAAAAAACCCGTATAGCTAAGGCAGTTCTCTGTTAACAAAAATAAAGCTGGGGGCATCAGCATTCCAGATTTTAGTCTGTACTACAAAGCGATAGTGCTCATGGTACTGGCACAAAAACAGAGACATAGACACTTGGAATAGAATTGAAAACCAAGAAATGAAACTAACATTTTACAACCACCTAATCTTTGATAAACCAAACAAGAACATACCTTGGGGGAAAGACTCCCTATTCAATAAATGGTGTTGGGAGAACTGGATGTCTACATGTAAAAGACTGAAACTGGACCCACACCTTTCCCCACTGACAAAAATTGATTCAAGATGGATAAAGGACTTAAATTTAAGGCATGAAACAATAAAAATCCTCCAAGAAAGCATAGGAAAAACACTGGAAGATATTGGCCTGGGGAAAGACTTCATGAAGAATACGCCATGGCAATTACAACAACAACATAAATAAACAAATGGGACTTCATTAAACTGAAAAGCTTCTGTACAGCTAAGGAGACAATAACCAAAGCAAAGAGACAACCTACACAATGGGAAAGGATATTTGCATATTTTCAATCAGACAAAAGCTTGATAACTAGGATCTATAGAGAACTCAAATTATCCACATGAAAAAAGCGAACAATCCCCCATATATCAATGGGCAAGAGACATGAATAGAACTTTCTCTAAAGACGACAGACGAATGGCTAACAAACACATGAAAAAATGTTCATCATCTCTATAGATTAGAGAAATGCAAATCAAAACAACCCTGAGATATCATCTAACCCCAGTGAGAATGGCCCACATCACAAAATCTCAAAACTGCAGATGCTGGCGTGGATGTGGAGAGAAGGGAACACTTTGACACTGCTGGTGGGACTGCAAACTCGTACAACCTTTCTGGAAGGAAGTATGGAGAAACCTCAAAGCACTCAAGCTAGACCTCCCATTTGATCCTGCAATCCCATTACTGGGCATCTACCCAGAAGGAAAGAAATCCTTTTATCATAAGGACACTTGTACTAGACTGTTTATTGCAGCTCAATTTACAATCGCCAAAATGTGGAAACAGCCTAAATGCCCACCAACCCAGGAATGGATTAACAAGCTGTGGTATATGTATACCATGGAATACTATTCAGCCATTAAAGAAAATGGAGACTTTACATCCTTCGTATTAACCTGGATGGACGTGGAAGACATTATTCTTAGTAAAGCATCACAAGAATGGAGAAGCATGAATCCTATGTTCTCAATTTTGATATGAGGACAATTAATGACAATTAAGGTTATGGGGGGGAAGCAGAAAGAGGGACGGAGGGAGGTGGGTGGGGCCTTGGTGTGTGTCACACTTTATGGGTGCAAGACATGATTGCAAGAGGGACTTTACCTAACAATTGCAATCAGTGTAACCTGGCTTATTGTACCCTCAATGAATCCCCAAAAATAAAAAAATAAATAAATAAATAAAAATAGAAAAATCAGCCCAACATTGTGGCAGGTACCTGTAGTTTCAGCTATTTTGTAGGCTGAGGCAGGGGATTGCTCGAACCAAGAGTTTGAGGTTGCTGTGAGCTGTGGCTTAACGGCACTCTACTGAGGGCGACAAAGTGAGACTGTGTCTCAAAAATAAATAAATAAATAAATAAAGCATAAAAAAAGAAGAAGAAAAAGAAAATGACAAATAAAGCCACAACAAAATAGCTTCATACATTCATCTGAAGACAAAGAAATACTTTTTAATCCATTAATAGGTGGGTCAGGTAAAAATGTAGAGCAAGAGAAATGCTCATGCACTTCTACTGGGAGTATGAGTTTGTGAAATCGCTTTTGAAAACAGTTTCCCATTACTTCCTAAAGTTGAGGTCATACATGCCCTATGATATAGCAATTCTACTCTTAGGCATATACGCTAGAAAAATGCACGCATGTGTGCCCCAAAGCAAAAGAAAACATCACTGCAACTTCACAATAATGAAGAAAATCAAGACTAGGAGAAAGAGGACGGGATAAGAGCCTCAGCCCCTTGGATTTTAGTGTTTTTGGTTAGCATTTGACATGGGGTGTTCATGCATCTTTGAATTTGGGGAGAGGCTCCAATATCATTCAGGGATGACCTCAGAATCTAAGAAGTGGGCCCCATGCACAGTCCACAATGGTCCAGTGTTGTGTGCCCACAATGGGTATCATGCAACATCCCATGGTGAGGGCGAGTATGTCATAAAGGAAAGGTTACAGCATGGCCCCCTGGCATCAATTTGTGGCTAGTTCATTGTGTCTCTTGGGGTATGCAGACATAGGGGGAGCAGGTCAGTGACATTGGAAGCATGTGGCATTCACATGAAAATTCCTAGCATGCGAGTTAATTATGAATGACCTCTTTAACATTTGAAAGTTCAACATTTAGGCCTTTGGTACTCAAGCAAGGTGACGGGAGCCAATGAAGTTTCTATTGAATTTTATCCTCACACACAACCACTGGATAAGAGGTCAAAGGAATCTTTTCCTTTTATTAGTCTGAATTCCTTGGTACAACTTAGATTTTCTTATTCTATCTGTCCTCAGGTATGCCTGAACCTCAAAGTACTTTACAGTTCTTATAAAGAGTGTATTGGTTTTGCTACTCTTAAAACCCAGCCACTCGTAGAATGAAATATACACAGATGGTACAGCAGTCCTGTGTCATTAGTACAAAGCAGATAGAATGAAGAAATGTCTTTGTTGGGCTGAAGCCAGAGCAAGCCTGCTAAGAAGATAAGATCAATGTGGTTCAGGATACACAGTCTCTTTCAGAGGGAAAATAATCATTTGTTGTTTGGTTAACTAGAAATATTCTTGTGGCCTGGGAAACTCAGGGTGAAGAAAGGGAGCTGTGTTGTAGGGGTGGGTGAGGAACACTAGTGGCTGTAGCTAAGCTAACCTGTGTCACAAATGAATATGAGGTATAAGAAGAGGTGGCTCTAATGCTGAGGCAGGTTAACCCCAAATGGAATAGTAGATCACAACAACAGTAACAGGTGACATGCAGCATTATGTATAATACCAAGTATGAATCTAAGCTGTTTACATGAAATAATTCATTTAAATCTCACAAAAAGCATTTGATGCAGATACTATCATTGTGCTTGTTTTATGAGAACACCAAGCTCAAGAGTGGGGAAGAAATTTGCTCACTATTATGTAGCTAATACTGGTGGCACCAAGCTTCAAACCATGGTAATGTGTCTTAAGAGTCACCACCCTAAGTCAAGTTTGTCTGGCAATTATGGGCTCAGGAAATCAAGAGTCTTTGGGGGACATTATCACATCATGTCAGTGTGCTTGAAAATTTTCTCCCTAGTGTTCCAGTGCTGACTGTGTTACTTACAAAGTTGTGGCCTTGGATAATTTCTCTGAGCCCTAGTTTTCTCATGGCAAATCTGAGGCAGAAAAAAAATGAGTAGACCTGGAAAGGCAGATGCCTCCTTTCAGTGCAGAATTGCTGCCAAGAAGTGGCTGCCCAGCGGGGATGACATTTTCCAGCCTGCCTTGCATCTAGTTGGCATCACATGACTGACTCTGGCCAGGGGAATAAAAGCAGAAGTGATCTCTGTCACTTGCAGGCCAAAAGGTGTTAAGTATCTGTATGTCTTCCCCATATTCTCTTCTTCTTTGGACATTTTGGAGGCTATGTGGTTGCAAATATGATAGTGTCCTGAGATTAAAGACGGCTGAATCCTGAGTTACTATCTAGAAGACATTCAGGAGAACAACTCTGGTCCATGAGTATTCACTTTGCATGAGAAATAAATTAATATTTATTATGTTAAACCCCTGAAAGTTGAGATTTGTTGGGTATGACACTTAGGCCTACCAGGATATTTTGAAATTTAAAAATGAAAATATATGAAGGTCTGATAATTAAGTTCATGAACTCATCCTAGAAAAAGTGCTACAAGATTGGGCATGGTAGCTCATGCCTATAATCCTAGCACTCTGGGAGGCTGAGGTGGGTAGATCCCTTGAACTCAAGGAATTCAAGACTAGCCTGAGCAAGAGCAAGACCTTGTCTCTACTAAAAAAAAAAATTAGAAAAATCTAGCCAGGTGTTGTGGTGGTGCCTATAGTCTCAGTAACCCAGGTGGCTAAGGCAAAATGAACTCTTGAGCCCAAGAGTTTGAGATTGCTGTGAGCTATGACACCATAGCACTCAACTCAGGGAGACAGAGTTTCACTTTGTCTCCAAAGAAAAAAAGAGAAAAAAAGAAACAGAAAAAGTGCTACATACCTCATTGCTGACTATCACTATGGTCATGTTCAAAGGACTATCCTTGGGAAGCTATATACTAATGCCACCACCTACTCCACTCTTCAAGGCAATTTTGGAGCTCTTTTTCTGGAATGATCATCAGAACAGTCATTGTGCAATTAATTTCACAAACTTGCAACCATGAGCTTACATTGCAAAGAACTTGGTAAGGTTTCATAACCTTGGTATATCAGTGTCTCTCCTCTGTGTTAGGGTCACCATCTGACGGTGTCTTGCTGAATGGAGTTCATTGTAGGGTGTTATTGTGTGCCATGCGACAATAGCTCTAATAGCCATTCCAGAAAGAGAGTTCTAAAGTTGCTTTGAAGGATGGACTAGGTGCTGGTATTGGTGAGCAGCTTCTCAAGGGGAGTACTTTGAAGGTGACCATAGTGATACTCAGCAGTGAAGTATGTAGCACTTTTTTCTAGGATTTGTTCACAGACTTAATTGTCAGATCATCTTGTATGGAAGACACCTATTCAGTGCCTGACAGTCAGTAGTTCTTCAATCATTGTTAGTTCTCTCTTCTTCCTCCTGCTATTTCAATATACAATATAGTCTGTATTGTATTAGGTACATGAAGATTTCCTTGCATGAATCTTCCCTCACCACCTTGGATACCAGCACAGTCTCGGTATGACAGAAGCCAATATGCCCTTAAGATGCTGGGCATTAGGCAGTTGGCTATGTCCACAGGCCCTATTGCTCCTACTGAGTCTGTTTCCAGGATCCTAGAATTAACTTCATTGTTTCTGTGAGCCACTTCCAAAAGATTCCTATATTATCTTTTGGCTTTGATCTTAGGGATGAAGATGACATGAAGAAGGCTGAAAATAGTCACCCTTTCTTAAAAGATAATCCCTACTCTCTGTTGCTTGCATTTTCACCACTAGAAAATTAGTTCTTCCATCCTCTAAAGCTCTGAATCTTTCAATATCAGAAGTAGATTCAGCAGTTTATACTTTTAGATATAACAATGATTTTTCCTTGGCGGTGGCGCCTTCAAAAGAATCACTAACATAATGAGCTGCAGCAACAAGAATTCATCAAGAATGACCTTACATAGACCATAACATCTGACTAGTCTTCCTGTGTACTACTGATGAACTTTATGAATTGCCTCCACTGGTGCTAGTCTGACACTATGATCACTAAAAGTTAGAATCTCTTGGTGTGCCCCTTCCAATATTTCAGACCTTGTTTCTGCTTCTGACTAGAGTGGCCCCTTAGAGTATCTTCTGAAATTTAGGAGTTAACTAGTCACATAAATGATGTGCATTATTTATATACTGCAATATATCAAGTTACCACACACTTAGCCATGTTAAAGAAAAAACACAAACACACACACTCATTAATTACCTCCTAATTTCTGTGAGTCAGAAGATTTGTCACAGATTAGTTGAGTTCACTACTTTAGGTTTCTCATAAGTCTTCCATCAAGGTGTTTGCTAGGGCTGGGGTCTCCTCTGAAGGCTCAACTAGGGAAGGATCTGCTCTCAAGCCAGTGATATCATTTTTGGCAAGATTTAATTTGCTGTGGACTATTGGGTTGAGGGCTTCAATTCTTAGCTGGCTGTTGGGTAGATGTACCCACCTATTTCTTGCTATGGGGTTCTCCCCAACATGGCAACTTGCCTTATTAGAGTCAATAAGAGAGAGAATGCAAATATTCCTAATACCCATTTCCCATCTTGCTGTCTTAGTACTCTATTTCAAACATAATTCAGATCATATAATTTTCCTGCTCCCTGCTTAAAACCCTCTAATGTCTTCCCATTGCATTTGGGGAAGGGGAAATTCCAAATTATTTACCAGGGAAACATGCTGTAGGCCTTGACTAGCTCTCTGATTTTAATTATATTACTAGGCTTTGCTACACTGGCCTTTCTTCCCTTCCTCTAATGTACCAAGCATATTTCAGGCCCGGGGTTCTTGCATATGTGGGCCACTTTGTCTGGGATGTTCTGCTTCAGAGTTTATGCTGTACACAAAGGTTTTTTATTTTATATCCTTTGACTCAAATATTGCCTGCTTAGTGAGTTCTTCATCACGCAATCTAAATTAGCATCCTCAAATTCATCACTTTCTATCATGTCATCTGGTTTTATTTTCTCCTTGGCATTTATCAATTTAGAAATTATCTTGATAGAGCATTTTTTTTTATTATCTATCTCCTTTCACCAAGATGGAAAAGAGACTGGCCATGTAGTCTCTATCATGGATAGAGACTGGCCAACTTGCTCACTATTTTTGTAGTTTACTATTTGTTTAATGGATATCTGCATATTTGGATATTTGTGGATGGATGTTTGTTCTTGATTATATCCAGAAGGCCATGAGATAGAAGCCTTACAAACCTTTTAGGGACCATGTGGTAAAACAGGGTACATTTCTGAGTCATTGGGAGACCCACCAAACCTTGGGGAACGGCCTCTTTATATCTGCCTCCCCAAGGCCATTCTTAATACCAGGACCCTCATAAAAGGAACGTTATGCATGGCAAGATTTGAAGAGCCTTTTGCCCTTAAATTTGTATGTTCCAGAGAATTCTGGGGAAAAAAAGACAGCATGGGAAAAGAGCAACAGGTTGGCAGTAGAAATTAGAAGCTGAGAACAGTGCATGAGTCCCAAGAACCCCACTCCTGGGGACTAGATGATCCAGGAGGAGACACCATCTGCTCAACAGACTACGGCTGAGTGAGATCAGGAAGAAACCTACCAGAAGTGCAGAGCTGAGCAGACCAGACAGAGGCTCAGAGCAGGTGGAGGGCCAGCAGGGAAGACTTGGCTGAGGCCAAGAGAGGTGCATTCAGAATAAAGAGGAAGCCTTGGTATCATCACAACTCATTGTAGTTGTCAATTACCCTGGAACTTCAGGTGACAGGAAAGAAGATGCTGATTGAGATGTCTTCTCCTTGCTATTTCTCTGTGCAAGGGAGAGAAAGCAGGTGGTCTGGTGTCATGTGAATGGGACCATGAAAGCGATTAAGTAAAGACCAAATTGAACCCTCTCCGGCCATCCACTAAAAGCAGTGTGATCATTTTAAGATGCAGGAAGCATCTTTAAATGAGGGGAATAATACTGAACAAAAAGTCGAGACCAGCACAACATTTGACCGTTTCTAATGACTAGCTACGAGTATTTGGTGTACCACTGTCCTTCTCTGAGCCTTAGTTTCACTATCTGTCAAATAAGGGAAGAGGATGATAATAAGTCTCACACATTAAACTGTCTCCAAGAATCATGCTGGTAATGCAGATGGGCAAAGTGGAACTGGGACAGGGTGAGGAAGTGGAGCCCTGAGGAAAGGACATCCTGTTTAACAGAAACTCCTTATAAAAATAAATAGATGAGTAAATAAATGACAAATACTCTGAGTACCAAATAAATGTACTTGCCAGCTACTGGTTTGCAACTTCTGAGAGAGAGAGAGCCTCTGAGACCTCTTGCCAGTTCTCCTATAATGTTGTGGTTCTACTAGTTTTATTTGCTCCTAAAAGAAATGTGAGTGTGGTGCATCCCCTTGATTCTAAGAGGAGATGAGTCCATTTCAATCAAAGTAAAAATGGAAGAGTCACCACCTGCACGTCTGTGCATTTAGGAGCAGCCTTTGATTTTGTTCTCCTAGAGTTGTGCCTGAGCCCTGGGGGAAAGTGGAACCAGGCCTTGGGTGTGTCCCAGATGCCCTTCATGACTGTCCTTTCTCTCCTGCCATTTACCTACATCTGCCCACTGCAGTTGCCCGCCCGGCACAGCCCAGTCTTCCATGCCTCTATTCAATTCTTCTGTTTATTCTATATAGGAGAAGCAAGGAAAGAACCAAAGCCAGCACCAGCTGGTAGGGCTTCTATAAGCCTTAGGAAAAAGCAAGTCCTCTGGGCAGACACAATACCCCAGGGACATGGGCTCTCCTTGGCTGATACGTTGGTGCAGCACGAACCAACAGTCCAGCACAGCAGCCTGAAGGGAGAGAGACCTGAGGGAGATGATGGAGGGCAGTGGGGGATGCAGGGTAGGGCCTCATCCCTGATACCAGATTCCTGTAACTCTGGACAGGACTAGGGATGGAAAAAGTCAAAATGACCAGGCAATGGGAAGCCACAGTGTCAGCTCTGCTTGCATGAGCACCCTATTGTCTGCATCAATGATTCAGCGAAGATTCTTAACAGGTAATGGATGCTCTTTTTGGAAATATTTTCTGGAAGAGCTGGAGGTGGGTCCTACATCTCCCTAGGACAACATCTGGCTCTGCTTCACAATCAACATGGCAGGTGATAGTAACCTTTCCCCGCTTGCTTGTGAGCTCAACTAAAAGACCCACAGTTTTCCCTAAAGAGCAGTGAATTTGCCCTTTGGCAGGTCTTGAATTCATGCGATCAGTCCTTCCTCCTCTCCCAGAATGACTCTGACTTCTGCCTGGAATTCCTAAGTGTGTATTTTGTAAAAGTGCCACTTCAACACCCCATTCCTTAGAGCACTTCTTAAATGTGCTCTGCACCCTCCCTACCTGCAGAAGCCCAGAAATACTAAATCCTTTGCTCTGGAACGCTCAGCCAGCTCATGAATATCACAAAGACACACGCGAGCATCTCTTCAATCCAGTCCCCAGCAAGTTGATACTCGGTGCACGTTCACAAAGAAAAGGCCAGTAATTGGTTTTGCTGGGGGAACAACCTCAGAGATAAATGTCCTGTGTACAATCATTTACCTTCCCTGGGCGTGTGTGTGTTTCTGTCTTGGGTACAGGTTCCTCTCATTGCTCACTCCCTGCACCCAGAATGCCACGGCGGTGACGGAGGGGCTGTCAGAACTGTCAGCAGGCAGTGTTTGGAAAAGGTGTATCATTTGGAGGAGAGAGGGTTGCTTTGCTGGCTCAAGCAGACAGGCACATGGCTCCCAAATCAATTTGCTCTCCTTTGCACAGCCTTCTTTATAGTTATTATGCCAAACTAAGAAAGTTTTAAAAAGAAAATCTATTTGGCAATTCCGTGTGAATTTGCATCCGACAGGAGGTACATGTGAGGGGAAAGAGCCCCATGAGAGCTACACCCTCCCGCACTGAAGAAGGAAATCTGGCAGCTTCTCTCCAGCAGAAGGACGCTGTGCTCTCCCCTCCACTCTCTGGTCCCTAGGGACCTCCCTTATTTGTCCTCTCCCCACACTCTCCTCATGCACCCCTGCCACAGCTCCACCAAGCTGCTGCCACTCTGCAATGCACCCTCCAACCTCAGCACCGTGCAAGTGTTCTTTCCTCTGCCCACAGTGCCCTGCCTAGCTGGGTTGCCCTCCTGACCCCACTCACCTGTTCTCATGTGTAGTGGTGTCCCTGCTCTAGAAGCCTTCTTTGACCTCTGTCAGCCTCTGTTTCTTCATTTCCCTGTGTACCCAGAGCCCCTGTGGACACTGATCTCAGGGCCTCCCACACCGCAGGGCTGCATGTGCCAGGCACTTCCCTGCCTTCCCATCTAGGGCCGGTGAGTTCCTCAGGATAAGGTGTTGATCTATGTGCCTCTCCACACCTTTTAGATAGTCTGTGAACACGATGTCCACTTATCCCCAAATACCACTAAGCCGTGGTTCTGACTTCTTGAAATTGGGAGGGGGAAGGAGAGCTTCATGCTTATCACCTGAATAGACTTTTACTGATTGACATTGTTCCCAAAGGGTAGGAGAGAGAGGGGGTTTTGTTTAGATTTGGATACTCCTGGGTTTTCATTCCAGCTCCATCCCTTCCTAGCTCTGTGGCTTTAATTAAGGTATTCAGCTTTTCCAGACTTCAGTTTTCCGATCAGTGAAATGTTCATAATGACAGCTTCTATCATTGCCTGAATTAGAGATGGCACATGAAGGGCTGTACAACATAGTAGGGGCAACAGATGCTAGATATTAGTATCATTTTGCTTGTAACATTTTGTATCCTTTCAAATCTGTTGTACAGATAAAATCCTGTTTAAACCAACTGTTATAAGAAAAATCTCTCTGTACAAAAAGTTCTGATCGCTAGCAGCAATTCATTAAGTCCAACCAATACAAAGAACAATTTAGAACAAAAAAAATCCCCAAATACCAGGGTATGGAGAGTCCAGAAAGTATATTTTAAAATTTATTGATTTTTATTTAGTCCCACCCCTTTGATAAAGTATACAGATAAAATATTACCTAATTATTTTGGTTCCTTCCACAGATCACTTAGCTCTGGGCTCGAAAGCCATGAGTGATCAGTATCATTTGAGGTGGCTTGTTGACTGACACACGTCACTTGCACATAGTGACATTTAGACCATTTCCTCTTATGAATCTTACAAATTCAAGTAGGTTACTCTATGGGTGATTTTGTTAAAGCTAATAGCTATCAAAATGGTGTTGTAGTATCAATCACACTCTTTACCCCTTTCTCAGGGTCTTTCTCAGCCTTTCTCATAACAACAAAGAGGCCTTATGAGTTATTTTCCCTCTCCCTCCACTCTATTCTAGTTTGCAAGTCAAATTCCAGCCTTTCCTGAGACCCACCTATAACCAAGCACCTTCTACATTAAGATTTTCATGCAGACATGGGATTCCCAGGAATGGAATTCGCCTTCTCAACCCAATTTAAGGGGAGTGCCCTCACATTTTACCCATGTTGATTGATTCATTAATTTATTTATAATGCTTATAGGACACCCCCAAGGGATCTGTCTCAGGTTCTGGGTAAGGAATGAGGGCAAAATACAGAGAGTCCTCAGACTAGGTCCCTGACTTCAAGAAGTCAGTGAATCTAGATGTTAAGCGAGTGCACACATAACCAAACCACCAAAAGGTATGTGCAGTGCCATGGTAGGTCTAAGTAGAAATGCTGCCCCTAAAATACATGAAGTCAAGTCTGAAAGTCAGCCTGACAGAAGAGAATAGCAGGACCTAGGTTTCAATTCCTAGCCTGACATTGAACTGGCTGTGTGATTCAGGGAAGGTTGTCCTCCTCTCTGAGTCTCTGCCTCCTGCTCTATAAAACGAGGTTACCAATGCTCACTGGCATGGATGCCATGAGGTTGAAGGGCTTAGCTTGTAGGAAGTCTAATACATACTCATATGAAGAGCATCTTTCCAAACCCAGCTCCCTGCTAAGAAGTGTGTGTGGGTGTGCATGTCCACGCACCTGTTTGGTGGGCACGTGTTCACGCCTCATTTATTTGCTGCCTCTTCTCTTATTGACCCATCTCTAGTTATCTCACTCTGATTTCCTAATGGCAACACTAACAGAAGATCAGAGTGGCCTGTGCCCACAGACGCTTACCCAGAGGAGAAATCTCTCCTTTGGATATGTTAGAACTTGCAAAAGTACCGTGTGTCGAGCCAGCTGTGTAAATTCTGAAACATCCACTAAAGATTTCTTGTCTACAGTTGCCAATTTTTTTCATCAAAACAGAGAAAAAAATGAAGGATCTGTCTCAACAAATAACCTTACCAACTTCTATCACCTGTTATTTCAAACACAGATGCATTTACTTATTAGTGTTTCCTCTAATGCATCAGCCTCTGGGTTTTACTCACTTATTCAACTGGTACTTATCACATAACCAGTGTGCACTGGGGTTAGTGCTGGTTCCCATCGTGCAGCGGTCTCCTTTCCTGGGCGATGTGGAAAAACAAGTTCTCTGGAGTTGTGCACGCATGGATGTGCCTGTGTGAGAGTGTGTGTGTTTGTAGGCATGCGTCTACGTGGGTGTGAGTGCATATGCCTGTACGCGTGTGTGCACAGGCACGCATGTATTAACATATACACAAATGTGCATGTGAGCACAGGCACATGCATATATCCTATAGGTGTTCATGTGTATTCCCGTGTCTGCACATGTGTACATATGTATATGGATATATGAATAAATGTTTTAGTTTTTTCTCAATGGTTCAATCCTTTCCTTTTAATGAGAAATTTCTTTTGGTGTTCGGCATGGAAATTATCTTATTGGGAAGATGAATTTCACCAAGGGATGTTCTGCTATTTACTTGTAGGACATGATATAGTCTTCTCATTTTCTTTTCTTTACATAGAGAAAGTCAGGAAAGAAATCATAATTCCTGTTACTGTCTCAGAATTCCACACATGCCTGGTCCCTCACCAATGAGAACCTTGCGGATCAGGCACTCAGCAAATATTTGCCAAATTGAAGGACATCGAGTCTCTGCCCTGTATTCAGTGATCCTGTAAAACATGTACTGTCCACCTTGCCAGGTGTAGTCTGGGCCATGGCTTTGGCCTCAGGAGTGCTGTGCACACAGCCTGCAACAGGTGCCTGAGACTTGGCAAATCCACAGCCCCTATAATTCCAAGGCTGACCCATTGGTTTATTCTAGAAATGACCCATCAAGCTGAGATGCACTGCCCTTGTCACCTTTGCACACAGCCTGGCGGCATTGCTCTGACAAGACACAGGCTAGCATTCTCCCTGGGTGACCTTCCACTGACGGGGGGGAGAAGTGAAAGGCTCCTCAGCACAGAAATGACAAGTAGCATCACCTGGGGTGACCCTGATGCAGAATCAGGGAGAGGGAACTGAAGGGCCCCAGATACTGCTTCTGAGGGTGCTGCTCCTGGAGGAAATTAAAGGAAGAGAAGAGGAAATGAAGCTGGACACAGGGTTACCAGAAGGCCGAGTGAAGACAGCAACCATCCCCAGGGAATGCAATTCTTATGGGAGGCAGTGCATCGGGAAGAGCTCCAGTGTGGCTTTTCCACTGGGGCAGGGGCCAGCGGGGAGCATGGAGTCCAGGGGCGTCACTGCTGTTCTCAGGGGCACGGCCTCAGACTCACGGTAGAGCCTTACGGAATCTAGTCTCCTCTGACTGTGGTGTGGAGAATTATTACACCACTTCACAAAATTGTAAATTCTGTTTACCAAGACAGTATATGTTTAAAAAATAGCAACAATAAATAACAACAAAAGCCTACCATGTAATAGAAGTATACACACTATTCTTTTGAGTCCATTCCATCTGGGTATCATCATAGGCATTAAATGGGCTTCCTGCTGCTCCACCCTCTGCAGGAGCCTCCCCTGCAGAAATGCAAGTGTGTTGGAAGCTGCCTTGTTCCCCTGGGGTGCAGCTGTTCCCAAGGATATGGGCACCAAAAGGGCAGAGTTTCAGTTGTGCTGATGGCCATACTGTTACCTCCAGTGTCACTTTGTGCAAATGGCTTAAATTTTCTGAGCTTATATTTCATCATCCACACAGTGGGAATAATACTGCATAGATCTGTAGTCAGGAAGAGCTAAGAAAAGTGAATACAAAGGCAAACCCACCATTACACCCTGGGAAAGCCAGGAAAGGAGAACGAGAGAAAGATGAACCCAGCACCTTGAACACAATAAGGCTGCACAGCATTGCCTACTCGGGTAATAATTGTAAATAATTATGCTACTGCTACTTATTATTATCACCATTAATAAAGTGAGCTTCTTGTAAGCAGGCAGTGTCCTCTCTCCAGGGGAGCCTCTCGATCCTCGAGAATCCTCAGCACGTAGCCAGCTGCGTGATGCTCCTGCATTTTCATCCCACCAGAAAATCTCAGAGACATCCTCATGTCTGGAGGCTGCTCTCACCTCTCTCACTTAGGAAAACTGTGAACCCATGTGACTATGCTTATCACAGACACGACACAGTTGCAGTGATGGGTGACAGGTTTTAATTTCCTGCCGCCATCCTTCTGGAAATGCAAACCCCTCCAGCTCCGTGAAAAGCAGACCATGTACAGCTACTGCGGGTGGAAGCAGGGCCTGAGGATGGAGTGAGAGCCCGGCCCCGGCCCTCCTCCTGGAGTGCCCCGCGTGCCCAGCACTGGCCCCGGCACTGCTCGTGGGGCCCGTGGAGCCCTTCAGACGTGCTGTCTGCCCTTGAATTGTTTTCAGTTTCCATAAAATATTTAGGAGATGATCTCAGACAGCATATCATCACGTGCTGTTTCCTGGAATTCAGAGAATTGTGGGGAGAATAGTAAGAAGGGGCAGCCTGGATGTGAGTTGGCAGGAAGCAGAGGAAAGAAAGGGCGGCAGGAGAAGAGGCTACACGCGTCTCTGTCCAGAGCAAAGCTCAGCACGGCAGTTGGGAGCCGGAGCAGGTGCTTGTTTCCTAGAGAGAAAAATACTCAGCTTTGTGACTGGCAGTGCAGAGCCTCAGAAGGCAGAGTGAAATGATTAGATTTGTTAATTCCTACTAATTCTCAATTTATTTTTACCAAATCTTTCTCTTGTCTCATTGCCACCCGAAACCAGGCTTTCCTTCTCTGGCTCCCATTTCCCCCACTTATCTAATGTTGCCTGTTGGATGTCAACAATGGTTTTGCGGATGCAAGTAGTGATGGACGAACTACTGTCACTCGGCCTCAGACGTGTCAGCCTGCTGCCTGCAGCCTGTCCCCGGCTGATACGGCAGTGGCCCCTCTCGATGGGAGAGCAGCTCCTTCCTTCACTCACAACAGCGTCTAGAATGCTCCTGGCATTCCATCAATATTTCCGACAACTAATTACATTGTAAGTTTTGATGTTTTATTCCTGGGGAGCCGAATATTTTTCATGCTGAGTGGGAAAAATATACCCCAGAGCAGGCTAGAGAGTCAATTGGAGAAAAGGTAAAATGAAAAACAAAGGAAAAGCAACTCCTACTCTTCCCTCCTGGCTCTGTCTCTCTGCCATGTTCTGTCATCTCCCACCTTGCTGTCACTCTCTCTGGTCCTGTCTTGGGTTCTCTATGTCTCTAGCTCCTTTTTCCTCGTGAGGAAACCCCTTAATGATGCCCAGTCACCTGTGACATCACAGCCATGAGCTCCCCACCAGCAAATTACATCCAGGCCCCCTCACTACCCCTGATATTAGAAGCGGCTCCAACAGCCTTCATGTGGATAATGACCAGGCAGGCTAGCTCAGGTCCCTTCGCCCTGCTGAGTTAACCGCATGTCTAGAGGACTCCGTGACAGCGGAGAATGCAGTGCTGTAGCCAGGAGCCACACCGGTAGCATGTGGGCTGCAGAGTCTTACTCTCCCTGCAGGAGGCTTCAGACCCTCTGGCTTTTATGCAGCACATCCCCACGGAGCAAACATCAGAATCAATCTAGACCTAGATCGGGAAAGCAGATCAGGAAATGTAGCAAACAGGGGGCTGTCTGCGTCTTGGCTAAGGCAGCATTAGTCATTATTCATTAAAAACCATCATCTTGGTCACCCAGAGGATGAAACAGAGAGAATCCAGAGGTGAGCAAGCCATAGATCCTGCCCGCAAGGCAGGTAGGTCCTGCAGGATGCGAGAACCGTAGAAAAGAAGCAACTATAGTTGTAGGCCTATTTGGGTCTGTGTTCACACATGTTGCAGCGATTTGAAAAGTTGAGCCATGATTTCAAGTTGTTTTGTCCACTTATTAGACACACAGGTGGATACTAGTTCTGTCCTAGAAGAAATGTTTGCAGTCCCAGCAGAGCAAGATGGCGGCCGAGTAACAGCTTCCTTGCATCTGGGCACCGTGAGTCTGGGGAGATAGGACTCCAGGCATTTCTGGCTGCTGGGATCTGCCTATCATCACCCCTGTGAGGATACAGGGAGTCAGCGAGAGACTTCTGGACCCCAAGAGGAGGACTAAAACAGTGGAAAAACGGCAAGTAGTCGCGTGTGTTCAATCTGTCTAAACCCGCCCGCAACTGTAAGTTCAGTAGCAGCGAGACTGCAAACCGGAAAGGCATTACCTGTGAACCGTTTTGGTGTCTTTGGACTTGGCACTCAGTTAAACTGCCTTGGGGAGAAATTTGGCCGTTGTCTAGGGCCCCAGTCTGAGCCGCTGAGCCAGACGGAGCTAATAGTGTTTGGCTGTGGGTCACAGGGAGCCCTTGTGAGCGATCTTCCCCGACAAGCTCCGCCCTCAGGGTCACAGAGCTAGAACCGGGTGGGAGCTGGTAACCCAGCAACCGAGTAGCCTAAGGGTGGGGTCTGAGCCGCCTTGCAGCCCTAACCCTCAGAGGCAGAGTGAGACTGGTTTTGGCACACTGGGTGAGTGGATAGCCACTTCAGCAGCGAGTCCAGCGACAAGCACTTTCCTGGGAAAGCTCCTGCTCAGCAAGTTTACAAGTTCAAAGTGCTTTTAAGCGGGCTGAAGAGAGATTTAGGGTGTCTACCTGCTGGGGTTTGAGAAATCAGCAGCCTCCAGTCGTATCAGAACTGTGATTAACATCTCATACCCCAGAAGACAACGTGTTGCCCAGACAATATTCAATAACGTATACATACTGCTTTGTTTTTGGTTGTGCTTTTTTTTTTTTTTTTTGGTTTGGTTGTTTTTTTTGTTTATTTTGATGTTGTTGGTGTTGTTTTGTTTTTTAATTTCAACCTTTTCCATACAGATCCTTTTTCTTTCTCAATTTTTCTAGTTTAATTATAATTTCCCATTGCTGCCTTTTTCAATAACTAGAACTTCATTTTTGCTACTGTTTCTACCGCTATTATTTGGTTTTTCACCCAATTTTATCCCATAAAGGTTTCTGTTTGCTTGTTTTGGTTTGATCCATAGCATTTTTGTCTTTCCTCTCTACTTGGTGGAGGTGGGGTACTGTGTCTGATCAGGTTAGCAAAGAGCTGCTGACCTCAAGGGAACCACCCAACTGGGCACCTCCAGAAGGTGGGGTTTTTTTAAGGATGTGTCAAAGTACCCTAGTGTACACCTATATGGCTCTGTCTCACTCTTTCTGTGCCTCTCTTCTTTTTGTCAATATTCCTTTTACCCACCCCCTCTCCTTTCTCTATTTTTCTTTTTTTTTTTCTTATCACTCAATCCTCGTTTCTTTCATCCCTTTTTTGCTCTTCAACCTTCTCACACTTCTGGTCCTGTAACCCTTAGTCCACAGGCACAAAAACTTAAAGAGCAAGAGGAAGTGAAAGGAAAATTAGGGCAAGGAAACAGATAAAAGAAATCACTCATGAGGAAGAATCAGGAGAAAACTCCAGGCAACATGAAGAACCACTCCAGAACAACCCCGCCAAGGGACCATGAGGTAGCTACTGCAGATGATTCCACCTATAAAGAAATGTTAGGAATGACAGAAAGGGAATTTAGAATACACATGTTAAAAACAATAAAAGAAATGATGGAAACAATGAAGGAAACTGCTAATAAAGTGGAAAATAACCAAAAGGAAATCCAAAAACAGAATCAAATCAGAGATGAACGATATGAAGAATATAAAAAGGATATAGCAGAGCTGAAGGAAATGAAACAGTCAATCAGGGAACTTAAAGATGCAATGGAAAGTATCAGCAACAGGTTACACCATGCAGAAGAAAGAATTTCAGATGTAGAAGACAAAATTCTTGAGATAACTCAGATAGTAAAAGAGGCAGAAAAGAAGAGAGAGAAAGCAAAACGTTCACTGTCAGAATTATGGGACTTTATGAAGCGTTCCAACATGCGAGTTATAGGAATTCCAGAAGGGGAAGAAGAATGCCCCCAGAGGAATGGAAGCCATACTAGAGAATATTATAAATGAAAATTTCCCAAATATCACCAAAGATTCTGACACACTGCTTTCAGAGGGCTATCGGACCCCAGGTCGCCTCAACTCTATCTGAGCTTCTCCAAGACACATTGTGATGAACCTGTCCAAAGTCAAGACCAAAGAAAAGATTCTGCAAGCTGCCAGGAGTAAGCGCCAGTTGACCAACAGAGGCAAATCCATCAGATTGACCGCAGACTTCTCTAATGAAACTTTCCAAGCAAGAAGACAATGGTCATCTACCTTTAATCTACTTAAACAGAACAATTTCCAGCCCAGAATTCTGTACCCTGCTAAGCTAAGCTTCAAAATTGACGGAGAAATCAAATCATTTACGGATATACAAACATTGAGGAAATTCGCCACAACAAGATCAGCTCTACAGGAAATACTTCAACCTGTTCTGCACACTGACCACCACAATGGATCAGCAGCAAAGTAAAAACTCAGAAATCAAAGGACAGAACCTAACCTCCACAATGATGCAAAAGATAAAACTAAGCAATGGACTCTCACAAAATAAGACGAATAGAATACTACCACACTTATCAATTACCTCAATAAATGTTAATGGCTTGAATTCCCCACTGAAGAGACATAGATTGGTTGACTGGATTAAAAAACACAAGCCATCCATTTGCTGTCTGCAAGAAACACACCTGGCTTTCAAAGACAAATTAAAGCTCCAAGTCAAGGGTTGGAAGACAATTTTTCAGGCAAATGGAATTGAGAAGAAAAGAGGAGTTGCAATCTTATTTTCAGATACATGTGGATTAAAAGCAACTAAAGTCAAAAAAGACAAAGATGGTCACTTTACATTGGTCAAGGGAAAAATACAACAAGAAGATGTTTCAATTCTAAATATTTATGCACCCAATTTAAATGCTCCCAGATTCTTGAAACAGACCTTACTCAGTCTGAGCAATATGATATCTGATAATAGCATAATAACAGGGGACTTTAACAATCCTCTTACAGAGCTGGACAGATCCTCTAAACAGAAATGAAACAAAGATATAAGAGATTTAAATGAGACCCTAGAACAACTATGCTTGATAGACGCATATAGAACACTCCATCCCAAAGATAAAGAATATACATTCTTCTCATCACCCCATGGAACATTCTCCAAAATTGATCATATCCTTGGACACAAAACAAATATCAACAGAATCAAAAGAATTGAAATTTTACCTTGTATCTTCTCAGACCATAAGGCACTAAAGGTGGAACTCAACTCTAACAAAAATGCTCAACCCCACCCAAAGGCATGGAAATTAAACAATCTTCTGTTGAATAACAGATGGGTGCAGGAAAACTAAAACAGGAAATCATTAACTTCCTTGAGCATAACAACAATGAAGACACAAGCTACCAAAACCTGTGGGATACTGCAAAAGCAGTTGTGAGAGGAAAATTCATCGCTTTAGATGCCTACATTCGAAAAACAGAAAGAGAGCACATCAACAATCTCACGGAATTGGAAAAAGAAGAACAATCTAAGCCTAAACTCAGTAGAAGAAAAGAAATATCCAAAATCAAATCAGAGATCAATGAAATTGAAAACAAAAGAATCATTCAGGAAATTAATGAAACAAGCAGTTGGTTTTTTGAAAAAATAAATGAAATAGATAAACCATTGGCCAGACTAACGAGGAATAGAAAAGTAAAATCTCTAGTAACCTCAATCAGAATTGATAAAGGGGAAATAACAACTGATCCCACAGAGATACAAGAGATCATCTCTGAATACTACCAGAAACTCTATGCCCAGAATTTTGACAACGTGAAAGAAATGGATCAATATTTGGAATCACACCCTCAGCCAGGAAGAAATAGAGCTCCTGAACAGACCAATTTCAAGCACTGAGATCAAAGAAATGATAAAAAATCTTCCAACCAAATAATGCCCTGGTCCAGATGGCTTCACTCCAGAATTCTATCAAACCTTCAAGGAAGAGCTTATTCCTGTACTGCACAAATTATTCCAAAAAATTGA
Organism: Nycticebus coucang; assembly: GCF_027406575.1. Classification (NCBI taxonomy): domain Eukaryota; kingdom Metazoa; phylum Chordata; class Mammalia; order Primates; family Lorisidae; genus Nycticebus; species Nycticebus coucang. The sequence goes on along the minus strand of NC_069781.1, from coordinate 120,491,842 downwards.
GGAAGAAGGAATCTTCCCCAATACATTCTATGAAGCAAACATCACCCTGATACCAAAACCAGGAAAAGACCCAAACAAAAAGGAGAATTTCAGACCAATCTCACTCATGAATATAGATGCAAAAATTCTCAACAAAATCCTAGCCAATAGATTACAGCTTACCATCAAAAAAGTCATTCATCATGATCAAGTAGGCTTCATCCCAGGGATGCAAGGCTGGTTTAACATATGCAAGTCCATAAACATTATCCACCATATTAACAGAGGCAAAAATAAAGATCACATGATCCTCTCAATAGATGCAGAAAAAGCATTTGATAAAATCCAGCATCCTTTTCTAATTAGAACACTGAAGAGTATAGGCATAGGTGGCACATTTCTAAAACTGATTGAAGCTATCTATGACAAACCCACAGCCAATATTTTACTGAATGGAGTAAAACTGAAAGCTTTTCCTCTTAGAACTGGAACCAGACAAGGTTGTCCTCTGTCACCTTTACCATTCAACGTAGTGCTGGAAGTTCTAGCCAAAACAATTAGGCAAGACAAGGAAATAAAGGGAATCCAAATGGGAGCAGAGGAGGTCAAACTCTCCCTCTTTGCTGACGACATGATCTTATACTTAGAGAACCCCAAAGACTCAACCACAAGACTCCTAGAAGTCATCAAAAATACAGTAATGTTTCAGGATATAAAATCAAAATCCACAAGTCAGTAGCCTTTGTATACACCAATAACAGTCAAGATGAGAAGCCAATTAAGGACACAACTCCCTTCACCATAGTTTCAAGAAAATGAAATACCTAGGAATATACCTAACGAAGGAGGTTAAAGACCTCTATAAAGAAAACTATGAAATCCTCAGAAAGGAAATAGCAGAGGATATTAACAAATGGAAGAACATACCATGCTGATGGACAGGAAGAATCAACATTGTTAAAATGTCTATACTTCCCAAAGCGATCTACCTATTCAATGCCATTCCTATCAAAATACCAACATCGTACTTTCAAGATTTGGAAAAAATGATTCTGCGTTTTGTATGGAACCAGAAAAAACCCCGTATAGCTAAGGTAGTTCTTAGTAATAAAAATAAAGCTGGGGGCATCAGCATACCAGATTTTAGTCTGTACTACAAAGCCATAGTGCTCAAGACAGCATTGTATTGGCACAAAAAGAGAGACATAGACACTTGGAATCGAATTGAAAACCAAGAAATGAAACTAACATCTTACAACCACCTAATCTTCAATAAACCAAAGAAGAATGTACCTTGGGGGAAAGACTCCCTATTCAATAAATGGTGTTGGGAGAACTGGATGTCTACATATAAAAGACTGAAACTGGACCCACACCTTACACCACTCACAAAAATTGATTCAAGATGGATAAAGGACTTAAATTTAAGGCATGAAACAATAAAAATCCTCAAAGAAAGCCTAGGAAAAACACTGGAAGATATTGGCCTGGGGAAAGACTTCATGAAGAAGACTGCCATGGCAATTGCAACAACAACAAAAATAAACAAATGGGACTTCATTAAACTGAAAAGCTTCTGTACAGCTAAGGAGACAATAACCAAAGCAAAGAGACAACCTACACAATGGGAAAGGATATTTGCATATTTTCAATCAGACAAAAGCTTGATAACTAGGATCTATAGAGAACTCAAATTAATCCACATGAGAAAAGCCAACAATCCCATATATCAATGGGCAAGAGACGTGAATAGAACTTTCTCTAAAGACGACAGATGAATGGCTAACAAACACATGAAAAAATGTTCATCATCTCTATAGATTAGAGAAATGCAAATCAAAACAACCCTGAGATATCATCTAACCCCAGTGAGAATGGCCCACATCACAAAATGTCAAAACTGCAGATGCTGGCGTGGATGTGGAGAGAAGGGAACACTTTTACACTGCTGGTGGGACTGCAAACTCCTACAACCTTTCTGGAAGGAAGTATGGAGAAACCTCAAAGCACTCAACCTAGACCTCCCATTTGATCCTGCAATCCCATTACTGGGCATCTACCCAGAAGGAAAAAATTCCTTTTATCATAAGGACACTTGTACTAGACTGTTTATTGCAGCTCAATTTACAATCGCCAAAATGTGGAAACAGCCTAAATGCCCACCACCCCAGGAATGGATTAACAAGCTGTGATATATGTATACCATGGTATACTATTCAGCCTTTAAAAAAATGGAGACTTTACATCCTTCGTATTAACCTGGATGGACGTGGAAGACATTATTCTTAGTAAAGCATCACAAGAATGGAGAAGCATGAATCCTATGTACTCAATCTTGATATGAGGACAATTAATGACAATTAAGGTTATGGGGGGGAGGAACAGCAGAAAGAGGGAAGGAGGGAGGGGGTGGGGCCTTGGTGTGTGTCACACTTTATGGGGGCAAGACATGATTGCAAGAGGGACTTTGCCTAACAATTGCAATCAGTGTAACCTGGCTTATTGTACCCTCAATGAATCCCCAACAATAAAAAAAAAAAAAAAAGAAATGTTTGCAGTCTCCTAGTTCCTTCCTCTTACAACAGAAAACCATAACGCAGCAAACACGCATAGAAGGCTCCTGAGGTGCAGAGAAAAGGGCAGCCAGCCTGGAGACCTCGACTCGAGCAGCTGCCGCACACTGATTTCCCAAAGGGTTATTTCATTGCCACTCCAGTGTCCCAGACTGAGCGCTGCAGACCCTTCAACCCAGAGCCACCCACAGCCACAGACAAAAAAAAAAAAAGAAAAGCCAAGAAAGTCCTGTTTCCCCCCAGCCAAAGGGTCACAACTTAAAATCATCTTTTGGCAGTAACTGCCCTACTTAAATCGAATTCCAATAACGCCCCCCCGGCACTCCCTCAACAAAACCAGGAGCTTCCATCCCACTCCCTGCCCCTGCCTGGCCTATACTAGCAGGAGACACACCAATTCCCCAGCCAGGATAGGGCCTGTGGAGCCTACTGGGAAGTTGAGTCTGGCCAGCAGCAACAAGAGTAAGATGGCAAATCAAGCCAGGGCTCCACTTCCCTCCCTATCCCGAGCATCGGCAGAGCCCAGTGTGGCATCTCCCGGCATCAACTAGACAGGACAAGGTGGTGCAAGGCAGGGCTCATCCACACCCTCCTTTCTCCCCTCATGGTGTCGGCAAGACCCAGTGAAGAGCTGAGCCTCCATCCTGCTGTCATCCATGAAAGGTAACAAGCCGGGCTGGTCAGCACTTTGCCTCTCCCCCCTCTCTTGATGCTCTCGCAGAAACCTGTGCCTTCACACCCAGCCTGCAGCAGCAAAGTGGAGAGGCGAGGGGCAAGGGGGAGCCACACAGGCAACTGCACACATTATAACTTGAGACCCTACCAGAGAATATCAAGAAGGAGATGAATCTTGAATCACCTTTGAAAGTGATCTAACCTAAAATCCACAAACTACTGGTGTCTGCAGGGCTTTCAGATCGGATGACAACATAACAGGTGCCAGGCATGACCGGGTGCTTGAAACACAAAGTAAAAGATGGCTTGGATGCTGTTCAGGGTTTCCCTGCCCTCAGGATCAGATAGGCCACCCAGCACTGGGGCACCAGGCAAAGAGGGCTACCATCCAGACTTGTCCAAGGAACAGCAAGCCCAAGAGAGGGCCCCAGACCCTGAAGTAAGGACTCTGAGGAGGGTTTGTGTGGAAGATTTGAGAGAGAGAAAAAAATAAATAAATAAAGGATAGTAGTTTATCAAATGACTGAATGACTTGAGGTGCCAGGTGAAAAAGGTGAGTAAGGTTTACAGCCAGACTCCAAATAGGAGGTGTTCACTTTCTGTAAGCATGCATTTACTCTACTAACTGTGCTGCCTGGGCATGACCTCTGCTGGACACATGCCAAGGTTGCCCCCACCATCTCGCTCCTCCTCCAGGAGGATCTGACAAGGTGCTACCAGGTCTCACTAGGAAATTGAAGACTTCACATGGCCTCTTTTGGGGGTAGGAAAGAAGGTACCCTATTCTTAACCATCCTGGGCTCCTGACATCTAGCCAGCCCCTGGGAGCCAGATAGCCTTCTATTGAAGACCAGAATCCTGCTTAGGTGGGCTGGATCCCCACCCTACCCCTTCCTGCTATCTCCATAACCCTTCAAAGCTGGAGGCTTAAGGGACATTTCTGCAGGGCACAGAGAGAAAAAAAGCTAGAGACAAGGCCTCAATTCTGGAAGTCCTCTAATCTGTTCCACTGGCCAAGCACAGCCTACCTCCTGTCTGAGATCTCTCTTACTCACACAAAAGTCTGCACGTTTTCCAAAGAGCTCTCTACCACTTAATGAAACCCCAAGTCCATTATGTCTTGCCACTGAAAAGTGAATTCTGACAATGGCTGAAACACTTCCTGGAGAGATGACAGTGCATGTGTCCGAGTCTTTAAGAGGCAATGGTGTGTGGTCATACAGAGCTTTGTGGATTGGCAGGTGGGTGGTGAAAGAGGCACCTGTCACTCTCACTCCCTCACCTGCTGCCGTGACCCACTTGGAAAAATGAAATGATAAGCAGAAGGGATCGTCCAAGTACAAAGAAAGACCCAACACTCTCAGCCTTTCCTAGGGGTTCTCCGAAGGGTTATGGTCAGAAATAGGATGACCAGAAAGCATGTTTATTTCTGCATGTATTTTTATATATGATATTATTCTTTTTAATCTATTTCTGTCTCCAAAATCATTAAGAATAATGCTACCTTCTTCATATAGAATTAAACAAGCTCTGAAATGTTAAGGATAATGGAGGGACGTAATAGTACCTCAAATAAGTGTTGCATTGTTATTATTGGTATGGTCAATTTCATGCAGCGAGAATCTCTTACACTTATAAGGGACTTTCTGTGTTCGCTGCTGGTGAGACAATTGTTTCTATCACCATTTAGAGGGCTCAGGGCTCAGGCTACGCAGGGCTGATCCAAAGCTCACAGCAGAGTGGTAATTAAGGGCTTGGCTTTTGAGTCCACACCCCAGGGATCTGCATCTTAGCTTTACTACCCTTTAGTTATGCAACACCAGGTATGTTACTTCACCTCTCTGCCTCATCAGTTCTTCACAGGTTGTCTTGTGGTTCCAGTAAGATAATTTTAAGAAGTACTTAAAACTGTGTCTGGCACCTAGCATGCCCTCAGTAAACACTAACTCTGAGACCAGCATTCCTCTTACTACTTAGGTCTAAAGACAGCATGTTTTAGAATATGTTCCAAATTTAAAATTTACTGAGAATTGGGTTATAAATCTATTCTCACTAAAGAGCTGCTGAGAGTAGGCACCCAGGGGGTAAGCCGCAGAGTAGAGATTCATGGGACAGAGATGGAAGCCCAGGGAAAGGGCTTAGGTTATATTTTTAAACAGGGGAGAACAGATTCAATACCATATAGTTATTCTGTAATCCTGCACACTCCAAAAGTATGGCTGATTCCTTATTAATACATGTTATCAAATAGACATTAAAGGAATAAGAAGGAATTTCAACTATCCAAGAGTTGCTAGAAACAAAATGTCTTGAAAGTCCTTGTGATATTTTATTGATAATTGGCTTATTCTGGGAAGAAACAAAAAAAAAGTGAGGGTGGAGGAGGTGGAGGCTTTATGATTCTAGGCTGACTAATAGGAAGACCTGCTCGGTGATGTAGAAGACAAGAGATTCAGGGAGAAAGTAGCCCCCAAATCTTACTTTTTTTAAATAATAGAATAGAAATATATTTAATTATACCACTTAATTTATATATTGGAGCCAAGATTTTAATTTGAATTCTGATTCCACCTTCTAGCATTTACTAAAACTTCCTGAATTTCATTTTCCTTTTCTTAAAGGAGTTCTTATTTGTTAATAGAACTACTGTCAGAACTAAATGAAACGATGTACGTGACAACTACAGCACAGTGCCTGGCACACGGTGGCTACTTAACAATGTACGTTCAATTCTGATTCTTGTTTTTGAAAGTCCACAGAGTTCAGAAAAATGATAGCAGTCTCCCAGAGTTGGAGAATTCAAAACAACTCATGGCTGACATTCTATAGGGATTTCAGAGATGCGACATTAGGATGGTACGATTCATTTTTCATATGCAAGTGTGAGTTATTATAAATTGGTTTCACAGTAGTGCTGAGTACATTGGATACTTTTTTTTTCCATTCCTGGATTAGTATGATGTAAGCCCTCCAAATTTGTACAAATAATCAACACACTGAAATGGGCATAAGTGTATTTATGATCTAGGTACAAAAGACTTCATAAAAAAATGAAAAAATAAAAAAATTTGTTAGTGAAAAAAAAAAAAGGATGGTACCATTACGAACGATTGTGATGAGATAGGAAATGCTGCTGAAATGAGAAGTGTAGTTTCACAGAGTCACCCTGTGTGACTCTCTGAATAATTCAATCTGTATCTCTAAAAGCTCAGACTGCAAAAGGCCAAGGATGAAAACACGGACAGGAGGATATGCAAGCAGGGAGAACCGTGCAAGAAAGGGTGCACAGCCGCCTCTGTGTGGAGCTGGACCACAGAAAACAGAGGCTCAAGCCTGCCACAAAAAGCCAACAGAGACACGGAAGCTTCCTTTGACGCAGCCAGAACATAGAAGACAAAAGCGTCCACCTGGGTGGAAATGGTATGTTACTCAGCGAGGAGAGGACGCTGGTGGAACTCTGTATATACCGCCTCTTCGTACCTCTTCCCCAGGGAGACACAGTGAGCTGCAGGCTAGAAAGGCCAAAGCAAACATTGCAAACATTGCAAATGAAAAGATCCCATTCTGAGGGCTGTCTGCTTGCTTTGCTTACTGTGTTCTTAGCTGTGCAGAAGCTTTTTAGTTTGATCAAGTCCCAGTAGTGTATTTTTGAAGCTGCTTCAATTGCCCGGGGGGTTCTCCTCATGAAATACTCACCCAGACCAATTTCTTCAAGGGTTTTCCCTGCATTCTCCTCTAGTATTTTTATAGTTTCATGTCTTAAGTTTAAATCTTTAATCCAATGAGAGTCTATCTTAGTTAATGGTGAAAGGTGTGGGTCCAATTTCAGTCTTCTGCAGGTTGCCAGCCAGTTCACCCAGCACCATTTGTTAAATAGGAAATCTTTTCCCCACTGAATGTTTTTAATTGGCTTGTCAAAAATCAAGTGCCCATCGATCCACGAATGGATTAATAAATTGTGGTATATGTATACCATGGAATACTATGAAGCCTTAAAGAAAGATGGAGACTTTACCTCTTTCATGTTTACATGGATGGAGCTGGAACATATTCTTCTTAGTAAAGTATCTCAAGAATGGAAGAAAAGTACCCAATGTACACAGCCCTACTATGAAACTAATTTGGGACTCTCACATGAAAGCTATAACCCAGCTACAACTTAACAACAGGGGGAAGTGGGAAAGGGGGGGTGGGTAGAGGGAGGGGGATCGGTGGGATCACACCTGTGGTGCATATTACAGGGGTATTTGCGAAACTTGGTAAATGTAGAATGTAAATGTTTTGGCACAGTAACTGAGATAACGCCGGAAAGGCTATGTTAACCACTGTGATAAAAATGTGTCAAATGGTTTATGAAGCGAGTGTATGATGCCCCGTGATCATATCAATGTATACAGTTATGATTTAATAAAAAAAAAAAAAAAGATCCCAGCACCAGATAAGACAGGAAATGAAAGATAACACACAGCCCAAACTCAGCGGGTTCCCAGTAGCCAGTGGGTCAGAGCAGAGCGAGCCCTTGCAGACCCATGTAAGGACTGTTGCTTTTCTTCTAGCAATACAGGCACTATTTTGAGCGCAGAAATAATAGGATGTCACTTGAGTGTTAAGGGGCTTGCATGGCTCCTGCATTGGAAAGAGTTGGAAGCAGGGCAAATGTAGAAGCCAGGAGATCAGTTACGATTATATCATAATGCTCCAAGTTAGAAATGATGGTAGATTGGACCAGGACGTTAACCACAGAGACGGAGCAAAGGCTTCTGGACAGATTTTTAATATTTTGTTATAAATGTTCCCAATGTATTCAATACTAATATGAAACCAATATAAGAACTACACTCCCACAGGAAAGAAAAAAACACAAGTATAGTCTAGCAAGGGAGAAGGGAGAGAAGAGAGAGGGAAGAGGGGGGAGAGGGGAGAGAAGGAGAGGGGGCGATTGGTGGGATTTCACCTACTGTGCACACTGTGAGGGTGTCCAGCACGCCCCCTTAAGGGCTCAACCACAACTTGAACTTTACCTTAAAAATGAACACCATGTACCCCACACATTTGTACCCTCATATTAATCTGAAAATTACAAAAAGCTCCAAACATATAAAATGACAAAAACAGAGTGAGGATCCATGTAAACACTTCAGTTTGTGTCATATTTTGCTTTTTCTAGACTCATTATCTCCTATTCCCATCAGATTAGTGCAAAGCGAATACCGAATCATAAATAATTCAGTCTGTATCTTTAAAAGTTAGAGTCTTGTTAAAATGTTAAAGACAGCCACATTGCCACGCTCACATCTGAAAAACTTCACAATAATTCTTTAACAGCATCAAATATCTAATCAGCCTTCAAATTTACTCTATTGTCCCATAATTTATGTTTTTACAATTTTTTGAATCAGTATTCAAACAAGGTTCATGCATTACATTTCTTGAATGGTCTCCTCAGGTTTTATGACCTTGCTATTTCTCTTTCCCTTTTTAAATTTTCTTTAAACTTATTTTTGAAGAAGCCAGGTTGTTAGAACCGTACATTTTCCCACATTCTAGATTTTGCTGAATGCATCCTGTGGGCCGTTTAACATATTTCTTTGTCCCCTAAATGCTCATAAACTGGCAATTAGATTTAGAATCTTGATCAGGTTTCATTTTTTTAAATTTTGGGCAAGAATACTTTATACATAGTGATATGTACTTTCACTGGGAGATATTTAATGTCTGATTTTGCCTCTTTTTCATTGTGTTAATATTGAGCAATGGATACAGATATTGTCACTCTGGCACCTCCTTAATTCCCACTGCAGCTTTTCACTTGATGTTTTTAGCAGACATCTAGAAGCATTGCCTCAAAACATTATTTTACTCAGGGTTGTAAACTAGTGATATTACAATACTCTCATTGCAATTTTGCTCATTTGCCATAAAATTCTAAAGGAGAAAATTTTCCTTATCAAAGATTTGATTACCTTGAGGTATAATTTCAACAGGAAAAGCAGGCAGATGATTATTTGCCTTTTTTTTAACCAATTTTCAGAATAATGAGTTGTCTTTCTAGTTGTCATCCTCCAAAGGTAAGCCATGTGACTTGTATTTTTGTATCATTATGAAGTCATGGATTTAAAATGTTGGATGTGGGTAGCACCTATGGCTCAGTGAATAGGTGGCCAGCCCCATATAGCGAGGGTGGTGGGTTCGAACTCGTCCTTAGCCAAACTGCAACAAAAAAAATAGCTGGGTGTTGTGGTGGGTAGCTGTAGTTCTAGCTACTCTGGAGGCTGAGACAAGAGAATCACCTAAGCCCAAGAGCTGGAGATTACTGTGAGCTGTGATGCCACAGCACTCTACCCATGGTGACAAAGTGAGACTCTGTCTCTAAAAAATATAAATAAATAAAATAAAAAATAAAATGTTGGATATATTTCAATACACCATTAAAATTATTTTTTAATTAGATTTTTTGGAATAATTGTAAAGTTACCTGAGTTATAAGAAATAATAGAGAGAAGCCCTGCACCACTCACCCGGTTATCCTCAATGATAACATCTGGCTGAACCTTAAGTGTAGTAAAAGGTCTCAACCAGAATGCTGTTGCCAGTATGGTTAAGACTTGGAGCATCTCCATCACCACAAGAGTCCCTCCTGCGTCCCATTTATAGCCATACCCACTGAGGTCCTGTCTCCAGCCCTCTTTAACCTCTAGCAACCACAAATCCATCTTCCTTTCTGTGATTTATCATCTCAAGAATGTTAGGTAAATGGAATGAACTGATAGGTAACCTTCGGGGACTGGCTTTTCTTATTTAGCATAATCCCCTGGAAATTCAGCCAAAATAGACAAGTTGTTATGTATACCAATCATTCATTCCTTTTCAATGCTAAGTAATAATTCATTTTGTGTGTGTACCATGATTTCTTTAAGGATTTACCTTTTGAAAGACATCTGTGTTTTTCTAGTTCAGGGATTTTTTTTTTTTTTTTTTGAGACAGAACCTCACTCTGTTGCCCTGAGAAGAGTGCCGTGACATCACAGCTCATAGCATCCTCAAACTCTTTTTTTTTTTTTTTTTGTAGAGACAGAGTCTCACTGTACCGCCCTCGGGTAGAGTGCCATGGCGTCACACGGCTCACAGCAACCTCTAACTCTTGGGCTTACGCAATTCTCTTGCCTCAGCCTCCCAAGCAGCTGGGACTACAGGCACCTGCCACAATGCCCGGCTATTTTTTTGTTGCAGTTTGGCCGGGGCTGGGTTTGAACCCGCCACCCTCGGCATATGGGGCCGGCGCCCTACTCACTGAGCCACAGGCACCGCCCCATCCTCAAACTCTTAAGCTCAAGTAATCCTCTTGCCTCAGCCTCCAAAGTATCTGAGACTACAGGTGTGAGCCACCATGCCCACTAGTTTTTCTATTTTTAGTAGAGACCTGTCTTACTCTTGCTCAGGTTGGTCTTGACTCCTGAGTTCAAGCAATTCACCTGCCTCTGCCTCCCAGAGTGCTGGGATTACAGGCATGAGCCACCATGCCCAGCCCATTGTGGAGATATTATGAATAGAACTTCTATAAACATTCATGTCTAGATTTTTCTGTAACATAAATTCTCATTTCTCTGGAATTAATAATGCCCAGGATTATAATTATTGGTTCATGTAGTAGTTGCATGTTAATATTTTAAAGAAATTGCCAAACTGTTCTTAGACTGACTCATTTTGTATTCCCACCAACAATGTATGTTTGAGTGGTCAAGTTTCTTCACATCCTCACCAGGATTTTTATTTTTGTTTTTCTTTTCTCTTTCTTTTCTGTCTATGGGTGTCTAAATTGACCAGTACCATTTGTTGAAAAAAGCATCCTATAATCATTAGAATTACTTGTACAGCATTATTTAAAACCAGCTGATCAATTTTTGTGTGTTGTATTCCTAAGTCTTTGACTTTGTTTCATGTCCCTGTTTGTCCAATATCACATAAAATTTTAGCTACATGACAAGTCTTGGTATTAAGTAGACCACACTTCATTCCTTTTTTGTAAAATTATTTCAGTATTCCAGTCCTTTCTCTTTTCATATAAGTATTGCAAAAATCTTAACTCTAGCTACAAAAAAATCTTCCTGGAATTTTAATTGTAATTGCATTGCATTTGTGTATCATCTTAGGAAGAACTGACATCTTTGGCTCCTCGTTTGACCTTTGCTGGTATAGGTGAGGATAGGAATACACCTTTTTTGGTGGTGTTTGGATAAAACATAGTGGTTATTTCTAGAAGATTTTTTTTTCTTTTTTTCTTTTTTCTTTCTTTCTTTTCTTTCTTTCTTTTTTTTTTTTTCATAGTGCTCCTTTCTGGTCCAGAGAAGGATTTTCAGGGGACTTTTTTTGCTTGCACCCATTAGCATGTTCAAGTTCCTGTCTTCTCAGGCTCCAAATTCAGGATATATGGGGTGAAAAGAAAACCCATGGAACTCACAACAGTGTTTTTCCTTTGTTCCTGAGGTCATAAGTCAGTCTACCTTCTTCTTTCCACTTTCTAGAATTTTATGCTTGTTTTATATACAATTTCATAGTTTTAGGCTGCACTTAGAAGGAGGAATAGAGAAATGTGCTTCTACTACTTTTTCCTGAAAGCAGAAGTCTAATTATTTTTTCTGATACTGAAGTGTCCAGTATTTGTCTAAGGCTCATGCTGTAGGCTCATCCTCTTACTCTCTGTGTGAAAGTGTATGTATTTCAAAACAATGCCAGTATCATTACTAGCAGTAAGATCATGGAAAGTAGTTTAAAGTGGGGGGGATTTTTTATATATTTTATTTTGTGCTTTGGGTGTGAAGCACAGATTTTCTTTGTTTATATTCCTTTGAAATAACGCCCTTCTATATGCTAGGTCAAAAATGCTCTAAATGTGATATACTTTATAGTATGTTGTTTTATTTTGCTTTTGAAATGTAAGGATTGCTTTGATTTATATTTTACTTTGTTTTATTTTATAATTATGTATATTATTTAGTTCAGATGCCAAATATACAAATAAGGCACACATAGGGAGGTCTCCTTGCTATGAAAACATCTCTCAATCTATTTTCTCCAATCTGTTGTGATTTGTTACACTGATTCAAGTAGGTGGTTTCATTGCATGTGAAAATATTGCTATATATTAATGCAATCAGGTTTATTTCTGGATTTTATATTCTGTTTTATTCATCTTTTGTGCCATTCATGCACCAATCCCCATGGTTGACTCAAAGTTTCATACCATGTTCTACTACCTTGTTGAGTTAGCACCCTTCCATTGTTCTTTTCCAGAAAAGCTTCTTTAACTTGTTTTTTTGCCAAGTACATTTATAATCAACTTATCATGCTTTTAAAATAAGTCAATGGTATTTGGAGAAAGCATTATTTTAAGTTTGAAAATTGGATTATGGATATATTTTGAAGATATAGCCAAGACACTTTCCAGGGAGGTCAGATGTGGTGTGTAAGAAAACAAGAACAAGTAAGGATAATCCTAGAGTATTTTGCCTGAGGAAATGGAAGAATAGAAGGGCAGCTATGGGATTAGGAGCAAAGGTCATGAGCTTCATTTTAGATCTGTTAGGTTCTACAGGCCTATTATGTAACTAATTAGGAATGTGAAGTAGGCAGCAAGAAACATGAATCTGGATTTCAAGGTAAAGGTCATGGGTAGAGATATAAAGTTTAGAGTTACTGCAAGAAGTTGATATTTAAAACTATGCAACTGGTTGATTTTGCCAAGGAAAGGAGTAATGGAGGTGTAGGCTAAAAGGATAGCTGTGACACTTATTCTTTAAAAAGCAAAGTAACTGAGAAATAGGTCAAGGAGCCTAGAAGAATATTGAATCAAAGCTAATACCATTGTTGCTTCAAGACCGCCATATACGGAGAGACAGAGAAATAGCAATATGCTGGTCAAACAGTGGGGAGAGGAAGGAAAAGCCAGAGATGGGTTGACAGGGGGATGCCAAGTCTGAGCAGGACCAAGGCTTGCAAAGGGAGCAGTTTGGCCCTGTATGCCCTAGGGTGTGCAGCTTCTGGTAGTGCTATCATTGTGCTCATAATTTTTATCATGAAGAGATGTTCCTGGGAGGCAGTGTCTTGGTGATTACATCCTATAGTGCCTACAGTGCTGTTTTTCTCAGGGTGGGTTCTTTGTTGCAAACAGCAGTTAGAATCTCTGGCTATCTTAATTACAGGAGGAATCTATTGGCCTTACAGGGAGTTTCATGAAACTGAACAGATGAAGATCAAATCTCAGAAAATGGAAAGACCTATATAAGTCTTGAGGGTCAATAGGCAAGAAATAGAGCATTTGTGTTATAGGAGACTTGGTACTGAGCCCTCAAACTGGAGACAGGTCCTGCCATCGGGGAGAATAACCACAGCTTCTGGGATCTCACCCTAGCCCCCTTCATCTTTATACCACTTCCTCCAAAATCAAACCCTGAACAGAAGTATCTGATAGGCCAAGTTCAGATCCTATCCCTCTTCCCTGCCTGGTTGCTGGTGCTGAAAGGAGAAAACTCTGACTTTAGCTTCTATTGTGGGAGGTGTATACAGCAACCTCCCAATGATATGGGCCAGAGGGGAATTCTTCAGTAATAAAAAAGGGTAGAATGCTGGACAGCCAAAAATTGAATGATAAAATGTTCATCACACATAATAAAAGAATCTGTAGATGTGATAAATCAGTGAACTCTAAGAAACTGAAAATGGAGAGGTGGTAACACCTGGAGACCAGAGATATAATTCTGATCTTAATTTCTCAAACTCAGCACAAAGGATAGATTCTGGAAACTGCCAGATAATAAATTTAGGTATGCTGGTGGCAAGAAATAGGCTGAGTTGAGGAATCAGGTCTGAACAGAGTCAGGGTCAGAGAGGCATTGGTTAGGTAATATTCTAAAAGAGCTTATTAAATGGCTGATCTGTTACCAATGAAATATCATGATGTAAAAAAGCTAATGCATTCAGTTATGAAAGTGTAGTTCACAAAGATCTTATAAGCCTAGAAACCTGGGCCAAAATATAGTGGGAAAAATGGGACAAATGTAACTGGGGCAAATGTAAAATTTTGCATGTGGGTTCAAAAAAAGCAATTGCTCTCTTAGAAGAGGGAACTTAGCCTATGCTCAGAAATTTAGTAGTATGAGGGACTTGAAAAATCATAGAGTTCAATTGCTTCTTTTGACAGGTCTATTAACTTGGGCCCAGAAAAAAGGAACTTTTCCAAGTATTCACAGCCAAATAATAGTGAAACCAGAATTAGCACTCAAGTCTCATGATTAACTCCCATAGGATACTTAAAAATTGCCACAGAGTGCCTTTAACCTGGCACCCATTCCAAGAAAATAATTTGATGAAGCTTAGGGAGCCATGTGTTGAATAGGTGCTAATGGTATTATGCAGCTTCTAAAATATTAACACAAACTCAGCCTGCAGGGAAAGAAATACAGTGAACAGAACTGGAAAAATGGTGCAGCATCTTCTGTCCAGGTCAGTCACCCTGGAGGGCTGTGCTTGTTTCTGTCAATCACGTTTAAGAAGGATTCTGGCTAATGTGAATCCTGAAAGAGACAAACATTCAAGATGGATCTTTGGTTGACTGGGCCTAAATTCAAAGTAGAGCCAAGTGGCCATTTACCAATTTGTGGTCGCTGCAAAACACCCAGGCTGGCTTAACTTTGGGACTTTCCTAGCTGTCTGTTCCTGTTCACAGAGCCCAAATCAACCAGGAGACTGTGATCTGTATAAGTAGGTCAATCAGAAGTCAACAAGCTTCAACCGATCAGAACTAAGCAAGTATGCATCCCTCATTTGCACTACAAGCCCACCATGGGAACCTGGGAGGGAACTTTACAAAAGTTTTGCTTTTCGGGGAGATAGGACTCCAGGCTTCTCTGGCTGGTGGGAACTGCCTATCATCACTCCTATGAGGATACAGGGAGTCAGCAAGAGACTTCTGGATCCCAAGAGGAGGACTAAAACAGTGGAAAACCGGCAAGTGGTCGCGTGTGTTCAATCCGTCTAAACCTGCCCACAACTGTAAGTTCAGTAGCAGCGAGACTGCAAACGAGAAAGGCCTTACCTGTGAACTGTTTTGATGTCCTTGGACTTGGCCCTGAGTTGAACTGCCCTGGGGAAGTCCTCAGCGGGAGTGCGGAGAACTTTGGCCGTTGTCTAGGGCCCTAGTCTGAGCCGCTGAGCCAGACGGAGCTAATAGTGTTTGGCGGTGGGTCACACGGACCATTGCCAGTGATCTGCCACGGCAAGCTCCGCCCTCAGGGTCGCAGAGCTAGAAACGGGTGGGAGCTTGTAACCCAGCAACCAAGTAGCCTAAGGGTGGGGTCTGAGCCGCCTTGCAGCCCTAACCCTCAGGGGCAGAGTGAGACCGGTTTTGGCACACTGGGTAAGTGGATAGCCACTTCAGCAGTGATTCCAGCGAGAAAGCTGGGAAAGCTTCTGCTCAGCAAGTTTACAAGTTCAAAGTGCCTTTTAAGTGGGCTGAAGAGAGATTTAGGGTGTCTACCTGCTGGGGTTTGAGAAATCAGCACCCTCCAGTCGTATCAGAACTGTGACTAACATCTCATACCCCAGAAGACAACGTGTTGCCCAGACAATATTCAATAACATATACAAACTGCTTTGTTTTTGGTTGTGTATTTTTTCTTTTTTTTTGTTTAGTTGTTTTTTTTAGTTTCCTTGTTTATTTTGACGATGTTGATGTTCTTTTGTCTTTTAATTTCAATCTTTTCCATACAGATCCCTTTTTCCTTCTCAATTTTTCTAGTTTAATTATAATTTCCCATTGCTGCCTTTTTTAATAACTACAACTTCATTTTTGCTAGTGTTTCTACCGCTATCATTTGGTTTTTCACCCAATTGTATCCCCGTAAAGTTTTCTGTTTGCTTCTTTTGGTTTGATTTATAGCATTTTTGTCTTTCCTCTCTACTTGGTAGAGGTGGGGTACTGTGTCTGATCAGGTTAGCAAAGAGCTGCTGACCTCAAGGGAACCACCCAACTGGGCATCCCCAGAATGTGGGGTTTTTTAAGGTTGTGTCAAAGTACCCTAGTGTACACCTATATTGCCCTGTCTCCCTCTTTCTGTACCTCTCTTCTTTTTGTCAATATTCCTTATCCCCACCCCCTCTCCTTTCTCTATCTTTCTTTTTTTCCTTATCACTCGGTCCTCCTTTCTTTCATCCCTTTTTTGCTCCTCAACCTTCTCACCCTTCTGGTCCTGTAACCCTTAGTCCACAGGCACAAGAACTTAAAGAGCAAGAGGAAGTGAAAGGAAAATTAGGGCAAGGAAACAGATAAAAGAAATCACTCATGAGGAAGAATCAGCAGAAAACTCCAGGCAACATGAAGAACCAGTCCAGAACAAACCCGCCAAGGGACCACGAGGTAGCTACTGCAGAGGATTCCACCTATACAGAAATGTTAGGAATGACAGAAAGGGAATTTAGAATACACATGTTGAAAACAATGAAAGAAATGATGGAAACAATGAAGGAAACTGCTAAAAAAGTGGAAAATAACCAAAAGGAAATCCAAAAAAAGAATCAAATCAGAGATGAACGATATGAAGAATATAAAAAGGATATAGCAGAGCTGAAGGAAATGAAACAGTCAATCAGGGAACTTAAAGATGCAATGGAAAGTATTAGCAACAGGTTAGACCATGCAGAAGAAAGAATTTCAGAGGTAGAAGACAAAGTTTTTGAGATAACTCAGATAGTAAAAGAGGCAGAAAAGGAGAGAGAGAAAGCAGAACGTTCACTGTCAGAATTATGGGACTTTATGAAGCGTTCCAACATACGAGTTATAGGAATTCCAGAAGGGGAAGAAGAATGCCCCAGAGGAATGGAAGCCATACTAGAGAATATTATAAAAGAAAATTTCCCAAACATCACCAAAGATTCTGACACACTGCTTTCAGAGGGCTATCGGACCCCAGGTCGCCTCAACTCTAACCGAGCTTCTCCAAGACACATTGTGATGAACCTGTCCAAAGTCAAGACAAAAGAAAAGATTCTGCAAGCTGCCAGGAGTAAGCGCCAGTTGACCTACAGGGGCAAATCCATCAGAGTGACCGCAGACTTCTCTAATGAAACTTTCCAAGCAAGAAGACAATGGTCATCTACCTTTAATCTACTTAAACAGAACAATTTTCAGCCCAGAATTCTGTACCCTGCTAAGCTAAGCTTCAAAATTGACGGAGAAATCAAATCATTTACGGATATACAAACATTGAGGAAATTCGCCACAAGACCAGCTCTACAGGAAATACTTCAACCTGTTTGCACACTGACCACCACAATGGATCAGCAGCAAAGTAAGAACTCAGAAATCAAAGGACAGAACCTAACCTCCACACTGATGCAAAAGATAAAACTAAGCAATAGACTCTCACCAAATAAGACGAATAGAATACTACCACACTTATCAATTATCTCCATAAATGTTAATGGCTTGAATTCCCCACTGAAGAGACATAGATTGGTTGACTGGATTAAAAAACACAAGCCATCCATTTGCTGTCTGCAAGAAACACACCTGGCTTCAAAAGACAAATTAAAGCTCCGAGTCAAGGGTTGGAAGACAATTTTTCAGGCAAATGGAATCCAGAAGAAAAGAGGAGTTGCAATCTTATTTTCAGATACATGTGGATTTAAAGCAACTAAAGTGAAAAAAGACAAAGATGGTCACTTTATATTGGTCAAGGGAAAACTACAACAAGAAGACATTTCAATTCTAAATATTTATGCACCCAATTTAAATGCTCCCAGATTCTTGAAACAGACCTTACTCAGTCTGAGCAATATGATACCTGATAATACCATCATAACAGGGGACTTTAACACACCTCTTACAGAGCCGGACAGATCCTCTAAACAGAAATCAAACAAAGATAAAAGAGATTTAAATGAGACCCTAGAACAACTATGCTTGATAGACGCATATAGAACACTCCACCCCAAAGACAAAGAATTTACATTCTTCTCATCACCCCATGGAACATTCTCCAAAATTGATCATATCCTGGGACACAAAACAAATATCAACAGAATCAAAAGAATTGAAATTTTACTTTGTATCTTTTCAGACCATAAGGCACTAAAGGTGGAACTCAACTCTAACAAAAATGCTCAACCCCACCCAAAGGCATGGAAATTAAACAATCTTCTGTTGAATAACAGATGGGTGCAGGAAAACTAAAACAGGAAATCATTAACTTCCTTGAGCATAACAACAATGAAGACACAAGCTACCAAAACCTGTGGGATACTGCAAAAGCAGTTTGGAGAGGAAAATTCATCGCTTTAGATGCCTACATTCGAAAAACAGAAAGAGAGCACATCAACAATCTCACAAGAGATCTTATGGAATTGGAAAAAGAAGAACAATCTAAGCCTAGATTGTTAGTAGAAGAACTCAGTAGAAGAAAAGAAATATCCAAAATCAAATCAGAGATCAATGAAATTGAAAACAAAAGAATCATTCAGAAAATCAATGAAACAAGGCGTTGGTTTTTTGAAAAAAAAAATAAAATAGATAAACCATTGGCCAGACTAACTAGAAATAGAAAAGTAAATGGGATAGAGTCCTTCATTGTTTTTTCAACTTGACTATTGTTGGTATATATAAAGGCTACTGATTTATGAATGTTGATTTTGTAACCTGAGATGTTGCTGTATTCCTTGATCACTTCTAAGAGTTTTGTAGTAGAGTCCCTGGTGTTTTCCAGATATACAATTATATCATCTGCGAAGAGCGAAAGTTTGATCTCTTCTGACCCTATGTGGATGCCCTTGATTGCCTTTTCTTCCCTAATTGCGGTGGCTAAAACTTCCATTACTATGTTAAAAAGCAATGGAGACAATGGACAGCCTTGTCTGGTTCCAGATCTAAGTGGAAATGTTTCCAATTTAACTCAGTTCAATATGATATTGGCTGTCAGTTTGCTGTATATGGCCCCTATCAGTTTAAGAAATGTCCCTTCTATACCAATTTTCTTTAGTGTTCTGATCATGAAGGGATGTTGGATGTTATCAAAAGCTTTTTATGCATCGATTGAGAGGATCATATGGTTACCAGAATCTTTATTGCAGCCCTATTCATAATTGCTAAGTCATGGAAGAAACCCAAGTGCCCATCGATCCACGAATGGATTAATAAATTGTGGTATATGTACACCATGGAATACTGTGCAGCCTTAAAGAAAGATGGAGACCTCACCTCCTTCATGTTTACATGGATGGAGCTGGAACATATTCTTCTCAGTAAAGTGTCTCAAGCATGGAAGAAAAAATATCCAATGTATTCACTCCTACTATGAAACTAACTTAGGACCTTTACATGAAGCTATAACCAAGTTTCAACCTAAGAACAGAGGGAAGGGGGAAAGCGTGGGGAGGGAGGCGGGAGGTGGGTAAAGGGAGGGGGATGGACAGGATCACACATGTGGTGCATCTTACAAAGGTACATGTGAGCCTTGGCAAATGTGGAATGTAAATGTCTTGACAAAGTAACTAGCATGATGCCAGGAGGCCTATGTCAACTAATGAGATGAAAATGTGTCAAATATTCTATGAAACAAGTGTATGATGCCCCATGATCGTATTGATGTACACAGCTATGATTTAATTAAAAAAATAAAATGAAAAAAAAAATAAGAAATAGAAAAGTAAAATCTCTAGTAACTTCAATCAGAAACGATAAAGGGGAAATAACAACTGATCCCACAGAGATACAAGAGATCATCTCTGAATACTACCAGAAACTCTATGCCCAGAAATTTGACAATGTGAAGGAAATGGATCAATATTTGGAATCACACCCTGTCCCTAGACTTAGCCAGGAAGAAATAGAGCTCCTGCACAGACCAATTTCAAGCACTGAGATCAAAGAAACAATAAAAAAGCTTCCAACTAAAAAATGCCCTGGTCCAGATGGCTTCACTCCAGAATTCTATCAAACCTTCAAGGAAGAGCTTATTCCTGTACTGCACAAATTATTCCAAAAAACTGAGGAAAAAGGAATCTTACCCAACACATTCTATGAAGCAAACATCACCCTGATACCAAAACCAGGAAAAGACCCAAACAAAAAGGAGAATTTCAGACCAATCTCACTCATGAATATAGATGCAAAAATTCTCAACAAAATCCTAGCCAATAGATTACAGCTTATCATCAAAAAAGTCATTCATCATGATCAAGTAGGCTTCATCCCAGGGATGCAAGGCTGGTTTAACATACGCAAGTCTATAAACGTTATCCACCATATTAACAGAGGCAAAAATAAAGATCACATGATCCTCTCAATAGATGCAGAAAAAGCATTTGATAAAATCCAGCATCCTTTTCTAATTAGAACACTGAAGAGTATAGGCATAGGTGGCACATTTCTAAAACTGATTGAAGCTATCTATGACAAACCCACAGCCAATATTTTACTGAATGGAGTAAAACTGAAAGCTTTTCCTCTTAGAACTGGAACCAGACAAGGTTGTCCTCTGTCACCTTTACTATTCAACGTAGCGCTGGAAGTTCTAGCCAATACAATTAGGCAAGACAAGGAAATAAAGGGAATCCAAATGGGAGCAGAGGAGGTCAAACTCTCCCTCTTTGCTGACGACATGATCTTATACTTAGAGAACCCCAAAGACTCAACCACAAGACTCCTAGAAGTCATCAAAAAATACATTAATGTTTCAGGATATAAAATCAATGTCCACAAGTCAGTAGCCTTTGTGTACACCAATAACAGTCAAGATGAGAAGCTAATTAAGGACACAACTCCCTTCACCATAGTTTCAAAGAAAATGAAATACCTAGGAATATACCTAACGAAGGAGGTGAAGGACCTCTATAAAGAAAACTATGAACTCCTCAGAAAGGAAATAGCAGAGGATATTAACAAATGGAAGAACATACCATGCTCATGGACGGGAAGAATCAACATTGTTAAGATGTCTATACTTCCCAAAGCAATCTACCTATTCAATGCCATTCCTATCAAAGTACCTACATCGTACTTTCAAGATTTGGAAAAAATGATTCTGCGTTTTGTATGGAACCGGAAAAAACCCCGTATAGCTAAGGCAGTTCTTAGTAACAAAAATAAAGCTGGGGGCATCAGCATACCAGATTTTAGTCTGTACTACAAAGCCATAGTGCTCAAGACAGCATGGTAGTGGCACAAAAACAGAGACATAGACACTTGGAATCGAATTGAACACCAAGAAATGAAACTAACATCTTACAACCACCTAATCTTCGATAAACCAAACAAGAACTTACCTTGGGGGCAGGACTCCCTATTCAATAAATGGTGTTGGGAGAACTGGATGTCTACATGTAAAAGACTGAAACTGGACCCACACCTTTCCCCACTCACAAAAATTGACTCAAGATGGATAAAGGACTTAAATTTAAGGCATGAAACAATAAAAATCCTCAAAGAAAGCTTAGGAAAAACACTGGAAGATATTGGCCTGGGGGAAGACTTCATGAAGAAGACTGCCATGGCAATTGCAACAACAACAAAAATAAACAAATGGGACTTCATTAAACTGAAAAGCTTCTGTACAGCTAAGGAGACAATAACCAAAGCAAAGAGACAACCCACACAATGGGAAAGGATATTTGCGTATTTTCAATCAGACAAAAGCTTGATAACCAGCTTATAATTTGAGTTCTATAGAGAACTCAAATTAATCCACATGAAAAAAGCCAACAATCCCTTATATCAATGGGCAAGAGACATGAATAGAACTTTCTCTAAAAACAACAGATGAATGGCTAACAAACACATGAAAAAATGTTCATCATCTCTATATATTAGAGAAATGCAAATCAAAACAACCCTGAGATATCATCTAACCCCAGTGAGAATGGCCCACATCACAAAATCTCAAAACTGCAGATGCTGGCGTGGATGTGGAGAGAAGGGAACACTTTTACACTGCTGGTGGGACTGCAAACTAGTACAACCCTTCTGGAAGGAAGTATGGAGAAACCTCAAAGCACTCAACCTAGACCTCCCATTCGATCCTGCAATCCCATTACTGGGCATCTACCCAGAAGGAAAAAAATCCTTTTATCATAAGGACACTTGTACTAGACTGTTTATTGCAGCTCAATTTACAATTGCCAAAATGTGGAAAGAGCCTAAATGCCCACCAACCCAGGAATGGATTAACAAGCTGTGGTATATGTATACCATGGAATACTATTCAGCCATTAAAAAAAATGGAGACTTTACATCCTTCGTATTAACCTGGATGGAAGTGGAAGACATTATTCTTAGTAAAGCATCACAAGAATGGAGAAGCATGAATCCTATGTACTCAATCTTGATATGAGGACAATTAATGACAATTAAGGTTATGGGGGGGGGAAGCAGAAAGAGGGATGGAGGGAGGGGGGTGGGGCCTTAGTGTGTGTCACACTTTATGGGGGCAAGACATGATTGCAAGAGGGACTTTACCTAACAATTGTAATCAGTGTAAAAAAAAAAAAAAAAGTTTTGCTTTTCTCAGAATGCTCCTTTGTTTTGTACTGAAGACTACATCTCCCTGGTTTGCAAATAAAGTCTCTCTCTCTCTCAGATGTGGGGCTAGAGAGTGAGTAGGACATTGGACTGAAGTCCCTCTTAATTTAATACCTCTTTCTCAGTAGTTTTATTAACACTAACCAGAAAGACTCCAGAGGAGGGATGATGACGATTCTGAAATGTGACAACAGAAATGGCTGAAGGAAAAGTGGTTGGGAAAGGAAGCAGCTAAGGAAAGAGATAGTAGATGCTCTCGTGTCTATCAGAAACTCTTGTGCGAAAAAGAAATAAAGAGATGTTTTCTAGGTTGCTGTAACTGTCCTGTTAGCAGAGCTAGGACTACTGGGAGGAATGGACAGAGAAGTTATGTCACTATTAATAAGTACATGGGACAGTGAGCCCCGTCTGTGGAGCCGTGTAAGTACAATCCCATCTACTTAACCCCCTTCAAGAGGGATGCCACAAGTAATATAAGGTCCCTTTAAACTCTGGCTTTCTGTGATTTTATTGCTTTCCTGAGGCAGACATTAATTTTTTTATCAGATATTAAAGTCTTTGAAATTAATCTAATTATAATGTCTCAGAAATAATGACCCTGTCTTACCCTGTCTGTGGTCTCCACAGTGGTTAGAACAATGAACAATACACCCAAAGTGTTAAGTCAATACCAGCTGGCGGATAGAGCCTTTGATATTCTTTTCCACTCCTCCTCCTTCTGCTACAATCATTGATCCTGATCCACTCACTGCAGAGTGGCAAAGAGAAAATTGTTATGCACACATGCACACATTTATAAGGTATCTTTAAGGAAATAGAAAAAAAATTGAGAAATGAGTTGTAAAATTTATATAATTGTGCAGAATAATACTTAAACAAACACATTTGTTGTGGAAAGGGAAATAAGAGCTAATTATGGCTCCCTACCTCTACATAAGATCCCACACAGCAAAGCCTGGCATAGATTGATCCAGTCCTTATCTCTTTTTTCTGCCCCATATTTTTTTCTATAGCTATTCTAATTTAATGCTGAGATGCATGCTATTACAACAAGATGAAAAGAAGTTCAGTATGGAGGGCTGTGAAGAGGGTGAGGGCAGATGCTTGGCAGAGCTTCTAGGTCAAATATTGAGTCTACTCCTGACTCTGTCTCTTGAATTATTGTGTGTGTTTGGACAGTGGCTTCAGTGCAGAGCCTCAGTTTCTTCAACTGAAGGCCATAAATAATATAGCTGACCTCTACAAGTTGTCAGGAGGATTAACACAAAATCTGAAACGTTACCATGGTGCTCATTCAGATCAGGTCCCTTGCATTTGCCTCTGATGCTCCTCCAACTAAAAGTCATTCTGTGAAATTTCAAAGACCTTTGCTCTGTTGCAAGTTTTATTTCCAATCTCACTTGGGAAATCCCTACCTTAGCCAAGAATGGAAATTGTCTGATAACTCATTTGTCAAATCTGCTAGCTGGGTGGTGATCATCCAGATCACTATTATAAGTGTTACTAAGCCATCAGTTCACTTGAGGAGGAACAAGAGAACTGGGTAGTTACAGTGAGAAGCAAAGAAGAAAGAGGAAGCAAGGGTGCCATGTATTTGCCATCTCTGCCTCTAGTTTAAAGGCGAAGGAAATGGATAATGACAGGGGAGGAGACAAGATGGCTGACTGAAGCCAGCTTTCCACAGAGGCTCCTGTCCCTTAGGAGAGTTAAAGGACAAAAATTCAGCAAGTAACCTGGTGGATTTGAGCTGCACTAAGAGACAAGGTTGAGGGTGGCGCCTGTGGCTCAGTGAGTAGGGCGCTGGCCCCATATGCTGAGGGTGGTGGGTTCAAACCCAGCCCCGGCCAAACTGCAACAGAAAATAGCCAGGCATTGTGGCGGGTGCCTGTAGTCCCAGCTGCTCGGGAGGCTGAGGCAAGAGAATTGCGTAAGCCCATGAGTTAGAGGTTGCTGTGAGCCATGTGATGCCATGGCACTCTATCCAAGGGCGGTACAGTGAGAATCTGTCTCTACAAAAAAAAAAGAGAGAAGGTTGAAGAACACACGTCAACACCGCTGAGGTGTGCTGCGACCACAAGGATACAAACAAAAGGTACAAAATCCACCACCAAGCAGACAGGACTCCCCTCCCCCATGAGAACAGCTCAGAGTGCCCCACAAACAATCAGGCAGAGTTCAAAGTTCCTCCCACTACACTCCACGGGAGAGACCCTCTAAAAACTGGACCTACCTACCCTACTAGGGTGCCACGGCGTCCTCCTGCCAGGCATAAAACTGTATAAACTGTATATAGTCTCGACCTGGAATTCTGAGCTCCCAGAACTCCCCTTTACTCACACTGAGGTCTGGAGGCCAGTCCCAGTCAGCAGAGAGGGGACCGCACCGGAGTGGCAGTTCCCTGAGGCACATGTGTTGCAATTTTATCTGCAGATACAATAGGCTTTAAACCAACAAAAGTAAGGAAGGACAAGAATAGTCACTTCATATTTGTTAAGGGTAATACTCAATATGATGAGATCTCAATTATTAATATCTATGCACCCAACCAGAATGCACCTCAATTTATAAGAGAAACTCTAACAGACATGAGCAACTTGATTTCCTCCAGCTCCATAACAGTTGGAGATTTCAACACTCCTTTGGCAGTGTTGGATCGATCCTCCAACAAGAAGCTGAGCAAAGAAATCTTAGATTTAAACCTAACCATCCAACGTTTGGATTTAGCAGACATCTACAGAACATTTCATCCCAACAAAACTGAATACACATACTTCTCATCAGCCCATGGAACTTACTCCAAAATCGATCACATCTTAGGTCACAAGTCTAAACTCAGTAAATTTAAAGGAATAGAAATTATTCCATGCATCTTCTCGGACCACCATGGAATAAAACTTGAGCTGAGTAACAACAGGAATCTGCATACTCATGCAAAAACATGGACGTTAAATAACCTTATGCTGAATGATAGCTGGGTCAGAGATGAGATTAAGAAAGAAATCGCCAATTTTTTGGAACAAAACGACAATGAAGACACAAACTATCAGAACCTCTGGGACACTGCAAAGGCAGTTCTAAGAGGGAAATTTATAGCACTGCAAACCTTCCTCAAGAGAACGGAAAGAGAAGAAGTTAACAACTTAATGGGACATCTCAAGCAACTGGAAAGGGAAGAACATTCCAACCCCAAACCCAGTAGAAGAAAAGAAATAACCAAAATTAGAGCAGAATTAAATGAAATTGAAAACAAAAGAATAATACAACAGATCAATAAATCAGAAAGCTGGTTTTTCGAAAAGGTCAATAAAAATAGATAAACCTTTGGCCAACCTAATCAGGAAAGAAAGAGTAAAATCTCTAATCTCATCAATCAGAAACAACAAAGACGAAATAACAACAGACTCCTCAGAAATCAAAAAAATCCTTAATGAATATTACAAGAAACTGTATTCTCAGAAATATGAAAATCTGAAGGAAATTGACCGATACTTAGAAGCACGTCACCTCCCAAGACTTAGCCAGAATCAAGTGGAAATGTTGAACAGGCCCATATCAAGTTGGGAAATAGCATCAACCATACAAAACCTCCCTAAAAAGAAAAGCCCGGGACCAGACGGTTTCACATCAGAATTCTACCAAACTTTTAAAGAGGAATTAGTACCTATATTACTTAACCTGTTCCAAAAGGTAGAAAAAGAAGGAAGACTACCTAACACGTTCTATGAAGCAAACATCACCCTGATCCCCAAACCAGGAAAAGATCCAACAAGAAAAGAAAATTATCGACCCATATCACTAATGAATATAGATGCAAAAATATTCAACAAGATCCTAACAAACAGAATCCAGCAACACATCAAACAAATTATACATTATGACCAAGTCAGTTTTATCCCAGGATCTCAAGGCTGGTTCAATATACGTACATCTATAAATGTAATCCAGCACATAAACAAATTAAAAAACAAAGACCATATGATTCTCTCAATCGATGCAGAAAAAGCTTTTGATAATATCCAGCATCCCTTCGTGATCAGAAAACTTAAGAAAATCAGGATAGAAGGGACATTTCTTAAACTGATAGAGACCATCTAAAGCAAACCCACAGCCAATATCATATTGAATGGAGTTAAATTAGAATCATTTCCACTCAGATCAGGAACCAGACAAGGCTGCCCATTGTCTCCATTGCTTTTTAACATTGTAATGGAAGTTCTAGCCACCGCAATTAGGGAAGAAAAGGTGATCAAAGGTATCCATATAGGGTCAGAAGAGATCAAACTTTCGCTCTTCACAGATGATATGACAGTGTATCTGGAAAACACTAGGGACTCTACTACAAAACTCTTAGAAGTGATCAAGGAATATAGCAGCGTCTCATGTTACAAAATCAACATTCATAAATTGGTAGCCTTTATATATACCAACAATAGTCAAGTTGAAAAAACAGTTAAGGACTCTATCCCATTCACTGTAGTGCCAAAGAAAATGAAATATTTGGGAATTTATCTAACAAAGGATGTGAAAGATCTCTATAAAGAGAACTATGAAACTCTAAGAAAAGAAATAGCTGAAAATATTAACAAATGGAAAAACATACCATGCTCATGGCTGGGAAGAATCAACATTGTTAAAATGTCTATTCTACCCAAAGCAATATATAATTTCACTGCAATCCCTATTAAAGCTCCACTGTCATACTTTAAAAATCTTGAAAAAACAATACTTCATTTTATATGGAATCAGAAAAAACTTCGAACAGCCAAGACATTACTCAGAAATAAAAACAAAGCAGGAGGTCCTGTGAAAGCTACCGGAGTAACAAAGATAGATTGAACCCAGGCCCTGTCCCTAAGAGACCCTTAGAATACAGCTGGACAGGCTCTGCTCTGATAGTTACAAAACAGTGATAAGGCGGTGTGGTCATTGAGCACAGAGGATGGGCTGGAGGAAGGAGTCGGGCTTTCTGGTAGAGGTAGTTCAGGTTGATTGTAAAAGCTCAACTAAGGATTAGGTAATGGCAGATTGACCTAGGCCAGTGTTTTTCAACCTTTTTCTTTTTCTTTTCTTTTCTTTCTTTCTTTTTTTAATCTCATGGCACACTTAAAATTATAGTTAAACTCTACAACCTGCTTAAATAATGTTGTTTAAAAAAAGAGTTAAAAAAAAGAGTATACCTACCTGGCTTTGAACTTTAAAGAAAAAAATAATTTAATGAATGATCTTTGAAAGTTTTCGTGGAACACCTAAGATCCTATCACGGCACACTAGCTGAAAATCCTTGACATAGGCAGAGAAAAGAGAAGGAACAAAAGCCTAAGTCTGTGATACAACGCAGCGTCTGCTGAGCCATGCAGGTAGTTCAGGGCTGTTGAAAGATGATGTGCAAGAGGAAGACACTGAGTGTTGTGTGTAGGGTTTTGGTCACATAAAGAAAGTAGGCTTCATTTTGAGTACCATGGGAGAAATGCCAGGCTTTTTTAAGTGGTGGCCTATCATATGTCATGGTCATGGTCAAAGTTTTATTTTAAGTAGGACTTTTCTATCTTTTCTTTTCAGCTGGAGAAGTCCTCCTCTTTCTTGGTTTCCAAGTGCATCCCTAAAAAGAGATATTTGGGAGTATACCTAACAAAGGACGTGAAAGATGTCTATAAAGAGAACTATGAAACTTTAAGAAAAGAAACAGCTGAAGATGTTAATAAATGGAAAAAACATATCCTGCTTATGGCTGGGAAGAATCAACATTGTTAAAATGTCTATACTACCCAAAGCAATATACAATTTTAATGCAATTCCTATTAAAGCTCCATTGTCATATTTTAAAGATCTCGAAAAAATAATACTTCGTTTTATGTGGAATCAGAAAAAACCTCGAATAGCCAAAACATTACTCAGCAATAAAAACACAGCCAGACCTCAGACTATACTACAAATTGATACTGATCAAAACAGCATGGTATTGGCACAAAAACAGAGAAGTAGATATCTGGAACAGAATAGAGAACCAAGAGATGAATCCAGCTACTCTTACTGTTATTTGATCTTTGACAAGCCAATTAAAAACATTCAGTGGGGAAAAGATTCCCTATTTAACAAATGGCGCTGGGTGAACTGGCTGGCAACCTGTAGAAGACTGAAAGTGGACCCACACCTTTCACCATTAACTAAGATAGACTCTCACTGGATCAAAGATTTAAACTTAAGACATGAAACTATAAAAATACTAGAGGAGAGTGCAGGAAAAACGCTTGAAGAAATCGGTCTGGGCAAGTATTTTATGAGGAGGACCCCCGGGCAAGCAGCTTCAAAATTACACTACTGGGACTTGATCAAACTAAAAAGCTTATGCACAGCCAAGAACACAGTAAGTAAAGCAAGCAAACAGCCCTCAGAATGGGAGAAGATATTTGCAGGTTATGTCTCCAACAAAGGTTTAATAACCAGAATCCACAGAGAACTCAAACGCATTAGCAAGAATAGAACAAGGGATCCCATCGCAGGCTGGGCAAGGGATTTGAAGAGAAACTTCTCTGAAGAAGACAGGCGCACGGCCTTCAGACATATGAAAAAATGCTCATCATCTTTAATCATCAGAGAAATTCAAATCAAAACTACTTTGAGATACCATCTAACTCCAGTGAGACTAGCCTATATCACAAAATCCCAAGACCAGAGATGTTGGCGTGGATGTGGAGAAAAGGGAACACTTCTACACTGCTGGTGGGAATGCAAATTAATACATTCCTTTTGGAAAGAGATATGGAGAACACTTAGAGATCTACAAATAGATCTGCCATTCAATCCTGTAATCCCTGTACTGAGCATATACCCAGAAGACCAAAAATTACATCATAACAAAGATATTTGTACCAGAATGTTTATTGCAGCCCAATTCATAATTGCTAAGTCATGGAAGAAGCCCAAGTGCCCATCGATCCACGAATGGATTAATAAATTGTGGTATACATACACCATGGAATATTATGCAGCCTTAAAGAAAGATGGAGACTTTACCTCTTTCATGTTTATATGGATGGAGCTGGAACATATTCTTCTTAGTAAAGTATCTCAAGAATGGAAGAAAAAGTACCCAATGTACTCAGCCCTACTATGAGACTAATTTAGGGTTTTCACATGAAAGCTATAACCCAGTTACAACCTAAGAATAGGGGGAAGGGGGAAAGGGAGGGGAGGGAGGGGAGAGGTGGGTAGAGGGAAAGGGATTGGTGGGATTACACCAGCGGTGCATCTTACAAGGGTATATGTGAAACTTGGTAAACGGTCTGTGAAGCTAGTGAATGATGCCCCATGATCATATCAATGTACACAGCTATGATTTAATAAAAAAAATAATAATAAATAAAAAAGAAAGATTAAAAAAAAGAAATGGATGATGAAAAGAATCTAGATCAGAAGTCTAAATGTGCATTGTGATGAAGTCATATCAATTACTTTGGTTTCTGTTTTCTTAAATGTAAAAAAAAAAGAGAGATTAATAAAAATGACAATGCTGGTGATACCTAACCTACATGTCTCATTACGACACCAGGAAGGATAGATGTGTCAAATGCATACACTAAAGCAGACTGGGAGAAAGGAGCCCCATTGGAGGGTCTAGGTAACTAGGAGCACTACAGGGAAAGGAAAGAGAGTCAGTAAGGGGAAAAGAGAGGGCAATCAAATGATTTTACCTTCTCAATTTGCATAGAGGCTTCCTGTAGCACATGTATGTCTTTTACCCATGATGTTGAGAAATCACTGCAAAATAAAATCAAGGGCATTGCAGAAGGGTATATTGTATTGCTTCTGAATTAATGGACTGTTTCTGTATTCTTTTCTACTCTCTCTTCCCTTTCACAAGGAGGGAAGCAGATATGTGAGGACCAAAGCTTCTGGAACCATTTATCATCTCCAGAGACATTGCTTTTCTTACTTAGAGAACTGGTAGGCCTGGGTGGCAAGCCCTTCCTCTTAAGGGAACAGTTAAAGGTAGAGAAAACTGTTTCTTATAAATAGTGATAAGGGGTCAATTATTCAAACCATTTCACATTTACTAAGCTCCAACAATGTAGAAAGCACCCACCTGTATGGGTTGAGAGGCGAATGAATTTTGCTATAGATGAGGTCCAGAGAGATTTTATTTGAATGTGAATTGGGTGCAGGTTTGATAAAGAAGGTGGGGTGGTTTGGCAATTTCCTTACAGAAACATATCTTGGGAAAAATGATTTTTCATAGTATGCTCCAGAAAGGTCTCCCCACTTTCTCTCAAAATGTCTTGTATCATTGAGAATGTTTTCAAAAATCAGGTTCTACCCACAAAACCCACATTTCTCTTTTTTTATTTCAAATTAATATGAGGGTACAAAATTGTAGGTTACATTGTTCTCATTACCAGGGTAAAGTTCCGTTTGTAGAAGAGCCCCTCATCCAGGGGGCATGTTATACAGCCTCACAGTGTACACATTAGGTGAGATCCCGCCTCATGCCCTCCCTCCCTGTGCCAGTCATCCTCCTCCTCCCCCTCCCACATCCCTCTACCCCCATATTAGACTATATTTGTATTTTATTATTCACATGAGCATATAATTATTTGTATATTGGTTTCATATTAGTATGGCGTACACTGGATATTTATTTTTCCATTCTTGTGATATGTTACTAAGAAGAATGTATTTCAGCTCTATCCAGGTAAATGTAAAACATGTAGAGTCTCCATTTTTATTAATGGCTGAATAGTATTCTGTGGTATACATATACCACAGTTTGTTGATCCAGTCCCGGGTTGATGAGCACCTTAGGTTGCTTCCATGACTTGGCAATTATGAATTGAGCTGCAATAAACATTCTGATGTAAATGTCTTTGTGGTAAAATGATTTTTGTTCTTCTGGGTAAATACCTAGTAATGGGATTGCAAGATCAAATGGAAGGTCTACTTTTAGAACTCTGAGTATTCTCCTTACTTGTGTCCAAAAAGACTGTATTAGTTTGTAGACCATCAGCTGTGTAGAAGTGTTCCCTACTTTCCACATCCATGTGAGCATCTGGTGTTTTGGGATTTGTGATATGGGCTATTCTTGCTGGGGTTAGGTGATATCTTAGAGTGGTTTTGTTTTTTTTTGGATTTTGGCCGGAGCTAGGTTTGAATCTGCCACCTCCGGCATATGGGACTGGCGGCCTACTCCTTGAGCCACAGGCGCCGCCCCTTAGAGTGGTTTTGATTTGCATTTTTCTGATGATTAAAGATGATGAGCATTTTTTCATGTGTGTAAAGGCCATTCCTCTGTCATCCTCGGAGAAGGTTCAATTCAAATCTCTTGCCCACTTAAAGAGGGGGTTGTTTTCACGCTTCTCACTGTTTAATTTGAGTTCTCTATAGATTCTAGTTATCAGGCCTTCGTCAGATTCATAACATACAGAAATCTTCTCCCATTCTGAAGTCTGTTTTTTTTTTTTTTTTGTGGTAGTCTCAGCTGTACAAAATCATTTTAACTGGGATTTGACCAAATCCTAGTTATTTATTTTTTTGTGTTGCTGCAATTGCCAGGCAGGTCTTCTTCATAAAGTTTTTTTCCCAGGCCAATATCTTCAAGTGACTTTCCCACACTCTTTTCTAGAATTTTCATTGTTTTGTGTCTTACATTTAAATCTTTATCCAGTGAGAATCAATTTTTGTCAGTGGTGACAGGCATGGGTCCAGTTTCAGTCTTCCGCATGTGGATAACCAGTTCTCCCAGCACCATTTGTTAAATAAGGATTCTTTTCCCCAGTGCATGTTTTGTTAGGCTTATCAAAGATCAAATGACAATATGTGGCTAAGTTCTTCTCTAGATTCTCTATTCTATTCCATAGATCTGTGTCTCTATTTTGTGCCAGTACGATGCTGTTTTGATCACGATAGACTTGTAGTATAACCTGAAATCTGGCAACGTGATGCCTACAGATTTGTTTTTATCTCTAAGAACTGTATTTACTATTTTGATTTTTTTTTGTTCTATATGAACTGAAATACTATTTTTTAAAGTTCTTTAAAGTGTGACATTGGTGCTTTGATGGGGATTGCATTAAATCTATAGATAGCTTTGGGTAGTATGGACAGTTTAACAATGTTGATTCTTACCAGCCACAAGCATGGTTTAAAGCCCACATTTCATTTGATTGGTAAGTCTGTTAAATTTCTTAAATCTAGAGTAGTGACTTTCGCCTTTCTTCATGACATTACCTTGTTGAAGAGACCTGGCTATTTTATTTGGTATAGATGCCCCACGTAGTGCTTTGTTTGATTATCTTCTCATAGTGTAGTTTAACTTGTTCATCTATTCCCTGTATTTCCTGCAATCTGCAATGCAGAGCTAAATATATAATTCATTTTAGATTAATATTTTAAGCAAGATGCATTCATGGGTGGCACTGAATTCCATTTTGCATCACATCAGGAGGCAGGTAACATCTGGTTGACCTGCTCTTAATGACACTGTGTTTAATCACTCAGTGACAGCCAGATTTTCCATTGTAAAACAGCATGCTTTCTTTGTGAAGAGCAAGTTGTGTATGGAGTGTCATTTAGGCACAATGCAAATGTCTATTTCACTACATCCTGGTCCCCACTATTTTAGAAACTGTGACGTATGCCCTGTGGACATCATTGAAACCACTCAGTTAGGTGAGGACAGGCCCAGCTTTGAGGTCACTGAGGGAGAAGTCTCCTGGGGTAAAGGTACCATCTCTCTTCCATCTCTGGGTTTTTTTAGACTCAAGTATTAAGTCTGACATACAATATATACTCAGTAAGACTTTGCTTTTTAATGATCCTAACTTTTTACTATTCAAATGCAGAAAGCAATATAGCTGGTGCCTGGAAATCCACAGAAAAACTTTTAACAAAAGGTAAATTTAAAATATACTTACTACACACTTCTCAGAGGCAGGACATAATTATATCAGGGACTTTACCTAACAAATGCAATCAGTGCAACCTGGTTCTCCATACCCTCAATGAATCCCCAATAATAACAGATAAATAAATAAAATAAAAGATATACTTAGTATACTATTAAAGGTGCTTAGTGTACTACCGAGAATTGCAAAGATATAATAGTGCATGCAAAGAGTATGAGATATATTATATATTTTTTTTAAATTTTGATCAGTCACTTGAGTTGTTCCCTTTCTTTTGACTTGGTTTAATCTGAACCCCTTTTTGCCCATTTGAATATTGCTGATTAAAATGTTTTTGTTTTTTTTTTTGCCTCTGAGGACCAACATATTCCAGATTCTTTGACAGATAGCTCATGAGCAATATTATGTATCCCATTCGTTAGTCTGAAAGCTGGCTTGATGGTAGGGTAAGAAACTAAGAAACTAAAATAAAGCACCTCTTCATCAGTTTGTAGCCCCAGCCCACTAAATGAAAACATAAGCACTAAATTTTCAGGAACTCTTCCCCAAAACCAAACCATTAAAAGACCTGAATAACAGATCACAACAGAAGAAACAAAAATGACTATTACACATTAACAGGAAAAAGTTTCTTTTCTGCTCCAGACTGTAAGCCTGCTGGGTTCAGGGATTCTGTTCAATTCATCTTTGCATCCCCTCCCCTGGGCTAGGAGCTTTACACTCAGTAGTACTGGAATAAATGTATATTGATTGAGTTAGTAAGAAGCTCTCAATAATCAAATCAATGCAAATTGGAACAACAAAACATCATTTTCGACTATCAAATTAGAGGAGGTTTTTAAACTGTTTAAAAACACTGTAGCATTAACTGTAATAAAGCAGGGTTCGAAAGAACAGACCGAGCCTGCATTTCTCAGAGCAGTGAAAGAAATATTCCAAAACATTAACACCATTACCTTTGGGAGGTAAGATATGTGGGTAATATTTTTTTCTTATTCTTTGTTCAGTTCAGTATTCTCCAAATGTAGTTCCACCAATATGTTCATTATTGGTAGGAAGCAGTTTTTAAAAACAAAATGAATTTGCATGTGTGGACCACAGACCTCAGGAAAAGAGCACTCATTTTGATCTTTCTGTACCTGTGTTCTCTGGGTCTAAATGCCTAAATGACCTTCATATAGTGGGCATAAATATGTGTGAGAGTGTGTGTATGGGTTTTTTTTTTCTTTCCTTTTTTATTTCTTTCTTCCCCAGCAGGTGTGTTTGAATAGCAGCCCATTACTACTCGGCCTGGTGCTATAAATATTCATAAGCATGCTCCAAGGCAGCTATTGTATCA
Organism: Nycticebus coucang; assembly: GCF_027406575.1. Taxonomy (NCBI): domain Eukaryota; kingdom Metazoa; phylum Chordata; class Mammalia; order Primates; family Lorisidae; genus Nycticebus; species Nycticebus coucang. The sequence continues at coordinate 120,456,814 of NC_069781.1, read as the reverse complement.
GAAGCTGGCCAGTGGCATGGCCGGCTGCTTTTTCTGAGTGGAGGTATGAGACAGCTTTGGGGGATGTGGACTCTACCCAACATGATAGAGCCTGTGAGGCATGAAGGTCCAAGCAGGAGTTTGTGAAAGACAATTAAGTGCATCTCGGGACAGATGGACCTTATCGCGGTAGAAAGAGTGGGAGCCATGAAGTCAATGTTGGGTTGTATTTGCCTGAGTTGACAGAAGCTCAGTCAGCCCTCAAGATCACACAAGGTGGAATTTATTCCCATTTGTAGTTGTTTCTCAATTCAGAAACATACATACAATCAGATTACATGGTTTGATTTTGTAGGGTTAAATTCAAGTTATAGGTGTGTCTTTCACCCAGGAAGTGTGCCATATACCTGTATAACATACTCCTTAGGTGGAAATTTACCCATCCCCCTACCCCCACCTCCCTACTTGAATTTCATTGAGATTTCCTCTCATGAGAGCATATAGTTGTTAATCTACCTGTTCCAGTTTAGTGCTGAGTACATGTGGAGTCTGTTTTTCCATTCTTGTGATACTTCACCTAGGAGCATCATCTCCTATTCCATCCAGGTTGTTAAAGAGATGCAAAATCTCCATCATTTTTATGGCTGAATAATATTCCATGGTATACATATACCACAATTTATTGATCCATTCATATATTCAAGGGCATTTGGGTCTTTTCTACATCTTTGCAATTGTCAATTGTGCTGTGATAAACATTTGAATGCAAGAGTCTTTATGATGAAACGTCTTTTATTCTTTGGGGTAAATACCTAGTAACAGGAATGTAAAATCAAATGGTAGTTTCAAGGAGGGTGGTGTGTGTGTGTGTGTGTGTGATTAAGACCAATATTCATGTGACAAGCAATAGTCGAAACTGCTGGCCATTGAGTGTGTGCACCAAAGCCATGGGAGCACTCTGCCCTCTCCTGGTGTGGAGTGTCAAATCATGCTGCTCCCGGTGACCTCAGAAACAAAATCCTCTGCCCTGGGACTCAGTTCACCCTAAACCAGAGGAAGATTGAGCTCATTACATCTGATCAGCATAAGTAGACTCCAGCCAATGGTCCCAAATATTGCTTATACCAAAATGGCCTTTGGCAGTTTAGAAATGAGCTATCTGCCTTCTCTAGTTTTCCAAACCATTGAAGAATTATCCTCAATCTCATATGGTGACCAGAACCCTAAACCTAGATTCAGAGACCTATTTTGCTTCATGTCCTAATTCTGGCATCTGTGGTACTCAGGACAAGTCACTTAAATACAGGCTTACTTTTTGGCAGGTATAAAATATGCACATTGCATTAAACTTTTTAGAACTTACAAATTGTTTTCAACTGTGTTTGGCATGTGGAAAGTGTTCAATAAATAATGGCTGTAATATATTTTCCATAATTGCTACTTTTTACCTGGAGTCTTAGTCTAGGCTCCACTGTCCCTGTCTTTCCCGAATCCACCCATCCAAAGCAAAGCTTTCAGCAAAGGCTTACAGGCATGGAACTTTATTTGGGACACAATCCCAGAAAGGAGGGACAGGGGAGTGAAAGAGGGAGGGAAAACCCATGAATTATCCAGTTGGCCCTCATCATAGGAAACTGATGGTGCTCAATTCTGCTGGAGCTTCCAAGGAAATGAATGAAATGGATCTCAGGACAATCTTCCTGGAAATGAAAGGAGAAACATTTACTCATTGGCTTGGGTGAGGTAGTGTCTCTTAAAGCCTGTGCAAAGCTGATCGAAATCTACTAGGAACTGTTCACCATGAAGTGGCTGGCTATAGCAGGACAGGTTGAAGAAGTTATGCTATGGCACACAAGAGGTGCCCCACATAAAAAGCTGAAACTGTGACCCTTGCAGGGTCAAACCCATCCAGGCCTGTCTAGAGGGCCGATGGGCCAGCTCCACTCATGAGGCTAGTTTGTGAAAACTAAGGTGTTTGATAGAAACAAAACATGTACACACTTTACAGCTGACGACTAGCCTGGTGAATAAGACCCTCGATGCATCAGAGGACAAATACCACCTCTCAAAAGCCCAAGAAGTACGATGAGGTATAGAGATGTGATGTGCAAATGTTAGGTGAAGGGGTGACATGGAGGTTGCAGGAGCAGAAGGGGACAGTTTCTTCTATTAAGTGCTAGAGGATGTTTGCTTCAGTCCTCATCCATACTGATATCCGCCCCGCCCCGCCACCCCATCCCCCTGCCACATGGTCTGTATGTCAGGATCAGAGAGAGGAAATCTTTAATCATGCAAAGTCAGACAGAATGCTGTGCCTGTCATGGAAGTTTCTGGAAGACATTGGTGGCAGGAGACCCAGAGGCTTCTGAATCATGGACCAGGAACTAGCAATGGCCAAACCATCCAGAACAGACAATACAGGAGCATTTTATGCTAGAGTCTTTTAGGGTCAGCCAGCCCCAGGCACATGAGGTATGAAGTCCATTAAAGGGCTTGTCCGGGAGACTGAGGAATGTGGACGCTGCACATTTTGAAGATGCATCAGAAGGAACGATTCCTACAGTCCATCTTAGGAGGGTAACACCAGAAACTCATTTTCTTTTTTTTTCTTTTTTTTTTTTGCATTTTCTTATTTTCTTAGTTATTTTGCTAAGACTTTTTTTTTTTTTTTGCATTTTCTTAGTTATTTTGCTAAGACCTTTACATTCCACATTTACTAGGATTCACATATAACCTTGTAAGATGCACCGCGGGTGTAATCCCATTTTCGTATTATAATTTTAGAATTTTGCGTCCTTAGCTATTAGGCTGAGCAATCACAGTCAGACCCATACCTCTTTTAGCAAATTCACTTAAGGATTACTTTAGACAGTAGAAAATTTTTAAAAGACTTTAGTAATCTTCAAGAAATAAAACAATTTCTCCTCTTCCCCCTTCTTCCTAATATTAGTATTGTTGTTATACTCTTATCATTACCTTAAAGCAACATTAAAACATTTTAAACCATTTCAGTGCAAACTTTCCCAAAATCTATGACATATACACCAACATTTCTAAACAAAAAGTACAGAAAACAATGACATGTTTCATCGCTATTTCAGACTCTTTGTTATTGATATCCACTATTGGCCTCTACTACCACGTTCTGTTGATAAGTGGTAAGCGATTCGTCACTACCCAGGATGGTCCTCTACTGCCATGGTTTTGATAATGTTTTGCCTCCTCTCTCACCATCAGACTGTCAGCTGTCACCATTTTTTGTCCACCTTCCTACCTCCTGTTCTCTCAGTGGGCATATATCAGTAAGCAAATACTGAAACACAAGACCTGGTGGAGGTTATTGGTATCTTGAATATATATTTGTGAGTGTGCACGGGTGCCTGTATATGTGTGAAGCAATTTGGACTATCCCTCTGGATGTCTGAATATTAAAAACTTCTGGGATATATTATATGAAATAACACCGTCCTTGGGAAACACATTCATATGGTTGTCGTGATGGCTAAATGGACAATAGCTAGGGCCTTGCTGAAGTGCTTCATGGAAAGAAGAAAGGGAATGGCACGAAATACATGCAGATCAAAAATGTGGTGGCACGGGGCTTGGCCTAAGAATTGCAGGGCAGTTATCTGTCTTTCCAGCGTTTACAGAGGATCCCCTTGTCTCAAATGCTGTCTTCACACATTCTGGGTGATGCACAGCCACAGCCTCTCTAAAGAATTGCATTACTGTGCATGCATGCCAAGGCAGCAGGTAAGAAATTGAAAAATTCCTCTAACTCTTTAGAACTGCTGACACACTGAAGTTAGGGTTGGAGGATCTGAGTTCTAGTCAACTGGGCAAGGAAGGATAAGAAGCCAGCTCCTTTTCTGAAGTTCCTGTGAGCTCTGATGTCTGGGATGCAAATTTTCAAAGGAAATGGACCTGAACCTTTAAAACCAGGATTTTGTCAAAACTAGCTTCTTACTGGATATCAGTAAGAAACTTTAAACCAGCCAAATGAATACTGGAGTTCAGGAGAGACATTGTCTTTTGATTTAAGCATTTTCTGATGTTTAATATACTCCATGTAGGTGTAGTTGGGGACAATAGGCAAAATATTTAACTAGTACAACACAGAAACCAGCCAATCAAAACAGATAACCAGTGTGGTGACACTGGTGGCAGGAAGCACAATGAAAATTAAAACTTTGGAGACTGTCATTTTCTTGAGAGCTGTGTGTTTCACAATCCTGCTCACTGCCTTTCTTGTGAGACCTGAGAACAAATGGGTGCTGTGTAAATGACTGATGGTATGAGTGTATGAACTCAAACACGTTACCAAATAAGTAATGACTGTCAGAGTTTATGCCGCTTAGAATGAGGAGCGTGGGAAGAGAAGACCAACATTTTCCAAGGAAGATGAGAAAGAGGATGCACTTAAGGAAACAAAGAAGGAGTGATCAGAGGGTTTGTCTGAATAAAAATAGAAAGGACAATGTCATGGGTAGGCCAGGGGGGAAAACATCTCATAAGGAATTTGGCAATCAACAATGTCAAATTCTGCACAGGGAAGAACGTCCTGTTGCTTTTGGCCTCCTGGTCAGTTTCTTGTTTTCTTTGCTCCCCATAGAGGATGAAGACAATAAAGAAAGGCCAAATATCAGTTCACTGCAGTCAGTTCTCCAGCAGCAGGTGCGAAGGTCCAAAGGGGAAGGGCAGCATAACTGCAATGTGAGCCTCACCGTATCTGCCGACTTGGTCTATGCATGAAGTCTCTTTCATTACCGTCATCCAGCACACACTGAGGAGGAGAGTTTAGTCGCTGCAATTTACCTTATGTCACATTTCTCTAGGACTTCTATTCTGCCTGCCTTGTTCTAGCTAGCTGCCAGATGCTTTGCCAGATGTTCTAAATGTGGACGCGGTTATTTACTTCCTAGGAACCGCAGCCTCCAACACCCAAATCTTTTGACTTTTGCTGAAGGCTTTAGAGCAAATAAATGGCAAATAAGGTAAATAGGAATGCAGTGGGGAAAAAAATCAGTCTACCTTATATCAAGACTTATTATATGGCTACAATAATCCAGATTATGTGATGTTGATTAAAAGATAGATATATGGATCAATAGAACAAATCAGATATCCCAGAAATAGACCCTCTGAGAACTGTCCAACTGATTTTGATAAAGGGAGTAAAGGAAAATAAACAGAAAAAGGTTAGACTTTACAACAAAAAGAACTAGAGAAACTAGCACTTACAGGAAAAAAAAAAAATGAAGCTCAGATTTATATAACTAAGTAGTCCAAAATGGATCATTGGCTTAAATATAAAAAAATATATAGACGACTTCTAGACAAAAGATAGAAGAAAAGTCTTCAAGAGCTAAGGCTGAGCAGAACTCGTACACCTGATACTAAAAGTAAGATGCATGAAAAAAAAATTATAAATTGGACTTCATTAAAACAAACAAACAAAAAAAAACCTATGCTCTGTCAAAGACACTGCTGAAAGGATGAACAGACAAATTATAGGCTGGGGTAATAGATCTGCAAACCAAATATCCAGGAAAGGCCTAGCACCTAGACTATGCAAAAGAAAACTCAACGTTAAAAAAAATCTTTTTTTTTTTTTTAATGGACAAAGAGATGAGAAGATATTTCACTGAAGATAGCATGCAGATAACAAACAGGATAAAAAATGATAAGCATCATTAGCCCTTAAAAAATACATCATAAAACCACAATATGATATCACTGCACACCTATCAGAATGGCTAAAATTAAAAAAAAAAATAACTACAACAAATGCTGCTGAGTTGCAGAGAAACTGAATTTCTCATTAATTGCTGGTGAGAGGTAAAATCGTACAGCCATTCTAGAAGATAATTTTGACCCAAAAAACTAAATATGTAACTCATATGCAACTCCTTGGTCCTTCAGAATAATGAAACTCTGTTCACTTCCCCACACAGCCACACACATATACAACACCTGAACATGGACATTTATGGCAGTCTATTAGTTCCAAAATGGAAACAACTGAGATGTCCTTCGGTGAGTGAGTGATGAAGTGGTGGCACGCCCAAATCACAGCATACTATTCAGCTATAAAAAGCTGTGACTTACTGGTTTGTGCAACCACCAGGAGCAATCTCCAGAGAATTATATTTAGTGAAAAAACGCCAATCCAAAGGTTACGTGCGGCATAAATCTATTTATGCATCATTACTGAAATGACAAAATTACAGAAATTGCGACAGATTTGTAACTACCAGCAATTAGGACAAGGGATTGAAAGAAGGAGAAAGGTGGTATAATTTCAAAAGGGCAAACTAAAGGATCCTTGCAATGATGAGTCTTCTCTGCTCTGAATGTGTCAAGGCCAATATCCTGATTGTAAGGTCTGATTATGGTTTGGCAGAATGTTTCCACTGGAGAAACTGGGTAGAGTACCATGGTGTATCTCTCTGTTAGTTCTTACAATAGCTTGAGAATCTATGATTATTTGAAAATAGAAAGTTCAATCAAATTTTAGAGAGGGATGGGGTGGGCACCTTATGCTTCAAGAGCATACAGTGGATATCTGACTCCACAAAAATCAGGAAAGACATTCCTAAAATGTAAGATCTAAATGATGGTGGGCCATTAAGGAATGGGAAGTGAAGGGGCTATTCCAGGTGGAGGGAACAGCTGATCTAAAGGCTCTGTTGCAGGGAGAAATATAAGGTGTCGAAGAAATTGGAAAGAATTCTGAAGAATATTACATAATTGGCTTAGTGGGCTTTTTCTTCTTTGTTGCCTTCTTTTGCTCATGATTGGAGATGCCAATCACATTTTTTCTCTGTACTTATTTTAAAATGATATACAGTTACGATAATTTCAGTGGTTTCTCTAGAATCACTCTGTCCAGTACCATAGCCACTAGTCACATTGTTTATATCTAAAGTAATTAAAATTAAAAATTAAATGTCCTACTCACAACTAGTCACATTTCAAGTTCATAATAGCTGCCTTTGGCAGGTACCTCTGTACTGAACAATTCTATAGACCATTTTCATCATCACGGAGATGTCTATTTTAGCTGAAAATCTAAAGTTTATCAGTCTTTACACTATTGTCAAATAACATATTTTATAATGCCTTAATGTTGACTGCCTCACCCATGACTGACTTATTATTTTGTCTGTGTTTTAGTTCATTTTTTTTTTAATTTTTTAACCACACAAACTATACATTACCCTGATGGTTTTAAACAGTCTATATATGTTTAGATTTACCATCGTATGGTCCATTTTCATTCTCCCTATTTCTTCTTGAATAAATTTCATTTCATTTATTTTAAATGTGATTTAATGGTTTCTCTACTTGACACCTGGTATATTTTATTGATTAAAGAGTTTAGCCATATTAGTTCAAATATTGCTTTTTATCCATTCTCTCTTTTCTCCCTTTGAAATTCCAGTTAAATATGTATTGTGCCTTATCACTCTAGTATTTCTCTTGAATGCTCTTCCAAATTTTTCATTTCTCTGACATTTTGTCTATAATCTAGATAATTTCTGTTTTTTAAGATTTCCATTCATTAATCCTCTAATGCCAACCATTATATTAATTCTCTATCTGTGTCTGAACTACAATATGACTTATTTTACATTACTAGAGCATTTATTTCTGGAAGGTTACTCGTTTCCTTTTGCACTTGCCACGTCAGTCTTCATAGATACGTCCTCCTCCATCACACACAAACTTCCTCTCCTTTCTAATTTCTTCATATTTCTTAAACATCCTTTTGATATTCTATATCTAATTCCTAATATATGTAATCAATATAGGTCTGTTTATAATTTTTTTGTATTGATGTTTGTTTTGATTTTGTTTTTTGCTTAATCATGCTCATCCTGGCTTTGTTTCTTCATGTATTTTAGGTTTTTTTTTATTGCAAGCTTGCATTCTTTTCTCTGTGGTAATTCATTGAGGCTTGGGTTTGTGTTCCTCCAATCAGAATTTCAGTTTGCTTTCGTAAGTCACCTAGGGAATGACTAACTTTGCCTACTTCAAATATATATTTTGAACATTGGATTTTGCTTTCTTCAAGTCACAATCCTACAATAAAGACTTTTAAACCATCACTATTAAAGGATGCTTTTTTCCCTCTGTATGAGCAGTCAATTAAAAACCTTACATGTGTCCACTGTCTCTTTCAGGAGAAGAGATTTTTTTCCAGTTTCACTTCATGAGTATGTCACTCTAGAATTCTCAGCTTTATTCCAAATGTCTCTGCTTCCGCCTCCTTTCCTGTGTTGTGCCAGGCATTGATTTTTTTTTTCTAGTATACAGTTTTCATTTAAACTCAGAACAAACTACCATAACAGGAACCAGATCCTGCAGATTTGCACTTTTATTTAATGTCTTGTCTCTACGTTTGGGGGTTTCGTTTGTTTTTTTTTTCTTTTCTTTTTGTTTTTCCCCCATGCAGTATTTATCTAGTGTTTAGTTACATAAACTGAGAGAAATGTCTATAATGTCCAGTCCTCTCTACTGCTCATCTTCCTGAAAGATTCCCTATCTCTGAACTGGAGAGTTTAAATTAAAGTGAGATCAAAAGTAGAAATGGGAGGACAAGTTAGGAGTAATTGCCACAGTCTAGGCAAGAAATTGTAATGTAAGTACCAGTATACCACTGCTGTGTACTTGATAGAAGTGGAGAATACCAGGTGGATTTGAGCGATATTTTATGGTGAATGGGATGTGAGAACTTGAGAAAGGCATTTGGGAGGATGCCCAGGCTCGGGATAACATCCAACTGGCTTCACTGGATGGACTTCACTGGTGCTGCTGATCACTGAACAACGGATCAAGTTAAGGAAGTAAAAACTGTGGGATCAGTTCCGTACCTAGTATGGCAAGCAGCACAGGTGGTTGGCTCTGAGCTAGAGGTCAGATTCTGAACCAGAAATATACACTCATTTGTCACTTCCATATAGTATGATTGGAACCAGGCATGGATGAGGGTACCCAGCTAGAGGACATGGAATGGAACAAAAGCAGGCCGAGGATTAACACTTGTGATCTTTTATCTCTGTGACCAGGCAGAGAAGAGTGAACCTGCAGACAGAGAAGCTCGGGAGAGGGTAGTGTTTCCTTTTACCTCATTTCTTCTTATGCCTAGAGTCAGCCATGTTGACCTCACCATTCTCTATATGCCTTGCTCTTCCTTTCCTCTATGCTTTCATACGAGGTCACTACAAAAGTGGAGATGGACTGTATTATGGTTCACTATTTCACTTCCAAGAAACACAGTTGACAACACATCCTTTCAGATTCGCTGGTGCAAGTTTTATCTGTCTTGCTCAATGTATCAGTGTAACTGGGAGGGTTTCATTTGTTTCTGCCCATGTGGATTTTACATTTCTTGATTTTTGTGTATCTCAAAACTTTCATTATGACCCACCTATATGCTAGGCTCCCTTTCCACCTTGGACTGTTGCTCCTGATGAACTCCCAAGCACCTTTTAAGCCAGTGGTTCTCAATCTTCCGAATGCCGTGGCCTTTTAATACAGTTCCTATGGGTTGAGACCCCCAGGTTGAGAACCGCTGTTTTAAGCACTAGCTCAGAAGTCAGCCTTCTATGTGGTCCTTCTCAAACTCCTCCCTAAACTCACCCTAGACAAGGGCTCATTCCAGCTTCACTGTCATTCCCTCTATCTCCACTGCATGTATTTGTCCTTCTTCCCCTAACTACAATGCCCTCTCCTTCATCATGGGGTCAATGTCTTGTGTATCACTGCCTTTCCAGCACTTGGTTCAGAATTGAATCTTTCTTTTGAATAAAAAAGACTTAAAGTAGACCTTCAACGAGGTGCAGGAAGACCATCTCTTTTGGACAAAGAGAAGTCAGCTTGACATATGGTGTTAAAAAGATGCAAGTTATTCATACACATAAAACAAGGCAATGGTTCATAGGTATCCATGTGCCAACCAATATATGCACATGCAGTGTACCTCTCCCCCTTCTCTCTCACTCTCAACCATGAGGTCATTTCCTTCAGTGATATCTTCTCTTCCCCTTCCCATTAAAGGCTTTCCTACATTTTCTACTCCATAGTATGTTACCCAAATGAAATATGAAGGATATTGTGGTCAGTATAGGGAATATGTCATTTAATTTGTCTTTAATCTCCTTGGCTTTCTAAACAATTCTCTGCAGATAACAACACTGAACAAAGTGCATGAATTAAGCTAAGCAAACGAATAAAATACATGGCATGAAGATTAATGAACCAACATCGGGGTGAGTGCCCTTCACAAGGTGGCCAGAGAAGTGAAGGAGACTTGGGGTGGAACTGATGCTGTCTTTATGCAGAGAGAGACCAGAGCAGGAATCAACTGGGGAGAAATTCTCAAGAAGGAGCATGGTGGCATGTAGGTAAAAAAGAAAAAGAATGAGGGATGTCTATCTAACAGTCAGAGGAGGTTGGCCATCAGGAAGATCCTCTGCTGGGAGTGGTACAGTTGCTTGCAGTGGCCTCAGTGACACTCACTATGTAAGGGGATGTCCGTGGCTCAGGTTACCTAGAAGAGTGGGACTAGATGACAATTTCAAGACTGTTTGGGTTTTCTCCCCAGTGTTAGTGTTTGTTATGACTGAAATGGGATGACAGGCAGCTAACGGCACCACAAGCTGTCCGTAAAAAATTGAGACAATGTCAGCAATCTGAAGCCATTCTTTGGGTGCATGGGAAAATGTCAGAGGCAGGTCTATCAGGTTATAGGTGAGATAACTATAGCTTTGCATGAAATTGTGACAGGTGGCCATCTCTCAACACCCAGCAGCCCAGTACCCAGAGTCCGGAATCCTCTGCGTAGCAGTCAACTCTTCCTATTATTTGGATGTGCATTTCCTCTAATTCCTCATTCCCTATTATTTTCTGATACAATCCCCACTTTCCTGGCAAACATAACTACACACAGTTCTACAAACACGCCATGTGCCTTCCTATTGCCAATGCATTTGTATGCTTTACCTCTACATGGAAGGCACAGCTCTCTGCTGATCTACTCACATGCAATCTCTTCTATGGCCCGTTTAGCAGGCTCCCCTATGAGACTCACCCTTTTTTAGCATACACATACAGATGTGTGTTAATGTCTACCTACTGAACCATCCACCTACACACGTGGAAGCTCACGGCAGAGCAGAAATGACACAAACATTGACCCTACAGACTGCATGAGAACTGATTAGATAGCTTTTGTAGCATTTTCTTAGTTATTTTGCTAAGACCTTTACATTCCACATCTACTAGGATTCACATATACCCTTGTAAGATGCACCGCAGCTGTAATGTACACAGCTATGGTTTAATAAAAATAAATAAATTAAAAAAAATAAAATAAAATAAAGAGAGAATTGCAAATGTTAATCAGTAGCAGCACTAGTATAGGTTAAACCCAACATGCCCAAAAACACGCACACAGCCATCAGCCATACTTCACACTAGATAACAGTTTTAATTAAAGTAGACATTATATGGAAATTTATACACATTTTAAATATGAGATCTATTCATTTTGCCAAAGTTTGCACCAATTTGCTCTTTCATCACCGTTTTCATTGCCTACTTGCTAAATGAGTATTATAATTTTACTTATATCTTTTCTCATTTGTGGCCATGAAATGTTTTTATTTTCCATTTCTTTTATTACGAGTGAGATTAAAGTTTTTCGTAAGTTTTTGTGTTGCATGCATTTTATGAATTACCTCTCTGCATTCTGTGTTCATTTGTTTGCATGTTCATTTTCATACTGCAGATTAGTCGAACTTTTCAGTATATTTAAGATAATAAACTTTTATCTATTGCAAAAAAAAAAAAAAAAAAAGAACTGATTAGAACCTGGCTCTGTAACTAACTGCACCTGATTTGGGGAAACTTATTGATGCTCTCAGTTTCCTGATCCTTTGTGTTTATATCATAAGGATTTGGGGAAGGTTAAATTCCTAAACATATAAAACACTTATCATGGTTCCTGTGTGCTGTTTATTCCAATTCCCTATTCCTTATGCAGAACTTTCTGGGCACTATTCTGAATGCACTTCTCTCCCTTAGTATTTGCGAGCTCCAGAAAGAATACAATGGTTTTCGTGCCGTCTTTCTGTCTCCACAATGAATTTCTCACTCAAAAAACTGATGATGAATGGAAAAAACAAATGAGAAAACACGTGAATAGGAGAAAATTTCATGACTATTTCAAGTTTGTCTGAACTGCTTCCTGGGCAGTGGAAATTGTGGTATTTTAAACAAAAACAAAAGCAAATTCAAAACAAAAGCCAATGACCGGTTGAGTTATTTTTGCTATGTTAGTCTGCATGAGTAAAATGACTTTATAATACCCCTGAGGGGAAAGCCGTACTTTGTAAAGGTCACAGGGAAATCTAGGCGATATGCCTCAGCTAACCTAAAACAGGTAAGAGGTTGGCTTCAAATCTAGACTCTTTCAAAGGTTGATCTTTGCATAAAAAAAAAAAAAAAGAAAAAAGAAAAAGTATTTGCTCCTTCTATGCTCTGATTTTGACCCTCTCCTCCAGGGGCTTCAGAAGCCCCTCCCCTCTCTACACCCCTGTCCCTCTTTCACAAAGGAAGTGGGAGAGGCTCTGGGTGAGAGAATCCCTGGTGATTAGGGAGTTGGGAGGACAGCATGGAACCAGGTTCCCCTCCGGCTCTGGAACCCCGAGTCTATGCATAAGGACACGCAAACACCTTAGAGGGCAGAAGCAGCACCAGTCTCTAAGATACACCAAGACACCAATGGAAAGCTTGTGGAAATGTCACCCCAAACACAAGACACCACTCCCAGACCTGCAGCGTCAAGCCTGGGCTGAGCCTCCTTTACTAATTTGAAATAGGCAGACAGGGAAGAAGAGAGAGCAGTCAGGCCAGTGGAGCCTCTGCTCTCAGGAGCTGAAGAGGTGCTAACTGTCAGTGAAGATCTTATCAGGATCTGAGTTAGAGGCAGCATTTAACCTCTGACTCATGATGGCTGCCCCAGCTGGCGCTGGCACCTGCAGTGCAGAGCCAACTTCCCTCCAGACTTTCCTCACATCCGGAACAAGTCCCTCCCTGGGGGATGAATTAATAGCTGGTGCGAGAGCAGGTGCAGGGATCAGAGACCAAGCCTTCTACTCTGCAGGGCTCACAATCCACAGAGCTACCAAGTGGCTTCTGAAAGCCACCAAGGCCAACTTCCGCTTCCTTGACCTGCATCCACATGCCTTGAGAACCACAACTTGAAGGTGGGACCTAAGCATCTATACCTCCAAGTTTCTTCTTTTTCTACATAGTGTCCCGTAGTGAGAGGCATCCTAAAATAAAAGTTAGGGACAGCCCAGACTGGCTGGTTTTCTGATTTTCCACCAACAAGCTTCAGGCAAGTCATTTAATCTACTTCTGCCTATTTCCTCATTTGCAAAATAGTGATAGTAACTCTACCAAGAAACCCTTACGAAATTTAAATAGTGGTATCTACTTAGAACAATGGTGCATAGTAGGCATGATGTATAACTTTTTTAGATAAAACAAAATAAATATCACTGCTTTGGCCTTTTGTGTAAACCAGTGCTTCTCAGAGTATAGCTTCAGCATCATCTAGAAACGTTCTAGAAATGGAAATCCTTATAGCCCCATCCCAGAGTTATTAAATCCACAACTCTGGAGGTGGGTCAGGCAAGGTTCTAACAAGCCCTCTAGATGCAGGCTCGCTTGGGTTTGAGAACCATGGCTCTCATTCGTGAATTCTCCTTCAAATGTCTGCACTTGAACAAACATCTTTGTTCTTCCCCAAGAGGCATTTGAGTCATTCTCTAACTCCTTGAACAAGTGAAAGTGCATTTTTATGAAGGAGGATTCTTCAAACCAATTTAAGACCCAAAGAGGATTTATTCTTCACATGACAGAAGGGTCAGTGGTCATGAGAACACCCAGTGCTTACTGTTCAGCACTGTTCTGAGCATCGTGCTTATATTAACTCACTTAATTTTCATGACAATTTTATAAATGAGATGCAATTGCTGCCTCAACTGTAGAACTGAGGGAATGAGTCACAGAGAGTGCAGGAGTTCACCCAAGGCTGCACAGGGGATATTTGCTAAGCCTGGGGTTACAGCCCACAAGGCCACTCAAGTAGTGTGAGTCCCAGGCTGTTCGTGCTGCTATAACAAAAGCCCACAGACCGGATAGCACAGACATTTCTTTCTCATAGTTCTGGAGGCTGAGACAGAGTTCAAGGCCAAAGCACTGGCAGATTGAGTGTCTGCTGAGGGTTGGCCCTCTCTGCTTCCATGATGACACCTGGTTGCAATGTCTTTACATGGTGAAAGGCAGGAGGGAAAACACTCATGACAGAAGAGATGTCTGTCAGTACTGAATTTCCCCCTTCAAGCCCTTTTGTAAGACACTAATCCCATGCATGAGGATGGAGCCCTCTAGACCTCATCACTTCCTAAAGGTCCCACCTCAGTACAAATGCATGGGGAATTAAGTTTCAGCACAAGTTTTGGAGGGGACACAGCATTCAAACCATGGCAACAACTGACTGTATTTTTCTCCATTCTCAGGCCTTGCTTTATGTTGGGCTACCCCACTGTCAGGCAGACAATCCTTGGGTAGGGCCTGGGTTCTCCAGGATAATCATCCGAAGTCTACTGCTCCTCCCATGACCCCCCAAAGCTACCAAGACAGACTAGGCTATCTGCTGCCTCCCAATGGCAGGGGAGAGGGGGGAGATGCTGCCAGGCCTTGGCACTTCACCTAGACCTCAAGGAATTAAAATCCTAGAAGATGTTGTGGACAAGACTCATCAATTCCACCCCCAGGTGGAAATGTGCTGTGTTGACAACAGAATCAGTACAAACACCAAAACATCAGGATTGGGTTGACTTTATTTTCCTTTTTGTTCCTTCCTTTAATGGTATTTTTCTTTTGCTAAGAAGAGAGGGAATTGTGTCCAGAGCCTGAACCCAGGCTCTCTGCTGTCTAAATTATTGGCTCCTCCTGTCCTACTCCATTCAGCGTATCGAACAAGAATCCAGCCATCCTCAGCATTCTCTGTGGTGGCTAACTCCTATTTTCTCTTTCCCTGACTCCTCCCTGACCCACTGGGATCTATCTAGTTAGTAGAGCAACAGTTCTCACCCCTTCAATGAGCAGGAAAATGTAGCAGAGGATAAAGAGCATAAAATTTCCAGCCAGGAAGCCCTTGGTGTGAATATCAAATCTGCCGAGAATCAGATGTGTGACTCTACAAGATAGTTACCTTCTACAAGCCTCAATTTTCTTGTCTGCTAAAATGTGCATGATAATAATTCCAATTCTAATAACTATTTCTGTGTAATAAACCACTACCCACTTAGTGGCACAAAGCAACTATTTGAATACACATGTATTTTATAAGTCAGTAATTTGGAAAGGGCTGAGTGGCATCCTGGTCTCCATGCATGGTGTCTGAGCTTCACCTGGAAAGATCGAAGGCTAAAAATGACTTTGCACGTTAGGGCTAGAATCATCTAGAGCAGTGGTTCTCAACCTGTGGGTCACAACCCCTTTGGGGGTCAAACAACCCTTTCACAGGGGTCGCCTAAGACCATTCTGCATATCAGATATTTACATTACGATTCATAACAGTAGCAAAATTATAGTTCTGAAGTAGCAACGAAAATAATTTTATGGTTGGGGGTCACCACAACATGAGGAACTGTATTAAAGAGTCACAGCATTAAAAGGTTGAGAATCACTGATAGAGGCTCATTTATCTGAATTTCTAAAACCTGGATTGAGAGGACTCAAACTTTAGGGCCACTGACTCGAGCATCAGCACAGAGCTTTCCAGGCTCCCGACAGTCCTCATAGCATTAGGAGGAGGCCTTCTTGTATGGAGGGCAGAGCTCCAAAGGTGTGTATCCTCACCAGCGAGAGAGAAGCTGCATCACATTACAAGTCACGCTTCATCACGTCTGATGTGTTCTGTTGGCTATAAAATAAACCTTCCCAGTTTCCAGGGAAGGGGAATTAGCCTCCACTTCTTGAAGGAGGAATGGAAAAGTTCTAGAACATGTGGAATGGAAAATACTGGTTTAGTCATAATTAGAAAATAAAATTTTTCACATGCCTTATAGAATTGTCATGAAGTGAAAGTGAAACAGTGCACATAGAGAAACTTGGCAAGCGAAGGGTGTTCATTAACCTGCTCTCTCTGCTGCCCAAGCCGGGTTGTTATGCCAGGTACTTCACCGGCAATTTTGGATAGCAGTCCTTTTGAAAGTTTCTGTAATCATGTTTCTCTTCTCCCTAAAAATCAGAGGATCCTCTGATTTTTTATTCAACGCATCTGGAACTAAACTGGATCTATAACACCTTTGCTTTCAAATAATATAAGAACTGGATGGTAACAGCTGACCATATGCCAGGCTTTGTTTTGATATAATACTTGATCTCATTTTCTAGTAACCACAACCTTTAAATGTATTATTACCTCCATTTTACAGATGAGTAAACTAAAATTTAAAGGGCATAAACTATTGTCCAATGTCATACAGCAAGTCTGACCCAGAATCCATATTCTGAATTAGACCAAAAACCTTGCTCTGGGCCCTACCATGCCGGTGTGCTTAGCTATGGTCATTTCTTCCTGGAGAGGGTGTGTTTGCTTTGGTTGTGACCTAGTAGATATTTAGCAACGCTGTTGACAAAAACCAAAACAACAAAGCAATGTGTATGAGTGTGTATATATACGTGTGAACTTGCATGTATTTATTATACAGTGTATGATACAAAATTTATTAAGTACATAATCTACAAATACTATTAAAATATATACTACTCTTTATTGAAATTTCTGCAGAACCAGTTCTTCAAGAATACTTGTCTTTATTTTTGCTAAACCCTGGTATTCATAGCCAACCTGTGGTTTCAAATGATAAATGAACATAATTCTAGAACAACTTTGGTGCATATTTTTTATTTATATCAATGAATAAGAGGGAAATGAAACAACAAAGACATATGTGGGAACTTCACTCCCATATGACCGACTTCTTGGCTGAATCTAATAATAGTTTTCACGTACTGAAAGAACATTTCCTCAAAGTGTTTGTATGCTAGTCACAGTGTAACAGCTAATGGAATGACAAACTTTGAGTTTCATATTCCTTATTAACATTTTTCCATCACTTCTGTATGTCTAGATAGACAATCTGTAGAACAATAAATCAAGCCCTGATTTGTTGTATCAGCAGATTTTCTTTAAATACTCCCACAATGACCTGTTTCAAGCCACCAATATGACATTATTGCACATTGAGTGGGGGGAAGAGAGAGATAGTAACACATCATCGTATGTCTATCTTATTGATACAATAGATAATAACCTTCAAAAGAACAGTTATTAGTAAGATGTAGTAAAACAATTAGGAAGTGATTTGTTTGAAGTATTTAATATCTCTGTTTATCATATAATAGATTTAATTATGATTATATAATTTAATTGTTAATAATGACTACATTTAGTAAATACCTTGCAAAATTTGTGAAAATTTAACAATCTGTTTTCATAAACTTGTATTAGCCAGGTCCCACACAATATTAGTCTCTTCCACTGCATCTGACCTTTACCCATAATTAATTAATTATGTCCTAATAATGAACCTCTTCTCACTTGCCTTTCACCCTTACCCCTAGCATGCTCTAGGGCAGGCGCCAATATTGTGTATTGCAAAGTAACATACCTATTACCATGTCTACAACTTAGAACTATTGAATCTTTCTACTTCTCAAAGTCACACAGAATTTTCCGCTTTTTAACCTCAGGGGACGTCCCAGCTCTAACATGTCTGACACTGATCAGTCAAGACACAGTTGAAGTTGAAGCTCATCACCTCCAAGTGGTTTGCTCCACTGATGCAAATGTACCCAATGGCCTTAGCCTTACTTTGAGGTGCTTTCAGATGCAAGTTGTTCCATTTTATTTCCATACTGTAACTCATTAAATCTGTGTTTCACTCCAGTGTTCAGCTCATTACAATGGGCATAGAGAGCTTTGCTTCTGGGGAGCATGGTTATAATGAGGGCAGCGTGTTCAGCACAAAAACAGCTCCTAATAGCTCATTAGGAAAATTGACTAGTTAGGCAGAACTGTTGTTCCTTCACTTTGACTAAAGGTCTGAAAGCCTTTCCTTCTCTAAGGGCCAAGGACACTAATGATCCAACCGGGGTTCCTAGCCAGAGCTGGCCAGGCCAGGCAGGGGCTCTGGCTTCATCATAGAAATGTCTTGGACATCCCTGGTGGTCAAGTGGTGAGTAGAATCTCAACGTGGTTGACCATTTGTCCTGAGGAATAGGGCATGGCTCTCTGTGTGAGTGTGGGCGCATTTGTGTGTTTGCTTATACTGGAAGGGGGAAAATGGGTAAAAAGAAAAAAGACAGCCAAGGGAAGTGACTGCCCTCTGCTCCACTGACTGTAGCAGGATGTTGCCAGTTGGCTGGGAATCTTAAAATTTCCAGTCTTTTTCTTGGAAGTTCCTCCAATCTTTGCTTTATAGGCATTTCCTCAGCTCCTGATTAAAACTAGTCTAATTTTGGCTTCTTATCTCAATGAAAATCACCATCATCATTATTATGATAATTAAGACCATCATTTCCCTGAGTCACTGGAAAATCAACAACATATCAATTCAAGGACACTCAACCAACTTCTGTCGCCACATTGCAATCATTTGTAATATGACTTTACCGATGGTTCTCAAACTATAAAACAAGAAATTATTTCTTCAATATGGAGTCCAATCTATCAAACTCATCAAATTGTAATTACGTGGGTTGAGATGAGATGGAGGGCACAGGGCTTTGGCTACTCAAGCTTTCCTGGGATGGTCCATTGATGTGGTCCCCAGGCACCCCCTTTTGAAGTTCTGTAAGTCACACACATCGAAATTTCTGCCACATATGAAAGGCCAGAAAAATGTACATATGCTTTGCCTCAGCAATCCTCCTACCAGGAGTATGACATAATGCAATAATCAAACAAGAGCCAAAGTTTTCCCCAAGGATGCTCACCTCATGTTTGTCCATAATTTTAAAAATTTTATAAGGCTAACTGAATGTTTCATGAGATTGGAAGGGAGTGGCAAAACAAATTCTCACGTGTGTATGTACATGAAATGAAATAATAAGTTTCTGTTAAAAATTACATGGAATTATACTCATGACATCAGAAAGTATCCTTTCATACTGGAGAGTGGGGAAAAAACAGATTGCACAGGACAACATTTGTGCAAAATACTATATACAGTTATATATTCATGAAAGGATGTGCATCTGAATGTAATTTTTAGGATTTAGGATAATATTTTCTTGATTTAATTCTGTAATTTCTGTATTTTTAATTATTTATAATAAGCATGTCTTGTTTTTACCAAAAAGAAAAAGGAATAAATAAATAAATAAATAAATAAATAAATAAATAAATAAATAAAATGAAGGAAAGAAAAAACTGCCACTTTTCATTACCGTTAGAGCAACATTTGTCTTCCTTAATCTGTTTTGAGGTTACTAGACTTTTTTCAGACCAAATACAGTGAAGTGATTTTATTTTTCCTTTCTGGAAGCAAGGATGTCACTGTTTGCAGAATCTGGCAACTGTGGCCCGTGCTCCTCACGGGACCTGGTGACTACCTTTCTCCCAGACCTTTGGGATACTGACCAGCAAAACACATGTGCGCCTTTGTGTGTGCTGCATTGGGACTAAAGGGAGGGCAGCTGAGGTCTGCCCGGGCTTTTATTTATGCCACTGCAGACTGGTGATTGGCCTTCACCTGCACATCATCTACTTTTGGGAATCAGATAAAGATACTACAACCAAAACCTGAATCCACAGGCCCTTGGTTCCTTGGAAAGCTCTCCCCTAGTAATCCAAGGTGTCTCGCCATCTTCCTTGTGCCTGCCTGTCATCCCCTGTGCCCCCTCTGCTGGCAGGACCAATGCTCCCCCAGGTATCTGTGAGGCCTGACTTTCACAGCAGCCTCCACATCCACCTGAAACCGGCACCGCCCTCTGGGGTCCCGGAGGCATCAGAGCAATGCAACGTTTGGCTATGCACTAAAGTGAAAAGACTTCCTAGTGTGTCTGTCACATCGGCATGGTTAGAGAGTTCCTGAGCAGTGGAGTTCATGACCCACACTTCCATCACGGGATTCTTAGGGTCTCATCAATAACAGTTTCCCCGGCTTCCATCTACACCCTGCCCCCATGGGGCTCAGATACTCATGTGTGGACCCAGGCTGGGGGTAGACACCAGGGATTCTCCAGGAGCCTGCTCCTCCCTTTCCCCCTACATAGCTCCTTCCCTGCAGGCAAATAAATGCACACAGCAGTCACGTGCAGACCAGAAGCATGCCCAGGTACCATCTTTACTGCCCATGATGCTCCCTTCAGGATCTTTCCAGGTTACAGAAATCAGAAACCCACATCTACTGGGCCAACCCTAACGACCACATAAGATGTGTTTATGTCATTGTGGAGCTCTCACTCTTATCCTCCTGCTTACCTGTGCCCCACCTGCAGAGGGGCAATGGGGGAAAGGGCTTGCCATCCATTGCAGCTGTGCCCTGCTGCAGCACTGACCCAGACGTGGGCTGTCTCATTCCCTCCTTGCAGCTTCCATGTAACAAATGAGCAAGTGAGACCTGGAGCTGAGTAGTGACTAAAGAGACTTGAACTTTGGCCAACTGAACCCCAGCAAAGGGCAGATCCTCTACTGTCTCTGCCAGGAGAATACGGAACCTCAAGTACTCCCATGGCAGCCCCGCTCCTCACTGAGGCCTTCCTAACTAACACAACCACATTCAGCCATCTCTCCCTCTCCTAAATATCGCTGGTGTTATCAATCAATTTGGTGAGTTCTCCTGAGACAGCTCATCTAGACCAGCCTTGAACTATCACTCAAATCATTTATAATTATTTTTTTCCTCCAAGAGCTTAAGTATCATCTCTCCCAGAAGATTGGGGCTCCCCGTGGGCACCGACCAAGGCTTGTTCATCTTTATAGCTCCCGTCAGCAACTAACAAGGTCCCCAAGGTATGTTTGTCAGTTTCATTTAATTTTCTGGAAATAAATTGAAAAATATCAGAATGGATTAATCTTTAAAGGCTCTCACTTTTTCTATCATACAGTAGATTCATCTTACTATAAAATCAGCCTAAAAGAAGATGCTTTGGGAAATTTTATTTTCATAAAGTGTCGCTGGCTGGGGTATAAAATAGCCCTGACTATATTTGGTAGAGCATATTAAGATGATATATTATGGGCAAAATTACTTTATAAATTATATAACATTATATAAATCAAGCCATTATTTTTACTATTTTAGTAATATTTTGTTACATATTTTAGTACTGAATATTATTTAGTATGTATTCAGTCTTTAGAGTTTTAGTATTTGGAACTTGCTTAATATTTAGTATTTTACTCTCTGTTTTAGTCATAAATATTACTGTTCACCTATGACTACTATGATAACCAATGGACATGTTTCTCTCTCTCTCTTTTTTTATTATACCCCATGTCTTCTATTGTTTTTTAGAAGCCAAACCAGTTCTTATCTAGTATTATGTGGGCAGGCAAAGCAAGAAAAGATTTTGAGGACAGCAGAGGAGTGAGACACTAGGGGGCACCACCCTCGAGGAAGGCTGGCTCCAGACTGACTTAGGGCTGCGGGCCTGGACCTGGGTGAGGATCCAGAGTTTATAGTCCAGCTAGTAATAAACCAAGACAAAGAGCGACATTGTTTTTAAAGTCAGAAAGCATAAAGGAAGAAAAAATAGTCTTAACCAGACAATAAAACAATGAGAATAAACATCAAAATACAAGCCCCTAATTTGTTTGTTTGTTTGACAGATACTCTGTTGCCCTGGGCAACAGAGTGCTGTGGCATCATCATAGCTCTTGGGTTCAAGTGATCTTCCTGCCTCAGCCTCCCAAGTAGCTGGGACAACAGGCACCTGTCCTGATACCTGGCAAACTTTTCTATTTTTAGTAAAGATGGGTCTTGCTCTTGCTCAGGCTGGTCTTAAACTCCTGAGCTCAAGCAATCCACCTTTTCACCCTCCCACTGCTAGGATTACAGGCATGAGCCACTGCACCTGGCCCTGTCTGTAATTCTTTATGACTGCGTTCTTTCCACATCTCCCCAAGATGACCTGATATTCTAGGCTCAGAGACCTTCTGCTCATCTCCCACAGAAGTGGTTGAGGCAAGATCTGGGCCATTACTGGTCCAGTGACTCATGGTGTGAACTTGAGAATGATGCTGCAAAAAACAAGCCTCAGTTTACTGATCCAAATGATATTGATGGTTATACCTTAGACACAGTGTTACGGTGAGGACTGAATGAAAGAATATTCACAAAAATACCTAACATATTTTTGTTTCTTGATAAGCTGATTGAAACTCATGCCCTCTATTCCCTATCAGAAACCAAACCAGTCTTGGTCTATTATTATATGTTGTCAGGATCCTGCCCCGAGAGCAGCATCTGCTGAAACCTGTGGAAACTTGCAGCAATCCACTGAAGAAATATAGTTAGAAGTGATGGTAAAGAAAGACAAGAGACATAGAGTAGAAATAAAAACGGGAGCTCAGGGATCGTGGGATTCCAGCAATGGCTCGGAGTGTTTGCTCCACTCTGATTTTATTTATTTTTTTTATTTTTATTTTTTTGTAGAGACAGAGTCTCACTGTACTGCCTTCAGTAGAGTGCCGTGGCGTCACATTGCTCACAGCAACCTCTAACTCTTGGGCTTACGCGATTCTCTTGCCTCAGCCTCCTGAGCAGCTGGGACTACAGGCGCTTGCCATAACGCCCGGCTATTTTTTTGTGGCAGTTTGGCCGGGGCTGGGTTTGAACCTGCCACCCTCGGCATATGGGGCCAGCGCCCTACTCACTGAGCCACAGGCGCCGCCCATCACTCTGATTTTATTGAAGTCTATTTGCCCAGAAGGGAAGATGAGGGAGGGAACAAAGATGTCAGCAGTTTCTCAGATTGATCATATCAGCTCCTATTATTATTATTATTAACTATATTGGCTCCTATTGTTATTATTATTAACCTTCAGAAATCTGAAATCTGAGCCTTGTATTGGGAGAGCCTCCTGCTTAAGGTCACATATATAGATTTCTAGGGAGGTGTTAAGCTCCACTAGTTCTCTGTGGAGTCAAACGCCACCTGTGTTAAACTCTTCTGAGCGATCAGTTGGAGGGCAGCATTTTCCTCCCATCACCACCACAGAGGATTTTCCTCTGTGATAAGGGATATAAGCTCTTCTGCCCATATCTCAGAGCTGGAGCTACTCCCTTGGTCTCTGCCCCCAGGCAAATGCAAATCTCCACAATGGGTATCTGTTTTGCCTGTTTAATGGGCAGGAAACACCCTAGAAGATGTATTTTTTCTAGGACTTGCCATAATCTCTTCTATGGCCATTACTCTCCTCATAGAGCTCACAGACCCATCAGGGTGCTTGTAAGCTGTATCCCCAACAGGCTAGAATTTCAGTAATGGCTACCTTAAATGTAAACTAGCTGACTTTCCTTTGTTCTGACTCACTCAGCTTACTTTTCAGTTTTCCTCTTTTTCTGGGGATGCTCTCCTTTGCCAAGAATGGAGTCTTTGGTCCCCATTCTCCCAGCACTACGTGTCGCATACATGTTTTCTTGCATTGTTCAAAATAATGGGTAAATAATGGGTTTGGGTAAATACTATTTTAACAAATAACCAACCCGCCTATATGAATGCATCTGAACTACTTAGCTCTCCTCTCCTGTTGCATGTTTCGGTTGTCTCCCACCGAAAACTTGCTGTGATGAGCTTCTTCCATAACATGAGAATGATATTATACCATGACAGATGATTGCATAAATCAAATACACTCTGTTGGCAGGGCACGCAGTTGTAACAAGGATGGGATGACTTACACAACCGACCCAAACTCCCCAACCAGTCACTCCACATTCTGTGACACCACTAATGGCTCCAAGTTTCAAGTATAGTTTTCTTGACCACTGGTCAGTGGCCAGGCAAGTTAATTCCTTAGATGATGAAGATGCTTTTGTAAGGCCAAAACCCCTACCATCAGTCACCTCCTCTCTCTTCCCACACATGCCTACAGGTCACCTAGATTTCCTTACCTTGTCCTTCCACATCATCCTGAGTTAGCTCACTTGCAGTCTTACCTTTTTTTTTTTTTTTTATTGTTGGGGATTCATTGAGGGTACAATAAGCCAGTTACACTGATTGCAATTGTTAGGTAAAGTCCCTCTTGCAATCATGTCTTGCCCCCATAAAGTGTGACACACACTAAGGCCTCACCCTCCTCCCTCCATCCCTCTTTCTGCTTCCCCCCCCATAAACTTAATTGTCATTAATTGTCCTCATATCAAGATTGAGTAGATAGGATTCATGCTTCTCCATTTTTGTGATGCTTTACTAAGAATAATGTCTTCCACTTCCATCCAGGTTAATACGAAGGATGTAAAGTCTCCATTTTTTTTAATAGCTGAATAGTATTCCATGGTATACATATACCACAGCTTGTTAATCCATTCCTGGGTGGGTGGGCATTTAGGCTGTTTCCACATTTTGGCAATGGTAAATTGAGCTGCCATAAACAGTCTAGTACAAGTGTCCTTATGATAAAAGGATTTTTTTCCTTCTGGGTAGATGCCCAGTAATGGGATTGCAGGATCGAATGGGAGGTCTAGCTTGAGTGCTTTGAGGTTTCTCCATACTTCCTTCCAGAAAGGTTGTACTAGTTTGCAGTCCCACCAGCAGTGTAAAAGTGTTCCCTTCTCTCCACATCCACGCCAGCATCTGCAGTTTTGAGATTTTGTGATGTGGGCCATTCTCACTGGGGTTAGATGATATCTCCGGGTTGTTTTGATTTGCATTTCTCTAATATATAAGATGATGAACATTTTTTCATATGTTTGTTAGCCATTCGTCTGTCATCTTTAGAGAAAGTTCTATTCATGTCTCTTGCCCATTGATATAAGGGATTGTTGGCTTTTTTCATGTGGATTAATTTCAGTTCTCTATAGATCCTGGTTATCAAGCTTTTGTCTGATTGAAAATATGCAAATATCCTTTCCCATTGTGTAGGTTGTCTCTTTGCTTTGGTTATTGTGTCCTTAGCTGTACAGAAGCTTTTCAGTTTAATGAAGTCCCATTTGTTTATTTTTGTTGTTGTTGCAATTGCCATGGCAGTCTTCTTCATGAAGTCTTCCCCAAGGCCAATATCTTCCAGTGTTTTTCCTAGGCTTTCTTGGAGGATTTTTATTGTTTCATGCCTTAAATTTAAGTCCTTTATCCATCTTGAATCAATTTTTGTGAGTGGAGAAAGGTGTGGGTCCAGTTTCAGTCTTTTACATGTAGACATCCAGTTCTCCCAACACCATTTATTGAATAGGGAGTCTTTCCCCCAAGGTAAGTTCTTGTTTGGTTTATCAAAGATTAGGTGGTTGTAAGATGTTAGTTTCATTTCTTGGTGTTCAATTCGATTCCAAGTGTCTATGTCTCTGTTTTTGTGCCAGTACCATGCTGTCTTGACCACTATGGCTTTGTAGTACAGACTAAAATCTGGTATGCTGATGCCCCCAGCTTTATTTTTGTTACTAAGAACTGCCTTAGCTATACGGGTTTTTTTCCGGTTCCATACAAAACGCAGAATCATTTTTTCCAAATCTTGAAAGTACGATGTAGGTACTTTGATAGGAATGGCATTGAATAGGTAGATAGCTTTGGGAAGTATAGACATTTTAACAATATTGATTCTTCCCATCCATGAGCATGGTATGTTCTTCCATTTGTTAATATCCTCTGCTATTTCCTTTCTGAAGATTTCATAGTTTTCTTTATAGAGGTCCTTCACCTCCTTCGTTAGGTATATTCCTAGGTATTTCATTTTCTTTGAAACTATGGTGAAGGGAGTTGTGTCCTTAATTAGCTTCTCATCTTGACTGTTATTGGTGTATACAAAGGCTACTGACTTGTGGACATTGATTTTATATCCTGAAACATTACTGTATTTTTTGATGAGTTCTAGGAGTCTTGTGGTTGAGTCTTTGGAGTTCTCTAAGTATAAGATCATGTCGTCAGCAAAGAGGGAGAGTTTGACCTCCTCTGCTCCCATTTGGATTCCCTTTATTTCCTTGTCTTGCCTAATTGTATTGGCTAGAACTTCCAGCACTACGTTGAATAGTAAAGGTGACAGAGGACAACCTTGTCTGGTTCCAGTTCTAAGAGGAAAAGCTTTGAGTTTTACTCCATTCAGTAAAATATTGGCTGTGGGTTTGTCATAGATAGCTTCAATCAGTTTTAGAAATGTGCCACCTATGCCTATACTCTTCAGAGTTCTAATTAGAAAAGGATGCTGGATTTTATCAAATGCTTTTTCTGCATCTATTGAGAGGATCATGTGATCTTTATTTTTGCCTCTGTTAATATGGTGGATAACGTTTATGGACTTGCGTATGTTAAACCAGCCTTGCATCCCTGGGATGAAGCCTACTTGATCATGATGAATGACTTTTTTGATGATAAGCTGTAATCTATTGGCTAGGATTTTGTTGAGAATTTTTGCGTCTATGTTCATGAGTGAGATTGGTCTGAAATTCTCCTTTTTGTTTGGGTCTTTTCCTGGTTTTGGTATCAGGGTGATGTTTGCTTCATAGAATGTGTTGGGGAAGATTCCTTCTTCCTCAGTTTTTTGGAATAATTTCTGCAGTACAGGAATAAGCTCTTCCTTGAAGGTTTGATAGAATTCTGGAGTGAAGCCATCTGGACCAGGGCATTTTTTAGTTGGAAGCTTTTTTATTGTTTCTTTGATCTCAGTGCTTGAAATTGGTCTGTTCAGGAGGTTTATTTCATCCTGGCTAAGTCTAGGGAGAGGGTGTGATTCCAAATAATGATCCATTTCCTTCACATTGTCAAATTTCTGGGCATACAGTTTCTGGTAGTATTCAGAGATGATCTCTTGTATCTCTGTGGGATCAGTTGTTATTTCCCCTTTATCGTTTCTGATTGAGGTTATTAGAGATTTTACTTTTCTATTTCTAGTTAGTCTGGCTAATGGTTTATCTATTTTATTTATTTTTTCAAAAAACCAACTCCTTGTTTCATTAATTTTCTGAATGATTCTTTTGTTTTCAATTTCATTGATCTCTGATTTGATTTTGGATATTTCTTTTCTTCTACTGAGTTTAGGCTTAGATTGTTCTTCTTTTTCCAATTCCATAAGGTCTCTTGTGAGATTGTTGATGTGCTCTCTTTCTGTTTTTCGAATGTAGGCATCTAAAGCGATGAATTTTCCTCTCAAAACTGCTTTTGCAGTATCCCACAGGTTTTGGTAGCTTGTGTCTTCATTGTTGTTATGCTCAAGGAAGTTAATGATTTCCTGTTTTATTTCTTCCTTCACCCATCTGTTATTCAACAGAAGATTGTTTAATTTCCATGCCTTTGGGTGGGGTCGAGCATTTTTGTTAGAGTTGAGTTCCACCTTTAGTGCCTTATGATCTGAAAAGATACAAGGTAAAATTTCAATTCTTTTGATTCTGTTGATATTTGTTTTGTGTCCCAGGATATGATCAATTTTGGAGAATGTTCCATGGGGTGATGAGAAGAATGTATATTCTTTATCTTTGGGGTGGAGTGTTCTATATGCATCTATCAAGCATAGTTGTTCTAGGGTCTCATTTAAATCTCTTACATCTTTGTTTAATTTCTGTTTAGAGGATCTGTCCAGCTCTGTAAGAGGTGTGTTAAAGTCCCCTGTTATGATGGTATTATCAGATATCATATTGCTCAGACTGAGTAAGGTGTGCTTCAAGAATCTGGGAGCATTTAAATTGGGTGCATAAATATTTAGAATGGAAATGTCTTCTTGTTGTAGTTTTCCCTTGACCAATATAAAGTGACCATCTTTGTCTTTTTTGACTTTAGTTGCTTTAAATCCACATGTATCTGAAAATAAGATTGCAACTCCTCTTTTCTTCTGAATTCCGTTTGCCTGAAAAATTGTCTTCCAACCCTTGACTCGGAGCTTTAATTTGTCTTTTGAAGCCAGGTGTGTTTCTTGCAGACAGCAAATGGATGGCTTGTGTTTTTTAATCCAGTCAGCCAATCTATGTCTCTTCAGTGGGGAATTCAAGCCATTAACATTTATTGAGATAATTGATAAGTGTGGTAGTATTCTATTCGTCTTATTTGGTGAGAGTCCATTGCTTAGTTTTATCTTTTGCGTCAGTGTGGAGGTTAGGTTTTGTCCTTTGATTTCTGAGTTCTTACTTTGCTGCTGATCCATTGTGGTGGTCAGTGTGCAGAACAGGTTGAAGTATTTCCTGTAGAGCCGGTCTTGTTGTGGTGAATTTCCTCAATGTTTGTATATCCGTAAATGATTTGATTTCTCCGTCAATTTTGAAGCTTAGCTTAGCAGGGTACAGAATTCTGGGCTGAAAATTGTTCTGTTTAAGTAGATTAAAGGTAGATGACCATTGTCTTCTTGCTTGGAAAGTTTCATTAGAGAAGTCTGCGGTAACTCTGATGGATTTGCCCCTGTAGGTCAACTGGCGCTTACTCCTGGCAGCTTGCAGAATCTTTTCTTTTGTCTTGACTTTGGACAGGTTCATCACAATGTGTCTTGGAGAAGCTCGGTTAGAGTTGAGGCGACCTGGGGTCCGATAGCCCTCTGAAAGCAGTGTATCAGACTCTTTGGTGATGTTTGGGAAATTTTCTTTTATAATATTCTCTAGTATGGCTTCCATTCCTCTGGGGCATTCTTCTTCCCCTTCTGGAATTCCTATAACTCGTATGTTGGAACGCTTCATAAAGTCCCATAATTCTGACAGTGAACGTTCTGCTTTCTCTCTCTTCTTTTCTGCCTCTTTTACTGTCTGAGTTATCTCAAGAACTTTGTCTTCTACCTCTGAAATTCTTTCTTCTGCATGGTCTAACCTGTTGCTGATACTTTCCATTGTATCTTTAAGTTCCCTAATTGACTGTTTCAGTTCCTTCAGGTCTGCTATATCCTTTTTATATTCTTTATATCATTCATCTCTTATTTGATTCTGTTTTTGGATTTCCTTTTGGTTATTTTCCACTTTATTAGCAATTTCCTTCATTGTTTCCATCATTTCTTTCATTGTTTTCAACATGTGTATTCTAAATTTCTTTTCTGTCATTCCTAACATTTCTATACTGGTGGAATCATCTGCAGTAGCTACCTCATGGTCCCTTGGTTGGGTTGTTCTAGACTGGTTCTTCATGTTGCCTGGAGTTTTCTGCTGATTCTTCCTCATGAGTGATTTCTTTTATCTGTTTCCTTGCCCTAATTTTCCTTTCACTTCCTCTTGCTCTTTAAGTTCTTGTGCCTGTGGACTAAGGGTTACAGGACCAGAAGGGTGAGAAGGTTGAAGAGCAAAAAAAGGGGATGAAAGAAAGGAGGACCGAGTGATAAGAAAAAAAGAAAGATAGAGAAAGGAGAGAGGGTGGGTATAAGGAATATTGACAAAAAGAAGAGAGGCACAGAAAGAGGGAGACAGGGCAATATAGGTGTACAGTAGGGTACTTTGACACAACCTTAAAAAACCCCACCTTCTGGGGGTGCCCAGTTGGGTGGTTCCCTTGAGGTCAGCAGCTCTTTGCTAACCTGATCAGACACAGTACCCCACCTCCACCAAGTAGAGAGGAAAGACAAAAATGCTATAAATCAAACCAAAGCAAGCAAACAGAAAACTTTACGGGGATAAAATTGGGTGAAAAACCGAATGATATCGGTAGAAACACTAGCAAAAATGAAGTTGAAGTTATTAAAAAAGGCAGCAATGGGAAATTATAATTAAACTAGGAAAATTGAGAAAGAAAAAGGGATCTGTGTGGAAAAGATTGAAATTAAAAAAAAAAAAGAACATCAGCAACGTCAAAATAAACAAACAAAAAAAAACCAAACCAAAAAAAAAAAAAGAAGAAAAAAATACACAACCAAAAACAAAGCAGTTTGTATATGTTATTGAATATTGTCTGGGCAACACGTGGTCTTCTGGGGTATGAGATGTTAGTCACAGTTCTGATACGACTGGAGGCTGCTGATTTCTCAAACCCCAGCAGGTAGACACCCTAAATCTCTCTTCAGCCTACTTAAAAGGCACTTTGAACTTGTAAACTTGCTGAGCAGAAGCTTTCCCAGCTTTCTCGCTGGAGTCGCTGCTGAAGTGGCTATCCACTTACTCAGTGTGCCAAAACCGGTCTCACTCTGCCCCTGAGGGTTAGGGCTGCAAGGCGGCTCAAACCCCACCCTTAGGCTACTTGGTTGCTGGGTTACCAGCTCCCACCCGTTTCTAGCTCTGAGACCCTGAGGGCGGAGCTTGCCGGGGCAGATCACTGACAATGGATCCGTGTGACCCACCGCCAAACACTATTAGCTCCGTCTGGCTCAGCGGCTCAGACTGGGGCCCTAGACAACGGCCAAAGTTCTCCGCACTCCCGCTCAGGCTTATTCCCCAAGGCAGTTCAACTCAGTGCCAAGTCCAAGGACATCAAAACAGTTCACAGGTAAGGCCTTTCTGGTTTGCAGTCTCGCTGCTACTGAACTTACAGTTGTGGGCGGGTTTAGACGGATTGAACACACGCGACCACTTGCCGGTTTTCCACTGTTTTAGTCCTCCTCTTGGGGTCCAGAAGTCTCTCGCTGACTCCCTGTATCTTCATAGGAGTGATGATAGGCAGTTCCCACCAGCCAGAGATGCCTGGAGTCCTATCTCCCCAGACTCACGGTGCCCAGATGCAAGGAAGCTATTACTCGGCTGCCATCTTGCTCCGCCTCCGCAGTCTTACCTTTTTAATTCAGTCCTTATTATCAAACAGTACTGTTTAATGGAATCAAATACCAAGATGTTTGGCAGTAGATACGCTTGGTTCCTCTCCCTCACTCTATTGCTTATCATCAATGTTCTATGAACAATTGTATAATCTGTTTCCTGTTTGAAAATGAACTTAATAAAGTCCACCTTGCAGGGATTTTGTGGCGAGCAAATGGAATCATGAGCATAGTTCTGAGCAGGGATTCTGACCCATGGTGAAAATTCCTCTTCTTCATTCCCATACTAAGTGGTGCTTGTCATAGATAGAAAAGGCTAACAACACTTTGACCTCATCCCTACCTACAACCCCGCCCCCCATCCCATTTAGTATTGTGACTCAGGTTTCTCTTCTGGAAAATGATGGTCTTCTATGACTGATACTAGACTTGGCATTGTTTCTCCATGGAAGTATTGTTCCATCACCTCCCATCACAACCCTGTGTCACTTCATCCAAGTCCAGAGCCCCAAGATCCTATCCCAGTACAATCTAGTCACTGGTCCAATAGCCTGTTTCATCTAGTAATTTCTCTTTGAAGAGTGGGTCCCTGCCTTATTCATGTCTCTCTCCCTCCCCAGCCTTCAAAAACCTGCCATTAAATCCCAGCTTGGTCATTGGGTCTGTGGACAGTTTGCTGACCCTGTTGCCCATTTTCAAGGACTTCAAAGGGCTTACCACACTGATTCCCTCCGTGCTCTTCCCGTGCAAGAGACAGTCATTTGTATGAACCCACTTGTTCTATGCTGGGATGCAGTGAGAGCACATCATGAACATTATGAAATAGAGTGAGAAAATGTTATCCCCTCATACCCTGTGGGACCAGCTCTGCAAACAGATTGCCTGCCTTCCCTCCCATGGAATTGGGGTTGGGTCTTGGGCCAGCCACCATGTAGCTATCACAGTGCCAAGTGTTAGAAGTGCCTTCAAGAAAAAGACTATGCCTTGTTCCCTGTTGGTTCCCATATTATGGGGATAGAATTAATTAGTAAAATGTCACCTTAAGACATCAGGCTGTGAGTCCCCCAGGAGTGAGGGTGGATATGTATCCACCACTCCAGGGCACAGTACAATGAATTTTGCCTGAATTCTCAGTCCCTGCTGGTCTTTTCCTGGTTTCCTGCCCTCATTTGGCTCTGCCTATGTCTAGTAGTATAATTTTGAACTGGTGTTATAACCTATCTGAGTCTCGGTTACCTCATCCACAAAACAGGGACCTTACTAGCTCCCTGCCCTGAGGCTGTTTTTGATGACCCAGTAAATTAACATCTGTTGAAATGACACAGACTGTAAAGTGCTAAAGTGACAGTACGTGACAATTCCTTGCCCTTTGGTGGCTCACTGCCTCCCAGCTTATAGTCACAGTGACGACCCTTCTCTCTTCTTTCACTAGAAAGACAATGTCCAGCGTGCAACAAAGGAAGAGAGCGTAGGGAAAATAGATGGCAGAGGGACTATTTTTAGTGTATACTTCTTAACATCCTTCATATGCTTCATGATGATTCACACTTAATCTCTACCTCGCCCCCACCCCGAACAATTCCCTTGTTCTAATATAAATGATCTCTGTAGGATTTTTTTTTCCTTGCTTATTTTTCAAGTGGATAAATTCAATTAGGGCCAAGAGAGTCTCACTGAAAAAAGTTCACATGCCCTTCCATCTCTGCTCCCCTTTCCTCTTTACTCAGTGCTGCTATCTCTAAATAGTTTGTAAATAGATTGATCCACTCTATGTAGTCCTAATGATTTATGTCGTAGAATAAATCTAAAACCAATAAAAATGAAGATCACAATAATGTGCATCAATTTAAAGGGGACTGATTATTTCTCTACAGTTTCTGCTACCCTTTGCACCTAGTTTTGCCTTTCAGTCATAATCTAAACCTTCGTGACTGGGAGTAAAAAATAAGCCCGTATAGTTTACTGCCATGTTCACACCTCCCCCTGTCTCCGCTTGCACTCCCCTCCCTCCCTCGCTGCACCAGATGACTGGAAAGTTTAGCATCCACTTTAAAAAGCATGAGGAGAGGGGATATTGACACAACTCCTCCACACTATATTTTCATTTTCTATCACTGGAATATACAACATAGCTATAGGAAATAGTGCAAAAAAGAAAGGCCACCCCAGAAAGTGAGATAGTTACAGCCACACTGAAATCCTGTCTCGTGGTTGTGCAAGGACTGGCCTCTGGTGCCTCGTCGCTATGCCCTGTACAGTCACAGTTCCCGAGATCTCCCACAGGCTCCACGTTACACACACTGAGTGCTCTTTGCTTCCGGGCTTTCTTTGGCCACTAGAATACACCTGGACTATTCAAGGGACAAGAACAAAGAACCAGGGAACTGATGCCCTGGGGTGTAGCTTCCAACTACTGAGGGGCTGGGTTTCTTGGATAATAAACGCTGCCCCCTCATTCCCTGGGTGGGATAGGTCTGAAGCATGCTCTGTGCACTTCCTTGTGGGGCCAGGTCCCGGTGCTCATTACAGCATCCTTTCATTAACTGCCCCTGGCCTGGCTCCCTTCCCTTTCCTGCCTCACTTCCCCTACCTGTGTTTCCTGGGATCACATACTGAATAAACAACTTGCACTCAAGTCTCAGGCTCTGCTTTTGGGGAAACCCAGTCTAAGATAGTCATTTTAACAGATCTCTTGCATTCTTTACCAGCATCCTCTGCACATGCCAACCCCCTGGTGCCATGGAGGGTTCGCCCCCTCAGCAGGAGCTGCCCAGAGCCTTTCCTCCCGCAGGCAAAGTCATCATGTGATCCAGCCCAGCCTCCAAGGCTGGGCTCCCTCTCTCCAAGGGACAATGCTTCATACTACTGCTACCAAGAACCGTGATGGGCCAAAAAACAGCTTGATTGTGCGCCCCCCCCCACCCCCGTGCTTGGAGATGACAGTAGTGTCTTATCCAGAACTATTCTTTTGGAAGGAATTTTAAATAAGTTTGCAGGCCAAGGGAAGAGCTATTGAGAGGTTGGGAAATTTCTTGGAGTCCTTCAAGTTATTTTAAGTGGTCAGATGCCTATCGAGGCTAATGCCAACAGGATATTTGGGCTTTTAAAGGAATGTCTGTATTTCTGTTTCTTTGTTGTTTTGTTCCAAACTCAAAATACCATCCCTCTGGGTCTTGTTCAAATGCTGTTTCATGCACCCATCTTCCTCTCCATCGCTGGCCAAAAGGAGTCTCTTTCTGTTCTGTGTTCCTACAGCCCTTTGTTTTCCTCCTGGAAATGCCTGAAAGCATTAACAATAATAATATGACAATATTTTAATAACAAGAACTAATCCTTAACTTCTACAGAGCACTTATAATATGCCAAATGCTATGCTAAGCCCTTTACCTACTTTATATGCATGTTACTTATGTGAATGCTATTTCACTTAATCCCTTTAATGACTCCATTTAGCTATTCTTACAGGGATCCTGTGATGTGCTGATTACACTAAGGGCCCCAATTCTTTATCCCTCCCAGTATGCACACCCTTTGCCCTGTAACTTTGCAGCAGTTGCCGTTTCCCTGTAACTTCCTCCCTCTTACTCCCCCAAGAGCAGAACATCATCTCACTGCTCTACTATGTTTTATCCAGGCAACTGGTTGCAATCAATGCAATGTGAGCAAATAAGATACAAGAGGAGACTTGCTTGTAAAAGCATCTTTGAACTTCCGTTCACCCTCTGGTTCCTCTGAGATGTTTGTGAGAAAGGGCCTGGGCTAGCTTCCTGGGGTAGAACATGGCTGGAGCACAGTTGATCTGTAGTAGTCCAAGCCGAGATCACCCTTGATAAGCCCACAGTCAGCCAACCCCCCACAACATACATAAGTGAATCTAAAGGACAAAAGAATTGTCTGGCAACATTTAACTTTAATTCCTGAACTACAAACTAATGAGCAAAAGAAAGGTTTATTGTTTTAAGGCACTGAGTCTTGGGTGGTCTTTTATGGAGTGTTGCTGTGACAATAAATACTTGGTGCAACACACAGCCTTATTTGAGATCTGAAGAAAATGAGCTGGGTAGCAGGTGAGCTGAGTGACAGCCATCATATAACCAGTAAAAGTTGCAGGGAGGATCAAGTTCTGTTAGACTCAAAAGATACTTCTCCAAACCATATTCATCTATCTATCTATCTTTTATTTTCCTAGCTTTCAACTGTGAAGTTGAGGGCAAGGATAATAGACAACTGATGTTTTTTTCCTGATTACTCACAGTTCTTGGTCACAGTAGAGATCCATCTAGTGCCTGTTGTATTATGTTGTCTAGCTTCAGGTAAAAGAAATCATGGGATCTTTTTTTTTTTTTTAAAGAAGCATGCTAAGTTAAAAAATATATATTACTTCATTTATCCCCATCTTGAAGAACAGAAGAAGTATCATAAAAGTGCATTATTACTATCTGGAATACCTGGAGGTATAATGACATAGTGGCTGAGCACGGTGGCTCACCCCTGTAATCCCAGCACTCTGGGAGGCTGAGACCAGTAGATTGCCTGAGCTCTTGGTTTGAAGACCAGCCTAAGCAAGAGCCAGACCCTGCCTCTACTAAAAATAGAAAAACTAGCCAGGCGTGCTGGTGGGTGCCTGTAGTCCCAACTACTTGGGAGGCTGAGGTAAGAGGATAGCTTGAGCCCAAGAAGTTGAGGTTGCAATGAACTGGGATGATGATGCCACAGCACTCTACCCAGGGCAACAGAGTAAGACCCTGTCTCAAAAAAAAAAAAAAAGAAATGACATGGCAATTTGATGTTTGCTTCAAATTACTCTGTGGAGGGGATGTTGGCAAAAACCTAATTAATAATTGTTTCTCGTACATGAAAAACTTTGAAATAAAACATTTGAAAGAAAAATAAAATGTATTTACCAAAGAAGGGTCATTTTCAGTCTTATCTAAGGTAGAGTCACTTTGCCTTGCCAAGCTTCTACTTGCCCTCTGATAAAACAAGGATAATAAAAGTTCCCTGAATTTTCTCTTTTTAAAAGTGGTTTTAAAAATTCAGTAATAAATGTAAATCCTCTCTGCAGGGCTTGAATAATGTACTGGGACCCTTCAACCCCTGGAAGTAAGCCAGCCACGTGGATGACGCCAGTGGGCTGGAGTGGAATGTGTCTCCCACACCAGGGAATGACCCCTGCTTGCTTTCCTTGACTGTCAGGCAAGCGCACTTGTTTTTATTTGCTGCATATGTTCTGGGAAGTTTTGTGGCTAGTGGTACAGCAATATCAGTAGACTCCACCATTTTATTAAGTTTATCATGTACTAGAATATCTTGTAAGTAGCACAGAATGATAAAATCTGGCCTAGCACACGGTAGAGCAGCTATCTGAGAGCACATTTTGGTTCATACTTAGGATATTTAAATTCATTTGTTCTGCTCACATGGGGGACTTACCTGGGAGTTGGTGGGAGAAGTTACCATCACTTCTTTGCTTCAACTTGGGGTAGCCAGGGTAGTAGTTCTGTTAGTTATAAGTACACCTTCTGGCAGGGCCTGCAATTCACCATGTCAGCTATTCTTCATCAATAACCCACCATCCTTCCACGTGTTATGATGTATGATATAGTTATTTACCAGACAACCTCTAAATCTCTTCAGGTTGGCCCACAAGGACTACTGTGATCTGTTCCCTGTATACCTCCCTCACCTTGCCCTCTAACCTCTCTGTGCACAGGCACACACATGTGTGTATACATGCAGACACGCACACACACATGCACACATGCAGTGACCTCAAAATAGTCAATGGTTTGTAATCCTTCACCAGATCGTATTATTTCACATCTATTTGCTTTTGCTTTCCTCTGCCCTCTGCTTAAAATGTTCTGCCTTCTTCTCACAGAATAAACTGTGATCCATGTAACCAGCTCCTATTCATCTTTCAAAACCCTAATTAGGGGTCATCTTCTTAGTAAGAATTTATGTGACTTCTCCTCTTGCCATGCTAATTAAAGGCCCTAGACCAATGGTTCTCAACTGGGGGCAATTTTCTTAGAGACCATTGGTAATCTCTGGAGATATTTTTCATGCCACAACCTGGGCTGGATGGTTGCTACTGGCACCTGGTTGACAAAGGTTAGGGGTGCTGCTAAACATCTCATAATGCACAGGGAACTCTTTCACAGCAAAGAATTATCTGGCCCCAAATGTCAATGTACCAAGGTTAATGTACCCTGCCGTAGAGTAATAGAGCATACTCTGCAGCCCTCCCTCTCCACACTGCTTTTACACCTTGTGTGTACTTCCATTATTACATACATCCTTTTATAACTGACTGTTCACATGTTTAATTTTCCCCCTTGAGCAGGGGTTAGGAGACTTTGGCCATTACTTGTTTGTACAGCCATGAGCTCAGTCATGTTCTAACATTTGTATATTGCCTATGGCTACCAAATTGAGTAATTGCAACAGAGACCATGTTTGACCTCTTAGCCTACAAAATACTTAGCTACTTGATCCTTGAGAGAAAAGGTTTGCTAGCCCTTGGTCTATAGAATAAACTTTTGGAGGGCAAGGCCATTTCTCATTCATCTTACAAGCAAGTAGCTACCACACTAGCCTGCACAAAGTATGAGGTCAGACAATCAAGGTGGCAAACCCATTCCAGAAAAAGTGCTACATATCTCATTGTTGAACATCGCTAAAGTCAACCACCAGATGGCCAAGGGGTTTACTTCAAAGGTGATATTCAGCTATGTAGCACTTTTTCTAGGCTAAGTTCACCAACTTAAAATTGTCAGTCCTCATATGATTGCTCTGATAGTCATTCCAGAAAAAGTGTTCCAAAACTGCTTTGAAGGGTAGACTGGGTGCTGGCATCAGTGCATAGCTTCCCAAGGGGAGTACTTGGAAGGTGACTGTAGGGAAATTCAGCTATGAGACAGGTAGCACTTTTCCTAGGATGAATTCCCAAACTTCATTGTCTGAACTCTCGTATGGTTTGACTGCACATTTACAAAATGGAAGGAAATCGGTGTGGTGGGATTTGCTAGTGTCAGGAGCAACCTTCCACTGCCAGGGCACTAGGAATTGCACTTCTGCCAAGGAGTTTGCTGAGGTTATAGGCAGGGCCCCTGAACTTCCCATGAGATAGCAAAGCAACCCTGTTCAAATGTACACAATGATCATGTCATTTGCCCCACTAGCTCCATGTTTCAAATGAAGTGACAAATCACAGATCTCCTTCTAG
Source organism: Nycticebus coucang (assembly GCF_027406575.1). Classification (NCBI taxonomy): domain Eukaryota; kingdom Metazoa; phylum Chordata; class Mammalia; order Primates; family Lorisidae; genus Nycticebus; species Nycticebus coucang. The sequence goes on along the minus strand of NC_069781.1, from coordinate 120,418,715 downwards.
ATGTATGGCAGACAGTCACTGCAACACACATTGCATTCTACATCACTGTGTGGATATAATTCAGTCTTTTCTATTCTTGATTATATTAAGTATGGTCATCTTGCTCCATAACTTAGAAATCACGTAATGCCAATTGGTTGTAAGGTATCCAGGTATTTCAACAACATGACTGGTGAGAAAAGGAAGGAATTTGGAACTGAAAAAGAGAGCACCCAGAGAAAATGACCCAGCTAAATGGGTAGCCTTCGAAAGGGAAGTTGGACAACCCAATGCACTGTGATCAAAGAGCACAATGAACTTCTGCTTGTATCAGAAAAGGCATCCAAATAGAAGAATACTGCTTCAGCCAAGAAAAAAGAAAGAATTAAAAGTTTAGGGTTCCTCTGAGGTTGAATGTGATGACGTGCAAAAGACAGCTTCTGGCACACAACAGATGTTCAATAAACTCTAGTGGCAGGTATTATTTGATCCCCATTTCACAGATAAAGAAACTGAGACTCAGATGAATTAAGTTGCATGATTTCATAGATAGTTAATAATCATGACACCTTTTGAAGCTCAGGCTATTCTGTTTCCCTTACACCATACAGTTGCCCACGTGGGATTGCCCAGAATTGAGGGCAGCAGAAGGCAACCACAGTTAGAAAGACCACAGTGTGGTGGTCTTGGGCCATGATTGTGTTCACTGCACGTCTCCCTGCAGGAGTGTGGTGGGTTTGAATAGGATTTAGCTGGAGATCAGGCAGCTTTCCAGACCCACAGGGAATAATAAGGTAAAATATGGAAGCTTTGTCGTGCAAGGTGGTTGAGTTCACAGGGAGAGATGCAGCTAAGTAGATATGTGGGCATCCAGGACCCAGTGTAAGCATGACAGAATCTGGGCCAAATTAATCTAAGACCTGAATTTCTGATGGAATGAGGCTGTTAATGTTCTCTCTCCAGTCAAGAGTGATGTGGCAGCTCAGGAGGCCCCTTCTAAGACTCACAGATCTTAATATGTCATATCCAGGAGGTGCTGAAGGGCCTGTAGGACCTAGATGTTACTTCATCTATGAAGTATAACTTCTATCATGTATTGCCCCAGTCACACCTCCAATCACATTCTCTCCAGACAGTAGAAGCAATCATTTTTTGCTGTACTAACACACTGGCTGGTGGAGAGATAAAACAATCCACAGTGCAAGCCCATGCTTTGAGGCCAAATGAATCTAACACAACACAGCACTGCCACTGTAACTGGAAAGTAACCTCACTGAAATGACACTGAGATTACTGCCTTCTAATCTCTTCATGGCTTGAAGATTAGAGTGAGTATAAAATAAATACCAGACCCACACTGAGAAAGTGCTCAATCAATAGGACATATTATTATCATTATCATTATTATTCACCTACTGGTATGATTTCTAGTTATTGGGAAGGCTTGGACCCAGTGTTATTCATTTCAGATGCAGCCTGCACGGTGGCTGAACTATGGCCTCAAACACACTGCTGTGTTGGCTTGGCTGTCAACACGGAATATTCATACACACAGACAGGTTGCTTCTCAATGGACTGTTGTTGCAGCTTTCTATTCTGTAATCTCAGAATAACTGTGCTTTGTGCTCTTGTCCATTTCTTCCTCCCATTTTAAGTGCTATTCTGGGCCCTCTCACCCTGGTGGCTGACTGACTTCCATCAGTCTGAACACTTGGAGCAGTTACAGCTCATTGGGCCTGGATGCTCCTTAAATTTCTTGAGTTTCCAGGCCATTGGCTGATATTGCTCCTCTCACTTTATTATATCAATGCTGTTATCATTATGCTGTCCTCTCCACCACAATTCTGCCAACATCATCCCATCCTGATCTACCTGATCCACACAGAAAGCATGTGACCCAGACTCCAGCCTATCAGCAGCAGGGCTCTGCAGGGGGAAGCTGATGACATTGGCACATGTCAGTTCTTCAGAAACATGGCCAGGGATGCAAGTCTGTGTATTTTTTTTCTCTGACTTTGCATCTTATACTTGGTCAGCCTTAAGGCGGTGAAGAAAATATGGGTAGAGGAAACCTAGATCAGAACAAGCTCAGATGTGTACTTTCACCTGAGTCCTTACACAGACTCTATTTGTCCTACTATTGACCACAAATAGCCTCTGTGCAGAGGCAGCATGAGCTTTCAGCTTTCTAGACACAAGGGCCTCCACTCTTACAAGTCTGAGTGATGCTAAGGTGCACAATTCATCAATTTCATTGACCTCTTTGGCTCCCGGGCTGTTTTCGACCTTTCATGGTAGCCTCTGTTGCCATACGCTCACTCTTCCCACAGCCCCCTGACAGGTAAAACAGAAGTCATCAGTACATCTGGGAAATGGCTTTCTAATCTTGAAAGCCCATCTCTCTGGAAAAGCACTATGGCCTACTAAATAATATAAACATTGATCCCCATGTCCACCAGGACCCAATGTCCTTCCCTTGTTCCATGCCAGACCTGTGCTGATTCTCTTCTCCAGCAGCTCAGTCTCCACGACCTGGCCCGGGATGCTAAGCTCCTTACTACTCCCTTTCAGTCAATCACCCTCTTGCATCAGCAAAAGCCAAAAAATTTGGACCCCACAAAGTGGCAAGAAGCACAAACGTCATCAGGACGTACTCAAACCATTCCTGGGTGCCCTCTGCTCTGCCTGGGGCTTTCTTAGTTAGAGTCTTTGCTTCTCTCTCTTTTTCTGGGGTTCTTAGTCCTTCACCGGCCTCTCCTCACAGAGGGAAAGATGAAAGGGGTGATAAGGTTGGAGTGAACACACTGCAATGAAAAATCAACAGGATGAACCTCTCTCAGGAAGGAACTAGACCATCAGGCGTGCAGAATGGCCAGTGCAGTTTGTAGTATGTAAGCCACGTAGTACAACAGTAGTAGCCTCTGGTCAAAACTGCACTGGCCACTCTGCACACGCAAAAACCCAAGGGCTCCCAGACAAGCCCCACAGCTTTGGTGCCCTGCCTCTATTCTGAGCATGCATAATGAGCAGAGCAGAATTGTCTCCTGGGGCAGAGCTTACAATGCCATGTGTGGCGTGGAGGCTGGGAGCAGGCACTGAAGATTAGAAGGGGGTGGTCTCCGTAGGCAAGACTGGTCAATTGATAGTCCTCCTGCACAGGGAGGCCTAAAATTACTTTAAATCCCACAAATGTACTCCGACTTCTGACTCAGAGTCAAGTTATAGAGATTATAGGAGTCGGTGGTGTAGTGATCAGTCACTACCATGATGAAACTGCAGTTTGCAGATCAAGTGTCTCTTGGTTTTAGAAAGGAACACTATTAGAGAGCAGTTGGTGCCTTCTATATTTGGGATTAATAGAGGAACAGAAGCAAGGACTCACTCAGAAAAGGACAAAGAGTATTTTCTACTTTCTTGCCAGGATAAAAAGCGTGAGCGCACACGCACACACACACACACACGCACATATATTACAGAGGCAGCCTTGAGGCCTTGAGCTGTTTTGACTTAGAAGAGTTCCATGGACTCCTTCTAGGCCCTCATTTGGGTCCGTTCTGATCCAGGCCAGACCTGGGGGGCCCACTTGGGGACAAGCAGGGTCTACAAAGGAAGCTCTGAGTACGCAGTCCCGGAGAGGTCATGGAGTTCTCAGCCTCCCCACAGCCCAGGCAGTGCCAGAAGGGGCAGCCACACCTGGTGCAGAGTGGGCTATCTGCATTGCCACTGAGGGACAGAGCACGGAGGGTGGACACACAGGGCAAGTTGGTTCCACAGTCAGGCAGGCTGGTGGGCAGGAAGAGAGTCAAGAGCTCAGGGCAGGGGCAATCCGCAGCTCCACTGTTGGCAACATATGTCCCTTCCCCCAAACCTGCCACTCCTATGACTTACTCTCCTGCTTCTGACTCCACTGCAATGTTCATGACACTTATTTCTGAAGGCCCTATGAAACTCTTACTGGGCTTCAGTGCTTTGTAGTGATAATAATTGCTGTTCTCTTAGCGACTGCCATTTGCTGAAGAAGTGTCAGACACTAAGGTAGTAAGCAACTCACCTAAAATATTTTATTAAAACTTCACAGCAACAACAGCAAAGCATATGCTATGAATATCTCATTTCACAGATTGGGAAACCAGGCTCAAAGGCAGTTACAAACTTGCTCCAGGTCCTGCAGCTACCAAGTGGTGAACCTGAGGTTATGGGCCAGACCTGTCTGATCCCAAAGCATGGAATTAGGCCTCTGTTCTGGTGTTGCAAACTATGTCCCGGGGAATGTAAGTAGCCCGATTAACGAACGCATTTCTAATCAAGAAAGCGTAAGGACAGTTGCACATTTTACCACCTCAATGCCTGAGGAAGACCCAGTACAACATCGGGAAGCCTAGTGGTCCATGGAACATAGTTTGGGAAATGTTACACTTCGAAGACTCTATGCAGGTAGGCTGCCAGGAAGAGGGAGATAGGTAAACAGGGTCTGGGTTCATTCTCAACATTCAGCCAATTGGCGGGCATCAGTGTGGTGGTGATAAAAGCCACTACCCTCTATTGCACCTCTACTTTGTGTTGGTGGCACCTTATAAATGTTAATATATTCAATTAAACATCATTATTTTCATTTTGTAAATGAGAGACCTGAGGATGTCTCAGAGAAGTAAGTAACTTGCTGAGAACACCAGAGCTCACAGGCGATAGAGCTTATGCATCAACCCACTCTTTGCAGCCCGGAGATTAGCAAAAGCTGGACACCATCACTGCTCAGGCTGTGGAGTCCAGAGCCCAGGGGCCTCATCAACAGGTAGAAGCCAGAGCCACAGGGTTCTGTTCGCTGGGAGCTGAAGCCACTGCCAGAAATGCCACCAGAGGCAGAGAAAGGAGGAGAAATACCTTGATCTTTTCCTTCCTCCCAACCCCAACTTTTCCCAAGGCCTCCCATTGGTTGAAGTGAGCTGAATGCTAGCTGCCATGGAACCTGAAAAATAATACAGCCTGCATTTTCATTTTGCATTTTCTTTTCTTTTCTTTTCTTTTTTTTTAAATGAGACAAGTTCTCGCTTTGTCACCCAGGCTGAAATGCAGTGGTCACAGCTCACTGCAACTGCAACCTCAAACTCCTGGGCTCAAGACATCCTCTTGCCTCAGCCTAGGGAGGAGCTAAGAATACAGGTATGCACCACCACACCAAGCTAATTTTCCTATTTTTTGTAGAGATTGGGTCTTTTGTGTTATACAGGCTGGTCTCAGACTCCTAGACTCGAACAATCCTCCTGCCACGACCTCCCAAAGTGGTGGGATTACTGATGTGAGCCACTGTGCTTGGCCTAGTGTTCATTTTTTAAATATCTTCTTTTATATTTTGAGAGGAGCTTTTCTTTGAAAACAGAGTTGGCTAGCACTAACATATTAATTTAAACAAATTTTCCTTGGATGAAGATAAGCCATGGGGACAAAATATTTTGTTTAAGTTCAGGAGGGTCTAGCAAGGGAGATGAGGGTTGTGCACACCACTCAGCCTGGTGGTCCCAGGTCTGAAGAATCCAGGATGGGCCCAGATGTGCAGCAGTGTTCAAGTCGTCCCTGCTTGCTTTTCTTCTTGGTCACATCTGTCCCCCACCCCCACTCCATGGCACAGATACAGTGGGAAAATCAGAACTCAGGAGGCCCAAGTTCTGGCTCCAGGTCTATTTCATTCTACTATTTCTCCTCCTAGTAATGATACCAATAGACACCAATTATTGAGAACTTTCTACATAAATTTCACTCTATGAGGGAAGCACTACTGGCACCTTCAACTTATGAATGAGGAACCTGAAAGTGTGGGAGACTGTTACCTTCCCAGCCCATAAAGCTAGTAAATGTTGGAGATAGGTTGTATTTGAACTCATTTGCACCCGTGTCCAAAGCTAAACCAGCACCTCCTCGGCTTCCCACTCACTGTATCGTATGAGGCAAGTTGCTTAAAATCTCCAAGTTTCCATAAAATGAGGCTGATCCATATCGACTTTGCCTTGTCCCCCAAAGAGACTGGGATTCTCCAAGTGGATAATATGAGTGAAAATGTTTTGAAAACTCTTAAGCCTCTCTCACTTGATACGGTATCATTTCCACTTCTGCTTCTAAGCAGGCTCTGTCTGGTTCCTAAGTCTCTCCATGTGGAGCTGAGCTACTATTTTGGGCCTGCCAAGCTGTTTTCGTTTTTCACCAGAATGCATGCTCCTTTTGGGTAATGGTAACAGATGTGACAATGGGAACAAAACTCCTACCAGCCACGCTCTAACCCAAACATCCCAGGAGCCACTTCCAGCACTCATCCCCTCACTTCTGCTCCCAGACAGGGAAATGTGAGAATGTAAATTTCATTTCAGCGTCACTGTCTTTTACTAGCCTTGATCATTTCTGATAAGCGTCCCTTGCCATCACTTTTCCTTTCCGCAGCTTTGAGTCCTGGTGTGTTGTCCATATCATATTAATAAAGGTCCACGGGGGAAGAGTGATTTAATGAAGGTTAAGAAATAATTGTAAAAAAATGTTTTGACATTATGTTAATGCCTGTCAGTGTATTATCCTCAATTTAGAGTTAATCACCAAAATTACATTGTAATTCCAAAAACGTAATGAAATAAGATTTGTGGAGGTGTGGATAATAAAGAATTCGAGAGCTGAGAGCCAAAAGAGAAATAAACTTCTCGTTTAACCCTCTTGCAGACTCCTGCCAAAGGGCAAAACAAAAAAAAAAAGATGATAGTGATTTGATTTTATTAAAATAAAATAAAATAAATAAATAACTGGATTCATAATCCAGAGGAAAATAAGAAATCTTTGTCTGCACATATACACAACCAAGTACTGAGATAAAAAGTTGACATTTATATCCGTGTCAAAAGGGTTCCAAAAATCTGAGTGTTTGTCATTATGTGGGCAAGATATTTAGACACTTGATAAATTGCTCAATTTTCCTCAAGAATTTTGGTGTCTTGCCGAGATCGGGCTTTGTGCTTCCAATGGCTTGTCAAACTTTTCTGCTTGGATGCCTGGCCATCCCCTCCAAATCAAAGCAAGCCTATCATATTTCCTTCAAAACCAATTTCCCTGTTTCTGTTGCTAGTAATAGCATTTTCTCAGGCTCTGACGGTTGGAACTCTAGAGTCATCTCTGACCCTTTGAGTTTCATGCCACCCACTCGCATCCAGGCCTAACATTTCGAGAGTCCTCTAAGAGCAAAGGGGACAAGAGAGTCCGTCTGACTCACGCTAGCACGCTGCTCGCAAGACAGGCTTTTGCTCTTGGGGGCTTCCCACACATCAACTCGCAAACAACTTTGCAGCATAGATACGGCTACCCCATTTACAAGATGAGAAAACTGACGTTTGGGGTGGCAACTGGCCCAGTTACTGGTGCAGTAAGTACTTATAATTGGAGGAGAGATCCCATTTCAGGTCTGTCTGGCCTGAAGGCAGACAGAGCGCCAGCCAGCGTGCCCGCCCGCACGGCTGCTGTGCAGATCTGTCCAGTGCTGGAAGACAGCCCAGCGCGCAGCAGGGCCCCGGGAGGCGTTTGTTGTTGTTGCCACTTGATCTTTCTTTGAGGGCACACTCCCCCCACCACCACTGCCACCCCTGCCTTGATCCCCACTGTCACAATCCTTGTCCTGCCACAGTGAACTTCCTGCCTGGACAGGGCTGTCCTTGGCTCTCTGACAGTCCCGGATTGGATTTCTTTCCTTTACACCAAACATCAGCCATTGCATTAATCTACTCAAACCCCCCTGGGTGGCATTGAGAAGACTGTGTCCCGTCCTAATTCACAACCCTCTGATGGCTCTCACTTTGCTTAGGAAACATTTCAACCTCAGTCTGCCTTTCAAAGCACCTGTCAATTGCTATCTTCCATCCTCATCGCCACTGCCCTGTTGGAACCGCCAACTCTTATTATAAGGCAGGTGTGTTTCCTCGCTCCAGCTGGCCACTATGGTTCCTCCTGCTTGTGTCTGCTTCTTGATTTCCACTGCGGTCTTCCAGTTCATGAACACTGGATTCTATGCCTCCTCCTCCAGGAAGTTTTCCAAGATTGCCCCAGCCCATTGGAGTGAGCATCTTCCCTCTTTGACCTCTCATGGTTCTTCTGATCTGCCTCACACATGTGACATTAATCAAACCCTGCCTTGGACTGCAGCTTCTGACCTCAGCTAAAAGCAATGTGATCCGACGGGAAAGGCACATAATGATAGGCTGGCATTTGAATCCTGAGTCTGTCACTAATTACTAGTTTGATCTGTCAAAGTACTTATGGGATTATGCCAATCTTTTTAAGTAGTGGATTTATTTAATAACAGCCTTCAGTTATGAAACACTGCTTGTGTGGCTAAGTGCCTTACTGCATAATCTATGAAGGTGGTGATCGTATTAGCCCCCTTTAAAGAGAAAAAAACTGAGGTTCAGGAAGATAAGTAATTGGGTAATTCACTTAAGTCAAATAGAGCTGGTAAATGAGAACTGGGCTGATGCTGGGACTTAAAAAAGATGTTTTGGTTTATGGAAGGGAGATTTTAATGTGTATCTCACAACGTTCCATCCCATCAGCATCCCAGGCTTCTGCAATCAAATGCTCTGAAGGCCCCCAAAGCCTCTGCTCACTTCAGCCACCCCCTTTTCCAGCCTGCCTTCCTTTCCTTTCCCAGTAGAGGGAGCGGAGGAGGGAAGCAAGAGATTCACAGCATTCTCCCTGGGCGTCCCTGAGCTCACACCAGGTATGTGCAGAAAATCAAAGCTCTTCAGAGTTGGAAGGGCCTGGAAAGAGGCAGTTCTGGCCCTGCAGGCTGCAGATGCAGGACCCCAGGCTCAGACAGGAGCAGCAAGCAGGCCCAACAGAGCAACATTCCCCTTTCTGAGACTCAGGCCGGCCTCACCCAAAGCCCCAACCTCCCTGACACTCTCCTCAAAGTACAGGTGGCCTTCCAGACACCCAAATGAAAAGCAGGCACCTGATGCATTAAAAGAAATGCCCTTTCATCCATTTCAAATCTGTTGCCATTTAATTTCATGAGGCAGGATAAATAGTAACACCCACTTGGCCTTTGGGAAGCCTTTTATTACTTCATTTACCTCTACCTGATCTCTCTCTGCACTGCACACTTTGTGGTACAGAGCTTGAATCATCAGCGTTCTCTCTACCCGCGAAATCCACCCTGTCGCCTCCTGCCCCCACCTCATCCTTGATGCTTCTAATCAGCTCCCCTGCCCTTCATGGGCCTATCACCCTTTCATTTACATCCTCGTTGAGATAAGACAGCTTGCCCTGGCTACCATATTCACAGCGAGGATGTGCCTCTGATTTATAGAATGGCACGATAATATTTCCGCATCCCATTCTCCACACAGTCATATGTCTTATCTACAGCTCTGGGCATGGAGCAGATGCCCTCACTGAGCTGCCCATAATGACACTGGCTGTAGATCTCTCTTTCTTTTTTTTAACCTCTTTCTTTCCTTTGATCACAGAACATCGCAGTTAATTTGGAAGCCACTGGCGTGTGCATAGAGTTTAAATCGCCACCTTGCAGTGAGCATTGCCTAGCCCTGGTGTGCATTGCAGATAATTACCCATCAGAGAAATTCCTTAAAGCAGCCCTGGTCCCCATAGCACCCAACCCCCTGTTTAAGGGTAAATGTTTAATATGAGAGGTCACGCTGCTATCTGAGAAGCTCCTGGGTTTCTAGGGCAATAAGTCAGCTTTCCAAGATGAGCATGCATTGATTTGCTGAGCAATGGAGATGAGGGCATGAGAAAACTTGCTCTTCTCTTTCAAGGGTGTAATTGATGCCACCAAGATCAGGTCAAGTTGGTGGTGGCATTTGGTCCTCTGTGAATATTTGTAACAGTCCTAATGCCAGTGGCTATGGTCTCTGGTGTTTTTGCAAAGAACTCATGTGTGTTATAGGAATAATAATGAATCTGTGCCTTATGTGTCCCCTTAAAGTCTGTACCAATAAAAGGTAGATAGTTAGATAGATAATTTCAAGGAATTGTCTTACACAATTATGGGAATGGGCAAGCCCCAAACCCACAGGACAGGCTGACCTGCTGGATAGTTTCAGGCAAAAGATTATGCATAAACTTCAGGCAAAATTTCTCATTTATCCATCAAGGAATGCTATTTTGCTCCTAAGGCCTTTTGACTGAGTGGATGAGGCCATGCACATTATTGAGGATAATCTCCTTTATGTGAGTCCACTGAATGTATACAATAATTACAAAATATCTTCCTTTTTCCAGTGTAACAGAATTTTTACTTAAGAACAAAGAGAAAGTTTAGAGCATTTCCAAAGAGAGTTAGAATGGTCCCTCTCATGAAGAAGAAGGGAGACGGATCACAAAATATCTTCACAGGAGCATCTAAATTATGTGTTGGTGGAACGACTGGATACCAAAGCCTAGTCAAGTTGACACAGAACTAATCGTCATAGAGTCCAAGGAAATGAGCTATATATAGCAGGAGGTTTCCTTTTTAAATCCCCACCAGCCCCAGAGAGATCTCTTGCAGAACAGCGAATGTTTTTCCCACCCTGAGCTTTTAAACACATGTGGCCTCAGCAGGTGCCACACTTTGTCCTGCCTATAAAAGCCAGTCATAATGCTGCTCCGACTGCTCCTACAACTACCCTGGGGCCACCTACAACTTATCCTTCACCCTTACCTTGCATCTGGAGTCTCGGATTCTCTAAATGTGATCACAACTTCATATTTTTATATTTTGGTGACATACTCAGGCTCTTCTCCCTGGATTCTGGAACTCGTTTTGCAACATGGCTCTCAGTATGACATGTTTCCTTATTTTGGAGTCTTCTTCCCTTTCTTATGGTCTTTCTATCAGCCCAACCATGTAGACCTATACTGGTTGGCCATAGGTCCTCTAGGGGAGGGCTAGGAATTTCTCAGATGGATGGACTCTACATGGATGGAAATGGAGGAACACATTCAGATTTAAGGATCAAAAAGCTGGAGTCAAAATCTTGACACTTCCATTTACCTGCTGTGACCTCAGACATAAAAGCTAAACTCCCTGAGTCTTAGTTTCCCAGAATATCCATTAAGGATATAAACCTACTTCACAAGTGAACAGAGATATTAGTATATGTCCAGAAAATCCATGTTTTCTTCTTTCAGAGCATATTATTAGATTCCATTTCCCACTCCCTTTTCAATTATCAGACCAAGTGAGTTCTTCCTGTTAAGAGTGGGTGTCCAGGCACCTGTTGCTGTTTCATTTCCCACTCCCTTTTCAATTATCAGACCAAGTGATGAGTTCTTCCTGTTAAGAGTGGGTGTCCAGGCACCTGTTGCTGGGTAACAAACTACCCCAAAACTTAGCACCTTACAATATTAACAGGCATTTATTCTGCTCATAAATCTGTAATTTGGGCAGAGCTTAAAGGTACAGCTTGTCTCTTTTCCATGTGGCACCTACTGGGACAACTTGACTAGGGCTAGATGATCCACTTCAAAGATAGAGACTTTACCTCTTTCATGTTTACATGGATGGAGCTGGAACATATTCTTCTTAGTAAAGTATCTCAAGAATGGAAGAAAAAGTATCCAATGTACTCAGTCCTGCTATGAAACTAATTTATGGCTTTCACATGAATGCTATAACCTAGTTATAACCTAAGAATATGGGGAAGGGAGAAAGGGAGGGGAGGGAGTGGGGAGGTGGGCAGAGGGAGGGTGATTGGTGGGATTATACCTGCGGTGCATCTTACAAGGGTATATGTGAAACTTAGTAAATGTAGAATGTAAATGTCTTAACATAATAACTAGGAAAATGCCAGGAAGGCCATGTTAACCAGTGGGATGAAAATGTGTCAAACAGTATATAAAACCAGTGTATGGTGCCCCATGTTCACATTAATGTACACAGCTATGATTTAATTAAAAAAAAAAAAAAAGATCACTCACTCCTGTGGTTGGGTACATGGCTGATTGTCAACAAGTCTTTAGCTGGAATTGTCAATGGGGCTTCTGATTTTCTCCACAACAGATTCTCTCAAGGGCAGCGGTTCTCAACTTGTGGGTGTAACCCCTTTATAATAATAAAAATACATCGCAGCATTAGGAAGTTTGAGAACCACTGCTCTAGGATGATGTGATTCCTAGGACCTTGACGTCAGAGTTCTCAGAGAACATGTTCTAAAAGGCAAGAAAAGGAATCTGCCAGTTTCTTAAAGTCTGGGAAATTAACATAGCACCACCCCAGCTGCATTCTGTTGATTAAAACAGTCTCACAGCCTGTCTGAATATAAAGGGAGGAGAAATAGACCACAGTTCTCAGTGGGAAGAATGTTAAATAATTTCTGGCCCTTATAAATCAACCCCAATGTCCCAGTCACATTAAAGAAAGAAGACCAGATTAACCTCTCATCTTAAAAAAAATTGAAAGCCAGGCAAAATATATGAGCCAACATCATTTAAGATAGTGAATATCAGGCAACAAAGACCAGTAATCTCTAAGAGATCAGAAATTAAGTTGTGAACTCTATAATTGCCCCAGTGTTCTTCTGGGAGAGAATTTTTAGGCCACAGCACAGGGAGGAAAAACCCAGGAGACCCAGCCTTTTATCTTAGAGAAAAAGAGAGAACCAGGTATCTAAAATGACTAGAGATTATAGGCAAGAATATAGAAAAAGAGGGAGAATAATAGAGAGAAAGCTCCAGATATCTTCAGGAAGTCCCCGTCAACTATTCAGTTAAATATTTATCAGAGCCATACATGGCCTGAGCCCTGGGAAAGAATTGGCTGAAACAATTAGCAGGAATGGAACCTGCACCTCATGGAGGACCAGGAACAATTCTTGTGGCCAAAATTCAAAATGAAAAACCTCATAATTTGAAGGGCATCAGAATACTGAGAAATATCTTTCCTCAATTGTTGGGGAAAATCATCCCCAGACTAATTGTTCTTTTGATCCTACCCAACAAAGCTTTAAAGAAAGACATGAAATGATAAAAGGGTTTCTGAGCAATTTCACCATATCCTAAGACAGAATTCAAAAATATTCATAGGAATACAAAAATATCTAGCAACAAAAAAGGTAATGGCACCCAGTAATGTGTACCATCCTTCACAAATTACCAGGCATGTAAAGCAGAAAAATGTAATCCATAGTAAGGAGAAAAATTGCAAATTAAATCAATAGCAACCATTGAGACATAGTCCATGCCATAGATTTAGTAAACAAGAAAATTAAAACAGATATTATAATAGTAAGATTTCATGTGTTTGAGAAACTGTGGGGAGGATGCTAAGTAGAGACATGGAAAGTATTTTTAAAAACTAACATTGAACTATTAGAAATGAAAAATACAGTGTCTGAGATGAAAAATACATCGGATGGGATTAATGGCAGATTAGAAGGGTTCTCAGAAGAAAATATTTAGTGAAATTGAGGACACAGCAACCAAAACTATTCAAAATGAAACAGAGAGGGAAAAACCTAAATTAATAAATAAATATAAACACAGAATCAATGAACTGTGGAACAACTTTAAACAATCAAATGTGGTAAAAACTGTAAATGTACAAATCCAAGAAGCTCAATGAATTCCAAGCTCAAGAAGTATAAGACACACAAAGAAAACTACTCTAAGACACATCATAACTAAGTTCTTTAAAACCCGCTGACTAAGATTTTAAGAAAATCTTAAAGGCAGCCAGAGGAAATACACATTGTGTACAAAAGCACAAAAATGAGGGTTTAATAAGCAGATTTAATTTAAATACACATTATGTACAAAAGCACAACATTTAAATACACATTATGTACAAAAGCACAAAAATGAGGATAATTTAATAAGTAGATTTCTCAGTGGAATCAGCCAGAAGACATGGCATGACATGTATAAAGTGAAGGAATACACAGTGATTAAGTCTTTTTTTTCTCCTTCTTCTGGCTTTTTTTTTTTTCAGTTCCGAAGGTTGCTATTAAAAATTACCACAAACTAAGTATAAAAGAATATAAATGTATTCTTTCACAGTTATGGAAGCTGAGACTTGAAAATCAAGGTGCCAGTAGGGTTGGGTTCTTGTGGAGGCTCGGAGGGAGAATCTGTTGCATGTCTCTCTCCTAACAGCAATCCTTTGTGCTCCTTGACTTATGCCTCTGTCATCACATGACTCTCCTCCCCATGTCTTCTCTGTGTTTTCCTATTTCTCTTCTGATAAGGATACCAGTCATTGGATTTAGGACCTACGCTAATCCAGTATGACTTTATCTTAACTTATATCTGCAAAGATCCTATTTTCAAAATAAGGTCTCAGGTACATAAAGTTAAGACCTACAGATATCTTTTGAAGGAAACACAATTCATTGCATTGGACTCTTCCCTGGTTTTCCAGGGAATGGATGGAGAGAATCCAGTGCAGCATTCTGAGGTCCTAGAGCCACCAGATGGAAGAAGCCTGGATCCCTGAGTCACTCTGTGATCCCTAGAACCACCAGATGGAAGGGACACGAATCCCTGAGTCTTTATGTGAGAACATAAAGCATTAATGTGAAAAGCTATAAGGACTATAATGAACACTATGGGGGATTAAGTGAGACTATGTATTTACGCATGTTAGGTGTAAATACTTGATGATATTATTAGAATCATAAGTAAAGGGAAGAAAAGGCAATAAGTCTATGTCAAATCTCAATGCAGATTATACATGAATCTTGGGGAAGAGTCAGACCCTATTCCCAAGACTTGGAAGAATGACAGCCTTATATTCTATTATCAAACTATTTTAATCCCGTAGGAATAAATTATCAAGTAAAATGCAGAGAGGGTTCCTGGACCCCTGCAAGGTAGAGCATGGTTTTCATTACAGAAAAATTTCCCATATATTCCAAAATATTACAATTAGGCTTGTCAGTTTACTTAAGTATAGTGGTTCCCTTATCTGCAGAAGATACCTTCCCCAAACCTCAGAAGACACCTAGAACTGTGGATAGTACCAAACCCTATCCAAACCCCATACATATCGGTTATATATATGCTTATTTAAAAGCTTAATTTATAAATTAGTCACAGTAACAGATTAATAACAATAGCTAAGAATAAAATAGAATTATAGCAATATATACATATATGTATAATAAAACATATGAATGTGCTCTTGGGCATGCACACCCTCTCTCTTTCTCTGTATATCTCCTATTGTATTGTACTCACCTATTGTCAGCCTATGGGTAACTGCAGTCACAAAAAGCAAACTGGGGATAAAGAGGTGACAATAGTAATCATGAGGCAGATTAGGAAGATGACACATACTAAATGTTTAACCCACCTAACTGGAAAATTCCATGACAACAAACCCCAATATACAAAATTTTGGTTTCTGCCTGAGTTAAAGAGGAAATCTGATCTTCTGCTGTTTCCAAGCAAAATCAGTTTACAAAATTACTTTCTGTTTCACATACATCTTCTGAAATGACTATACACCAAAAAAATCAATTGATTTGGAGCCATTTTTTACTCCTATCTAAAACAGAGAGATATTTTTCAATCCTATCCAAAAGGAAAAATGTTAAATCACATGTGAATTGCAGATATAAGCATTTAAAGGCTGTTTCCTTGTTTTGTTTATGAATAATTTTTCACTTTATGAAGGAGCCAAATATTTCAGTAGGTAAAAATCAATAGCAGGCCTCAGAGTGGATGGAAAATTCTCCAGACTTAATATAGTTTCATGCATGGCTGTCGAACCTGAATGTCTGAAGGGAACAAATAGCCAATTCCCTGCCTCAGAAGAGATGTATGAATTAGAGTCTTTTCTCTTTAAAACTAATCTGTTGCATAATGGCTCATTCATTCAACAAATATTTATTAGGCCCTTAACTGTATACTACATACTACATCAAATGTTTGGAACACATACAAAAATAAAATAAAATGAAAGACCTACTCCAGAAGGAAGAGAGTCTAGTGAAATAATAACTAATATTTATGAGTATTTACTAAATTTCAAGCACTGTTCTAAGCACCTTTGCACACATTAATTCATTTACTCTTATTGACAACCAATGAAGCGCTATTAATATGCCTATTTTACAGATGAGGAAAGACTCTAGTGGTTCTCAACTTGTGGGTCACGAGCCCTTTGGGGGTCTCCTGAATATCAGATATTTACATTCTGATTCACAACAGTATCAAAATTACAATTATGAAGTAGGAATGAAAATAATTTTATGGTTGGGGGTCACCACAACATGAGGAACTATATTGGTCATGGCATTAGGAAGGTTGAGAAACACTGAGAGTGTTACCACTAGTTCATCAGTTAGTTGTAGAGCCCAGATATGACCTCAGGCTGTTGGACACCAACATCCATGCTTCTGTTATGCACAGAAAAACATACAAATACACAGTCTCACCAAATATGAGACAGAGTATACAGGAATATTGATAAGTTCAATGTCTTCTTTCATTATTGGTTTTCCCAGTTCTTAGCAGAATTCTTGGCATGTGGAAATCATTTTCAAAATTATTTAATTAAGCACTAAAAAAAAGTAGAAGAAAAAGTAATCTGGTCTAACCGAACAGACTGCTCCTGAATTTGTTTAGAGAAATTATGAACAGCTTCATAAAGGTGGTGCTTTTGAGCTAGGCCTGGAAAGATGAGGTAGGCATTTAATAGGTCATCCAGCAGAAGATAAGTATTTGGGGAAGCAGGAATACTGTGCCTAAAGACACAGTGGCAAGCAAACCATGGCCAATTGGGGGGTTATAAATAGTTTACAAGGATTAGACAGAAGATTAATTCATCCAATGTCAATCTTCTTCCTGAGCAAGGAGTGCTTCTCAGATGGCTTTAGGAGGCCCTGAAATAGAGAGTTGCTTGGTGCTTTTCTGTTCCATTTTTTTTTTTTTTAATCAGGCTTTTTGGTGTAAGGTTTCCTAAAGATTCTGGTCCTAGCACTAAATCTTTACATCAATGCTTCCCAACATGCCCCTGGAGAACAGCACTGGGGTTTCAGCCTCCTCTAGAAGTGAGAGAATCAGCATTTTAGTCCACCAGGAATTCCGAACCAAAGATCGCTCACTCAGAAGCTTTTCCTTGGGTGGAAAAATTCATTCAAGCTTTGGCAGCAGTTACTGTAAGTATGAAATTCCATACACTGAAGAAATAGGAAAGAATTAAAGAGTGGGCCCTTGGTATGTTTATGTTCTCTGTCATCCAAGAATGTGTCTAACCTCAGATAGTGGCAAAAGAACTGAGCTGAGAGGAGCAGGGGGCAGGTGGCAGTTGTAGGAAGTTTGGGCACAGCAGGAGGAAGAGGAAGTAGGCAGGATGAACCAAACCTCAGAAGTGTCTGCCACCATCTTTCAATTTATGCATGGAGTAAAGTCAACAGAAAGTAAGAGGCACTTACTAACTCAGCAGATATCCTAGACTTTTCACAAAGAACTATTCTTCTCTCTAGCTTCACCACCCTAGGCACCTTCCAGGAAGTTCATGTGTTCCCTGATGGACTGTCGAGCAGCCCAAGCTGTGTCCAACCTGGTATACAGTTCTTACTGATCTGTTAAGACCGTCTGGGTTCCAAAAGCTGACTTCTAGCTCATATTTGTTTGTTTGTTTGCTTGCTTTTTCCTTGTGGTATCCAACATCAGGGGAAGAAATAATTAAATACATTAAATAATAATTAAATACATTAAAAAATAAAATGGCTGAGTTGGGCGGTGGCTGTAGCTCAAAGGAGTAGGGCACCAGCCCCATATACCGGAGGTGGAGGGTTCAAACCCGGCCCCGGTCAAAAACTGCAAATACATAAATAAACAAATAAAATGTCTGAGCATGGAAGTCATAGACATCCATAGATAATGCTCACAAGATAGACCTTAAAAGAGTATTTTCAAAATGAATAACCAAGGCACCAAGCACATTGCTAATATCTGATGTTTGAGTTCAAGTAAGAAGAATTCAGATTAAAAAAAAAAAAAGAAAAGCAGGCTCTTGAAGAGCAAGATGGCAGCCGAGTAACAGCTTCCCTGCAACTGGGCACCGTGAGTCTGGGGAGATAAGACTCCAGGCATCTCTGACTGGTGGGATCTGCCTATAATCATCCCTTTCAGGACACAGGGTGTCAGCGAGAGACTTCTGGACCTGAAGAGGAAGACAAAAATAGTGGAAAACTGGAAAGTGGTTGTGTGTGTTCGATCGGTCTAATCCAGCCAGCAGCTGTAAGTACAGCAGCAGTGAAACTGCAAACTGGAAAGGCCTTAATTGTAAACTGTCTTGGTGTTTTTGGACTTGGCACTCAGTTGAACTACTTTGGGGAGAACTTGGGCAGGAGTGCAGAGAACACTGGGTGTTGTCTAGGGCACCAGACTGAGCCACTGAGCTGGATGGAGCTAATAGTGTTCAGTTGTGGGCTGCAGGGAGCCACTGTGAGAGAACTGCCCTGGCAAGCTCCGCCCTCAGGGTTCCAAAGCAAGGATCAGGTGGGAGCTAGTAATCTACTGACTGAGCAGCCTAAAGGTGGGGACTGAGCAGCTTTACAGCCTTAACCCTCAGGGGAAGAGTGAGACCGGTTTTGGCACACTGGGTAAGTGGATAGCCACTTCAGCAGTGATCCCAGCAACAAGTACCTCCCTGGGAAAGATTCCGCTTAGCCAAGTTTAGAAGTTTAAAGTGCTTTTTAAGAGGGCTGAAGAGAGCTTTAGGGTCTCCACCCTGTGGGGTTTGATGAATCAGCGGAGGCTTCCAGTTATATCAGCATTATAATTAACATCTCGTACACCAGAAGACCACTTGTTGCCCAGACAATATTCAACAAGATATATATACCGCTTTGTTTTTGGTGGTTTTCTTTTGTTGTTGTTGTTTGTTTGCTTGTTTTTTCAATTGTTGTTGTTGTTTCGTTTTTTACTTTCAAACTTTTCCCTACAGATTTTTTCATTTCTTTTCTTTTGTTGTTTCATTCTTTTCTTTCTCCATTTTTCTAGTTTAAAAACAATTTTCCATTGCTGTCTTTTTCAATAATTAGAACTTCATTTTTGCTAGTGTTCCTAACCCTATTATTTTGTGTTTCACCCAATTTTATCTTGTAAAGTTTTCTGTTTGCTTGTTTTGGTTTTATTTATAGCATTTTGGTCTTTCCTCTCTACTTGGTAGAGGTCGGGTACTGTGTCGGATAAGGTTAGCAAAGAGCTGCTGACCTCAAGAAAACCACCCAACTGGGCACCCCCAGAGGTTGGGTTTTTTTTTTAAGGTTGTGTCAAAGTACCCTACTGCACACCTAAATTGCTCTGTCTTCCTCTTTCTGTGCCTCTCTTATTTTTGTCAATATTCCCTCTTACCCACCCCTCTCCTTTATCTTCTTATCTTTCTTTCTCCTTCTTTCTTTTATCACTTCTTGCTCTTCAACCTATTCATCCTTCTGGTCCTGTACCAAAAGAACTCATCAAAACCCTAGTCCACAGGCATGGGAACTTAAAAAACAAGAGGAAGTGAAAGGAAAATTAGGGCAAGAAAACAGATAAAAGAAATCACTCATGAGGAAGAATCAGCAGAAAACTCCTGGCAACATGAAAAACCAGTCCAGAGCAACCCCTCCAAGGGACCATGAGGTAGCTACTGCAGAGGATTCCACTTATAAAGAAATGTTAGAAATGAAAGAAAGGGAATTTAGAAAAAACATGATGAAAACAATGAAGGAAATTATGGAAGCAATGAAGGAAACTACTAATAATGAAAATAACCAAAAGGAAATCAAAAAAAAGAATCAAATAAGAGAAGAATGATATGAAGAATACAGAAAGGATATAGCAGAGCTGAAGGAACTGAAGCAGTCAATTAGGGAACTTAAAGATGCAATGGAAAGTATCAGCAACAGGTTAGACCATGCAGAAGAAAGAATTTCGGAGGTAGAGGACAAAGTTCTTGAGATAACTCAGATAGTTAAAGAGGCAGAAAAGAAGACAGAGAAAGCACAACGTTCACTGTCAGAATTATGGGACTTTATGAAGCTTTCCAACATATGAGTTATAGGAATCACAGAAGGAGAAGAAAAATTCCCCAGGGGAATCGAAGCCATACTAGAGAATATTATAAATGAAAATTTCCTAAATATCATCAAAGATTCTGACACACTCCTTTCAGAGGGATATTGGACCCCAGCTCACCTCAACTCTAACCAAGCTTCTCTAAGACACATTGTGATGAACCTGTCCAAAGTCAAGACAAAAGAAAAGATTCTGCAAGCTGCCAGGAGTAAGTGTCAGTTGACCTACGGGGCAAATCCATGAGGGTGACTGCAGACTTCTCTAATGAAACTTTTCCAAGCAAGAAGACAATGGTCATGTACCTTTAATCTACTTATACAGAACAATTTCCAGCACAGAATTCTATATCCTGCTAAGCTAAGCTTTAAAATTGACAGAGAAAGCAAATAATTTATGGATAAACAAACATTGAAGAAATTTGTCACAACAAGACCAGCTCTACAGGAGATATTTCAACCTGTCCTACACACTGACCATCACAATGGATCAGCAGCAAAGTAAGAACTCAGAAAGTAAAGGACAGAACCTAACTTCTTTTGCACTGATGCAAAAGATAAAACTAAGCAATAGACTCTCACAAATTAAGATGAATAGAATACTACCACACTTATCAATTATCTCAATAAATGTTAATGGCTTGAATTCCCCACTGAAGAGATATAGATTGGCTGACTGGATTAAAAAACACAAGCCATCCATTTGCTGTCTGCAAGAAACACACCTGGCTTCAAAAGACAAATTAAAACTCTGAGTCAAGGGTTGGAAGATAATTTTTCAGGCAAATGGAATTCAGAAGAAAAGAGGAGTTGCAATCTTATTTTCAGATACATGTGGATTTAAATCAACTAAAGTCAAAAAAGACAAAGATGGTCACTTTATATTGGTCAAGGGAAAAATACAACAAGAAGACATTTGAATTCTAAATATTTATGCACCCAATTTAAATGCTTCCAGATTCTTGAAACAGACCTTACTCAGTCTGAGCAATGTGATAGCTGATAATACCATAATAACAAGGGACATTAACACTCTTCTTACAGAGCTAGACAGATCCTCTAATCAGAAAATAAACAAAGATATAAGAGATTTAAAAGAGACTCTAGAACAACTGTGCTTGATAGACGCATATAGAACCTGCCATCCCATAGATAAAGAATATACATTCTTCTAAGCACCCCATGGAACATTCTAGAAAATTGATCATATCCTGGAACTCAAAACAAATATCGAACAGAATAAAAAGAATAGAAATTTTATCTTGTATCTTCTCAGGGCATAAGGCACTAAAGGTGGAACTCAACTCTTACAAAAATATTCAACCCCTCACAAAGGCATGGAAATTAAACAACCTTCTGTTGAATGACAGATGGGTGCAGGAAGAAATAAAACAGGAAATCATTAACTTCCTTGAGCATGACAAGATGAAGACACAAGCTACCAAAACCTGTGGGATACTGCAAAAGCAGTTTGGAGAGGAAAATTTATCACTTTAGATGCCTACATTAGAAAAACAGAAAGCGAGCGCATCAACAAACTCACAAGCCATCTTATGGAATTGGAAAAAGAAGAACAATCTAAGCCTAAACCCAGTAGAAGAAAAGAAATATCAAAATCAAATCAGAGATCAATGAAATTGAAAACAACAGAATCGTTCAGAAAATTAATGAAACAAGGAGTTGTTTTTTTGAAAAAATGAACAAATAGATAAAACTTTGGCCAGACTAATGAGAAATAGAAAAGTAAAATCTCTAGTAACCTCAATCAGCAATGATAAAGGGGAAATAACAACTGATCCCACAGAGATACAAGAGATCATCTCTGAATACTACCAGAAACTCTATGCCCAGAAATTTGACAATATGAAGGAAATGGGTCAATATTTGGAATCACACCCTCTCCCTAGACTTAGCCAGGAAGAAATAGAGCTCCTGAACACACCAATTTCAAGCACTGAGATTAAAGAAACAATCAAAAAGCTTCCAACAAAAAAATGCCCTGGTCCAGACGGCTTCACACCAGAAATCTATCAAACATTCAAGGAAGAGCTTATTCCTGTACTGCAGAAATTATTCCAAAAAACTGAGGAAGAAGGAATCTTCCCCAACACATTCCATGAAGCAAATATCACCCTGATACCAAAACCAGGAAAAGACCCAACCAAAAAGGAGAATTTCAGACCAATCTCACTCATGAATATAGATGCAAAAATTCTCAACAAAATCCTAGCCAATAGATTACAGCTTATCAAAAAGTCATTCATCATGATCAAGTAGTTTTCATCCCAGGGATGCAAGGCTGGTTTAACATACACAAGTCCATAAACGTTATCCACTGTATTAACAGAGGTAAAAAATAAAGATCATATGATCTTCTCAATAGATGCAGAAAAAGCATTCAATAAAATCCAGCATCCTTCTCTAATTAGAACACTGAAGATTATCAGCATAGGTGGCACATTTCTAAAACTGATTGAAGCTGTCTATGACAAATGCACAGCTAATATTTTACTGAATGGAGTAAAATGGAAAGCTTTTCCTCTTAGAACTGGAAGCAGACAAGGTTTTCCTCTGTCACCTTTACTATTCAACATAGTGCTAGAATTTCTGGCCAATACAATTAGGCAAGACAAGGAAATAAAGGGAATCCGAACAGGAGCAGAGGGGGTCAAACTTTCCCTCTTTGCTGATGATATGATTTTATACTAGAGAATCCCAAAGAATCAACCACAGGACTCCTAGAAGTCATCAAAAAATACAGTAATGTTTCAGGATATAAAATCAATGTCCACAAGTCAGTAGCCTTTGTATATGCCAATAACAGTCAAGATGAGAAGCTAATTAAGGACACAACTCTCTTCACCATAGTCTCAAAGAAAATGAAATACCTAGGAATATACCTAATGAAGGAGGTGAAGGACCTCTCTAAAGAAAATTATGAAATCCTCAGAAAGGAAATAGCAGAGGATATTAACAAATGGAAGAACATACCACGCTCATGGATGGGAAGAATCAACATTGTTAAAATGTCTATACTTCCCAAAGCAATCTACCTATTCAATGCCATTCCTATTAAAATACAAACATTGTATTTTCAAGATTTGGGAAAAATGATTCTGGTTTTGTATGGAACTAGAAAAAACCCGTATAGCTAAGGCAGTTTTTAGTAATAAAAATAAAGCTGGGGGCATCACCATACCAGATTTCAGGCTGTACTACAAAGCCATAGTGGTCAAGGCAGCATGGTACTGGCACAAAAATAGAGATATAGACACTTGAAATCAAATAGAAAACCAGGAAATGAAACTAACATCTTACAACCACCTAATCTTTGATAAACCAAACAAGAACATACCTTGGGGGAAAGACTCCCTATTCAATAAATGGTGTTGGGAGAACTGGATATCCACATGTAAAAGACTGAAACTGGACCCACACCTTTCCCCACTCACAAAAATTGATTCAAGGTGGATAAAGGACTTAAATTTAATTTATGAAACAATAAAAGTCCTCAAAGAAAACATAGGAAAAACACTGGAAGATAGTGGCCCGGGGAAAGACTTCATGAAGAAGACTGCCATGGCAATTGCAACAACAACAAAAATAAACAAATGGGACTTCATTAAACTGAAAAGCTTCTGTATAGCTAAGGAGACAACAACCAAAGCAAAGAGACAACCTACACAATGGGAAAGGATATTTGCATATTTTCAATCAGACAAAAGCTTGATAACTAGGATCTATAGAGAACTCAAATTAATCCACATGAAAAAAGCCAACAATCCCATATATCAATGGGCAAGAGACATGAATAGAAACTTCTCTAAAGAAGACAGACGAATGGCTAACAAACATATGAAAAAACGTTCATCATCCCTATCTATTAGAGAAATGCAAATCAAAACCACCCTGAGATGCCATCTAACCCCAGCGAGAATGGCCCACATCACAAAATCATAAAACTGCAGATGCTGGTGTAGATGTGGAGAGAAGCAAACACTTTTACACTGCTGGTGGGAATGCAAACTAGTACAACCCTTTTGGAAGGAAGTATGGAGAAACCTCAAAGCACTCAGCACCCATTTGATCCTGCAATCCCATTACTGGGCATCTACCCACAAGGAAAAAAATCCTTTTATCATAAGGACACTTGTATTAGACTGTTTATCACAGTTCAATTTACAATCGCCAAAATGTGGAAATAGCCTAAATGCCCACCAACCCAGGAATGGATTAACAAGCTGTGGTATATGTATACCGTGGAATACTATTCAGCCATTAAAAAAATGGAAACTGAGATTTAGGAGGAGGCGGAGCAAGATGGCAGCCGAGTAACAGCTTCCTAGCATCTGGGCACCGTGAGTCTAGGGAGATAGGACTCCAGGCATCTCTGGCTGGTGGGAACTGCCTATCATCACTCCTATGAAGATACAGGGAGTCAGCGAGAGACTTCTGGACCCCAAGAGGAGGACTAAAGCAGGAGAAAACCGGCAAGTGGTCGCGTGTGTTCAATCCGTCTAAACCCGCCCACAACTGTAAGTTCAGTAGCAGCGAGACTGCAAACCAGAAAGGCCTTGCCTGTGAACTGTTTTGATGTCCTTGAACTTGGCACTGAGTTGAACTGCCTTGGGGAAGGCCTGAGCGGGAGTGCGGAGAACTTTGGCCGTTGTCTAGGGCCCCAGTCTCAGCCGCTGAGCCAGACAGAGCTAATAGTGTTTGGCGGTGGGTCACACGGATCCATTCTCAGCGATCTGCCCCGGCAAGCTCCGCCCTCAGGGTCGCAGAGCTAGAAACGGGTGGGAGCTGGTAACCCAGCAACCAAGTAGCCTAAGGGTGGGGTTTGAGCCGCCTTGCAGCCCTAACCCTCAGGGGCAGAGTGAGACCAGTTTTGGCACACTGAGTAAGTGGATAGCCACTTCAGCAGCGATTCCAGCGAGAAAGCTGGGAAAGCTTCTGCTCAGCAAGTTTACAAGTTCAAAGTGCCTTTTAAGTAGGCTGAAGAGAGATTTAGGGTGTCTACCTGCTGGGGTTTGAGAAATCAGCAGCCTCCAGTCATATCAGAACTGTGACTAACATCTCACACCCCAGAAGACCACGTGTTGCCCAGAAAATATTCAATAACATATACAA
Organism: Nycticebus coucang; assembly: GCF_027406575.1. Lineage (NCBI taxonomy): Eukaryota > Metazoa > Chordata > Mammalia > Primates > Lorisidae > Nycticebus > Nycticebus coucang. The sequence continues at coordinate 120,393,573 of NC_069781.1, read as the reverse complement.
ACTGCTTTGTTTTTGGTTGTGTATTTTTTTCTTTTTTTTTTGGTTTGGTTGTTTTTTTTGTTTGTTTATTTTGACGTTGCTGATGTTCTTTTGTTTTTTTAATTTCAATCTTTTCCACACAGATCCCTTTTTCTTTCTCAATTTTCCTAGTTTAATTATAATTTCCCATTGCTGCCTTTTTTAATAACTTCAACTTCATTTTTGCTAGTGTTTCTACCGATATCATTCGGTTTTTCACCCAATTTTATCCCCGTAAAGTTTTCTGTTTGCTTCTTTTAGTTTGATTTATAGCATTTTTGTCTTTCCTCTCTACTTGGTGGAGGTGGGGTACTGTGTCTGATCAGGTTAGCAAAGAGCTGCTGACCTCAAGGGAACCACGCAACTGGGCACCCCCAGAAGGTGGGGTTTTTTAAGATTGTGTCAAAGTACCCTACTATACACCTATATTGCCCTGTCTCCCTCTTTCTGTGCCTCTCTTCTTTTTGTCAATATTCCTTATATCCGCCCCCTCTCCTTTCTCTATCTTTCTTTTTTTCTTATCTCTTGGTCCTCCTTTCTTTCATCCCCTTTTTTTGCTCTTCAACCTTCTCACCCTTCTGGTCCTGTAACCCTTAGTCCACAGGCACAAGAACTTAAAGAGCAAGAGGAAGTGAAAGGAAAATTAGGGCAAGGAAACAGATAAAAGAAATCACTCATGAGGAAGAATCAGCAGAAAACTCCAGGCAACATGAAGAACCAGTCTAGAACAACCCCACCAAGGGACCATGAGGTAGCTACTGCAGATGATTCCACCAGTATAGAAATGTTAGGAATGACAGAAAGGGAATTTAGAATACACATGTTGAAAACAATGAAAGAAATGATGGAAACAATGAAGGAAATTGCTAATAAAGTGGAAAATAACCAAAAGGAAATCCAAAAACAGAATCAAATAAGAGATGAACGATATGAAGAATATAAAAAGGATATAGCAGACCTGAAGGAACTGAAACAGTCAATTAGGGAACTTAAAGATACAATGGAAAGTATCAGCAACAGGTTAGACCATGCAGAAGAAAGAATTTCAGAGGTAGAAGACAAAGTTCTTGAGATAACTCAGACAGTAAAAGAGGCAGAAAAGAAGAGAGAGAAAGCAGAACGTTCACTGTCAGAATTATGGGACTTTATGAAGCGTTCCAACATACGAGTTATAGGAATTCCAGAAGGGGAAGAAGAATGCCACAGAGGAATGGAAGCCATACTAGAGAATATTATAAAAGAAAATTTCCCAAACATCACCAAAGATTCTGACACACTGCTTTCAGAGGGCTATTGGACCCCAGGTCGCCTCAACTCTAACCGAGCTTCTCCAAGACACATTGTGATGAACCTGTCCAAAGTCAAGACAAAAGAAAAGATTCTGCAAGCTGCCAGGAGTAAGCGCCAGTTGACCTACAGGGGCAAATCCATCAGAGTGACCGCAGACTTCTCTAATGAAACTTTCCAAGCAAGAAGACAATGGTAATCTACCTTTAATCTACTTAAACAGAACAATTTCCAGCCCAGAATTCTGTACCCTGCTAAGCTAAGCTTCAAAATTGACAGAGAAATCAAATCATTTATGGATATACAAACATTGAGGAAATTCGCCACAACAAGACCAGCTCTACAGAAATACTTCAACCTGTTCTGCACACTGACCACCACAATGGATCAGCAGCAAAGTAAGAACTCAGAAATCAAAGGACAAAACCTAACCTCCACACTGATGCAAAAGATAAAACTAAGCAATGGACTCTCACCAAATAAGACAAATAGAATACTACCACACTTATCAATTATCTCAATAAATGTTAATGGCTTGAATTCCCCACTGAAGAGACATAGATTGGCTGACTGGATTAAAAAACACAAGCCATCCATTTGCTGTCTGCAAGAAACACACCTGGCTTCAAAAGACAAATTAAAGCTCCGAGTCAAGGGTTGGAAGACAATTTTTCAGGCAAACGGAATTCAGAAGAAAAGAGGAGTTGCAATCTTATTTTCAGATACATGTGGATTTAAAGCAACTAAAGTCAAAAAAGACAAAGATGGTCACTTTATATTTTTCAAGGGAAAACTACAAAAAGAAGACATTTCCATTCTAAATATTTATGCACCCAATTTAAATGGTCCCAGATTCTTGAAGCAGACCTTACTCAGTCGGAGCAATATGATATCTGATAATACCATCATAACAGGGGACTTTAACACACCTCTTACAGAGCTGGACAGATCCTCTAAACAGAAATTAAACAAAGATGTAAGAGATTTAAATGAGACCCTAGAACAACTATGCTTGATAGATGCATATAGAACACTCCACCCCAAAGATAAAGAATACACATTCTTCTCATCACCCCATGGAACATTCTCCAAAATTGATCATATCCTGGGACACAAAACTAATATCAACAGAATCAAAAGAATTGAAATTTTACCTTGTATCTTTTCAGACCATAAGGCACTAAAGGTGGAACTCAACTCTAACAATAATGCTCAAGCCCACCCAAAGGCATGGAAATTAAACAATCTTCTGTTGAATAACAGATGGGTGAAGGAAGAAATAAAACAGGAAATCATTAACTTCCTTGAGCATAACAACAATGAAGACACAAGATACCAAAACCTGTGGGATACTGCAAAAGCAGTTTTGAGAGGAAAATTCATCGCTTTAGATGCCTACATTCAAAAAACAGAAAGAGAGCACATCAACAATCTCACAAGAGATCTTATGCAATTGGAAAAAGAAGAACAATCTAAGCCTAAACTCAGTAGAAGAAAGGAAATATCCAAAATCAAATCAGAGATCAATGAAATTGAAAACAAAAGAATCATTCAGAAAATTAATGAAACAAGGAGTTGGTTTTTTGAAAAAATAAATAAAATAGATAAACCATTAGCCAGACTAACTAGAAATAGAAAAGTAAAATCTCTAATAACCTCAATCAGAAATGATAAAGGGGAAATAACAACTGATCCCACAGAGATACAAGAGATCATCTCTGAATACTACCAGAAACTCTATGCCCAGAAATTTGACAATGTGAAGGAAATGGATCAATATTTGGAATCACACCCTCTCCCTAGACTTAGCCAGGATGAAATAGACCTCCTGAACAGACCAATTTCAAGCACTGAGATCAAAGAAACAATAAAAAAGCTTCCAACTAAAAAATGCCCTGGTCCAGATGGCTTCACTCCAGAATTCTATCAAACCTTCAAGGAAGAGCTTATTCCTGTACTGCAGAAATTATTCCAAAAAACTGAGGAAGAAGGAATCTTCCCCAACACATTCTATGAAGCAAACATCACCCTGATTCCAAAACCAGGAAAAGACCCAAAAAAAAGGAGAATTTCAGACCAATCTCACTCATGAACATAGACGCAAAAATTCTCAACAAAATCCTAGCCAATAGATTACAGCTTATCATCAAAAAAGTCATTCATCATGATCAAGTAGGCTTCATCCCAGGGATGCAAGGCTGGTTTAACATACGCAAGTCCATAAACGTTATCCACCATATTAACAGAGGCAAAAATAAAGATCACATGATCCTCTCAATAGATGCAGAAAAAGCATTTGATAAAATCCAGCATCCTTTTCTAATTAGAACTCTGAAGAGTATAGGCATAGGTGGCACATTTCTAAAACTGATTGAAGCTATCTATGACAAACCCACAGCCAATATTTTACTGAATGGAGTAAAACTGAAAGCTTTTCCTCTTAGAACTGGAACCAGACAAGGTTGTCCTCTGTCACCTTTACTATTCAACGTAGCGCTGGAAGTTCTAGCCAATACAATTAGGCAAGACAAGGAAATAAAGGGAATCCAAATGGGAGCAGAGGAGGTCAAACTCTCCCTCTTTGCTGATGACATGATCTTATACTTAGAGAACCCCAAAGACTCAACCACAAGACTCCTAGAAGTCATCAAACAATACAGTAATGTTTCAGGATATAAAATCAATGTCCACAAGTCAGTAGCCTTTGTATACACCAATAACAGTCAAGATGAGAAGCTAATTAAGGACACAACTCCCTTCACCATAGTTTCAAAGAAAATGAAATACCTAGGAATATACCTAACGAAGGAGGTGAAGGACCTCTATAAAGAAAACTATGAAATCCTCAGAAAGGAAATAGCAGAGGATATTAACAAATGGAAGAACATACCATGCTCATGGATGGGAAGAATTAACATTGTTAAAATGTCTATACTTCCCAAAGCTATCTACCTATTCAATGCCATTCCTATCAAAGTACCTACATCGTACTTTCAAGATTTGGAAAAAATGATTCTGCGTTTTGTATGGAACCGGAAAAAACCCCGTATAGCTAAGGCAGTTGTTAGTAACAAAAATAAAGCTGCGGGCATCAGCATACCAGATTTTAGTCTGTACTACAAAGCCATAGTGCTCAAGACAGCATGGTACTGGCACAAAAACAGAGACATAGACACTTGGAATCGAATTGAACACCAAGAAATGAAACTAACATCTTACAACCACCTAATCTTTGATAAACCAAACAAGAACTTACCTTGGGGGAAAGACTCCCTATTCAATAAATGGTGTTGGGAGAACTGGATGTCTACATGTAAAAGACTGAAACTGGACCCACACCTTTCCCCACTCACAAAAATTGATTCAAGATGGATAAAGGACTTAAATTTAAGGCATGAAACAATAAAAATCCTCCAAGAAAGCATAGGAAAAACACTGGAAGATATTGGCCTGGGGGAAGACTTCATGAAGAAGACTGCCATGGCAATTGCAACAACAACAAAAATAAACAAATGGGACTTCATTAAACTGAAAAGCTTCTGTACAGCTAAGGACACAATAACCAAAGCAAAGAGACAACCTACACAATGGGAAAGGATATTTGCATATTTTCAGTCAGACAAAAGCTTGATAACCATGATCTATAGAGAACTCAAATTAATCCACATGAAAAAAGCCAACAATCCCTTATATCAATGGGCAAGAGATATGAATAGAACTTTCTCTAAAGATGACAGACGAATGGCTAACAAACATATGAAAAAATGTTCATCATCTCTATATATTAGAGAAATGCAAATCAAAACAACCCTGAGATATCATCTAACCCCAGTGAGAATGGCCCACATCACAAAACCTCAAAACTGCAGATGCTGGCGTGGATGTGGAGAGAAGGGAACACTTTTACACTGCTGGTGGGACTGCAAACTAGTACAACCTTTCTGGAAGGAAGTATGGAGAAACCTCAAAGCACTGAAGCTAGACCTCCCATTTGATCCTGCAATCCCATTACTTGGCATCTACCCAGAAAGAAAAAAATCCTTTTATCATAAGGACACTTGTACTAGACTGTTTATTGCAGCTCAATTTACCATTGCCAAAATGTGGAAACAGCCTAAATGCCCACCAACTCAGGAATGGATTAACAGGCTGTGGTATATGTATACCATGGCATACTATTCAGCCATTAAAAAAAATGGAGACTTTACATCCTTCGTATTAACCTGGATGGACGTGGAAGACATTATTCTTAGTAAAGCATCACAAGAATGGAGAAGCATGAATCCTATGTACTCAATCTTGATATGAGGATAATTAATGACAATTAAGTTTATGGGGGGGGGAAGCAGAAAGAAGGATGGAGGGAAGAGGGTGGGGCCTTAGTGTGTGTCACACTTTATGGGGGCAAGACATGATTGCAAGAGGGACTTTACCTAACAATTGCAATCAGTGTAACTGGCTTATTGTACCCTCAATGAATCCCCAACAATAAAAAATAAAATAAAATAAAATAAAATAAAAAAAGGCAAAAAAAAAAAAAAAGAAAAAAGAAAAGAAGATTTGTGGCCAAAATGAAAAAAAAAAAAAAAAATGGAAACTTTACTTCCTTCTTAATAACCTGGATGGAAGTGGAAGACATTATTCTTAGTAAAGTATCACAAGAATGGAGAAGCATGAATCCTATGTACTCAATTTTGATATGAGGACAATTAAGGTCAGTGGGGGTGGGGTAAGGGGAGAACAGAGAGAGAAAGAAGGAGGGAGGTATTGGGAAAGGAATAACAGAGAGAGGGAAGGAGGGGTTGGGGTGGGGCCTTGGTGTGTGCCACACCTTTTGGGGGCAAAACATGATTGCAAAAGGGACTTTACCTAACAAATGCAATCAATGTAACCTAGCTTATTGTACCCTCAATGAATCCCCAACAATAAAAAAAAAATAAAAAATAAAAAAAATTTTAATAAAGCATATTCTTCACAAACATTCCCAGATAATTGTTTATCAGAAAATATTTATTGAGCACTTAAAAATCTACTAGGGTCAGGGCATCAGGCTAAGTGGTGTAGTGATATAATGTGTTATGGTGCATTATTAATTTCTTTCAAGGACTCATATTCAACTGAGTGGTAATTGATAAAGAGAAAAATGCAAGGAAGGAAGGAAATAGTTGTTTCCCTTATCACCAGCTTACAACTAGCAGAGAAGTACTTATTTCATTCAAGACAATACCTCTATCCCTCCAAAATTTCTTTCTCTGGATCAAAACAAAGTATTCTTGAGATGTTTCTTCCTGTCGTGAATGCTATCTTGCTCCAAGATTACCCTTTGCTGCTTGACGAATCTGTGGGCCCCATGGAAATATCCCCAACCTGCTCCAAGAATCTACTAGTAGCTTGAAATATCTGCCTTCTTCCCCCTCTATGACTATACCTGTGCCTCATGTAGTCTGCCATCCTCTGACCTCCCTACCTAGGGAAGAGGGTGCATGAGTAAGATCTGGGAGAAGCCAGCCCTTTCTCATGTCAGGAAGACGTTTGTCCCACCATGACTTGGGCCCACCTTGAATGCTCATCTCCAGCAATGACAGATCTACCCTGGAGTGTCTTACTGCATGTCCTCCCTAAATATCCATGAGAAGCCTTATCCCCCAACCCACAAGTAAGGGCCATTCCCCTGCTCTGGTCTGGGGAAAGGTAACTTCTTATCTCTGGCTGACACTTGGTCCTAGAACTCAATCCCCAATCCCCCCTCTACTCATTCACTCCAGGGTTACCAGCTTCCAGTCTCTGTTCCTCCAGGCAAACCTTTCTGATTCTCACAGATCTACTTTTTCTTTGAAGCTAAGAAAAGATGTTACAAATGTAAAGAAAATCAGAAGGAACTATAAGCTAAATGATAAACGTGTTGAACGGGTTTTAAGGTCTAAAGAGTTGAAATACGTAAGAATCACCATGAATGGGGGAGGTTCTGAACTCTGGGGCTCAACCTGGGTCATGCATAACATTCAGATAAGTGCATAAAAGTATGAAATATATTCTAGAAGGTGTGGAAATTGCAAGCAAAATTAAGGAAAAAAAAATTTAAATGAAAGCAAGAGAAAATACCAGCAAAAGCCAAAGGAAGAATGTTCCAGGTTCTTGTGAGAAAAGTAAAAAACCTCAATTGTTGAAAGCAAAGCCATTCTTCATTCTTCAGGGACCTTCTCCAATGTCATGTTCTCTCTGAGGCCTTTCCTAGAGCCCACAAACACATGGACATTGTCGTATGGAAGCTCCTCTGCTCACCTAGTGATGTTTCCATGCATTTTAATGTGTGAGCATTTTTCTCATCTCTTACCCCTTTATAAGCTTCATCAGGTGCTATCACATCTCGGGCTTTGTGGAAACATTAATAACTTTATACCTATAATGTATGCATACCACTTAGCACACAATTAGAGCAGACATATAATTTATCTTACCAACTAGGATACTTGGGGAGAATAAATGGGGATCAACTAATAGTTACTCCTGGACAACAGGCACTAACTTATACTGTCCCAGACTAATAGGATGTACACTTACTTTTCTCACAACCCATGGCAACCCATGAAATCAAAGGATGATGATCAATTAAAGATTGTGACAAGGACAAGTTGCGCAGGTGGTACTTGTGCTATGTGCCACCGCGGTGTTTCTGCACATGGCAGCTACTCTCTACTGAATGTCCAGCCATTCTTACTATTTGAAGCAAGAGGCATTCCTTCAATGGTGTATGTATGCTGAAAACAAGGAATAACTTCATTTTTCTTAATTACCAGACACTGTCTAAGGTGTAGGAAATACAGAAGTAAGAAAGCTCGGCCTTTTGTCTTCTGAGATCTCACAGTCTAGCAAGAATCTATTCACTGAAGCGTTCATTCATACATTAAATCGTTTAATAAATATTCATTAAGAGCTTACCAAGCATCAGGCTGGGTGGTGGGGAACCACTGTCCCATTCTTTGCCCCAGTGGAGCTCCCAGGTTGCAATCCAGACAGCAGAGTGAGAACAGGCCATTAATAAAACTATCTGTGAGCTACAATATTGGCCCAAATAAGAGAGGTAACAATTGTGCTTGGATAGGTGAAGGAAATTTTATACGAGGAAAAAATGGAGACGTTTTTACCAGGAAAAAGACGAGGAAAGACAGTCCAGACAGAGGAAATAGCACAAGCGAACTCTTGGAGACAGAAACAGCAAAATCAGAGATGAGAACTGAGGGTGGGTAGGGGTTGGACCACAGTGGGGCTTAGCTGCCAAGCTGAGGAATTTCCATGTGACCCATTACATAACTAGGACACACTGAAGTTCAGTATGAGGGGCATACTGTGACTGTATGTGCATTTTAGAGACACTGCTGTCTCCAACAAGTTACTGCAATCTCTCCAAGAATTCATTTCCATAAAATCAAAGTGAACAGAAGCCCATGACATGAGCTACCTACCTACCCTCACCTGGTCTGGGTTCCCGGACGGCAGCACAGGTCCACAGACTCTCCTTGTGCCTGGAGAAACATCATTCTTTTCTGAGACGCCCTTTCTTAGATACAAGGGGTATGTCTACAAACATAGTCTCCTAACAGGTAGTCTCTAAAGACTCCAAGAAACTCCTCCAAATAAGGTTTCCGGTAGAGATGGAGAAGAATCTTCTGGGCAACAGCTTTGTTAGGCTGCTGTGATGCCCCAGAATTGAGGATGGCTGAACTGTTATGCAGATTTGAGCTCCCATGACCCAGGACTGTGTGGCCTCTTAGCAAATAGCATCATTAGGAGACCTGGATTTATTTCTATACCCATTTTCCAGTCATCTAGACTGGAGGGACCATGTTTGTCTCATCCAGAATGGATGTGGACAAGAATTACTCTCAATGTCAAATTATCACTAGGTGCCACTGCTCATGTCCCCTTGTCTCGAAGTCACTTAGTGGCCCTTCCCTTTCTCTTGGGATGTAACTTGTGCTACACAGTCTCCTTATTCAACACAAACCAAGTTTTGATATTAGAACTAAAGGTCTGTGTTGAGTAGTTATATATTTCTCTTAATCTATATAAAGACTATGCGAGGAATAAGAATTAGGGAATTCCCCAGTGCTCCAAAATGACCCAGATGCCTCACACCAACACTGAATAATTCTAGGCGAGTTTCTCAGAGACCAAGAATTTATTTTCCTAATATTTTCACGAAGAATTAAAGCTCAATAGGGGTTTCAATTGTCTCCTAGAACTTATCTAAGCATCTCTCTTTATCTCTCTCTCTCCCCATCAGTTAAGACCACAGACCTTGGCCCACTAATGAACATTGGCAGAATTTCAAATTTCTATACTTTATTTCTTTTTTTTTTTTTTTTAGTTTAATGAATCTGTTTCAAGATCCTACTCTGTTTCTTACTGAAGACTTAAATTCTGACAATTTAGAGTTAAATGAGTCCATTCAAAGTTTTCTCAGTTCAGGCATGGAATAACGTTTCCTTTTTTCCCTAGGTTGGGGTCTTGGTTTTTTAGTGTGCTTATGTAGAGTCAGAACCAGGCTCCAGTGAAAAATTAAAATGTATGGCCCCTCATTCAAAATGAAGAATTCCAGGACAGCAATAGCAGGGCGTTAAACCAACCTCAAAGGCCTGCTAAGCACAAATGCTGTGTGACTACCAAGACCACAAGCAATGAAGTGGCTTTTCATATTGTCATGATACTGGCATGAGGGAAAGGGCTCTGTTTTATGCAAAAGGCCTCCGTGCCTCCAGGACTCAGATCAGGTGCCAGCTGGCAACTGAGAGAGAGAGAGACCATCCTCCTCATACCAGCCTCAAGACCACTCCAGGTCTGCGTCAAGGTTGAGCTTCTTTCAAACATTTGGTGGCCACTGAGCCTTGGCCCTCGACACACTCACATGAGTAGAAGTTTCACAGGGATGACTAGACTTTCTGCTCCATTATCCAATTAGCCATCTCTCTTGCTCCTTTACTATGCTCAGCATTTTTCCTGCTCCCAGAGCCCACTTTAGATGGAGGAACAATCTCCACTATCTTCGATCCCTGAAAGTCTCTGCAGATTCTGTCAACTCAGATCTCCAACTCCTGGCCATGCTCAGCTCAGAAGGAGTGGGGGAAAGGGCCTCTTTAAGATATCCACACCGATATTGCTATTTGCCTCTCTCCATCCCCCCGCAACTCTTTTTTAAATCTTTTTAATTCTTTTGTTAATTTAGAAGTCACAGGATGTTAGCAGAGATAGCACACTCTCTTAGCAGTGAAGATCTCAGTTTTAAAAGCCTATAATTTACCTGTTTTGTTATCTAAGTTCTCTTGTAACTCCCATTCCCTAGGGTAGTTGATTCATTCATTTATTTGTTTATCAAAAAATAAATCAATTGCAAGCTACTGGATGCTACGCTCTGGTGTTTTAGTGCTGAGGATACTGCAGGTCGTGGGCAGACAATGACCTCATTAGACTTATTTTCTGGATCAGGGGTCAGTAAACCATGGCCCACCAGCCCACTGCCTGTTTTTGTAAACACAGTTTTAGAGGATCACACTATTCATTTCCATTTTGTTATGACTGCTAGCACAGCAGAGCCAAGTAGTTGCAATAGAGACCATATGGCCTGCAAAGCCTAAAATATATTTATCTGGCCCTTTCAGAGCAAATTTTCAAACTGTTTTTCTGATAAATGGGTGAGAGAGGTCATAGCCAGATTTTTAAAAAATATATAATATATAAGATTAAGGAATCACAAATTTAATAAAAAATAAACCAGTGTTGGAGGATTGAGAATTACATGGTCACTGGTGTGGGGACAGCTGTCTCAGTTAGAATGGTCAGAAAGTGTCCCCTAAGGAGGTAGTGTCAGAGCCCAGGCTGAAAGGTGGGAGAAGGAAGCCATAGGAACATATGAGGGAACAGAAAGTGAAATTGCCTAGAGGGAAAGTGAGCTTATTTTTCTTGGAAATTCCACTTACCAAAGTCTAGCTGGAATGGAGGAGGGCCAGGGAGTGAGAGGAAATATACATTGTGTGATATATCAAAACTTTATTACATCATATGTCTTTCCTTTTTCTGGCCCTGATAATAGTAGACTTCAGAGGATGGGAAGAGCCAGGAAAATAATTCCCAGTGATTCTTCAACTATCCTGGCTCCCTCTTTCACAGCTTCCAGTTATAGATCAGTTCTTCTTATGTTCTTATCTGCAGATAAACTATAAGGTTTGGAAAATACCAGAGAGAAAGGCTGCAGGAGCAGCACTGCTTTTGAGAACATGCTAAAGTGACCCCTAAAAGGAGGATGTAGCACCCCAGTCCCCACCAAGAGCATGGCTTACAACATAAGATAATTTTTAGTGTGCTGTAATTGAAAGAACGTGGGTTTGGGTGTCAGACAGAAGCTTTCCTGGCTGACAAGTGACTTACCATCTCTGAGTCACAATTTTCTAATCTAGAAAATGAGGTTAATAATGCCAGCCTGGAGGATTTTTATAAAGAGTAAATGGCTTAACACATGTGAAAGAGACTGTGTGAGCTTCTGGGTGCTAACTGGGGGTCTGATTTCTCCAGTCTCACCCTGCTGCCCTTCCTGGTTGACAGCACAGCTCGTGTTGATTCATGACCTGACTCTGGCTCCTCCTGACCCTTTCTCAGTCTGTCCAGCATCCCCAGAGGCAATGTCGTCCACCCTGGCTGTAAGGGGGTGTTGACACGAGAGGTGACAGTGCCTGCTCACACCTCCAGGGTGCCCTAGAGTAGGCATCCGATTAGCCGCTGAGTGTTAACATTTCACTTCTCCCTCTAGAGACGTGTCTGCCTGAGCCTGCCTTGCCTGGTTTTAGGCCATGCTAAAATCACTGGCCATTTTGGTGAAATTAAAAAAAGAAAAAAGACTTTCGACTGGAATTGATGACATTTTTCAGATAATCTAGGCCTTGGTAGATCCAGACCAGCAGCATGGGTATCCCCTAGGAGCTTGTTCGAAATGCAGAATTTTAGGCCACATCTCAGACTCACAAAATCAAAATCTTCATTTTAACTAGATCACATGATCTATACACACATTAAAGTTTGAGGAGCACTGGGATAGACTAAGGGGTCTTAATCCACCTTTTGTACAGGTATCTTAGTCCTATTCTCAGAGTGTTTTTCACTTGGCCTGGTAACTTTTAGAAGCTTCATGGTTAATTCTCATAGTGACAAGATTGAGAACTACGGCTCTTTGTCAATGGTCTCATACAGTTCAGCAGCATAAAGTGGCCCAAAATCACACAGTGGAAGCCAAACAGAACTGAGATTAGAGCTGTACCCTCCAAGTGCCCGGTCTCACATTTATCGCTCCATATCCCATTGCTTCTCCCTGGGCGGAAGGGGAGATGAATGTTCATTTTGATAAAGACCTTTTAAATTTGATCATGGCAAACAATTTCAGAATTCACACTTTCAATCTGTTCAATCTATCCAAATAAAACTTTAAGAAAAGATGTTCTGCAAAATTTTCACTCAGGTTTATAAAGAGAACAGAGGATTTCATAAAATAACTTCACCATCTACTTCCCCCTATATCAATTTTGATGGTCCCCACCACACGATACAGACTGAACAGACGGAGTGACAAGGGGCGAGTCAGCCATCACAATTAAATGCAGGTTTCTGTGGATTATTATGCAACAATTTTGTACTTTTATCTAAATGGAGTGGCCATGTGACTTGCTAGGCAAGGCCTAAATAATTATGTCTTTATGCTGTAATTATATACTACCACCAAATTACAGAAATTAGGGGTTGAAAACAATAATGCTGCTAATGAAACCTTATTTCCAATTTGAGGCCTTCTTTCCACATGGGTCAGAGTGCTTTAGACTGTCATACAACAGCTCTCTCCCAGAGGGGAAGAGGCTGGGGGCAAGTTCAATCCCCAGAGAGGAGAAGGAAAAACTGAGCCACGGGCTTAGCACAGCTCCCTTCAGATCCCATTGTTACTGGTTGAGCAAAGTGGAGGATCACACTCCAGGCAGTTACTCCACCTACCTCTCCACACTCCTGGGAAATTCAGTTCTGAACCGTCGAAGGCCTCTGGGAAGAAAGTTTCAAGGATTTGTTTGATTCCTCCCTCATAGTATAAGCAATCCGCCAGAAAGCTCCTAGCTGACTGATGCGATGTCAGGCCTGGACAGACCCACAGCAGCCAGCCTACCTCATGGCAAGAAGTGTGGGCGATGCCAGCTTCTCCTCTCCACCTAACTTTTGCCACACAACCCTTCACAATAGTTTCTATCTGGAGATGTTTTGCTTGTTTCCAAAGTTTTATTTATTAGATACATAAACCATAAATATAGCATGAATGGTTATAAATTTTTCACTAGATACAAAAGGACCTTGTAGATTTTTTTTTTCAGATTAATATGGGGGACACGAATGATTAGGTTAGATTTTTCGCATTTCTAAGGTAAAGTTCAAGTTGTAGTTGAGCCCTTCACCCAGGGGGTGTGCTGCGTACTCTTATATTGTGCATATTAGGTGACAACTTACCAATCCCCCTTGCTCTTCCCCTCTCCCTCCTGCCCTCTTCCCCATACTTGAATATACTTGTGTTTTTCTCCCGTGTGGCTGTGTGCTCTTTTTCTGTAGGTTTCACATTAGTATTCAGTACATTGGATGCTTGCTTTTTCATTCTTACGATACTTTACTAAGAAGAATGTGCTTTGACTCCATCCAGGTAAATACAAAAGACGTAAAGAAGTCTCCATCTTTTTACAGCTGAATAGTACTCCGTGATATTCATATACCATGGATTATTAATCCATTCATGGGTTGATAGGCACTTGCTTCTGTGTCATGGCGATTGTGAATTGAGCTGAGATAAACATTCTTGCGCCAATGTCCTTGTGATAAAATGATAGTGGAAGATCTGGAGGTGATTTTCTCACACAAGAGATGCAAATAAATAATTTGGACAAATATACAGGCTTTGCATTAAATGCTTCTAAGTGTATATTTTGTTTAGCAAATTGTGTAGACAGTATTGTCCTTGTTGTCTAAAGCAGAGAAGTTGAAACTTAGATTAAAAAAAAATCATCCAATATCACATGGCTGATAGTTGTAGAATGAGGTCTTTTTATTCTAGAATACCACAGTTGTCTTGCATTCTTGGCTACATTTTCTTGGCTCCCAAGAAAACCACTGTTGGGAGGTGCCTGTGGCTCAAAACAGTAGGGCGCTGGCCCCATATGCTGGAGGTGGTGGGTTCAAACCCAGCCCTGGCAAAAAAACTGCAAAAAAAGAGAAAACCACTGTCTTAGATAAAACTAGCTCTAACTCTTAAAACCACATAAATACCAGAATAACTTTTTAATAATAATAGTATTATTATCATAATCCTTACATATTGATTTTTTAAACAGCTTCAGTGAAATATAATTTATGTGCCATTGGTTCCTCTAAAATGTACAAATCAATGGCTTTTACTGTATTCATAGACTTGTGCAACCATGATGACAATTTAAGCTCAGAATATTTTCATCACTGAAAAGAACCCCAAACCTATTAGCATTCACTCCGCGTTCCCCCCACATATCCCAGAAATAGAAATCACAATGAGGTAATATCACAATGAAAAACCACTAATATTCTATCTGTCCATATCAGATGTGACTGTTTCATGTAAACGGAATCATGTAGTATGTGGTCTTTTGTGACTAGCTTCATGTAGTATGTGGTCTTTTGTGACTAGCTTCTTTCACTTCTTTCAAGGTCTATCCACACTGTGGCACACGTTGGAAGTTCATTACTTAGTATCACCAAGTAATATTTCACTGCATGTATATACCACATTTTGTTTATCCATTCATCAGTATTTGGGTTATTACCATTTTGGGGCATTGTAAACCGTGCTGCTATGAACATTCATCAATGCTTATATGGGGAGCTATGTTTTCATTTTTCTTGACTTTCTTGGGGTGAAATTACTGAGTCATATAGTAACTCTATGTGTCACTTTCTGAAAAACTACCAAACAATTTTCTAAAGAGGTGGCATCCTTCTGCCTTCCCACCAGCAATGTGTGGGGGCTTCCATTTCTTCATGTCCTCACCAGCAGTAGCTGTTGTGATCTGACTTTCTTTTTAGAAGCACCCTGATGGATGTGAAATAGAATCTCACTGTGATTTCTCCATGCATTTTCCTGACGCTGACGCTGACTAATGACGCTGAGCCACTGTTGACATTCTCACTGGCCATTCATGTGTCTTCTTTTAAGAAATATCTATTCAGACTATTTTCCAATTTAATCAGATTATCATTTTATTACTGAGTTGTAAGATTTATATATATACTACATATCTTATAAATTATATATTTTATATTCATGTATTTTATATATTATATACAACATATTTTATGTGTTATATATAATATATTTTATATGTTATATATATTTATATGTGTATGTATATATATATTCTGGATCTAAATTCTCTCATAAGATACATGATTCCAAGTATTTTAATCTCATTCTGTAGGTTTTCTTTTCACTTTTGAAGTGTCCCTTGGCACACAAAAGTTCTAAATTTTATTTTTTTTTATCTTTTTTTTATTATTGGGGATTCATTCAGGGTACAATAAGCCAGGTTACACTGATTGCATTTGTTAGGCAAAGTCCCTCTTGCAATCGTGTCTTGCCCCCAAAAGGTGTGGCACACAACAAGGCCCCACGCACCTCCCTCCTTCCCTCTCTCTGCTCTCCCCTTCCCCCACCCCTACCATGAACTTAATTGTCATTAATTGTCCTCATATCAAAATTGAGTACATAGGATTCATGCTTCTCCATTCTTGTGATGCTTTACTAAGAATAATGTCTTCCACTTCCATCCAGGTTAATACGAAGGATGTAAAGTCTCCATTTTTTTTAATAGCTGAATAGTATTCCATGGTATACATATACCACAGCTTGTTAATCCATTCCTGGGTTGGTGGGCATTTAGGCTGTTTCCACATTTTGATGATTGTAAATTGAGCTGCAATAAACAGTCTAGTACAAGTGTCCTTATGATAAAAGGATTTTTTTCCTTTTATCATAGATGCCTAGTAATGGGATTGCAGGATCAAACGGGAGGTCTAGCTTGAGTTCTTTGAGGTTTCTCCATACTTCCTTCCAAAAAGGTTGTACTAGTTTGCAGTCCCACCAGCAGTGTAAAAGTGTTCCCTTCTCTCCACATCCACGCCAGCATCTGCAGTTTTGTGATTTTGTGATGTGGGCCATTCTCAGTTTTAGAAATGTGCCACCTATGCCTATAATATTCAGTGTTCTAATTAGAAAAGGATGCTGGATTTTATCGAATGCTTTTTCTGCATCTATTGAGAAGATCATATGATCTTTATTTTTACCTCTGTTAATACGGTGGATAACATTTATGGACTTGCGTATGTTAAACCAGCTTTGCATCCCTGGGATGAAACCTACTTGATCATGATATATGACTTTTTTGATAAGCTGTAATCTATTGGCTAGGACTTTGTTGAGAATTTTTGCATCTATATTCACAAGTGAAATTGGTCTGAAATTCTCCTTTTTGGTTGGGTCTTTTCCTGGTTTTGGTATCAGGGTGATATTTGCTTCATGGAATGTGTTGGGGAATATTCCTTCTTCCTCAATGTTTTGGAATAATTTCTGCAGTACAGGAATAAGCTCTTCCTTGAAGGTTTGATAGAATCCTGGTGTGAAGCCATCCGGACCAGGGCATTTTTTTGTTGGAAGCTTTTTGATTGTTTCTTTAATCTCAGTGCTTGAAATTAATCTGTTCAGGAGCTCTATTTCTTCCTGGCTAAGTCTAGGGAGAGGGTGTGATTCCAAATATTCATCCATTTCCTTCACATTGTCAAATTTCTGGGCATAGAGTTTCTGGTAGTATTCAGAGATGATCTCTTGTATCTCTGTGGGATCAGTTATTATTTCCCCTTTATCATTTCTGATTGAGGTTACTAGAGATTTTACTTTTCTATTTCTAGTTAGTCTGGCCAATGGTTTATCTATTTTATTTATTTTTTCAAAAAACCAACTCCTTGTTTCATTAATTTTCTGAATGATTCTGTTGTTTTCAATTTCATTGATCTCTGATTTGATTTTGGATATTTCTTTTCTTCTACTGAGTTTAGGCTTAGATTGTTCTTCTTTTTCCAATTCCATAAGATGGCTTGTGAGTTTGTTGATGTGCTCTCTCTCTCTCTGTTTTTCAAATGCAGGCATGTAAAGCGATAAATTTTGCTCTCCAAACTGCTTTTGCAGTATCCCACAGGTTTTTGTAGCTTGTGTCTTCATTGTTGTAATGCTTAAGGAAGTTAATGATTTCCTGTTTTATTTCTTCCTGCACCCATCTGTCATTCAACAGAAGGTTGATTAATTTCCATGCCTTCGTGTGGGGTTGAAGGTTTTTGTTGGAGTTGAGTTCCACCTTTAGTGCCTTACGGTCTGAGAAGATACAAGGTAAAATTTTAATTCTTTTTATTCTGTTCGATATTTGTTTTGTGTCCCAGGATATGATCAATTTTGGAGAATGTTCCATGGGATGATGAGAAGAATGTATATTCTTTATCTTTGGGGTGGAGTGTTCTATATGCGTCTATCAAGCACAGTTGTTCTAGGGTCTCATTTAAATCTCTTATATCTTTGTTTAATTTCTGTTTAGAGGATCTGTCCAGCTCTGTAAGAGGAGTGTTAAAGTCCACTGTATTATAGTATTATCAGCTATCATATTGCTCAGACTGAGTAAGGTCTGTTTCAAGAATCTGGAAGCATTTAAATTGGGTGCATAAATATTTAGAATTCAAACATCTTCTTGTTGTATTTTTCCCTTGACCAATATAAAGTGACCATCTTTGTCTTTTTTGACTTTAGTTGATTTAAATCCACAGTATCTGAAAATAAGATTGCAACTCCTCTTTTCTTCTGAATTCCATTTGCCTGAAAAATTATCTTCCAACCCTTGACTCGGAGTTTTAATTTGTCTTTTGAAGCCAGGTGTGTTTCCTGCAGACAGCAAATGGATGGCTTGTGTTTTTTAATCCAGTCAGCCAACCTATATCTCTTCAGTGGGGAATTCAAGCCATTAACATTTATTGAGATAGTTGATAAGTGTGGTAGTGTTCTAAATTCATCTCATTTTGTGAGAGTCCATTGCTTAGTTTTATCTTTTGCATCAGTGTGGAGGTTAGGTTCTGTCCTTTAATTTCTGAGTTCTTACTTTGCTGATGATCCATTGTGACGGTCAGTGTGTAGGACAGGTTGAAGTATTTCCTGTAGAGCTGGTCTTCTGGCAAATTTCCCCAATGTTTGTGTATCCATAAATGATTTGATTTCTCCATCAATTTTAAACTTAGCTTAGCAGGATATAGAATTCTGTGCTAGAAATTGTTCTGTTTAAGTAGATTAAAGGTAGATGACCATTGTCTTCTTGCTTGGAAAGTTTCATTAGAGAAGTCCGCAGTCACTCTGATGGATTTTCCCCCGTAGGTCAACTGGCGCTTACTCCTGGCAGCTTGCAGAATCTTTTCTTTTGTCTTGACTTTGGACAGGTTCATCACAATGTGTCTTGGAGAAGCTTGGTTAGAGTTGAGGCAACCTGGCATCTGATATCCCTCTGAAAGCAGTGTGTCAGAATCTCCAGTGATATTTGGGAAATTTTCATTTATGATATTCTCTAGTATGTCTTCCCTTCCTCTGGGGCATTCTTCTTCTGCTTCTGAGATTCCTATAACTCATATGTTGGAAAGCTTTATAAAGTCCCATAATTCTGACAGTGAACGTTGTGCTTTCTCTGTCTTCTTTTCTGCCTCTTTAACTATATAAATTATCTCGAGAATTTTGTCCTCTACCTCCAAAATTCTTTCTTCTGTATGTTCTAACCTGTTGCTGATACTTTCCATTGCATCTTTATGTTCCCTAATTGGCTGCTTCAGTTCTTTCAGCTCTGCTATATCTTCTCTATATTCTTCATATCGTTCATCTCTTATTTGATTCTGTTTTTGGATTTCCTTTTGATTATTTTCCACTTTATTAGCAATTTTCTTCATTGTTGCCATCATTTCCTTCATTGTTTTCATCATGTGTATTCTAAATTCCCTTTCTGTTATTCCTAATATTTCTTTATAGGTGGAATCCTCTGCAGTAGCTACCTCATGGTCCCTTGGAGGGGTTGCTTTGGACTGGTTCTTCATGTTGCCTGGAGTTTTCTGCTGATTATTCCTCATGAGTGATTTCTTTTATCTGTTTCCTTGCCCTAATTTTCCTTTCCCACTTCCTCTTGCTCTTTAAGTTCCCATGCCTGTGTAAGCTGCCAGCGGGATTAGACCAATCGAATACACACAACCACTTGCCAGTTTTCCACTGTTTTTGTCCTCCTCTTGGGGTCCAGAAGTCTCTCGCTGACTCCCTGTATCCTCAAAGGGAAGATTATAGGCAGATTCCACCAGCCAGAGATGCCTAGAGTCTTATCTCCCCAGACTTACCATGCCCAATTGCAGGGAATCTGTTACTCAGCCACCATCTTGCTCTCAGTCTAAAGTTCTAAATTTTATTGAAGTCTAATTTATCTAATTTTCTTTTGTTGCTTGTATTTTTGCTGTCATATTTAAAAATCCTTGGCTAACCCAAAGTCACTAAGATATACTGTGTTTTCTTCTGAGTTATTTAGATTTAGCTCTTATATTTATTATTTTTTATCATTTGGAGTTAATTGTAATGTGTCTTGTAAAGTAGTAAAATGAACACAAGTTCATTCCTTTGGCATATGGATATCTAGTTGACTCAACACAGTTTGCTGAAAGACTACTCTTTCCCCATTGAATTGTTTTGGCAACCCTGTAAAAAAAATCACTGGCCACAGATTGATGGGCATATTTCTAGACCATCAATTCTATTTCATAGCTCTTTATATCTGTATTCAACTATCACACTGTTTTGATTACTGTAAGAACTTTTGAAATCAGGAAGTATAAGTTCTCCAAAATTGTTCTTTTAAAAATTGTTTTAGCTATTCTGGGTTCCATAAAATTCCATATGAATTTTAGAACCAGCTTGCCAATTTCTACCAAAAAAAAAAAAAAAAAAAAATCCAGTTGGTATTTTGATAGGGATTGTGTTAAATTTTAGATCAACTTGGGAAATAGTGGCATCCTAACAGTATTAAACCTTCTCATCCATGAGCATAGGATGTCCCTCCACTTACTTACATTTTTAATTTGTTTTCACAATGTTTCATAGTTGTAAAAGTGTAAAAGTTTTCCACTTTTTGTTTGATTTATTTCTAAGTATTTTATCTCTTTCAATCTTATTGTAAATTGAGTTGTTTTCTTAATTTCATTTTTGGATTTCTCATTGCTAGTATATAGAAATATAATTGATTTTTTTGGTGTATATATTGATCTTGATCCTACAACCTTGCTGAATTTATTTATTAGATCTCATACTTTCATATTGATCTTTCTTTAAAAATTATATTCTCATTCTTCATCTCATTTGAAGTTGAAGCTGTAAAGCATACATCAACTACCCAATGCTTTTGTATTTCAAACAAAAAAATCTAAGACCTAAAAGAGAGGAAATAACTGGTCCAAAGACACACAGTGGCAGAGATTTTTAAAGTCTATCTTAGAGGCCAGGGGAACTGACAAACCTGGTCAGAGAAAAGAGTCTAAAGACAAAACCTGGGTGCAAACAGAGAAAGATGAGATCCCCAAGCAGTGGACACAGAGGCATTACCCCAAGAGGAGGAGGAGGAGGACCAGAACAGAGCAATCCCTTTAGAGGAATGAGCGTGGAAGGAGAGTAAGACTTGGGACCAAGGGTTGTGGTACCCTGAGCACCTTGTCACGTATGTTTCCACAGCATCCATTTCTTCACAAACAGATACAATTTACACCATTTGCTGTTAGAGAAGATGAAGGGGGTAGCTGAGATCATATATGTTAACACACTGTACGAGGAGCAAAGGGTTCAACAAATGCAAACCATTGTTACTTGGAGCATTATCATATTTTTAGCTAACAATGTGCCACTTCTGGAACAGCCATCGGATGTGAATGTGGTGACTGTGGAGCACAGAGGACCCCAGAAAAGCAGGTTTAGAGCAGCAATGAGCAACAGCCAGAAGTCGGTAATGAGCAAGTGAATACTGTTGCCATAGAGCCTGGACTCACTGTTCTATAGGATGTTCCAGGGAAGAAAAATGGGAGGAACCTGACAGAAGCAGAAGGAGTTTCCCTTGTTGATGGAGGCTGGCTCTGTTTCTTTTTCTACTGTGATGGCGACACATGAGCAGGTTTGGAAGCAAACTAGGAGGAGATAAGAAAGAGAGGGAGAAATGGCTGAGAGATGAAAGAAACAGAAGCTTTTAAGAGGAGGGTCAACTTTAGACAAGGAGAAGGGACTCTTTTCTCTGAGAAGTAAGCCTGGGTAAAGAGGAAGGATGAACAGATGGAGAAATGCTGATATGAATAAAAAACAAACATATTTATCAAATCGTGCCAGGCACACTGTTAAGATACTTCATATTCATTAATGTACCACAAAACATGTTCACACCTAGCAGAGACAGGCAGACGAGGGAGGGAAGCAAAGAAGAAATGAAGAAGGTCTGGGAACCTGGTCTTTAAATAGAGCTGATCCACCCATGGCACTGCCCAGGCTTAGCTAGAGGAAACCTTCGCAGCCCGGCCACAGCCCAGCCCTGTTGCTGCAAGCAGTCTGGACCACGCTGTCAGATCCCACCCTGCATCACTGTTCATTCACTCCCATGCCTAGACAGGCACTGCCCTTTGTATTGTCTGTTGTGGTGACCAGCCCACATTCCTCCCTTGAGCTTGAATTTGGCTTCTGTGGTTTATATCTTTGGAGCACTGGAAGAAGGGCTTATATGCCCCGGCCTTTCATTCTCCCCACTCTTCTGGAAAACCATTCCATTCAGGACCTTATTGCAGGAGCATCTCCCATGTTTTGACCCAGGGATAAGAGTTTAAGCATTAAAAAGCAATAACGTGAAAATATAAGGATAACTGAAGGCCACCTAGAGTTAGAATTTGATGCTTACCTGAAAAATAAATACCCTACCTGCCACTTGGTATCATTTGACCTACGTCTTCTCATATCTTCCTTTCTCACCCCCACTGCTGGTTACCACTGTTTCCCTGTCTATGTATATCTACGAGATCTGACAATTAAGTTTGCAAACTCATACTAGAAAAAAATGCTACCTACCTCATTGATGAATATCACTATAGACACCTTTGAAGTACTCCCCTTGACCAAAGTAATAGTCAGCAAGGGGAGTAGGCAGCACTTTTTCTAGGATGAGTTCACTGTCTTAATTGTCAGACCCTGTACAACAACAGCTCTGATGGCCATTCCAAGAAAAGAACTACAAAACCTCTTTGAAGGGTGGACTAGGCACTGGCATTGGTACATATCTTTCCAAGTGGAGTATCTCAAAGGTGACCATAGTGGTATTCAGCAATGAAGCATGTAGCACATTTTCTAGGATGAATTGGCAGTGTAGGACTTATTTTTTTGTATATTTGACTTATTTTTTTTTTAAGATTCATGATGGATATGCTATTATAATTTGTTTTACCATAGTAACAATGTTACTATCTATATGTATCTCATAACATCATGTCATCTACCTTAAATACATACAATAAAATTCATTTTAAAAACATAAGTGTCCTTAAAACATGGTTTACAAACTCAAATAGCAGGGAACTTGAATGCTGGCCATGTGGAGGTGGTAACCAGCTCTTGGGCCTCCCATGGGACAGCCTCCATTCTCCTCCAGCCATCACTTTCATGAGGCAACGTGAGGGGACCTCCCCACAAGAGAAGATGTTCCAATTTTTCATGAGATGCAAAAATTTCAGATTTCTTAAATGTACATTCTCCCAATCTTTAAATGTAAGGAGCTAGTTTTAAAAATCTTAAAGACAGTATAAATCAAATATATTATGTCTTCAAATTATAGTTGGCTTTTTAGCTATCAATTTGCCCTGATTCTGATGCTGATGTTATCCTGAAGGACCTGGCTTTCAGGAGAAAATACTTCTCGATGCCTTCTTGGTGGGCATGTACCATGAGCTGGCCTTCACTCTGAAGAAGAAAGAATAAAGTACAGCCTGTGGGTCAGATCAGATCCATGGACCAAATCCAGCCCGGGGACTGATTTTATATATAAAGTTTTACTGAAACACAGCCATGCTCGTTTACTTCCCCAGGACTACAGCAGTGTTGATTGGCTGCCACAGAGACCAGAAGGCACACAAAGCCTAAAATATTTACTACCTTGCTCTTTATAGAAAAACTTTGCTAACCTCTGCTCCAAGGGAGAGAAAGTTCATAGCAGGTGGGAGAGTTATACCTTGCTAAGCCATGAGGAAGCTCCTGGCCCTGTGTAATGCAGCAGCCCTGGTTAATATTTGCCTGCTGCTCTTTCCTCATTGTCTGGGGCTTACCAACAAAATGAGGCCGAGGGACCTGGAAGCAGTTTCTTAGGGCAGAAACATTAGGAGTTTGGAAATAGGAGACTTCATTAACAACTCTGTAACTAAAAGCAAGTCTCTCTGCCTCTCTTAACTCCTAGATTAGAATCTGAACAACAGGAAAGGAATCCAACTTTCAAGGTTGTTTTGATGACAAAGTACATAGGGATACTCAAACACAGTTCCTGGCACATTTAAGGTGCCCGATTAACATTAATGTCATTTAAAAGCACTTGCAACATTGAAAAATTTAAGATTAGATCAAGAATCCTGATTCTGCTGATAAAAATTAATAAGAGGAAGGTACTCTGGCCTGGTAACATTGTTGATACCGGTCCAGCGTAAACCCTGGCTGGCCAGCCACACTTCTCCTGTCTGCTCTTACCCAGCCCATCCTGGCATATCTTACCAAGAGTTTGGAGTTTATTTTAAACTTCTCTTTCTCTCCCTCTCTTCACCTTCCCCCAGGATCACGAAAATTAGCCAAATTTGTAATTTTGAAAATGAGCCTTTGGTCATCCATCATCCTCCCTGTCACAGCCAACGGACGTGCCACGCATTCCCTGAAACTTAATTGACCAAGATGCTGGGGAAGATATGTTTCCCATCTGGGCCAGCTCTGAGTGTAAGCTGTGCAGTGTGGGGAGATAATCACAGATGGGTGATAAATCAGGCAGTGAATGAATGAAGGCCAGCACAAGATTAGTCCAGCTGCTCAGGGCTCCATCCTCAGCCTCGACAAGATGGCAGGGCCCCACCTCTTCCATGACTGAGTCCCCCTCTGCCCTTGAATGGAGAGCAGTTAGTGACATAGCCAGGAACAAGCCATCTCCAGCCCTAGGCCTGGTGAAAGTCCACAACCTCTAAATCCTGGGAGAAATGATTGTATCTGAAAGGTAGTCTTTGAACCAGAAGACTCTCTGCAAAAGATGTCACTGAGCTACCCTGAGCTCAACAACCCTTATCCAGCCCCCTTTCATAAATTTCTTCCCAGTATTTGATAACACTGATTTTATTCCCTGCATGAAAATGGGCAGCTCACTCTCACATCTGATTTTACTCAAGAACTCAAGGATCTCTCATCCTATATAAAACCCCAAATTATTTACGCAGCCTTTTCAGTGGTCCTCACTCTCCCCACAGACCCCACTGTTCCCACTGTTTGCATTAATGCAAAGCTAAGAGGCTCCTGAAGACTGAAGAGGCATGAGCCTTCCAACACTGACCTGAGCCACCTTCATCTCCCCTCACCCCAGCTCACAGCGCCCTTCCCTGTGCTGACACGTGCACTGGAGGCAAAGGGGCTCCATACCTCAGTGCAAACTTTCAAATCCTCCCCTGCTCAGTCTGCCTTTGCAAATTCACCTGGTCCCCAAATAAACCAGCATTTTCTACCTCTGTGCTTTTGCCCTCGAGATTCCTTTAACTTGGCATTCCCAGTACTGTTTTCCTCATTATTTATGCCTGTCAAAATGGGCCCAAATGGATGAAGTAGAATGATTTTGAAGTATTTCTTCTTTTTCTATTAAGATTTGGCATGATCTGTCTTTTGAAATTATATTTTATTTTTATTTATGAAAATAAATATTCTCTGAGAAAAAAAGGAAAAGAAAAAGACATTTCAACTCTGACCCCCAAGCTGCGGATTCATTGTCTGACCACCTGCCTGACATCTCTACTTAGCTATCTAGAGATGCTTCAACCTTGTCATGCCCAAAATAGAACTCTCTTTCCCCAATCATTTCACACACACACACACACACACACACACACACACACACACACACACCCTCTCCCATCCCCCCACCAAAGAACTTTTCCTTTCGTTTTCTCCATTCTTTCCTATGTTACTTAATAGCACCACCTACTTTCTCTACTCAGTTGATACAGTCAAAACTCTGTTGTTCTTGATTCCTTCCTTTCTCTCGCCTGTACATCTAATTCATCAGCAAATTCTGTCAGCTTTATCTCCAAAAGACTTCCCCCTCCTCTGACACCATCATTATCTTGCCAAGATTACTGCAATAGACTTCTAGCTTCCACTTTTTTCCCTACCACCTGTTATCCAACCAGCAGACAAAATGATTTTTAAAAAACACAAATCAGACCACATCGATCCCTGAATAAAATTCCATTTCTTGGTGACGCATACAGGGCTTACTTACATAGTCTGGTCCCTGCTTGCCCCTCCAAACCTGTCTTACACCATCTCTTCTTCCACTCTCATCTGCAGGATCTCCTCCTTATTTTTTGTATTTTAGACATATTTCTCTTCTTTCTCTCCTGCAAATGCCCCATATTGGTTCTTACCTCAGAGCCCTTGAACTGGCTATTCTTTCTGCCTTAGAAGATACTTCCCCAGGTCTTCACAGAACTAGATCCCTTATGCCATTCATTACAGAAGCAACTTAAACATCATTTCACATTCTTTTTTTTTTTTTTTTCTCTACCTGCTTACTGCTTTACTGTCTATTACTGCTGTGGAGAGTGAAAACTCCTGATCTTTTTGGTCAGGATTGCCTTTGCTATTCAGGGTTCTCTGTGGTTTCATAAAATTTTAGAATGTTTTTCTATGTCTGTGAAGAATGTCATGTCATTGGTCTTTTGATAAAGATTGCATTGAATTTGTAGGTCGCTTTTGGTAGGTATGAGCATTTTCACAATATCATTTCTTCCACTCCATGAACATGGGATACTTCCATTTTACTATGATCTCTTCAATTCTTTCATCAATGTATTATAGTTTTCCTTATAGAGATCTTTCACCTTCTTGATTAAATGTATTCTTAGGTATTTTAAACTTTTTGGTTTTTTTTATTATTAAATCATAGCTCTGTACATTAATGCGATCATGGGGCACCATACACTGGTTTTACACACAGTTTGACACATTTTCATCACACGGGTTGACAAAACCTTCCTGGAATTTTCTTAGTTATTGTGTTAAAACAATTATATTCTACATTTACTAAGTTTCACATGTACCCTTGTAAGATGTACCGCAGGTGTAATCCCACCAATCACCCTCCCTCCGCCCATCCTCCCTCTTCCCTCCCCTCCCTCGCCCCCTTCCCCAAATTCTTAAGTTATAACTGGGTTATAGCTTTCATATGAAAGCCATAAATCAGTTTCATAGCAGAGATGTGTACATTGGATACTTTTTATTCCATTCTTGAGATACTTTACTAAGAAGAATATGTTCCAGCTCCATCCATGTAAACATGAAAGAGGTAAAGTCTCCATCTTTCTTTAAGGCTGCATAATATTCCATGGTGTACATATACCACAATTTATTAATCCATTCATGGATCAATGGGCACTTGGGCTTTTTCCATGACTTAGCAATTATGAATTGGGCTGCAATAAACTTTCTGGTACAAATATCTTTGTTATGATGTGATTTTTGGTCTTCTGGGTATATGCCTAGTAGAGGAATTATAGGATTGAATGGCAGGTCTATTTTTAGATTTCTAAGTGTTCTCCACACTTAGAGAATGTATTAATTTGCATTCCCACCAGCAGTGTAGAGGTGTTCCCTTTTCTCCACATCCACGCCAACATCTCTGGTCTTGGGATTTTGTGATATGGGCTACTCTTACTGGAGTTAGATGGTATCTCAAGGTAGTTTTGATTTGCATTTCTCTGATGATTAAAGATGATGAGCATTTTTTCATATGTCTGTAGGCTGTGCGCATGTCTTCGACAAAGGTTTAATAACCAGAATCCACAGAGAACTCAAACGTATAAGCAAGAAAAGACCAAGTGATCCCATTGCAGGCTGGGCAAGGGACTTGAAGAGAAACTTCTCTGAAGAAGACAGGCGCACGGCCTACAGACATATTTTAACCTTTTTGTAATAAGGTTGCTTTCTTGACTTCTTTAATTGTTGATATAGAGATGCTGCTTATTTTTGTATGTTAATTTTATATCCTGCAACTTTACTGAATTTGTTTATCTGCGCTTTTTTCCCCAAATCCCCTTACGGAACACTGCCTACTCTGACTTACTGGGAGGTAATGGCCATATTTTGTCCAAAAGATCCCTACTCCCCCCTTAGCCAATGAACAGGGGCAAGAGTGATTACTACTTGTAACTTATAACCTGATGGAGAAAGATGAGCTGACTTTATTAGATTCATATTCTCTTATTCTTTCTGTTTCTCTTCTTCCTTCCCTCTCTAACTTAAACTATCAATATAACAGGACACAAAATTTCCAACATTCTAGTTAAAGGGAAAATGGAAAAGTCATGGTAAGCTGAACTGTGTACAAGTCAGAAATTTTGAATTTACAGAAGATAACTACTAGCAGAAAGAATAATAGAGACAGAAGAGGCAGAAAGACAGACAATACACAACAAACAACTGTCCTTGCTCCTGACAAGATTCCAGCTCTAGTTCACACATGTCCCTTCACCACACTCCTGTTTTCTTGAGCTAACTTAAGTCTTTGTTCCTTGCAGTCAAGTTATCGATAATAATAATAAGCAACCTTTTCAAGTGCTTAGTTTGTATCAAGTACTATTTTAAGTATTTTATGTGTATTAATTTATTTAATACTCACAACATAATCCTATTTTACTCCTAGATATGGAAACTGAAGCAAAGAGGATACATGACTTGTCTAAAGTCTCATAGCTAGGAAGTGGGAGAACTAGGATCTGGAAACAGGAAGACTATGGTCACCCAAAGATCATCGTTTACATTAGAATTCAATCTTGGTGGGGTACATTCTGTGGGTTCAGAAAAATGCATAATGACACCTGTCCACATTATAATATCATATAAAGCAGTTTCACTGCCTAAAAAAATCAAAAAAACAAAATAAAACAAAATTGGCCCAACCCCCTGAAGCAACCCAAATGCTCTTGCTTCCATAAAAATCTTCCCTATATTCTCTGGGTGAAAATCACCTGTCCCACCCTGGTCTGAGTTTGCCCAGCATTTTGCACCCTTGTTGGGGCTCTCCTGAAGTCTGGTCCTTTGCAGTTCATATCTGAGCGTCTGTGTGAGTTACCTCTCCCAGCAGTTAACAAGCTACTTCCTTTCAAGGACTAGATCTTGGCCATCTTTGTGTAGCCAACTGTAATGACAGATCCAGCTTCAGAATGAGAATGGGCTTTGGAATCCAACAGCCTGGGATTTGAATCTTACTTCCACCACTTATTAAATTGCAGAGGTTATTTAACTCTCTGAGCCTATTCCCTTGTGTGAAAAATGAGAATATTAATTTCTGATTCCCTATATAGATTAGGTAAAATCCACATCAGGTTTAAAGCATATACTTAACAATTGCCCTTTTCCATCATGGTCCCCACCTTCCCCCGATGCTTCCAACTTAATTTGTGTTCTCTTAAGTGTTATTTTTATTCTACTGGAATTCCCCACCCTGCCTCTATCCAGGTATGGAGCTTAGACATCTGTCTGTATTCTCCTGACAACTTCCCCTCCCACCTGTATGAAGTTCTTGGGAGTCTTCCAGGGGTGTCCAACCTTTTGGCTTCTCTGCGCCACATTGAAAAAAAGAAGAGTTGTCTTTGGCCACACATTAAACACACAAACACTAATGAGAATAGATGAGCAAAAAAAAAAAAAAAAAGTCTGTGCATAATTTTCATACCATCTGCCACCACAGACACCCTAAAAAAGTCCTCACATAATCTTCATGCAACCTACAGGGCACACGTTGGCCACCCCTGGTAGACAACAAGCTTGCCAGAGGTTTGGTGAAAGAGCATTGTAAAGACTGTAGAATGTCTGACAGGAGGAATTATTTATTTTAAAATATTTTCTGTGGAGAACTCAGTTGACAATTTTTACTTTTAGAGAAAAACAGAAGAGTGACATTGAGGATAGGACTTGTGATTTTGCATTCCTCCTGTCTCCCAATTCTTCCATGCTTCACCTTTGCTGACCTACATACAAACTCCTTAGCCTAACATTCAAGGCTGTCCTCAGTCTAGGGACTCCAAATGCCTTTCCACCTTTATCTCTGCTGCTACCCCACACTTAAGCCATACTCATCCAAGTGTTTCCACCGCAAATGGGTTAGGGTGGTAGCATTTCTATAAGCCAAAAAGAAGAGGGAGATATATCCTAAGGATAGCAGTATGAACGAGGACTTGGGTGCCAGGGATTTTCTCTCTGATCTCTTTTCTTCTTCCTGCTAAGCACAACTGACTGCTAGATTCAGAAAGGACACCTAATTATCCTGGAGGAGAATAAACTAGAAGGACCTGCATATTTCTGGATTCAGACAGGTTGTGAGGACCTACTTTGGAGCAAGTGCTGTCTCCATACTAGAGCTTCAGAGAGAGAGAATAGCCCTACCTTGGACTTAGCCCCTATTCCTGATAGTAGCTGATGCTAACACAGAGGTGTCCTGAGCAGATGAGTGTATGGAGCACGATGGCTGCTACTCTGCAGAGCCAGAAACGGAATCTCCTGCTCTGGGTTCCATAACCTTCCAGCCAGACAAGGTCCCAGCAGCAGTTTCTCCAATGACCACCTGACATTGCTGCTGGGCATCTAAGAACACCCTCATCTCTTCACTTTGTCTGTATCTTCCCATTTGATGGTGATCAGTATCCCCGTAAACAGTGTCCTTCATTGATTCTTTTCTGCGGCCATGTACATCTTCTAGGGCAGTGGTCCATGGACCAGAAGTTTCAGAATCACCTGGGAAATTGTTAGAAATACAAATGCTGGCCGAGTGCAGTGGCTCATGCCTGTAATCCCAGCACTCTGGGAGGCCGAGGCATGTGGATTGCCTGAGCTCACAAGCTCGAGACCGGCATGAGCAAGAGTGAGACCCCATCTCTCCTAAAAAAAAAAAAAAATGAAAAAAATGAGGAGAGAGGATTGCTTGAGCCAAGAGTTTGAGGAGCTATAATGCCACAGCAATCTAAAGAGTGCAGCAAAGTAAGATTCTGCCTCAAAAAAAAAAAAAAAAAAACGTAAATGCTAATGCTGACTGCAGACCTACTGAATCAGAAATTCTGAGCCTTCAGGTCAGGACCAGCAATCTAGTTTTTAACAAACTCTCCAGGTGATCCTCATGCAAGTTAGAGCACAAGGGGACATGGAGGTTGGTAAAGGTGACAGGAAAGGGATTCTTCTCCCCATGGGGAGCCTTCCAGCAAGTTCTCAGATGTGTCACAGGCAAAACACCAGAGGACAACAGCACAGAGCCATCCTTAAGTAAGAATTGCCAAACGTGTGACCTCGGCCATCTGTAAGGCTGTCTATGTGTCTAGAGCCCTCATTATTCTCCTGTGCCCAGGAAGGGGTGGGGATTAGCTCACTCTGAGAATAGGCTTGGAATCACTTTACTGCCATACAGGACTCAGTTTTAAAGGTGATTCCTGCCAGCCCCATTGTCATCAGCACAGTCCAGCCTGGCCACCTTGCCATGGCTTCTGCCCAAAGGACATTTATAGAATCATATTGCCCATGGAGGCTCCATGTTGAGGTGGGGTGACCACATCCTGCTCTGGGCAGCGGGAATGACATGTGGCAGGTTTGAACTAAGACAAGAAGCCTGGCCTGGGATCCTGCGAGCAGGGTTCTGTTTGCACAGAACACAGCAACTTCACTTTGCTTGGAGGGAGCTGTGAGACAGAGAGAGGTGTAAATGAGGCTGTAATGAAACAGCTTCCCCCCTACCTTTTAGCAGTTTACAGGGAAAGAAACAGGAAGCTCACGAATCACAGGCTGAGGGAGCAGTCTGCTGACAAGAGGCAAAGGGAATACAAAACGCTCTGCCCATGAGTCTGGGAGCTCTGGAAGCCTCCTCACCATGTGGCTGGCAGCACTGGGAAAGGGGGTAAGGAAAGCAGCAGCAAGGATGATGACAATGGTGGTGATGGTGCTTACAGTGGCATTTGACACTGAGTGGTGCCTGAATGTGACACTGAGTGCCTCTTCAAGGTTTGTCTGCTAAAGCTTCAAAAGCATTAGCTCATTTAATCTTTACACGCCCCACCCCCAGAGATACGAAGTACTCTTATATCTGTTTTGCAAGAAAGCAACCTAAGGCTCAGAGAACTCAAGTAATTTGTGTCTGAGCCTGGATTTGAACTTGCACAGTGCCCAGTCACTCAATAAATACTTACTGAATAAGTGCAGGAAAGGCTGGCTCTGCTGAATCTGATGACTGGAATTTCTTCCAACCCTGGCACTGATTGGTGCTGTGGCCTCAAACAAATCACTTGCCTTTTTAAAAATTTTTCCATCCGTAGTAATTCTCACCTCATTCACCTTGAAAGGCAAAGAACCAAGAAAGACACTAGGCAGCCAATCCTATTAAATGGCTGTCAGGGACAGTTAATGGTGTGCGTCATCTTGACTGAGTTCAGGAATAGAGAGAGAGCTGCTGAGACATCTTTGCTTGTGTGACTGCCCTGGGGGTTTCTAGAAGAGATTAGTGCTGAATCAGTGGGAATAAAGAAGATCCACCATCACCAAAATGCCTGCACATCCTCAAACCCACTGAGGGCCCCAGAGAACAAAAAGGCAGCTGTCCCTTTTTTTTTTTTTATTGTTGGGGATTCATTGAGGGTACAATAAGCCAGGTTACACTGATTGCAATTGTTAGGTAAAGTCCCTCCTGCAATCATGTCTTGCCCCCATAAAGTGTGACACACACCAAGGCCCCACCAACCTCCCTCCTTCCCTCTTTCTGTTTCCCCTCCCATAACCATAATTGTCATTAATTGTCCTCATATCAAAATTGAGTACATAGGATTCATACTTCTCCATTCTTGTGATGCTTTACTAAGAATAATGTCTTCCACTTCCATCCAGGTTAATACGAAGGATGTAAAGTCTCCATTTTTTTTAATGGCTGAATAGTATGCCATGGTATACATATACCACAGCTTGTTAATCCATTCCTGGGTTGGTGGGCATTTAGGCTCTTTCCACATTTTGGCGATTGTAAATTGAGCTGCAATAAACAGTCTAGTACAAGTGTCCTTATGATAAAAGGATTTCTTTCCTTCTGGGTAGATGCCCAGTAATGGGATTGCAGGATCAAATGGGAGGTCTAGCTTGAGTGCTTTGAGGTTTCTCCATACTTCCTTCCAGAAAGGTTGTACTAGTTTGCAGTCCCACCAGCAGTGTAAAAGTGTTCCCTTCTCTCCACATCCATGCCAGCATCTGCAGTTTTGAGATTTTGTGATGTGGGCCATTCTCACTGGGGTTAGATGATATCTCAGGGTTGTATTGATTTGCATTTCTCTAATATATAGAGCTGATGAACATTTTTTCATGTGTTTGTTAGCCAATCATCTGTCATCTTTAGAGAAAGTTCTATTCATGTCTCTTGCCCATTGATATAAGGAATTGTTGGCTTTTTTCATGTGGATTAATTTGAGTTCTCTATAGATCCTAGTTATCAAGCTTTTGTCTGATTGAAAATATGCAAATATCCTTTCCCATTGTGTAGGTGGTCTCTTTGCTTTGGTTATTGTCTCCTTAGCTGTACAGAAGCTTTTCAGTTTAATGAAGTCCCATTTGTTTATTTTTGTTGTTGTTTCAATTGCCATGGCAGTCTTCTTCATGAAGTCTTTTCCCGGGCCAATATCTTCCAGTGTTTTTCCTATGCTTTCTTGGAGGATTTTTATTGTTTCATGCCTTAAGATTAAGTCCTTTATCCATCTTGAATCAATTTTTGTGAGTGGGGAAAGGTGTGGGTCCAGTTTCAGTCTTTTACATACATGTAGATATCCAGTTCTCCCAACACCATTTATTGAATAGGGAGTCTTTCCCCCAAGGTATGTTCTTGTTTGGTTTATCAAAGATTAGGTGGTTGTAAAATGTTAGTTTCATTTCTTGGCTTTCAATTCGATTCCAAGTGTCTATGTCTCTGTTTTTGTGCCAGTACCATGCTGTCTTGAGCACTATGGCTTTGTAGTACAGACTAAAATCTGGAATGCTGATGCCCCCAGCTTTATTTTTGTTACAGAGAACTGCCTTAGCTATACGGGGTTTTTTCCGGTTCCACACAAAACGCAGAATCGTTTTTTCCAAATCTTGAAAGTACGATGTTGGTATTTTGATAGGAATGGCATTGAATAGTTAGATTGCTTTGGGAAGTATAGACATTTTAACAATGTTGATTCTTCCCATCCATGAGCATGGTATGTTCTTCCATTTGTTAATATCCTCTGCTATTTCCTTTCTGAGGATTTCATAGTTTTCTTTATAGAGGTCCTTCACCTCCTTCGTTAGGTATACTGCTAGGTATTTCATTTTCTTTGAAACTATGGTGAAGGGAGTTGTGTCCTTAATTAGCTTCTCATCTTGACTGTTATTGGTGTACACAAAGGCTACTGACTTGTGGACATTGATTTTATATCCTGAAACATTACTGTATTTTTTGATGACTTCTAGGAGTCTTGTGGTTGAGTCTTTGGGGTTCTCTAAGTATAAGATCATGTCGTCAGCAAAGAGGGAGAGTTTGACCTCCTCTGCTCCCATTTGGATTCCCTTTATTTCCTTGTCTTGCCTAATTGTATTGGCTAGAACTTCCAGCACTATGTTGAATAGTAAAGGTGACAGAGGACAACCTTGTCTGGTTCCAGTTCTAAGAGGAAAAGCTTTCAGTGTTACTCCATTCAGTAAAATATTGGCTGTGGGTTTGTCATAGATAGCTTCAATCAGTTTTAGAAATGTGCCACCAATGCCTATATGCTTCAGTGTTCTAATTAGAAAACGATGCTGGATTTTATTGAATGCTTTTTCTGCATCTATTGAAAGGATCATGTGATCTTTATTTTTGCCTCTGTTAATATGGTGGATAATGTTTATGGACTTGCGTATGTTAAACCAGCCTTGCATCCCTGGGATGAAGCCTACTTGATCATGATGAATGACTTTTTTGATGATAAGCTGTAATCTATTGGCTAGCATTTTGTTGAGAATTTTTGCGTCTATATTCATGAGTGAGATTGGTCTGAAATTCTCCTTTTTGTTTGGGTCTTTTCCTGGTTTTGGTATCAGGGTGATGTTTGCTTCATAGAATGTATTGGGGAATATTCCTTCTTCCTCAATTTTTTGGAATAATTTCTGCAGTACAGGAATAAGCTCTTCCTTGAAGGTTTGATAGAATTCTGGAGTGAAGCCATCTGGACCAGGACATTTTTTGGTTGGAAGATTTTTTATTGTTTCTTTGATCTCAGTGCTTGAAATTGGTGTGTTCAGGAGCTCTATTTCTTCCTGGCTGAGTCGAGGGAGAGGGTGTGATTCCAAATATTTATCCATTTCTTTCACATTGTCAAATTTCTGGGCATAGAGTTTCTGGTAGTATTCAGAGATGATCTCTTGTATCTCTGTGGGATCAGTTGTTATTTCCCCTTTATCATTTCTGATTGAGGTTACTAGAGATTTTACTTTTCTATTCCTCATTAGTCTGGCCAACGGTTTATCTATTTTATTTATTTTTTCAAAAAACCAACTCCTTGTTTCATTGATTTTCTGAATGATTCTTTTGTTTTCAATTTCATTGATCTCTGATTTGATTTTGGATATTTCTTTTCTTCTACTGAGTTTAGGCTTAGATTGTTCTTCTTTTTCCAATTCCATAAGATCTCTTGTGAGATTGTTGATGTGCTCTCTTTCTGTTTTTCGAATGTAGGCATCTAAAGCAATGAATTTTCCTCTCAAAACTGCTTTTGCAGTATCCCACAGGTTTTGGTAGCTTGTGTCTTCATTGTTGTTATGCTCAAGGAAGTTAATGATTTCCTGTTTTATTTCTTCCTTCACCCATCTGTTATTCAACAGAAGATTGTTTAATTTCCATGCCTTTGGGTGGGGTCGAGCATTTTTGTTAGAGTTGAGTTCCACCTTTAGTGCCTTATGGTCTGAGAAGATACAAGGTAAAATTTCAATTCTTTTGATTCTGTTGATATTTGTTTTGTGTCCAAGGATATGATCAATTTTGGAGAATGTTCCATGGGGTGATGAGAAGAATGTATATTCTTTATCTTTGGGATGGAGTGTTCTATATGCGTCTATCAAGCACAGTTGTTCTTGGTTCTCATTTAAATCTCTTATATCCTTGTTTAATTTCTGTTTAGAGGATCTGTCCAGCTCTGTAAGAGGAGTGTTAAGGTCCCCTGTTATTATGGTATTATCCGATATCATATTGCTCAGACTGAGTAAGTTTTGTTTCAAGAATCTGGGAGCATTTAAATTGGGTGCATAGATATTTAGAATTGAAATGTCTTCTTGTTGTATTTTTCCCTTGACCAATATAAAGTGACCATCTTTGTCTTTTTTGACTTTAGTTGATTTAAATCCACATGTATCTGAAAATATGATCACAACTCCTCTTTTCTTCTGAATTCCATTTGCCTGAAAAATTGTCTTCCAACCCTTGACTCGGAGCTTTAATTTGTCTTTTGAAGCCAGGTGTGTTTCTTGCAGACAGCAAATGGATGGCTTGTGTTTTTTAATCCAGTCAACCAATCTATGTCTCTTCAGTGGGGAATTCAAGCCATTAACATTTATTGAGATAATTGATAAGTGTGGTAGTATTCTATTTGTCTTATTTGGTGAGAGTCCATTGCTTAGTTTTATCTTTTGCATCAGTGTGGAGGTTAGGTTCTGTCCTTTAATTTCTGAGTTCTTACTTTGCTGCTGATCCATTGTGGTGGTCAGTGTGCAGAACAGGTTGAAGTATTTCCTGTAGAGCTGGTCTTGTTGTGGCAAATTTCCTCAATGTTTGTATATCCGTAAATGATTTGATTTCTCCGTCAATTTTGAAGCTTAGCTTAGCAGGGTACAGAATTCTGGGCTGGAAATTGTTCTGTTTAAGTAGATTAAAGGTAGATGACCATTGTCTTCTTGCTTGGAAAGTTTCATTAGAGAAGTCTGCGGTCACTCTGATGGATTTGCCCCTGTAGGTCAACTGGCGCTTACTCCTGGCAGCTTGCAGAATCTTTTCTTTGGTCTTGACTTTGGACAGGTTCATCACAATGTGTGTCTTGGAGAAGCTCGGTTAGAATTGAGGCGACCTGGGGTCCAATAGCCCTCTGAAAGCAGTGTGTCAGAATCTTTGGTGATATTTGGGAAATTTTCATTTATAATATTCTCTAGTATGGCTTCCATTCCTCTGGGGGCATTCTTCTTCCCCTTCTGGAATTCCTATAACTGGCATGTTGGAACGCTTCATAAAGTCCCATAATTCTGACAGTGAACGTTCTGCTTTCTCTCTCTTCTTTTCTGCCTCTTTTACTATCTGAGTTATCTCAAAAACTTTGTCTTCTACCTCTGAAATTCTTTCTTCTGCATGGTCTAACCTGTTGCTGATACTTTCCATTGCATCTTTAAGTTCCCTGATTGACTGTTTCATTTCCTTCAGCTCTGCTATATCCTTTTTATATTCTTCATATCGTTCATCTCTTATTTGATTCTGTTTTTGAATTTCCTTTTCGTTATTTTCTACTTTATTAGCAGTTTCCTTCATTGTTTCCATCATTTCTTTCATTGTTTTCAACATGTGTATTCTAAATTCCCTTTCTGTCATTCCTAACATTTCTTTATAGGTGGAATCCTCTGCAGTAGCTACCTCATGGTCCCTTGGCAGGGTTGTTCTGGACTGGTTCTTCATGTTGCCTGGAGTTTTCTGCTGATTCTTCCTCATGAGTGATTTCTTTTATCTGTTTCCTTGCCCTAATTTTCCTTTCACTTCCTCTTACTCTTTAAGTTCTCGTGCCTGTGGAAGTTCCGTGCGGGTTTAGACGGATTGAACACACGTGACCACTTGCCGGTTTTCCACTGTTTTAGTCCTCCTCTTGGGGTCCAGAAGTCTCTCGCTGACTCCCTGTATCCTCTCAGGAGTGATGATAGGCAGATCCCACCCGCCGGAGATGCCTGGAGTCCTATATCCCCAGACTCCCGATGCCCAGATGCAAGGAAGCTGTTACTTGGCTGCCATCTTGCTCCACCTCCTCAGCTGTCCCTTCTTTTTTTTTTTTTTTTTTTTTTTTTTTTGTAGAGACAGAGTCTCACTGTACCGCCCTCGGGTAGAGTGCCGTGGCAGTCACAGGGCTCACAGCAACCTCTAACTCTTGGGCTTACGCGATTCTCTTGCCTCAGCCTCCCGAGCAGCTGGGACTACAGGCGCCCGCCACAACGCCCGGCTAAGCTGTCCCTTCTTAATGAAGCAGGGACATCCATCTTCTGCCAGGGGACATCTGAGCTGCAGTCTCTAGACTTGCACAGGCACCCCAACCTCTACTCCTCCTGGTCCCAGGCCTTTAGCCGCAGACTGAATTATACCACGAGCTTTCCTGGCTCTCCTGTTTACAGTCAGCTTATTGCAGGACCCCCTCAGCCTCCATAACTATGTGAGCAGCTCCCATAACAATTCTGTATAGATCCTATGGTTCTTCTCTGGAAAATTCTGATTCAAACACTGCCCATGCTTCCCCAGCTCTGCTGTAGTCCTTGGTCCTATTGCGCTGGACTGACACTAAATATCCTCTAGGACCCGGCTCAGACTTTTGCCTTTTCTGGGAAGCCCTCTCTGCCTGCACTCTGACCACGGTGCTCCTCTCCTGGCCTGGCCCATATTCTGCCCTATCTCACTGTGCTGTAATTTTTGAGAAACTTGCTGACTCCCTCACTAGTCTCCTTACCAGCGGAGACTGTGTTATTCATTTTTGTATCCCCAGAGCCCAGTCCTGTTCTTAGTACAAGTAAGTTCTCTTTTGAAATGTTTGCTGAATTAATGTACATGTACATATGAATGTCAGGGACGTGCCTTAGCCTCACCACTGTGGTACAACATAAAGGACTGATTTAGGAAGAGAGTACAAGGTGAGCTACAGAAACCCTCAGTGAAGCAGCTGGCATCTGTAAGACTTCCCACTGTGCTAGTTGAGTCTGAGGAAAAGAACCATGCATGCTGTGGCCTGTATACCCTATACTTTCACCTGATTCTTCTTTAAAGTCAGAGTGTCTCAACCTCAGCACATGACTCAGATTTTGGTCCAGATAATTCCTTGTGGTGGGATCTGTTCTGCACATTGTAGGTGCTTATCAATATCCCTGGCCTTCCTCCACCACATGCTAGTAGCATTTCTCTCCCAGAGTCAGACAACCAAAACTGTCTGCAGACCCAGCCAAATGGGTGGAGGGTTACAAAATCACCTCCAGTTAATAAGGATGCTTTAGGCATTTTGCTGAAGTGTTATTGTATCTGAGTCTTTCCATCTTTGAATTGCGTCTGAGCTTTGGCAGGAGGTGGACGGGATTGGGAGGTGATGTGCAAGCAAGCCATCATGCAATAGATCTCTCTCCCAAATCTAAACCTACCTAAAAGACTAGGTACATCTTAGGGACCTGAGCCCCTACTTAGTAATGGCTTCATCGAGAGACAACATATTCAAGATTTAACATAAGAAGATAATTGGAAATGACCCCAGGCCACAGGGCCAAACATAGAACAAGGATCAAGGACTTGACCAAGCAATCTTAAGGAAGGTGATTTCAGTACACAGAGTTGCCCATCCTCAGAGATCAGGCTTAGAGGAGGATAGAATGAGATTTGAAGGCAGAAAATATGCCCCAGAAGAGGCAGGGGCCCCCGCCAAGGATTGAGCCAAAGAAGAGAAGGGGGACAAGATGCTGTTGGGAAAATGGGCCTCAGGGCCCCCAGGACTGGCTGTCAACATGATAACCACTGAATCCTATTCTTTAGCCCAAGAAACAAAGCTTGTTCCCCAGAGGTGAGTTGCTGGGCTTTCTCCAATAGATCTCCCATCCCTCAGACGTCATGCCTTCCTTCAAGAACTCATTCTTTTCTCCAGCACATTGTACCTCATGATTGCATTATTGTACACAGCTATGATTTAATAAAAAAAATTAATAACTCATTCTTGAAATTGAAGCACTCACTTTCCCAGAAACTAAGGATGTTTTATTTTTTCATTCTTATATGCAACCATGTAATGTGGATCCTTCAGCAACAGTCCCACCCTGGAAACAAGACTTTGTTTCACAACATAGTCTGGGGCTAGTCCAGCAGTTCTCCACTGAGGCCCATGGTGCTCTTTCCAGCACTAACTTGGGTAACACATCTGAACCACAAGGCTCAGTTTACAAGAAGAACCACCAAGGCGGTGTCTACAAGGATGCCAAGCACAGGGATGAAAACCAGAAGGGGAAAAGGGCAGTGTAAGGATACAGGAGTTCTGTTCACAAATTTCAAACCTCCAGATGTTTGGAACTTCCTACTTGGATTGGCCAAAATGATTGCTGATTTCATGCAGATGTGGGTAACAGGTAGCGTCAATTTGAGTTACTAAGTAAGGACAGACACACGCAGAGCCTCTTAAGCACACACATGGAGTCAGAGTGACAACAAATATTTCCAGAGATACCGGATTTACCAGATAAAGCCAATGTCTTCCTCTGCTACACAATAACCACCTCTGAACAGGCAGTAAAAATGATGTTAAGTGTTACTGGACTCCCCAAATCACCCTAAGCCTCGGAAAGCATTTCTCCAACTCCTCCAGTTTTGACATTCTGCTTTGCAAAGCAGACAAAGATGGAGTTTGAAGGCTCACTTTCAGCATCACAAAAGAAAACAGAAAACCCTACAAAATTAAAAACAAGGTTATGGTGAAGCTGGGGCCAAGAGTACCACATGGTACGTGTGGAGTGTTTGGGCTTCAGCCTTGTCTGATCAGCTCTGACTGCTGA
Source organism: Nycticebus coucang (assembly GCF_027406575.1). NCBI lineage: Eukaryota > Metazoa > Chordata > Mammalia > Primates > Lorisidae > Nycticebus > Nycticebus coucang. The sequence goes on along the minus strand of NC_069781.1, from coordinate 120,353,036 downwards.
ATGTTAATGGAGGGAGAGAGTGAAAGTGTCTGCAAACGGCTTGCGGAAGAAATATACGAGGGACGAAGAGGGTTTTTTTTTTTTTATTATTAAATGCTGGGGGGGGAGTTGTCCATAAACTCTTCAGTAAAAATGTAAATTTAAAAGGCAGAATCAGGCTTTCTCTACCTTCAAAGGGAAGTGAGTGAGAGAATGAGCTCTCCAAGAGACCTCAGCTCAGGTAATAATGAAGAAAGAAAGGAGCATAGGATGAAGGGCAAAACTAAAACAGCTGAGATACAGGAACTCATTTTCTAAATTTGTCTTTAACGAGAGGAAATAAAGAAAAGAAATCAGAGCAATTAGAAAGTAATGAAATCCTTGCCCAAATTGCTATTGTCAAAAACTAGATAAGAAAAAGCTTAGGAGATATGAATGTGTACAAATCAGTAGATGCTGATGACATGGCTCTCAGAGTATTAAGGAAATTGGCTAACATACTGAACCACTTACAGTGATCTGAGTTACAAATTATTTAAAAAAACATGGAGAATTAGGAAGCTAGCTGGAGGGTGATAGAATAAACAGAATAAAAGTGGTAAAAACCCACTGAAATGTTAAAAAGGCCATTGCCGAAATCACTTGCCAGAGTTTCTCACAGCCTTATTTCAATCTGATGTCAGCATTTTGGGCAAGGAGAATTCAGTGTTAAGTAGATAGGGAAATGAGATGCAAACGTGTTATCATGGGAATTTTAACAATGAGTCGCAGGAAAGTCTATTGTTTACCCCAAGTACATTCTGTTGGGGCTTTTAAAATAGGTAAGCAAGACTATTTGGGAACTTTATAGGTAATTTCTATAAGTGTACAAAACTGATATGACCTCCAGAGATTTGGAGAAAACAAATTAATCAGTGGAAATGAAATGACAAAATACGATCTTGAGGGCACAGCTTTTCAGAAAGTACCTCTAAAACACTGAGCTCAGAATCAGGCCACCTCACTTCCTAAAAGACAGAGGATTTTATCACGGTCACAACTCAAGTAAGACAAGTGGAAGGAGGTTTGGCCAATATCCAGAGACAGGAAAGCGCTTAAAAGAGGCGCTCAGGTTTCATGGGAATCCAAAGAGCAGTTCAAGGTCAGCTCTGGAGTGGTGATGCATGCCCCCCAGGGTGCTGGGCCAACAGCTTGCTGACAGCCTGTCTGTGTGTGGCACAGATTGTTTAGCTTTGGTGGTGATGGGACACTATATCGCATGGCTCCAGGGCCGTCATTGCAGAATTCCATCAGCAACATTATGAAGCACTCACAGAAACTCGTGCCTGCACGAGTTTGGAGCAAAATCCATCCACGATGAAATCCTAGTCTCTACCCCAACTTCTCTGAGCCTCAAGTTTTCCCCTGTAAAATGAGTTCCTAAGCCTCCTATCTGCCAGGAGAGTTGAAAAAGTTAGCAATAATAGAGTGAATGAATGTAATAGGTATCCAATAAACATGTGGTTTCCTGAGTTACACTGCTGAGTTCCTAGAAGTTTGATTTGATGTACTATTACTCCTTATAGTGACCTACAAGGTAACATCAGTACTAACTTGAGCTAGTATAGTGATCTATAGAAAAATAGACCTGCCAAAAGAAAGGAACTCCTGGAAAGGCAGATGAATGAATATGAACCCTTCATAGTCTTCCTGCATGTAATCATCCAAAGATCGCTGATGCACCATCACTGGCTCTCAGCTGGTGGAAATTTTGTTCCCTCATGCCGAGGTGACATCTGGCAATGCCTGGATACATTTTTGATGCCACAATTGGGGCAGGGGGTGCTACTGGCATCTAGTGAAGATGACAGTGAAAGCACCTGGACTGTTTTCATTCTAAGGATTCCCCATGCTCAATAGGTGACTGAATCCAAGTCTTAGAATCCACCAGAGAGAAGAGTGGAAGAGTCCCCATCATGGGGAGTCCCTCTAATAGTCAAGACTTTCTGAAAGTTAAGGGAATGGTCCAGACCAAGATCAGATCCCTCAAGTGAAGTGGAAGAAATCAGTAAAAGTCCAAGACTCTGTGAGCTGGAATCATTTCTTTTTTTTTGTTTTGTTTTGTTTTGTTTTAATTAAATCATTTCTAAATAGATCTGTCATGAGGAGGAGAGGAAGCCTTCCAGACACTGAACTGACATTATTTACTTGGCTCCCAGCCTTCCTATCAACCATTCTTCCTTCCAAGGCTCATCTTAAGGTACCTAGACTTCAGAGACAAACTCAGACTCCTGAGTCTTTTGTATGTTTGCTGTAAAGCTAGCAGTGTAGATGATGGGAACCAACATTACTTCCCATGTTAATGCATAGTGGTGATAGTGTCTTTGGCTGTAAATACTGGAATCTGCAGATAGAAGAATTGCACTTGTATCCTGTCTTCCCTCATTACAGCAGGAATCGAGAATGTAGTGCTGTTTCTCTTGGGAACCATATCCAACTGCTGCTTTTAATGTCCGTTTGAGAAGGTCATGTGTATAGACCCCGTGCTATGGATCCATGCCCAGGGCACACCCTCAGTGGGAACTAATCTCAGCTCAGATACCTGTTCTGGCTTTTGTTTTAGTGTTTCTTTGAAGGGATTAAATCCTCTAGCACCATGATGCCCCAACTCAGCAAGCTCAACCTCAACTCAGTCACAAACATGCATGCAGTGAAATTCTTAGAGAGTTTATTTTACCCCAGGTAATCCATAAAAACCCCGTGCCCTGCCAGAATGCAGTTCACTTCGTCCTAATTTGACTCCGTGCAGTCGTCCAGATGAGGGACCTTTCTGATTCGAGATAATTCTATTGTTCTTCAGGAGTGAGGAGGCTACAGAGACAACTTCAAGAAAATTGGAGGTTTGGGTGTTATTAGGAGATGCTTGTTCTGGAAAGACAGTGGATATTTACACTTTGTTTATTTATTCCTGACACACTAAAATATGCAGCAACATAAAACTAAGTATATATTCTTTATGCTTATGATTCTTATACAACCATAAAATCAAAACAAAGTCACAAATCAAATACAAAGTCAATAGTATTTAAATTAACAACATTAATTTAATGTTACAGATGTGGCTCTTTTGCTAAAACTAAATTTCAGCTCAAAATGTGAATATGCTACTGATTTCTCTGGAAAAATTATCTTGAATTTAGCATGCTAATACTGTGATGACTCAATTTTCTCACTACCTATTAGTTTTTTTTCTTTGCAAACTATTACAAAGGTGCAGGATGCAGTGACATCACTTGGGTGGAAAACATATTTTATGCCTTAATCTTCTGCTCTTTCCTCTATTGCTCAGATAATTAGAATAGTTGACTTTGATATGATCATAAACAACTGGAAAGGTAGTCACTGAAATGGTGGCAATATTTTCTTAAATAGTTGTTATGCCAAGGCTCTGGGAAATTTCTATGAGATTGCATAATTGGGCATACATATAAAGTCAAGATTTTTAAAAATCATCTTGAAAAATTTATAGAACTCCCAAGAATTTGTCATGGACCACTGCTTACCCACACCAATGTTCTTAAACATCTATTTGATAAACAACAGCACAGGTAATGCAAGAAGCTAGGGAACTCTGGCGTATTGATATCAAACCTGTTCATTGTTAATTTCAGTGGTTCTCATCTCAAGTTCCTGTATTAAAGAAGGACACTGAAACATTATCACAGCAAAGCACAGGGTACAGGGAACCCAATAGGTGAGCTTTAGCATATTACACTTGCAGACCACCGAGGACACCCATTTGTACTGTGAAGACTTTGCATAAGGAGGGAGCTGCAGTAAGTCAAACTCAGACTTTGGCTCTAATTCCATCTAATTAGCTTGTCCTCATAATTGATCGGCCTGAAAAAGAGAGGGGAAAAAAAATGAAACAGTAAAAGTGACTAGAAATCTCATCTTCCTGACACTGAAAAAACTGCAAGAGGAGCCACATAGTGTCAGGGAAAGAGCAATTTAGAGGAAGGGGGACCTACTAAACCAAAGTCTCAGTCGAGTCAGTCATGAGCAGTAACTCCTCAAACCTGGGAGCCCAGCATTTGGAGCAATGTAGACCCTACAGTCAGTGCTCCACAAATGTTGTTGACTTGAGTAGAAGGGTGCAACAAGTCACACATCCTCTCTTAGCCCAAATCCCTCATCTGTAAAGCAAAGCTGATAATTCATAGAGTGTAGGGCTGCCATGATTATGTACAAGTACCTAAACCAGGGGTATGCCCAAGGTAGGTGCATCATATTAGTTATGAGTTAATAGCAGCTCTTTCCTTAGAGGGAGCAGAGGGCAACTCCATCAAATGAGATTTAAGACTCTCCAATGGACATGTCTGTAACCACAAATGTAAGCCACACTTATAATTTCAAATTTTCTAGTAGTAATATTATAAAGGTAAAAAGAAACAAGTGACTTCTTTTAATAATATATTCCATTTAATCCAATATATCTAAAGTATTATCCTTCAATGTGTAATCAATATAAAAATTATTAGTGAGACATTTTACATTATTTATATCATGCTAAGGCTTGTAAATGCAGTGTACATTTTACACTTACAGCACATCTCCATTCATATCAGCTACATTTCATGTGGTTACTATATTGTCCAGCTCAGGTCTGCAGAGGGAACCACCAAGTCAGGGAATTGGATAAAGTCCTCTGGTGTGCTATTAATATCCATGCCAATCTCTGTTCAAGTTATGCACTACAAAGTGGAAATGAAGAACAGGCTATTGCGAGCCCTAAGAAAAGCTAACTGAGATGGATTCAGAATGGTGTGAACAGACTCTTGTTGGTAGTGACATTTCCCAAACTTTTCTAATTACTTATCTCTACTTATCACTAAAAGAGAAACTGGCCAATCTAGAATAGTGTATAGTTTAGGAAAATGTTAATTCTGGCCCCTTCCCTCTTTTGACAAGATGCAAGCATGACATCATTCTGGGATTCACCCCAATCTACACTGGAAAGAGTTGGAGGGGTGAAGGCCAGCCAAATACAGCCCTATTCATGCTGCAGAATTATTCTTTCTCTTGGGTTGTTTTCCAGCACCTCCTCCAAAGAATGGAATGTTCATTGTCTGGACAGAAGGGCTTCAGGCTTTTTTATAACCTTCCTCCCTGTACTGGTCAACCAGCGTCTCCTAAGATGGACAAAGTTGATGGGAAAATACTGTTGCCTTCAGGGAAAAGAGGTACAAGAAAGGACACTTTGGTGGGATGTCATTTGAGTGAATATTAGTTAGGACAGCAGCTCGTTCTGGACAATTGATTTCAAACTCCAGATGTTCCCATTTTGACTAAGAGTCCTGTGAAATAAAAAAAAAAAGAAAGAAAGAAAAGAAAAACTAATTGGTTAGTATGTTGTTCATGTTTGGTGTCATGTAGTGAAATAATCCAGAACTGCTAAGTTGATGGGATTCTGATTTGTTGCCATGGACTTGCAATAATATTTTAATGTCCTTGCTCATTGCAACCCTTCTCTGCCTGTGGGGCATATTTTTCCTTCTGTGTCCTTCAGATGCAACCATGCTGTCTTTCTTTCAATATAATGCCCACCCTAATAGAGGGAAAAGTAGAAAATACGGTAGAATGAGAAGATATCCTATTTGGCCTCCAGATAAGGAGGGGATGTTGTCATCTCCATCTGGACCACTTACGGGATTTTTCTGAAATTAAGTTTTTTTTTCTGAAGTGTGGAGAGCTGGATCAGGCAAGAGCATGATACTCTAAAGAGTATAAAGCAAAGCCCTGGCTTACCCTGAGAGTTTCCCTGGATGGGATTTATTATCATATCTACTCTTTGACATTTTCTAAAGGCTTGGCAATCTTTGTCATTGATTCAGTTTTGACAGGCAGCCCCAATTATTCACAAAGAGGAAAAGAGAGAAGACACAGAAATGTTGCTCACAAGTCATCTGTGAATTCTTGGCAATAGCCCTGTGATTGAATTTCATACCTTTTCTCTGTTTTCTATTGTATGTATAGTGTGGTAAGCCTTAGGCCTTGACCAAAACAACAAGAAGAGGAAGAGGATGAAGGAGAAATCTGAGTGGATAATCAATCCTGAATCCATGCGTGTTTTTACAAGAATACTGATTATAGCTTGGCATCCAGCCACACCTAAGGAGCAAGCCAAGCATCACAATGAACTCAGGAATGACCCATACAGAGGGTACTGGCCTAGTTATACTTCTAAAAAAAGAACAAAGAGTCAGGAGGGAGTCACAGCTCATGAAGAGAGGCAGACACTCACTGGGGCCGTGCAGAAATATAGCCAATAGGGAAGGAGAAAGCAAGCCTTCCAAGGGGATAAATTACCACAGGCCTCACACCAGGAAACTGAGAACTATAGGGATGCAGGAAACAGAGGGACCCAATATCTTTGCATGAGTATCATCCTATATTCTAAGAAAGAATCATTGAGAACAGTAATAATACATACTGGGAACAACTGTCGTGGTGGTACATCCAAGATGGAAAATTTGGCACGAACAGGTGGTAACAAAATTCAATATGAATTAAATAAAACTCTACCTCCTGACCCCAGTCCTGTCTCCTCCAGAACGCCCCATTCAGTAAACGTCACCTCCATCCAGCTCCAGGGTGGAAACCCTCTGCCAAGTAGTCATGGAGTGCCCTCCACCGTACCTCTCATGCTTCTCTTGTATCATTTCTCTTTGCCCCAACTTCACCACTGCCGCCCTACTCTATCTAAGCGGCCAGCTGGACTGAAATATCTTCCTAACTGTCCTCATCCTCCTGCTACACGCCCACTGATTTATTCTCTACACACTCATCAGATTGATCCTTGAAAACTGGAAATCTTACTGGAGTTAGATGGTATCTCAAGAATGGAAGGAAAAGTATCCAATGTACTCAGCCCTACTATAAAACTAATTTTTGGCTTTCACATGAAAGCTATAACCCAGTTATAACCTAAGAATATGGGGAATGGAGAGAGAGAGGGGAGCGAGGGGGGAGGATGGGCGGAGGGAGGGTGATTGGTGGGATTACACCTGCGGTGCATCTTACAAGGGTACATGTGAAACTTAGTAAATGTAGAATATAATTGTCTTAACACAATAACTAAGAAAATGCCAGGAAGGCTATGTTAACCAGTGTGATGAAAATGTGTCAAACTGTTTGTAAAATTAATGTATGGTGCCCCATGATCTCATTAATGTACACAGCTATGATTTAATATTAATTTAAAAATAAAAAAGAAAACTGGAAATCTAATCATATCACCCCCCTGAATAAAACTCTTCTGTGGCTTCCAATTGCTCTTGAGCTAAAATGTTCCTATATTTTGTTTTGTTTGTTTGGTTGGTTTGGTTTGGTTTTTTGACTTTGGGAAATGAGGCCCAAGTGCCTCTCCAGCCTGGGCTCACCTCCTTGTTCTTCAGACTCACTCAACTCCAGACACCCTGGCCTCTTTCCTGTTCCTAAGGGCAGCATGCTCCTACCTGATCCAGCTCTCCACACTTCAGTCTCCTCTGCTTCTTTCCCTGCTTCACTAGTTTATGCCTCAATGTTCCTTCCTTTGCAAGCTTTTCTTTACCATTTCTTAGAAATAGAAAGGATCTCCTTGCAACCTTTGGTGAAAGGCCCCTAAATGTGTCTCTGTATTGCCTTTTTTTAAAGTACAATTTAATAATCAGTTGTATAAGTATACCCCATGTTGTCCATAGACTGTAAGCTCTTCTTGCCTTGCTTATTTGGGATAACCTCCTCTTTAGTGCTGAATACACAGTAAGTACTAGTTAATTATTAATGGAATAAATGAATACATGAAAGATAGCTGGGTGAAGGATGGCAGAGAAGTGGAAGCTAGAGCTCCTGGAGTGCCAGCCCTTTAGAAAGCTCTGTACTCAGCATAGCACACCACTCTAGATTGTGGGATAAGGCTTCCCAGTGTACACAGGAGGCTTCCTCCCAGTGAAGTGGGAGCCCTCAGAGGATGAGCTTTGTGTTCATGCTATATCTGACCCCTGGCTCTAGGAAGGGGTTATCCCACTCAAGAAATAAAAATTAAAGAATGGAAAATTAAATGCAGAGTTGTATCTTTGATAATTCATTCTGGGATTTTCATTGCAAGCAACAGAAGATTCTTTTATCTAAACTAAGAATGAATTAAATGCATTGGAAGGACATCAACAGAGAATCAGTGGAAAGGCTCAGTCTTAAACAGGGAGTAGAAACCAAGAGAGGCTGAGCCCCAAATCCAGAGCCACAGTCAGGTAAAGGAAGAAACTGATTAGGGCATGCTGCTAGCTCATCCCTGGCAGAGTCCTACTGAAACCCCCGCTGGTGCTTCACTGCTACTGGCCCCATGAATAATGCCTCTCACATCCCTTATGTCTTTGCCTCATTTCTGAAGATCCACAGTCTATAGTGAGATTGTTAGATTTCTTCAACTTGAGGCACATGGCAGAGTCTCAGCTGCTGGTAACAGACACTGCCCTCTATCAAAATACGGGCAATGGGAGGCTGGCAGCAGGTGGGACAGCTTTGAGATCAGTCACCAAAAAGGTATGATGCATGCCTTTGATATCCAGAAATAAAATGGCACCATGAATAAACTTTATACACGCAAATGGTTATTTTATTTATTCCCAACAACAGAATGTAGACATAGTTAGGCTTTTTCTCCTCTATACTATGCTCCCAACCTGGTTTCCTCTATGAGACCCAGGTTGACCTTCCAAAAATTCACCAAAGGCAAATAATAATGAAAATCATAATGGTGGGTAGGTTGAGGAGGGCGTGCAATGCTGAGCCCCGTACATTCTGTGAAAGGCCTCAAAGATCTTCTGGTGTAAACTCTCACTATGTTCATGAGGAAACTGATGCAGAAATAAGCAAAGTGTATTTCCTTAGAGACTCCCCTAGGGTGATGAACTAGAAAAAAAATGCAGTGACCATGACAACCAGTTTCATGCATTTTATTATCATTATTATTATTTTTTTAATGGTAACATGCTGGATCTGGTCCTCTATCCATGAACAAACTTCACCAACATGTCCGACTTGGCTCTTTTTTTTTTTTTTTTCAGCTTTCTCAATTTTGTTTTTAAATTTCAGGTTAATATGAGGGGACGTACTATTAGGTTACATAGATTGCTTTTGTAAGGTTAAAAGTATGAGTTGTAGTGTTGGTTTTTAACAACCAACATAGCTTTTGTAAGGTTAAAAGTATGAGTTGTAGTGTTGGTTTTTAACATAGCTCTTGATATCAGAGCCTCCCCAAGGTTCAGATCAGGGGTTGACAAGCTACAACCCCAAGCCAACCTCAGGTTGCCAGCTGCCTTTGTAAGTTAAGTTTTACTGGAACACAGTCACACCTCTGCATTTTCTCTTGTCTGTGACTGGGGGCTACAAAGGCAGGAATGAATATTTGCAACAGAGACTTTCTGGCTTGAGTAGCTGAAAATATTTACTCTCGGCATTTAGAGAAAAAGTTTGCTGACTCTTGATTTAGAGTCTAAGGTAATCAAGATCCTTCCTCATCCCCACAACTTTTAATACATCAAAGACTTCAGCTGAGAGGGGGTCATCTATGCATCTGTGGGTGTGGGAATTATCCCGTGTTCATTCCCTCACTGGTCCATTCACTTGGCAAGTCCTGGTAGTGCTCCCACTACGGTCATGGCATCACCCAGCAGTGGAGGTGTTTCCGCGTCACATGAGCACATTAAGCATATGTAATGTAAGCACAAACCTACATTTCACCGTCACATATAAATGAAACATACAGACAACTCAAAACAACGGTTTTATTGTTTTCTTAAGTTGTCTATTTTCTTCCCATCTGTTGGCACAGGAAATGGAGTTGCATTCAATGGTACAAACAGCCCTGGGTTTTGTATGTAAAAATTAATGTAAATACCAGATCGTGTTTCTTTACACTAGCCAAAATCTGTGTATTTTCCCATCCTTAGGTGACCTACAGTTGCAATTTGCCAGGTCTCTCTCTCCCTCCCTTCCCTGCTCCCCATGACACACCACGTATCTGAAAGTTCTGCTTCAAGTTCTGCTTCGTGAGTGAAGGAATTGAGATTAGATTTTCCTGATAGCAGGAAAAGAGGAAGCTAAGGAGGGACCAGGCAGAGTTTCCTGATGCTTCCTTACTCAGCAAGCAGTCAGAGGAGTCAGATGTCAAGGCTAGGACCGGCTAGGACCACACCTCCCACTCTGCACCCACAATCACTCTCCCAACAGTGTCTCGTCTCTTTGGACAGAAATTCATCATGACCCTTTGCTTTATCAGGTTGTCCCAAGAAGATGGAGATTAACCTTCTGCTACTGGGGTACCTAAACAGGCTGGAGTTTTTTGTCTCAATGCACTTTCTCTTTCCTAGACATTTCTCTCTTACAATAAATAATGGAATCCAAACGCCAGCTGCTCATTCAAGCTGTGGGGCGAGTCAGTGATGTTGGGGGTAGCTGTTGAGTTTCCCCGAGACAGGATGAGGAAGCCAGGAACCCTATTGGCCTGAAAGAAGCCGGGGTGCAGCATGACTGTGCCTCCTCTTCCTCCACTTCCTCAAGCAAGAAAAGCCAGTGCAGTAGGAATGGTGACCCAGAGTGAGAACATGGGGGATGGGGCTTTTTGCACCATGCACAGAAAAATGACCCTTCGGCTGCCCTTGGCAGACCCCACATAATAAGATTACCCTGTAATCCTCATTGCTTGTCCTAGGAGCGGCCTTATCGGAGGGACGAGGAAGCATATTACGTTTGGATCTACTGTGTGCATTATCTCCCAGCTGCTGCTTTTAATTTCATTTTTGGATATGGGGATTTGTGAAAAGAATAGAAACACAGGGCCAGCCCCTAGCAGCCCCACCAGCCCCCAGGGCCTCCGAGCACCCACATTAATGCAGGAAACCAGCCAACTCCTGACACCTCCCCACCTCCCAACTCCCACCTGTTGTCACAGGCTCTGCAGAGCCTTGAGGCCCCAGAGAGGCAGAGGACCAAGAGGTCACTGCTGCTGCCGTCTGCCAGGCTCCTCTTAGCCTGTTAGGAGTCCGCTTTGGTCATTGGTGGCACCATTTGATGTGCCCCTGGGGGCTGAGCACTGGAAGAGCACAGCGGGGGTTGAGCCACCTTCCTAGCTCTGCAGGGCCAGTATCAGGTCCCTTTTCAGGCCTGACGCCCTCATCCGTAAAAGGGGGATGAGAGGCAGTGAGGCCAAGTCCTGGGGCTGCCAGACACCCTGCCCAAGAGAGGTCACCTCTCTTAACCACAGTTTACACAAAACACTGAGAATATTGTACCAGACTGTAGAACAGGGATAATGAGAAGGGACCGGAGAAAAGATGATAAAAAGGGAATCACATCTTTTAGCTTGAAGGTAAAGATTGTCTCTGGGCCTGTTTCTCTGGTCCTGGCCATCCCAAGACAGGCCCAGATAAAATTCAGTGTCCAGCCCTGTACAGAAGCCACCCCAGCCTATACCTGTGAGGCCCGATGGCTATAGAGGAGGAACATGAAATCCCGCGGGGTCATTCCAGACAGCCTTAGTTCACGTGCACAGCAGGGCTTCAAAAGTTAAAATGACTTGCCATGAGGCACAAGTTCGGAAAGTGGCAGAGCCAGGAATAAAAAGCAGACAATTTGCTTGCAAGCATCTTCTTCCTCTGGTCCTGTCTACTCTCCTGAATGCTTAAGTGACCCTCCCAGGATCAGGTGAGTCAGAGGAGGGGAGAGGGAGAGAGCTGGAGAAGGAATAGGGGAAAGGATGGAAGAAAGGGGAGGGAGCTGGGAAGAGGAGCAGAAAACGTACCTGTGCTGAAAGAGGGTTGCACGGAGAACATGCCAGCTGAGAGCACAGGAGCCAAGGGAATGGGTGGGAGCATTGAGTGACAATTTCCACATGCTTATATTATTCCCACTGCCCAGATTAAGATCCTCTAATCCTGAGGGGAGTGCCCCTCCACCGTAGGGAGAGAGAAATCTGATGGAGACTGTGCTGGGAGGGGCAGAGTGACATATGTCTGAGTGTGCCTGCTTGAAACCTTTTCAGAATCCCTTTTGCATTTTTTAATAAGATTCAAACAATAAATTATGTAAAGCCAGAAAGCTGAAAGGGCAGACCCTTTCTGGAGTTCATTTCAAGTCTGAAGTTCAGAACGCTTTTAATGATATAATTGCAAAAGGCAAAAATCTATTCAAGGGAAGACTTCTCTTTGAACAGGGAGCGCATTCTCAGACAGTGGTGCAGTGTTCCTCTTTCTGTTGCCAGGCCCTGGGGAGCTGGAGGGAGGAGGACAGAAAGAAGTCGCGTGAGGGAGGAGTTTTTGCAGAGTGCTTTAAGGCTCCTTCTGCCATCCCAGAAATAAGTCAGTTTTTTGGGTTGGGAGCCAGTGGGTCCTGAAGACAGTAGACAGGATATAAGATGAGGATGATTTTCTAATATCTTATCTCTTTTAAAAATGATTTATATTTTGCTGATATATGCACAAAGTTAAAGAAGAAAATTAAGATGGAATATGTTGAAAATCAAATCTTTTTCCCAATCTTGTCCCCAATTTTTCATTTCCCCTGTCCAGAAACACTTGTTCCCACCAGATCCTTAGGTTTCCTCTCAAGGAAATTCTCCACTGAAATGAGGTTTCCCCTGGAAACTACTGTGAGTTATGGAAGGTGTCACCCTAAAGCCTGCAGCCTGGGTTGGGATCCCTGCTCTGACATGCCCCAGCTATGTCGCCAGGCCAGGTGTCTTAGCCTTTCAGTGTCTCATTTTGATGGTTGATGAAATAAAGATATGGTGGGACCTGCCTTAGAGGGCCATTGTGAAGATTAATTGACTTAATAATTGTAAAGCTTAGAAATACTGAATGCCATGTTAACCCAATATACGTTATCTGCTGTTATCCAAGTTTACCCTTTTCACATATGAATAACCACATGCTGTGTACACTCTACTGAACCTTGCGGTTTTTCACCCAACAGTGTAATTTATGGAGCTCCCTCATAATGGCAGGATAGTGTGAATACGCCAACACTGATTGAACCAGCTTGCCATGGATGGACATGTAGGAAGTTTCCAACTCTCTTGCTGTCACAACACATGACAATGACGATCCTTGTATGTGTAATTCTGGTGATGGGTGCAAAGATACGTGAAGGGCACTACTAATCTGCCTAGGCTAAAGTAGACTACAGTAACTAATAAATTCAACAGCTTAGTTGCTTAATACAACAAAAGGTTTAAAGGTCTCATTTAAGTCCCAGCTCAATGCAAATCAGATCATGCCCCTTGGCCTCTCTCCTCTTTAAATACTCAGGGATCCCAGATCCCAACTATTTCTACTACAGCAGCTCTACATTGTGAACTGGGGACAGAGACAACATCAGAATACACATCTGCTCACATGGCCAAGGCAGGAAGTAACATATCACATCCAATCACAATCCCATCAGGGACAACTCAGTCATACGGTCCCACCTAAGGAGTCACAAGTGCATCTAGGAAATATAGTCTTCTAGGGTCTCCAGAAAGAGGAAATGGTGTTGTGAAGACACAGTGTTCTCTAGGTCAAGGATGAATTCTAGAAATGGACTTGCTTAGCAAGAAATCTTTTAAATTCAAAACATTTTGCAGATCCCATATCAATCAAACAATTCTCTTACTGTAACTGGGCAACATACAACAAAAAATGCCTATGTATCCCATATTGCTTTTTAAAGAGTACATGTATGTCATTAATCACAATTATATAATTTCAGAATGTGACATGTTACTTCTTACTCTGTCAGTAATGACGGGTACAGATATCAATCCCAAGACTTCCACTGTCCCCAGGAGTTTGCAGACCAAAGATCAGAACTTCAGTCCTCTATCAAGGTGCTCAAAGTTAGCCATGGTCTTTATTGTGGTGGCTCATGAACAGGCCTATTCAAGACTGTTCTATTTCTATAAGGCTTGAATTATTGAGGGGCCCCAGATGTGTCTCCTTTTGTGCAATTACACTCCGGTCCACCATCAGTTCTCAGCATGAAGGACAGTGATTCTTTACAAATGTAGATCAGATCATGTCACTCCCTTCAAGGGCTCCAATTATTCCTAGAATAAAATAACCTTAACCATGGTATCACAATCCTTGAATAATCTGGCCCCTTCCCACTGATCCCATGCATTCATTTCACATGAATGTACCCTTTACTCTCTTTGATCAGATCGATCTCTGTTCTATTCCTTTTACTTACCATGACCTTTTCCTTTGAATCTTTTCTTTCTGTCCAGATGACTCATCACTTCTTCCGCACCATCACATACTGGGCTTAATATGTTACCCTTCTAGACTCAGCTGAGAGGGTGTGTCTCCTCACCTCCTCACAGGGGCCTCCCAAGCTGCTTACTATCATATCACCCATCTATTTCCTGCAGATACCTTCCAATGTATATATCAAGTTTACTTGCTGTTTTCAGGTTTACCATGCTATTTCCCCACCAAAATGAATACAAGTTCCATGAGGCCAAAGATGATACCTATCTTGTTTGCTGATCTACATGCAGAACTCAGAAACACACTGGGTCCTTGCACAGGGCACCATACATCTTACATTCTGTGCAATGGCTTATTCCTAGTTCTAGATGATTTCCTTTGGGTTAAGATTATACCTCTATTTACCCTACTTACCCTGAGAAGAGTATAATTTTATTTATCTCTTCTTTGAAATGTTTTTGGGAAAGGAGGAATGGAAATGGAAAAGGGGAGAAAGGGTGTTGTTTGGAGGTGAAGAGCATGTGAGAAAACAGATGGTGCTGGGAGGAAAAACAAAGCATAACCATGAGAGTTTGGGAGAGTTCATCTTCTGAATTTGCACTAGATAGATGCATAAAGCAAGACATGAGATTTATCAGGAAGGAGGCTGAGAAGGCCAGGGTGAATACTACATTCTCTGCTCTGGGACATCATTAGTTTCTAATACAGCAACAAAAAGAAGTGGAAATAAATGGTTTACAATGTCTGGAATTTAGACATTGTCAAGGATAATGAACAACAATTTGCAGCCTGGAATGGGATTGGGGGTGAAAAGAAGAGATAAACCAAGTACTGCACTTTTGTGGCCGTGTGGTTCAATCCCCTTGCTGGGGGCACAAATGAATATAGTGTGGGCCTCTGGGATTTCTTAGTCCAGCAGGGGAGGCAGGGAAAGTGATTTTTCTCAGGACTGAGCAAAAACAACCATGGAGGCCTTGAAAGTACAGAGGAAGGACACCAAGATTAGCTAGAACATGAGTCTGGGATGTCTTCCTGAAGGAGGTGGTATCTTAACTGATTCTTGAAGAGTCTGATTTGGGCAAAGAAAGTGCCTTGACAACATCCCACTATGGAAAGTGACCTCCACATCCAATTACACACGGAGTTATCAGTATACTAAAGAGTAGATCTTTATCACCACCCTGCTTCCAGGTTGAGGTGTTCCTCCAGTGCACCATTTGGAAAAAAATTTTTTAAGTAGTTGTTCTCTAAATTTAAATATTTTTTCTCTTAATTTTTTTATTAAATCATAACTATGTACCCTAATGTATTTATGGGGTACAATGTGCTGATTTTATATACAATTTGGAGTGCTTATATCAAAGTGGTTAACATAGCTTCACCTACATAATTATTGTGTTAAAACATTTATACTCTCCTCTTAATAGATTTGACATGTACCCTTGCAATATACACCATAGGTGAGGTCCCACCAAATACTCTCCCTCCACCAACCACTCACATTCCCTCCCTCTCCTCTTCCCTCCTTCATCCTGGACTATAGTTGTGTTTTATCTTTCATATGAAAGTATGGATGATTATATATTGGTTTCATGATAGTACTGAGCACTTTTTCTTCCTATTCTTGAGACACTTTACTAAGAAGAATATGTTCCAGTTTCATCCAGGTAAACATAAAAGAGGTAAAGTCTCCATCTTCTTTAAAGCCTGCATAATATTCCATGGTGTACATATACCACAATTTTTTAATCCATTCATGGGTAAATGGGCACTTGGGCTGATTCCATGACTTGGCTATTATGAATTGGGCTGCAATAAACATTCTGGTGCAAGTATCTTTGTTGTAAAGTGGTTTTTGGTCTTCTGGATATTTACCTAGTAGAGGAATTGCAGGATTGAACAGCAGACACCCCTCAGAATATGTTTCTGACAAAGGTTTAATAACTAGAATCCATAGAGAACTCAAACTTATTAATAAGAAAAGAACAAGTGATCCCATTTCATTGTGGGTGAGAGACTTGAACAGAAGCTTCTCTGAAGAAGACAGGTGCACAGCCTACAGACACATGAAAAAATGCTCATCATCTTTAATCATCAGAGAAATGCAAATCAAAACCACTTTGAGATATCATCTAACTCCAGTAAGAGCAGCCCACATCACAAAATCCCAAAACTATAGATGTTGGTGTGGATGTGGAGAAAAGGGAACACTTCTGCACTGCTGGTGGGAATGTAAGCTAATATGTTCCTTTTGGAAAGAAGTATGGAGAACATTTAGGGAGAGATGTCTTGATATATGAACTTTCCTAGGCTTTCGTTGACTTGTTTGGTGAAAGCATAGAAAAAAAAAAAGCTGCAGAATCAAGGGTGGAACTGAGCAAGGGACTCTGCTATGGAGTAAATTCTTGAACTACTAAGAATATTCCTAGTCATCACATTCTTGTATTTATTCTGACTTTAGGCACTGTTCTAAGCCTTCACATGCCATCTTTTACTCAGAGAAGGGAAGGAAGATAATTAAGATTTACTTATCACTTCATATACTGAGTACTGTTATAGTTACTTTATTGGCATTAACCTATTCTATAGGCACAGCAAGTTATAAGTGAGTAGGTTATGAAAATGTCCTTTCATAAGTAAAAGACTTGATAAAGACAATCCACCTATCACTGAAGGCCAAAGATGGTCTAGGCTATAGGTCAGATCCTTTGCATATATTAATCAATGTAGCTTCTCAGCTATCATGTAGAGTAGGCTTCAAATTCACTCTCTGTTAGTTTCACAGGTCAAGCTGCAACATCACCCTAAAAAAATAGTATACTCAGTGTCCAGCTTTTTCCACTACACTTCTCATAAATTTTAGAGCAGCACAAGTTTAATGTGTATATGAGTCACTCGATGGCCTTGTTAGCATGGAGATTTGGTTCAGTAAGTCTCAGGTGTGGCCTGAAACGTTCCCTGAGGCAAGACCAAAGCTGCTGGCCTAGGGACCACATTTTGAGCAATGAAGGTCTAATGTAGACAAATGTGCATTTGCCACATGGGAAGTTCTACCTCAAGGCTAATGTACTACATAATTCTGCTTCCTGAGGTAGGAAAACCAGGGCTTAGACGGTTTGTATTTCTTATCCATACAGTTGACCCTTGCCAAGGACAAATGCCAGACTCTCTGAGATACAGAAGTCATACTGTGTCATGCTGTGTTATGAGCTCACTCCTGTGGACACCCTCATCTCACATCTGCAAGGGGATCTCTTCCAGACCATCTTCCAAAAGACCATAAGTAAATAAGATGAGATTTAACCAAGAGGGAAGCTTCACCCATTGACACTGATGCTGGAAGGCAGGACATAGGTGTGAGATTATAGAACTCACATCGGACTCTTTGCTTTCAGCAAAGGCAACAGCTTGTTTCATTATCATCTCAACGATAATTTTGTGGACATTTTCATACTATATAAGCACTATATTAGCATCCTTTTGGAATAAAACAACAAATAGTAAGAACACTAAAAAGATCTCAGTAGGCCTTTTCCAAGAACATCAAGTATTGAAAAATTTAGTAGGGAGAGAAGGTTGAAAAGCCAAGTCATATTAATATCATATGTCAAGATTTCTAAACACTTGCTTTACATTTGTTTAGGAGAGTATAGTATACCTCTGGTGGCATTGCCATACCATAGAGAAGAAACACAGAAGATATACCTATTTCATGTGCCCAAGAACATTCAACCAAAATGAACAATCCCACATAGAACCCAAGGGTATTAGCCCATGCTGCAAAGCTCCAGCCATGGGATCACTTTCCATGGGTAGAGGTGGAAAAATCATTATCGCCTGAGAAATGAAATGGAGATGTGATCAGAAATGTCATGCCTTGGGTGCATGAGCATTATTCCAATAATCCATCACCCAAATTGAATTGCTTATTTGTGTATTCGATTGTCTTTGCATTATTTAGAAGTTGTTTAATGACAGCCAGCCTGACAGCATGCATCTCATACATGCCGGGTAGGATTAAGAGACTTGGAAATATCTCTTTCTAATTGTTTGGACAGGTGTATTGATTGCTTTTTCCTCTTTCAGGGTTCTCTAAAGTGCTTTACGTCCTCTGTATGCTGGACACACATATATACACACTCACACATGGAGAGAATAAGCAGTGCCCCATGCAAAGGTGGAATCTGCAAAAGGCATCTCCCCTAAAGGGGGAGTGATGTGTCTACAGCCAAGAAGTCAGGTGACCAGGACCTAATTTTAATATAGCTCCTAGGCCCAGAGCCCACACAGAGGTTGCAGAGAGTGGCTGCTCCAGGGTAAGTAGGAAGCCTGACCATATTTTGTACATTCTCCAGGTCTGGGAAGCATGGCAGCCTTTGCAGAGAGGCTATGTTCTGCTGTGCTCTGATTATCTGACACTCTCCCCAGGAAGCTGAAGGAATTGGCCTTGAGTTAGAGCAGGGGGTGAGATTGGTTCTTGCTTTTTCTCATTTTTGCAGAATGGCCAACAGTGGCTGAACAGACACTGCCCTTCAGAGCATGTCTTCAGCTGGAGACGGCCGTCAGCAGCCTGTGTGAGTCAGCCCTGCTCCTCCCTGTCCTCGCCTCACACTGGCCTTTCTGTGGTGGGGCTTTATTACACCGCTGTGTTTCCTTGGATATTAAATATAAGAAATGAAAAAGTAACGACATTAATATCCTGGTAGATGATGGCTTTTTGAGCTTATGTCTGGCTCTTGAAAAAAAATTTGTTTGATGTGCTGTGTATCTGCTCCATAGGAATAATTCTTTTTTCTTTTTGTTCTTTTCTCTCCCTGTCAAAGTTTATTTTGCTCTCCTCTTTTCTCTCCCTGCCTGCCCTTGAGGGCATGACAAGCGGGTGCCTTGATAGTAGCAGTCTTGGAAGCCTGGGGTTTGGTGGAAAGAGAGCCACCTCTGCCTCCGGGATTGTGAGCTCCCCAGATGGGCACCATGGCCCAGAATTCCTGTGTGTTTATGTTTGGCAGAGAGTGACCTCCTGCTCAAAGCCAGGGAACTTGGAGGGACTCACAGCTAGCAAATCGCTTTTGCAAATGACATTGTGATGAGTAAATTAATCTAAAAGGTACTGATTTTATTCACTCTATGTTTCCAAGGCAAAGCTCAAGATAAGAGAGTGACAGACATTTTTCAAGCCAAGAAGGTCTTTGTCAGTGTCTGGACACTGTGCTGGACTCATAGAGCTCCATGCTTTCGGGCCACCCGTGTTACACCAGCATGCAAACCCCATTTGCTGCAGACACTGCCCCCCTTCTCCCCTGAGACTCCCAAGCCCCTGGCATCTCTGCCCCCCAGCCCAGCATTTGAGCTCCTCTTAGGAACAGGACATGCTGGGGAGGACAAGGTGAAGAGGTGTATAGACCCTGCCTTCCAGAAGCTCATGCTAGTAGGGAGGTGGGTAAGAAGACCAAGCAAACAACAGGAGAGACCAAGACTGAATTAGTAGAGGACAGACCAGCTTTGCCTTGGGAGTCAATTAAGAGGATGGAGGAGGTGACACCTGTGTAGGACTTTGCAGGAGACTCGTGGTGGGAGAACAGCCTGCAAGGGAGCACTGAGGTGTGAAATGGCAGAATCCAAACCCTGTTGGACAAGGAAGCCCTCCCTCAGGTCCCACATTTCACCCAGATGAGCCTGGTTGAGTGAATCCTCAAAGGTACCCACAAAACCTTTGGCCAGTTGACTCTACCCACAGGGTTTTTCAGCCCCTAGAGGAGGAGGGTGGTGCAGGGTGTAGGATGTACTAGGAAAGGCTGGACCAGAGAGCACCCCCAGGCCCTGTGCTGTCGGCTGTCTCGATACAGGCTCTGGGCTTATCAATTATTCTGCTCTTAGGTAGAGGGGGAGGACAGGGGAGGGGTGCTAGATGAAAGGTCACAGAAGAAACTGAGGACCCACGTCCCTCACCTCAAACAAAGAACTCCTTTGCCTACAGGTTCTGAAAACTCTGAAGGGGAACAGTCCCTTCACCCTTGAACTGGGATTGTTTGTTATCACAAAAACCTTCCCTGGCCCCCAGGAGATGTCAGCTGTTCCCTGAGATCTTTCACAATGTAAAAAGTCTTTAAATATCAGCCCAGCGTCCAAGGATCCAAAGCCCCAAGTCCCTTTCCACCCCACCCACCTCCCTGCTCCCCTCTCTCCCATCCTGTCCTGCCCTGCCCTGTTTATTTTTAGTGGCAATAAACCCAGCTCCTAATCTGAAGAGTTGATCTTTTTGAGTAAATTTAATTAACTACATTTTAACTCGACTACTCACAGTCTTGGCAGGAGGGGGCCATTTGTCTTACAGATGACTGTCCTGATGGAAAGGCAGAAGAGACACCACCAAAGCCAGCAGCCCCCTCTCCTCTCGGCATGGAGAGGCAGCAGCTACTCAGACCATTCTGGACTGTGGAAGTCACCACAGATGTTAGATCGGGGACCGAGAGGTGTGGAGGGGATGGAGAGAAGAGGAAGTTCTAAGCCTGACTTTGACCAAGTGGTGAGTGAAGTACAGTTCCAGGAACAGGTGTGTGCACATGTGTGTGAGAGCAAGTGCCTCTGTGCAAGTGTGTGCACGCATGTGTGAGTGGGAATGCCTGTGTGCACGTGTATATAAGTGCAAGTGCCTGTGTGCATGTTGTGCACATGCCTGCGTGCCTCTGGCACGGGGCTCACCACTGTGCTGCTGGGGTTGGTGCGGCCTTCTACCAGGGTGATGAATGAGAAAGGGGCAAAGCAGTCTGTTTTTTCCACCTGTATTTCTCCCTCTTTGTTTTTATTAAATGCTGATTATTAATATTAGAAATGGAACACTGCCATAAGAAGCCATTTGCAGTTAATAAGGCTGTCGCTGCTGCCTGGGGAGTTAATAGGCCAGGGAAGCCATGTGAGAACCATTTAAGAGCCAAACTAACGAAGTGGGTCAGAAGCGTGAGATGCAGCCTGCTCTGGTCAGGCTGGTCTGTTCCGGTCAAGGCACGCTGCCCAGGACTCTCCCCTGCTTCCCCACAGGGACTGGGGTCATGCCTGGGTGTGCACAGCTGCTGGGGCACAGGCCAACTGTGTGCAAGGAACTTGGGGAGCAGCCCTCCCATCCCCAGCTGTGAAAATACTGGCTGGGCCTCTAGACAGGCTTGTCCCAGAACAGGCAGGACCACGGCCCCCACAAAAGGCCCCACTCCCCTGCAGATGAGTGCTATTTCTCCATCTCATCCCAGGTTGTGACCAGCCTCGGAATGGGAAGCATTTTCAAAAGTGAAATTATTGAGAGCAGGTCTTTGAAATTTTGAAGCTGCTTGACCCCCCTGAAAGAGAAAATTCCGAAGCCAACTTCTGGTGGGTCCACGTCCTTCCTTCAGAAGGGTGACAGCTAGGAAGCAAGTGGGCCCTGTGAAAATGGTTCCCTCCTGCCATAAAGGAAAGAAGAAGGATGACAGGGCCCCGGGCACCTTGTTTGTCTTCTGAGATGAGGACAGATGTGACTAGGGAATATCACCTACCACTCATACAGGGATCCCGATCCCGGAAGGAGACTGCCTTGATAAGGTGATAAGCAACCACCTTGTCAGTGAATGGGGGAGGGTTCCTTCCGATGCTTGAAGGATTCCTCTCAGTCACTGCTCTGGCATTACTGCACCTTGCCAACCTTAGGGATACTGAAAGACACATGGACAAGAGCAGTTCGGGGCACAAAACACATTGCAAAACTGTGCTTACACACAGTTGGTTGTGAGTGTAGAGTGTGTGTGTGTCTGTGGTTGCATCGCCCTCGGGATTTGAGAGCTGATTTGTTCATCTGTGTTTGTGCTTAGATAGCGTGCCTGTGTCCCTGTGTCCATGCAGGTGTCCAGGAGTGTGCATAAACACATCCGGGCATGGGTGTGAGTGTGCTAGGAGCACATTGGTGATGGGAGGCAAGGGACACCCTCCTCACCTTTTTTTTCGGCCACATGGCTTCTGCCCTTTGAATGGAAAAGTAGCCTCAACGTTCTGTGGTGGAATCTACTAGGAGTACTGCGTTGCTCAAGAACTATGCAGGGGGAGGACATTAGGGAATCAGGTTCAGGGAATGTGAGTGAAATAATAATCATCCTGACAACAGCCTCATGTTGAATGTGCCAGGGAAACCAGAAGTTCTAGGATTCTTTTTTGTTTTTTGTTTTTAAATTTCTGGATACTGGGAGGTGGAGCAAGATGGCGGCCAGTAACAGCTTCCTTGCAACTGGGCACCGTGAGTCTGGGGAGATAGGACTCCAGGCATCTCTGGCTGGTGGGATCTGCCTATCATCACACCTGTGAGGATACAGGGAGTCAGCGAGAGACTTCTGGACCCCAAGAGGAGGACTAAAACAGTGGAAAAACGGCAAGTGGTTGTGTGTGTTCAATCTGTCTAAACCTGCCCACAACTGTAAGTTCAGTAGCAGCGAGACTGCAAACCAGAAAGGCCTTACCTGTGAACTGTTTTGGTGTCTTTGGACTTGGCACTCAGTTGAACTGCCTTGGGGAGAGCCTGAGCGGGAGTGCGGAGAACTTTGGCCATTGACTAGGGCCCCAGTCTGAGCCACTGAGCCAGACGGAGCTAATAGTGTTTGGCTGTGGGTCACAGGGAGCCATTGTGAGCGATCTGCCCCGGCAAGCTCCGCCCTCAGGGTCGCAGAGCTAGAATTGGGTGGGAGCTGGTAACCCAGCGACTAAGTAGCCTAAGGGTGGGGTCGGAGCCGCCTTGCAGCCCTAACCCTCAGGGGCAGAGTGAGACCGGTTTTGGCACACTGGGTAAGTGGATAGCCACTTCAGCAGTGATTCCAGCGACAAGCACTTTCCTGGGAAAGCTTCTGCTCAGCAAGTTTACAAGTTCAAAGTGCCTTTTCTGTGGGCCGAAGAGAGATTTAGGGTGTCTACCTGCTGGGGTTTGAGAAATCAGCAGCCTCCAGTCATATCAGAACTGTGATTAACATCTCATACCCCAGAAGACTATGTGTTGCCCAGACAATATTCAATAACATATACATACTGCTTTGGTTTTGGTTGTGGGTTTTTTTTTTTTTCTTGGTTTGGTTGTTTTTTTTTTTGTTTATTTTGATGTTGTTGATGTTGTTTTGTTTTTTAAGTTCAACCTTTTCCATACAGATCCTTTTTCTTTCACAATTTTTCTAGTTTAATTATAATTTCCCATTGCTGCCTTTTTCAATAACTAGAACTTCATTTTTGCTACTGTTTCTACCACTATTATTTGGTTTTCCACCCAATTTTATCCCATAAAGTTTTCTGTTTGCTTGTTTTGGTTTGATTTATAGCATTTTGGTCTTTCCTCTCTACTTAGTGCAGGTACTGTGTCTGATCAGGTTAGCAAAGAGCTGCTGACCTCAAGGGAACCACCCAACTGGGCACCCCCAGAAGGTGGGTGTTTTTTTAAGGTTGTGTCAAAGTACCCTAGTGTACACCTATATTGCTCTGTCTCCCTCTTTCTGTGCCTCTCTTCTTTTTGTCAATATTCCTTTTATCCACCCCCTCTCCTTTCTCTATTTTTCTTATCACTCGGCCCTCCTTTCTTTCATCCCTTTTTTGCTCTTCAACCTTCTCACCCTTCTGGTCCTGTAACCCTTAGTCAACAGGAATGAGAACTTAAAGAGCAAGAGGAAGTGAAAGGAAAATTAGGGCAA
The DNA here is from genome assembly GCF_027406575.1 of Nycticebus coucang. Lineage (NCBI taxonomy): Eukaryota > Metazoa > Chordata > Mammalia > Primates > Lorisidae > Nycticebus > Nycticebus coucang. The sequence continues at coordinate 120,329,107 of NC_069781.1, read as the reverse complement.
GGAAACAGATAAAAGAAATCACTCATGAGGAAGAATCAGCAGAAAACTCCAGGCAACATGAAGAACCAGTCCAGAACAACCCCGCCAAGGGACCATGAGGTAACTACTGCAGATGATTCCACCTATAAAGAAATGTTAGGAATGACAGAAAGGGAATTTAGAATACACGTGTTGAAAACAATGAGAGAAATGATGGAAACAATGACGGAAACTGCTAATAAAGTGGAAAATAACCAAAAGGAAATTCAAAAACAGAATCAAATAAGAGATGAACGATATGAGGAATATAAAAAGGATATAGCAGAGCTGAAGGAACTGAAACAGTCAATTAGGGAACTTAAAGATGCAATGGAAAGTATCAGCAACAGGTTAGACCTTGCAGAAGAAAGAATTTCAGAGGTAGAAGACAAAGTTCTTAAAATAACTCAGATAGTAAAAGAGGCAGAAAAGAAGAGAGACAGTCGAGGGAGACAAGATGGCGGACTGAAGCCAGCTTTCAACAGAGGCTCGCGTCCAGAAGGAGAGTTAAGGGACAGGAATTTAGTAAGTATCCTGGTGGACTTGAGACTCACCAAAAGAGAAGGTTGAAGAACGCACATCAACACCGCTGAGGCAAGTTGTGATCACAAGGACGCAAACAAAAGGTACAAAATCCACCTCCCCCATGAGACCGGCTCAGGAGCCCCACAATTAACCAAGCAGGCAGAAATTAAAGGCCCTCCCACTACACTCCACGGGAGAGACCTTCTAAAAACTGGACCTACCTCCCCTACTGGGGTGTTGTGGCGTTCTCCTGCCAGGCATAAAACTGAATAAAACTTTGGGAATCCTTCGCTGGCAACCCTCCCGGCGCTCCCCTCCCGCCCACTGAGGTCTGGAGGCCTGTCCCCCAGGAGTTCGGATCCTTGGGTGATTTCTCAAGGGGAGTGGACAGTCCCCGAGTTGTGACTGGTCAGCATTGACTCTGAGGCGCGCGAGTGAGGAGAGGGCACCGGGCTGAGGGGGAGTCATGCCTCACAGCACTTCCCTGCGGTGCAGTGCAGCAAACCTCCCCGGGCAACATTACGGGGCACAAGACTGAATAAAACTCTAGCTTACCCGCTGAGAGCTGAGAGCCCCTACTCTCACTCGGGGTCTGAGGGCCTATCCCCCAGGAGTTCGGATCCTTGGGTGATTTCTCGAGGGGAGTGCACAGTGCCTGAGCTGCGTCAGGTCAGCACTGACTCTGGGACACGTGAGCGAGGAGAGGACACTCTGCTGAGGGGAAATCAAGCCTTGGCGGCACTTCCCTGCGGTGCAGTGCAGGAGCCCTCCCCAGGCCGTAGTGTTGCGTAAAACTGAATGAAACTCTAGCTTCCCCCCCCACTCCCAATCGGGGTCTGGGGGCCCATCCCCCAAGAGTTCTGATTCTTGGGGGATCTCTTGAGGGGTGTGGACCCAGTACAAACTGCGGCTGCTCAGTGCTGACTCTGGGGCGTGGGACAGAGGAGAAAAGGGTCGCCTGAGTGCCCACACCAGAGCAGCAGTTCCCTGGAGGTAGTCAACAGCTGTTTTTTCTTTAACGGCAGAACGCTTACTTCTGGATATTCTGAGGCCACACCCCCTGTCTCCCTGGGCAACCAGAGGAGGCCACCGGTGAGCGGGGGATTTCTTGACACGGCTCTCAAACCCGGGAAGCTTCCAGGGCGGGGCTGACCCAGAGAGGTGTTCAGATGCAAATCTCCAGCAGCAAAGACGTTTGAACTCAAAACAGCCCGTCTTCTGTAGGCAATTTCGACAGGAACAGAGACAGAACCCCGCAAAGTTGTCTGTTCTGTTCTGTTCTGTTAGCAGCATCCAACAGGGACGGGGCTAAGCCTGAGTGAACACCTCCTTCCCATCACCTGCATCAAACACTCAAAGATGTCAGGCCCCATCTCCTCCTGCTAGATAGCGGCAGTCTGTGGGGGCCTGGCAGACTTCCTTGCGATTCAGGCAGGTGCAAACCCCTGGAGTGTCTGTTCACTACAGGCAACTGGGTTAGCCATCTGCAGAGATACCAGTGACTGGATCCGACGGAGGGGCAAAGTGGGGAAGGAGACGTCAACCTTCCTAGACTGCTCTGTTTGCTGGGTGGCTCCTCCTGACTCCATGCTGCACTGGGGTGAGCCATGTCAGAGAAGTCACCAGGCCCCTGTGATCCAGTTCCCAGAGACCTCTTGAACTCTCCCACCCGAGACAAGTGCCGATTGAGACAGTTGATTTGGACCTTTTGAACTGGGCTAATAGACTGAGGACTTTTCAGGCGGTGCCCTCGGTGTGCGATTGTAGGAAGGTTTGATTCTCCTTTTCCAACTGGGGCCAGAGGGGGGAGGCGGGGTGACTTAATTACTGATTTTTCCACACAGCTGAGACTTCAAACCAGAGTAGAAGTTGCAATAGGATCGAACAGAAACCAGCTGAAAACAAGACAGAACCACTTTGCTCCACCACACCAGACAGGGCCACAGTTTCTCAGGCCACAACACTGTACGGGCCCTCGATAAAACCCCAGGGGAAAAACTAAAGGGAGTAAAATAACCATGGGGCGGAATCAGCGGAAAAACTCTGGTAACATGAATAACCAGAATAGATCAACCCCCCCAAGAAAACATACGGCAGATGTGATTGAAGATCCCATTCATAAACAACTGGCTGAGATGTCAGAAATCGAATTCAGAATTTGGATTGCAGACAAGATTAATAAAATGGAATTAGGAATTCGAGGAGAAATTCAAAAGTTGTCTCAAGAATTTAACGAATTTAAAGACAAAACCACCAAAGACTTAGACACACTGAAGCAAGAACTTACAGCCCTCAAAGATATGAAAAATACAGTAGAATCCCTCAGTAACAGAATGGAGCAAGCAGAAGAAAGGATTTCTGACATTCAAGATAAAGTCTTCGAACGCTCCCAATCTCTCAAAGAGGAAGAGAAATGGAGAGCAAAAACGGATCACTCACTCAGAGAACTCTCAGATAATTCGGAAAAAAGCAACATAAGAATTATAGGGATTTCTGAGAACGATGAAGTGGCCTCCGAGGGCACAGAGGCCCTTCTGCATGAAATTATGAAAGAAAATTTTCCAGACATGCCTAGAGAATCTGAAATTCAGATAGCAGACAGCTTCAGAACCCCAGCACGATTCAACCCCAATAAGTCATACCCCAGACATATCATAATTAGCTTCACTAAAGTTAACATGAAAGAGAAGATTCTCAAAGCAGCCCAGCGAAAGAAAACTATAATGTACAAAGGTAAGAATATTAGAATAACTGCAGATCTCTCTGCTGAAACTTTTCAAGCCAGAAGAGGCTGGTCATCAACTTTTAATCTCCTAAAGCAAAAAAACTTTCAACCCAGGATCTTGTATCCAGATAAACTGAGTTTCATCTATGATGGAGAAATTAAATACTTCAATGACATTCATATGTTGAAAAAATTTGCCATAAGTAAACCAGCTCTTCAGGATGTTCTCAGACCTATCCTCCACAATGACCAACCCAATCCTATACCACAAAAGTAAACTCACTCAGAAACTTCGGATCAAACTCCAACTTCCACACTGGCGAAAGGATTAAAAATGTCCACTAGACCTTTGAAAAACTCGATACCCAAAATTCCACCAGACTTATCAATACTCTCCATCAATGTGAATGGCTTAAACTGTCCTCTAAAGAGGCATAGGTTAGCTGACTGGATACAAAAACTCAAGCCAGATATTTGTTGCATACAAGAGTCACATCTCAACTTAAAAGACAAATACAGACTCAGGGTGAAAGGATGGTCATCCATATTTCAGGCAAATGGTAATCAGAAAAAAGCAGGTGTTGCAATTTTATTTGCAGATACAGTAGGCTTTAAACCATCAAAAGGAAGGAAGGACAAGAATGGTCACTTCATATTTGTTAAGGGTAATACTCAATATGATGAGATCTCAATTATTAATATCTATGCACCCAACCAGAATGCACCTCAATTTATAAGAGAAACTCTAACAGACATGAGTAACTTGATTTCCTCCAGCTCCATAATCGTCGGAGATTTCAACACTCCCTTGGCAGTGTTGGATCGATCCTCCAGAAAGAAACTGAGCAAAGAAATCTTAGATTTAAACCTAACCATCCAATATTTAGATTTAGCAGACATCTACAGAACATTTCATCCCAACAAAACTGAATACACATACTTCTCATCAGCCCACGGAACTTACTCCAAAATTGACCACATTTTAGGTCACAAGTCTAACCTCAGTAAATTTAAAGGAATAGAAATTATTCCATGCATCTTCTCGGACCATCATGGAATAAAACTTGAATTGAGTAACAACAGGAATCTGCATATCCATACAAAAACAAGGAAATTAAATAACCTTATGCTGAATGATAGCTGGGTCAGAGATGAGATTAAGAAAGAAATCGCCAATTTTTTGGAACAAAACGACAATGAAGACACAAACTATCAGAACCTCTGGGACACTGCAAAGGCAGTTCTAAGAGGGAAATTTATAGCACTGCAAGCCTTCCTCAAGAGAACGGAAAGAGAGGAAGTTAACAACTTAATGGGACATCTCACGCAGCTGGAAAAGGAAGAACATTCCAACCCCAAACCCAATAGAAGAAAAGAAATAACCAAAATTAGAACAGAATTAAATGAAATTGAAAACAAAAGAATAATACAACAGATCAATAAATCAAAAAGCTGGTTTTTTGAAAAGGTCAATAAAATAGATAAACCTCTGGACAACCTAATCAAGAAAAAAAGAGTAAAATCTCTAATATCATCAATCAGAAACAACAAAGACAAAATAACCACAGACTCATCAGAAATCCAAAAAATCCTCAATGAATATTACAAGAAACTTTATTCTCAGAAATATGAAAATCTGAAGGAAATAGACCGATAGTTGGAAGCACGCCACCTTCCAAGACTTAACCAGAATCAAGTGGAAATGTTGAACAGACCCATATCAAGTTCAGAAATAGCATCAACTATACAAAACCTCCCCAAAAAGAAAAGCCCGGGACCAGATGGTTTCATGTCAGAATTCTACCAAACCTTTAAAGAGGAATTAGTACCTATATTACTCAACCTGTTCCAAAATGTAGAAAAAGAAGGAAGACTACCCAACACGTTCTATGAAGCAGACATCACCCTGATCCCCAAACCAGGAAAAGACCCAACAAGAAAAGAAAATTATAGACCAATATCACTAATGAATATAGATGCAAAAATATTCAACAAGATCCTAACAAACAGAATCCAGCAACACATCAAACAAATTATACATCATGACCAAGTTGGTTTTATCACAGGGTCTCAAGGCTGGTTCAATATACGTAAATCTATAAATGTAATTCAGCACATAAACAAATGAAAAAACAAAGACCATATGATTCTCTCAATTGATGCAGAAAAAGCTTTTGATAATATCCAGCATCCCTTCATGATCAGAACACTCAAGAAAATTGGTGTAGAAGGGACTTTTCTTAAACTGATAGAGGCTATCTACAGGAAACCCATAGCCAATATCATATTGAATGGAGTTAAATTGAAATCATTTCCACTCAGATCAGGAACCAGACAAGGCTGCCCATTGTATCCATTGCTTTTCAACATTGTAATGGAAGTTTTAGCCACCGCAATTAGGGAAGAAAAGGCGATCAAGGGTATCCATATAGGGTCAGAAGAGATCAAACTCTCGCTCTTCACAGATGATATGATTGTGTATCTGGAAAACACTAGGGACTCTACTACAAAACTCCTAGAAGTGATCAAGGAATACAGCAGCGTCTCAGGTTACAAAATCAACATTCATAAATCGGTAGCCTTTATATACACCAACAACAGTCAAATTGAAAAAGCAGTTAAGGACTCTATCCCATTCACAGTAGTGCCAAAGAAGATGAAATATTGGGAATTTACCTAACAAAAGACGTGAAAGATCTCTATAAAGAGAACTATGAAACTCTAAGAAAAGAAATAGCTGAAAATGTTAACAAATGGAAAAACATACCATGCTCATGGCTGGGAAGAATCAACATTATCAAAATGTCCATACTACCCAAAGCAATATATAATCTCAACACACTCCCTATTAAAGCTCCACTGTCATATTTTAAAGATCTTGAAAAAACATTACTTCGTTTTATATGGAATCAGAAAAAACCTCGAATAGCCAAGACATTACTCAGAAATAAAAACAAAACAGGAGGAATCACACTACCAGACCTCAGACTTTACTACAAATCGATAGTGATCAAAACAGCATGGTATTGGCACAAAAACAGAGAAGTAGATATCTGGAACAGAATAGAGAACCAAGAGATGAATCCAGCTACTTACCGCTATTTGATTTTTGACAAGCCAATTAAAAACATTCAGTGGGGAAAAGATTCCCTATTTAACAAATGGTGCTGGGTGAACTGGCTGGCAACCTGCAGAAGACTGAAATTGGACCCACACCTCTCACCGTTAACAAAGATAGACTCTCATTGGATTAAAGATTTAAACTTAAGACATGAAACTATAAAAATACTAGAGGAGAATGCAGGGAAAACCCTTGAAGAAATCGGTCTGGGCAAGTATTTTATGAGGAGGACCCCCCGGGCAATTGAAGCAGCTTCAAAAATAAACTACTGGGACTTGATCAAACTAAAAAGCTTCTGCACAGCTAAGAACACAGTAAGCAGAGCAAGCAGACAGCCCTCAGAATGGGAGAAGATATTTGCAGGGTATATCTCTGACAAAGGTTTAATAACCAGAATCCACAGAGAACTCAAACGCATCAGCAAGAAAAAAACAAGGGATCCCATCGCAGGCTGGGCAAGGGATTTGAAGAGAAACTTCTCTGAAGAAGACAGGCGCACAGCCTTCAGACCTATGAAAAAATGCTCATCATCTTTAATCATCAGAGAAATGCAAATCAAAACTACTTTGAGATATCGTCTAACTCCAATGAGACTAGCCTATATCACAAAATCTCAAGACCGGAGATGTTGGCGTGGATGCGGAGAAAAGGGAACACTTCTGCACTGCTGGTGGTAATGCAAATTAATACATTCCTTTTGGAAAGATATATGGAGAACACTCAGAGATCTAAAAATAGATCTGCCATTCAATCCTGTAATTCCTCTGCTGGGCATATACCCAGAAGACCAAAAATCACAACATAACAAAGATATTTGTACCAGAATGTTTATTGCAGCCCAATTCATAATAGCTAAGTCATGGAAAAAGCCCAAGTGCCCATCGATCCACGAATGGATTAACAAATTGTGGTATATGTATACCATGGAATATATGCAGCCTTAAAGAAAGATGGAGACTTTACCTCTTTCATGTTTACATGGATGGAGCTGGAACATATTCTTCTTAGTAAAGTATCCCAAGAATGGAAGAAAAAGTACCCAATGTACACAGCCCTACTATGAAACTAATTTGGGCCTCTCACATGAAAGCTATAACCCAGCTACAACTTAACAAAAGGGGGAAGTGGGAAAGGGGGGGGAAGTGGGTAGAGGGAGGGGGATCGGTGGGATCACACCTGTGGTGCATATTACAGGGGTATTTGCGAAACTTGGTAAATGTAGAATGTAAATGTTTTGGCACAGTAACTGAGATAACGCTGGAAAGGCTATGTTAACCACTGTGATAAAAATGTGTCAAATGGTTTATGAAGCGAGTGTATGATGCCCCATGATCATATCAATGTATACAGTTATGATTTAATAAAAAAAAAAGAAAAGAAAAGAAAAGAAGAGAGAGAAAGCAGAACGTTCACTGTCAGAATTATGGGACTTTATGAAGCGTTCCAACATACGAGTTACAGGAATTCCAGAAGGGGAAGAAAAATGCCCCAGAGGAAAGGAAGCCTACTAGAGAATATTATAAAAGAAAATTTCCCAAATATCACCAAAGATTCTGACACACTGCTTTCAGAGTGCTATTGGACCCCAGGTCGCCTCAACTCTAACCGAGCTTCTCCAAGACACATTGTGATGAACCTGTCCAAAGTCAAGACCAAAGAAAAGATTCTGCAAGCTGCCAGGAGTAAGCGCCAGTTGACCTACAGGGGCAAATCCATCAGAGTGACCGCAGACTTCTCTAATGAAACTTTCCAAGCAAGAAGACAATGGTCATCTACCTTTAATCTACTTAAACAGAACAATTTCCAGCCCAGAATTCTGTACACTGCTAAGCTAAGCTTCAAAATTGACGGAGAAATCAAATCATTTACGGATATACAAACATTGAGGAAATTCGCCACAACAAGACCAGCTCTACAGGAAATACTTCAACCTGCTCTGCACACTGACCACCACAATGGATCAGCAGCAAAGTAAGAACTCAGAAATTAAAGGACAGAACCTAACCTCCACACTGATGCAACAGATAAAACTAAGCAATGGACTCTCACCAAATAAGACGAATAGAATACTACCACACTTATCAATTATCTCAATAAATGTTAATGGCTTGAATACCCCACTGAAGAGAAATAGATTGGCTGACTGGATTAAAAAACACAAGCCATCCATTTGCTGTCTGCAAGAAACACACCTGGCTTCAAAAGACAAATTAAAGCTCCGAGTCAAGGGTTGGAAGACAATTTTTCAGGCAAATGGAATTCAGAAGAAAAGAGGAGTTGCGATCATATTTTCAGATACATGTGGATTTAAAGCAACTAAAGTCAAAAAAGACAAAGATGGTCACTTTATATTGGTCAAGGGAAAAATACAACAAGAAGACATTTCAATTCTAAATATTTATGCACCCAATTTAAATGCTCCCAGATTCTTGAAACAGACCTTACTCAGTCTGAGCAATATGATATCTGATAATACTATAATAACAGGGGATTTTAACACTCCTCTTACAGAGCTGGACAGATCCTCTAAACAGAAATTAAACAAAGATTTAAGAGATTTAAATGAGACCCTAGAACAACTGTGCTTCATAGACACATATAGAATACTCCACCCCAAAGATAAAGAATATACATTCTTCTCATCACCCCATGGAACATTCTCCAAAATTGATCATATCCTGGGACACAAAACAAATATCAACAGAATCAAAAGAATTGAAATTTTACCTTGTATCTTCTCAGACCATAAGGCACTAAAGGTGGAACTCAACTCTAACAAAAACGCTCGACCCCATCCAAAGGCATGGAGATTAAACAATCTTCTGTTGAATAACAGATGGGTGCAGGAAGAAATAAAACAGGAAATCATTAACTACCTTGAGCATAATAACAATGAAGACACAAGATACCAAAACCTGTGGGATACTGCAAAAGCAGTTTTGAGAGGAAAATTCATCGCTTTAGATGCCTACATTCGAAAAACAGAAAGAGAGCACATCAACAATCTCACAAGAGATCTTATGGAATTGGAAAAAGAAGAACAATCTAAGCCTAAACTCAGTAGAAGAAAAGAAATATCCAAAATCAAATCAGAGATCAATGAAATTGAAAACAAAAGAATCATTCAGAAAATCAATGAAACAAGGAGTTGGTTTTTTGAAAAAATAAATAAAATAGATAAACCATTGGCCAGACTAACGAGGAATAGAAAAGTAAAATCTCTAGTAACCTCAATCAGAAATGATAAAGGGGAAGTAACAACTGATCCCACAGAGATACAAGAGATCATCTCTGAATACTACCAGAAACTCTATGCCCAGAAATTTGACAATGTGAAGGAAAGGATAAATATTTGGAATCACACCCTCTCCCTAGACTCAGCCAGGAAGAAATAGAGATCCTGAACAGACCAATTTCAAGCACTAAGATCAAAGAAACAATAAAAAATCTTCCAACCAAAAAATGCCCTGGTCTAGATGGCTTCACTCCAGAATTCTATCAAACCTTCAAGGAAGAGCTTATTCCTGTACTGCAGAAATTATTCCAAAAAATTGAGGAAGAAGGAATCTTCCCCAACACATTCTATGAAGCAAACATCACCCTGATACCAAAACCAGGAAAAGACCCAAACAAAAAGGAGAATTTCAGACCAATCTCACTCATGAATATAGATGGAAAAATCCTCAACAAAATCCTAGCCAATAGATTACAGTTTTTCATCAAAAAAGTCATTCATCATGATCAAGTAGGCTTCATCCCAGGGATGCAAAGCTGGTTTAACATACGCAAGTCCACAAACATTATCCACCATATTAACAGTGCAAAAATAAAGATCACATGATCCTCTCAATAGATGCAGAAAAAGCATTTGATAAAATCCAGCATCCTTTTCTAATTAGAACACTGAAGAGTATAGGCATAGGTGGCACATTTTAAAACTGATTGAAGCTATCTATGACAAACCTACAGCCAATATTTTACTGAATGGAGTAAAACTGAAAGCTTTTCCTCTTAGAACTGGAACCAGACAAGGTTGTCATCTGTCACCTTTACTATACAACATAGTGCTGGAAGTTCTAGCCAATATAATTAGGCAAGACAAGGAAATAAAGGGGATCCAAATGGGAGCAGAGGAGGTCAAACTCTCCCTCTTTGCTGATGACATGATCTTATACTTAGAGAGCCCCAAAGACTCAACCACAAGACTCCTAGAAGTCATCAAAAAATACAGTAATGTTTCAGGATATAAAATCAATGTCCACAAGTCAGTAGCCTTTGTGTACACCAATAACAGTCAAGATGAGAAGCTAATTAAGGACACAACTCCCTTCACCATAGTTCCAAAGAAAATGAAATACCTAGGAATATACCTAACGAAGGAGGTGAAGGGCCTCTACAAAGAAAACTATGAAATCCTCAGAAAGGAAATAGCAGAGGATATTAACAAATGGAAGAACATACCATGCTCATGGATGGGAAGAATCAATATTGTTAAAATGTCTATACTTCCCAAAGCAATCTACCTATTCAATGCCATTCCTATCAAAATACCAATATCGTACTTTCAAGATTTGGAAAAAATGAGTCTACGTTTTGTATGGAACAGGCTGCCTTCTTAAGCTTTAGACATTACTCCTTTTGTTGTACACCAAGGTCACCACCCTGTATGCAATGCCTGAAAAAGTCATATGGGATTCTCATTTACGTATTGAATTTGCTATCTAGGTCCTATAGACATCAAAAAAAACCGATGCATCATTAAGCTGAGTAAGTGGAACATTTTCTTGTTCTATAGAGAAATGCATGTACTTTGATATAGCAGAGAGGGATGCCTGAATTCTATACCTGACTGCAGAAAGTACAGGACTTTACCTAACATCAGCCACAGCTCTGCCACAGAATTCTAGCAATGAACAGTACTATCAAATCTCATAGTGAACTGGTGGATGCATAGACAATGATTTTTCAACTGTTAACACTGTTTTCTTTGACCTTTACCCTGGAAGTAGCATGCCTTATTCAGAAAGTAAATGATTAATGACAAATCTGAATATGTAAATTCTTAATAAAAACAAATTTATTATTAAGGACAGAGACCTCAGAGGCAAACAAATGACTTTGCAGAGACTCGAGTCTGAGAAAACGCAGAAAGAATGCTTATGTGAGTAGAGCATGCACCTGTCACCCCAGTACTTGGGAGGCTGGGGCAGAAGGATCATTTGAGCCCAAGAGACAGAATGAGATCACATCTCAAAAACAAACAAACAAATAAATAAATACATGCCCAGATGGAATGGGTTTGGTTCAGAAGGGAAACCCATCTTGATAGCTATTTGGTTTCCTGGAAGCCTCATCAGTTTCTCTGAAGCCAGACTGAATGGAGACGGAAGATTGAGCTCTTGTACCTGTAATAGCTTTCAAAGGGAATGTGCAACTGGGAGCTTGCAGAGAGCACACTGTCTGGGAACCTCACCCAGAGTGGGTTAAAGAGGCAGTATCCTCCTTAAAGGCTCCCAAACCCCAACACAAACATCCTCTCAAACCACTGCACCAGCCAAGGTTGATGCTCAGGTGCTGCACCCGGGGACTGGAGAAAAGTAGGGCACAGCTATGCTGGAATACTACAAAGCCATTTAAAACTGATTTTGTAAAAGGGTTAAATGGTGAAGGAAATTCTTATGGCATACCTAACCACTAAATGAAAGGAAAAAAAAAAAACTAATGCAGTTTCACACATCAGTATGTGCTATGTGATTCTGTGTGGGAAAACTTTTGTTTTATCTAAAAGTCTGTGTCGATGGGTACTTTCATTTTTTTATGTTCACATGTTCTATACTTCTTAAATTTTCTTAAGTAAACATGTAAATTTTATAAATGAAAAAAATTACAGCAGATTGCTGTCTAGCCTCCCCTGTTTTTTAAGATTCCTATTTGTACATTTTAGTTTTTAAAATTTCCACTTAGTGATCCTAGATGCTAAATTCTAAGTATTTAGTTGAATGATTCGAGAGTTTCTCCTTAACCCTAAGTGAACTCTCACTTACACACCTTAAGTCATGCATTATTTTATCTATGTTCATGTGAAATATAAGCTTTTTAGGAATTACTAAATAATCCCATCAATCTTCTTCAAACTCATAAACTTCCTTTGGTTTGTTTTTTAAGGGGCTTTATTTTCCAAATCAAATAATTTCTATTTTCTTCCTCAATTTCCTTGCTTTGCTTTTTTATTTTTTCATTCATTTTCTTTCACAGAGAATTGGGGCCATACTTGGGACACAGGTTTCCTTTTTTTTTTTTGAGACAGAGTGTCACTATGTCTCCCTTAGTAGAATGCTGTGGGTGGTGTCACAGCTCACAGCAATCTCCAACTCTTGGGCTTAAGTGATTCTCTTGCCTCAGCCTCCCAAGTAGCTGGGACTACGGGCACCCGCCACAACAGGCACTTGTCATTGTTGTTTTAGCTGGCTCAGGCAGGGTTCAAACCTGCCATCCTTGGTGTATGTGGCTGGCACTGTAACCACTGTGCTATGGGCGCCCAGCCACAACACAGGTTTTCTTTTTTTTTCTTTTTCCTTTTTTTTGGTGGGGGGGATTCATTTAGGGTACAAAAAAACCAGGTTACACTGATTGCGTTTGTTAGGTAAAGTCCCTCTTGCAATCATGTCTTGCCCCCAAAATGTGTGACACACACCAAGGCCCCACCCTCCTCCTCCTTCCCTCTCTCTGCTCTTCCTTTTCTCCACCCCCACCATGTCATTAATTGTTATTAATTGTCCTCATATCAAAATTAAGTACATAGGATTCATGCTTCTCAATTCTTGTGATGCTTTACTAAGAATAATGTCTTCCACTTCCATCCAGGTTAATTCAAAGCTTGTAAATCTCCATCTTTTTTAATGGCTGAATAGTATTCCATGGCGTACATATACCACAGCTTGTTAATCCATCCCTGGGTTGGTGGGCATTTGGGCTGTTTCTACATTTTGGAGATTATAAATTGAGCTGCAATAAATAGTGTAGTGCAAGGGTCCCTATGATAAAAGGATTTTTTTCCTTCCGTGTAGATGTCTAGTAATAGGATTGCAGGATCAAATGGGAGATCTAGCTTGAGTGCTTTGAGGTTTCTCCATACTTCCTTCTAAAAAGGTTGTATTAGTTTGCAGTCCCAACAACCCTGTAAAAGTGTTTTCTTCTCTCCACATCCACGCCAGCATCTGCAGTTTTGTGATTTTGTGATGTGGGCCATTCTTGCTGGGGTTAGATGGTATCTCAGGATGGTTTTGATTTGCATTTCTCTAATAGATAGGGATGATGAACATTTTTTCATGTGTTTGGTAGCCATTCGTCTGTCTTCTTTAGAGAAGGTTCTATTTATATCTCTTGCCAATTGATATATGGGGTTGTTGGCTTTTTCATGTGGATTAATTTGAGTTCTCTATAGATCCTAGTTATCAAGCTTTTGTCTGATTCAAAATATGCAAATATCCTTTCCCATTGTGTAGGTTGTCTATTTGCTTTGGTTGTTGTCTCCTTAGCTAAACAGAAGCTTTTCAGTTTAATGAAGTCCCATTTGTTTGTTTTTGTTGTTGTTGCGATTGCCATGGCAGTCTTCTTCATGAAGTCTTTCCCCAGGCCAATATCTTCCAGTGTTTTTCCTATGCTTTCTTGGAGGATTTTTATTGTTTCATGCCTTAAATTTAAGTCCTTTATCCATCTTGAATCAATTTTTGTGAGTGGGGAAAGGTGTGGGTCCAGTTGCAGTCTTCTACGTGTGGCTATCCAGTTCTCCCAACACCATTTATTGAATAGGGAGTCTTTCCCCCAAGGTATGTTCTTGTTTGGTTTATCAAAGATTAGGTGGCTGTAAGATGTTCGTTTCATTTCTGGTTTTCAATTCGATTCCAAGTGTCTATGTCTCTATTTTTGTGCCAGTACCATGCTGTCTTGACCACTATGGCTTTGTAGTATAGCTGAAAATCTGGTATGCTGATGCCCCCAGCTTTGTTTTTATTACTAAGAACTGCCTTAGCTATACGGGTTTTTTTCTGATTCCATACAAAATGCAAAATCATTTTTTCCAAGTCTTGAAAGTACAATGTTTGTATTTTAATAGGGATGGCATTGAATAGGTAGATTGCTTTGGGAAGTATAGACATTTTAACAATGTTGATTCTTCCCAGCCGTGAGCATCTTATGTTCTTCCATTTGTTAATATCCTCTGCTATTTCCTTTCTTAGGATTTCATAGTTTTCTTTATAGAGGTCCTTCACCTCTTTTGTTAGGTATATTCCTAGGTATTTCATTTTCTTTGAAGCTATGGTGAAGGGAGTTGTGTCCTTAAGAACACAGGTTTCTTAAGAGGCAATTTATTTACAAATACACACACACATGCACACCTGCATATACCCGCACACTTTCCATTTGTGTATAGAGAAACCATTGGGCAATTTTCTCAACAGGCAGTGCTTTCACATTAACAATGTCTTTTTATCTACTTAGAATCTACTAATTTCATTATCATAATACTTCCTCCCTACTGCGAATTCTCATTATGCAAAACTCTAGTATATGTGATTTTAATTCTGTGTACTTTTTACACATTAATGGGAATTGCAGTTTGAGTATATAAAAGTCACAAGTCATTCTAAGTTATTAAATTAAAATGCACTGGAATGTATATAGGAAAATCACATCTAATAACATGGAAAGATGTCAGGATGTATTATTGAGTTGGGTTAAGTGAAAGATTACCAAAAAGTATATAAAACATAATCAGGTTTTTGTAAAACTGTGACTATACCTACACAGAAAAAAGAGTAGAAGGGTATGAGCAGAAATGAAAAGCATTATGTTTCTCTGAATAGTGGTGAGATATGCCATTTTAAATTTTTCATTGTTCGTAGGTTATCTTGACCTCCGCAGAATGTGTACGACAATATTAAATGTCTTACCGCAACAAATAAGTAAGCGAGGTGATGGTTCTATTAACAAGTTTGATGGAAGCTTTCTGCATTGTATATCAAATTAGCACATTGTATCCCATAAATGCATTGATGTACACAATTATAATTTTAAAAATTTTTAAAAAGAATAGGTAAAATAATTTTTAAATAAAAGGTAAAATATTGGGTATAGGAACAGGCACACAAAATATTATCCCTTACCCTGTATCTAAAAATGGATTTTAAAAGATGATAAGCACCTCATTACGTTTGCAAAGAGTAAAGGTGCTATGGTCTGAATGTCTGTGTCTCTGCCACATTCCTGTGTTAGAACTTAATCCCCATTATGATGGTACTAGGAGTTGGGGCCTTTGGGTGGTGACCTGGTCATTAGGGTAGAGCCCTCATGAGTGGGATTAGTGCCCTTATAATGGAGGCTCCAGAGAGCTGCCTTGCTCCTTCCACCAAGTAAGGACACAGCAAGAAGTTAGTCTATGAACCAAAAAGCAGGCTCTTGCCAGATATTGAATTTTTCCAGCACCTTGATCTTGAACTCTCCTGCCTCCAGAGCTATTTCTGTTCCAAATAAATTTCTGTGACTGTTAATCTGTCTCATTGGTGGTATTTTGTTATGGCAGGCTGGATGGACTATGCCAGGAGGTCTTGAAAAGGTTCTAAAAGACAAAAGAGAATAAAAGAAAGTTAACAGTCTTCTACTACTTGTCGATGGCATCACTGATTATCTGTTTGGCCATGTGTGTGTACGATGTGCTCCTGTGTATAATGCACACCCATGTTTTTAGCACAAACTCTCAGGAAAACACCCCTCAAGTAAGTGGCTGGCTCTCAGCCAAGAGAGACACATCTGGGAGGGCTAACACTCTCCTGGTAAACATGCAGATCACACTGACCTCCCGCAGCCACCTGCCCTGTGAAGGCTGCTCCTTTCCTCTTTCCCAGGGTCCCTTCTCTCCCCACCATGTGGAGGGCTGTGGCTCCCGGAAATGGCTATGTGTGTGGCCACTGGAGAGGGAGCTTCGGAGGCTGCTGGGCTTCTGAGCAGCCAGGAGGGTCCTTGGGTTCCCTAGACCTCTCGGTGAGAACATAGCTTGCCTTGCCAGCCCCATCCCTGTCCCCTCCCCTGATTGCAGTGCTCATTGGAGACCATTGTGACCTGCTTCCCAGCAGATCCCAGATCCTCTAGGACTGGAAACCCATGCACATAGCAGACCCATGCAGGAGGGTGCGGTGGCAGCCCACGTATAATGCACATCCTTATTTTTCCCTCAAAATTTGAGCAAAAATGTGTGCATTATATATGGCAAAATACGATACTTAGTGAGTTGACAGTATTGCTTTGTTTTCATAAAATGCAAAACTATTTGTGTTGTGGTTATAGTTCACTCATGACGATAGGACTCATGATTTATTTCCTTGAAAAGGCCTTCAAAGTCCTGAAACATAAATTATCCTGGCCTAGCGAGGTGGTTCATGCATATAATCCTAGCACTCTCGAAGGCCAAGGCTAGCGGATTGCCTGAGCTCAGGAGTTGGAGACCAGCCTGAGCAAAACAAGACCCCCATCTCTACAAGCAGGCAAACTAGCTAGGCATTGTGGCAAGTGGCTATATTCCCAGCTACTTGGGAGGCTGATACAAGAGGATCGCTTGAGCCCAAGAGTTTGAGGTTGCTGTGAGCTGTGATGCCATGGTACTCTATGCAGGATGACTGAGTGAGACGCTGTCTCAAAATAAATTAATTAATTAATTAATTAACCTTACCACAAATTATCCTTATACCTGTAAGATTTTATTGTGAACATGGCATTCATGACCATGCAGGCAATACCATAAAAATCCCATTTCTTTCAACAAATTTTAGAGCTTTTTTAAAAAGTAAAATAAAAAAAAATTGATTCATGTTTCTTGTCATGTAACAACATTAGTTTCAGATAAATTTAAGATGTAATTATAATAAAATAATAAAAAGTCTGAGAAATTGAATAGGTTATTATTTATATAATCTTGTTTTTTTTTTCTCAGACATGTTTACTCTGTCACTCTGGGTTGAGAGCTATGGCATCGTCATAGTTCACAGCAAATGCCTGGGTTCAAGTGATCCTCCTGCCTCAGCCTCCTGAGTGCTGGGATTGCAGGTGCCCACCACAATGCCTGGCCAATTTGTTTCTATTTTTAGTAGCAATGGGGTCTCACTCTTGCTCAGGCTGGTCTCAAACTCCTACGCTCAAGTGATCACCTGCCTCAACCTCCCAGAGTGCTGGGCTTACAAATGTGAGCCGCCATGCAAGGCTTATTTATATAATCTTGAAAGTAGAGTGTCAAAAGCAAAGTTGAAAACTGAAATGAGTGGTTGCTTTGGGGGCATAAAGATCTAAACAGCGCACACAGTGATTATTACACACAGACGAAACTGAGTGACCAACAATGGGTTGGGAGGAATGTTTGTAACAGTATAACTTTCCCATTTAGCGTATAGAAGCTCTTCCAAATCAACACACAGAGCAGGCAAGAGGAGAGGTCCAAAGAGAGGGCATTCCAACGGGGCACTTCTACAGGGGCCTGGGCTGTGTGAGTCCTCCGGCATTCAGCAGATTACAGCAACCCTGGGGAAGCTGACTAGAACTACATTTCTCTTCACATTTGGAGTATAAGGAAAGAATCTGTTAGTTTTAGTTTTCAAGAGAAAAGAAATGTGACTTTTTTTGCACCTGAATGTCTTTCCACGGTAGACAGTTCCTTGCCTACATTTTCTAAAAAGCAAGAGATCGTTCCTTAAGGAAAAATGTCATTTTAGGCTCTTTTAAGAGAACCTTGTGAAAGTGCATTGTGCAGTTTGAAAAATAAAAACAAAATAAGACAAAAATTGGAACAGGTCAAAGTGAGATTAAAAGAGCTGTGAAGTACTGGGAGTGGCTCCTGGGATGGTGCATTTTGGGGCTGCACTCACTCCCTGGGTTATCATGGACCACACTTCACATCTGCCTCTGACTTGCTCTCTCATCTCATTTGAGTTTCAGCCCAACAGTCTCCTCTACAGAGAGGCCTTCCCTGGCCACACCTACCTTTTTCACTATCATCATGAGCTATGTCTTATTTTATCTCTGGCTAAACTAAGGCAGCTTAGAATAGCTCATTTAGCTATTACACCAGTTTCCCCATGTCCACAAGTTCAGGCAGGGACTTTGTTTAATCGCATTTCTCTTCAAGACACAGAGGTGTGGTGCGGCGCCTGTGGCTCAGGGAGTAGGATGCCAGCCCCATATGCCAGAGGTGGCGGGTTCAAACCCAGCCCCGGCCAAAAACTGCAAAAAAAAAAAAAATATAAGACACAGAGGTGTGCCTCATAGATAGTAAGTACTCAGTAAAATACTTGCAGATTGAATACATAGTAAATACATGCATAGGAAGTGTTGTCTTTATATGGAGTGGTAATAACAGCCCATCTTTCCACCCAATGCTAGATCATCAGTATGAACTTTGGCAGACAGTAAAGGTTAAAAATGGGATTAGGGAGTCAGATAGACACAGATATTTACCTCCAACATTTATAATGTCCAAAAACTAAACCCACAAAGAACATGCAAAAATAGTACAACCAACACTAATACCTTTCCACTAAATCTGACAATTTTTAGGTCTCCCGCTCTCTCTCCCCACAAATATGTGTGTGTGTTTTTATAGATGGATGACTACCTAGATATTTAGGTAGATACATATAGACACACGTGTAAACACATATAGAAGTATAGATACACACACACATACACACACACACTTTATCATCGTCATTATTATTCGCTAAACCATTTCAGAAGTAGTTATGGACATGGTGATGCTTAACTCCAAATACTTCAGCAGGTTTCATTAATGAACAAGAACGTTCCTTTTTAAAATTATAAGAACAGCTGTTGTACTTCGGGGAACCTCACACAAACATAATACTACTATCTAACAAATTGTTGGTATTCAAATCTCCCCAATCGTCCCAATGCTGTCCTTTCTAGATGAAGCATCTTAACATAGGTTCGGTACAACATCCACATTGCAACTAGCCAGTGTGTCTCTACCATGTCTAGTCTCTTTTAATCCAGAGAATTCCCCAGCTCTGTCTGCCATTCGTGACACTGACACTTCTGAAGAGTCCATTCCAGTCATTTTGCTGAAGGTCCGTTAGTGCAGACTTGTTTTGATTGTCACCTTATGCTTACATTTGAGCTCTATATTTGTTTCCAGAATACTACAGAAACAACAGCGTGTTCTTCCTTGTGAACCAGGTGGTGACACAGATGCCATTTTGACTCTGGGCTTCTTCATGTGACTTACCATGTGATCTCAGTCTACGTTACCTCTTTGAACACCGAATTCCGAATTTATAAAATGAAGATAATACCATCTTTCTTACAAGATATTTAAATAAAAGAATGTGTGAAAATATTTTAGTACAGATCCTAATTCTGGCTCTGTCATTTCCCAGCTGTGTAATTTTGAGCAAGTTTCTTAACCTTCCTGCACCTCAACTTCCTAACCTGTAGGACGGAATAATAATAACTAGCTCTTAGGGATCTTACGACGATTAACCAAGTCTACATGAGCAAAGTACTTGAAAGAGTGGCTGGCATAAAATAAGCACTCAACAAATGTTAACAAGTTTCACTGTTCTTAATAAATGGCCTATGAAGTCATAGAGAAATGTCATCACGGCCTTTGAAGTCTAAAACTGCTTGTTTCTTACCCACATCCCTGGGGTGCTTTGTGGGAACATGTGTCTTCCTTTTATAGCTTTTCTTTCTTTTCTCTGTCAGGTTAACAGTTCATACTTTTGTTCATACTTAGGACAACCCATCCTCATTTTTCAAATCTGTGGCCAATAACCATCCTCCAGTAGTGGAATCCAAGTAACTACACTTGATAAAATGGAGTAGAAACAGGTAAGAAATTGATTCTACATTACTTTCTTCTAGCCTCCTTTTATTTTTCTCACTTAATTTAATGTTAAGCAG
Organism: Nycticebus coucang; assembly: GCF_027406575.1. Taxonomy (NCBI): domain Eukaryota; kingdom Metazoa; phylum Chordata; class Mammalia; order Primates; family Lorisidae; genus Nycticebus; species Nycticebus coucang. The sequence continues at coordinate 120,308,753 of NC_069781.1, read as the reverse complement.
CTGAGTAAACACTCATCCAAAGTGCAGTGAGCTGAAGTGCTTGTCATCTTGTTTAAATAGCATAATGCCCCATGGAGTGGGTCTGTGAGGTCAACGTGATTTAATGTCTTCATTAAAGGCCTGGAGAAGAATAGGAACATTCCCATCAGTCTGCCCAGACAGCAAGCAGCATCTTTCTATCCAAAGCCTCAACTTGCATGTGGTCACCAGGAGGGAGGTAAGAACACTGAGCCCAGAGGCCCCAGGTCCCTGTGCCCTGCCTGCACCATACCGCTCACCCTGGCTCTATCCCTGCCCTGTGCCTTGGGTATGACTGCAGATTCGATTCTCTGGTTTACCCCTTAGTCCTCTCCCATGGGCATGATTCTGCAATCAGCTTCTGCAGTTCCATCTGTCTTTGGTCACCTCATATTACAACCTCGCTCCATCCATCTACCATGGCAGTCCGCGGAGCTAGCGAGCAACCTTTCCAGCCTGCCTTGCCTTCCAAGAGGAAGAATTAACCAACACAAGGGTCAAGCCAGATTCTTCTGGTTGAACTCCAAAACAGATGTCAGGCTCAATCCAGTATCTAGCCCAACTGTTCCTTGGCATAGTTGGTGATGACAATTGTTTGATTTAATTTATCTATTTTAAACCAATCTGCATTGTCTTATTTAGACAAACCAAGAATGCCAATGATTATCATTTTTAAAAAAAATATGGCTACTGATAGACCGTTCAACTTCTCCATTCTTCCCAAAGTCTGTAGACCTAGTAATACAATATTTAAGGGAAATACTGAATTTTACTGTATAAGATGCACATTTTTTTTTGCCCAAATTTTTGAGGGAAAAATAAGGATGTGCTTTACACATGGGTAGTATGAATTCTAGATCTATCTCAATGTTTTAATTTTTTCATTATTATACTTATGCATTAAAATAATAATTCTGTTAACAAATAAATTCTAAAGTTCCTTTATAAGATCAAAAATACCTAAATGTAAAGAAAGAAAACTTGAATTAAAAAATTAAAATGAAAGATTTTTTTATCCTGAGAGTTTGGACAAAAAATGTGGGTATATAGTATACATGTATGTACATAGCAGAATATGGTATGTCAGGAGTAACCAGCTAGAAACTTTCCTTGCTAAAGAAATCCTCAATAAAATACCTTTTTCTCTCTTTTTTACATGTGGCCCTTCACTTCTGTTACCTAAACAAAGCTAGCCTCTATAATAAAAGCTAAAGTTTAAAACAAACAAAAATGTTTCCTGTACTATATGATCTGTTGCCCTTCTTGCTGAGGATAGACACTTCATTAGAGTTTCCTATTTGGCCTTCCTTTTTAATTCATCATTTTTGTATCTCTGATGTTATAAAAGTATTAAAAACTTGTTCTGGCTCCTTCTATCAAGCTAGACCCAACAGTTCAGAAGTCAACATCTGAAGAGCAGAGGGTAATACCAAAAACATCATGAATCTGATAAGAAGGCTAGAGAAGAATAACAAAAAGTAGCATAAAATAGTGAGTTTGAATCAGGATAACTAAATCTAGGAGAGAAATGTCATGTGCCTGTAATAGGCAACTGCAATATCTTTCCTAATTATAAAAGTCCCAATTCAATGAAAGTCTGCCTTTGGTGTGCCAGACATTGGCTGGATGCTGCAAGATGGAAAGATAAGTAAGACACAGTTTTTGCACTGTGGTTAGGAGTGGAGACAGATAGCCTAAAGAGACAGAAAATTGTATTACCATAATACTAATGACTACCTCGCCTAATGTCAGGGGCCTAGAAAACTATTGAGGAGGACGTGACGTGTGAGTACAAGTTTGTGGCCCGAATGTGAGCCAGAAAGACAGTCTGAATGGCAAAAAATACAGCGTGCCTGTTTGTAGATACTATGCTAAGAAATGGCAGGAAGGAGGACCAAAAAGAAAAGGAGAAACAAGTTAGAGAAGGATAGTATACCCTAAGGAACTGGGATTTGATCAGTGCACCCTCCAGCCAAGCATACCACGCGATTCACAATCCCCTCACCAAGGCTGGCTTTCTCACACTTTTACTTCTTTGCTCATGTTTCTTCTACCTGGAATGAGCCCAGTCTGTTCATCTTGACAACATTTTAATCTTCCTTCTGGACTTATTTCTAACATCCTCCTCTAGGTGAGGACTTTATTAAAGACCCTCCCTCAACTCCCGCCCTCCACCACGGGATAGGAGAATAAAAGATATTCAGATATACAGCTCAGAAGCAATTAATAAAATGACAGCAAGCTAAAAAAATAGCCAGATTTGAAATCTAATTATATCCCAACAAACACTAGAGAATCAATTTAAAAGCTTTTATCATTTATTAGAGTTCAGTGAGTGGCCATATACAATGTAAAAAATGTGAAAAAAATCAGATTTCCTATATGCCAGCAGTAATCATTTAAAAGACAAAATGGAAGTAAAATTGCATTAACAAAAGTAAAATATATCTACGTTTAGTAAGTATATAAAACCAGCACATTGTACCTCATGATTGCATTATTGTACACAGCTATGATTTAATTTTTAAAAAAAGTAAAATATATCAACTACCTACAAAAAAAAATAACCTTAAAAATATGTAAGGACTCTTTATAAAAGAAACTACAAAATTGGGGGTAAAGATTTGAGTAAATAATGTTTCATCATGGGAAGGCTTAATTTTTCTAACATGTTAGTATTTTATAAAAGTAAGGCTTAAGATTAATATAATCTAAATCAAAATTACACTTAGTCTGCATATTTGCCAAAATGATTCTAAAGTTCTTCTAGAAATAGTCAAGAAATAGCTCTACTTTGTGGAAAAGAATATATTTTATCTTTATCGTATTCACTTACTTTTACTATCACTAAATTACTTTATAAAACTGTGGTCATTTAATAAGCACAATACTGGCAAAAAAAAAAACAAAAACAAAAACAAGAGACAGTCTACTGAAAAACTGAAGGGATAGTTCATAAATAAACAAGTTATTAATAGTTAAAGGGTGCACTACAAGGCAATGTGAAAAGCTTTTATTAGTAAGTAAAAGATATTGTAAAATTGTGAAACTACTTGTAAAACAAAACAAAACTTTAGTACACATGCATATCAAAATAAATTCTGGTTATACTAAAGAACTAAGTGCAAAAGTAATTAGAAGAAAATTCAAATAAATATCTTAAAGCTGTCCCTGGATGGGAAAAAGTAGTTTCTGAACAAAAAAGCAATAGAAGAAACCAAGTATAAACTAAGTATAAATATATAAAAATGCAAATTTTCATACACCAAAAATAATAATAGATAAAATCATGTGGAAAAACAGAGAGAAATAAGAGAAAGGCTAATTACATTAATGTAGAATTAGCTCTTAAAAACTAATTAAAAAAGAAAGTAAAATATGATAAATAAAGGAGATAAAAATAAAATGCACACACAAAAAGAAATATAAACGATCTCACTTGTAAGTGAATCTAAAATAATTAAACGTACAGAGAATAGAATCACAGTTACCAGAGTACTCAGGGGAGGAAGATATAAGGAGATACTAGTTAAGGAGTACAAAGTTTCAGTTTATTAAACATAAAGGAAGAAGAGAAAACATGAAAGACTAATAAAGAAATGTTTTATGTACAAATATCACTAGTAATAAAAGAAATGGGGGGAAAGATGTTATAAATTGGAAATCACTTAAAACTATAATAATACAATGTTTGCAGCAGTTAAGTAAATAAATATGTTATTGTATGAATAATTCTAACTTTTTAGAAAGCAATGGGCAATAAGCCTAAGAACATTAAAAATACACTAAAATTCTAGTTTCAAGGTAGTGCAGAAAAAAACATTTTTGCCTTTTACCCTTTCAAGAGTAATCATAAGACATGAAGAAAATGCAACAGAGGACCAAAATTGTCATTTTCCAAAAAACTAGAGGATAATTTAAGACATGATCATAATATGTAAAATTAAAATGCAGATGTAGAAATAATAAGTGATTAGCAGGGTGTGAGAAAGTCAAAGCTGAGTGGATAGAGAACTTCCATGGAAATCCAGGATCTAGCCAGGCTTGGTGGCTAGCGCCTGGAATCCTAGCACTCTGGAAGACTAAGGTGGGTGGATTGCTTGAGCTCAGGAGTTCAAGATCAGCTCAGTGCCCGTAGCACAGTGGTTATGGCGCTGTCCACATGCACTGAGGCTGGCGGGTTTGAACCCGGCCTGGGCCAGTGGAACAACAACAAAAAATAGCCAGGGTGTTGTGCCAGGTGCCTGTAATCCCACCTAGTTGGTAGGCTGAGGCAAGAGAATCACTTAAGCCCAAGAGTTTGAAGTTGCTATGAGCTGTGACACCATGGCACTCTACCAAGGGCAACATAGTGAGACTCTGTCTCAAAAATAAATACAATACAATAAAATAACCGGCCTGACCAAGAGTGAGAGTCTGGCTTTACTAACAACAGAAAAACTAGCCAGGCACCAGCTGCTCCAGAGGTTTAGGCAAGAGGGTCACTTGACCCTAAGAATTTGAGGTTGCTGTGGGCTATGACGCCATGGTACTCTACCCAGGGTGACAGAGGGAGACTCTATCTCAGACAAAAAGAGAAGAGAAGAGAGGGTAGGTGAGGAGAAGAGAAGAGAGGAAGAAGAAAAAGAAAAGAAAGCAAGGGCCCATGCTTCTTCTTTATCATCATCTTCACTGTGATCATTCCATCTTTCTGATTGTCTCATGGTCACAGAGCGACTGCTCAAGCTTCAGCCATTATGTCTGCATTCCAAGCAGGAAAAAGGAGGAATGGAGAAAAGCCAAAATTAATTTATATGCCAGCTGAGTTGGTTTCCTTTAAAGATCTTTTCCCTTTACATAACTTCCATTTAACAAATTGTAGTAAAACACGTTCTCTAGCTACAAACATTGTCATTATCTAATATATAGAAGACTGTTGGTAGGCAAAAATGGGAAAGTGTATTTTGGCTAGAAATTTTAGTTATTGCCTTAGAGGTCATTAGATAATACAGAAAAAATGAAGAATCAGAAGATAAGATAGCAATGCATAAACATTATTTAGAAATATGGAGGCAAAAGCAATCATAATTTGAAAGGGTTTGTCTTTGGGGAAAGAAGCATCATAAAAAGGAGGAAATAAAAGTATGGATGTTTTCTTTTTATTATAACACTCTGAGGATTCTCCAACTTTTTATACTATAGGCATGCACTCATTTATTTAAATAAAATATATTTTAAAAAATAATTTTAAACAGATCATGGCAGATGCAAAGTTGCACAATTTATAACTCAATTAAAAAGCAAACTAAACGAACAATGAGATATCACTTTCACTATTCAGTTTATAAAATATTAAAATAGTAATAATAGCAAACATTGGCTCAGGTGCACAGAAACACATTCTTAAATACTGTTGATGGGAGGATAAATTGGTACAACGTTTTTAGAGATAAATTTGGCAGTTTCTATTAAAATTTAAAATATGCATATCCTTCACCCCAGAAATTTCACTTCTTGGTACCATCCCTAGAAAAATACTTGTCATAGACACAAAATAGCACATTCAAGGATTTTTGTTGTATAATTATAATAGGAAAAAGTTTAAGACATCATAAGTCTCTTTCAATAAGAAAATGACTTTTTATGCTATGGCGTATTTATACTGTTGAATTTGATGTAGAGTTTTTCTTTTTTTTTTTTTTATTGTTGGGGATTCATTGAGTGTACAATAAGCCAGGTTACACTGATTGCAATTGTTAGGTAAAGTCCCTCTTGCAATCATGTCTTGCCCCCATAAAGTGTGACACACACTAAGGCCCCACCCCCTCCCTCCGTCCCTCTTTCTACTTCCCCCCCCATAACCATAATTGTCATTAATTGTCCTCATATCAAAATTGAGTACATAGGATTCACGCTTCTCCATTCTTGTGATGCTTTACTAAGAATAATGTCTTCCACGTCCATCCAGGTTAATATGAAGGATGTGAAGTCTCCATTTTTTTTAAAGGCTGAATAGTATTCCATGGTATACATACACCACAGCTTGTTAATCCATTCCTGGGTTGGCAGGTATTTAGGCTCTTTCCACATTTTGGCAATTGTAAATTGAGCTGCAATAAACAGTCTAGTACAAGTGTCCTTATGATAAAAGGGTTTTTTTCCTTCTGGGTAGATGCCCAGTAATGAGATTGCAGTGATGTAGAGTTTTTCAAAGAAAGTGAGCCTTATGTGTTTTGTCATGGGATAATCATTAGGTGAAAAATTAAGTTGTGGAATATATAGTTTAAAAACACACAATAGATTTAATATTCATATGTCTGCTTAAAAGACTGCATGGATAGTTTTCCAATTGAATATAGTGTTTACCTCTACCAAGAGGAATTTGATTGAAGAAAAAGAAGTAATAGAAATAAGGCAAATCAGAAGATCTATCTATTAATACAACTTTATTCTTTAAATATCTTATATTTATTAAGAAATATGTATAATTATTAACACATTACAAATTTAAGAACAACATTAGAAAGACAGTCTTCTAAAAAATAAAAAATCACTAGCATTGAAGAATCTGCGGACCAAAGATCCACAGCTGGAGCTGGGCTTGTCTGTGCTTGTCTGTGTCTGATTCCAGGAAATCTTCTATAATCTGGAAAGGGTAAGTTTGTCTTAAGGAGGTCACCAGCGTTACTCACTAAAATAACTTAAGATAGTAATGAAAACAACCTATTTTTCACTTTACCTATTTTTGAAATATTTATTTTAAATGGGTGATTGGCTGGCTTTGTTAAGGATTTGATTACAGACATGAATTATCTTTTGAAAGCACTACTTGAAAAAACATACAGATGTAAACAAAACCAAACATAAAAAGAACAATTCAGATCCAACTGTGCATTATTTTAAGAGCGAGATGCATTCAGTCGAATGCAAGCACAGCTAATCTTTATTTAACTGAATTCCACCTCTCTCTTTTTCCAGTCCAGTTAGTACTTGACTGTAGAAATCACAATTGTTACATCTGGACAAGTTGTACTGTCAACATGTACATTTGGGTCCTTATTCCAAGCCCGTGTTTCAGGCATGCAAGGCTGCTTTTGTATCAACAGGGCATTGCTGATTTGCTCCAATGCAACTCATTAAGTTCAAAGCACACCTAACATCAGACACAGCAGATGTCCTAAATTCTTACACAATGCAGAAGGCTGACATTGTTAGTGCAAAAAGGAGCCGCTTTAGCCAAGGAGTAGGTGAATAAAACAAGAAGTGTTCTTCCATCCAGTGCAAGGCTCCCAGTCAGGAGGCAAAGAATAGCATTACCCTTGCAAAGTGCAGGAGCAGGGTGAATTTCAGGAGGTCAGAATATAATTATGTGGTCAAGAATTCCCTTCCTCCAAGCCCTGGGGGAATAAAACACCCCACTCATATTATGTCATATCAAATATTTGAAATAGTCTGGATGTGATCCAGGAAGCAGTTTGGGACACTCTTTATTCTCTCTTTCAGAGCTGGTAAAGCAATTTCACGAGATGAGCTTGATGTGTGTAGAATTCTAGAGCAAGATATCTGCAGCGTTTGCACATCGGACTTGAACTACTTTTTGCTACCTGTGCAGAGTTTGCCAGGAGAGAAACCCAACTGCTCCTTTTTTTTTTTTTTTTTTTATAAAATGTTCATCCATTGTAAATTGACCCCAAAACATCACAAGAGGAAAAACATAACTACCTCCCTATTTGTATTGTCCTTGGCAACAAGTTCAGCTGCTCAAAATTAATTTTGCAATAATTGCACATTTTTAAGGGTTTCTCTGAAACAATGAGATATAACCTCTAACATAAAACAAGGAACACTCCCAAGTGAGAAATAAAGGTAGCTCTTGGGTACTTCCTGATAAGAACAGAGACCAGCTTCATGGCTGGCTCTGTGTATTCTGAGAAAGATCCTCACATCCTGTTTTTTTTTTCATTTTCTCAACTAAGCTAGAAAGGAAAATTTTTTTCTGTCCCAATCTCCCCACCTCCCTTAAAGAATCTACAGAGTATGTGAATGTAAGGTGACATGTATGCGTCATGTTTAATGTGTGTTGGTGTCTTGTGTAATTTAATAATTACAAGTACTGTGACGTGTGTGACAAGAAGACAAACGTAGGCTCAGGATTAGACAATCTGCAGGAAGCAGAAACTATACAAAACCCAGATGTTTGGGACTCATTCAGAATCTCAATCACCAGGGTCAGACACCCCAAAAGCACCTCCGGTGAGCCCAAGTGCCTGCCAGGTGTACTTCCGGGTCAAGAGGAAAGTGAGCTGCAGAGATACGGGAAATGGTGCTTCCCTGCTTCCTGAACCTGGGAAGATGCTGCACTCAACGTCCTCAGCAAAGATGCACCTTGTCCTCCTCTCACTGTGGTTCTTGCCCTTCCTGTTTCCAGAAATTCTTTCCAGCCCTAAGTACAGCACTTCTCACTCAGCTTTTAAAACTAGTTCAAAGCTTGTTTCAAAGCTATCCATCCAGCTTTACTCAGCCCACCAGTTGGGATTCAGCTCTTCCTCAACTCTCTCATAGCTTTTTGTGTATTGGCTATTGTGCCGCTGGCCACCCAGTGTCATGGTTAGCTGTGGATGTGTCTTTTTTCCTCCTCGCCACCCATCCAACAAACCATTTAACCTCTTAGAGGAAAGATGTGGATATTTTTCAACAGACATGTTTCCCATAAGTACTTCGTGAACATTACTATGGTACTTCCAATACTTTGTACACATTAGGCCCTTAAGAAATGTTGGTGCTTCCTGAATTCAATTGCATTCAATTGGTAGAAGGAAACTTAAACAATAGTATAGTTTTTTATGTTTTTATGTACTATAATACTTCTAAAACATTTAATAAGTTCTGTGTATAGACTGGGAAATATGTTGCATTCCCTGTAACGTTTAATTCTCACGGCTACCGTATAACATAGACAACAAACACTGCATCATTTTACAAAGTAGATAAACTAAGCAGGGCTTGACCCCCATCCTACTTACTCAGTGAGTTGGTGATAGGGGTCAGGTTCAATCCAGGTCTCATAACTCATAATCTAGGGCTGGATCTTCTTAGCTGCATTTGGTGCTTTCAGGGAAATAGGCACTTTTTTTCAGCATTCTTCCATCATGTCCCCGTCTACCTTCCCTGTGTGCTTGGCCTCCCAGAGGAGGAGACGTGCCAGGGTCCCTCGCTCTGCCCTCCCCTCCCGCGCTTCCCTGTGTACTTTCCCGGGAGTGCCACCAGCCTCACTGAGGACCCACTTCATCTTGCTGATGTTCTTTACTCATTCTAGGAGAAAATAGAAGTGTATTTAAACATAAAATATATGGCAGATGTCTTCTTTCTTTCATGTCAAAATCTCAAGATAAATATACGGCTGTCCGCATTAGGTGTGGCATTTCTGGGCTTTATCATCTTGCCAATTCCTCTGGCATACGTGCATTACCCCTTCCTTGAAATTCCCTTTGTCTCTATTTTTGTCTTTCTCTCCTATTCAGGAAGGAAAGTGACAATTCTAGAAAGTGACTAAGGAAGCTTGCCTCCCCACCTACAGTCCCAGGGTCAATAGAGTGGAGGCCCTTCTTGCCCATTCTGTGTGGCCAGGGTCCAACGAAGCCAGCCAGTCCCAAAGAAGATTCCAGAGAAGCAGCAGCAGCAACAGTAGGTGCTGCCAATGTGCTGTTGTTTGGCAAAAGGTGCCTCTTGTACTCCAGCTCCTTTTTCAAGTAGAAAACTTGTTATGGATGTCATTGCAGCAATAATGCTGTGCAGCATGACAGGTCATCCTGAATGCACTGCTGTTGCTGGTGCCTCCACCACCTTCTGCTGCCCCAGCAATCACTCAGAGCTGGAGGGCATGTCTGTGGCTTTTCTGCCCCCACACATAGAGAATGAAAGTTGGGCTGGTGGCCAACCTGGCCATCTGTAGCTGCTTCTCCTTTGGACCACAAATTCTGCATTTATCTGGAACACTTTCCCCAAAGACCTAGGATGGGACATCAGGTCAGAAAAGGACCGCAGCATCTCTTTAATCTGACAGCCTCCATAAAAGCACAATAGGTGCTTTTTCCAACTCCACAATAATGAACAGGGATGTGTTGCGCAACACAGAACCACAGAATGATTCATTCCCGATGCCTGCACTAACCATAAAAGTTGCTCAAGTAGTTAGTTCTGTTTTTCAGGTCTTGGTTTTTTACCTGTAAAATGAATGGTTTAAAATAACTGACCTCTTAAAATAACTGACCGCAATCAGGCCCAACCTCAATTTGCAATCATATATTTTTCTGATTCTTGGTTGCCCACTTGCTAAATGAGAGAATTGCTGTATGTCTAACTTTATTCCCCAAGATATTTGAAAAAATAATCTGTGATAGACATAAAAGTCATTTGGGGTGGAAAGTGTTATATCACAGAGTTTGAAAGACTTACCATTACTCCCAGCAACTGGGCATACCACCATCACTAGCTTTGTCTCCCATGAAAGCTCTTAGCTACTTTTAGAGAGTAAATTGATCCTTCTTTGAGACTCCTGTGCCTTCCTTTCCTGATTCACTTCTTACCCCCAAGGAATATGCTTAAGGAAAACTGTCATGTTGGGGGTAGAATCAGAAAAAAAAGCACAACTCAATGCTACACACAAGTAACCCTTCCATAACAATCTCACTTTGAACTTCCCCAATAGTGAGGAACTCATTAATTCACAAAGTAGCCCAGCCGATGTTTGGATAAATCAATTTGTTCATAAGTCTTTCTTTGATTGCACTGAAATATCCCTCTCTGAAATGTCTAAACATGAGTCCTAATTTCACCCTGTGGAGCTTCACAGACTTTAATCCTGCCGGTCTCTCCCTTCCGACCCATATCTACCACATGAGGTCCCTAATCTCTTTGCTCCCTTAGTCCCCAAATTGCTGCTGGGCTTGCTACCACACCTGGGGACAGCCTTGCACACATCTTTCATAAAAGGGGTGAAAGTTTCATTTAGCTCTGAGTAGCATGGGATGATGTCACCACTTTCCACACTCTGAACACCATTAAAAGAAGTGACTTTAGAGTGTGGGACAGACATAACCCTGACCCAAAAATAACCTGTGCACAGTTTTTACTAACTAACAAAGCACTTTTATATCAGTTATGAGATAAGAATTATAAACACCATTAATCAATTAAAGCAAGAATCTCAGGCTCAGTGAGTCTAGGTGGTCTTGAGGATCCTACTTGTCTTTGTTGTTTTGTGCTATTATGACAGAATATTTCAGACTGAGTAATTTAAAAAGAAATGAAATTTCTTTCTTACAGTTCTGGTGGCTGGGAAGTTCAAGATCAAGGTGCTGGCATCTGGAAAGGGCCTACTTGCTGTGTTATCCCATGGCAGAAGGTGGAAGAACAATAGAGGACAAGAGACAATAAGAAAGAGAAGTGGCCAAACTCACTTTCATAACAAGCCCACTTCTGTGATAACTAACCCGCTCCTGGGATAACATTAATCAGCGTGTGAGCATAGAGCCCTCATGACCTAATCACATTTCATTAGGCCTCCACCTCTAACCTGGTTGCATTGGGGATTAAGCTTCCAGTGCATGAACTTTATTCAAACCATAACACTATTCATAAATAATAAACCCTATTCAAATTCCTGGGTGCTTCCTGAGTATTCCCAAATATTCCTGGATGCTTGTTCCAGTTCTACCCTAATCTACGCCCCTTTCATTTTCATTCCCACGCTTTCTTTTATAACATGAAGGAAACATGGGCCCATGTATCCAGAGTTCTCTGGATTCCAGACAGCTGTCCTCTTGCTCTCGCCTTCAACTCCCAGACCATCGCCTCCCAGGGCTCCTCTGCCTGTTTCACATCTTCCGCTCAGCGTTATTCCATTTCCTTCCTGGCCTTCCCAGCCTTGCCCTTCAGCTGCTTGCTGTCCAGCTCTTCAGTTTCATGGCCAACAGCCTTTCTTCTCTTCAGAGGGGCAAAAAAAGTCCACTTACCTCCCCTCCTCATTTTCACTCTGGGCTTTAATGGCCTGACTCAGCGACTTCTTCCAAATAGCATCTGTATTATCCTATCTTCCACAACCACATTTACCATCGGAGTGTGATTCCATAAATAAAGAAATCTGCTTATAAGGGCCAAGATATTCATCATCCCAACAAGCTGCCAGGAAGCTGGAAGCCGCCTGGATGGGAGGGGCCGGCAGGGTGGACGGGATGTCCAGTGGTTACCCCCTCCCTGAGGGCAAGCTATTCCTACTGCTTCCCAGTATATCAAAGCCATTTTTTCTAGAAATCAAAATGGTGTTCTTTATAAAATGATGAGCTCTGCCTTCCTTGGCCCTTGCCTCTATTGGAGAAAGAGCTTTGGAGTCAGAATGTCCTGTGTTTCATCCATTTCCTTCACATCCAGCTGTGCCCTTGGGGGATATTGGGTCCATCTCACTCTTTAAAATATAGGTATTTATATCTTCCAAGCGGGGTTGCCTGAGGAAAGAAAGGAGTATTGTATATAAACTACTTAGTACACATTGGGTAGTCAGAAATTACAGTTATTAGTTGGTAATCTCACAAATTTGCTGTAACTGAGAACCTACAAGCTGCTTACCAGATCAATTAAATGTTAGGTGATAGGGGTCAAAAAGGCCTAAGAAACATCTTTCCACACGGGAGACCCTTTGTCAGGCAGCCAGGCCTTGGGAAGCCAGGTGAGGACGGGACTCGCAAAGGGTTTGGAGGGCGGTGCCCAGCCAGCTTGGGCCAGTCAGCTGTGTGTTTGCCCTCAGATTCATCCCCTGCCCCCTCGGCCTGCTCTGCATCATGGGGCATGACCACTGCAGACCACACATCCCAGACTCCCTCGCCCTCTGGATCCCTTGAGCTTCCTGAATCAAATGGCAGGAAAGGGGCAGATACAAACTGGGTTCTTTCTACTTCTCTGTTCCTTTATGCTTTGAGTGACACTCCTGGCAGGAGTTATGTCACAACATAGTTCCACATCTCCTTAATTTGTCCCTCCCTCCATTGCTCCTTTTCCCCCACTAGAAGCCATGCATCTTGTACTACGATAAAACTACCTCTTCCTTTGTCCCTCCAGGCCAAGGGTGGTAATGACTTCCTGCTATTGCTAATTTTTGAGTTTCTTCCCTGTCTCCTTCTGGGCTTTGCCATGCTTCCATTTCTCTGTGATTCCTTTTATTAAATTCTTTCTGATGAACCACTGGCATGAGTTTCCTTACCATATCTTGAATGAGACACAACCCAGACCCAACAGGATTTTTTATCTTCTGTGCAATTATAATTTTATAAAAAGAGTTTGTAGGAACAGATTTTGGGTAAAAACTATTCATTAAATGATGACAGTCAAATCTCAAAGACTTCTGATCAGAAGAGTTAGGCTTCCTTCTGAGAACTTCTGGTCTAAATCCTTCCTTTTTCTGCTGATGAAGAAACTGAGGCTTTAAGAATTTGAGAGAATTGCCAAGGTCATTCAGTGAGAGTCTCATTTTCCCAGTGGGTATTATTCTGAAATGATTTGACTAAGTGCATCTCCATACCACAAAGGCAAACACTGTATATTTTTATTTGGCCTATATTTACAAATATAGTTCTTGAAGGGTAGGATGCAACTTTGCCTCTTTGCATTGCAAATAAGTGTCAAATTCTACCAAGTCAAATATAAATAATAGGCAATGGTATGTCAAAGCCCTGCTGGTCTACTAACTTCATACCACTGTATCCCTACATAGACAAATATAGATGTAGATATGCAGATTTAGATAGAGAAAGAGACACAGATACAGAGAAAGGAACAAACACACATATAGAGATATACTGGTCTCCCCCTAGGTCACTACTAGGTTTTAAAAGAAATAAAAACAGCATGCTTTTCCCTTACCATGCATAAATCCCCACTGAAAAGGGGACTAACAGCATCTTCACAAACTTATCTTGGAGATTTGGGATGCACTAAAGGGCCCTTTCTTGATGACGCAGGCCAAAAAGTTCAAAGGTGAACTTGTCTTTTGGCAGGGCTGGCAAAGAGAATGGCCTGGATCACAGAAGAATGTGGAGACCCAGAAGGGGCTAATTAGAAAGAGGATCTAATTACATCTGGACTGAGACAGGACTTATGGCTTTGAGTCAAGAACATTCCTTCTCAAAACTCAAAGTCTGAGGCTCAGGCTATGGTGCAGGGTCAGGAACATGAGTCCAAAAAGCAAACAGTGCCAAAGGGTCACAAGGGGCTCCACAAACCAAAAGATCAAGTCAACTGTGGGGCAAAGACATAAACATTTGAGAAATCAGACCAAAATCATGATTTCTCAAATGCAAAAGTAACCCAAGTGGACATGCAGAACTGGCTAGTAAATGGAACTGGAGGTTCCAAATCTGAGCAACCATCCATGAATGTGGTTTCATCCAAATCACAAAGCTCGGGTCACTTCTGTTTGTCCTTGAGGAGGCCAGGGTCACACTATGTAGTTAGAGATGCATTGTCCAAGCCTAAGACTTGGAATTCATCTCCTCTAGTGCCAGGTGACATCATCTGACCTGAGACCCCAGACAGACCACCTCTCAGACGTGGGGATTTTTAAAAAGGGTGTGTTGTTTTTTTTTTAAACTCAGTTGATATACAGAACATTAAACCTGGTGTTTAATACAATAGCCTCTTTGTGTTTAATTAATTGAATGAAATTTGGACAAAATATTGTTTTCATTCACTCATTACAACTCAATAAATGTATTTTCAAATAAGCTTTATTGTTTTTAAAGCGCTGACTTAAAGCATTCTGGCACACTGAGCATGGGCTGTTTCGCAGAATATATTCTTAATTAACAGTGTGCTACTGATCTGACACAGGTCTCACCTGCCTTTGTGAGGATGGAATTTAATATTTTTTTTCTCCTTGATTAATTTTTTCATTCAGAGAATGCGTCATTCTAGAAGGAATTCCCTTTAACTGACACAGTGGGTTCTCCTGTGTGTCAACCAGCACTCTCTCACCAAACATAAGTGAAGAAGAGAAGGCCTGCTCCTCAGAAGGCAGCTTTACACTGGAGAAATCCTTTACACAGCTCTGTCCCCACATGGCAGCACCTTCTGTGATGACTGTGAAGACTCTGAATCAGTGAATGCCCATGACTGCATCATTAAACCCAAGAACATCATCCGGAGACTCCCTGTGTCAGACCTGCAGTCTCCTCCCGGCTGATCCATGCAATAAAGAACCTGCAGTAATGGAGACAGGAGGGGACCCGGGGGGAAGGACAACTTGAAGAAACCAAACCCTACTGCTACTGTCCTTGAGGAATCATTGAGTTCACTGTTTCCTTTCATCAAAGTCCAGAGAGGCCTAAAGACTCAGAATGAGTCAGAGATGATGCCAGAAGAAGATCCCAGATGTCCTTGGTTTTGGGAGCCAAGGACACTCTGCACTAGAGATCTCAGCAGTTCAGGGAGTACAAACCAACACAGGAAATCTGCCTTCTGTCTTCTCTTTCCTGTGCTGTCTTGGAGCACACATTACAGTGCAGAGCCTTAAAGCCACACATCTCCTTCAACACAGCCTATAATCCTATTAAAAGGGATTATTCCTTTGTTCAGGGCTATCAGATCTTGGTAAGAACTCATTTAGGTCAATTTCCTTTTAGGAAATTTACACACATGGAAAAAAATGTTAAGTAAGCTACTTGCTGTATCTCAGAGAGAGCCAATCCTGGCAGGCCTGACCATGTAAAGCTCTGTGCAGTTCTCATTTTCTCCCAAAGCCTCCTGAAAAATCTGACTGTATGGTTCCTCAACTCTAGTAGCAGATGTGGGGAGCCAGAGCAGGAGTCTGAGCCCAGTAATGTCCATGGAAAGGACTAAAATGTTAAATCTGCTCCATCACCTCCTGCTTGTTATGACCCTCACTCTGAA
Source organism: Nycticebus coucang (assembly GCF_027406575.1). Classification (NCBI taxonomy): domain Eukaryota; kingdom Metazoa; phylum Chordata; class Mammalia; order Primates; family Lorisidae; genus Nycticebus; species Nycticebus coucang. The sequence continues at coordinate 120,292,817 of NC_069781.1, read as the reverse complement.
TTCCTTTTGAGAGTGCACGCCCTAAGGCAGGACCGGGGCTGGGGAGTACAAAGCAGGGTGGCCATGGGAGCCCACTCATGGCTCAAGAGGCCATTTCTCCTGGGTTTCTGAGCAGTCCAAGGCCTGGACTGACCTATGCCCCCAGCAGTTAATGTCTCAGGCCTTTACTCACCCTCTCTCCTCTCTCTGCCATGTCCATTCCACACAACAGCACTGCCAGCCATCGTTGTCCAAATTAAAGCTCCAGCAGCATCATCTACCCTTTCTCCAAATTTGTAACCTACCAGCCCTCAGTCTCGTTCATGCTCAGGATTCTCAGTTCTCCCAAATCTTCCTGCAGCAGGCAGCTTCTGATTTAGCTCCCATCTGCCCCCCTTCTCCCTTCTGGTGTCCACACCCACACATAATCCCCTTCGGTGAGCTTCTGAACAGGGGCTTGACCTTGTGGACTTTTATCCAATAGAATATGGCAAAGGCGATGGGAGGTCACTTCCATCCTCAGGTTTCAAAATGCTGACAGTTCCTTCTTGTTCCCATTCTCTCTCTGGCTCTGTTTGCTCTGCTGGAGAGAGCTACAGGCCAGGAACTGACAGCAGCCTCCAGCCAACAGCCATCACAGAGCTGAGATCTCAGTTCCACAGCTCACAAGGAACTGCATGCCAACAGCGACTGAGAGTCCTTGGAAAGAGCCCCTGCTCCAGCTAAACCTTGAGATGACAATGACCTTATACATCATCTTAACTGCAGGTTGGGGGAAACCCTGGAGCAGAGGACTCACAGATTTCTGACCCACAGATACTATGAGTACTAATCATGAGTTGTTTAAAGCCTCATAATTTTGGAGTAATTTTCATGCAGCTACTAATAACTAATATACCTTCCTATCTAATCTAGTCTTGTTCTCAGTCTCCTTTGTCTAAAATACTTTAAGAAGTTACATAACTCAAAGATCAAATGACAGTAAGTGTCTCGGTTCATCTCTTGGTTTTTAATTCTGTTTCATTCATCTTCCTCTCTATTTTTGTGCCAGTACCATGCTGTTTTGATCACTATAGATTTATAGTATAGTCTGAAGTCTGGTAGTGTGATACCTCCTGATTTGTTTTTATTTCTGAGTAATGTCTTGGTTATTCGAGGTTTTTTCTGTTTCCATGTAAAATGAAGTACTAATTTTTTCAGACCTTTAAAGTATGACAGAGGTACTTTAATAGGGATTGCATTAAATCTATAGATTGCTTTGGGAAGTATAGACATTTTAACAATGTTGATTCTTCCCAGCTCAATTCATAATCGCCAAGTCTTGGAAGAAGCCCAAGTGCCCATCAACCTGTGAATGGATTAATAAATTATGGTATATGTATACCATGGAATACTATGCAGCATTAAAAAAAGATGGAGACTTTGCCTCTTTTATGTTTACATGGATGGAGCTGGAAAATATTCTTCTTAATAAAGTATCTCGGGAATGGAAAAAAATATCCTATGTACTCAGTACTACTATAAAACCAATTTATAATCACTCACACTTTAATATGAGAGATGAATCAGAACTATAACTCAGGATGAAGGAGGGAAGGGGAGAGGGATGGGAAGGGAAGGAGGTGGTTTGATAGAGTGAGGGTTAATGGTGGGACCACACCTATGGAGCATATTGCAAGGGTACAAGTCAAATCTATCAAGTAGTGAACACAAATGTCTTAAACTGTGATTAAGTAAATGAGGTGAAAGCTATGTTAATTAGTAGGATGTAAGCACTCCAATTGGTACAAATAATCAACACATTGAATCCCACAAAGGCATAAATGTATTCATGATCTATATATATATGACTTAATAAAAAAATAAATAAATAAAGGTCTGAAGCTAGGCCCAAGATGTGAATAAAAACACCAGCTGGAGCTAAAAAAAAAAAAAAAAGAAAGAAGAAATTATATAACTCCTGATCTCAGTTCTCCCCCTACCCACACCCCAAAACATCATCTCCATTGTTATCAAATGGTCTTAAAAAGACAATAATGATCATGTTGTCACCAAAAGGCAAAGATCTGGGTTATCAACTCACATTTCTTTTTTGTGTGTGTGTGTGTGTGTGTGTAATTTTTTTTTATTTATTTTTATTAAACCATAGCTGTGTACATTAGTATGATCGTGGGGCACCATACACTTGGTTCATAGATCGTTTGACACATTTTCATCACATTAGTTAGCATAGCTTTTGTAGCATTTTCTTAGTTATTTTGCTATTTTGCAACTCACCAGACTAGCTTCACTTCTACCAGTTTTATATGGTGCACGTATGCTTCTCAATTAGATTTCATTTGGGGAGTAGCAAGATAATGATTCCTCCACTGTAAAATTAAAAAATTAAAAACAATTGAGGGTGGAGTATTCATGGGAATATTTACAAATGTACTGACTTTCCAAACTGTGGTTCAATAAGGTTACTTACTCTTCTTTGCCTCCTTGAGGTCAGAGGTGGCCACGTGACTGGTTTTGGCCCATGAGATGTGAATGATGGGTGTCATTTTTAGGTGCAAATATTTAGTTGCCAGCACTCCACAGACACTTTCCTCTTCCCTGCCATAGAAACCGTGGAAGCGTATGCCATAGAATGGAGCCTGGGACCATAAGTTGCTGCAAAGAACAGCACCCACTCTGCCCACGGATGTTAAATGATAGCATGAGTGAGAAATAGATCCATTTAAATTTGGACTATTCATTAACACAATACAGACCATCCCATTCTGACTAATGCAAAGTACCAGTGAATTAGTCCAGCCTCTGATTTCATAGATGAGAAAACTAAGGCAAGAAGAAATGATTGCTCACAGAGCCCCATTCCCAATCCCTCTCCAGGACACTCGGCCTATGTCCCTATTATGTCTATGAGAACCAGAAATCCCTTTGACCTTAAAGACAAATGAGAGCACTCTTTTCCCTCTGGGTCTGCAAATGGTGACCTGCATGGGATCACTTGCACAGGCCATCTCTTCCTTGGTTCTGTCTCTTTGTAAGTGTTAGCTTTCCCTAGATCCTCTGCTGGAAATTGTAGGCAGCTTCAAGGTAGAGTATGAGTGAGAAATGGGGGGCTAAAAACCTCTTGGAAATTTAAAGCAAGAGATAATTTATCCCCAATGAGTTTCTAGAACTCAAGGCTTTTTTTTTTTTTTTTTTTTTTTTTTGCTGTGCTCTCAAGACATGAACCTGGCAAAATGCAAAGGTAGACATGGGGCCCAACTTCTTCCAAGCAAGATACCCCTCTTACAGAATGACTCTTCAAGTGCTCTGAAAGAGGACCTTGGTAGGCTTGTGTGGGCTTCTAGTAGGGTGGCTATATGTCCTACCTTGCCTGGAACAGTCCAAGTCACACTTATTGCCCTGGCATAATTATTAACAGTGGTTCCTTTCATTCCCAAATGTGTCCCAGTTTGGAAGACAAATGATGCAGTCACTCTAGCTTTGAGACTAGAGTCACTGGCCAAGTTTTATTTCCCAACTCACTCCCCACAAGCCACTGCTACTGGCTGATAGAAAAGAAAGAATTTCTACTCAGACCTACTAGAGAGAATTAGCTTCGGGCAGCAGCTAGGCCATGGGGATCCCGGGTTCTGGTCTCCTCTCTATTGCCATCTGGCTGTGTGATTTTGGAAAAGTTGTTTTCCCTCCTTTGACCTTTGTGTTGTATAAAATAATGGAGCTGAACAGAATAGTCTTTTGATTTCCTTCCAGTCTCTGATTCCATAAACCTGTCTATTGGAAAGATTTCCAACAATGGAGGAATACACATGGGCACCAAACACTGAATGCAGATGGAATCAATTCTGCAGCCCACAGACAGAGATGCAACTTTTCCTTTCAAGTCTATGTAGATGTTGCTGTGATTAACAAAACAGAAAATAATTTTAAAAGCATTGCAAAATTCAGAATAGCTGTGTGTGATTAGGAATTTTCTCTATCAACAACATAAATGCCTTTTCTGCATCAATTGAGAGAATGATGTGGTCTACCACAAGGACATTTGTACTAGAATGTTCATTCTAGATCAATTCACTATTGCCAAGGTGTAGAATCAACCCAAGTCCCCGTCAACCCATGAATGGATTAATAAACTGTGATTTATGTATACCATGGAGCACCATTCAGTCATAAGAAAAGATGGAGACTTTTGTGTTTACCTGGATGGAGTTGGAGCACAATCTTCTAAGAAAAGTATCACAAGAATGTAAAAACAAGTATCCAGGGATTCTACTACAAAACTCTTAGAAGTGATCAAGGAATACAGCAGCATCTCAGGTTACAAAATCAACATTCATAAATCCGTGGCCTTTATATACACCAACAGTAGTCAAGCTGAAAAAATAGTTAAGGACTCTATTCCATTCACAGTAGTGCCAAAGAAGATGAAATATTTGGGAGTTTAGCTAACAAAGGACGTGAAAGATCTCCATAAAGAGAACTATGAAACTCTAAGAAAAGAAATAGCTGAAAATGTTAACAAATGGAAAAACATACCATGCTCATGGCTGGGAAGAATCAACATTGTTAAAATATCTATACTACCCAAAGCAATATATAATTTTAATACAATTCCTATTAAAGCTCCATTGTCATATTTTAAAGATCTTGAAAAAATAATACTTCATTTTATATGGAATCAGAAAAAAACTCAAATAGCCAAGACATTACTCAGAAATAGAAACAAAGCAGGACGAATCACACCACCAGTCCTCAGACTACTATAAATCGATAGTGATCAAAACAGCATGGTACTGGCACAAAAACAGAGAAGTAGATGTCTGGAACAGAATAGAGAACCAAGACATGAATCCAGCTACTTACCGTTATTTTATCTTTAACAAGCCAATAAAAAGCATTCAGTGGGGAAAAGATTCCCTATTTAACAAATGGTGCTGGGTGAACTGGCTGGCAACTTATAGAAGACTGAAACTGGACCCACACCTTTCACCATTAACTAAGATAGACTCTCACTGGATTAAAGATTTAAATTTAAGACATGAAACTATAAAAATACTAGAAGGGAGTACAGGAAAAACCCTTGAAGAAATCGGTCTGGGTGAGTATTTTATGAGGAGGACCCCCTGGGCAATTGAAGCATCTTCAAAAATATACTGCTGGGACCTGATCAAACTAAAAAGCTTCTGCACAGCCAAGAACACAGTAAGTAAAGCAAGCAAACATCCCTCAGAATGGGAGAAGATATTTGCAGATTATGTCTCCTACAAGATTTAATAACCAGAATCCACAGAGAACTCAAACGTATAAGCAAGAAAAGAACAAGTGATTTCATCGCAGGCTGGGCAAGGGACTTGAAGAGAAACTTCTCTGAAGAAGACAGGCACACGACCTACAGACATATGAAAAAATGCTCATCTTTAATCATCAGACAAATGTAAATCAAAACTACTTTGAGATATCATCTAACTCCAGTAAGATTAGCCCATATCACAAAATCCCAAGACCAGAGATGTTGGTGTGGATGTGGAGAAAAGGGAACACTTCTACACTGCTGGTGGGAATGCAAATTAATACATTCCTTTTGGAAAGATGTTTGGAGAACACTTAGAGATCTAAAAATAGACCTGCCATTCAATCCTATAATTCCTCTACTAGGTATATACCCAGAAGACCAAAAATCACATTATAACAAAGATATTTGTACCAGAATGTTTATTGCAGCTCAATTCATAATTGCTAAGTCATGGAAAATGCCCAAGTGCCCATCGATCCACAAATGGATTAATAAATTGTGATATATGTACACCCTGGAATATTATGCAGCCTTAAAGAAAGATGGAGACTTTACATCTTTCATGTTTACATGGATGGAGCTGGAACATATTCTTCTTAGTAAAGTATCTCAAGAATGGAAGAAAAAGTATCCAATGTACTCAGCCCTACTATGAAACTAATTTATGGCTTTCACATGAAAGCTATAACTCAGTTATAACCTAAGAATAGGGGAAAGGAGAGAGGGAGGGGAGGTGAGGGAGGATGGGCAGAGGGAGGGTGATTGGTGGGATTACACCTGCAGTGCATCTTACAAGGGTACATGTGAAACTTAGTAAATGTAGAATATAAATGTCTTAATACAATAAAAAAAAAATAAATGAGCTAAAAAAATAAAAACAAGTATCCAATGTACTCAATGCTAATCTGAAACCAACATATAAACAACTATGTGCCATAGTAAAAAAAAAACAAACAAACAAACACAAATATGGTCTAGGGAGGGGGAAGGAGAGGATGGTTGGTGGGTTCTCACCTAATGTGCACAATGTGAGGATGTTCAGCACACCACCCAGGTCAGAGGCTCAACCTCAACTTGAACTTTACCTTAGAAATGAAAATAATGTAACCTAAACATTTGTATCCTCATATGAATCTGAAATTTTAAAAAAAGCAATCAACAGGATAAGAAGTACCACTCCTCTTAGGTTGGGAGAGGGGAGTAGAAGGCCAAATGTATTACCACTAATAAAGGAATATTCACATCAAACAGATTGACAGCTACTAAGCTTAGTAAGCAGTTGATTAAAACGCATGCAAAATTTGTATCATCTGCCCATTTCCTTTTTCTGAGAAAAGATACCAGGGCCTTCCTCAGACTCTTGAATGACTCTGTGACCCAGATAAGATTCAAAACCACTCTTTCAGAGAGATACGAAGATCAACAATTTCCAGAGGCCCTATTAAGCCCTGTCTCCACCCCAAAATCATGATGGCATTAGCTTCCATTTGGGCTTCTACTACACAACTGGGATCATGAGAAATGCTTTTCATAAGTTTCATAGTCCCCAAGAGAAATGAGATGAGAAAATAAAGGCACAAAGGAATGAGGTCATTCACCATAAGCCTACTGTGGGGCAGTCAGAGCTCAAGCTCAGGTCCATTGCCTGGAACCTACATTTTTCCCACTATGATGTGTTTCCTCACTAGCCCCACCATCAGCTGAAGGCTGAAACCAAGTGTGTGTTCCAAATCATGTGATCTTAAAAGAGAGCAGGCTGGAAGAGGCAGCATGCTGTGGAGGGAGACAGGAATGAGGACAGTGCCCTCAAAAGTGCCATATAAAATCTAAGCCCATGAAGAAGAATGCAGCCCTCCTCTCTGGCCAGACATAGGAATGGCCATGGTGAGAGAAAATTCAATTTCTCTTTAAGGGGGGAGTGGGGGGAGGGGCAGGAAGCCTAGATAAATGAGAGAGATTCTTCATTTGCATTTTTAAAAGTATCCTCAAAAATTTTCGGCCACAAAATTAGCTGCTGAGCTATGTCCTTCTCCCATTTTTCAGTTAAACTGGAATGAAAGAGAAATGATCTTTATTATTTTCTGCCTTAGCATCGCCTGCAGCAAAAACCGTGATACCATAACATAAATCTTCATGGAAGGAAACGTGGCCTTGCTTCTGAATTCTCAGGGTGCTGGGCAAGGGGGATCAGAGAGATGAATCTTTGACCTCTTAGAGGGTGTTCTGCAAACTATATTCAGGGGGCTTACAGGAATGAGGGTGGGCTTCAGGAGCCAAAGACTTTCATTAGGATTCTCCAGACTTCTTCTACAATTCCTTTTGTTAAATTAAGTTAGCCTAAAGCTGCCTCCTTACATAGTGGGCGTAAAGTATAAACGGGATATAACCTATTCCTGTGCCAATCAACCAAGCTTTGGCCAATGAAAGGCAACCAACTGTTCAAACTATTCAAATAAGGCAAATGCAGAGCTGAAACCAGTCCCACTGTTTCTGTACCTTACTTCTATTTTCCACAGGTCACTTTCCTTTTTTTGTCCATCAATCTTTTTTCCATGAGGCTTTTCCCAGAGTCTCTTTGAACTTATTCTGATTTAGGGAAGCCACATTAGTAAATTGTTCTTTGCTCAATTAAATTCTGTTAGATTTAATTTCTCTAAGGTTTTCCTTTTAACACTTTCCTTTCTTAGTCACCAGCTGGGAAATCCTCTCCCCAGGTTGCCATGTATTCCTGGGCTACAGGACAAAGGTAGCAGACCTCCTGCCAGGGGTTGGTTCCTGCATCCACCCACCACCTTTTCCCTCCTGCCACCTTCCCCGACCCTCTTTTTCTTCCAGTTTGGTTTACCATCTCAACTGGATTCCTAAAACTTTAGGGCAGCCTGCTGTGGTTATGCAGGGCTGCTGCAACAGTGATGGATATTTCCCCTGTCTGGTATTTCTGCTCCCCTCTCACTTGAAATTTTGACAGCTACCTGGTGATTCAAGACATGTGTATCCTCCTGAGTCAATGAAAGCAAATAGGAAATTTCATATTAAAAAAAAGCAAAAATTCACCCCTTTTCATACCCCAGTCACAGCTCTAGGGACTTGGAGGCTTCAAAAGGTTGTGTTGACCTGTCTTTTGAGTGCCCAGAAGAATGAGGTGGGGGTAACCAGTGGCTACCTTTGCTCTGGCACATTTAAATTCCAAACAGATAATATCTTCCACTTTGCATCTTGTTCCACTATAAAGAGTCTGTTAGCCTTAAAATATTTATGTCAAGAGCCACTAACATCACATGAAAATTTCTGCATTTTAGAGAACAGTTTATTTTTCCTCATCTTCCACAATAATCATGTGGGGCAGATGGAGGTGAGGCTCACCCAGGAGCTGAACATTTCCCTGTGGTTCTCGGGGGCGCGGGGTGGTCTCATGACCTGCATGGAAAATGAAACAGGAGCTCTAGTGTCTTGTGACACTTCAGTGTGTGCCTTCTGAGCTCCCGTTGTGAATAGCCCATGTATTTCCCTTCCCCACTCTCTTTCCCTGATGAAGCAACTTTGAGCACATGGCCCAGCTGGCATGTCTACCAAGGGAGGCCTCCAAGATCTCCAAATCACTTCTTTTTTTTTTAATTTTATTTATTATTAAATCATAGCTGTGTACATGAATGCAATCATGGGGTACCATACACTGGTTTTATAGACCATTTGACATATTTTCATCACACTGGTTAACAAAGCCTCCCTGGCATTTTCTTAGTTATTATGTTAAGACATTTATATTCTACACTGAGTAAGTTTCACATGTACCCTTGTAAGATGCACCATAGGTGTGGTCCCACCAATTAAAGGAAGGCAGCTCTTCAGAGCCAGCCAACCACTAGAGATAGGTAAAGGAGAAATGAACTTTTATTGCAGGAGCCTCCTCGCATCTGTCTGTTACTGCAGCAGAGCCCACTCTAACACAGCAGCAGAACAGCAGTGTGCTTGCCTCTCTGCCAGCCCAGCCTGGCATGCAGGTGAGGCCACAGCTGCAGCAGCTGCTACACTAGCAGGAGTTCATGATGAACCTCTCCTCTCTGGCCATCACAGGGGCCTTGGCTGTCTCGAGGATTCTCTGTTCCAAGTTTCCTGGTCCCGAGGCAGAGTTAATGTGATTGGCCCCATCAGAGCAATCACCTGTGGCGGTAAGCAGGGTCATGGAGCACGGCCAGAGCCATGAGGGGCCAAATCCCTTTGTACCAGGGGCTTTCCAAGAAAAATCCAGAGACACTCAGATGGGCAGCTGCCCCATCGCTGTTGCAGTAGCCCTGCATAACCACGGCAGGCTGCCCTGAAGCGTCTAGAAATCCAGTTGAGATGGTAAACCTAACCGAAACACAACAGTGTTGATGTGGCCAAGAAGGCAGGCCATACAGGAGGCCAAGAAAGGGAGAGAGTAAAGGGGGAAGGAGGAGGGAAGAGAAGCGCTGAACGGGCAGGAAGAACATGCAAGGTGTGAGCAACCCGAACCACGCGGGGCGGAATAACAGCGTTTTTCTGAGGACACTGTCTATATCCCTCTCTGAGATTCCTGACACTTAAGAAGGAAATAGATGAACGACGCTATGTGGTGTGAGTGTGCACATATGCACACACTTACACCCACATGCACACGCACACATATGCACACACACACATACACGCACACACGCACTGTGGGAACCTCCTGCAGGAAGAAGACTCCACAGCATTCAACTCCTTAACCCCGAATGCTCCCGGGCTCCTCCTGAAAGCTGGCTATTCCCCAGGGGTGGCCAGCAGCATCTCAGCTGCCGCAAACACTCCTGCGAGCAAAGACATTCACAAACCCCAGCTCTGTCTCCTCCCTCGCCCGTGTGTCCCCTCTGGGACTCCAGCCTTCCCGGTTTGGGTTATTACATGAGGCAGGGCTGTGCCTTTCTCATGAGCTGCTCATTTCTCAATGTGAAATCCATTCCCGTTATTGCTCAGATTGCTGTGGTCCCAGGCCCTCATCTCCCTGCCTAACAGGGACTTATTCCCATCAGAGTCTCTTCTGTCCCCAAAACATTTCACATGTGCCCAGTCTCATCCTACAGACTGAACTTCTGTTATTCTCCACCTCCCACTGGTCAATCGCCATGCCTGAAAACTATGTGAGTCTGCATCCCCCTGCGGAGGAGAACTCCCATGTCCCTGCTCTCCTCCTCAGGGAGTCAGGACTGTTGCAGCTTCCACTTCCCTGCGGGGAATCCGCAGCCTCCTCCTCAGCCCAGCACCAGGACCTTCAGCTCCGTAGCTCCCACCTGGGGTCCAGACTCTTGCATGGCAGCTCCGGCTGAAGTCTGTCCACTTCTGACTTACATGCCTTCAACACGAGGGTCCAAACCCAGCCCAAAGGGCAGATGACAATGGGACTCCCCCACCCCAGTTTCTTCCTCATCTTCTTGCCCTTAACTACCAATCGAAAGTCTCTCTTCTTCCCCCTGGTCACCTTTTCACCCATCAGTAGGTGAAGTGGAGGGGGCAGAGGAAGCCAGAGCAGGGGTTGGGTCTGTCCACACAGTCAGCCTCAGAGTCCCAGCCCAGCCAAACCAAACCACACAGATAGAAACGCCCAGAATGTCAGCAGGCACCTGGAATGTGCATCACGTGAAGGTGGCTCAAGCGGATGGCAAGCCTTAAAGACTCTACAGAGCCTATTACCACCAATAAGAAGTGGAAACAGCCTTGGACCTAATACACGACAAGTCGCCTGGACTCTCCTGAAAGAGAGGCCTGTGTTCCCAGTACAAAGAGGAAGAGCCGAGGACAGTCTCAGCCCAGGAGGGGTTCATAAGTCCCATGAAGCTCTGGCTTCGTCCGCTTCTACCTCTCACCACTGTTTTACCCTTGCCTGTGAGCTGCTGTGAGCTGCAGGAACTGACTATCCACAGTTCTGGCAGCAGGCACAAATCAAACAAGGGACAGAAAGCGTATTTGCCTATGGAAGTGCTGGACAGCACCCCCACCCCCAAAAGATTGACTCTTCTAAGCCTGGCTTGGGGTAGAAGAGCAGAAAAGGCAGAAGTAGATCCATAAAGTTAAAGGTAAAGCTCTCCCCTCCCAGAATCCCCCTAACTCCCCGCCTCTCTCTCTCACACACACACGCACACACACACGTGCATACACATACATATGCACACATACACACAGCACCAAGGGTACACGGGAAGATGTTAAGAAACAACCGAAGACACTGCATGATAGTGCAGAGGCAAGCATTTCCCTTTTTTATAGTGCATGGACCACCCTTTATTCAAGTGGACCACCCTTTCAGGTGATCAGCCCACCCTGATGTGAATGACCTGGAAATAGGATGTGTCACAGACGGTCTCTTTTTTGTTCTTCGGCTTTGTTGAAAAGGAGGCTGGGAGAGGTCGCCTAGACCTCATTCATCCCCACCTGAGAGGTATTGAGGTGCTCAACCCCCTCTGCAGGGGGCTGCAAGGGGGGTTGTCATAAGCCAGAAACAGAGCAGGCCCCAGTTCACCCCACAGCCGAGTCCTGCCTGCCCCACATATCTGCTCTGAGATTTTTCATGCCTACAAACCAGTTTTAGTCACTTCTGTGTTCTCCCAACCTCTCTGCATGGCCCCTCATTTCTGAGCTTCTGAATAGTCCTCACGCTTATTTTTTCCAAGGGAAAAAAGAAAAGAACATGCCCTAATGGGCTCAAAGTGAGTAAAAATCAATGGCTGAGAATAGAAGCAGAGACATTGTTGGTGGGGTGTTTGCCGCCAGACTGAAATGAAAGCAAATTTCCTTGTATCCCAAGAGTACACGGTCCTTAATAAAAAGCTCCAACCTTTAGGGCTTTCCCTCAAGCTGATGCTAAGTGCCCTGTCCTTTAACCTCTGGATGGTTCCCCTCCTTTTTCACTTATTGGGTAATGAGAGCTTCTCTGCCAAGAGCTGAAGTTTTATTTCCAAACTGCTTTGCTGCATTTTTCTGAAACAAGAAAGATGGGTGTCTGGAGCACTTGCTGAAACAAGAAGCTATTCACACTTAGCTCAACAGCACTAAAATATGAGGGGTGAGGACGGCAAGAGACACACCTTTTCTGGGACCTCACATTTGATGAGAGACACACAGAAATTCTGGGATTGAGGTGGAGAGCTGAGACACCACTGCTAGCAATCCCCAGTGTGCAGCCCCTTGGCCAGGGGGCTGGACTGAGTGGCCTTCCTCTGGGTGGATGAGCCCCGCTCACTTCTGGAAGACTCCCTACCAGTCCCCTGTCCACATTCACTAAAGGGAGGCCTGCCTGCAAAATATACAAGTCACCATTGATTTAGATTCAGAGTGAGGGGCTGAGTCAGGGTCCCCTAGCCAGGAGAGGTGACACATCTGTGTATGGTGCTGGAAAGAGAGGTGCTTCCTAGCTCAGCATGAAACAGAGTCCCAAAGTGATCCTCAGAGCCTGTCTTCCACCCACAATTTGAGTGCAGAAAACTCCCTCCCGCAAGACCCACCAAGAGTCTGTTCCGGAAGCAATTTAAAGGGCCAAAGTAATTGACTTTCTATTAGATTCCTTGAGGGACTGTTTCATTCCATCGACCTTCAGTCATACGCAGACGTATTGTCTAACTCAGCAGGGCAAGAACAATTAGCAAGGTCTTGGATTATGTTTCTCTATTAGAGAAACCCATGTTTGAAGCTAGGACAACTGCTTCACAAGTGCTCTTAACAAGGGTTTTGCACTTCATAACCTTAAATTACCCGAGGGAGACAGGCTCTGCAAACACACTTTTGGGTGCCTACCAGCTCTAATTAAAAAGGCTCTGCCTTCTTACACGGACTTTTGAAAAGGAGGTTATCTGAAAATACCAGTCAGGAACCAAAAGCAATTCTTGACCATTTTTCAGACCCTGTTCCGGGGATAGTGAAGGAATCAAAGAAAAATGAGGTAACCTTGATGACTCTAGAGCTCATATTCTAGTGAACAGAAGAAGACAGAAGGCAAGTGGCTATAGCATAATAAGCATCATTACAGTTAAAAACAGACTACTATGGCCTTGTGGTTAAATGGTTTCAAAAGAGGGTCACCTAGGTTGGGCTTCAGATAAGTAAAGATGGAGGAAGTCAGAGAGAAATACAGGCTGACTGCAAGTTCCCAGGTGAATGGACGTCACTGCTCTGGGGATCACTCTTCGAGAACCATCATCTTAGGGTGTACATTGGCAAGTGAGAGAAATAAACCATCCAGAAATCATCTTCAGCCAAGAAAATCATTAGCCAACTCACAAGTTGTAGTCTCACTGTACCCAGAAATTTCAGAGCAAGGGTTAGCTCCAAGCTCAGCCGAATCTAGGAACTTAAACAATGCTATGGCACTGGGCCACTTTCTTTATTTCAAGCTCCACTGTTTTTGGGGGGCTTTTTTTCTGTTGGTTTTATCCTTGGGTGAGCTTTCTCTATCTAGTTTCCTTGGCGTTTCAAATGGACAATATTATTTTACTCAGAAGTTTCAAAGTTCCAGAACTGAGTGTCTAGTAATCACACTTGATCTTAGCCAAAAGGCCGAGAAGCGATCAAGTATCTAGTAATCAGTGGAACACTCATATCTGACGCGGCTGAGAAGAATGAAGGTTCTCTTTGGGCAAACATAGATCACATCCATTTTCCTGGACTAAAACTGGGGTGTGAGTTCTTCCCCTAAAAAAAAAAAAAAAGAACACGTGTACACTGCTGGTGGGAATGTACATTAGTACAACCTCTTTGGAAAATGGAACTAAAAGTAGACCTGCCACTCAATCCAGCGTCCTATTACCGAAGATCTACTCGAAGAGACACCATCATATCAAAAATACGCTTGCACCCAAACAGCACAACTCACTATTGCAAAGATACATAATCAACCTACATGAGCATTTACTGATAATTGGATAAAGACAACATGGTATGTGTAGAGAGAGAGACAAACAGATACATACAGACACACACACACACACACACACACACGCACACACCATGGAATACCACTCAGCCATAAAAAGGAATGAAAGAATGTCTTTTGCAGCAACTTAGACGGAACTAGAGACCATTATCTTAAGTGAAGTAACTCAGGAACAGAAAAACACCAACAGGTGTTCTCACTTCTAAGTGGGAGTTAAACAGTGTATATACATGGTGTTACAAAGTGGTATAATGGCCATTGGAAACTAAGAAGGGGAGAGGTGGTGAGGTCTCAAAAACTATCAGTGGGGTACTATGTACACTATGCGGCTGATGGGTACACTGAAAGCCCTGATGTCATCACTATATAACTCATCTATGTAAGAGAAAACACTTGTACCCCTTAAGTCTATGATAATACATTTTAAAAAATAAAAATGAAATGTATTATTTCATTTATAAAAAATGAATTTTATTAAGATGTATGATAATAAATTTTAAAAAATAAAAACAGCAGAAACGGCCAAACTGCAACAACAACAAAAAAAAATAGCCAGGTGTTGTGGCGGGCGCCTGTAGTCCCAGCTGCTTGGGAGACTGAGGCAAGAGAATCGCGTAAGCCCAAGAGTTAGAGGTTGCTGTGAGCGGTGTGACGCCACGGGTCTCTACCCAAGGGCGGTACAGTGAGACTCTGTCTCTACAAAAAAAAAAAAAAAGGAAAGGAAAAGAAGAAAAGAATGGAAGTGTGGCAGGCATGAACAACTGAGAAACTTCAGGTAGTTACCAAGCTGGTCAATAAAAGGAAGCAAGCCAAGGAATTTGCATGTGTCCATATGTTCAACAAGTCTTTAAAGCCCTACGCTGCATGAGGTAGTGATCAAGGACCTGAGGATACTGACATAGAAGGCAAACAAATGGACTAACTCATTCATGAATAATGGTTGAGCAGCTATACTATGCCAGCAATATTTTTAAGGGATATTTTGATGAATAAAATGGACAAAGAAACACTTTCATCACACTGGTTAACATAGTCTTCCTGGCATTCTCTCAAACGCTCTGTGAAGCTAGTGTATGATGCCCCATGATCATATCAATGTACACAGCTATGATTTAATAAAAAAATAAAATAAAATAAAAATAAAATGGACAAAGATTCCTGTTCTTTTTTTTTATTAAATCATAACTGTGTACATTGATATGATCATGGGGCATCATTCACTAGCTTCACAGAGCATTTGACACACTTTCATCACACTGGTTAACATAGCCTTCCTGGCCTTCTCTCAGTTACTGTGCCAAGACACTTACATTCCACATTTACAACTTTCACATATACTCTTGTAAGATGCACCGTCCTAATGAGTGTTTTTGCAGGTTTCTCCAATGATTACATCTTGGAAAGTTTATCCTCCAGAATACTCATAGAGACCTGCTTGGTTTTGTCAAGGGCTGAAGTACTGTAGTAGGAAGGAGGAAAGAAACAGTGAGCCTCAGTGGCTGGAACGAACCAGTAAAGCTTCAGGGAGGCAGTTTTGGCTCCCACCTCCTCCTGCAATATAGGCCACTTCCCTGGCCTTCCTTCCTTTCCTCTCCGTGGCCTTCTTCTCTAGGATCACAATGCACTCCCTCCCTCTTTGGGGGCTATTCAGCTCGTCCCTGGGTCCAGCCACAGAAAGTAACATGATATTCTCAGTTCTTTATTTCTTCCCTCCATTTAAAGACAAGACCATGAAACTTTCTGTTTCAAGGGTTTTTTTTTCTTTCTTTCTTTTTATTTATTTTTTTTTTATTGTTAAATCATAGCTGTGTACATTAGGGCAATCAAGGGGTACAATGTGCGGGTTTCATATACAATCTGAAATATTCTCATCAAACTGTTCAACGTAGCCTTCATGGCATTTTCTTAGTTATTGTATGTAGACATTTGTATTCTGCCTTTAGTAAGTTTCGCCTGTACCCATTCTAAGATGTACCGTAGGTTGGCCCCACCCATTACCCTCCCTTCACCCTAATACGTTCCTTCTGGAAGGATGTTTGGAGAATACTTAGGGACCTAAAAATAGGCCTGCCATTCGATCCTATGTTTCAAGGGTTTTTATAGATAATTTACTTTAGGAAATTAACAGGGTAAGAGGACAAGGCACAAGAATCTTTTAAATTTGATACACACCTGGCCCTATGTCTGTAAAAGTCCCAACTTTTTATAAAGCATGGGAACTGGCGTCCCTGTTTGATTCCTGGTTACCACTTTCATTTCTGGGACTGGATCTCTTGAGATCTCCCTACTTCTTCTTCCACAAAAAGCCTGTCCTCCCAGTGGGTAGGCCTACATCGGCCCTCGGGTTGGAGCAGTAGATGTTTAGGTAGGTAATTTGCCTCACTGAGCCCTTCAGTTTGAATCACCATTTGTCTCTGGCCCTCTGCACATTTTATGAATTTCCTCAGACCTCCCTGGCATGCTAGAGAGTCCTCCTTGCCAGCTCTCTTGAGAAAGAGAGAAGCAGTGAGCCAACCCTAAGGTGTTTCCAGGGTTGAAATTAAAGGATGGGAGTAGAATAAAGAAACATCACTGACTGCTCTTGTCCCTAGGCCACAGGTCTACCCTCAGTCCTCCAGCCAGTGAAGAAAGTCTCCCCTGAGAACACACAGCAGCCATCGAGTTTCTGCAAGGGCCCCGCAGGGCCATATCTGCAAATAATTAAACATTGCATTTCCGCATGAAGTTTCATTCTTGACAGGAAAATGTTGGGGCCTCCAGTGCTGAAGACTCAAGCACTGAGGGTCTGTCACCACAGGTCTGTGACTGTTCTGGCTGAAATGTAGGATCCCACCAAAGTGCTTTCCCAGAGACGTGCAAATTGGACTCAGACATGGGCCTTGAGTTTTTGCATCTCCAAAGCTGGTTTGAGTTTGTCCTTGGACTCAGAATGCCTTCTTAGTCTTAAACTAAACTTGTTTTGAATCTTCCAGCTCCATCCTCACTGTCTAGGAATATTGTTTTCCCTATGCTTTGGGTCTGACCCCAAAGGTCAAGAATGTCTGCCTTTTGTCATAACCACTTGGACAACTCCCTCGTTGGTGCAGGGTTTGAACAAAGCTAGTCTTTCTTGTGGAATAGATGGGAAACATGTCTACATGTGGACTCTACCTTGGGTGGAAAAGCCAGCCTTGTTCCCTCCAGTGTACTGGGCATCTACCCAGAAGGAAAAAAATCCTTTTATCATAAGGACACTTGTACTAGACTGTTTATTGCAGCTCAATTTACAATCGCCAAAATGTGGAAACAGCCTAAATGCCCACCAACCCAGGAATGGATTAACAAGTTGTGGTATATGTATACCATGAAACACTATTCAGCCATTAAAAAAAATGGAGACTTTACATCCTTGGTATTAACCTGGATGGAAGTGGAAGACATTATTCTTAGTAAAGCATCACAAGAATGGAGAAGCATGAATCGTATGTACTCAATTTTGATATGAGGACAATTAATGACAATTAAGGTTATGGGGGAGAAGCAGAAAGAGGGACGGAGGGAGGGGGGTGGGGCCTTAGTGTGTGTCACACTTTATGGGGGCAAGACATGATTGCAAGAGGGACTTTACCTAACAATTGCAATCAGTGTAACTGGCTTATTGTACCCTCAATGAATCCCCAACAATAAAAAAAACAAGAAAAGAAAAATTATGAATTCCTCATAGCTGCAGAAATATGCTATAGTTCTAAAAATCTGTAGCTTGTCCTGTGTTTTTTTATATTAATACGTGGGTACAAATGATTAGGTTACATCGATTGTGTTTCCTAGGTAAAGTTCTAGTTGTAGTTGAGCCCTTTACCCAGGGAGTGTGTTACGTACACTTACATTGTGCGCACCTTAGCTGAGAGCTCACCAATCCCCTCCTCCCTCCCCTTTCTCTCCTCCCCCTCCCTCGATTCAATTGTGTTTTTTGCTCACATGGGTGTGTAGTTGGTTATCTATTGGTTTCATATTGGTATTGAGTACATTGGATACTCACTTTTCCATTCTTGCAATACTTAACTAAGAAGAATATACTTCAACTAAAGGTAAATGCAAAAGATGTAAAGTCTCCATCTTTTTATAGCTGAATAGTGCTCCAGGGTATACAGATCCACTCACGGGTTGATTCCATGTCTTGGTGATTGTGAATTGAGCTGTAGTGAACATTTGAGTGCAAATGTGCTTATGGTAAAGTAGTTGTTTTTCCCTTAGGACATTTGCACATTTGGGCCTATGATTTTAACCACTAAATATAATCTAAATTATCCCTTGGCAATGTAACTTCTTGATGAAATGACAATGAATGAAGCAGTCCTTGTGTGTGGTGTCTGTTGAATTTAGAAAGATATGCCCCCCACTTGGGAAGCACCCATTCACAAGGGAGAAGGAAATAAAAATAAGGACCTCTTACAAAATTATTACCTTGTCATTTAAGTCAACAGCAGTGATGCCAGGATAGAAGCCAGCAGCTGTGCCACATTGCTTTATCCCTCTAATTACATCAAGAACATAGTAACTGTCTGGCAGAGATAAGATTAAGGGACGCAGAGCCCTTATGAAATTTCCAACAGACAGCACCTGGATTTATGGACTGGTTTTGTGTTTGGACATTAAGTTCAATTACTTTCCTTTAGCTCTGAAGAGTTCTGTCGCCAGAGAAATAAATAGCAGCTGGTTGATCTCTTGTCACCCAGCTCCACCCTTTCACCCAGCAGGCACTGATGTGTCCAGAGGAGGCAGCGCTCACCCTGCGGCACAGACCCTGCCTGCGGTCCTGTCCTCTCCCTCCTCCTGCTTCTTTTCTATCTTTCTAGAGTCTAGGTGTAAGAGCCTCAGACCTTCCTACTGATTAAGAAGCTTGGAATCAATGGACAACAAAATCACATGCTGTCGGTAGTTAAAGGGCCCTTTGAGATGAGCTGATCAGGCACCTTCATCCTACAATGCTGGAAACTGAGGCTCAGGGAAGGAGTGGTTGTCCAGACCTCCACATCTGGAACTGTAAACTAGATTTCTAGGCTGCTGGGGAAATGATAAATTCACTTCTGCTTCTCACACCAAACCTCTGCCCCTCGTTGGTTTGCCCCAGCACAAGCTCAGGAATCTGTGTCTGCCTTCAAAGGCTAAAACAAGGGGGGCGAAGCTAAGTATGGGTCTTGAACTTCCATCCTCTGCTCCTTTCCCCTCTTCCTATTCTTCTCTTGCTCTGCTTTTACTTTCTTTGAGTTGAAAGGAAAAGTGGTAGATTTGGGTTCCATGATTCTCTCCCTTCCTTCCTTCCTTCCTTCCTTCCTTCCTTCCTTCCTTCCTTCCTTCCTTCCTTCCTTCCTTCCTTCTGAAGTTGGAAAACTCAAAAGGAATTATGAGATCCTCTGGGTGGCTCAGGGAAGGGCTTCTTCAACCTGCCTGCACAATGGAATCGCCTGGAAAGCTTTTAAAAGCACAGATTCTTGGATCCCCCCCGGGGCCTATAATCAAAATCCCTGGAAATGAGTTTATATATTTAATCTGTTGCCTATGGATCTTACAGGCGGCCCACCCAGCACAGGTGAGCAGACCACAGTTTGGAAACTGTGGGGTTTGGAGTGGCTAAAAGAGAAGTTGGCAATTACAAAAAAGGAGAAAAGAAAAATCCCATGTTTAGCTCATGTATATCAAGTTACTTAACTTCCCTGAGACTCAATTTCCTTACCTGAAAATGGACTTTGAGGTAAAGTTAAAGCATAATGTACATACATAGTTATGTACACATTATTGTTACATAGTATGTATACAACATAAGCGTCTGTGTAATGCCCACGCATAATACACATTCAACAAATGGAACCTGTTTGCATCCAGGACACTCTAGGCCTTCAGGTGAATACTCGGTGGCTCTCCTGACGTCCACCGCCCTGGGATGCCTCCTTTAGGATCACAGTCGTGCCCCTTCCTGTCCTGCTTGTGTGGTCACTGGGCAATGAAGGACTGTCTCCCCAACTGGGTCTGCTCTCAGGGAAAATCATAATCAGTAGGATAATGGTGTGTGTGACCTTGAAAGCAGAATCTGTAGGACTTGTCTGCAGTAAGTACCATTTCCCACTCAGTAAGCCCCCATGTTGCTATGTACAAACAGGCCCCTGGACCTGGTGGGTGAATTCCACCTTGGGCTGGCCCCAGACCAGTAGTGCAAATGGGGCTTTTTTTCCTTTGGAAGACAAGGTAAATAGAAAAGGGAGCTGAAAGGGAAGAGAAGTCCTGGGTCCCAACAGGAGCAGCACTACAAGAGCCTCTTGGCAATTTGTATCTGCTGCCCTTTCTTTTCTTGACCTACCAGAAGCTCAACGTGCAATGTATGAAAGGGCCTCTATTGTTCATGACTCATTCCTTCCTAACTCATTGCAATTTGCCTTCTGTGTGTATTAATGTGACCAATGACCTTCTAATCACAAGTTCAATGGCTTTACCATGATTTCATGGATATAAATTTGTTTCCTAATCCTTCCAAGAAATGACACCGTTTTTCCTCCTAAATTAATTTTTAAAACCCTTAAACAAGGCTCATGATGTGTCAAGCAATATTTGGAGTGCCTTTAAAATATTAACTTGTTTATTTCATACCACAACCCCATGAGGTAGTCTCACTTTACAGAGGACACTGAGGTCCAGTGAGATTAAGCGACTTGCCCAAGGTTACAGAGCTAGTAAAATGGCAGAGTTGGAATTCAACCCCAGATTTTCAGTGATGTCATGCTGACCCTCTGAGCAAAGCCACCTCTGAACTCACACTTGATAAGGTTGGGGAGACTAGCTAGGAACTATAAAACATAGAGAACTATATTATTGTGTTTTTCTGTCTCCCTCCAATGCATTATAAAAGAACTCCTGAGCTCAGGTGTCTCTAAGAAATGAAAAAGAAACCTAATTCTCGGTCGCTGGTGGTCACTGCCGTTGCAAGCTGTCTCTGGCATTGTATAATGGCATTGTCGAAATCACTCCTCCCTGTTCCAGGATGTTAGACACTTCTGTTTAGAGCAGTCTTCAAAGGTTCCCTTTATAACTCTCTTCTCTACTGGCCACAAAGGAACCCTTTAGTGGGCTTGAAGGCTACAGCATGTGGCACAGAGTCTATACAAGCTCTCGGAAGCACACCCCATCTCTCGTGCTGTGGATGAGCTGTGATCAGGTCACTGCCCCTCACAGAGTCTCCTCCTCAGTCCCTTCAGTGACAAGGAATCAAAGTCTCCCAGGTAAGTTACGGACTTGTTCCCAGTTTGCCCAGTAATTTCCTGGTTTTATTCCTGAAAGTCCTATATTTTAGGAAACCTCTCAGTCCTGGGAAAAACTTGGATAGTTTGTCATTCATATCCCAAGAGTAGATCTGGGAATCGGTTCTCTTTTAATATTCTTTGAAAGATGTGAGTACAGACTGGAATTACAGACAATGACTTTTTTGGTTCCTAAAGTGTGTTTCTTTGGCTGTGACACCATGTAAGGACTTAGCCATATAAAGAGCGAGCCTTATTTGGGTTACAGTCCACAATGTCTCCATTGAATGCTCCCCCATTTCTATTCTTGTCCATTCATTCTCAAAATCTGATCACCTTCCACCTCATACTTGGATCCTTCTTTATTTACTCCAATATAAACAAATTGTCTCCCCTCTGAAAGTAATTTTCTTGCATTTTGTCATCAAACCATGTATAGTCTTGCGATATTACTTCTACTGCTAGAAAAAGGTGACATTTACATATTTTATTACTATGCAACTTTTACCCTGTCCATGTCTTATCTTGAGGTAAAAAAATCCTTGATGGAATATTTGTATCTAATCTAACATATTTGTATCTAACTTCAAGCGAGATAGAGCTTCACACGTGATGATTGTTGAGTCCCTAAGTGTTTGGTTGAGTTGGTTTAGGTTTCCCATGATTTTCTTAAAGACAGTTGATATTTGAGTGTAGAATCATCTGGAGCACTAATTAAAACTTCAAATTCACAGCTCTACCCCAGAAGTATGACACACAAAGTCTGAGAACTACTGTTGTAGTGGAGAGATTTTGGAGTCTCGGCCTGACACATCTGGATTCTAATCCACACTACCACTGACTGTCATCGTATTTGGGAAAATGTTAATCTCTCTAAGCCTTCATTTCCTATCTGAAAGATAATAAAACAAAACATCACATATCGTTATGAGGATTTCTATTATAACATGTGGAAAGAGCTTAGCACAGTACCTGGGAAATTATAGGGAATCAGCAAATATTACTTATATAGCCCGTGGACGAATTTCTCCTTTATGTGAGGCAGCACCAAGATTCCATGCAGTCATATACTAAATGAGATTTAAATACTCTTCCTGGGATCACCAAGGCCCAGATGGTCACCTCAGATCTTTCTGAAACACCTCATCAAAGAGCAATGTATTAGAACAGTGAGAAGGATGCTTCTTTTCTTGGGATTTTCAGCATCTACCCTATGGTACCATGGACTTTTTAAAGAAAAAAAAGGTAGAATTGAGACATCTTGTCAACAGAAATTGCCAAATAAAAGAATCTGTACTTCAAGCACTGAACAAATGCAGACATGGGGAAGGACACAAGTCAGCTAATAGCATGTTGGTTCCGTCACTGAAAAATGATTTAGAAGAACAAGTGTATCACAGAAAAAACAAAGAATGAAGGAAAGGGAGAAGGATTAGGATTCAAATGAGAATCAGAAAACATCTGGGTAAGAATGGCGTCTGTCATTAACACCAGAGCTCTACACTTTAAGTAAATCTGTACATTATACATTGTTCTCTGTATATATTTTGACATATATCTGTAACTGTTAATTATCAATACATTTTTCTAAATCATTCCATAACATAGAACTCTTCTTCAACCTTTTTTTTTTGGTTATAAAGACCTTTAGTTAAAATAATTCTCAACTTGGGAAAATCCAGAAGGCAAAGTTTCATTCCTATGAAAGTGTTCCTAGAACTCAGCACAGACCTTGACATATATTAGGTGTTCGGTATTGTTATTGTGTTGGGTTTACTTGAGTTGAAAAACAATGCCTGAATATAATAGCCACTCTTCTGGTACCCAGAGTGGACAGACAGAGGGATGATCTCATTTGCAGTTTAGGATCTGAACAGTCCGCCTTTCAGAAGATGCCAGAAAAAGACCAAAGAGAAATTACCTAAGTCCACCAAAGATAAGCGTATGTGTAAGTCTTTCGTGCAATTCTAACTATTTGACTCAGGAACTCTTAGAACCTATACTCCCAGGCTGGAAAAAAAAAAAAATCAGATGGCCCTCAGTGTCCACAAGTTTCCAGCATGTAGCTTCCCTGTCAGTTAATTTCTTGGACACTGCATCTTCATTCATGATTTTAAAAGTCATAGAACTTACATTCTTATGGATCCACAGCAAATCTGTGCCTCTTACTACTTTTGTAACCCTGGACAAGTTTGGCAAGGTTTCTGAGCCTCGGTTGCCTTGTCTGCCAAGAGATTATACTTGTACCTACTAGGGGAGTTACTGTGAGAATTGAACAATGTAACAAATGTAGAGATTTTAGCAAAAAGCCTGGACTATGGTAAAGGGGATGGGGGGAGAAAGTGGAGGAGAAAAGGAAGGAGAGGAGAAAGAAGAAGAAGGAGAAAAAGAGAAGAAGGCAGATAGAGAGGAGAAGAGGTGGAGAAAGTGGTGGCCAGAAGGGTTAAATGCTTTTCAGTTCTGGTGCAAAGCACATCCTCAATAAATGGTAGTTCCCATCCACCTGCTGTGGGCACTCAGTGAAGCATTGCTGAATTGCTGACTAGTGATCCTTCAATCAATCAATAGCTGAATTAATGGATATTTGACTTGTAATTAAATAGTTCTATTTAAGACAGTTTTCTGGGTAAGCAAGTCTAGGATCCTTCTTTTTCTCCCTTGGTCTCACCCGGCCTCTCCTTTGGTTCTTCAGCCACCTTTTCGCCTTCTGTGTGAACCCCTCAGACTAAGTATTTCCAGTGCTTTCTTTTCACAACTTCTAGAAATCTTTTCTTTTGACCCTTTGGGTTATACCTTTACTAAGTGTATGGTTTTCACTCTGAGTCCCCTAATCTTAAAATTTTGCCATCTTGACTTTGTCATCCTCCCTGTCTCTGCCCATACATACATATATTCTAAAGCATTTGGAAGTAATCTGCAGACAGGAGGCCCCTTTATGTCTAAGTATTTCTACATGTACTTCAGCAAACCAAGGACATTCTCTTACATAACCCCAGTACCGTTCTCACAACCAGCAAATTAAGGTTAATGGAATGCCATTATCCATTTCATAGGCCTTGGTCAAACTTTACCAACTGTCTCACTAGTATTCTTTGCAGAAGAGAAAAAATTCTGATCCAGAATCAAATCTAGGGCCCCATAATGCTTTTTAGTTATGCCATTTTAGTCTCCCATAATCTGAAAGAGTTCCTCAACCTTCCTTTGTTTTTCATTGTTTTCATAATTATAAATATACAATGCAGGCCAATTCTTTTGCTGGTAGACTCTCAATCCAGGATTCGTCTGTTCCCTTCAGATTTGGTCCAAGTTGTGCATTTTTTGATGAATGATGCTGCTGTGCTCTCAGTCCATCCCGTCAGGAGGCATCTAATAACCATTTGTCCCAGTATTGGTAACGTTAACTTTGATCACCTGCTAAGAGTAATGTCTGTTAGCTTTTTCCAATGCCAAAGTACTATATTTCTTTTTGTAATTTATAGTTGTTTTGTGAAGAGGTACTCTGAGGCTATGTAGATACAATGTTTCTCATCAAAATTTAACTTGTTTAATTTAGCATCCTTTGATGATTTTTGCCCTTAAAAAATGATTACTGTGATTGCCAAATGGTAATTTTCTAATTTCATCCTTCTCTCTTTATGCATTAGCTGGAATTCCACTATAAGAAAGAGCTTTCTCTTCTCTATTATTTATGTATACAGCAGGTCCTCTGATAACATCGTTTTGTTGATGTCTTTTCATTATAACATTGATGAGAGAAAAAAAAATAACAGTCACAGTCTGAGTGAGTTGGGCTGGTGTCCTGGCCAGGATTGGTGCCTTCCTTGCCCCCTGAGCCACTAGGGTAAGATCTGGCCACCTTCAACCCTGAACTGGAATAATTGGGTGAATAATTATCTTACTTATTTATATTAATCTTTTAAAATGTATGTATAACTCACATTTATTTCAATGTTTAATTTTAGAAGTGTTTGGGTTTTCTATTTAGAAGTTGGATGCTCTTTTTGTGAGCAGAAAGACACCCTCAGAACTTGACTCTTATTTGTATCAATCAGCCTCTGGTAAAATTTATTTCATTTTACTTCGTTTCACTTAAGATCGCAGTACCCATGAGCCCTTCGACGACATGGGGAGCACTTAACATGTATGTGTGTGTGCATGGATTTGTATATATGAATGCATTCATTTCTTCTGGCTCTTATAACAAATTAACACAAAGGGTGGCTTAAAACAATACAAGCATGTTATCTTGAAGGTCTGGGAGTTGAAAGTACAAAATGGGTCTCATGGAGCTAAAACTGCGGTGTCAGCTGGCCTACATTTGGGAGGAATCTTTAGAGAAAAATAGATTCTTCGCCTTTTGCAGCTCCCACAGACTGTTCCTGTTCCTGGATTCATGGCCCCTTTGCAGAAATCGCTCCAACCTCTGCCTCCATCCTCACTCCCCCTCCTCTTTGCTCCTGCCTCCCTTTTCACCTACAAGGACCCTTGTGATTACACTGAGCACAACCAGATATCCAGGGCCATCTCCTCATCTCCAAATCCTTAATTTATTCACATCTATCCAGCACCTTTTGCCACATAACACACTAACATAACATATCTGCAAGTTCAAGGGATTATAATATGGACATCTCTGGGACCATTAGTCTACCTATCACAATCAGTATGGACTCATGAATTCTTATTTCACTCAATGGATTGTGATTTGTCACATTACTGATTTTGCCTCTCACTTTGTCCAAGACGTGGTCAGTGGGTATTCCTTTAATTTGTCCCCTGCTCTTGTGTCCTTCTCATCTGTCTCCATCATTTCTTGAACACTTTCATGCTTTTTGGCATAAGATGTTGTAGATTCAGCCTATATTTTCCCTGCCTAGACCTGTTATAAACCATTTCCTGAGATCTTTCTTTTATTGGAGAATAATGGTGATTGGTGGGATTACACCTGCGGTGCATCTTACAAGGGTACATGTGAAACTTACTAAATGTAGAATGTAAACGTCTCAACACAATAACTAAGAAAATGCCAGGAAGGCTATGTTAACCAGTGGAATGAAAATGTATCAAATGGTCTATAAAACCAGTGTATGGTGCCCCATGATTGCATGAATGTACACAGCTATGATTTAGTAATAAATAAATAAAATAAAAGCTAAGATTTGGATATTTGGTGTTTTCATCACTACAGGGATCTCCCACTGGAAAATCTGAGAAATACATGTATTATGCTATGTTTACACACACATGTATGTATATGCACACACACACGTATGCACATCCATCTACTAATCTACTATATGTATCCATGTATGTTAAAAGCCATGAATTGAAGTTGATACCGCCAATTCCAATGCAAAACCACAAGGTTATTCTAACTGCATTTCCATAACTGTAACTCCCTTCTCAGACATTGAGAACTCTATAGGTCTCATTATCTACAATATATTTTACATGTTTGCTCAACCTTAAAAGCACTTCAGGTAGTCTTTAGGATCACTAATCCATACCCTTGTGTAAACACACCTACTAACTACAGTTCACTATTTGTTGACAGTTCTTTTCAGCTTTAGCTTCAAGGTACATAGCCAAAATATGAAATTCAAACGCTACTTGGGTTAATTCTCCCTGTCTGCATTCAATGTCATTTTGTCTCTCTGTTCCTTTAATTTTTCCCCCTCTACAGAAATGACCACTTCACTTTGTCAAGCAAATGGTGATCAAAAACGACAAATCAACAGGAAAGCCTTCCTGTCGGAGTCGGCCAGTGTGATAGCTCTCTTATAGCAATTCCTATTTTATCTCAAATTGTTTTCTTTTCTCTGGGCTCCTCCAGTAAGAATGAATGTAATGTAAGGGTGTGAGGGTGACCTCTCACCAGTCCAATCTTCCATGGAGCCTTCTAGATAAGGCACATAAATCTCTGCAGAATCAATGAAAACAGCCTTCTAGTTAGAAAGAAGGAGCCAGGATGGTTAAAGGGATGAGAAAAAAGAAAGCTAAAGCAACACAATCATGTTCCCTACAATTCTACCATTTGGGCCTTTCCTAATAACGGTAATCGTTTATTTATGAGCCTATAATGTCTAGGGTTTCTATTTGATCTTCACAGCATTCATTGAGCTTAAGGAAGGGGGTATTACTATTCTCATCCAATGAAAGAGAAAACTGTGTTTCAGGTAGATTAAACAACTGACCGGAGCATCCTGCTTACTATGTGGTCAGGACCAAAAAAGGAAGCACCTGTGGAGACTTTTTTAAAAATTGAATTTAGAAAAAAATTCTATTATAAAGGCATAGGACTACTGTAACAAATCAAATGATTCAGGGAGGCACAAATAAAAGTTCATAGTCTCCCCGTCTTGTCCTCTCCCCACATGCCACCAACAGGGATAGTAGGGCATGGATCTTTGCATCCCTTTAGCTTTCAAAAGAGCGGGGTCTTAAGAGCCCCATGAACTCCAAGATTGCAAGAGCAAAAGAGTATACCAGTGGGAGAACTGGAAAATAAATCCAGCTCATGACACCAGTCCAAGGCTCTGAGGCACTGACTGCCTTCCTGACTTTTGGACATTCCTAAGGAGGTCCTACCTGAGGTCCCAGGGCCCTCGGGGACTGCGATGGTTAGTTTTATGTGCCAACTTGAGGGGCCTCTAGGGGTGCCTGGATTGGATCCTGTCAGAAGGTGCTTCCCGGTAGATAAGTAATGATATTGGTGGACTCAGTAGAGTGAATGCCCTCCCCGGTCTGCTACGGGCCTGAATATAACAAATGGTAGAGATGGAAAAAGACTGAGTTTCCCCCTTTCTTCCTGACTCATTGCTTGAACTGGGACATCTCATCTCCTCTTCTCTGTGCCTTGGACTGAGGTTTGCTTGATGGGTTCTCCTGCTTTTCAGGTATATGGACTCAGACCGAATCACTGACTTTCCTGGATCTCAGATCATGGGACTTTTCAGCCTCTATAATCTTGTGAATCATTCTTCATAATCTCTCTCTCTCTTCCCCCTTTCTCTCTCTCTCTCCTGCTCCATGCACACCCTTTGGAGAACCTCCACTAACACAAAGACATGCAAATGGCTTCTCGGTTACTTCTGAGTCTCATTTATCCTGTCTGTAAAATGGGAATCACGGCTCAGTTGTACTCCAGATTCTCGTTAGCTGGACAAACCTGTGATAAATAACCTACTTCTTGTCCTTCTCAAGAAAATGTTACCTTCCCACTCTCTTCCCATGCTGAGGAGTCCACAAGTGGTTGGAAGTGTGCAAGAGAATGCAAAGCACTTTCTCTTCCTCTTGACAAGCATTCACCTTATTTGGACAGTTGAACATTGCCAACAACACCTGACTCTCAACTACCCATTCTTCCTTAATATTTCTCAATTCATTTTATCCTGTGCCCTTTCTAGCATCCAGAACCTTCTAGAGATCTGGGGACATCAAGTTCTGCCTCTGGGTAACTGCTGAGCAGCCAGGTTGGACTGTTCTGTCTCCAGGGAAAGTCCAGGTTCTTTTAACCTGTTTCAACTTTGGCTTCCTGAATTTGAAAACAAAACAACAACAACAGAAAAAAAAACATGAACCAAGTACAGTATTTAGAAAACCTGTGACATCTGTCATTGGACACAGAGGTCAAAGAACTGCCCAGGGAAACTTTCCTTCAGTAATTCAAAGTCTAGTGGTACGTACGAAATTGCTGCCCTTATCTCCCTTCAGTGAGTGTTTCCAAGAATCAAAGCATACATAGATTTGGATTCCAGCACAGTCTCTGGCATGAATCTAGCTGTGTGTTGGACAGGTCAGGGCAGTCTCTGAATCTCAGCCTTCCACATGGAAATCATCACTACATGGTTTCTTCATCTCTTCTAGCCCACACCTGCTAGTCTGCAAACTGAGACTCAGCCACTATTCAGATTTCACCCCACCAACCCTTTCTCTCTTCACGTGCCTTAAATAGAGGTCATGTCTTGGGCTTGGTCCCTGTAAGGCTGCTCTTTGCTAAGAGCTGGCCAAGTCTCTGACCACTTTTCTTTGCTCATAGGAGATCAGGCCTTCTATTTCCCCCCTCTTCTTAGAACAGGGCAGGATTCACAGACCCAGTGTCACAGAGCCTGGTGAATTGAATTCCTATTCACTGTGGAGGAATTAGACATTGCAAGAAGAATCCAGTACAAATTTTTCACCCAGCCTGACTACCATCCAGAAGACTCGTAAGTTCTAAAATCAATGACATCTTTTTATTTTGCCCCTATCCCTATTCCAATTTTATGTTGTTACTCACCCTAGCAAGATGGTCAAGAGTTTTGTTCAGTGGTTCCCAACTTGGGGTCTCTGAACACTGAAGTGGGGACCCATGAAGGGAATAGTGGAGGTCTTTGAGCTCTTTTCGATATTTCCAAAAGCCTGGCAGAAAATTGTACATGATCCGAGATAGGCTGCATAGGCTAACTGAAATGTCAAGCTGCTTAGCTTTGGGGCCATTGTGTAGCTATGGTTATCAGGCTATGATCTAAAATTGAAATTGGAGGACATGTGTGCCTTTGATGAATAAGAAAGGAGAAATGCTATTAGTTATACATGCAGGTGGCTCATTAGACATAATCTTGTAAGGCATGGGGTCCATGTGGAAAAAATAATAAAAGGGGCCTTTGACAGTAAAGAAATTAGAATCCAGGTCCAACTGCTCATGGACCTAACCCACAAATTTCTTCACATTACCATTACAGCCTTGCTTGGGGAGATGCTTGAGTGGACCCGTCAACAGCAATGATTCCTTTTCTCTGGAAAATATAAATCTGCCATGGAACACAGCCAGGCATCTGCCTAGGCAAACATTTTCCAAATTGAGAAACCTTTAAAGGAATCCTGAGGAAGCTGTGGAAATAAGAACCACAACAGAAGAAATGATGGGTTCTGAAAATTTGCTGACATGTCATGGTCAGTATGTGTGTTTCTGGGTGTGTGTGTGTGTGTGTTTGGGGGAGGGGACAGAGAGTTTGAAGAGAATCTAGATGCATGTGTGTGAGATTGATGGATGTGTTAGGTCGTTGAGGGCAAGTGAGTAAGAATTTGTGTGAAAGTGAGTCTATTGTGTGTGAATGGCTGGAAAGCAAATGTCTATGGAGTAGAAGCAACACACACATACCTGTGTGTGTGTACTCACAGGTGGGGGAGCAGGATGTGGATGTGTGGGGAGATGTGTGGGCAGGCAGGCTGTATGTGCAGGTGCATACTTGTGTGTGGATATGCTGGAGTGAGGTGGAAACCTGCAGTCTCCTGATAAAAACATTCACGAGAAACTCTGCGCTAGGCATCTGCCAAGTGCAAATACAACAGACAGAGTTTATGATTTCATAGATTCTAAATAAATACGGGGTTAAATCAAGTTCACCTGAAATAAAACAAGCTGTAATAAAAAGCTGAGGATAACAGAGCCTGACAGGGGGCTACTGATCTTGACTTCCACACCTAGCCACAACAGCTGGGTGTTTTCCCTCCCCAGCTCCACAGCCCTGCCTGTCTATGTCAGGGAGCAAAGGGACCAGGTAGGGGTTGGTGAGAAGAAGAAATGAGTTCTGTCCTGAACTGCTGCTCACAGCTGGAGGGAATGGACAACCAGGGTGTCTGAGGATCCTTCTATGGGAAGGATTGGCTGAAGCCGTCAAGAGACGGCAGGGCTCCTCTCCTAAGAGCCTCTGGGGAGCACAGCTGTGAGATTCCCAGTCAGCTAGAATCTGAGAGCCTGTGGATGGCTCTGTGAGTGCAGAGGGTGCAGGGGAGGGCCGTCCAGGTCACCCTGGCCTCTCCTGTTGTCTTCTGTGTCCTGGATTGTAGCAGCCCATATAGCCTATGGCTGGGAGGAGTGAGAGTTCTAAGAAATATCTGCATAGCTCACTGAAACACCTTAGTTAAAAGGGCATGGAGAGAGGGATTTGGCTCTCCTAACAAGCATGAGAGCTCGCGAGATGAGAGCAGTGGTGAATCGGCAGTCTCTACCCCTGTGGTGTTGAGAGGCAGGAGACCAGCCTTATATTAGGCTGGAGGAGAAGGCAGTCAGGAGCATGCGCATTCTATCACGGACCTGCTTACTCAGACTCTGTCTCCTCTTCTGCCTGCGTCTCTCTGCTGAAGATTACCAAGCTCTGCTAAAGACTAAGATCTATCTTTCTAAGAAAACTGCTTTACTCTCTTAAGACACACTCTCTCTGTCCAGCTAAAGTAGATAGCCCTCAGGCACCTAACAGACCTGAGCAAGGTAACTTGTCTGGAACTTGTCTGGAACCTAGTTAAGCCGGCCTGAGACCTGGCCAGTCTTGGTCCCTGACAAGCGGTGGCAGGGGTGGGCTGTGACACCGGATCCCATTTGCCCTCCACCTTCCCTTGTCTTCCTGACCTGGATTTTGGGCAACTCTCTCAAAAACATGGGTTTCCTGGGCCCAGGAGCTTCAGATTCACAACAGAGCCCCATTCTTGGCACAGGAAGGGTTGAGTTCTTCTGTTGGCTGTTTGGTTTGTTCCCCTCACTTCCATGTTGGATCTAACTGGCAGTGTATAAGAAATGGCTTTTGCCACTGCCTCTACATCCAGCAGTCAGTGATTTCTAGATGCCCATTTGTAAACCTGAAAATGCCTGGGCTAAAGTCAGAATAACAAAGCCAGCCAGTTTGAGAGGTTTGAGGGTTTTGGAAAGTATTGCATCCTTAGGGTGTCAGCCGTGCTCATGTCCCTGGAGACTTGGGTGCCTCATACACTTGCTCTCCCCTCCCCATTGGCAGGCTGCACTCTGAGCCATGCAGCAGCCTAGCCCGCTGCTTCCAGGCCCTTCTGCCTCTAATCCATTCCCTACATTCTCTGACAAGTGCAAGTTTCCAAAGTACAGTTCCAACCCTGTTACTTTCTGGTCTGCAACCAGAAACTCTAAAGTCCTTTACCTGATGTTGACCTCTTGATCTAGCCTTTCAAATCTGATATTCCGTTGCCATTGCTGTCACTATCGGTTTTTAAGCATTTTTTAAGCATCCCTTTTTACAATGTCAAAGCAAGTTTCTACCTGAGTATTGGGCTAAGAAAAAAGGAAAAACAACACAGTAGAGGGAACTACCTGTCCACCTGCATTTTCTTCTAGTATTTTTAAAATTATGTTTGTTGTTAAGTATCTGAAATCAATCTTTAGTTTACATTTATGGAAGATTTTTATTTCAAAATGGATAGTCAACAATATCCACCCTATTAGAGTATTCATTCCTTTCCCATTGGTGTAAAAATGCTATTTCTATTGTAGAAAAATTATTGATAGAGACTTTTAGTGGAATTACTATTTTATTCTGCCAGGATATTTATTCAAGTGGTCAGCAAATTACAGTCCACTGTCAAATCTAGTCCACCATCTGTTTTTGTACAGCTCATGAGCTCAGAATGGTTTTACCTTTTTTAGTTGTTTTTAAAAACTCAAAAGAAGGGTGGCACCTGTGGCTCAAAAGAGTAGGGTGCCAGCCCCATATGCCGGAGGTGGCAGCTTTAAACCCAGCCCGGGCCAAAAACTGTAAAAAAAAAAAAAAACCCTAAAGAAGACTATTTCCCGACACATGAAAAATACATAAAATTAAAATTTCAGTATCAGTAAATAAAGTTTTACTAGGACACAGCACCTTCATTCATTATTTGTAGTGTTTGGCAGCTTTCATGCAGCGGAGTTGACTAATTGAAACAGAAACCACATGACCCACAAAGCTGAAAATATTTACTGTCTTTACAGAAAAAGTTTGCACATCCCTGATCTATTCCAAAACCAATACAGCATAATAAATTACTCTAATTTATATATGTTTCAATACTTGCTAGGCTGGAAAGGATTCAAGTTTCATGGGAACTAGAGCTGAAATAATTTGGCAGGTCTTAAAAAAATAGAAAAGAATACCAATTACATTACAATTAGAAAATGAAATGTAAAAGTAAATTCTTTTTTTTTTTTTTTTTTTTTTTTTTTTATTGTTGGGGATTCAGTGAGGGTACAATATGCCAGTTACACTGATTGTAATTGTTAGGTAAAGTCCCTCTTGCAATCATGTCTTGCCCCCATAAAGTGTGACACACACTAAGGCCCCACCCTCCTCCCTCCATCCCTCTTTCTGCTTCCAGTAAATTCTTATTGAGAATGAGAAAAGATCACAACACATTACATACTTTATAAAGTTTTAAAATATTGCAAACATCACAACATTCAGAAAAATAATATTCTATCTATTTTAAGTTAATAACTCCCTGAAACCTCTGTGATAATTTTTTCCTCCCAGTTTTTGAGCTGGATAGACTTTATAATCTTCCTCAAAATAATAACAATTTTGTGATATTTTCTACAGGGAGGATGAAAAGTTATTCAAATTCTCCCTTAATGCAGTTAATGAAAATTTAGGTTTTTTTACTACTGATAACTAAGAAAAGAAAATGTTTCTTTCATATTCACTCTTAGTTATCAGTAATGTTAGGTAAGGTCTTAAAATTTTTGGCTATTTTAGAATAACTGCTAGCTGGCTTTCTTTATACTTGAGCTGTAGGATTTCAGAGTATATCAAGCTTTCTTGCAGTGTGATTAATCCAGAGCACTCTACATTGACCAGAATTGACAACAAGTTTCATGACAATATTCTTGTTGTGGTGACAAATCATATGTTTACTTTTATTTACATTTGTCAAATCAGTAATAAATGTAAATGTAAATATTTTACCAGTGTGTGCCTATAATTCACTCATCTTCATTACTTGGATTATCAAACACTCTATGAGCTTACTCATAACTATTATTCAAAACATATCGCTTTCTCTCGATAATTACAACTTTTTATGTAATTAGCAATTTTGTTACCATTTTCTCCTCAGTGTCTGCATAATTTCTGTTACTTTTATAAGTCCTCATTATTGGTTTGGTTTTTGTTTCATCTTTTCTTTGATTTCTACCTCTATTCTTTAATAAGTGAAAGATGACAAAAGAAGTTGCCCTTTATATCCACCCAAATCAGGCGTCTATAATTTCTCTTTTGTTGATTTGGTCTAAATCTTCTTTCCAAATTGCAATTACAAGAGTGTATTCAAGCTTTATCAACTTTACAAATAAGAATAAATTTTGTCTGTCACTTGCCTTCTTGTTTCTCTCTTCAAAACAAATTTTAGAGTCCTACATACCATCCTAACTACAAAGTACAGCTTTAGGGCCGCATTTTTCTTTTTATTTCAGATTAATATGAAGATGCAAGTGATTGAGTTACATTATTTACATTTCTAAGGTAAAATTCAAGTTGTAGTTGAGCCTTTCACCCAGGGGGCATTCTGAACACCCTCCCCTTGTACACAATAGTAAGATCCTGGCAAATGCCCTCCTGTCTCTTCTTCCCAACCCCCCTCTCTCATTCCATCTCCCTTTCCCCTCGCTAGATTATACTTGTGTGTGTTTTTTTTTAATTAAATCATAGCTGTGTACATTAATGCAATCATGGGACACCATACACTGGTTTTATATACCATTTGACATATTTTCATCACACTGGTTAACATAGCCTTCCTGGCATTTTCCTAGTTATTGTGTTAAGACATTTATATTCTACACTTAGTAAGTTTCACATGTACCCTTGTAAGACGCACCACAGATGTAATCCCACCAATCACCCTCCCTCTGCCCATCCTCCCCCCTCCTCCCCTCCCTCTCCCCCTTCCCCATATTCTTAGGTTATAACTGGGTTATAGCTTTCATATGAAAGCCATAAATTAGTATCATAGTAGGGCTGAGTACATTGATACTTTTTCTTCCATTCTTGAGATACTTTACTAAGAATATGTTCCAGCTCCATCCATGTAAACATGAAAGAGGTAAAGTCTCCATCTTTCTTTAATGCTGCGTAATATTCCATGATGTACATATGCCACAATTTATTTGGGGGGGGCTCTAAAACATTTTTTTATTAATATTAAATCATAGCTGTGTACATTAATGCGATCATGGGGCACCACACACTGGTTTTATAAACAGTTTGACACATTTTCATCACACTGGTTAACATAGCCTTTCTGGCATTTTCTTAGTTATTGTGTTAAGACATTTATATTCTACATTTACTAAGTTTCACGTATACCCTTGTAAGATGCACCACAGGTGTAATCCCACCAGTCACCCTCCCTCTGCCCACCTCCCCCCTCCCTCCCCTCCCTCCCCTCCCTTTCCCCCTTCCCCCTATTCTTGGGTTATCACTGGGTTACAGCTTTCATATGAAAGCCATAAATTAGTTTCATAGTAGGGCTGAGTACATTGATACTTTTTCTTCCATTCTTGAGATACTTTACTAAGAAGAATATGTTCCAGCTCCATCCATGTAAATATGAAAGAGGTAAAGTCTCCATCTTTCTTTAAGGCTGCATAATATTCCATGGTGTACATATACCACAATTTATTAAACCATTCGTGGGCTGATGGGCACTTGGGCTTTTTCCATGACTTAGCAATTATGAATTGGGCTGCAATAAACTTTCTGGTACAAATATCTTTGTTATAACGTGATTTTTGGTCTTCTGGGTATATAACTAGTAGAGGAATTATAGGATTGAATGGCAGGTCTATGTTTAGATCTCTAAGTGTTCTCAAACATCTTTCCAAAAGGAATGTATTAATTTGCATTCCCACCAGCAGTGTAGAAGTGTTCCCTTTTCTCCACATCCATGCCAACATCTCTGGTCTTGGGATTTTGTGATACGGGCTAATCTTACTGGAGTTAGATGATATCTCAAAGTAGTTTTGATTTGCATTTCTCTGATGATTAAAGATGATGAGCATTTTTTCATATGTCTGTAGGCCGAGCACCTGTCTTCTTCAGAGAAGTTTCTCCTCAAGTCCCTTGCCCAGCCTGAGATGGG
Source organism: Nycticebus coucang (assembly GCF_027406575.1). Taxonomy (NCBI): domain Eukaryota; kingdom Metazoa; phylum Chordata; class Mammalia; order Primates; family Lorisidae; genus Nycticebus; species Nycticebus coucang. Next base: position 120,256,465 of record NC_069781.1, on the reverse strand, counting down.
ATCACTTGTTCTTTTCTTGTTAATATGTTTGAGTTCTCTCTGGATTCTGGTTATTAAACCTTTGTCAGAGACAACCTGCAAATATGTTCTCCCATTGTAAGGGCTGTCTGCTTGCTTTACTTACTGTGTTCTTGGCTGTGCAGAAGCTTTTTAGTTTGATCAAGTCCCACTAGTGTATTTTTGAAGCTGCTTCAATTGCCTGGGGGGTCCTCCTCATAAAATATTCACCCAAACCGATTTCATCAAGAGTTTCCCCTACACTTTCTTCTAGTATTTTTATAGTTTCATGTCTTAAGTTTAAATCTTTAATCTAGTGAGAGTCTATCTTAGGGGGCATGTAGTTGCTCATATATTGGTTTCATATTAGTATTGAGTGTATTGGATACTTTTTTCCCCATTCTTGAGAAACTTCACTAAGAAGAATGTGTTTCATCTCCATCCAGGTAAACGCAAAAGATGTACTGTCTCCATCTTTTCTTATGGCTGAATAGTGTGCCATGGTATACATATATCATAATCTGTTAATCCATTCATGGCTTGATGGGCACTTGGGTTTCTTCCACATGTTGGCAATTGTAGCAACATGTTTTGGAGGTTCAGGCTCAGGAGAAGTTGACTTTGGGATAGGTGCATGGGGTTATCTTGCACAATCACTTCTGTGTACCATTTGGATATCGCTAAACTGTCTGGTATAGCAGAAGCCCCCAGCAATGGCAACTGTGCCCATTACCCATTCTGAACCTCTCCTGTTGCCGCTCTACCATCACTGAGCCCAAGTTGGAGGGTGACAGCAGAGAAGGCAGAGCCAAAAGAGAAATATGGCTAGGAAATGTTATTTTGACAACTTTTACAAAAATGTAAGACCATGTCAGCACATGCCAACATGCTTCCCAGGACCTGGGAAGGGGCCTGGCAAGTGAAGAGTCCTGAGATTCAAGCTTCACTAACTTTGAAAGGAATCCAGCCCTGCTAACAGGGCTGCACACTTCCCTCATTGTCTATTTTCAAAGTTTCTTTGGTTCCACATTATTCCTTTTTCTGTGTATTTGAGAGTCTGAGCAGCAAGTTCCGTGGAAAACCCTTAGGATTTTATTGGGATTGCACTGACATTGTAGATAAATTTCTATGTGTTCCTCCCCTCCAATACTTGATCTTCCATCGACAGTGAGTTTTAGCTATTCATTCCATCGGGCCCCTTTACTTCCTTCAGTCAAGTTTTGCATTTCTCACTACATGTTTATGGCACTGACTTGCTTTCTAAACTACCTGTTATTGTTTGTTGATCTTGAATCGCATTACTAAATGCTCTTGTTGGTTTTAAAAGTTGTCCGTAGTCTGGGTAGAAGATTATATTGTCTGCTGTGAAAAGGATATTTTTGTCTCTGCTTTTCTGACATCCACCTTTTTTTATGGTCTGATTTCATTAAATAGAGCCCCACGTATCATGCTGATGTTTCTCTTGATCTCATAAAGGGAGATGCTCTCTTCCTGGTTTTCAAAGAGTCTTCTTTTGATTAGTAGATTTTTTTTATTTAATAGGAATGAATGTTGAATTAGAACAAATTGCTGTTTTTTACATGCATTGGTTTGCGCAAATTTTTTTCCTTTGTGTATTAGGGCAGAGATTTACATGAATAATTTTTTAAATATTTCTTTATCTTTCTATTCTTTTGTTAAAGGTAAATTATCCTTTTAATACATCTTGGAATAAATCTAATACAGTAATATATTATTCAATAAATTTGTGTCTATATTTACAAATGAGACTGGACTGCAATTTTCTCCTAATGTGCTGTCTTTATCAAGTTTTGGTATTGGAGTGAACCTGGCCTATTAAAAGAGCTACCTGGCTTTCCACATTTTTTTATTCTCCAAAAGTGTTTACCTTTACTACAGGAATTACTTTTCCTTTAAGTCTTTCCTAGAACTAATCTGCAAAGTTGACTATGCCTAGCATCATTTTTAGAGACAGTACTCTGACTACCTTTAAACTTACTTCTATATTTAATCTCCATTTGGGTTTCCTATTTCATAAGCCAATATGCTAGTATATGTTTTCTTCTCTTTTTTTTTACTTTTATTTTATTTATTAAATCATAGCTGTGTACCTTAATGCCATCATGGGGTACCATGCACTGGTTTTATATACAATTTGAAATATTTTCATCACAATGGTTAAAATAGCCTTCCTGGCATTTTCTTAGTTATTGTGTTAAGACATTTATACCCTTGTAAGATGCACCGTATGTGTGGTCCTACCAATTACCCTCCCTCCATCCTCCCCCCCTTCTCCCCTCAAATAGAAATCAAAGAATACTGACAAGACCACATTTGCTTGTATTATAAAATGAGCTTCAAAGGAGGAAGAAAGGCAGTGCTTAATTGTTCTGACCAGTTGCTTGTGGTGGATTAATAACCCTCATTCTCCTCAAAGAACTTACACATAAAAGAAAAAGTCACTCCTGCAAGGTTGAGTAGCGTCTGCACCTCTGAACTCTCTGGGGAGGCTGTTGCACGAGTGTCCACACACAGCAGTGCTGATGCGAAGTTGCTTCCAAAACATACGAAGTCTCGGGCCACAGAGCAGCCTATGGGTCATCCTACAAAGTGGAAGACCAACTCAGGGACTTCCCATCCTTCCCAACCCACCAACTCCTGGGAACAAATGTGGTTTTAGCCTCTATAAATTCCAACCATGCATTAAGGCACCAGAACTTATTCTCTACCCCACCTCCTCCAAAATTAAACAGCAACCTGTTTAAAAATAATGTCAGAAAAATAATGTCAAAATTGTATAATTTTCGTCTGTTAACCATGCACTAAAGATTAAAATAGCCTCTGTAAAAGATATATAACATATATGAAATCTCTGAAAACTCTTATGTACAATGGTATCAAATACTTTTTCTGCCTTTTGTGCACAAATAGCCTCTTGCATTTCTGTGCTTCAGATGCAAGTCGTCTGAAGGACTGATGCTCCACACAGAAGTTAAAACTATATATATGTTTTCTGTAAATATCAGATATATATCATCTCTATTTGCAACACAATTAGTATTCACTTATAATTATCATCACAGCTTCATATCCTTTTCTCTTTTCTCTTTATTTTTATATTATTTTTTAATTGACAAGGAATAAGTACACCTGCTCATTGGGTACATAGTAAAGTTTCAATACATATAATGTGCGATGATCAGATAAGGATAATATTCATTTTATTTTATTTTTTAATTGACAAGGAATAATTGTACGTACTTATGGAGTACATGGTGATGTCTCAAAACATATAATACACAGCAATCATATCAGAGTAATTAGTATATTTATAATCTCAAATTCTTTGTGTTGGGAACATTTAATACCCTCCTTCTAGCTATTTGAAACTAATACTACTAACAGTAATTGTCCTACAGTGATAGAGAATGCTAGAACTTGTTCCTCCTATCTAGCTATAAATTTGTATCCTTTAACACAACTCTCCCTATTCTTCCCTTTCCCCTACCCTTCCCAGCATCCAGTATTCTCTGTTCTACTTTTTACTTGAATGAGATCGACTATTTTTAGTTACCACATATGAGAGAGAACATGTGGTGTTTAACTTTCTGCTCATGGTTTATTTCACTTAACATAATGTCCTTTAGCTCCATCCATGTTGCCACAAGTGACAGGAATTCATTCTTCTTTTTATGGTTGAACAATATTCCATTGTATATATATGCCGCATTTTCTTTACCCATTCATCTGTTAACGGACACCTAGGTTGAGTCCGTACCTTGGCTGTTGTGACTAGTGCTGAAATAAACGTGGGGTTGCAGATGTCTCTTTGATATACTGATTTCCTTTCCTTTGGTTAAATGCCCAGTAGTAGGATTGCTGGATCATATGGTAGTTCTATTTGTAGTGTTTTTAGAAACTTACATACTGTTCTCCATAGTGGCTGTACTAGTTTACTTTCCTACCAGCGGTGTAGAAAAGTTAGCTTTTTTTCTGCACCCTCACCAGCATTTGTTATTTTTGTCTTTTTTTTTTTTTTTTTTGCAGTTTTTGGCCGGGGCTGGGTTTGAACCCACCACCTTCGGCATATGGGGCTGGCGCCCTACCCCTTTGAGCCACAGGCACTGCCCTATTTTTGTCTTTTTGATAAGCACCATCCCAACTAGGGTAGAGTATACCTCACTGTGGTTTTGATTTGCATATCCCAGATAATTAGTGATGTTGGTCATTATTTCACTTATTTGTTAGCTGTTTGTATGTCTTCTGTTAAGAAATCAATGTTCAGATCATTTGCTCATTTTTAACTGGATTATTTGTTTTTTTACTGTTGACATAAGTTTGAGATCCTTATATATTCTGAATATTAATCCCCTGTTGGATGGACAGCTTGACATTTCATTTTTTTCTCCCATTCTGTAGGTTGTCTTTTCACTCTGTTAATTGTTTCCTTTCTGTGCAGAAGATTCTTTACTTCAATATAATCACATTTGTGTATTTTTGATTTTGTTGTCTGTACTTTAGAGGTCTTATTCATAATATATTTTCCTGGATCAATGTCCTGAAGCATTTCTCCTGTGTTTTCCTCTAGTAACTTTATTGCTTCAGGTCTTACATGTAGGTCTTTGATCCATTTTGAGTATATTTTTTATTTTGTGTAGAGTGGGATATAGGGATCCAGTTTCTTTTTTGTATATATGTATATCCAGTTTTCCAAGCATTGTTTATTAAAAAGACTGTCCTTTCCCCCAAAGACTGTTCTTATCAAAAATCAGTTGGCTGTAAATGTGTGGATTAATTTCTGGGTTCTCTATTCTGTTCCATAGGTGTGCATGCTGTTTTCCTTCTAGTACCATGCTGTTTGGTTACTGTAACTTTGCAATACAATTTGGAGTCTGATAGTGTGATGCCTCCAGCTTCATTCTTTTTTTTTTTTTCACTTCAGATTAACATGAGGGTACAAACAATTAAGGTTAGATTGTTTGTGTTTGTTAGGTAAAATCCAAGTTGTAGTTGAGCCCTTCATCTGGGAGGTGTCCTTACATTGCCCTTACATTGTGCCCATTAGGTGAGAGCTTTCAAGTCTCCTTCTGTCCTTTCTCCGCCCCTCCACCTGAGCTTAATTGTGTTTTCTCTCATGTGGATATGTAGTCATCGATCTACCAGCTTCATATTAGCGCTGAATACATTGGATACTGGCTTTTCCATTCTTGTGATACTCCACCAAGGAGAATGTTCTTTAAACTCCATTCGAGTTAATGCCAAAGATATAAAGTCTTCATCTTTTTATAGCTGAATGATATTCCATGGTATACGTACACCAGCTTTGTTCTTTTTGCTCAGGATTGCTTTGGCTACTCAGGGTCTCCTCCTCTGTGGTTCTAAACAAATCTTAGGGCTTCTTTGTGTGTCTGTATCTCTGTGAAGAATGACATTAGTATTTTTATAAGGAGTGCCTTGAATCTACAGATTTCTTAGGGTTGTACTGTCATTTGAACAATTATTTATTCTTTAACAATAAAGACAGGGTGGTCTTAACATTTGTTTGTACCTTCTCTAATTTCCTTCATCACTGTGTTGTACTTTTCCTCATAAAAGTTTTCACCTCCTTAAATTTATTCTTAGATATCTTATTTTCTTTGTGGCTATTATAAATGGAATTGGCTTCTTGATCTCTTTTTTCATCTAGTTTGTTGTCCATGTATGGAAACACTCCTGATTTTTGGACATTGGTTTTGTTTCTTGAAAGTTTACTAAATCTGTATATCAGTCTGAAGAGTTTTTTGGTAGAATAAAGCCAATGTGTCTTCTAGCTTTTCAATTTGGAAATCTATTATTTCTTTTTCTTGTCTATATGCTCTGGCTAGGCTTTCTAGCACTATGTCAAATAAGAGCGGTGAGAGTGGGCATCTGGTCTTATTCCAGTTCTTGTTCATTAATATGTCATCTGTGGGTTTTTCAGATATGGCCTTTATTAGGTTGAGAAGCTTTCCTTCTATACCTACTATATTGACAGCTTTTATTATGAAACAATGTTGAATTTTATCAAATGCTTTTTTTTTGCCTCTCTTGAAATGATCATGTTTTTTGTCCTTCATTCTATTGATGTGATGTATGATGTTCACTGACCATCTTTGCATTCCAGGGATGATTTTCACTTTATCATGGTGTGTTACCTTTTCGATGTGTTGTTGGATTTGGTTTTCTAATATTTTGTTGAAGATTTTTGTGTCTGTGTTCATAAAGAATATTGGCTTATAGTTTTCTTATCTTGTTATGTCCTTGTCTGGTTTTGGTATCAGGGTTATGTTGGGATCATAGAATGAATTAGGAAGAAGTCCCTTGTCCTCGGTATTTTGGAATATTTTGAGAAGAATCTTTATTAATTCTTTTTCAAAGGTTCAGCAGAATTTGATGGTTAAGCCATCAAATCCTACACTTTTCTTTGTTGGAATACTTTTTATTATTTTTTACTTATTACTTGTTATTGGTCTTTTCAAGTTTTTCATTTCTTCTTCGTTCTATCTTGGTACATTGTATGTGTCCAAATGGAAAGAAAAAATGGGCTAGATTTGACAATGGGATGTAATTTGTTAACCACTTGAATAAATAAATATACCAGCAGAATAAGGCAGTAATTCCACTAAAAATCTGTATTTTTAACTTTTATCTGTCGTAAGACACTATTAAGGAAATATCTAGTTAAACTACAGATTAGAAGAAAATATGTCTAAATCACATATATGACAAGGGACTGGTGTCATGAATAGAAATAAACTATAATAAATAATACAAAGATAAATAATTATTTAAAAAGGAGAAAATATTTGAATTGATTCTTTATAAAATTATATATGTACATATACGATCAAAAATCAGATGAAAAAAGTGTTTAACATCATTAGGCATCAGAAAAAATACAAATTAAAACCACAGGTATACATCTCTACATATTATCCAGAGTGGTTACAATTTAAAAATGATTGACAAAGCCAAATGTTGGAAGAATTCTGAAACAAACATAACTCACATACAATGTTAGCAGGAATACAAAATGTTAATTTTTGGAAAAAGGTATGTCAATTTCTTATAAACATACACCTATTTTATGACCCAGTAATTCGAGTACTAGGTATTTACATAGCAATAGGAAAATATATGTATATAGCAAGACTTGTAAATAATAAGCATAGCAGGTTTAATCATAATAATCCCAAACTGGAAGCTGCCCAAGAGTCCATTGATGGAAGAATTCATAAATATGCAGGGACATATTCATACATTGGAGTACTACTCAGCAAAAAAGAATAGACAAGTGATACCCACAATATTATGGATGAATCTCAAAGACTTTATTTTTTAACAATTTTTTCAATTTCAGATTAATATGAGGGTACAAATGTTTAGGTTACATTGTTTTCATCAAGCTGAAGTTGAGCCCTTCACCCAGGAGGCGTGCCGAACACCCTCGCACTGTGCACATTAGGTGAGATCCCACCAATTGCCCTCACTCCTCCTCACTCCCTTCTCACTCCTCTCCCCCTCCCTTGTTAAACTATACTTGTGTTTTTCTTTTGTGTGGGTATATCTTGGTTTCATATTAATATTGAGTATATTGTATACTTGCTTTTCCATTCTTAAGCTACTTTACTAGGATGAATATGTTTCAACTCCATCCAGGTAAACACAGAAGATGTAAAGTCTCATCTTTTCTTATGGTTTAGTAGTATTCCATGGTATACATACACCACAGGTTGTCAATCCATTCATGAATTGATGGGCATTTGGGTTGCTTCCACGTTTTGGCAATTGTGAATTGAGCTGCAATAAACATTCTAGTGCAAATATCCTTGTGGTAAAAGGATTTTTTTTTCTTCTAAGTATATACCTAGTAATAAGATTGAAGGATCAAATGGAAAGTCAACTTTTAGTTCTTTGAGAATTCTTTATACCTCTTTCCGTAAATGCTGTATTAGTTTACAATCCCACCAGCAGTGTAAATGTGTTCCTTTCTCTCTACATTTATGCCACCGTCGGCAACTTTGAGATTTTGTGATGTGGGCTAATCTCACTGGAGTTGGGTGATATCTTAGAGTGGTTTTGATTTGCATTTCTCTGATGATTAAGGACGATGAGCATTTTCTCATATGTTTGTTGACCATTCATTAAAGACATTATTTTCCCTGACAGAAGTCTTATGCAAAAGATTCCATACTATGAGATTCCATTCATATAAAATCCAAGAACAGGCAAAAACTTCAATCCATCCTGGAAAATATCTAATGGAGTCATTACCTCTAGGGAATGGGAGCAAATACCAAGTGACAAGGGAAACTTCTGAGGTGATGGTTTAGTTCAGGATCTTTATAGGAATTTGGGCTACACAATATTCTTTTATAGGAATTTGAGCTTCATACATTATGTACATGTTTATAAGAAACGGACACGCCTTTTTCCAAAGATGATGGGCCATTTTATATTTCCACTAACATTGTAATGAGAGTTACAGTTGTTCCACAATCTTGCTATTATTTGTTGTCAGTCATTTTTAATTGCAACCATTCCAGCAAATATGTAGAAATGTCTAGTTATGGTTTGTAAATGCATTTGTCAAAACTCAGACACACTCAAGATTTATGCATTTCATTGTATGCAAATTTTATTTCAAAGGAAAAATATCCTATAAATAAATGTTGAACTAGAGCTGATGACACATAAATACTGAAATATTTATCAGGTATACTGATATTATACTTGATGTTGAAGTACACCAAAAATGAGATGGATTAATAGGGGAGAAAGGGGGTGGAGAAGTAGACAAAGACAACTGATAAAGTAAACATAAGAACAATAATGGTAAGAAGCTGAATGGTAAATATATGAGTGTTCACTCACACCTGAAATTTTCTTGTCTTTGCTAAATGTCTGAATTTTTCACAATGAAACATAAGACAAAACGAAGAGGGGTCTTCTAACTCTTAAAACTTCTTGAGCTTGTATCTTATAAGACCTCTAGCTGCACCAACCCAGCCAAGACTCCCTACAGATAAGGGAGAGTAAAGCTCAGCTGGCTCCCAAAACCACTCCAAGTACAAATTCACACAATAGCATCCTTTAGTTTCCAAGCCTCTTTTTCTTTGTAAAATGAGTCAGAATACAATGGTTTCCTCTAATGCCTAAGCATTCATTTATGCCTTCAAATTCATAAGAAGCATAGTAGAGAAAAGCTGAGAAACAAACGTATTTGGAATTTGACAAAGGCCTTTCTGTCAACAATAAGGGAGAAGCTGGAGTCGGAGATATTATGTGCTTTGACAGATCTAGTCAATTACAGTTTTCAGAAGTAATAACCTGCCGTCATTACAAAAAGTATCAGATATACATGGAGAGCCAGTTTACCTCCAATCCATCTATTAATGCTCTCAGGCTGAACCATCCGCTGCTGGGAGATAAAAGTCTTTGTAGAAAGATCCCTCCAGTATGGGATCTGGAGAAGCTGACGGGAAGCTGCAGGTAGGAGTCTGGGAACACGGCTCTGAGAGACGAGTTGAGAGCCAATGTGATTAGGGTCATCTCAAAGTTGACTTCAAAGAACTTCTCTAACTCAGCCTTTTGTTGACCTGTTTTGGAGTCTGTATGTCCCAGATTTTCCTGTTCAGTTCCAGTGATAGGCTCATGTGATTAAAGGCAGCACTGAAAGGCACAACTAAACCTGTGTTTCTAGCTGCATTTGCTAAAAAGTCTTTCATACTGACAAATCACCACATCCAAAAAAAGTTCAAGCAAGCTTCAGACCAATTTTCTCATTTCGAACAAACAACCACTGGAGTAGCGATAATGGTATCAGGGACTTCTGTTTACTGGGCCCTTCTGTGTAGCACCTGCCACATCACATGCCGTGCCTGCACCACCTCTAAGCCTCAGAATGCACCATGAATGTCACAAGTGAGGAAACCAAAGCTCAGAGTGGGTTAGTAGCCCATATCACCCACTTGGTAAGCAGGGGGATCAATATACTAGAACTTCCAGAAGTTGACCACCCAAGGGACTGTAACAAACTGGTCAGCATGCAGAGGGGTCAGCAGAAGGAACTAGACCTTCTGTAACTTATGCATACATATGGTGCATGTCCAGTCTATGAAAATTAGGTTAACTTGAGAGAAGTTTCTGTTCAAGTCTCTTGTCCACAAAGAAATGGGGTGGTTTGCTCTTTTCTCTGATTAATTTGAGTTTGCTATAGAGTCTAGTTATCAGACCTTTGTTGGAATCATAACATGCAAAAATCTTCTTCCATTCCAAAGGCTGTCTGTTTGCTTTGGTTGTAGTGCCCTTAGCTGTGCAAAAGCTTTTTAGCTTGATCAGATCCCAGTTATTTATTTTTGGTACTGCTGCAATGGGGGAGTTTTCCTCATAAAATATTTTCTGGCCAACAAATAAATAAAAAATTGTTCATTGTTTTTAATCATCAGAGAAAAGCAAACCAAACCTCTCTGAGATATCACCTAACTCCAGTAAGATTAGCCCACATCACAAAGTCCCCAAACTGTAGATGCTGGAGTGGATATGAAGAGAAGGGAACACTTTAATACTGCTGGTAGGACTGCAAAGTAATACAACTTCTATGGAAAGAAGTATGGAGAATCTTCAAAGAACTAAAATTTGACATTCCATTTCATCCCACAATTCCATTACTAGCTATCTACCCAGAAGAACAAAAATCATTTTAACACAAAGACGTTTGTACCAGAATGTTTACTGAAACCAAAGTAATAATTGCCAAGTCATGGAAGCAACTCAAACACGCATCAATCCATGAAAGGATTAACAAATTGTGAGATATATATACCATAGAATATTATTCACCCTTTAAAAAGATGAAGACTTTAAACCTTTTCTGTTTACCTGGATGGAGTTGTAACACATTCTTCTTAGTAAAGAATCTCAAAAAATGGGGGGGAAAGTATCCAATGTGCTCAATACTACTATGAAACTAATATATAAACACACACTCATACGAACGATAAAACACAATTATAGTCTAACAAGAGGGGGGGAGTAAGAAGAGGCGGAGGAGGGGAGGGCGATTGGTAGGAGGAGGGAGGGCATTTGGTGGGATCACATCTAATGTGCACAATGCAAAGGTACACTTCAAAATAAGAGTAAATTATAAACGTCTTACCACAAATAAATAAATAAATAAATAAATAAGTGTGGTGATGGCTATGTTAATCAGTTTGATTCAAGCATTCCACATTTTATATCAAATCATCACATCGTACCCCATAAATGGATATAGTTATGACTTTAATTAAAAATTAATTTTAAAAAAAGAAAAAAATTAGATCAACTTAAGGAGACGTCAGTGTAGGGAGGTGGTCAACTATGCAGGTTCTACTGTATCTGAATCATGTCTGCCTGTCTCCACAATCCATGTTCTTCCCATTTGCTCCCCTTCACGCATTCTGTATTAATTCTGATTCTGTGCTATATGGATATCTGTCTATTCCCCTAAAGCCTAAATTCTGATGGTTTCACAGTTGAAGGCAACATCACCAGCAACTGGAATTTGTAATTGTTGTACTGAAGGGCACCTCAGGCTTAAAATGGGCCATAGTTGTGCCCAGGAAAGCCAAGATGAGATGGGCTCTCCAGGCTTCAGGGTAGAACTCAGCCCTAGAAATTATGAGATGAATCTTTTATCTTGAAGGCCTTGGGTAAGAGCAGAAACCAGGGCCTCCTGTGTATTAATGGACATTTCCAAGAGGCTCATACCAATGAAGTAAGTCACTCCATGAAGTAGTCCACTCAAACACTGCCCATGGTTCTGTGATTTAAATAGATAATGAGATGTAGATCAAGGTCATGGCCATCAACCAAAGCTGGGTGTTACCCCCAAGTCAACTAATCAACAACTCAGGGAATTCCCCATGTTACACAATCTGACTTAACCAACTACATGTTATCTGTGTTTCTCTCCCTCAATGAGACTCTGTGAGATTTAGAGTCTTTCATTTCACTTGGAAATAATGGTCTTCAGGAATTAATTCTTCTTAATTATTTTAGCAAATTCTTAGAAACATGCATGTGTTAATGAGCAAGCTTTATCTAGTGTAGTGCTAAGGACAAATGTGCAGCATATCAAGTGGGATGAATTTAGTTCCTGATTCAGCTTTTACTGGGTACTTGCTCTGTGCCAGCTGTGGTTCTAGATGCTTTACCTCTGGCCTGTCATTCTATCTTCATAACAGCTCTGCAAGGGGAACATGATCAACCTCATTTCATGGTAGGTATAACTAAAACTCAGAAACGTTACCTTTCCTAATTAATAAATAGCAGAATCTAAATTCAAGTCCTGTTTTGACTCCAAGTACAAGGCCCTTTCCAGTATATGTTTTGCTTTTAGATCTACAAACCTTGGGAATTAATAGATTCTTATTTAAAGGGTTTAGTACTCACGGCCAATATAAAATAAGTCATCGAAGAAGACCAATCCGGTATGGCAGTGGTTCTTAACTGAGGGCAATTGTTACTTCCCAGGGGAAATTTGGCAGTGTATGGAAATATTTTTGGTTGCCACTTCTGGGGGTATGCTATTGTCTCTAGTGGAGAGGCCAGGGATGATATTAATGTCCTGAAATGCACAGGACACCCCCCCCCCACAGGCACATATGCAACAAAAAAGTCTATAACCTAATGGGCTGGGAGTACCAAGGCTGAGAACTCCTGAACTACAATATGAAGAGATATGAGACAGGGGAGGGGCGAGTTGGAGACAGCTGATAAAGCATCTGAATTAATACTTATAGGAATTTAACACTGCACAAGAAACCATTTCTCATTCCTTTTGATGTAGTTTCTTATTCAGACCCAGAATATTTACACAGAACTTAGATTTGAGACCAGCCATATACCCTTGGTGCAAAGCATAAGCAACACAATTTAGCCAGTTGAATTTTAGATCCTACAACCCCTGGGTTTGTTTGGTAGGGTTTCAGAGTCGAAACCTACTCTGGTATTCTCAATCTGCAGGCTATGAGGCTTCAGAGGGAACAATGAAGGGGGATGGCCACAGCAAGAACTTCCTGCCAGAGATCTGTGGTGCCATTTTCCAAATGTTCATAGTTGAGCTTGTCACCAAGAAATTCCATTTGAAAACATTACTGAATATATTCTCCTTATTTGTCTTTTATAGTCAATGAAAAAATTAATTACCCTAAGTGTAATAATTTAACTTCATTATTTATATAATGTATAAAGAATTAAACTAGTATTACAGCAAATGGGTAGTATTATGGCTACTGACCTAAAAGCATTTTGTAGAAGTGTAGAAGGCAGAGCCTGAGATTTCACTTGGCTCAATATAAAAATAACACCAGTTTTGGATGGATCAATAGCTATGGCAGTCCTGTGGGGGAAAGTACACAGCTACCACATACATTAGTTGATGGAGCAATTTTTCTGATTAATTTTGATATCAAATTAGACTTTGGCAAGATAATCAGGTCTGAGCATTCTTAAAAGTTAGCCTTTCAGATTCTCGAAAGGACTCTAAGCCCAGTCTGCTGAGTAGAGGGCAGAGCTGCCCCCCACCTCCACTGACGAGTTCACGCCTGTGCCATCCTTGCCCCCTGAGAAAGGACTCTCCTATCCATTTCCTGGCAGGAGATTCATTTCCTAGGGATAAATGGCCCTGCCCCCCTGTAGTATGAAGGTGAGAATGTAATTTAGAGATAGAAGAAAAGAAAGGAACTAGACTTGGAAATAATACCCACATATAAACTTCAGAAAAAACAACTGCTGGTTTCATAAAACTTCTGAAGCTTAGTAATCCCATATAATACGTTCCTAAAGAAGTCTTGACATCATCAGCTGAGCATGTGAGTGATTTGGAAACTCACCACCTACCATGTGTGTGCTGACATCACAATATTGCTGAAAGTGGTGTGCCGGCCTGGAGCCCTGTGGATGAACATGTGTGCACACCCACAGTGCCTTTGGGCTGGGTGGGAGAGTGGATAGCCTGGGCCCTGCAGTCAGCTGCCTGATCACCAGCCTACAAATACTCTAAGCCTCAGTCTTTCTCCGCTATAAATGGAGCTGACAGTGCTACTCACAGGGTTTTTGTGAAGCTAAAAAGAGACAATGTGTGTGTGTGTTTTGCTTTTGTTTTTGTTTTATTTTGTTTTGAGACAGAGTCTCACTCAGTGGCCTTGGAGCCAAGTGCCCTGGGATCATAGCTCATACCAACTTCAAACACACCTGGGTTCAAGGGATCATCTTGCCTCAGTCTCCCAAGTAGCTGGGAATACAAGTGCCTGCCACAATGCCTGGCTATTTTTTTTCCATTTTTAGTAGACCAGGTCTTGCTCTTGCTCAGGTTAATCTCAAACTCCTGAGTTCAAGCAGTCCACCCTCCTTGGCCTACCAGAGTGGTGAGATTACAGACGTGAGCCACTCACTGCATGCAGCTTGGACAATGTGTATTTAAACTGCTGTCCTCAAGTCCAATAGCATTCAAGAGTCTCCCTTCCCACTGAATATTAAGAAAAAAATGGCAAGAGCTGCCTCCCACCCCCCACAGGCAGGGGAGAATCCAGCACCTTTCCATGGTTCCCAGGGGTCCTGGAGCCAAGGTCAGGGCCACTTAGGTTTCACTGTATGACTTGCACCATATTCTTGTTTCTGCTCCTTCTATGTCCTGCAGGGTGAATTTCCACTTATCCTGCAGATGGCTCAAGGCTGGGGCTGCTCTCTTCCCACTGCCCAGCTCTGTTTCAGTCTGAGAAGGCCTCTTCTCCTTTGTTCCCGAGCTCGGTGACCCAAGGCTGTGAGTGTATAGCATGGTCTCCCACGGGCTTGGAGCAGGACTTCTCAATCTCGGCACTACTGACATTTGGGGCTGAATAATGCTTAATTGTGGGGCTGTCCTTCAAGTGTGGCATGTTTGGCAGGGTGCCTGGCCCTTACCCACTAAATGCAATAACACCCCAACTTTAATCATGACGACCCCAAATGTCTTCAGATGTCAACATGGACAAAATTGCTGCCCTCCTGCCCACCCCCTCTGAGATCCACTGTGATGGAGGTGAAACTGCAGAGCGATTAGTAAAGGTCAGCACTGGGCCTTCTCCTCAGCCCCCACTGCTCCCACTGAGCCCTTCTCCATCTTTCCTCTTATCCAGACCCCATTGCCCTTTTCACTCCCCTTGGGCCTGTTGCTTTATTCAGGAGAGTAATTGCACTTTTTCTTAATCTCAGCCCACTCAGACCTAGTCGAGCCCATGTTTTTTCATCATCAACCTCAATAAAATACTTTGCTTTAAAAAAAGAAGGGTCCCTTTCTCCTTAACTGAATTTTTGCACAATTGTGCCTAGCAGATCAGGCTGCCTCCAGCTCAAAAACAACATGACCACCCCATCAACAAATGTAAATCACCTCTACACTGCCTGGCACAAAATAGACACTCTGTAGATGACAGCTATTTATGTTGTGACTACTGTCATTGTCCCTAACAGTAGTAGTGCTTGTCTATGAGATTTCCCTGTTATCCCACTGGAAATCCCCAGAAAAGGAAGTTCCTCAGTTCTTCTTGACTCTGTAATTGGCCTGTGACAGTTAATTAAAGGCAAGCCTTCTCCGTCCCTCCCTGTGTCACTGAGACTCACAGGGAAGGGGAGATTCCAATAATAAAAATGTCTTCTGCGTAATTCAGAAAGCCACAGGCTCAATAATTCCTGCCGAGGATGTGGGTTGTGTATAAGGGGTGTGTGAGAGAGAGAGAAGGGGGGGTTTGAGGGGTCTGGGGGGACAAGGATTGCAGCGGAGGGAGGTCAAATCAGGAAAATACAAGCTGGCAAGTGAACAAGGAAGGGATTTAACACCCTGTGCACCCCAAAGGCCTATTTTCCTCTTCTGTCGAAGCCAGCCAAGTGCACACTGCAGATTCTATGGCTAGGGGTTTAAGGCTTCATTGTCCTTGCCTCGTGGTTTCCATTTTCACGGGTTTAAGAGTCTCCCTTTGCCAATAACATTTCCCCTGATGCTTATGTCCTTTTCCATCTGACTTCTATCCACCGCTTCCTCCTAGTCCTCAAGTGTAAAAAGCCATAGCATCGTGTCCCTATCCTGGCCAGCAGCCTCAACATCAGTCACATCTAAGTATTGCCCAGATGGATCAAGCATTAGACCCTGACCGGGCTGTTCCACGTGAAGACCTCGGACACCACACCTGCCTGGTCACAGACCTGAAAATGTCAGAGCTGGGAGGGGTAAAGGAAGCACCTAATTCTGCCTGCTCACTTAGCAGGTGAGGACATCAAGAGCTAGAGTGATGCGAGGACTTGCCCAGTTCTCACTCCAGATAGTACGGAGTGAGAACCTTCCCTCAGGGTTTTTATTCCTGATCCACGTTAGAAGAGTTTCTTCTACCCTTCGTTGCACAAGATCCATTCTTACTTGGGAATAATCTTATTTAGGGCTGCTACAATGCGTGCAGCCTTCCTGAGAAGTAATTTGTTTGCACATGGTTTGTGGGGGCCTGGAAGGGCTTCAACCTTGCTGGCCTAACTCTGACATGTCACCAATTCTTTGGGTTTTTTTTTTTCTATTTCAGATTAATATGAGGGTACACATATTTAGGTTACATTGTTTTCTTTTCTTTTTTCTCTTTTTTTAGATCTCACTCGGTTGCCCTTGTAGAGTGCTGTGACATCACAGCTCACAGCAACCTCCAGCTCTTGAGCTTAGGCGATTCTCTCACCTCAGCCTTCCGAGTAGCTGAGACTTACAGGTATCCGCCACAATGCCCGGCTATATTTTTGTTGCAGTTTGGCTAGGGCCAGGTTTGAACCTGCCACCCTCAGTATATGGGGCCGATTCCCTAGTCACTGAGCCACAGGCGCCACCCACCTAGTTTTCATTTCTAAGGTAGAGTTCAAGTTGCATTTGAACCCTTTACCCAGGGAGTGTGTCACACACCTTCACACTGGGCACATCAGGTGACATCCCGCCAATCACTCCTCGTCCTCCTCTCTCCCCTCCCCATTGCTAGACTATACTTGGGTTTTTTCTGTCATGTGGGCAGGTAGTTGTGTATGTATTGATTTCATATTAGTGTTGAATACATTGGATACTTGCTTTTCCATTCTTGTGATACTTTACTAAGAAGGATGTGTTTCATCTCCATCCGGGTAACCACAAATGATATAAAGTCTCATCTTAAAGCTGAATAGTATTCCATGGTGTACATACACCACAGTTTGTTAATCCATTTATGAGTTGATGGGCACTTGGGTTGTTTCCTTGTCTTGCCGATTATGAATTCAGCTGCAATAAACATTCTAGTGTAAACGTCCTTGTGGTAAAATGATTTTTTTTTCTTCTGGGTAGATGCCTGGTAATGGGATTGTGGGATCAAATGGAAGGTTCCATTTTAGTTCTTTGAGAATTGTCCATACTTCTTTCCATAGAGGTTGTATTAGTTTGCAATCCCACCAGTAGACGTTACCACTTTTAACCAAGGCCCCTTTGGCCAACACGGCCACCAGGGCCAAGGCACCTCTTTGAGATGCTGGAGTCTTGCAGATGGCTATTGATGTTTGCTAATGGCTGGATACTGCCTCACGTGACACCACAGGTGCGTTTCTGAATAATTGTGTATATTTGATTACCGCAGGTTGCATGTGCTCTGGATCCAAATCTTCTTATAACAAATTCGCCTTGATGGGGTAGCCCTGGTGCATCCACTCCTGAGGCTGCTACAGCAGGTTTTTTGTTTTGTTTTGTTTTTCATGAAATCGTTTTTATGAAGTATGGAGTTTTTAAATGAAATTACATTTTTTCATTGGCTTCATTTATAAATCCATTGGAGTATTAATGCCTCTTTGTTCCTGATTGGTCTCTAGTCGACAGTGGCTTTTAACACTTGGTTTGGATGATTTTCTACTCTCTCTTTCCTAAAAATAAGCAGTTTGTGATCTGTCAGGGTGCGTTCACATATCTGGTGGAGGAGAGCTGGTATTAGGTGGCTGCTATTTAAACACAACACTGTGGTGAATCCCTGGGTAAGCGAAAGACTCATCATGTAATAAAAGTAATTGCCTTTTAATTGGCCTGGCTGGTAACTGTGGATGCTTTTCTTTCTCTTCGGGCTTCCCTGGGATGCAGGGTAGAGCACTGGGAACAACTCATAACATAAATTCAGTAATTGAGGTTTGACACTCTGCCATTTGCTTGCTTTTTCATGTAGGGCAAATCATTTAACTTCTCTATACCCCCAATATTCTAGTGTGTAAAATGGGATTGTCTTGCTGATCAATGACCACGCAGCTTCCCTCCCTCTTTTTTTCTCATCTTTTCTTTTCTTTCTCGGGGCCAACTTGCCAGGCTAGTGGTGCCAGCAGCCACTGGTTTAAGGACAGGATACTTCTAGCCTTGCGGCTGCCAGTGTCCAGATAAGGTTATTGTCACCACCATGTGATCTATCTGTAGCCTTCACGATCAGTCACTGCCTCCTCTAGCCTGTCCCTTTCTCCCTAGAGTGAGTCCTGTAGCCTTGTTCTAGTCTCAGTGCCCAAACACCTGCTGAACCTCCAAACATAAGAGGCAGCTTCAAGGTCTCCAGCCTTTGCTCACACTGTACCCACCACCTTTCCCTAACAGGGCTCTCTTAACAAAAAAAGCCAAATAGACATGAATAAGATTGACCTCTCCTGGGGAAATTCCTAGTGGAGAGAACGTCATTTCATGAAAGTCTCACAATATCCTCATGAGGTGTTTGTAATCAGCCCCGTTGTAAAACTGGCAAACCTGAAACTCATGTGTGTCAATTTAATTTTCTTAGCTCGCAGAGATAGTAAGAACCAGGCTGGCATCCAAACACAAGTCTGTCTCCCATCTGAGAGGCTACTCTTCCCCCCACCCCCACCCCACCTCTTTCCCCTTCACACTTTGCCTGGACTTTTCAACTAGCCCAGAGAGGGCACAGCTAGGGAGTGGGTGATGGGTTGTTCTAGAACACTTCTCTGATTCAGTGTTCCTCATTCTCTGTTAAAGCTTAGGAGACTTCAGGACACATCGGACTGGGTCAAATTCTGGTGTCCCCACAGGTGATCTTGGGGGCCTGCTACTTAATTTTCTTGGATTTTAATTTCTCCATTTAGACAGTTACTACCTCCCAAGGATGTTGTTGAGAATTAAATAAGTTATTACATATCAAACTCTTTTTTTAATTAATTTTTTTAATTAAATCATAGCTATGTGCAATCAAGGGGTACAATGTGCTGGTTTCATATACAATCTGAAATATTTTCATCAAACTGTTTAATATAGCCTCTGTGGCATTTTCTTAGTTATTGTATGAAGACATTTGTATTCTGCCTTTAGTAAGTTTCACCTGTACCCATTCTAAGATGCACCGTAGGTGTGGCCCCACCAGTTGCCCTACCTCCACCCCACCCTCCCGCCTCCCCTCCCATCCCTTGGCCCTTTCCCCATATTCTTGTGCTATAGTTGGGTTATAGCCTTCATATGAAAGCTATAAGTTAGCTTCATAGTAGGGCTGAGTACATTGGATACTTTTTCTTCCATTCTTGAGATAGTTTGCTAAGAAAAATATGTTATAGCTCCATCCATGTAAACATGAAAGAGGTAAAGTCTCCATCTTTCTTTAAGGCTGCATAATATTCCATGGTATATATGTACCACAATTTATTAATCCATTCGTGCGTCAGTGGGCACTTGGGCTTCTTCCATGACTTAGCAATTATGAATTGGGCTGCAATAAACATTCTGGTACACATGTCTTTTGTGATTGTGATTTTTGGTCTTCTGGGTATAAACCTAGTAAAGGAATTATAGGATCGAATGGCAGGTCGATTTTTAGGTCTCTAAGTATTCTCCAAACATCCTTCCAGAAGGAACGTATTAGTATGCATTCCCACCAGTAGTGTAGAAGTGTGCCCTTTTCTCCACATCCACGCCAACATCTCTGGTTTGGGGATTTTGTTATGTGCACTAATTTTACTGGAGTTAGGTGATATCTCAAAGTAGTTTTGATTTGCATTTCTCTGATGATTAAAGATGATGAGCATTTTTTCATATGTCTGTAGGCCGTGTGCCTGTCTTCTTTAGAGACGTTTCTCTTCAAGTCCTTTGCCCAGCCTGAGATGGGATCACTTACTCTTTTCTTGCTAATACTTTTGAGTTCTCTCTGGATTCTGGTTATCAAACCTTTGTCAGAGGTATAACCTGCAAATATTTTCTCCCATTCTGAGGGCTGTCTGCTTGCTTTACTTGCTATGTTCTTGGCTGTGCAGAAGCTTTTTAGTTTGATCAGGTCCCAGTAGTGTATTTTTGATACTGCTTCAATTGCCTGGGGAGTCCTCCTCATAAAATATTCACCCAGGCCGATACCTTCAGGAGTTTTCCCTGCACTTTCTTCTAGTATTTTTATAGTTTCATGTCTTAAATTTAAATCTTTTATCCAGTGAGAGTCTATCTTAATTAGTGGTGAGAGGTGTGGGTCCAGTTTCAGGTCGCCAGCAAGTTCACCCAGCACCATTTGTTAAATAGGGAATGTTTTCCCCACTGAATGTTTTTAATTGGCTTGTCGAAGATCAAATAACGGTAAGTAGCTGGGTTCATCTCTTGGTTCTCTATTCTGTTCCAGACATCTACTTCTCTGTTTTTGTGCCAGTACCATGCTGTTTTGATCACTATCAATTTATAATACAGTCTCAGGTCTGGTAGCGTGATTCCTCCTGCTTTGTTTTTATTTCTGAGTAGTGTCGTGGCTATTTGAGGTTTTTTCTGATTCCATATAAAACAAAGTATAATTTTTTCAATATCTTTAAAATATGACAGTGGAGCTTTAATAGGAATTGCATTAAAATTATATATTTCTTTGGGTAGTATACACATTTTAACAATGTTGATTCTTCCCAGCCATGAGCTTGGTATGTTTTTCCATTTGTTATCATCTTCAGCTATTTCTTTTCTTAAAGTTTCATAGTTCTCTTTATAGAGATCTTTCGCGTCCTCTCTTAGGTATACTCCCAAATATTTCATCTTCTTTGGAACTACTGTGAAAGGAATAGAGTCCCTGACTGTTTTTTCAGCTTGGCTATTGTTGGTATACTCTTATTACAGAATACACTCCTCAGTAAATGTTAGCACTCTTCCTATGGCTATGAATTCTGTGTCATTGTGATCATTATTTTTCTTGATCTCCCATTCCACTCTGCCAACCCCACCCTCATAATTCCTCTAGCCAGAGCATCCTCTGCACCATCCTGAGAACACCTATCTAACACCCAGCTCCAGATAGATGTATTATTTTGAACTATGTGACATTGCCTATTTAAAGTTCTTTCTGCCCTACAAAAATGGAATTTTCATACAGTTTGATCTATAGATGCCAACTCTTTTTATCCTTAAAATGGAGAGATACAAACAAAGGTATCTTGCTAGGATTCCAGAAGAGCCATCTTAGTTTTATTTTTATTTAAACCCAACAGGAAAGAGCTTTGGAAGTATGTGCCTTTCTCAGCTTCCTTGGCAAGCAAGGAGTGGGAACCCAGGAAATGGAGTCCCTCTGGGAGGAAAGGGTCCCAGAGCCTGCCTCTGTGATGTGAGGGGTGAGCCATCTCTCCACTTCTGTGTGCAGGCAAAGAGTCTGAGCCAGAACACAGTAGTGAGTGCACACTTTGGCTTCTAAAAAGTGAGGAGAATCATTGAAAAATTATGAGCCAGAGAGCAAAAGAGTCTGTTCTCAGCTGAAAAGAAGTTGTCCTCCTCTTCAGCACTCTTAAAAGAAGTCTTCAGATTGACATGGGGCAGGTGGGCAGGGCCGCCTTCTCAGGCTTTTAACTCAACTACTTTGAAGAGTTGCTCAGATCTGCTCCCTCTCCCAGACAGCCCCGCCTGGCTCCCTCCCCTGTGTTAGGACCTCATTAGCACCCTGCCAGCTAGAAAATCTACTTAAACAGCACTTGCTGACACAGCATGCCTCCCCAGTTTCACTCAGGATTCCTTTTCAGAGCCCTTGGATGGCACAGCTGGGCTTGGGGTCCTGCCCAGCCCAGCTCCAAGATGCCTGCCCTCTGGCCTCACTCTGCCCAAGCCCTGCCAGCCCCACTCTCTCCCATGTCTGTCAGCACTTAGGGAAGCTGGAGCAGAAGCCTCCCAGAGTCAGGCTGCATGTGATTTTAGCAACTCTAGTCTCCTTCTTGGTTTTGGCTTCACACATTGATGCAAAAGAACTACCTCCTTCACACGCTACTGAAGGACTCCCGTGATGTTTATTCCAAAAGCAAAACCCATTATCCCCACTTTGGGTAAGCACATTTCCTGGAGCTGCTTAAATACAGTAAAAATCACACAGAGGCATTAATATCCATTGACTCTTTGATATATTCATCTAAATGACTGCCACAAGCATGTATTAAACCCAGACCATCGAGAAGACCCTATTTGAGGTTCATTCTGGTCTTTTTCCTTTGTGATGGGAGGCATAAGGATTGTAGGGTTGGGTCGAAATTGGCAAGCTTTGATCCTTACGGGGAAGATCTTCAATAATGAATCTTGGAGGCACGTGGCTCTGGCCAACTAAAGAGAGGAACCATGTAATCTTAAGGCAGTAGAAGGTATGGATTATTTATGCATCCACTGGAGGGTGGCAAAAAAAGAAGGTTATAACTAAGGGTGCTGGAGCTTGCTAAAATATTTCCAATCTCTGTTTCAATCCGGCATCACTCAGCAAAGTTGGAGTTTGGACCATGTATTAGACTTTTAGAACCTGACCAACCATAGACCCTTCTAGGTGAAACACCAGCACCCACTCAAGGTCAGGTTTAGGCAGCCATGCTCTGTGTCACACGACACCTACCCTTGACACATCTAATTACATCAGAGTGAACACCTCACAAAGGTGGTCTTTCCATAGACTTGGCATGAAGTGATGAACTGAGACAATTAGAATTCTCTTCACCTAATTGGGGCACATAGAAAGATGAAGCACGTGGCAGTAAGAATACGTGTCTGACGATGTGAAGCCTGGAAATATTGTTGGATACAGACGAGCTGTGTGCAAGCCAAGTTCACAAGCAACCAGAACGATAAGTGAGCAGAGGGGGCTGGGGAGAGAAAAGAGCAGACGCCCAGAGACGATCAGGAGTTCCACCAGAAGAGAAGGAGAAAAACAAAGAGAGGAGGGGTTGGTAGAGGAAAAGAGGCCAGAAAGGGTGGGGGGAGGAGAAAAGGCCCCATGCAGCAACCCTACGGGAGGGAAAGTGGAAAAGAAAAGAGCAAAAGCAAGACAAGGGAGAGAGAACCTAACGCTGCTCCCATCCATTCCTCATCCAGCTCCCACTAACACCTACCTCCAACAAACAACAAACCCCCTTTACCAAATTTACTTGAACATTTCCTCTGTTCCTTCTAACAAGAAGGCACCAGCTAAAGGGACTCCCAGCAGACAACACAGCATTCCTCACTGCTGCTATGTAAATGCAAGACTCCCGAAGTCCTCCTCCTGCAGCCCGGCCCCTCCTCTGCAATCCTCAGGGCCAGCAGCACCTCTAAATGCAGGTCATGGCAGACCGCGGGAAGGGAAAGCGGGCACAGACGTGGCCTGCACATTCTACAGCGCCCTCCGCGGGGTCTGGGGCAGCATCTGTAAGCAAACACATAAATATTCCTTCGTGAAGCATATGAATATTCACACTAAACAGATAACCTCCCCCAGATAAGGTCAAGTTTTGTAGCCCAAATGAGTTCAGATCAGGTTAGGTTTTGCTACCAATTAAGTTATAAGAACAGTTTCCATTTCCTGTGCTCTGTGGATTTCAGAATTGCAGATAAGGCACTGAGGGCCTGTTCTCTTTGCCAGGAAAGTCTCAAACGCACTGTCTGTGGCCTTCTTTAAAGCCAAAGCACGGAAGTCCTATTGATGGATGCTGGGGCAGTTGAAGGGATGCCCATGCAGGAAGCAGCTGAGGGGCTTGGGGTGTGCCCAACTCTCATGCTGGCTGCACAGTCCTGCCTTGGAGAGCTCTGGACTCTGATGATTGCTGCCCATCCATGAGCACTCATCCACCTTGACCTTCCTGCAGGGTACTAACGCCCTTCACAAGACTCAGGAAATCCACCCTCCACGGCAGTTGGCCATAGTCACCGGCCCTGTGCCAAAAGATCTCATTAGCCTTGCCCACTGTGGGAACTTGGGCCCTCCTGGAGCTGTCTCACCTTCCCTGGCTCCCACAATGATTACTTTTTGGGTTTACTCACCTATATGCATTTGCTAGGGGAAAGGGTCCCACAGGGCATGCAGTCTTTCCCCAGTGGGATTTGTGGGCCCAAACCTGAGGGGAGAAGACCAAAGTCCATCTTTTTGTTCTGATCAAGGAGTGGTGAAGACTTGGTATTGCGTATACCCCTACTCTATTCTTTCCCAGGCCATTGTCATGGGACACACTGGGCCCAGTCCCCTCAAGACCTTTCATTTGGTTCCTCAAGATCTCATACTGGAGGATTAAGTAAAATTATTTTTCTCTGTGGCTCCCATTTCAAGCACCCTAATTCTTCTGGAAATAATAAGGATGACTAACCAAATGGTACCCAAGTGGAATGCAAGATGATCCCTTCAGGTGTAAGAGAATAGGACAATGTCAATAGTTTTTTTTCAAAAATTAAAAAATATATATGCTTTATTAGCTTGGATAGACAGTAGAAGTGCATTTATATGTTCTGTAAGTAAATATACATACATCTGTTCAGCTGATAATGTGCAGGAAAAGAAAATTCACAACTTCCTATTCTTGGTGATTGCAAAGATCCAATATATGCAAAACATGGAAAAGAAATTAAAAATAAAAGATAAATATTTCAAGAAACTACTGCTTTTGTTTATTTTTATACATATTGCCTATGAAGACAACATTCTCCCATAGCACAAATAAAGCACTGTAACTCCTGATACCGTCTGAGTAGTTATGAAGCCACCTGAGAAAGTATTGCTTCCTCAGTGGCACCCATGGGCTGCGTTAGTCCTTCCATCTCTAACGGGAGCATGCAGGAGTAAGGCAGAAATTATTACAAAAGAACCGATTGCATGTTTTGTTTTGTTTCTGTTTTGTAAACCCAGTCCTTCCCATTCTGTGACTCCATTAAGGATCTCCGATGACTGTGAAAGCAATCTCAGGGTCTGTGTGTGGGGATATCGGGAAACCTACGCGTGGCATTAATAAGAGAGGAACACGCCCCGGGGGAAGACATGCTCATGGTTCATGGAATTAAGTTCACTATCACTCCTGGCTCTGAGGAACCAGAGGCCAGAATGCCCGTTGCAGAGCAGGTTAGGACTCAGCAAGAACCCCAACATGCCCCCGTCCCTGTCGTGAGATCCTCACAGGCCACATTGCTCCCTCCTCCTCAGTGTTCACCCACATCACGTGAAGACCTGGGGCCTCTCGTCGGGAGAGAAGAATACAGTTTTCTTATTGTACAATCCATTTCATTCCCGGCTGCAAGATTAAATTTATTCTTTTGTGAAGTATTGTCTATGAGTATAAATCATTTAAGTGTGTATGTTTTGGTTGCTGTGGCAACTGTGTGGCTAATTAAATTCCAAAGTGTCTTTCTCAATGTCAAAGCCATGATAAAGAGCCAGAGCACTTAACAGTGGGAGTCAGAGCAGAAGCAAAAGAAGCAGGAGGAAGGGATACTAAAACGACACGTTCTCAACTGGCTCCCGGAGAGCTCAGAAAAACACCGCCACTCGGACGAGCTAAGCCAGGGGCACGGGGAGCTGGCCAGCACACAAGAGATTTCCTCTGAAACAAATGGTTAATGAAGGGTTGCCTGGACTTCTCTGCAGATGCACCTGCCTCTCCTGACCCTGCCTGGCCTGCTCACTCTGCCAAGGGCAGGCGCTGTCTCTTTTCACACTGAGGGGTTGCTGGCAGTTAGGAAACACCTGTCCAAACAGAAGCTTCTTGGATGGGTGGATGGATGGATGGGGAAAGAGGTACCAGAAGAAATACAAAAGGAATCTGACATTTGTTAAGGAATTTTCTGAAACAAATCACTGTGCCAGCATGGAATCATCACAACCTCAAAGCAACCCTGCTAAGTAGGCATGATTATTCTCTTCCTATAGATGAGGAAACTTCAGATGTCAGTTTAGGGAACTTGTCTAAGGAACCTCTGATTGGGTAGCAAGGGCAAGATGTCCCTGGGTCTGTAGAACTCCAAAGCCACATAGAACACACATTTCACGTTTTCCACCCCATCCTTCTTCCTCCCCAAATCAGAACAAATAATAGACTGTGTCGCCTTTGGGCATCTCTGGGCTAGATTAGCTCCACAACTCCTTCTTTCTGGTATTTTTTTCTCACCCTTTCTTTCTCTCCCTTCTTTTTTCCTTCCTTTCTCTCTTTCTTCTTTCCTCCCTTTATCCGTCTCTCCCTCTTTTCTCCACTTTCTTCAACAAGCGTATTTTGATTTGCAAAGGTAATATAGGCACACTGTAAAAATGTAGACAATACGAAAAAATTAAGAGGTCAGAGAAAATCACCCAATACCTTACCACCCAGAAACAGTACTTCCATCAGATGAGCACTGTCACAGCCCTCCTTCTGTGCATGTACAGATAAGATTTTTTAACGCGCTTTAATATATATGTTAGATAAAATTATTGAAGAGAGTCATGTATGAACTTTCCTTATTAATGTTTACTCATCAGAAGAAACAATAATGCCCAAAAGTTAATGAATGGTTGATATAAAAGATGACAAAAAACACGAGAATGTTAAAAACACTTTTTATATGTCTCTTGTCTTTTCTTCCTTTTTTTTTTTTTAAGACAGAGTCTCCCTTTGTCACCCTCAGTAGAGTATCATAGCATCATAGCTCATGGCAACCTCAAACCATTTGGCTTGAGCAATCCTCTTGCCTCAGCCTCCTGAGTAGCAGAGATTACAGGCACCTGCCACAAGGCCTGGCCATTTTTAGAGAAGAGGTCTCCCTCTTGCTCAGGCTGGTCTCAAATTTGTAACCTCAAGCCATCTATCCGCCTCAACCCTCCAGAGTGCTAGGATTACAGACGTGAGCCACTGTGCCCGGCCATCTTGTCTTTTCTAAAAAAAAGGGAATTATTTTAAATTATCAAGTAGTAATTGTGTATGTTTCTGAATTTTAGCACGATGTTTGACGTATATACCCTGTGGAATGATTATATCAAGCTAATTAACCTATCTATTCACATACGTACCATTTTTTGTAATGAGAATATTTAAAATGTGTTGTTTAGCAATTTTTGAATATAGAACACATTATTATTAACTATGTCATCTGGGTGAAGAATAGATCTGAAGCATTTATTCCTCTTGTCTAACTTGAACTTTGTATTTGGTCAGTTTCTATCCATTGCCCACCCACCCCACCCCTAGTCTCTGGAAACCACTGCTCTACTCTCTTCTTCTATAAGTTGGACATTCATGTAAGTGAAATCATGTAGTATTGGGGGGGAGGGGTTGCCTTCCTTTAGATGGCCAACAGGTTTGTAACAAAATATTCAACATCTCTAATCATCAAGAAATGCAAATTAAAATCATAATAAGATATCACCTCATCCCTGTGAGAACAGCTATTATCAAAGATAAGAAAAATGACAAGTGTTAGTGGGAGTCTGGGGACCCTTGTACGTGGCGAGTGGGAAAGTAAATTATTACAGTTATTATAGAGAACAATATGGAGGTTTTTCAAAAACTTAGAGAATTCTCATATAATCCAGCAATCCCACTTGCTGGTACATAGACAAAAGAATTGAAATGATTATGCTGCAGGGATATCTGCATTCCCTTGCCTATTGTAGCAGTATTCAATAGCCAAGATATGAAATCCACCTAAGTGTTCATCAGTGGGTAAATGGATAAAGAAAATGTGGAGGCATTTTTTGCATTGCTTGTTTCACCTTACATGCTATTGACTAGCAACCCACAAGAGAAATAAAGACATTTTTACATTGTCTCCTCCCAATTTTTGTTACTTACTGTATAGTTTTTATATTATTTCACACATTGCATATCATTTCCACAATAATCTAAACAATTGTACATAGGCTTTCATTCTGTATTAAAAAGAATGTATCAGTAACTCCTGCAGGATCTCCTTTTTTGCCGCGGACCGCCAGTCGAATGAGTCTCAGTCCGAGGGCTTTCAGGGCGAGAACGGCTCAGGTTGATTGAAAGGGCGACGCAGGAAAATGACAAACTGCCACACACCAAGGATGATGAAGAAAGCAGTTGTACTTTACTGATTTTTAGGCATGGTATTTATACATTTTTGACAATGTCTTACAAACTACAAAAGATATTTTTATGACTTGCTGATGCTTACAAAGTTCTTATCGAGTTTTGTAGATGGGAGTAGTCAACTGTCTTTTCTTAGACAATGT
This sequence comes from Nycticebus coucang, assembly GCF_027406575.1. Taxonomy (NCBI): domain Eukaryota; kingdom Metazoa; phylum Chordata; class Mammalia; order Primates; family Lorisidae; genus Nycticebus; species Nycticebus coucang. The sequence goes on along the minus strand of NC_069781.1, from coordinate 120,228,017 downwards.
TTCTGCCCGTAAGGGGGAACAAAGGACTGCTGCTTATCAGCAGTTACTCTTTTACTTCTCTTTATCTATGTTTAAACCTTCTTTCTTTGTAAAACTGCTTTGTTCACATTTTGTATTTTTATATTTTTATATTTGATTATGATTTTTATGTTGTTAGTGAATTGATAGTGAATTATGTATATGTTTTAAGTGTATAGTGACAAAATTATAGAGAAAGCAATTTCATAGAAAACTTATTTCAAAGAAACAGTTTCAAAGGGACATAAGGTAGAGATAAGAGACCGGAGGGAGCGGGTATCTGGTAGGAACATCTTAACTTATCATCCCTGCATTCTCTTGATACATTGTTTCAATTAACTGACCTTTATGGTGGGAACGTGTTCCCTTGGAGACATTTAGTCTCCATTGTATAGATGAAGTCATGGATTAGTAAGTCATTATGTTTATTCTTAGTTTCTGAGGACATTCAAGCAACAATTAACCATTCAACTCAACAAACAAGTTTCAAACAGGTTTCAGGGTAAAGGTTATTCAGGCCTTTATGCCGCACCTCATGAATTCTTACGTTCACTAAAAGGCATGCTAGGCAACTTATGCGCTGCTGTTGCAGGCCAGGGGGACCGGGGGCAACGCTCCGGGGAGCACTCACCGCCTTACCACAGTTTTTACAACGCGGACAGAGCCATCCCGCCACGGCTTGATGCCGGGGGTGCGGCATTTCCCCCTTTTTTGTTAATGAAACGTAGCTCAAAGAGGTCTTGGCGAACAGCCTTTAAGGAGGAAAAGACACAACGAAGGAGACAAGGTAACAGTAAAACAACACAGAATATCAAGCATCCAATAATGACAATAAACACAATGTACTGAATCCAGGACACAGGATTTAAAGATTTAAGATTGTCAGAGAGGGATTGAGCCAGTGAATCAAGAGAAGTGCTAGGTAAATGAGCTTCACTGATGGCAGTGATATCTTTTTGAAGAGTATGTAAATCATGTGTAATATCATTGTCCTTCCAGACACCCTGTAGATGAGCTTTAGTTTTGTCCCAGGAAGTGGACATATTATAAGGTAAAGGAGTTACACAAATAGCAGGAAAGGCAGAATGACATCTGGTTTGAAGTTTATGTTGTATAAACTTTATATCTTGTCCTAAGGCTAAAACTACTTCTTCTAGGATGTTAAGTTTTGCTTCAAGTTTATTATCTATGCTGGCTTGAGTCATTAAAGCTAGAGTTATGTTGCTGCTGAGAGAATTAACAAAGTGAGCTGTGTGAACTTCTTGAACCAAAGCAGTAGTGGCTACCGCAAATGTTGTGACTATAGAAATTAAAGCTAAAATACCGAGAATTAAAGCAGCTACAAACCTCTTAGGTCGAATTAACTGATTAACAGTATGTAAAACTTGTAAAGCAGAATTATCATACCAAGGATCATCTTGTAAATCAACAGGTAATAGTACATAAGAGGGTCTTTTAACAATTAAAACAGAATTAAACAAGCGTTCATTGAATAAATCAGTAGAAGTAAGACAATTTGTAACTTTACAAGCGGTACAAGAAATATGATAAGAGTTTTTAGATTGTGTAATAGTTAAATACTTATTTGGAGCTAAAAGTAGAGCATATGGATATCCAACACAAGTTCTTACTGACATTGCATTTGGTTTTGGCATATTAGGTTTCTTTTCTAAAATTAAGTTGGATGCAGCAACAAGTCTAAATAAATCATAGTGTATTTGAGTTTTATTTTTGTCTTGAGCTACCCATATGGGCTCAACTAGACCAGGTGTGAACCATCGTCGTATTGGTTGGGGAGTACCAGACCACTGATACTGATGAAATTTATCTAATTGGTTCGAGAAATATTTATTATGATCAAAACAAGAAGTAGGAGAATAATCCCAGATGACTGTGTTTGAATTTATAGGAGAATGCTTGTTGGCAGCATTTGGGAATCCACAGGAAAGCCAAGTAGGTGTTTTAGTTAATGATGATTCCCAGAATTGATTTTTATTTCTATATTTTTCTTTACAGTTAGGGAGAGGTAATGAGTTAACAGATAAACAGGTTTCATTATAATTAGGACTTCCAATAGTTTGTAACTCATATTCCCAAACATAACGTCTATTTGCATCATGAGGATCTGGAGCATCAGTTAAAAATACCCTGTAGCTAGTAGGTAAACAAAAAGGAGGTGTGTTGCCTCTTAAAGTAAAGCAAATAGGCAAGGAGTCGGCTTTGCCAGTGAAATTAATTAAAGCCGCAGCATGATGTCTGGATTCTGAGTCAGTTAAACCTCCTAAGCGGATAGAATCATTAGAAAGAATTTTTATGGGGTCTGGATCTAGCCAGCCCACAGGGTGTAGCAGAGGAGGATTAGGCACATAAGACCAATAAGCTGCAGTTTCTACCTTAGGAGTAGAGATTAGTGATAGAAACGCAAGAAAGTACATTGTAGGAGTTAGAGGGTTTCCTTGAGATATGAGAAGTTGTTTAGCTTGTTTCACCAGGGCACGGATCTGTGTCCACGTGGTCTTGGAGGGTTTCGGTGAAATTTCCACAGTCGTCCTCATTTGTGCAGATAGGATCTTCATCCGCCGCAGGCGTTGTCTTCTGCGCCGGGGTCTCCGGAGGAGCCGGTTTGATGAGCCGGTCTGGAATCCAGACGGGAGAGTCGGCATCCTGTGGAAATATGCAAGCATAGCCTCGTCCGGAGGTTAACAATACATCAGGGCCTTTCCATTGGCCCGATAATAAATCTTTCCAAAGAACTTTAGGAAGGGTGGCAGCCGATTGTGGCTGCCAATGGGAGAGAGCAGGGGTTAAATTGTTGGAGTTTACATTAAGGTGATTTAGGACGAATAAAGCATGGGTTAAAATATGATGAGGAGAGAAATATTTATGAGCTTTTTGTAGGCGTTCAATTTGTAATTTTAATATTTGATTAGTTCTTTCAACAATCGCTTGACCCTGAGGATTATAAGGGATCCCCGTAGAATGAGCAATTTTCCACTGTATACAAAATTGTTCAAATGCTCGAGAGGTATAAGCTGGAGCATTGTCTGTTTTTAATTGATGAGGAACACCTAGCTGCTGAAAGCAGTAAAATAGGTGTTGTACAACATCTTTGTAGGCCTCGCCAGGTCTTGCAGAGGCACAGATAAAATGAGAAAAAGTATCAACAGTAACATGTACATATTGTAATTTTCCAAAACTAGACACATGTGTTACATCCATTTGCCATAATACATTGGGGCGTAAACCCCGAGGATTAACACCAAATTTTAAAGGATGATGAGTAACAGGACAGGATTTACACTTTAAGACTATTTGTCTTGCCTGTTCTCTAGTAATTTGAAACATTTTTCTTAATGCGTTAGCATTTTGGTGATGTAAGGCGTGGCTTTCTTCAGCGTCGGCCACTGATGCCACTATAGTACGTGTTAATAAATCTGCAGTGGCATTTCCTTGGGCCAAAGGGCCAGGTAAGTTAGTATGTCCTCTTATGTGACCAATATAAAATTGATTATTCCTTTGCTGAATTAAAGTTTGTAGTTTCTTTAATAAAGGTAGAATAGTTGAGGTTCCTGTTAAAAGAGCAGTTTCAAGAGCTGGAAAAAGAGAAGCAATATATTTTGAATCTGTGTACAAGTTAAACCTTTGTTTGAAATTATTAAAGGCCGAGATTAGAGCCCATAATTCTGTTTGTTGGGCAGAGGCTTGTGTGACCTCTTTAATAAGAGGAGACAGGCCTGGGCTAAAAACTACAGCTCGACCTGTAGAGGAGCCATCTGTGAACAAGGTTATTGCGTCAGACAGAGGCTGTTTGGAACACATAAGAGGAAATATAAGTGAAACTGTTTTTGTAAATTCAATTAAAGGATGTTTAGGATAATGGTATAAGATTTGACCTGCATAGCCTTGTAAGGCCAATACCCAATCATCATTATTTTGAAATAGTTGTTCCACTTGAGTTTTATTATAAGCAGTTACAATTACATGAGGATCTTTACCAAATAATTCCCGTGATCTTTTTCTTCCTTTATCAATTAATAAAGACACCAGGTATGGATAATCAGCAACAATCTTTGTCTGAACATGTGGTAAATGAATCCATTCTAAAATACCTTCCTGCCATAGGCAAGCTGTAGGAGTATACTCAGTAGAAAAAATGAGTAAAGACCATGGGTTTTGATAATTAATTTGTTTAACCCTAGCTTGAGTTAAAGCCTGTTCAACAACTTGTAAAGCCTGCAAGGCTTCTGGAGTTAAATGTCTAGGGGAACGGGGATTAGAGTCTCCCTGTAAGATAGTAAACAAAGGACTAAGGGTTCCCGTAGTAATCTTCAGAAAAGGTCGAATCCAATTTATTTCTCCCAGTAATTTTTGATAATCATTAAGAGTTTGTAATTTATCTCTCCTTATTTGCACCTTTTGAGGTGCAATATAGTCAGAGTGAATCCATTGTCCCAGATAACTTAATGGTTTATCTCTCTGAATTTTCTCTGGGGCAATGACTAAGCCAAATTTAGTTAATTGTTCTATAGCCTTTTCTAGCATTAGCTGTACTTTTGGCAGCTCAGGATGAGCTAGCAAGATATCATCCATATAATGAATTATGTAAGCACTAGGAAATTGTTTTCTCAGTGCTGCTAATGCAGCCGCCACAAATTTTTGGCATAAGGTAGGGCTGTTTTTCATGCCCTGTGGTAAAGTTTTCCACTGATATCTTTTAAACGGTTCCTGTAAGTTTAGAGAAGGAACACTGAAAGCAAAACGAGGACAGTCCTCAGGATGTAAATTAATAGTAAAAAAGCAGTCTTGCAGATCTATAATTATAAGTGACCATTGTTCTGGTACTGCTACAGGAGACGGAAGCCCAGGTTGAAGGGAGCCCATGTCTTCCATAATGGCATTTACTGCTCTTAAATCTTGTAAAAGTCTCCATTTGCCAGATTTTTTCTTAATGACAAACACAGGAGTGTTCCATGGACTAGTGGATTCCTCTAAATGACCTTTATCTAATTGTTCTTGTACTAAAATTTGTAATGCCTGTAACTTTTCTGTTGTTAGGGGCCACTGACTAACCCACACAGGAACATCTGTTAACCATTTTATCTTACAGGCATAGTTTTCTGCAGTGGCCCCTATGAAAAACACTGATCGTTCAGTTGATCCCCTGTGACTAGTTTCATGTCTAGGACATGTAAAAGATCTCGTCCCCATAAAGTATAGGGTAGAGAGGGTAACACATAAGGTTGAAAGTAAATTTTCTTGTCCTTATATTCACATAACAAATGAGATGTACTACGCATGACACCAGAAACAGAACCGAGACCAACTAAAGAAGACCCAGTTCGATGAACCGGCCAGGATCTCGGCCAGTCGGAGGCAGCAATGCAGGTTACATCAGCGCCTGTGTCCATCAGGCCCTTAATGGGCCTGCCTTCTATTTTCATTTTTAACATCGGTCTATCATATAAATCATGTATAAGAGCCACACAATCTTTATCAGTAAATCCAAACTGTCCCTCTCCCCTGGCATCATGTAAGTGATAAGTGGGGAGTGGTATATATGGCAACAATAGTAATTGAGCAATTCTTTGTCCCTTATGAATTTGTGTAGTTTCTACTAGAGACTTTACCATGACTTTAATTGTATTTTCAGTATCAGAATCGATTACTCCTGGAACAACTTCAAAATGTTTGGTGTAATTGGAACTTCGTCCCAATATAACACCAACAGTACCTGGTAATAACTTTCCTTTTATTCCTGTGGGAACTAACACAACACCATCATGTTTGGATATGATTATATCTTTAGAACTGGCAAGGTCTAAACCTGCACTGCCAGGAGTCCCACGTGGGAGATCATGAATTGTCCATTCAGGTGGTATACAATTAATAGTAGATGTGGGCTCTAACTTAGGTCGTACTGCGGTAGGAGCAGGAGACTCTCCCTTGGAGTCGGGGCTAGGAGAACGCCCCTTATCTAGTTTTTTGTCTGGTTGGTATCAATAAAGTTAGCACCCTTGTCTGACAAGGGGGTTCCATCTTTATGAAATTTAGATTTACATTCATTTTTCCAGTGCCTGCCCTTCTTACAACGAGGGCATGGTCCCGGGGGTAATCCACGGGACTTATTATTATTATTATTAGCACCGGTGGATTTCTTACAATCCTTCTGTATATGACCTGGCTTCCCACAGTTATAACAAGTGGGCAAGTCATGTGGGGGATTACACCCAAAACATGTATTACTGGGGTCTCTATCAAAAGCACCTTTAACATATGAACTAAATTTTTGACCCCGCATAGCTGCAGCAAACGCCATTCCCTGGACAATTGCTGGTGAGGCATCCATGCATGCTTTAATATAATCTTGTAAGGTACCTGTTTTCCTGAGTGGACGTATTAAGTCCTGACACAGCGTATTTGCATTTTCCCAAGCTAATTGCTTGAGTAATAATTCTGTGCCTTCTGATGGTGGAAGCATTCTATTAATAGCTTCTTCCAGGCGAGAAATAAAGTCAGGATAGGACTCTTCCATACCCTGTTTTATGCCTGCTAAAGTTGTGCCCTTGGTTCCCGGAGGAGGTATTTTTCGCCAAGCGGAGACTGCATTATGGCTGACTATCTCTAAAAATTGTCGGGGTAGTTTAATTTGATTTTCAAAAGAAGCAAATTCATCTGTCCCTAGAAGCATGGACAGCGTGGGCTGTGCTTTTCTTCCTACATGTTGATTAATACTTTCTCTACATCTATCTTCATACTCTGTTCTCCATAAAATATAATCACCTGGGGAAAGCGTGGCTTTGGCCGTTTGCTGCCAATCATACGGGGTAAGCCATTGACTGCTAATTGATTCCACAATTTGTAAGGTATAAGGGGCAGAAGCTCCCGATGTACGGACAGCCTGTTGCAGTTCTTTAAGCGTCTTTAACGACAGAGGTTCCCAGGTGGGTGGTGCCCTATCCTCAGTGGGAAAGCGTACCGGGAAAGCAAATGTAAAATCTCCCTGCTGACGGGCTTCTCGCACCGCCACTTGAAAGCCCGCGGGCGGCGGAGGGAGACAAGGAGGTACGCGGGGAAGCGGAGCTTGTGAGGTTGTCTTAGATGTGACTTTTGGGACACGAACAGCCGGGTAAGCTCGGCGGGGGTGAATAAAATCATTCATTCTGTCCCTCTCATCTGGTTTAGTAAATTCATCGACCACATCCCACTCGTCACTGTCTGAGGAATTATCGACCGGTGGGAGTGGTGGTAGAATGTCTTTGAGCGTTGGAGCCGAAGGGACAACGCTCTCAGTGTTTGGTACCGGTTCAGGATCTTTAAGAACCTCGGGGGGAACCTCATCAGGAATCGGTGCCCCTTTAGATTCAGGATCACCAACCTCCGAATCAGTTTCTCTTATAAATGCTTCTAAAAAGGTATTGTCAGCTAAAAGTTCTCTAACTTGTAACCATAAAGGAAAAGCCTGAGGGGGCAAGACCTTCTCTCCATGTTCTTGCATGTATTTCCGCATTTCGCGTCCCACTCTCTTCCAGTCGGAGAGAGAGAGAGAGCCTTCCTCCAGAAACCAAGGACTAACCAACTTTATGAAATGCATAAGCTCCTCCAACCGTTTGAGAGACACATGAAAACCATTTTTTTCTAACAAACGCTGTATCATGACACTGAGCATGTGTTCTTCCTTACCCAATGTATGCCCCATGTTGTCCTGCGGATTACTCACACTTAACCGGTCAGCCTTTACCGGCGGGACTGCAGCTCCCTGGTGAGAGTCGCCTTCAATCTGAAAAAGAGAGGAAAGAAAGAAAAAGAAAGATCACCTGTCCTTCAGGTCCCTGTTCGAGGCGCCAGCTGCCGCGGACCGCCAGTCGAATGAGTCTCAGTCCGAGGGCTTTCAGGGCGAGAACGGCTCAGGTTGATTGAAAGGGCGACGCAGGAAAATGACAAACTGCCACACACCAAGGATGATGAAGAAAGCAGTTGTACTTTACTGATTTTTAGGCATGGTATTTATACATTTTTGACAATGTCTTACAAACTACAAAAGATATTTTTATGACTTGCTGATGCTTACAAAGTTCTTATCGAGTTTTGTAGATGGGAGTAGTCAACTGTCTTTTCTTAGACAATGTTTCTGCCCGTAAGGGGGAACAAAGGACTGCTGCTTATCAGCAGTTACTCTTTTACTTCTCTTTATCTATGTTTAAACCTTCTTTCTTTGTAAAACTGCTTTGTTCACATTTTGTATTTTTATATTTTTATATTTGATTATGATTTTTATGTTGTTAGTGAATTGATAGTGAATTATGTATATGTTTTAAGTGTATAGTGACAAAATTATAGAGAAAGCAATTTCATAGAAAACTTATTTCAAAGAAACAGTTTCAAAGGGACATAAGGTAGAGATAAGAGACCGGAGGGAGCGGGTATCTGGTAGGAACATCTTAACTTATCATCCCTGCATTCTCTTGATACATTGTTTCAATTAACTGACCTTTATGGTGGGAACGTGTTCCCTTGGAGACATTTAGTCTCCATTGTATAGATGAAGTCATGGATTAGTAAGTCATTATGTTTATTCTTAGTTTCTGAGGACATTCAAGCAACAATTAACCATTCAACTCAACAAACAAGTTTCAAACAGGTTTCAGGGTAAAGGTTATTCAGGCCTTTATGCCGCACCTCATGAATTCTTACGTTCACTAAAAGGCATGCTAGGCAACTTATGCGCTGCTGTTGCAGGCCAGGGGGACCGGGGGCAACGCTCCGGGGAGCACTCACCGCCTTACCACAGTTTTTACAACGCGGACAGAGCCATCCCGCCACGGCTTGATGCCGGGGGTGCGGCACTTTTTGGAGCTGTTTCCCTGTTTTGGGTGAAGAGAGAAGGAGTTAGACAGCTCAGTGACCCTGGCTCCCCTTAACTTTATGTCTAGAGGAAACTTTGCCTAAATTTATAAAATTCTTCAGGCATATGTTTTTGTTTATAAACCTTGTAGCAATTGCTTTGCAGTCTTCTAACATAGAAAGTTTAAGTGGCATTTCCTTTTTTAGCCATAATTCTACGTTTAAATTTTGGGTGACAGATTTCATCTTGAAAGAATTTTTAAGCAGAGTACATTAGTCCACCTGATAGGGACACTAATTCAAAAAGCATCAAACCCGCCTATAATATCTTTATGGCTCATTTTCTCTCCGACTGAACGTTGTAGACACTGTCTTAATTGCCTCTGTGCATTGGTTTTGCTGTGAAAACTATGAGATGAGGCAAATTTTTATTCCTGAAGGAATACTTTGCTTTCTCATTCTTGGCTGCCTGAAAGTTATTTCCGTGTAAACACAATTTAATAATTTACACAGAAAATGTCTTTGTGTTTGCCTGGAACACAGTTTAATCTTTCAATGTACACATTTATTTCTTCTGAAATTTGAGGATAATTTTTCTTTTATTGCATCTTCAAATACTATTTCTATTCCATTTATTGGATTCTTATCTTATAAGACATCAATTAACTTGAGTCAAATTATCTGTGACATCCAAATCTATTCTCCTGTCTGCAATTGTTTTAAATTCCTTTTCCTTGTGGGCACAGTGATTCCTTCAAGCTCCTCCTCTGTGTCAGTAATTTTATTTTTTTTCCACATCCTTTATGTCCCTTGCTGCTTTTAATTAACTTATTAGCCCTGAAAGGATAATGTTTTTGGTCTTCAGTTTGCCTTCTTAAGGTCATTTTTTTTTTCTTTTTCACTATGCTATTTATCATCTGATTATAAAGCTCATTTTATTAAATTCCCAGTATTATTTTTATCTGTAAGTTCAAGCACTCTTGAGAATTTTCTTTAGTTTGTTTTCTTCTAGACTTGGTTTTCTAAGTATTTTCAATTCTGAGTTCCTTCCTTTTTCCTATCTATCTATCTATCATTCATCTGTTTCTCTTTATAATAATACCTACTATAAATAATAGGTAACAAAATTGTGGGATAGAATGTATATTTTGTATACATAGAAAGAATATATACACCTTTTAAGAAAGGAAAACCTGGATTAAATCTGTCATACTCGAGTCATATTTGACTTTGCTAATTACAAGAAGTGCCCAGTGACTTGTATTCATCTTTTGTTATTGGTATACATTGAGTATTACAATTCTAATAGTTTTTTTTTTTCCTTTCTTAAAATGCCTGTACATTGTTTGGGCCGTGTGTGTGTGTGTGTGTGTGTGTGTGTGTGTGTGTGTGTGTGTACCATTGCATTTTTTTTTTTTTTTTTTTTTTGGCTGGGGCTAGGTTTGAACCCGCCACCTCTGGCATATGGGACCGGCGCCCTACTCCTTGAGCCACAGGCGCCGCCCCCCATTGCATTTTTTTATTAGTTCTTTTTTTACATAGGCAATAAGTCCAGATCTCCTATTTATTCTGATCTACAGTGGGAGATTCTCTTTGACATTCTTTTCACTTTAAGTGAAACTTTTACCTCTCAGCAGGAGTTTGAGTGTAGACTATTGTGGGTCATCAATTTTTCTGTAGTTTGAGAAAATCTGGAAAGAAAAGAGGGACTGCCCAGTGGGGACTGGAATTTTGGAGGATTTGGCTGAGTGAAAATGTCCTTTGATGGACTATTTGGCTGATATCCCAACCACAAACTGGACACACTAGAGGTGCACTTGGATCTGTCCCCAGACAGAGTGGAGCCATGGGACCGAGGGGAGTTCCAACCAACTGGTCTGCCTTTAATGACAGCCTCCCAAAGTAAGCACGGCCTTGTACACCCAAGGATTTGCCCTCAACTTCCTGTGCTCCCTCAGGCCACTTCTTTGCAAATCTCAGCTTTTTTTTTTTTTTTAATTGATGTTCTTTCTCCAGCATTACTTTTAGGGAATGAAGGGAGGTAGGAAACCATAGCCACTCCATCAGGATTTTTGTTGTTATAGGCACCACTTTTTAAAGTTTATGGCATGAGGTTATACCCCAGTCCTTATTTGTTTCCTGCTAGTAAGTTGTTTCCTACTTCTTTCCCTTTTTAGAGAAGAAGAGAAAGTAAGTCTGTGCTTAATTATTGCATTTTAAATTTCTTCTTAGACTCCTTCAAGCACCGTAATGGCCCTGGGCTTAGAAGGCTTGTAGACCCAGGCGTGAAACACAGCTCCATCTCGCACTGCAATGATTCTCAACTAGGGCCAATTTTGACAATGTCCAGGGATATTATCGTCATGACCTGGAGGTGCTACTGGGAAGAGGCCAAGGATGTTATGACATTGTACAATGGCACAGTTGGGTGCCAATCCACATACTCACAGGACAGCTTTCTAAAACAAAGAATTATCTGGTCCAAACTGTTAAGAGTCCCAAGGTTGGGAAACCCTGCCTTATTTGCTGGGTGAATTTGGGCAACTTTTTTAACCTCCCTGAGCTTTAGTGACTTTGTCTTTAAAATGAGCATGACACCTGCCCAAGACAGTTTATCAGAAGGCAGGTTTTTTTAATGTTAATAGTATTCATAATAATATAGTGGTAATACTTTTTATTATTATCACCATTATTAGTAGTAGTATCATAATTTTTTAAGAGTAGTGTAAGCATTTCCTTCACCTACTCTGACCTAAAACTATTGCAAAGTTAAATTCACTTTATGGGAAGCCTTGTCTTTGCTGACTCCTGCTGTTTCTTCTCTTTTTGTTTGTTTGTTGTCAACATTGTATTGTTCACCCTTTCTTCTTTCTTTCTTTTTTTTTTTGTAATGAATCCTTGGCCTTTTATGGGAAGAGCAATATAATCTTGCCTTTTTTTAATTGCAAGTATGCATTTTACTTGCCTCCTTTTGGTAAATGCTTCATATATTACACATGTCCTGCAAAGTCAATGCCAAGACACTTCTCTGGCCAATTTCCAACACTGTGGCCAGAGAACTTGACCTGAGCTTTGAATCAGAAGATCCCTAGTGATGATTCTGACCTTGATTTTGTGAAATGAAAGGCTCAGATGTTTTGCCTTGTTTTATTGGTAGAGAGTGGCCGTTGTTCAAATATGCCCAGTACTAGTCATCTGCTGTCCATTCAGGATCACCTTGCTGTGATCATATCTTAAGACTGGTAATATGGGTGGTGTATGATACTTCCCCAGAAATAGGGTACCTTCTAGATACCTCATCTTTGCTCTTAAGGTCCCAGGGCACTATGACCGTGACTTGGGTCTTGGGAAAGAGTTTTTATCTCTGGCTTATAAAGATACCACATGGGAGGGAAATGGTGGCCATGGTCTTAGAGTCCCTTCCTCAAAGCTTCCTTCCCAGGGAAACCTCTGGAGACACTGTAATGTATACACTGTCATGTGAACATACACGTATATCTGTGTCTGTAAGTCCTAGAGCATTTATAAAAGCAGCAGAACATTGTGGAAATAGCATGGGCTTCAGAGTTAGAGGAACCTAGGTTCATGTTTCACTTCTGATATTTCTGAACTGGGTGTCCCTAGGCAAGTCATTCAACATCTCTGAGCCTCAGTTTTCTCATTTGAAAAGTGGGATTAATAAAGTTCACCTAAACAACCAGCGAATGAGCCTAAAACAGCAGCTTCTGCTCTTTATGTCCCTTTCTGGTGCTCAGATTTTGACAGCAGCCAGGGCAATTTTTGACTTTTGTAAAATATATGGTAGTTTTGAAACTCTGGAAGCTGTTATTATTCTTCGATCTATTAGTAGCTGCTAGTGACCTTTTCCTCGTGTGACAGTTAGACACAAGGATCCATGAGCAGCCAAGGGGAAGCTGGCAAGAGGTGGAAAGATTTGGCCAATGCTTAGGAAAACATGTGAAAGCTTGGGTTTGCTTTCATTGTTTGATTTAATGAATCTTAGAAGGGCTTGGCCTTGGGAGGCACAAATCAATAACACAATGTCAGTGCTGTCACAGGCCCACGTGTACACCTTCGTTCAGGAAAAGCCTCCCAGAGAATGTCTAAGCCCAGTCAAGGCAACATTTAATTCATAGTAACAGGGGTGGGTGGTGGTGATCACTCTCAAGCAGATGAGAAAAATCATGGCGATGAAGATGATGGTTTTTGTGATGATGATAATAATGGTGATGATGATAAATGATGCCTACCATTTATTCATACCTAATATATGCAAGACCCTGCACTAAGCACTTTACAGATGTCTTCACATCACCCCATGCTACAACAACAGACCATATATGTGAATTTTGCTCTGCAGTCAGATAGATATAGGGTTGAATTTTGTCCCTACCTCATACTTATTTTATGCCTTTTGGAAAGAAAATTAAGCTTTCTGAGACTTAGACTCTCCAAACCTCAGTTTCCCTTTCTGGAAAAGTAAAGACAAAAATACATAACTCAGGAGGGGTGATAATGATGACTCTCTGAGCGTTTACAGAGATGGCTGGAAGCTGCTTAATGGATGTCAGTTTCCTTATTAGGGACCTTGTTGAGGGGCCATAGCAGGGAAAACTTGGGATAGGGTTCGGGAAGAGAGCATATGTCATCTCTGCTGCACTGTGTTACAGGAATTGGGGCTGATAAGGCCAGCTGAGAGTGAAACTAAGGGGGGTGCTAACAGTGGTTGATGGCATTGGAGAAAATACAAACATGATGAAAAGTGGCTTCTTTTCTCAGATAAAATGTAAAATTCCTACAATTGATAGGAAGCCTATTTAAAAAAAAATCAGCTGGGCATGGTGGACTACCCCTGTAATCCTAGCAATCTGGGAAGACAAGGCAGGTAGATGGCCTGAGTTCAGGAGTTTGAGACCAGCCCGAGCAAGACTGAGACCCCCATCTCTACTAAATATGGAAGAAAAAAAAAAAACCTAGCCAGGTGTCATGGTGGGCACCTGTAGTTCCAGGTACTCAAGAGGCTGAGGCAAGAAGATCCCTTAAACCCAAAAGACTGATGTTTCTTTGAGCTATGACACTGTAGCACTCTACCCAGGGAGATGGAATAAGACTCCATCTCAAAAAAAAATAAAATCCTCATTTTCCCCAGAAAAAGTTGTCTAATCCGTCATTTATGGATGGAAGACCCTATATTTATAGGGTGAGAGAAAAACCCCACCCTAACTCTCCTGAGGTCTTCTGGCCAACATGTGACCTCTTCTAATTAGTATGAGAATAACCCTAGAAATTTCAGTGTGACTTTCTCATGCCTAGTGCTCTGATTTTGCTTGAAGGATGAAGACTTACACATGGTGAGAGCATCAACTAAAGACTGGTGAGTTCAACTTTCTTCTCTCTGCATGAACCTAAGCCCCATTCAAGGGTTGAAGACTACTTATCATTTGGTCTCACCTGTGGGTGATAAAAGAGGAAAGGGAAAGACACAGTATCCATCATGCAGGCAGGAGCTGGGATGCCACACCCTGCCCCTCCAGCCTCCTTCAAGTGGTCACTCATCACCTCGACTATGAGTTACTCTCTGCCATTTATCTCCACCTGTTCCAAATCACATGAGATATCCATCATAGGTGACCATATCTCTAACATATAAGCAGCTGTCAGCCAGGAGGCAGAAAAGGAAAGTTCCCCCTCCCCATGGGGGTGACAGAGCCCTAACCTCATCTTCAGAGACACAACCGAGAGCCCAGAGCCCAGCTCATGCCAAGAGGACAGAGTTCCTAATGAGGCAGTCATCAATAAATATGGGAGCAGATGCCATGAAATTCCAATCAGTAGAATTTATAATATGAAGTCAGATATTATATAGTGAGAAATAAATAAACAGAAATTGTCAGTCAAACTCCCAGCCGCTGGGGCTGACATCAGAGGCAGTAAATGAACTAACTCCATATATCACCTTTATGGCTGGCCCCACTGCATTCAACCCTGCCAGGGGGGCTTTCCATTCTGTAACAGGACACAGAGGCTTGGTTCACTCCACAAAGATGGGGATGAGCAGGGCCAGGGAAGCCCTGGAACAGTGACTTACAGGTGTCAGGCCATGACTGAGACATTTCCCTGCTCTCTGGGGCCATGTTGTATAAGGGCATGGGAGAAGGGTCTGGCTTCCCATCTGGAGTGAAATTCAGGAGGAGGAAGCTCCCACTGGATTCCAATGAGGCGTATCTCCAAACTGTAGCATTTACCACACACAGCCCAGGGATGCAAGAAGTGAGAACTCGGTTCTGTTCTGAGAGAAGCCCAGTGGAGCCTCTTTATAAACTCCTCTCTTAGCCATTACCCAAAGCTGTGTAGGAAACCCTGTTCTCCTTAGCCCTCCCATTGTGTCTTACACGTTTGGTCTTAGCGTGCACTCTTTTCTGGTCACTGTGGAGTCCAGAGTGTGAGGTGGGGACAGAGATGCATGGACAGTGGGGATCTCAAGCCTTTCACGTCCCCACACCCCAGAACATCATGCTACATCTCTCTTATGAGTACTCATAAGAACGACATGAATGAACAAATACGCGAGTGAGTGAGCAAATGATTGTCCTAGAAGAGATAAATCTTCTAAATGGCATTTCCCTTGTGTGCTTCAGTTTAAAAAGAATAACCTTCCACAGTTTTCGACAGGGAGTTCTATCCATGTCATTGGAAGTATAGAGTGATGGTTAAGACCACACATATTATGCCTAACTGCTGCTTCCCAATCCCGTCTCTGCCTCAAGAAACCAGGTTGCCTTGAGCAAATTATCTGAACCTCTGAAGCATGATTAGCACATTTATACAATGGTAATATTATTACTACCTGACCCTGTTAAGAGAATGAACCCTATGAACCAAGTGTATGGTGCCCCATGATCATACTAATGTACACAGCTATGATTTAATAAAAAAATAAATACAAAAAAAAAGAGAGAGTGAATCCATGTGAAGCACTTAGCAGAGAGTTCAGCAGATATTGACAGCTGACCTATATATGGATGCTTATTACCACCCCCTGTTACCTCCCTTTCCCATGATGGTCTCTTTTCATTATATCTTAGCATCTGTCAGTTAAGACTACTTGAGCTTGAGTGACAAAGTGGTGTGCAAAAGTTCTCAAAATTCTAACCAGAACAGGGCAGTGACCAGGACACGCATAGAGACTTGACTGATTTAAGCCAAGGGCTGTGCTTTCTCTTGAGTCATGGCTACCAGCAATGATGTGTAGTCAGAAATGGCCGTTTCCAGTAAACTCTCCCAGGCTACACCATCCCGCTTTCCTTAGTAAGATAAAGATTCCCATCAAACTTCCCGAAGAAGCTGCCTCTCCCTACTTAACTGCTTTAAAGTCATTTCCTAGCTCTTGAAACTCATCAGCAAATGGCAAGCAGGGCAGTAATTAGACCCTCTGCTGAGCCCTGCACTAGCAATTTGAATAATTCAGAACATTGGTGATGGAGGACAAGAGAGGCTAAAATAGAACATCTCCCTGGTTAGTAGCTAAGTAACCTTGAGCATCCCAACATGAGCAAAGAACAGGGCATGGTCCAGGGCAAGACACCCTGCCATGCCTTGAAATACTATGGGAACTTATCCTGAGGGGGTCAAGTAGTACTTCTGGGATATCACTGCATATTTGTCTAAGATCCATACCAAAATCACCCTCATCTTGGTCATCAACTTTCAGACGGATTTGCATCTCTGACCTGTGTCAACTGAGCACCTTTCTGGCACTTCTGCTCTCAGTGTTGTGACAGACAACAGCAGCTTCAGTCACAGCAATGGCCAGTTGCTACTTCTACTATAGCTGTTACACTATTGCTTCTTCGTGCCACCACTGGGCTACTGATAGTTTAGGACCATGTGGTCTTTATAAGATGATTTTTTGAGTCAGGCCCTCCAGAATTAGAAGATGCTTCCATTTGGGAGGTTGTCCTAGTTTTGGTTTACCTGAGAATCCTGGCTTCAAGCATGTAGTTGAATGAGTTTATCAATCAAGAAAATTCCAGACTTAGAAGTCCATGACCTTATCTAATCATTGAATTGTCATTCCAAAATAAATGCCAAATAACCAAACGTGAAGGCGTGAGGATGCTGCACGGCCTCATTGGCCTTTGTGTGCAGTGGGGAGGAGGCCCTGCATAAGAACCAGGTTCAGGGTGCAGATATGTAGGGTGGGACCAGAAGTCTCTTGCTGAACTTGGGACATGTGCCATCACTGGAGCAGGCTATAGAAAAGTCAAGCCTCTAGGCCTAGACGTCAGAGGGAAGTCAGAATTCCACTTTGAGAAGCATTTATTTTTTGCTTTTGGGTGGCCCAATTCTGCTATAGAGGCTGCCCTCAGAAACCACTGATGCAAAGACAGCCCCATGCAGGGAAGAAGAGAGATTGCTCTCACAATTTCCATGCTATTGGGGTGTTCAGAATTTTGGATCTTCAGTGTTTCCATAAGTGAATTGAAGAGGTGGCATAATGGTGGCACTTTGAAAGCCGGACAAATAATCCAGGCCTTGAAAAATGAGAAACGCAGTGCCACTTAGCAAATGTGCCTTAAACACACACTGTGTTCATACTACTATGAAGAGAACATTAGCTTTCACCTGGATAAACTTAGTGCAAGTTCTACTTGCAGACTTTATTCTGAAGATGTATGTCTCCTATTCCCCGGGACCTACTTATCACCTATAATTTATGTGATCATGTGACAAAGGTCAGGTGAAAAATATGATGAGACAATGGAAAAACAAAGGCTCCTGTCCCTTAGGTATGCCAGCATCTTTCACAGGGACACACCTTTGAAAAGGATGTGTAGATTTCTTTCCACTCAGATACAAAGTTTTCACTGCATTTTAATTATATGTATATATTTAAAGTGATATGAACAGATTTTGTAGGGATGAAGACATTTCTAACATATGGAGATTAAGAAAGTATTTCTTTCTTTTTTTTTTTTTTCTTGAGACACAGTCTCACTCTGTTGCCCAGCCTAGAGTGCTGGTTGTGGCATCATAGCTCACAACGACCTCAAACTCTTGGACTTGAGCAATCCTCTTGCCTCAGCCTCCCAAGTAACTGGTACAACAGGCATGCACCATTATGCCTGACTAGTTTTTCTATTTTAGTAGAGAGGGGATCTCACTCTTGCTCAGGCTGGTCTCGAGCCACTGAACTCAAGCAATCCACCCGCCTCAGCCTCCCAGAGTACTAGGATTACAGGCATGAGCCACTACGCCTGACCAAAGAAGTTATTTCTATTGCTGCCTAAAACTCAACTGTGGTGTCCAAACTTGATCTTCAGACATGGGCCTTGAAGCAAGATATGACCAAACAAAACACGGGCTTACCACGTGGTACAGTCCATCAGCTGGTCTAGAAAGGGCTGAAGCTTGACTTTGGGCTCTTACATTTCCTGAATTTGATTCCTCTTTTAATACTCTGTGATACCATGTCTAAAAGTTTAACCCAGTACTTCTCAAATGAGGTGATTTTGTTCCCCAGGGAACAGTTGGCAATGTTTGGAGACATTTTTGGTTTCTACACATTGGAGGGGAGAAGAACAGAGAAGGACTGCTGATGTGTTTAATAAAAATGCCAATAAATACCATGCAATGCACAGAAAGAAAACCCTGCAAAGAAGAATTATCTTGTCAGAATTTCATACTTTCAATAGTGTTAAGATGGAAAACCCCTGCCTAAAACTTTTCTGTATCCCTCTGACCTCTCACAAGTAGAATTATGTCATACGGCCTGTGCCTCCCTGTCTCTCCTCCACACGCTTCTTCCCATATTATTCTCATACTTAAAGAAAACAGAATTCAATAACATAAACATGTGTAGTGAAAAAAGGGGGGGAAAGATAACGAGAAGGGAAGGAACCTTGGAATGTAAAGAGAGAAGAGAGTAGGAAGTAGTTTTACAGTAATTATCCTGTAATCATAAAATCCTTGGAGCAAACAGATACCCAAGAGAATATAATTGCTCTCACCTTGAGAACTTACTGAAATGATTTTAACTGGCTAGCTGAGTAACAACACATATGGAATGACAGGACATGATCATGGCATTCCATCCTTCCCTTGGCCCTGGCCTCAAATCATACACGCATGTATTTTCTTAAAACACTCATTTTCATCCATTATTCAACTTTCGGGCTATCTTAAAAATTATAAGAGCTACTTTTATCCTCAGCAAAGCATGCTTCAAGCTCTGAACATGATACTGGAGCTCACCATCTTTGCACACATGAGGACTTTCCCAAGTTGCCAAACTGCCTTTCAATTCAACACAGTTCCCTACCGCATAATGAATCCAAATAAAACAAGGGCATTGTTGTTTTATACTTTATTTGAGAAGAGACCCTACATAAATTATGTCAGGAGGATACAGGTCTACACACAATTTCATCAATCAATAAATGGAGTCGTTAACATAACACTGAAGATATGATACTATGAGAAAGACAGACATATGACCAAGGAGTATTTACAACTCTCACATGTGATATATTTATATTGAAGATGGATATATACATATATACATGTACATGTGCATATACATACATATGACCATACATACACACACATATATACATATATATGTATAAAACGTCTTTAAACAGAAACCAAGAGAAGAGCTTGCCTTCCTGTAGTAATGAACCATTTGAAAGTGAAGAATGGTGGATTTTCATTAGTATCATGGTGTTAAATCTCTGCCCTCACGTTTAACTTCAACACCCATAAATTTCGATGAAGACATGTGTTTGTCTTAGGATGGATGCATGTGGGTAAAGAGGGGGGTGACGGGTGTGGGCCCGAGTGTGAAAAACATGCACAATGGGAGAAATGACCTTTGGTGATACCATTAAATCATCCTTTTGTATTAAACATAAATTATTAATACAGTTTAAAAAAATAATTTTCTGTTTTCTTTTGAGGTTGGGGAGGAAGGAAGGGTGGGATGAGGAGTAGAGAAAGGACGGGCACTTGCCTTTTCAACACATCTCTTAGTATCAACTGAGAACACAGTCCCCCTAACCAAGGGCCAGCTTACCAAGTTGGGTTTTTGTTTGTTTGTTTTGGCATAAAGGACACCTTCGCATAAAGTTTTACTTAAACCACAAACTTCTTCTCTAAAGACAAATGCAGCCGACATTTTAACTGGATTGATTCTCCAACATTTGCTAAGATGCAAATAAAATTAGCAGAGCCATTTGTCATAAGGGAAAAGAATGAACGAAACAAGTGTCTCAAAGAAAAGGTACTATTAGTAAAATCCAGTTTACTAGAACCTCAGTCACTCATTTTAAGTTAACAACTTTGGGATTCAAATGATGGGGAGGTAAGCAAGAGCAGCACTTTCCAGTGGCCTGGGGAAGAATCAAACAAGCATTACACAGACACAGTTCTAAGTCATAAAAGAGAATTGAGAAATGACCAATTGAGATTAAAATAAAGGACATCCAGTTGAACACACCTGAGCTCTGCTGTTGTCAAGGATCTCCACCGATGAATAACAGCTTGGCAATACTGCATGCTTTGTTAAACTTTCCCCAAGCCAAGCCACACTGCTTCTTTTCTCCCCAAAACTTTTTAAATTAGCTTAGCCTCAGAACAGATGCACTCACATCTCCCAGGGTCCTATATGCCATACCCACAATTGTTCAGCAGTTCCCATAATCCAACCAGCCCTTCAGATTGCCATTATATTTACACAAACATTAGAAAACACACACAAACACATGGTATTAGACAAGATATAGTCGCTTTACATATACTTAGTACAGAAGCCTAGGGGAGGGGGATGGAAAACAGTTACAACAGCACCTAAACTTCATTGGCGAAATTCCTCCCAGGAAACATAATATCCTAATAGTGCACTGAAGTAGGTACCAGCTGATTTTCCAGATATTGAAAGTTTGCTGCACAACATCAGCCTAAAGACAAAGGGACATGTAATGTCCAGTAGGAAACAAATTAGTGTATCTCATTTACACGGCAATAAATCCTTCATTTCCCTTGAAATAAGATATGTAAAGTAGCACTTAGTTTAATACAACTTTTGTTCTGCTTTAGACCTAGCTGTAAAAAGCCATTCATGCAAAAAAATTACCTCCAGTTTAAGCTGGATGTTTAAAGGACACTTCTCCTGAAAACAAGTCCCTTTCACTTGGGAAGGGAAAAAGAATCCCACTTAGGACAGCCAGTGTTGGCTGAGTGTGGAAAATACAAGACTTTGGTGTCTGTAGGGCATTTGCCTTAAGAACCCAGAAATTGCACTGAGCTCACCTCTAAAGAGGCTGAGGGCTAGAAGTACCCTTGACATTTTTAGGAATTTTCCCAGAAAAGTACTGAGAACCTGTGTAGGATTTGATTCTCTGACCTAGTCCCTCCTGAAGCTGCTACTGACATCACTTCTACTTCTAAAGATGCCTGCTCTGCACCTCCAGCTTCAGAACATCTTCTTCCCAGGCAGTGGATCACGTGTTCCAATCAAATTGTAATTTCTTCCTCTCTGTTCTAAGAAAAGAGAATGAGTCGTATTAAGTTCTCCTGGAGCAATCAGTCTGACCCTGTCTGTGCACATCCTTTCTACACTGGGGTTGCTCCACTCCTTGTTTCAAATATAAGACAAAGCTATTCTATTCTAAAAGATTCTCATAGAAGACTTTTGGCCCTGCTCATGTCCAGTCTTCAAATAATCTAGAACAACTCATAGCAGACCTTTTTTTTTTTTTTCCACTAGGTAAGTGTGAGCACTAGAATGAGATTCACTCAAGAAAACCAGGAATGGAGAGAAGGGAAAAGAGAACTTCCTCTCAGACCCATTCTCAAGGTTAAATTCACAGTTCCATTGAACTTGCTGCTCTGAGATCTGTCTCGGCATGCTTCTACCACTTCATTTATCCCTAAAAAGAAGCCCTTCTGGTTTCACACCACTAAATGTTATCAACGGCATCCTGAGCAATAGTGGATGGAGTAAAAAGTGAGGAAGAAGGGCGGGTACAGAGGGATTTCAGAGCCTTGGACGTTCCAGAAACAGTGAAAGTGGAGTTTATCTAACACCTGGGAAATGTAAGACAGTACATGGGATCTTCAGGACTGTCTTGCCTCCCCAGCACAGGACTCATCCTGACATGAGCAGGGAGGATGCTGCCATCAGTGCCAAGAGGATGCTGTTTCTCAGATGGCATCTGTGTAGTACTGTGCTATATGAAAACCAGCCAATCACCAAGCACAGGGACAACATGTCCTTCTGCTCCCCTCATTTTCTTAGTGCACCCCTTCAGCCGGGTCTGAAGAAGACCCCAGGGAACTATTTGCATTCTTATTGCGATTGTTTAAGGCAAACTCAGCTGCTGAATGACACTCGGGATTGAAGGGTGGATTTTGAAATTCAAAGCAGCGTCTCTCTGAGTCTTCGAAATGCCTAAAAACAGCATCACTGGGCTGTTTTCTGTGTTCAGAGTTCACAGTTTCTCCTACACCCCTGTGAAATATTTCCTTCAGATGCACATCAAGTCAATGATAGACTTGTGCATCATGAGAAGCGTTCAGAAATTTTAAAAAGGATGTGATTGTGAACAATCAGTCCCCCATTTGGAGGTTTATAAGTCAATGGTACCATATAAAGACTTTTTGTAGGAGGTGCCTGCAAAAATGTTCTAAAGTGCCTGTTCTAAAGTGCACCCTCCACTGATGTATAAGTGTCTTTCTTTTCACTTTTCTGAGCCAGGAGACCTGAGAGTGTTAAGTCTAAGCCCCACTATTTGTTAGCAGGTCAAGCACATGACAGAGACAGCTAAGACAAGCTTGGCAATAAACAAAAGATGTTAGCATCTTAACTTAAGAACAAGGTCTTCCAAATGGAGTCTTCAGTGGATAGGAAGTAAAGGAAAAATCTGCCCTCCTAATCTGGAAGGTCACACAGGACAGCATGCTTTGGTTCAGTCGAGGGGGGGTGTTTGCTGTCCCTGGTGCTGAAAACAGATACCCAGGAATCACCGCCAAATTTACGCTCTGGGATGGGAGAAGCCAGAAACCTTGCCTATCAAACTGAAAACTCTTTTAGCAGAGACTGACTAAAGGTAACAGGCCTCAGAACATGTTCCAAACGTTTTATTTTGTGTGTGCCATTACAAACAAAAATAACCCTGAAGCAACCCTAGTTTTTTTCCTGTGAAACAGAGTTAATACACTGCTAAACTACAGATGGGGTAGCTCACCCAAAATTTCCTCATGTGAATCATGGGGCTCAGAACCCTTTTAAAAAGTCTATTAAGGCTTGGCACCTGTGGCTCAAGTGGCTAAGGTGCCAGCCACATACGCCTGAGCTGGCAGGTTCGAATCCAGCCCGGGCCTGCCAAACAATGACGGTTGCAACCAAAAAATAGCCGGATGTTATGGCAGGCACCTATAGTCCCAGCTACTTGGGAGGCAGAGGCAGGAGAATCGCTTGAGCCCAGTAGTTGGAGGTTGCTGTGAGCTGTGATGCCACAACACTCTAGCCAAGGCGACAGCTTGAGGCTCTGTCTCAAAGAAAAAGAATTTCTAAAAAGTCTATTAAGCAGATTCAGCATTGGGCCCATAGCACTGCCTGCTGATTTCTTTGTCTTGACACCAATTGCTAGTGGAGGATTGATTTGGTTTGCCATGATTAAATGTTTCTCAAGGAAATATGTGGGTCAAATTTTACTATGCACTGTAACATGGGTCTCTGAATTCCTCTCCATCCTTAATTTTATTGTCACATTCTGAGAAACTGAACAGAGCTCCTACCATACTAAAGAAAAAGTATGAACTCATAAACAAGTGCTTTCTACCTGCTGCCCCACCAGCCAACACCCCTCATACACACCCCAACTCACAAAAAGTAAAACTTATTTGAGAAAGAAGATGAATCTTTCGCTAACAGTACCCAAATCTTTGCCACAGAAAACAGCAATGCTACTTTCTCTCACATTCAAAGTGAGAATTTTCATGTTCTTTTCATTTTAATTTGACAATTCCCTTGAGCTAACCCACCATGGCCCACGCACATGATCAAGAAGGGTCCTTGATGCTGAGGGGTAAGAGAAAAATAACATGGGTCATTTTTAGTTGCCTCCAGCTCCTTTGTGCTCAGAGGAGCTTTGGCTTTTGGACTTGAACTATAATCAATCTCTTCTGGCCTAGTAAAGAAAATATCCCAGTGGCCCCTAAAAGAGACTAGACTCTCAAATAAGGGAAAGAAAGCAAAGATTGAAATAGTTCTTATTGTTACTGTTAACAAATTAGAGCAAACTTTCTTAACATAGCAAGTTGTTCCTCAAATGATTTTCCCAGTCTTAACCCTGGGAAGTTCCACAGTGAAATGACTTGTTCAAGACAAGCCTTCACAGCACTGTGAAGGAGACCATCTCCTAATCATAACCCAATTTGGATTCTCATTTCAAAGAAAGCTAGGATGCTTTCTGTCTACAGGAACAACTACAGTGAAAAGTCACCTGCAACAAAGGTATTGCTTTTCTATGCAAGAAAAATAAAAATTGAGTCCAAGGTTAAAAAGAAAAAAAAGAAGCTGAGATAGTCTGAACTTTAACAATGAATTTCTTAGGATTTTAGGTACTAAGCTTATTCTGCTTTCTTTCTGGAGTGGTCAAAATCCCTTAAAAAATATTCAGAGCATTTTTCAGATATATTGCACCTGGTTGTTGTACAGAGATTTAAAGAAAATAATGTTTGTGAAAAAAGTTAACGCGCCAAACATTCACCATTGCAAGGTTCTTGTAATAGTAGCTGGCATCATAGACATCTGGGAGTTTTTTAAGGGCTATAAATGACATTACTGCCTTAATCTAGCCTCAGGATTTATTGCCAGGGGTTTTATTTGCATTCAGACACATTTTTCAGTGGGAACTCCACTCATACCTATTTGTTGGTGTTTAGTCCTTTTAGAAGTATGACCTAGCATTTGGCCTTCACTTGTCTAAACGTTCTTTCCCCATGTACAAATACTGACCTAGAATGAACATAATATTGCTCTTAAATCAGTAGTACTTCTGGTGTTTCCCACAAAATTAGATCTACCACCCCATCTAGAGAGAAAGCTTCATGCAATCTTGCCTTGCAAAGCCTTATGTTGAAATCAACAGAAATTCATGAAAGCAACAATGGGTGGTAAGGAGTTAAATGCAGCAGGAGACACTATTCACTAGACACGTTCAGGTTTCTAAGCCTGAAAACAAAATCTACCCCAACAGTCCCTTTCCAATGACAGAGCTAAACAGATAAAAACGTTCCCCTTTCTGCTTATATTTTTAAGGTGTTCTCCGTCATTAGACACTCAATGGTAACTCAGAAAGAAAAATTCCAATAACAAAATCTCTAGAAACTAGACACCAGGGGAATTTAAGGAAAGTTCACCACAAAAGACGGCAAATCTCAAAAGCAGCTCTCAGCCCGGCACCCAGCAAGGCTGAGTGCAACATTCACTGCCCAGAATGTGGCTTCTGTCTATCCACAGGACCCTGCCCAGCTCACAGAGCACTTCAACAGTTATGAGTGTCCTTTGGTGCTCAAATAACCTTCTATGGTGGGCAGGGGGGTGATAGCAGTTCTCTTTTGTAGGTTAGAAACTGAGGCACAGAGGAAACAATGCTCTTTTTTCAAGGTCACCCAATAGAAAATAGAAACTCCCAAGTCCTCCAACTCTTACTGCCATTATCTTCCCGTGACCTCACTTTCAGTCTGTCCTGCCATTTTATCACAGACAGCATTTAAAATAGACTCTAATCCATTCTCAAAGAAATAAACATGAAAATATTTAGAAATCTCATTGAAAATATTAGAAGGAACAAAGAAAAGGGAGTATGAAACTATCCTTAGAGTTGCCAAAAAAAGATTTTTTTTTCAAAGCAAGGGGTTGAGTTAGACATAATTAATTTGTTTTTAGTAGTAAATGTGGATATTTATGTTTTTCAGAGGCATTTAAGGGACAGCATTGAAGTATCTCTTGATACATAAATGATCTGGGGAATTGCCAGAGGCCTCCCAGCACCTCTGGTGTTTTCTTCTACCTCTTTGTTTTTAGAAGGTGAGTGTGTTATCAGGCTCGGTTCTGTTCTTAGCGTATTAACTTTTCTGGTGCCATCACAGTAAAGAGTCTCTTTGATTGGAAAAGACCCCCCTACCCCTGCCACTCAAGATTTGGATGCTGCTGCAAATCTGTGTGTCAATCTTACAGCCACTTCACCAAATAAATCTACACTCTGATGACCTGTGCAGCTCCTCCTCCACTGAGACACAGCACACCCACTCTCACAGGGGTCTAGGGAAAAGGAAAGCCACGTCTGACCATTCATCAGTATGTTTAAGAGCCAGAAGACAACAGAGAAATCTAGAGGCGAACGTGTTTGTTAGGAAGGCTCACCTTTCCTAACCAAGTGGAAGGATGGTTGGACTTCAAAAAGACAGACTGAGGCATTATAATAGGCTTGTTGTCCCAGAGTCTCTTGTGCAAAAGCAACTGATGAGGTGCTAATTAGGAGCTAATCACTTGGTCCATGGAGCTGGAAAGAGACTGATGGATGGCTGGGAGAACACACTTGTTTTCTTCCCTGAAAACCTAAGCTACACCCTGAGCTCAGTGGATGCACCGGCTAGGAAAGAGGAAGATGAGCCACCAAGGTTTTCCTGGATTTGCAGAGAGAGAAAGCCCAGTCTTTAAAGGTGGTGCAGGGAGCAGGGAGGGACCACAAGCCTTCAGAATCTGGAAAGCATCCAAAGGAGAGCCACAGGAAATAAACTGAAAATAGGAGAGACACAGCCCTGACTCGTCAGAGAGGGGATGTTTGCAAACTTGTTCTGGGTGGGACCTTGAGATGATAGAGTACTTCAGTGATAGGGGATTTGAGCGATGGATAAAGGGACACAGGCTTGCACGGGGCTCCCAGTGGCCCACTTTAATTAAGCAAAGGACACACCCGTGTTGGCCTCACTAATCAAGGTCACTGGCTCACACCCTCTGGCTGCATTAACACCCAGTCTAGCCTGCTTGCAGAATAGCCCAGCACTCTTCCCACACCCCCCTTAGCTTCACGTTCCAATTTCATTTGAATGTTTGAAATGCAGCTATTTCTTTCAGCCCAGAGATAAGTTCAATAATTTGCTTGAACTACTTCACATTTATATTTGTACTTCCTATTCATTATTCAGGCACAAATTCAGTGCCTCTTTTTCCCCCAGAAAATGAATTAAATGAAACCTGAATCGGGGCTCAGTGTGATTTTTATTTAGTTCTGCCTTTATATAGGAAGGTTTTGAGAAACTTGGGATTTAGTCTCCTTTCAAACAGCCCTGATTTCTAAAGTGATCCAAAGTGCGGGACGTCAAAGGCTGTGTGTGGATAATAAAAGGTTAGCTACAGATAAGTTTAAGAAAACACACACACGATGCACACTCATTTGCACACAGAGTGAGTGGAAGCCACACATGGAGCATATCGGTTTGTATAGCAATGGGATTGTGAGGCTTTTGGGTGTGTGGGTGAGCATGTCTGTTTATGTGAATAAGTATAACATAAATAATAAAGAGAATGAATGTAGTTTGCACCATATGGGCATCTAAAACAAAACACAACACTGATAATTGCTTTTAAATAAAGTCATCAAGATTGCCTTTGTGTGACTATTACATTACTCAGCCCAGAATTCTACTTTCCCAGTCCATAAACACAGTGGCCTTGGTTGGAAATTTTCAATGTTCCTAAAGAAATATGAAAGAATATGCAAGGAGATTCTTCTTACTCATATTAAAGAGGCAAGTAAGAAAAATAATTTCAAAGAGATTCAGAATCAGTAAAATACCAAAAAAAAAATGGTTCTGCAGACTTCAGGGTGAAATATTCTAAAATCCTGAGGTAATTTTCCAAAAATGCCCGTAACCATTTGAACAACTTTTCAGAGGTTAAAGGTGGCTGGATCTACGTGAGAACCTTGTCTCCAATCTTTTGATGAAATTAATGGCCCTAGTTTGCAGAGAAGTTGTGATTTCAGCTTAGAGTTTTTATCTGGCTGCTATATAGTAAGGTGGCCTCGTACGGTGAGTTAGAGGCAATCTGGCCCATTTTGGAGCCCACTGCCCCTTAAGGAAAGAGTTGGCAA
The DNA here is from genome assembly GCF_027406575.1 of Nycticebus coucang. Classification (NCBI taxonomy): domain Eukaryota; kingdom Metazoa; phylum Chordata; class Mammalia; order Primates; family Lorisidae; genus Nycticebus; species Nycticebus coucang. The sequence goes on along the minus strand of NC_069781.1, from coordinate 120,199,995 downwards.
AGTAGTACCCAAAGGACAGCTGCATTTTCTGTCCCAGCCAAGAGAAAAAGAGGGACCATAGGAAAGAACTTCACAGAAGACAAACCCCTTGTCCATCAGAATCCATCCCTCTCAACTAGCTGCAGTCATGACCTTGTAGCCCTGGAGGATTGGAGAGTCCAAAGCAGGGCTCAATGACTCAGGGCACACTGATTCTTTATAAACCATTTCACTTTGTGTAGCATTGAGATATGCTGCAAAACTGTTTGTCATCAGCACAGTGGCTTTCATGCCTTGATTTTCAGTTCCCTCGGGGGAAAACCAACATGATGACAACCAGTGTCATTCTGACTAGCAAAAGGCCTGGCTCAGCACCGTGATGAGACAGAAGCCAAAACTCCCCCTGCCAGGGTCAGATCCCAGCCATGGCTCCTCTGCTCCCAGAGGCTGCAAGTTCATAGACCAAGAGAGCAGTGGGTGGGGAAGGGAGAGGGGGCTTGCTGAGGGTGGGCCACCAAGGATTCCAGATGGGATTTGTGGAGACACACCACATGCATCTCAATGAGCTTTGCAGTAAAATTCGCTGCACAGAGGTTAATCTAGATGTCAACATTGTCTGACAGCACTGAAATTACTCCAGGGCAGGGCTCCTTCAGAAGTCTTAATATAACAGTCAATTCCATCCTGCCTGCAGGAAATGAAAGTTTTCTGCTTTGTGTGCCAAATCACTCAGTGCCAATTTTCTCACTGTTTGAAGTCCAAACTGTTCGTGGTCCGGGGATTCACCTTGTATTAAGACTTCCGTGGAGTTTGAGAAGCTGGATTGTCAGTCCCATGGAAGCAGGAGGATGGGAGTTAAAAGAAAAAGAAAGATGAAAATAAAACGTCTTTACTGTGATTTACTTCCTTACTAGGAGCAGCAGAAATCAAGTCACCTGGACCAGGTGTGTGTATTCGCTCCACGGCCAGTCTGAGAGGCCTCAAGTAAATGTTAGCTGGGTGATAATGAAGACAGCACATGGGCAGAGCTCCAGCAAGGAAGAAAAGTGAGTATGTCCTATCATTTAACATACTATAAAATTACAGTTTTTGAAATACATTTATACATATAATGTATATATAAATATATATAAATACATTTATATATAATGTATATATAAATACATTTATATATGTAACATATATATAATTCTAATGTACTCTTCTTAAATAAAAGGATAATCACCAGTCTTAGATTTGAATAGTTTACCTTTTTCATTGAGTTTTGGGATTGTTGTAGCCAAAAGAATGTCTGAGTATACAGTGAATCTGTTCAATCTACTTTTGGCCAAATCCCTCATCAACAGAAAAGAGAAGATACCAGCCTCTCCCATAAGATATGAAACTTCAAAGCAAGAGCTGAGTACCTAGGCATCGCTCAGAAGTAGATGTTCAATAGGCCTTTCTTCATCTAAGTTATCTTGATACATTCTCAATCAGAAACTTCTAGCTTTGTCAGCCAGAAGTACCTCTGGCAAGCTATGGGCCACGGCGCTACACAAAAAGTGATATTTTCCTGGGAAATTAGGAAAAAATAATAGAATTTTCTGTGCTGCCTCTGGGTGATGAAAGAAAGATGGCCTAGCTCACTGGTTTAAGACAACATCTCCTTCTGCGAATATCAGACCAGGCTTTGTTTTAAATTTGGGACTTGGGGTAGTTAAGTAAAGATAAAGAGAAATAGGAGTTTTATTGCTTTGAGTAATGATCCCAAGTACTTTGAAGGGGCTCCCAATCTCCACAGATGTCATAGAAAATCATTGATTTTGGTACACCGAGACTTGGGCCAAAGACGTTTCTTGCTGCAAAGTGTAGAATTTATACAGGCAGTTAAAGAATCTACGCATGAGGAGAATGTGCCAGGCAGGGACACTGCCAGAAGCCAGGTCCTTAGGGTAAAGTAGCCCATGCCGAGAGCAGAAGGCCTAACACCCAAAACATTCACCACATCCCCTATGGTCAGCAGTGCCTTTGAGAAAGAGCTATCGGTTATCAATATCCTACATTCTTTCTGTCCCATCTCTCCTGGACAGTGGTTTCCTTTGTGTGCTGATGACTTTAATGTCAACCCTCAAATGAGACATGGTAGAAATGGTTCCTATGGAGTGATCCATCAAACAACCAGGAAAAACAATTTTTTTTTTTTTTTAGTGTTTTTTTTTGTTTCGTTTTGTGTTTTGCAGTTTTTGGCCGGGGCTGGGTTTGAACTCACCACCTCCAGCATATGGGGCTGGCGCCTTACTCCTTTGAGCCACAGGTGCCGCCCAGGAAAAACAATTTTTAAGATGATCAGGATGTTTCTGTTAGCACAATTTAATTCAGAGAGCATCAAATGATCCAACTTTTCAAGATGACAGATTTCCCAAATGTCTCTGAAGCCAGTCCATTTCTGGACTTTTTAATCTCAAGAAAAGTGAGCTTCAAAGAAAAACCCAAATGGGAATCAATTTTCTGAGTTCAACCAGGCCTTCTTGGAAGCCATTCCAATTAAATCTATAGATATAAGCACATGATGTACATCTGCCTATACCGTCCTTAGGAAAACACTCCCAGGAATGTCAAGCAACAGCAAAATATTTTCTGATGCCTATAATGATGCCAAAACTTGTCATTTTCCTTTAAAAATCAATGAATTATCAGCTGTAACAATTTATTCGGTATACAAGTAGAAAGTAGACCTCTAGGAACCAAAAGCAGAGTGACCACAGTGCCCAGACTCTGCCATTTTTTGCTTCAAAGCAAAGGCCCTTGGGTCTTCTAGCAGGTCAGCTCCCTACCAAAGAGGACAGCAAGAATCTCAAGGGCATTTCAGGGCAGATCTCTGGAATGCTGATATGTGGACTCATTCAACTAACACCTATAGAGAGTTTTATGCCCCAGACCTTGAGTACATTACTGAGACGACCTCTGGTCTCAAGACTACCCATTACAATAGCTGTACTTCAGAGTCCAGAGAATGTTGTTGCTAATTGTTTAGTTTAGGAAAGGGGAACAAGGAAGCCATTAGTCATTCCTGAATGGAAAAAGAGTCCACCACTTAAGACACCACCCTCTTTCTTTCCAAGCTCCCAGGCCACTTACACTGAACACTTAAAGATAAAAACCTCTTGCTTTTTAACCCAGAGTTCAGATCACCAGTAGCCTGCATGAGAGGTAGGCAGGCCTGCTGTCTCCATGGATCTTGGAATAGTTTCTGTCAAGTTCAGGCATGTCTGTGCTGTTTGAGGACAGCTTGTGAAAGACAGCCAAGGGGTCAGGCGGTAGCCTCCCTTGACAAGTACAAAGGTGGAGTCTGCCTTCTCTGCCTGCCTCCCCTACCAAGATCCTTCAAAGCTATCAGTCATCAGACTTTCTTTATTGCCTTCTCTTACCAACTTCTTGCCATTGGTAACTTCTTCTTTACCCTTCTTACCTTTCATTTGTTTCTCTTATTTTTAACAAGCAAGCTTTAAACAGAACAGATGGGAGTAAAATGTAGCTTTTTTGGTCAAATGATTGGAATTCTAAAAATATCTATTCCAACCATTGCCTCACATGAGGAATCTAATAATCTGAGAGATGAGCTGATTTAGATAAGGTCATTTAGGTAACACAGAACAAAATTAGAAATATTGATGGTCTTTCTACATTCCTAACTAACTTCTGATGTACCCTGCACTCTCATGGCAGGGCTGATTGGCTTTTACTGGCTGACAGCTCTCCTGGTGGGTTGGTTTCCATAGTATTTAGCACCAAAAAAATATTTGCCCGAGGGAATTCTGCAAAGTAAGCATCATTAGAGAAGAACATTAATGTTCAACATGAACCTGGAAGGACCAGGGATCCTTTGCCTCTGGTGGGAAGCCTCTCTGCAGGAAAAATTTGTGCATGATCTAAAGAGTGGAGGAAGCAAGTCCTTTGTCTTGACTGTTGACTAGAGAGGCTTAGTGGCCTCCAAGGTCTACTCAGAGTTCAGGAATATAATGAGAGGGCAGATTTAGGTTCATATCCAAAGGAAAGAAGAACAGTGAGGACTCTTGGCCATGCCACCCTACTCCGAAGTGGACATCCAGCAGAAAATCACTCTTGCTCGGTGTCGGAGGGGACCGGGTGAGGACAGCATGACAGGGAGATCAGCCTGGGTGCCCAGGAACATTTGCCAACAGTCACAGTGATGCTTACTTCAAGCTAAGTTCTCAGAGTCCATCTGGCACCATCTTCTAGTATGTTGATTTCAGTATGGGACAGGGAATGAAGGTGGGATAAACTTGGGTGGACACATCGGATGCCATTTCAAGACCTGTGTAACCACATTAGGTTCTTAATAAATAAATAAATAAATAAACCACCCACTGACAACACTTTTCTAGTATGCAGGAATGGAGCTGAGGACAAATGCTCCCTCCTAGCTCAGCGTCATCTCAGACACTTTAGACTCTGAATTGTTGTGACATTAGTACAAAGTAGGAGAGAAATGTCTTATTGGAACTCATCCCCGCCCAGGCCCAACAAACCCTCAGAAGCAACTGGTCCCCCCATCCACACAAGACCTGAGGAAGGTTGTCCCGGCATCCGCAGAATGGTACTGAGAAAAATGACACACTGACTCAACGTAGTGAGAATCTAAGAATCTAGAGTTAGAAGGAGCCAGAGATTACCAAATGCATCCCTCATGTTTCAGATGGAGAAACCAAGACATGGTGGAGGGAGTCTTATCAGTCCTACCCCAGTGCAGGAGGAATATAACACATTACACACCCCCACCTGGAGCCATAGCACACCCCTGCTAGCTATTCCCATAGCCTTATTCTCTACCTCCTTTTACTCTCCCTCCACCCAATTTTTTCCCCCTTTTCTTTATCTGCTGAGATGGAAAAAATCAACATGTAAAGTAGACCCTACATGGAGAGGACAGCAGGGGCAGGCCCTCCCTCTTGGCTTCTCCCTCTCCACAACCCTCTCTCTTGTACTCTTCCATGGGCAGGGGCAGAGATGTGACCCCAAAGCCAACATGAGGCTTTGACAGGACAAAGACACCAGCAATCTGATAGCTGCAGTCCCCTGCAGTGCTCCTCATTCCCAAAGGAGCTGCCTTCTTTCATTAGCCCAGGATGACTCCGCACTTTGGGTTGAAACCCCAGCACATTCTGCATTCCCATTTCCTCCAACCCATTTCCTTCCCCACTTCTTCCCAGCCCAACCAGTGACTATGCACCAAGAACACAGAAGCCATACACAGTGTCTGTCTGTGTGGGGAAGCATACGGGAGAAAAGAAGACTTGGAGCCTCACTCCTAAGCAGAAGACACCCTCCCTTTGGGCCCCTCCAGATCACTCCCTCCCTCAGCACCTTTTTCTCAGTTACCCACACAAAAGCCAGGCTGTGCAGTTCCATCCAACCTTCCTAACCAGAGCATAGACCAAAGGCCTCTGGGGGGGAAGAGGGGGAGGGGAAATAGCCATAGGATAGAAAAGAGTTCCCTGGAGGTGATCCATCCAAACAGCCTTCCCCCAAAGTTCTCAGGGTCTTCTCAGGGAAGACCCACACCACACCCGGCGCTCCTCCCTCCCCTCCCGTCCCAGATGAGCAGCTTCCACGACCCTGAATCCCAACCATGGCTACAATTTGAGCACAGCTCTTTTCTATTTGAATAAAAACATTTGTGGGTCTAAAAAAAAAAGAAGCAAAACCACAAACACATAATTCAGTTGTAAACCCCATGCAGGGGTGCCCACACTTCAGCTGCCTTCTGCTAACCAGGATGTCCAGGATGCTGGCAGAGAAGGAAGCAGTCTGGGGCCCCAGGAGGCTCCAGTTAAGCAAAGGTCAGTCCCTTCAGTCGCTCTGTGATTGGGGTGAGGTGGACCAGCCAGGTGGCCTGGGAGGAACACATCCTCTCCTCCCCAGCAGAAGGGTCCTGTGGGGCCAGGGTGTTGGTTCCCACTGCATCTTATTGTCATGTGGCAGAGAGGCCAAAGATCTGCCCTGCTGTGGTCCTTGGCAGCAGCCGGGGAGGCAGCGATTCCCCTGGTGCTGAGGCAGAGGGGGCTGGCCTCAGCCCAGCTGCTTCCTTCTCGCTCCCTGGTCAGGGCTCGGTTCTCATTACGATGCCATGCTTGTGGCACTGGCCACTCATTGGACATCTCCCAGAGAAGCCTCAGACCCTCCCCCCATTCCAGCCCACAAAAGCGATTTCTCAGCCTCTGCATTTTCACAGCAGCTCAAAGGCAGATGCACCAATCCTCCCAGGGGCTGGAAACGTGAGGAGAATGCCAAGGTGCCCGCTGCAGGTGCCAATAGATTCTGCCCTGCAGGCTCTTGCCCGCCCCACTGCCTGGCTCCCTAAAACACTGCCACAGCTTCTCCTAGACATGGTATCCTTCACCGGCAGTGGGGTTTACCTGGGATTTGGTGGGGACACAGCAAGTGGGGGCTGGGATACAGGGAAGCAGTATGAGGAAATGAGAGGACCGGGAGCATACTTTATAATGAACCACAAGAAATGAACTCTCTTGCTATAGAAGCCCTGAAGCCTGCTGTGTCTACAATCACAGACAACAGGAGGGACCCATTTCCTAATCCCCCTAAACTCCCCAAGGGCTTGAAAATGGGAGGTGGGGCCAAGGAGTCCTTCCGTGATGGAGAGACAGGTGGCAGTGGCTGTTCAAGGTTCGGGTTTCAGCTGCTTTTTTTGTTTTTGTTTTTGTTTTTTTTCCTCTTCTTCTTCTGTGGTTCTCTTAGTCCAGAAAGTCCAGTTCTTCTATCCATTCAGAGGATAGAATGACACATCCTTTCCAAATCTGGCAAGAACCTTACACCCGCGCTGGATGCGGTCTGCTCTCGACACGGTTTCGTGTCATGATGGCGGTGTGTCTGTTCAGTGTTTACCCGTAGGCGCCATCCTTGATTCCCAAAAGCATCTAGTCTGTATCTTTTAGAATAGACAAATTAGAAAATTGTCCTGAAGTGGAGAAAACAGGGAAGAGCATGGCGGCCACGGCCAGAAGACACACGGGCCACCCCCGGGGAGTCCATAACGCGCCTGCAGGCCGCGCACGCGCACTCTCTGCAGGGAGGTCTCGACACCCTGGCTCCACCCACCCAAAGCCCCGCCCCGAAGATTGTCTCTGCAAGGTCAAGGTCTTCTGCTTGGTAAAGCCAGAGCTGCAGCAACGTCAGCCACAGCTTAAGTCAAAGGGGATTTTTCATTTGCATGAATAATATTTAAGATTTTTCTGAATTGTTAAAGTCTGGTTTTCTGTATCAGCACCTTCTCTGTGTTAGAGAAGGTATCTCTCTGTAGATATAGATAGATATATAAATATATATGTATATTGTATATGCCAAACTGCTTTACAGCGGTTTTTTTTCTTTCTTTTTTTTTCTTTTTTCCTTTTTTTCAGTGTTGTATGTATAGCAGGCACTTGAGTTTATATGAAGATGTTCACTTCAGTCAGGATGGAGGGAAGGAGTTGTGAGGTGGTAAAGGGAGATCAGAGGTGAGGAGAGAGGAGGCAACAGAGTATGAATTCATGACCACCAGCCCCTAGCCGAGAACGTCCAGGTAGATTGGGGTGGCCTTTCCCAAAGCATGGAGGATTTTGTAGATCTCCTTGATGTTCAGCCGCTGCTGCGGTTCCCTCTGCCAGCACCCCAGCATGACGTCATACACCTCTTTGGGGCAGACTCGGGGCCGCTCCAAAACACGACCTTGGGTAATGCATTCAATGACCTGGAAGTGTGAGGAGAACAAGGAGGTTACACCCAAAGCCCTGACTCGGCCCTGCAGCTCACGCTCAGCCAAAGGCCCCTCCTTGGGGGATTAGCCTCAGTGCAGAGGCAGGACCCACAGGCCTGGGCTGCAGGCTAGGCTGGGCAGCACTGAGGCGTGTGTCCGTCCTGCTCATGCTTATGGGTGGGTGAATGCCCTGGCCAGGGGAGCACTCTGCTGCCCTTGGGCTTCTCGTCTTCAGCCAGGCCCACAACGACCGCTGAGTTCCCCCTGCCTTCACTCCACACTCTCTTCCCATCCACCTCACGCCTCCTCTCTAGTTCTGAACCTCATCTGGATGACTGAACCGCGTTCATTTCCCACTTGAGTGGGAGTGAAGAGTGGCTTCTGACCTATCCTTTCTCCAAGGAGCCAGCCTGCCTTTGAAGGCCCCTTGAAGGAGCTCTGTCCCAGCTGGCCCTTGGGGGCTCTCTCCGCTTAGTTCCATTCCTGGCAAGCTCCCCTCTGTCGAATCACCACACTTGCCTCTGAGCCATCACATAGGACCCTTCTTAGAAATTCCCATCCTCCTCTAAAGTGTCTTCAAGTCATTAACACTGGGACTAGCTGCCTGATTCACCACTGCCTGGTGGGCGGCCAGGGCAAGTGAGTTCATCTCACAGGAGCTCAGCATCCCCATCTGTTAGAGGGAGGGCAAATGTCTGCTGTGACCAACTTCCGGGAGTGTTGCAAGGATCAGATCAGACCAGGAGAAAGGATCCTATGGCCCAACATACTGAAGGAGGAGGGGGAGCAGGAAGAAAACAAGGACTGCAGGGTGGGACTAATCCCAGTAGGCCACTTGAGAACCAGGTGTGGAAACTGCCATTCATTTCCAGTTCCTCAAAGATACTTCTTTACTCACACGGAATATGTGTATTTTCAAGGTTTCATCTTCTAGTTTCAGGTTAGCTTTAACTTCTCCCTAATTCTACCGCTGTTTAACTTTGGAGAGTTACTTACCTTGGACTTCAGTTTTGCATTTAAAGATCAGTTGTGATGACAAAAATACACAGAATAATCTGTAGTTCAGCAGCTGAGCAAATGTTATTTCTGTTTTCTGTCCCCATTAGTCTGCATTTAATCAGGCAAGAGCATTGCCTTTTTCTCCTTTGTATCTCCCCTTGCTGCCCAATAATGCCTGGACTCACATGCTGTCACACCTCACTCTGACTTTTGGAGGGCCCGTCAGACCATCACTGTACCAGCAACCTCCTGCTTATATCACAATGAGTCTGTGATAGCCCACTAAGCTCATTGCTTTGCAGCCTGACAGGTCTCCATTATTCCCTATTCCTGTGACAGCCCCATTGCCACCTGCCATTACCTTCACCTCCATGAAAAAGGAGCAGTAGCAGCTGCTGATGCAAGATCAAAAGCACCTGGCAGTCTCTCCTGCAATGTGGGACTATCTAAGTTGTTGATTTCCATAGAGCAACCCATGGTCAGCGACTGCCGGTGCTTGGCTGCTACAGTGGGTGGAGTGGGGGGAGCCGGCCAAGGAAGGAAGCCTACCTACAGGTCAACGCCTAACAGGCAGTCTTAGGAAAGACCATAACTACCTGGTAAGCTGCTATGAGCCAGCTCAAATATGCTGGACAGGTCTTATGCTAAGACCAACAGCAACCTCAGCCCAGATTCTACCTTTACGAGGGCCACCAAACTACACAGAAGTGGTGTTCAGGGACATGTGTGCGCATGTGTGTTTGTGTGTGTGTGTGTCCCATCTATCAGGAATACAGTAACAATTTTTTAAAACACCATAACAAATAGGTTCTGACACACACTTTCTCATTATTTTAAAAGCTTTTAAAAATATTTTGTCCTACTTCGGGAAATGTGGTCAGGCCCCACTGAGCTGGTGAATGGTGAGATATTATGAAGTTAAAGAAATGTCTTCTTTTCAGTCTTTGAAATTCACTTAATTAAGTGGTCGAGACATAGGAGAGCAGAGATGAACTCAGCTCCCAAGAAGAAAGGAACTTTCTTGAATATTCAAATAAGATTTCAATACTAACAGGCTCTTGTGTTTACATTTTCCCAGAAAACAGGAGACCATAAAAAGAATTGCAATTTTTTATAGGTCCGCTGGGTTGGGAGATTGAGGTCCTTACTGTCTACAAACTGTGCTGAATTCCCTGGGGCAACAGGACTCTGGTCCACATGCAAATGAGAAAGGTCGTGCTAGACTTTGGAGGCAGAAGAATCCTGGGACCATCATCCAGGTTTTCTTCCTGCCCTGGGGGCTCTCACCTCTGACATGCTGACCAGTCCACTTTAGGACTCCAGGCAGACACCCTTTCTTTGACCTAAATCTCAACAGGTGTTTTTGCAAAAATTACTAATAGAGGCAAGTGCTCAGAAAAGTGTCTGGCATTAAAATTTAGCTACTATTAAAATGTGTTTACCAGTATTTTTTATTATTAGAAACTAAAATTATAAAAATATATGTGTTTATTATAAGATATACACTTATGGTTTAATTTTTTCCTGGCCATGGTTGCTGGGCAGCCCCCTCCTGGCCCATGGCCACCCCTGGGACAGGGGCCATGGGGCCACCCTCCTAGTCCACACATAGCTATACCAATTATGTAAAGCCACCCTTCCCAGTTCACCCCCCTGCATATCCCCAGGCCTGACAGCTGCCTAGAACCTTTGGAGACCCAGATCATTCGTGCATACTAAGTAGTCGGTGTTTCCACAAGATGGCACAATTGAAAAACTCATAGTTGCTCTTTGTTTTCATGTTCTGTCTTAATGAAACATTTGTGATTTTTAAGTATAGCAGAACAAACAGAATCATGACTCGCATCTCAATTTAGACATCTGATTTCATGCTCTTTCTTTTATTACACCACATTTCCTACAGTTATGATCTTTTTCCTTCTATGGGGCTGGATACAACTACTACCTTCGCTGCTGTCTCCAAATCCCACCTAATATTTCGCATTTTGTGCCCAAGTCCTGCCCTAAGCTATCTCTTATCAGCCTTCCTCCAAATCAGCATTCTTATGTGCCCCCCTTGTACCTCTGTGTTTGACAGCTGGAACCATGGCTGCTTCCCATAGGTGAAGATCTCCCAAAGGATCACCCCGAAGCTCCACACATCGCTCTCCGTGGTGAACTTCCGGTACATGATGCTTTCGGGGGGCATCCACCGGATGGGGAGCATGGTATGTCCTCCCACCTAGAAGGGATCAAGACAGGGATACACAGTGACCAGAAGGAGTGGCGTCTGTCAGCACGCTTCATGTGTAGATGCACTGGTCAATGCCTCCTATTCTAAAATAGCCACAACTTTATGCAATTTGTATCAGACGATGAGTGGAGATGCTGACAGCTGAGACCTATGGTGCTGGATGCAGCTAGGCTAGTAATAAGAGGTAAGACCTGAGGGAAGGTAGGTTCCTTGGCACTGAGTGTGAAGAAAGATCACAAGGTGATCTGAAGCGGGACAGAAGGTTTCAGAACCTGGTACTACAGTAAAACCTAATCCTAAGAGGAAGTCCCTGAGGGAAGTAGCAAAATTACCTGAGCAAGTCACCAAGGGCCAGTATTTGCAAACGGCAGGTTAGACCCCTCGGCCAATGTGGTACAGGCACAATAGACTCCATGTGTAGCTAATCTGTGCAACTGTGAACTAGCTTCTACCTGACAATCCTGAATTTCTCATCACAATTTAGGATTTGGTGTTTCAAGCAAAGGAGATAGGGACTTTCCAAAAGTGTGGAAAATCATATGTCAATAAGATATCTGGTTGACAAAAAGAGAATTCATGACAATTCTTAGTAAAATCTCAATGGCCAGTAGGAGATTCTGTAAAATTAACCTAAGGAGGACATCAGCCATCTGTGGGTCTACCCAACTGAAAGCCAAGGAAAAGAGGAAGTGACTGACAAGGGCAGAAATCTAATGCACCATTTCCTGAGAAAAACTTTAAGGAAATCCTCATGACTCAGCAGGGTAGAGGTATAAACAAAATGGAAGAAAATTCACAGCATGTTTTATAACTTAGGAACTAACTGCATCATTAGTAAATAGAGCTTCCCAAACTGGAACTTTGGGGTAATTCATAAATTTGTTGTTAAGAAAGTATTTCATGTTGACAAAAAGAGTTCTCTATGTCCTGATGAACTAGTAACTTGAAGTTCTCATTTCTATGGTGGGCCAGTTGGAATAATAATAACGAACATTTAAGAAAGAATGATTTGGGAGATGGGCAATCTTATTTCTAAAAAGGGAAATCACATTTTCTATATCCACTTGAAGAATTTTAAAGATAAATGACAATGTGGGTTTGCAGAAAGATTATTTTCAAAATGGGATTTTATAATCAGGAGAACTCTGTGTTAAGTGTAAAGACAACTGAAGGTATTTATTTCAGACAAAAACTCAAAAAGTTCACAGCCTTTCAGAAAATACAGAAGCAGAAATTAATTTAGGATGTAACCTAGGAAATAACAAAAAGAATCCAAGCTTTACGATGACTTGCAACGTAACAAACAATGTAAAGTAAATAAGCCACAAAAATGCAATTTAAATCTAAATACTAGTTGCTAATTCGGTAGTAAAAAGGAATACAATTACTAATAAAGTCTTCCTGTAAAATGGAGACATAAAGTAAATAATAAAACCGATAATGCTAATAGCACTACCACTGTTACTACTAACATATTTATATGGAATGAAACTTCCAGATAATTTCAACCATAAATACATAGAAGATTAGATACACAATTAATTAAAAGCTCGATAAAAGCTTCGATTGTTTTGAAAGAAAGGAAAGGGACTTACAGTGATCAATTGTTGATTATAGCAGTTTAAATTTAAATGTGCTTGCTAAAATTTTAAAGCAGCTTTGAGAAGAATGGCAATAGTACATATAGCTTCCAAACCAGTTTCAAAAAATAAAGCCAAAAATGTCATAAAATATTCAACCAATATCAAGAAGACTACAAAAAGGAGAATGGGATAACAATGAATAAAAAAAGCACACAATAAAATAGAAGTTTAGAAGTATCACTATAGGCAATAAATACAAGTGGGTTAGACTACTGAAATGAGAGAGAAATTTAGTTTAAAAAGTCAAGATTCATGCCATTTAGAAAATGCATATCTAAAGCAAAGTAGTAGAAAATATTGAAAATGAAAGCATATAAAACTACAATAAGCAACAAAAGGAAAATATAATTGCCCATATATATGTGAAAACATACACATATATGTACATATACATATATTAATACACACATGTATATATATGGATATGTATAGCTAATTATATTTCCAATTTTGTTTGTTATACATTTTATATTGTCTCATATAGGAAAAAAGAATTCACAAGGCCAAAAATTAAATGAAAATAATGTGACTTATATCATATTATATCATATTTAATACGATACTTAAAGCTGGAAAATTTCACCATAATAGTAACCATGAACTTTTATGCTACAATTAACATAGCAATAATGTATAAAATATTAATACATATATAAAGAGTAAAATTAGTTTATAAATAAAAGGAAACGGACAAACCTATCATTATAATGGTAAACCAAAACACTTCTTTCACAAATTAAAAGACAGCATAAATGAAGGTACATTTTTAAAATACAAGTTATGAGTTTCAATGAAGAGATCTGAGTATTATAATGACATGTATCTTTCAGCCTTCTTAAAAAGTTGCATATGTTATTGGCAATAACCTAAAAATCACTTATGAAAACCAATCACATGTTAAACCTCAAAGAAAATCCAAAATTCCAAGAGAAAAACTAAAGTAAAAATAGGAAACATATTCTGTATCAAATAAAATGAAATAGAAATTCACAAGACAAGGAAAATTTTAAAGTTCTCTTTGGGCAATTAAACTATTTGGTAAAGAAAAAAATTGAAAATAAATGTAAAACTATTTATTACTATAATAACTGAAGTCCTATCCATTGAAACCTCTGGAATATAACCAACAAAAACAGAAAAGCATTTAAGCATTTATTTTTAAAAATACTGTAGTTAAAATATAATTAAATTAAATACAGGTTTGACCAAAAATGACAGTAAAGGCATGCAAAACAAATGTGAAGAAAACAAAAAGAAATAGCTAATGAAGATAAAATAAAGTAAGTACCAATTAATCAGCGTAAAACAAAATAAAGCAAAAAAAAAAAAAAAAAAGAACCAAAAGGAAAACAAAAAATAGTCTCGGTCTATAGGATCATTTGCTAGTTCTTTCTCAAGTTATAAAACACTTTGGCAAAGTTAATAAGAGAGGTAGAGGAGACAAATGCAAAATGTTAAGATGGTTACAGCAATAAATCTGAGAATATAATGCAATAATGAATTTACTAGAAAATACTAATTTTAAAAAGTTAAGAAAAATAGAAAACTTGACTGCAAAAGTAATAATGGCAGTAAAAATAAGCATTAAAAAGATACAAGGTTTGGATGGTTCTATGGGTGATTTCTATTAAAGTTTTCTGTCCTATTTATACTTTTCCAAAGCAAAATAAGATAGAAACTTTCCCAAACCACTCTCTGTGGCTTGAATGTTTCTGACCAAAATTGGTCTTATCACATAGCCCTAAAGATGTAAAGACAAATATAGATTTTTATCTATATGTATGTAAAACTATCTGTTATGAATTACTCTCCAAATATAAATAAAATAGTATATCAAACCAGCAATATAGTATAAGAATTTTATAACTCAACAAAATTTATACTAGAAATGCAAGAATGCCTCAACACTAGGAAATCAATTATTTAATTTACTAAATTAAGAGATAAAAGGAGAAAAACCATCCTTTCCAAAAATGCCAAAAGTTTCCAACACCTTTTTTGTGATTAAAAGCCGTAATGCATTAGTAATAGAAGGTAATTTCCTTTATTTGACATGCTAAATATCATATTTACTGATAAAACATTAGAAATATAAAAAGTGGCTTCCATCGCTTATCTTATGCAACATTGTTCAGGAGGTCCTAGACAATGCAATAAAGCAAGAATTTAAAAAATGGGGTAGAAATATTAAAAAGGAAGAGTCAAAACTGCCTTTTGTCTAGACATAATCAGACTATTCAAGTTAACTAATCTAAAAAGCAAGTAGAACCATTATTGTGATGCAGTAAGCTACCCAGATATAAGAGAAACACACAAAAATTCAAATCAGTGGCCATGATTTCAAAATATAATTGAAAATAAAATTGTGCAATAGCAACAAAAATGTTTAAAACTCGTAGGCACAAACCTTAGCAGAAAACGAACAAGATCTATTGAAAGAAAAGGGCTAGAAAATATAAAAGAAGATCTGAGTACATGGAAAATTGTGTCATTGCACTGTATAACTCAATATTATATAAATCACTCATCTTTCCTCAAATGAATCTAAAAAATAAATACAATGAAAACCCCAATGGAATGGCGTATGGAAATTGACGAGATGAATACAAAATTCATCTAGGTAGTAAGTACTTGATTAAAACTAATACATACTTGAAATACAACAATAGGGAGAGTTATTCTGTCAGATAGCAAAACATTTTATCAAACCATGTAATGAACACACTCTGTTTTGGCATAGGAATAGACAAATTTATTAATGGAACAAAGTAGAGAGTCCAGAGGCGGACCCATGTATAAATATTGGAATTTAATATATGAAATGATGGGTTAGTAATTAAAGTGTTGGGACAATGGACTATTCATTTAAAAAAATACACTTAGATACCTACCTCACACCATATACAAAAATCATTTCCAGATGGATTAAAGAGCTAAACATAAAAACAAAACAATAATAATATTAGAAGAAAACTTAGAAAAGTATTACATAACCTCAGGAGAGGAAGGCCTTCCTAAATAAGACACATGTGCAAAAAGCCACAAGGATAAGATTCAGAGATACAACTCACAAAAATTAAACACTTTTGCATGGCAAAAGACAACATAAGCATAGGTAAAAGACAAATGGCATAAAATATTTGCAACATATGTAACAGACAAAGAATTAAAATCCATATAATACAAAGTGCTCCTTCAAATTAGTTAGAAAAAGCAACACAACCAAAAGGAAAAATGAATGCCAGAGAAGAGCAGATGATTCACAAGAAAACTACAATAGCCACAAAAATACAAAGAGATGCCAATTAAAACAACACAGACAAACATTTTTGAATGTCATTTGGAAAATGAAAAAGATGCTATTCAGTGTTTGAGAGATGAAGAGCTATTCTCAAATGCCACTGGTGAGAAATGCCGCAGCCTTTTCTGAGGGCACCTGGGCAGAGTATGTCCACATTAGGGATGATTTGAACCAAGTACTTTCACTCCGAGACGTCTTAGAAAAAATTTGCTCACGTAAGTTAAAGTATTGAGTTAAAGATGTTTATTTCATTGTTGCTAAGGGCAAAAATTTGTGTATCCTTAAAGGTATCTACAGCAGTTAAAAGAAATAATGTGCTCTGGTATGAAAACATGTCGTAGGTATACTAAATGAGAACAAAGGACACTGCAAAATATATTTTACTCTTCTTGTCTGTGTAAAAATGTGTTTGTGGATACACAAGCAAATACGTAGCTGTGTAACTTTGAAAATGCATACAAAATGCATAGAAAAAGGTCCAGAAAGCTAGTAACCTGGTGATTTCCTCTAGAGAGAAAACTGAGAGTCAGTAGTGACCAAAAAGACAATTTCATTTTTTGCTATACATATTTCTATGCTATTTGAAATTTTATGATGATCATCTATCACATTTGAAAATTTCAAAACAGTAAAATGAAGCAAACACCAACGAAAGAAAACCGGTGAACCTAATTTAAATTCAATATCAAAAGATGATACTTTCTAAAAGAAAAATTATGTTTGCGATAGAGTATGGTAGAATGGTTTATTGAACTTGGTTTCTTGATTTGAAAAATAAAACTAGACGTCAGGAATATAGAAACATTTCTCCTGATTAAAAATTTTAAATAATGGAGTGCCCCAAATGGATGCTAATGGGTATCTTGTTTGATGATTTCATACATAGTTTAGAAGAGATATTCCAAATTGAAATCTCTGGGTTTACAAAGAGAGAAATTCAAGTGTGCCGAGTGTAAACTAGGATGAGTATTTGGACAGAAAAGTTCCAGAAGGGTATTAAGTGATTATAAGGGCCCCACTAAGGAGAATCCTATCAAGATTCTCGCTGAGCACCACTGCCAACCTGCATGAAGTTCATACTGCATTCTTCCAGAAGTGGACTGATATTCAAATATTTAAAAAGGCTTATGAGATAACAAAAGGGAACACTACTAGTATGTTGGAAGTCAGAAGCCCTGAGTTCTGATGTGACTTTTGACAAGCACTTAACCCTTTGGAACTTCAATTTCCTTATCTTCAAAACAGAAGTTAAGCAATGGCCTGCCTAATGTGAGATTAACATTAACATTAATGTGTGTAAAAACCCATTGAGTACAAAGGTATACACATAAAGTACAATCACTGTTCATGGTGTGTGTCTTTACCTGCTACCAGGCAGCATAATAAACCTAATTTCCTTTCCCTAAATCCCCACGCCAATTTTCCTTCTTACACTGGAGAGACTCAGTCTGGGAAGAGTAGTGATCAAAGCCTCCCCTGGTAAAAATTATTGACAAATATCCCTATGGTAAAAGACAGCCAGATGTAACCCAGCCAGAAACAACAATCTCAATAATAGGAATTATATTAATCAGTGAGCAAGGAATACTGGATGTCACAACCAGCCCTCATTTAATCCTCTCTCCCTTCCCCTGTAATAGAAGCCTCTGCTCCCCCCATTCCGCAGATGACAAGAAGGTACTTTGCCCAAGCATTGCATAAGAAATATTAGCTAATGATCCAAGCTCTCAATGAGATACTTAAGGATCTTAAAGTTGAACCTTGAGGTAGGAGACATAAAATAATAAGGCACAGGAAAGATTCCAAGAAATGATTCTAGAAATAAAATAAGTACTTTGTGGGAAGCAGAACTTTGGACTGCACGGGAGAAGATGCCCTTGTCTACCTTGGAAGTTACCTTCCTCCTTTCAATCACTACCTTCCTCCACCCTCCCGCACACTCACAAAGAGGTTGGGAGTTTGAAAAACCTGGGAAGTCAGCAGTATCCGTGGAAGGACTTTGCTAGTACTGCAGAGTCAGGATGCTTGGGTTGTTTATAAGTCAGGTTGGTGGAGTTAGGGTTCATCATATGATCCTGGGACGTGTTCCCCTTTTTGCCTTTGTCACGGGGCCTGGCCAGGATTCACTGAGAGACGTCTTTGCTCCTTTGAATTACCATTCATACTAATCAGAGAAAGTGCTCCTATTTGTTTAAGTCTGTTTTCCAGAAAAACTATCAGTACTGGTATACGGGGGATCAAGCTGGTACAGAATAAGAATGTGACTTATCTCCACAAAATTCTTTTTACAGTCAGAGACAGACAGATTCTGAATTACAGATTCTGCACAGGGGTGCCAGAGGTACCTAATCAACTTAGGCATTGAAAGAGCCATCCCACAATCAACCGGAAACCAAGGGATTACAAGAGGGAACAGAGCAACTATTCCAAAATCTGGCCAGGCCAGAGAACTCTGGTCTCTGTGACCTCTGGCCCTTCCCTCTAAGCAGCTTCTAGGTAATCCTTCTAGTCCCTTGACAGGGAGTGCCGCGACCACTTGCCCACCAATATTTTGCTAAACGCTGTAACTAATTTGCTTCACACTTCAGTAAGGCTGCTAGATTAAATACAGGATACCCAGTTAAATTTGAAGTTCAGATAAATAAGAATTTTTTTTTAGTACAATTATGTCCCACATATTGCACGGAACATACGTATACTAAAAATGTGTTTTTCTGTCGAAAATTCAAATTTAATGAGGTGTCCTATATTTTCATTTGCTAAATCTGGCAACTCTACATTTCAGAACCAGGTGGGGAAGTTGACATTATACTCCAGAACATCCTGTTTTTATTTGTAGGGTTTTCTACAAGCATTCAGGCTCTCTCTCTTCTTCCCTTTGTGCTCTGCCCATCCTAAAGGAGGCTGCTGAGTCAGGTGCATGATGCACAGCAAAGCTTTCCTCTGTCCCCCTCATTCCAGCCTCATCTCCCTATTTCTTATTAATATCTTCCTTGGGGCTGAGTGTGGCAGAGAGAGGGTATGGCAGCTGGGATTTTCCCTATAAACATAGCTCTGCTATTTTCTAGCTGTGCATCCTTGGGTGAGCCATTTGCCTAGCCGAAGCCTCAGTTTTCACATCTGAAAATGGAAGGAATAACTATTATGTAATAACCTCCCAGAGTTGTTTGCCTGATTCTAAGGGCCTGGTGTGCTGGTTGAAAATACAGCCTCTGGGGCGGCGCCTGTGGCTCAGTCGGTAAGGCGCCGGCCCCATATACCGAGGGTGGCGGGTTCAAACCCGGCCCCGGCCAAACTGCAACCAAAAAATAGCCGGGCGTTGTGGCGAGCGCCTGTAGTCCCAGCTACTCGGGAGGCTGAGGCAAGAGAATCGCTTAAGCCCAGGAGTTGGAGGTTGCTGTGAGCTGTGTGAGGCCACGGCACTCTACCGAGGGCCATAAAGTGGGACTCTGTCTCTACAAAAAAAAAAAAAAAAAAAGAAAATACAGCCTCTGGCGGCCCCTGTGGCTCAAGGAGTAGGGTGCCGGTCCCATATGCCGGAGGTGGCGGGTTCAAACCCTGCCCCGGCCAAAAAAAGAAAATACAGCCTCTGCAAACTCAGTAAATTAGACCAAGGCTCAACAAATGATGGCCTCTTGTTATTGGAAGTAGAGTTTTACTGGCACAGAGCCATGCTCATTCATTTCATATCCTCTATGGCTGCTTTCAGGCTCCATGGGCGAACAGATGTAGAAGAGACCGTGTTAAGGTTGCAACACTCTTGCAAAACTCCAAATATGTACTACCTGCTCCTTTACAGAGAAAATTGGGTTGTCTCTAAATTAGACTCAAAGACACAAGACCAGGAACTACGCTTTTTTTTAACTTTAAAAAGATAATGGCTCTTTGGGTTTTGTTGTATTACTACCAAAATACTAATAATTCCTCAACATAAAATGCTATTCAGTCTTAAAATTTCCTAATGTTTTCGGGTGCCTTTTTAAAGCCTGAGCTATAAAAAAGACCATTGCATTTAGTAATGCTTCTTACTGTCTCTTAATTTATAGCAGGATTCCACCTGCCCCCACCTGCTTTCTGTTGTTCTCATCATTGTTGGTGAAGCATCCTGGCCATTCGTGCCACAGAATTTCTCACATTCTGGTTCACCTCATTATATCCCCATGGGTCATTGCACATGCTCCTTGACCTACTGCCTTTCCTGTAATCAGAATATCTGATTATTGGGCAGCACCTGTGGCTCAAAGGAGTAGGGCACCGGCCCATATACCGGAGGTGGTAGGTTCAAACCCAGCCCCGGCCAAAAAAAGAATACCTGATTATGCCTTACCAGGTGTCTAGAGTCCTAATCATATCCAAATTCATAAATGATGCTGTGTGCTTCCTTCTGTACCAAAACAGGAGGAAAAGGTGTCTGGTTGTCTTTCTTTTTTATGATGTTAAGACTGATGGGCAGATTGAGTCAGATCGTCCATTATCAAGTTCCCTTTCACCTAACAATTGCAGTGGCTGTTGTTGTTCACTGCCCAGATCCATTATTTCATTAGTGGCTACAAAAGTATAACATTCTAATTGTAGCATTCCGTGTACAAATATTAGCTGGAAGTCTTTTATCAATAAAAACTTTCCTTCATCAGCTATTTGGCTATACTGATATTAGTTGACAGAGGAGCGGTAAGATAAATGCTTGATTCTTCCCCTTTATTTAGTAGTTCTTAGAATAATGAATTCATCCTCTTGCATTCACTAAAGATAACCAATGAGAGCTTTGTCCTGCTTTGCTTTTGAGAAGAATTATTAATGCTTTTTCTTTCTAAAGACAACCACCACCACAACACATTCAAAGTGTTTTATTCTATTGAAGTTATTATTTCTGATGTCCCATCTTTAGCCAATGGAAGCCTCTTAAAGATGGTGCCTATAACCCCTGAAGCCTTTGATAGCATATTTACTTTCTGACATCAAAGAATATTTTAGGTTCATCTCACACATTTCCTGTCCTAGCCTTAGAATCAGCCATTTCTCCAAAGATCCTTGGATCCTTTTGTTGAACAAGGAAATTTAAAGACCACAGTATGGATCCTAGGAGTGTTTATTGGTAGTGGGGTGGTTATTATTTCTGGGTCTTTGTTGTGGAAATAGCTGGGGAAAAAAATATCATGAGTTTATATTGATTTTTCCTAAACCAAACGTAGGATTACAGAGCTCTTAATGCTTTATTGTTATATTTTTATTTTTTCTCTTCTGTTAAAAATCTTGATTCTTATAACACTATTAATATTATTTTCTTTATTTCACTATGAATATAATATATATATCAGGGAAAGATTCAAAATAACAGCTCAAGCATTATTATTATTGTTGTTGTTGTTGCAGTTTGGCTGGGGCCAGGTTCAAACCTGCCACGCTTGATATATGGGGCCAGTGCCCTACTCACTGAGCCACAGGCACCACCGGATTATTAGCAACATGATAATTGAAAACAACCTGTAATTGTTGGAGCCCTTTCAGTCTTTAAGTTAGCATATACCTACTTGGGACACACAGATAATATAGTTATGCTTTAAAGTCATTTAAAATAACTCCTCTCTACAGAGAGGTGAAGTACCCACTTAATACATAGCTGGGCTTACTTGTTATGTTTGTTTGTTTGTTTGTTTTTAGTTTTAGGACTTGCTTTGTTTTTTTATTTTTCATTAGACTTAATGTTGCTTTATACAAGATGTGAATACTGCTACTGGGTTTCAAAGTCAAAACCCCCAAACAAGGTACATTTCAGCAAAGTGTAGGTCCATCCCCGCTCACTCTCCCCCCCCCCCCCCTGTTCTCTTCCTCCCATAGGTAACCATTTTGGTTATTTTTAAATTATTCTCCCACTGATTTTTTATATAAGCAAACATGATATTCATTTTCCTCACTTTATTAGATAGATGGTAACATAAAAGGTATACAATGTGCACTCAAGTGGCTTCAAACCAGGGTTTGCAGAACTTTGGAGACAACATGAAGTCTTTCCAACACGTTAGCCCAGGGTAGTTTTGATAAGTTTTGTAGGTCCACCGCTCTCATGTGAAGTGTTTTTTCTAAAGTTAAACTGTGAACCCCCTATGGCCCAGAAATTCCTTTGCTCAAACTTCTCACTCATTCCACATTTCACAAGCGAAAACCTGCAGAATGCAAAGGAGGAAATTCGGAAATGTTGGCACAGGTGTGGAAAACGCATATCTCTAGTGATTGGGGGGAAAATCCTTTTGCAAGCTGGGTAGTTTTCAATATCTTTCAAACAACTCAAGGGGGAGAAGCCTAAAAGAATTACAAGCTGAGAGAAGATTACAAATAATTTTTGATAAGAAGCTAATATGTGCTTTTAGGCAAATAACTAGATAATAGTGCAAAGAATCGAGTTATGTTTCAATAACAGAACTCCTTTCTTTCCATATATTTGGTTACTGTGAATAAGGTTTTTCAGTTCTTGCATCTATAAGAATGAAAAATGGACAGAATTGATCCTGATCTTTCTTTCTTTAAAAACAAATAATATGCACTATTGAACATAGGGACTAATTGAAATATAAGATGCATTTCTATGAATATTTTACTTCTTATCTTTTATAGTGGTCAAAAGTTGTGATATTTTAGTGAACTGTGTTTCTCTGTATATCACTAAAAATTGTAATGATAACTAAATTTCCAATTTCTGTGTATTACTAATAATTGCAGTGATAACTCAAACCAAAAATTCTTAACCTCTAGAAACGTATGATGATTGGCCATTAACAATTAAATTTAAATCATCATGCATATTTTTTATGATAGAGTGACTAATAAAAGGAATTCTTGCATAAAATATACTATAGAAGGATAAAATTCAGTGGGATAACTGGAATGAAAATACAAATCCAAAAAGAAAAAGGAATCACATAAAAGTGACTGTTTAAGAATTTGTTCATGTGTTTTATAAATGATGTACCAAATTGCTCTGGTATTTAAAGTTCATTAGATGCATTAAAGGGATGATGTATTTTTTAATGTCAATATTTACAATATTCTTGAAATGGCATCGTTTGCAACTATTTAAAATCATGTTGAAGACTTTAGATGGCAACATAAAATATGCAAGAGGCATATACAGTTTTTCAAAATTCTTTTAGGAATGTACAATTTGAAGACTACAGGGTTAGAGACTAAGAACCTCGTGGTGCAAAGTTTGGGGTCCTGTCTCTCTTGTGTTTCCCCAAGACTGTATCACATTCATCCCTAAGCCATTAGATCTGTAGGTGGGGAGGATGGGAAAGAAGAGAGCAAGAGCTGAAGCCCTACCTCCAGCCCTGAGGCACCTGCCCACTAGCCCCACAGCCTGCCTTCAAGTCCTTGGGGCTTGCTCTCAGCCTTGCTCCAGAGGACCCAGAGTAAGTGGTGTGGAAGGAGCTCCCAGTCCAGACGTTGCAGCAGCTCAGGCTCCAGTTCCTACTGGAGGCAGAATGCCCTGAAGGGCAAGGTGCTTCCTCTCTGAGAACCTCTCACCTCCCCACTTGCCCCCAGCTGTCCTTTCTAAGTTAGCTTTCCTGAAAAGGGAATTGTTGTGTTCACGTCCTCTGACTTTGCTACAGTTAGAAGAGACCCACTGCTCTGGGTTAAAAAGAAACACAGCAAAGGCCTTAGGAAGGAGGCAGTTATTAGATCACAAAGAAAACACAGAAGCCTGCTTCTCTCCCAGAGGTTTAAAATGTCTGTCCTCACTCAACTCTGATGCAGTATAAAGAAAAAAAAGTAACCCATGTTCCAGACAAAGAAACCAAGGCCCAGCAAAGGTGAGCAAGCGTGGGTCAACAGGGCATGCTGTTGCTGGAATCCACAGAAGGACTCCAGCTTCCTCTGTATTCTCTAATCTGCATGGGCTGAGTCAGAACCTTTTGAAGTTTATGAGAAGGCAAATTCAAAGAGTTGTAAAAACTTTGCAACATATGTTAATGGCAAAGTGGTCTAATCAGGAGATAAAGACTGCCATTTATCATAAGTATTATTTATTCAGTTTTAATCTTTCTTGATTGCATGTTCAAGCACATAGAAGAGTCTTCGTGTGCATTAAAAATAATGAAAATCTGAACAAACACCTTCTTTGTACCCTGGAAAGTCTCCAGGTTTCCCAGATGTCCCAGTGGGATTGGTCTCTTCTACCTTGCTCTGCTGTGTTTGAGGGGAACATTACCTAGGGCTGGCAGTCACCTTGAACATGACCACAGCCACAGTCCTAGCAGCCACCATGACAGTCTTCAAATTCATTGCCACTCTGGTTCCAGAGGGTTTAAGGATTTCACACACGTGGGCTGTACATCGGGGTTAGCTGCCCAAAGCCTGTGTATACACTCCAAATGCTGGTGGGATGGAAGATGTTTAGATGAGCACGTGTGCATGTTAACACACATGTGTCTGTACGTACAGTCATGGATACACACACACACACACACACACGTGTGCCCTGATTTCATGGGGCTGCTGAAACCTTCTTTGGACACTTCTGAGAATAAATGGCCTAAATGTAGGAGAAAAGGCCCAAAGTCCTCTTCTAATGTGTTCTGTTTCCAAGCAGCAAAAATAAACAGTTTCACTCTAAACCAGTTGATTAGCTTTTGCTGATGGCTTCGAAACATTCCAGAATGACACAGCCCTTCTTCCTGGAATGAACGCTTCTCATTGCCCTTCCTCCCCAGCCCGCCAACTGTTGGGCTCTCTTTCTAGTTCGCTCCCTGCATAGGTGAGAGGCCACCAGAGCCTTAGAAACAGCAGTCTGCCCTTCAGCAGCTCGCCCACAGCTCCCACCTTTTCTCCTTCTCCCCTCTGCTCTGCTCTCTCCTCACTTTCTCTATGGGGCTGTTCTGAGTTGCAGATGCTGGAAGCTGTCCTGTGAACCAGTCCCATTTCATCCTTCTCTAGGCATACCTCTTTGGTAGCTGGACCTACATTTGCTCTAGCTGTCATCTGGATTCCTCATGCATCTTGGGAGGACGGGCCACGCACTGTAGCTGCACCCTGTCCAGCTCCCGAGATGCAAGTTCCTCAGATTTATGGGCTTGAAAGGAGAGATTCAACACTAACGCTGTTGCTCATAGACACACAGGGCTGGAGAAAGCCTTGGAAATTATCTTACTACCTCCAGATATGGGAACCACCTGGGCTGGAAGAGAGGCAGTAACTTGTCCAAAGTCACTAAGAAGAGTAAATAAAATGGAACTTGTATTTAACGTAAACTTATTCTTGGAATATAGAATACTTACACAGAGGCAAAAAAATCAAAATATACAAATCAGGCTTTATGAGGTTTAAATTTGGTTCTGTAGTTTCCACACTGATGCATATAGACTTTGGGTCACCTGGCAGAACTCTGTTTTTGCTCGGGGTTGTGTGTTAAGGATGTATTGGTTTGGCTCTCCTTCTGATTTTAGACCTACAACACAGGAGTGTGTACCCACAAATACACGTCCACCCTTACGGGTGCATCTTTGGAGGACCAGCCATGCACTATAGCTGCACCCTGTCCAGCTCCCTAGATTTGGAACCAAATCAAGTTCCTCCATAATTTACTTATGGAAATTCTATAGATGAAAGAAACAATTCTTGCAAGCCAGAATCATTTCTTCCTTTTTGTTTCTCTCCCTCTTCCCAGTAAAGCAGGGCAGACTATCATCTAGTTTCTTGTAGACAAAAATCCATGATCTCAGCCCTGGGTGGAGTAGGTGCTTGGGATTCCTTGGAGAGAAGGTGCAGGGAAAACTCACAAAGACATCATTATAGCCCTGCTCCCTCAGAGCAGGTCTTTGTGACAGCTTACGCAGACAGCATCCATTTAGCAGAATCTCAGTGGAATGGCTGTCTCAGTCTGTGCCTCTTGTCTCAGGATTAGGAAAAACTCAAGGAGTCTTCCAAAAATACAGGGAGTTAAGAGCCAAGCTATTTAGCAGTGTGAGCACAGAGGACAAATAGGCCCATTGTGATTCTCCCGATTCTCTTACCTAGAGCTGCATCTGCCAGAAGCAAAGTTCTCAGAGGGAAGCCCCAGGAACACATGCCTTTTATAACTTCTTTTGTTTTCTCCTTTCTCAATCCTGCCTAAACAGCAAACGCTCATTCTGAGACCTCATTGTCCTTTACTACCCTTAAGCAATATATTTTTTTATAGAGCAGACATGGCAAGTCCAAAGATGTGGGGTAAAAAATAACTTGGCCCTTATTTTCTTCTTCACATGCCTAAATTGGAGCCTCCTGGCTGCACTAAAATCTTCTTGAGGAAATAAACTTTAGAGATGTCATTCGAAGAGCTCAATTCACTAAACAAACCTGAAGGTCTCAAATCAGCTCAGATCCATGGATCACACTGGATTCAAACTGGTCCACCCAGCCCCCAAATGCCTGTCATCACATTTGTGAGCCAAGAAAGGCAGAATAAATCCTCCTAATTATCCCCAAATTTAAAACATTTACCCTGCTTAACTCAGGCACTGACAGGTTCCATGTTAGATTCAGACTTATTTAGCCAAAATAACCTCTTTCAAAGAAGTTTGACTGATCTTGCTAAATGTTTAGATTTCAAAAAAAAAAATCTAAAAATTATGATAACTGATACAGAAAATGAGGATGAGGAAAACAGAAGATCTAAAGGGTAAAAGGGCGATAATGTATAATTCAGCCAATGCTGTTTACTAGCTAAGCAACCTTAGAGAATTGATTCAAGAAAGACTTGCCCAAAACTTTAATACACTCTCTGAGCTTACTTAGTAAAGTGAGGAGAATAGCACACCTACTCAGAATACGTTCAGAAACTAAAAGAGAGAATAGATGAAAGCTGTTCAATAAACATGCACATAGGTATTACTTTGAAGCTATCTCTTCCTTGGAAGCATGCTGATTTCTCAGGAATAATGCTTCTGTTTATTACACAGCACTTCTAATTTTCTCCAAGGACATAGACCGTCTGCCCAGTGATTCTTACAACAAGGACAACAATCCCCAATTAATGGATGAGCAACAAGGTTGGGAATGAAATGCCAGACAACTGGTGATAAGTAGAGGTCAAGCTAGAAGTGAAGCCATTGTCACCCTCCAGGTCCTTCTCTTCATGGGTTCTGTAGGTTCAAGACAATTCTACTTACAAATACTGGGGACAGGTTGAGGAGCTTCCAAGATCTGCATTATCTAGATCAGGGGTCCTCAAACTTTTTAAACAGGGGACCAGTTCACTGTCCCTCAGACCGTTGGAGGGCCAGACTATAGTTTAAAAAAAAAACAACTATGAACAAATTCCTATGCACACTGCACATATCTTATTTTGAAGTAAAAAAACAAAACGGGAACAAATACAATTACACTGCCTCATGTGGCTCATGGGCCACAGTTTGAGGACCTCTGATCTAGATCCTCTTGCCCAGACTGATTGCAAAAACCAGGCTTAGATACTTGGGAAGAGCAGCTAAAGACAGTCTCAGAAAAGACAAGACTGGGCTGGTGAGAGTATGAAGTACTCTCCTCTGCACCAGGCTCCAAGATTGCATATTCTGTGTGTGAGGCCTCAAGGCAGAAAAATTTGGCTTTCATAAAGCAAACAATAAGATGGGGTCTTTTTTCTCAAAAGACAAACATCCAGGAATTGGCTTCCCAAGTTATCCTCTCAGCTATATTAATAACAATCACAATAATACTTCTGTTGATTGAATATCCCTCTAGCCTTAAGATGACGGCATTAGACTCTTCAATCATGAATTCTAGTTTTATTAGATAATCTTAGGCCCTGAACAGACAGCAGATAGATGCCAAGGGGTGCTGTGAAGGAAAGAGATTTTTTTTCTCTTTTCTTTTCTTTCTTTTCTTTTCCTTTTTTAATTTTTTAAATTTAAAAAACAAATTTTTTTTACATAGAATCTCATTCTATTGCTCACCGCAACCTCAAACTCCTAGGTTCAAGCAATGTTCCTGCCTCAGCTTCCCCCAGTGGCTGGGACTACAGACACGCACCAAAATGCAAGGCTAATTTTTCTACTTTTAGTAGAGACAGGGTTTCGCTCTTGTTCAGGCTTGTCTCAAACTCCTGAGCTCAAGTGATCCTCCACCTCATCCTCCCAGAGTGCTAGAATTATAGGTGTGAGCCACATACCCAACCAGAAAAAAAGCTTTTCTAATAACTGGTAGAATATTCTCCCTCCCCAGTCAGTGACACTGTACCCCACCTCTCCCAGTAACTATAGGCTATGTGCCCAACCTCTTAAGCTTTGGATGGGAGGCTAGCACAGAAGGCCTTCTGAATTAAAGACTTTTTCCCAATTCCAAGGTTCCAGAGCCTCACACAATTGAGCTGCCATTTGTAAAGTCTATTATGCAGAAGCCATGTGGGGGTCTCAGGGCCCCATAAATCAGCTGCCTAAGAGCAGACAGCTTAAAACAGCCCCTGTTTGATGCTCCTGATCTCACACATCACAGACAGAGCTTGTGAGCTCTAGTTAAGGAATGTTTACAAAACATAACCAGCAACATGAAACTACTCTTGGGAACACTGAGGTGTGGCACTTATTTCCTGTGAGGACGGGGATTTCTGCACTGGCCTGACACTTGTCATTATTAGAGACTGTTTCTAAACTGCCCATAAAGGAGGTTGTGCCCTTTATTACTTGTGAGAAATCTCAGTATGATGAGTTTCCCATGCCTCTCATCTCTCAGAACTAGAAGTTTCTGGAGGTGGCCCAAGTGGGAGGAGGCAGGCAACTGTGTGTCAGAGGCTAGTGAAGAGGTAAACTGAGGCCAGGCAAACTCAGAAGCCCACTGTCTCTACTCGGTGCCACAAGGCAAGGACAAGAGCTCCCATTAGAAGAATTGGTAAATGCAGAAATGGGACCCCATGATGGGAAAAGAAGATGACCCACCCTTAAGAAGACTTTATAACAAAGACAGGATAACGCTGTGTTACATCAGAAAGTCACCCTTAACCTCTTTGAACCTCAATTTCCCTTTCTGTTAAATATCAACTGGCATTTGCCTCCTCAGATGGACATGAGAAGTAGATAAAATAATTCCTGTAAAGCATTCAGCACAGCGACTGTTTTGGGTTAGCCCCAGTATATGTCAGCAAGTAAAAGTCACAGCCACAGCCATTGTAGTGTGAGCAGCACTGTTCCCTTACAAATATTTGCAAGGATCATTCTCTAAGGCCAGGATTTAGGTCATGTAAGGGAATGGATTTTGAATTTCTATGTGCGCATGGAGATGGGGCTATTTTGTGGTAAAGATTTATGTTGGATTAGGAAATAATTTTCAAGTGTCCTTGACTGTAGCTCTTTCTATGTGAGGCTGTCCTGAGGAATGATAAGAAGTCTTTTCCAGTTTTGCTGCTATAAGAAGCAAACCAGAGTCTGGGCTCCTGTCTTCTCGGTCCAACTTTTGTGCCCTGGAGGTCCTGTGCCCTTAATGAAGCATTCAAAGTGCACCCATTAGGGCATAGCCTGCAGTTTGGACGGGTCAGCCAGAAGGGCATGGCTGTTGCTAGAGGTGAAATCTGCTACTTCCAAACCACTTCAAATTAATCCTACCATCTCGAGGGAGAATCAAGCCTTTGGGCCTCCCATTTGTTTACTTACTGCCAACCAAGAAAAGACAGAGTAGCTGGGGAAAAAGCCCAGAAGGGGAGACAGGGAACACTTTTCATGTTTTAATTATGTCACTCAATAATAGGTAACCACAGCAGAAACCTACTACTGATGGCGACACTCCCAGGCCAAGGGAAGTTGGAGGAGCATCATGGGAGATGACATAAAGAGTACGCAACAATTCCCCTTGACCTACAGGCTGTTTATCTCACTTCCCTGAGCTGGAGCTGAATTTCCAATCCATACACTGGCTTGGCTGCTGGAGGAACTCTGATGTGGCTAGAAGAAGATGGACAAATGGAGCCTTTTCACACATCCAGAGCTTTCTTGAGAATTGGATGCACCTCTTTACCTGATGGGAAATGAGATCCTTCTTTGAGTCATGAAATGCAACTCATCAATTCTGAAGGAAGAACGTTCGTTGCCTGAGAGGAGAGAGCTCACACCTTACTCTCTTGTAGGACCACAAACGTGAAACAGAGAATAAAGTCCTTCATCTTCATTTAAAGGTGGGGAGTCAGCTTAGAGAAAATAATAGGGTTAAATTGTATTAAGGAAGTCTGAGGTTGCCAGTTAAGGCACTCTGTGAACTGCAAAGTGATTAATCAACATAAGCCAGTACTAACAGTATTTTTATGCTTTGTGGGTTTCTAGTTAGCCCTTCTGCTAAGAAATTCCAGGAAAGGAGTATTGACTAACCCAGACACACAGCCCCAAAAAGGACTACAGGCGCTTCTAGCCCCATGGGAGGGAGGTGGCCAGATCTGGCAACCAGGGGAAACTATGGAACTGAGGGGCAAGAGCACTGGACTGAGACCAGGTCATCTGAGTTCCTGTCGCTGTTCTGACAGTATTCCACCCCGGCTCTGACAGCCAGCCCTTCTTTTTGGTCTCAGCGTTCACACTTGTAATCATGACAAAGTTGGAGCGGAGAATTATTAGGGTTTCTCTATGCTCAAAAAATTGTATGAGATTGTTCAAAGCCTAATTTCCTTATCTGAATCAAGACACCAAGCACACCAAACAAGAGGTCGCCTCGAGGCCCTTCCTAACATCTGCAGCATCAGCAGACTAATTTTCTAAAGGGATAAATATGTGTGTGTGTGTGTGTGTCATGAGCAGGCCAAGAAGAGCAATGGGGCAGAACTTCAGAGCCCAGGGCCCTGCCTTAGATTTGCATCATTTCATCTGGGTCCTGTGTCCTTACCTGTTCAATGGTAGGGTGAGGAACAGAGTTGGATTACTTGACCTTGAGGTATCATCTAGTTCCAAAACAGGATGATTAGGTGAAGCAGAGACTGGATAATCCCTGGATGCCCCTTCTTGCCCTGGAGGAAGGTTAGAGGTCTGGGACCCACTTAGCTCCACACAGCCTGCTACTCTATGACCTAGTCCCAGGGCGCCTCTCAGCAGTGAAGGGTGTTGGCCAAGAGCAATCTCAGATGAAAGGGATGGAGAGGCTGTACCTCCACACAGCATCTGCAGCCCAGGCCACAATCTGAGGCCTGCAGCTGTGGGCTGCTTCTCCTCCCTTTATAAACAAGCCCTACCTCTTGGCCACTCTTTCAAGGTCAAAAGGCGGGGGAAGACTGCTCTGAGGATGAACCTGGGAGAAAGTCTTAAATGCTAGGCCAGCAGTCACAGTTGGACGCATTTTTTTTTCCTTCTCAAAGGCATTCCTTCCTACTCTGTTATGTACATTCTCATTACCAAAAGCCTAGAAGGAGAATTAGATCAAATGGGCTTCTTGTTTCCAGGCTAATGAAAGTAGGATGAAGTTTCTTTCTTTCCCAAGGTCATCTAGTATGTCCCCACGAGGCAGAGACAGGCTGAGGTAAGGCACCCTAGAAGTACAGCCCTCATCTTAATTATCTAAATTTCTTGCCTCTACCATAACAGAAGTAGAAAGAGATGCTTTCAATTCCAAGTTTAGGGCCAGAAG